>NW_028258317.1:8937500-10187500 GCF_053883595.1 Heterocephalus glaber
AAGTCTAACTTCCTGATTCCTTTTATCAGTCTTTTATTTTGCTCTTTATTGGTACTTTGTATTTCTCAAATGTGAGAGGCCATATGGCATTTTATCTTGTGTGTCTGATTAATTTCACCTGACATTATATTTTCTAAATGTATACATTTTCTTTTAAATGACTTGAATTTGTCCTTTTTTATAGCTAAGTAGTTGTATTCCATTAAGTATAGACATCACATTTTCTTTATTCATTCATCTATATGATGGACATATAGACTGCTTCTAGGGTTTAGCTATTATGAATTGTGTTGCTATAAATATTGGTATGAAAGTATCACAAAATATGAAATATTTTCAGGAAGATACTTTGAAGGGGAATACCTGGGTTAAATGGAATTTCTACTTTTAGTTGTTTGAGAATTCTGCACACTAATTCCTTAATGGTTGTACTAGTTTATATTCCCCTCAACTATGGAGAAGAGTTCCTTTTTCACTAGTCACACCAGTACTTATTATTGTTTGATTTCTTGATGACTGCCATTCTTTCTGACATTAGATGAAATCTTGTTTGAATTTGCATTCCTCTAATGGCCAGAAATGTTGGACATTTTTTCATGATTATGAGCCATTTGTGCTTCTTAGTCTGACAAGTGTCTAATCATTTCACTAGCCCAATTCTTTGATTGGGTCTTTTATTTTGGACTGCCTAATTTTTTATGATTTTATATACACTCATATTATTCTTCTGTTTTAGGATTGGCTGGCAAATAATCTTTCCCCTTCCGTGAGTCACCTCTTCACTTTGTCAATTGTTTATGCTGCTGTGCATAAATTTTATAATTTGATATAATCCAATTTGTTGATTCTTGCTGTTATTTCTTGTGCAATTGGAGTTCTGTTCAGAAAGTCCTTGCCTACACCTATGATTTTAAGAGTTTTGCATATTTTATCTTTGTTAGTTAAGTGTTTCTATTTTCATATTTAGATATTTGATCTGTTTTTATTTTAATTTAGTACATGATGAGAGACATGAGTTTAGCTTTAATCTTCCAAGTATGAAAAGTCAATTATCCCCAGTATCATTTGTTCAAGAGGCTATTATTCTTTTTGAAACCTTTGTCAAAGATCACAAAGCTGAATGTATTTGAGGTTGTTTCTGCATATTCTGTTCTGTTCCATTGATTCACATGTCAGTTTTTATGTCAATATCATGTCATTTTTAATCACTGTACCTTTAAAGTATAACTTGAAGGCTAGTTAATGGGGATTTCTAATGGTCATAATTTATTGTGAATCTGAAGAATATGGTAAAAGACAAGTATTTATCCTGTTCATTATAAATTCTCAAAACCCACCAAATCCTTTCTTGCAAGACCAAAGGAGAGATAGAACCCTTATTATGTAGGTTATAGTGGTTTCAATATCAGGCTCCAAAAGTCTTCAACTAAAAATCATTATAAACCAGTGACACACATAATTACAGCATGTATTTGGTGTCAACTTAAATTGCAGTATGGTGATCTAATTTCATAACCATCTTTTTTTTTCTTTTGGTACCAGGGATCGAACTCGGGTTCTCGTGCTTGCACAGAAGGTGGTGAAACCACTGAGCTAAATCCCTGGCCCCTATAACTTTTTAAGAGGTAAGATTTATAAGATTTAAATAATTTAGGAAACAATTTTTAATGGGCAAAAATCCAGTAAGACAGGGCTTTTCATTGACATCATAATAAAAAATCCACTGTTATATTTATATTTACGATTTTAAGAAGATTGTGAGATATTAAAAGATGTATGCTAATTATTCTTTACCACATAGGTCACTAGGGACTAAGCACATAATAGTGTCTCTGTAGTTGTGTTAAAACAACACAGACAAATATTTTTGAATACTCACGTCCAAGAATACAATAATTCAATTACAGCAATTTACACAGAGGAATTCTGTGCAGTTACTCATTAATATTATTTATCTAAAAAGTAATGGAAACCAAATGAAACATAATGCTAAAAAAAGCTTTAAGGGATTAAAAATAGAGAAGTATTATAGCATGAAAACAATTGTTTTAAAACATCTTGTATATTTATGTAAGGTATATAAACTCTTAAAAAATTTTAAATTTCCATTTGTAAATAAAGATGTTGCACTTGATTTAAATATTCTATACATTTCTCTATGGTATAAATTTGCATAATTTTTTATTGTTTAAAAATCTGAAAATTTAGTATCATTTTAACATAAAACTATTAAAGCACTATACCTACAAATTTTGAAGATGTACATTTTTATAATAGAAAAAAATCTAGAGTATAGTTTATTGCAAACATAAGATAGGAAAGCATTTTGGAGGAATGTTCTGAGTCTCATGATCTGAAGTCAATTTACCTTTCAGTCAATGTCTCCACAGTGAAGACATTTGCTGCAGCTGGAATATTCCACTTTCCTGCTTCTAGGTGCCATGCATAATCTTGTCACCTTTTTGTATAAGATCAGTGTGAATAGCGAGGCATCTATGAGTCTGTTGGACTTTGATCTATCCCCAGAAAGAACAAAATATATTTACATTTCAGAAAAGTATAATTTTGAGAAGTGGCGTCCTCAAAACCCTTAGCCTTGTCCTCACATTAGGAAGATAGTACTACTTTGAATTTTATAAAATATAGCACTTTAATCAGAAAGCTTTCAAATAAATTATTAAAGGAACAATTTATTTGGTTTATTTCTGGACAATTTTATTTTTTGTTTTCTTTTTAGTAATTAACAAAGAATAACAGAGGAATAAACAAGTGATTATTTACTTTGTTCCTCATCAAATTTAACCACATGATCAAAATTCAAAGTAAAAGACAATTGCTTTGATTTTTTCTTCATTGTGCATATGACTTCTTCATAGCATAGGAAACAAAAAAATTCAATGTACTATGTATGAACATAAAGATATATTCTAAATTTTCAATTTATTTGAAATTTGAAGAATCAATGTATCACAGAGGTTTTTTTATATAATTCAACAAAAAGGAGAAATGAGAGAAACAACCCAAGAAATGACCCACTGAATCTGTGATATCAGGCTTGACGAGGTTAAGGAGACCCATTGCATGGGTGATAATGTACTTTAGCAATATGAGTAAATGGTTTAAAGTTCATATTGAATAGTTGTTCCTTGTGAGTTTACTTTTCTTTCCTTGCATTCTCAGAAGTCTTTATTTGCTTTAAATAAGAGAGCCATTTGCAGTTAAACAACAGTCTAAGAAACTGTACATATTTTTTCTATTTGTCTACCAGTATGTATGTATGTATGTATGTATGTTTGTATGTATGTATCTATCTATCTAGTAATTTTAAGCAATTGTAATTTTCAAATGCTTTGCCATAAATATGTCTATATGTGTTTTTTTCTTTGTTCTATGTGTCTAGTCTCACTTATACAATCCCCAGAACAACCTTATTGGGTAAATAATCTTGCAATTGCAGTTGAGAAATGAAGGCTCACAAATGCAAAGTAACTTACCTAAATTCCTACGGTGAACTCCACAAACTACTTATGGTATTATAGATTTTCATTTAGATCATGGATGCTGAAAAAAATTAAAGAGAAAGTTGGTTTGTATTATTTTATGTCTAATGAATAAAAAACCATGTTTTTTAATCCTAAGAGAGTGTAAAACCTTCATGAAGGATGTGAAAAGCTTTAACAATTCTTTTTGAATAATTTGAGTTTGCATATATTTTAGGGACAGATTGTGTCTCAGCTTCAGTTCTTTAATGAGTGTGTGTGCATGGACACTTACATATGTGTATTTTGGGTTGTTTTGTCTTGATTTGGTATTTCAAAGGGGCATAAACTTTGAACTATAACATCTTATAAGAAACCACAAAAGAAAATATTTTGGAAGTAAATCTTCAGTTTTTTGGGGGACAATTCTCTATAGTGCTAATAGAATCAGCTTCCAACAGCAAATAAAATCCATTCCAACATTTCTGACAAGACATTAGGAAAGAAGAACTATATGGGAAATCTTTCTCTTGTCAAAGGAGAAATCATGTTGAGTTATACTTTGTCATCAACCTCTTAGTAGTAGAGCTGATTAGTTTCTATTTTATTAGTGGCATTAATAACCATGGCATGACTAACCAGCTCTCTAACCAAAGCTCCTGATTGACAAGATATCTATGTTAGAAGCCTATGAACACTGGTTTAATTATTTAGAGGGCAGTTGGCTCAGGTAAGTTTATGGCTCTTGCACAAAGTTTAGACAACCGGCTTCTATTGCCAAGAAATGATCCTTGAGAATCATCCTGTTGAGCACCAAATCATTGTTTCCAAAATCTGTTTTTCCAAATTTATTTTTCTTAACTTACAAATGTAAATGTGACTATTTAAGTACTATATTCATTTCCAAATCTTAAATCAACTATCCTTGTTTCATGATTACTTTTGGGATATTTCTCCCTCCATATTTTCATAATCTCAGAATTTTCTTTAAAAATTAAGTGATTTTTTTCAATTTAATGAATAATTCATTTGCTCTATATTTAGAAATAAATGTGTTCCTGTTTCAAATGTAAAATTTCTTCATCAATACTTGAATCATTCTAATCAAAAACTTGTTTAGTAAAAGTTTAAACTGAAACAAAAATAGTTTCCTTTGTTAAGTACCATCAACAAACAAAAATAAAATGTCTTCTCAAGCAGCAAGGAACTAATTTAAATCACATCTGATTTTACCTAAAATGAAATAAAAATATTAAATTTCTATATTTTAGTCTTGTGAATCTATAATAGAATTGGTCAAAATATGTTATTTTTAAATAAGGCAAATATTTTGACATATATACCAACCATTTTTGTAAGTAGTGTATTTATGTATATGACCAGTAATAATTTTAATGTGTTATTTTGAATGCCACAATGATTATGAAGAGATAGTAGGTATTTGTGAAAACATTATCTGCTAATTTAAGTAATAAATTCCTTTTTAAACACACACAGACATAATTTCTTAAACTATTCACGCATCAATGAAAATTTGGTGCTTCTGATATTTTGGCTATTAATACTGAATAATGCATCAGTTCACATAGGCGTGCAAATATATTTTAAAGATTCTATTTCCAATTCTTTTGAACCCATATCCAAAAGTGAAATTCCAAGATCATATGATAATTTATTTTTCATTTATTCAGGCAATTTCATTATGTTTTCCATAGTGACTATACCATTTTGTACTCCTACAAACAATGCAACAGAGTTTCAATTTTTTATATCTTCTTCATCTGATATTTTTAAATTTTGGTTTTGCTCTTAATAGAGTCATCCAAACAGGTAAAGGGTGATATCTCATTGTGGTTCCATTGGTATATCTCTCATAATTAGTTTTCAAGGTTAGTGAAATCCCACTTATCTATATTGTTTTTGTTGTCTGTACTATTTTTTGTTGTATATACTATACAAGAAACCATTTTGAAATTCAGTGTAGTAAAGTATTTCCATGAATATTTTCTTCTTGAAAATTTTTGGTTTCAAGTTTTACATTTAGACTTTTAATCCATTTTTAATTAATTTTTATATATGGTATAAAGTAAAGGTTCAATTTCACTCTTTTGTGTGTAGGTATCCAGTTTTTCCAACAATTTTGTTGAAGATATTTTTCTTTCCCTATTACTGTATATATTTTGACACCACTTAACCATATACTCATGGCTTTGTTTTTAATTCCATGGCTGTCTTTTTTTTATTTTAGGGCCACACCCTTTTAATTACCATATATGTGTAGTGCATTTTAACATCAGCAAATGTGAGGCTTCTGGCTTTGTTTTTCTTTCTCAAAATTGTTTTGACTATTTAGGATCCGTTGATGTTTCTATCTCTAGAATTCTTTTCTATTTCTGTAAATAAATGTATTTTAGCTTTTGATAAAATTGTATTGAATCTGACAGTTGCTTTGGGTAATGACAGTTCGAAATAATGAATACAGGACATCTACCCATTCAGATACGTTTTTAGAAAGTTTTTCTAGCCTATATTACTAGTTTAGTTGTAAGATGCTATTCTTTTAGATGCTATGGTGGATGGAACTATTTTCTTAATTTTATTTCTGGATAGTTCATTGTCAGTGTGTAGATATGTAACTGACATTTGTATGATGATTTGTATCATGTAATTTTAATGAATTTGTTTACTAGTTCTAACATTCTTATACATACTTCTTTTTAATTTTGAGTTTTCCAAACCTTCCTTCCTACATCACTTCAGAAACCCTGTTCACTTCTATGCATTTGACTGTTTTAGATGCCTCTTGTATGAGGAATTTTATACTATTTATCCTTCTATGACTTACTTTCAATTAGCACACTGTCTTTCAAGTTAATTTAAGTTGTCATAAAAGGTAGAATTCCTTGATCAGAGGCAAAATACTTCCCATTATATGGAAAAATCCAAATTTCTATATCCCTAGAGATGAAAACAGACATCAGGATTGTTTCCATATCTGACTATTTTGAATAATGATACAATAGACATGAGAGTGCAAATGTCTATTGGAGAGCCTGATTTCAAATATCTCATGTAATCAAAAATGAGAATAATAATGATGTGGTAATTCTATTTTTAATTTTTTAAAATAAAATTTATTTTATCTCCAAATACGTTTTTCATAGTTACTGTATCACATATCCTCACAATATTATACAAGAATTCCAAATTTTACTTAACCTTGCTTGCACTAGTTATCCTTTAAAAAAAATATTATTTTATTGGTACATTTTAGGTATACAATATAATGACATTCAGCACTGGAAATTTGCACCTTTCCATAATCTCTCTTGGTTCTTATTTAACCCTCTTCCCCTCCCCTCCATTCAACCCCTCCATCCCTCCCTATTTATAGAGACTTTGTTTCATTTTTTCATTTTCTCATATTAATTTCATTGCCTTCTTTCCTTTCCACTACCACTCTCACTTCCCCTTCCCCTTTGCCCCTTTTCTTCCTATTTCACATTATCTATTATACCTATTAGTCCTTATTTACACTTTCAGTTTCACAAACTAGAGAAACTTTTTGGTATTTGCACATGTGTGATCTGTTTATTTTGCTTAAGAGTATCACCTCGATGTCCATACATTTAGCTATGATTGTCTCTAATTTCTCATTTTTTATGGCTGAGTAGTACTCCATTTTATGAAAAAAACCCACATTTTCTTTATCCATTCTCCAGTTGATGGGCATTTGGGCTACTTCCAAGTTTTAGCTATTACAAATTGTGCTGCTGTGAAAGTGGGTACACAAATATCACTGTGGTATGATTCTTTTAAATCTTTGGGGAAGATGCACAGCAGGGAAATAGCTGGGTCAATTGGGACTTCCAGTCCTAGTTTTTTAAGGTACCTCCATACTGATTTCCACAGTGGTTGCACCAGTCCACACTCCCACCAGCAGTGGAGCTGTGCTCCTTTTTCCCCACAGCCCCACCAGCATTGATATTGGTTGATTTCATGAGAGCAGCCATTCTTTCTAGGGTAAGATGGAATCTCAGTGTTGTTTTCATTTGCATCTCTCAAATGAACGGTGATGTTGAACATTTTTTCATGTATTTATTTGCTATTTCTACTTCTTTGTCTGAGAAATGTCTGTTCATTTCAGATGCCCATTTTCAGATTGGGTCTTTAAATTTGGGAGGTCTGACTGTTTTAAGTTCTTTATAGATTTGAGATAGTAGACTTTTGTCTGAGGAACAGCAGGTGAAGATTTTTTTCCAAAATGTGGGTTGTCTCTTCACACTGCTGGTGGTTTCTCTTGCTGTGCAGAAGCTTTTTAATAAGAGATCCCACTTGTTGATTGCTTGTGCTAGTTCCCAGGCAACTGAGATTTTGTTCATAAAATCTTTTACTACACCAATGTCTACAAGAGTTCTACCTAACCTCTGTTCCAGGTGATACAGCCTTTCTATTTTAATATTTAGATACTGAATCCATGTTGATATTAGTTTAGTGGATGGTGAGAGATATAGGTCTAGGTTTCATCTTTGGCAAGTTGAAACCCAATTTTCCCAGAACCATTTATTAAAGAGGCTATCTTTCCTCCAGTGAGGGTGTTTGGCTCCTTTATTGAAGATGAGATGGCTGAGTGTGTCCGGAGTTGTTTCTGCATCTTCAAATCTGTTCCACTGGTCCTCAGGTCTGTTTCTTTGCCAGTAGCATGCTGTTTGTATGGCAGTACATTTGTAGTACAGTTTCAAGTGATACCCCTGCCATGTCTCTGTTGCCTGCAATTCCCTTTGCTATTCTGGGTCTCTTCTTTTTCCAAACGAATTTTTGGATTGTTTTCTCCAGGTCTGTGAAGTATGCTGCTGGGATTTCAATTGGGGTTGCATTGACTCCATATAGCAGTTTGGAAAGTATGGCCATTTTCACTATATTGATCCTTCCTACACAGGAGCAGGGGATGTCTGTCCATTTTCTGATATCATCTTCAATCTCTCTTTTCAGAGTGCTATAGTTTTCAGAGAAGAGGTCTTTGATTTCTTCTGTTAGGTCCTAGGTATTCCACTTTTTGGATGCTATTGTGAAATGAATTCTTTACCCTATTTCTCTCTCAGTGAATCCTTTCTTCATGTACAGGAAAGCTATTGATTTTTGTGTGTTGACTTGTATCCAGCTACTTGACTGAATTTGGTTATTAAGTCTAGAAGACTTTTGGTGGAGTTCTTGGGGTCTTCTATATAGAGTATCATGTCATCTGCAAATAATGACAATTTGACTTCTTCATTTCCTATCTTTATTCTTTAATTTCTTTCTCTTGTCTAATAGCTGTGACTAATGTTTGCAGCACTATATTGAACAGGAGTGGTGATAGTGGACATCCTTGTCTTGTTCCTGATTTTAGTGTTAAGGATTTCAGTTTTTGACCATTTGGTATGATATTGGCTGTTGGTTTTTCATAGATGACTTTTATCACATTGAGGTAGAGACCATTTATTCCAATTTTTTGTGCAGTTTTTATCGTAAGTGTTGGATTTTGTCAAATGCTTTTTCTGCATCTATGAAGATAATCATATGCTTTCAGTCCCTGGCTCTATTGATATAGTGTATTACATTGATTGGTTTACATATGTTGAACCATCCCTGCATCCCTGGGATGAATCTCACTTGATCAGGGTGTATGGTCTTTGTGATGATCTTCTGCATTCTATTTGCCAGTATTAAGGATTTTTGCATCTATGTTCATTAGTGAGTTTGGCCTATAGTTCTCTTTTTCAGTTGGGTCTTTCTCTGCTTCGGGGATCAAGGATTCTTGCCTCCCAGAATTAACTTGGGAGTATTGCCTCCCTTTCACTGAAGACTTTAAACATTAGTGGCAGTAGTTCCACTCTAAATGTCTTGTAGAATTCAGCAGTGAAGCCATCAGTACCTGGGCTATTCCTTGTTCATAAGTTTTTAATTATCTTTTCAATTCCATTGATTGATATTGAGTCGTTTAGAATTTTTAGGTCTTCTTCATTCAACTTTGGTAATTCATATGTATCTAGGAATCTGTCCATTTCTTCTGTGTTTTCCATCTTGTTGGTGTATAGTTTCTAGAAGTAGCTACTGGTGATCTTCTGGTTTTCTGCTGGGTCTGTTGTAATTTAATCCTTTTCATTCCTAATTGCATGGATTTAGACCTTTTCTTTCCTTCTTCTGACAATGTTGGGTACGGGTTTGTCAATTTTGTTTATTCTTTTGAAGAACCAACTCTTGGCTGCATTAATTTTTTGTATTGTTCTCTTAGTCTACATTGAATTGATTTCTGCCCTGATCTTTATAATTTCCTCCTTTCTATGGGCTTTGTGTATGTCCTGCTCTTCTTTTTCTAGAAGCTTGAGGTTCAGCAACAGGTTGTTTAATTGGACTTACTCTGTTTTCCTAATATGTGTATTCACTGCTATGAATTTCCCTCATAAGACTGTTTTCATTGTGTTCCATAGATTCTGCTATCTTGCATTATTGTTGTCATTCAGTTGATGGAACTGATTTCTTCTTTAATTTCCTTTGTGACCCATTGGTTATTCAGAAGTGTGTTGTTCAATTTCCATAGGTTTCTGAAATTTTTGTAGTTTCTTTTGCTATTGATCTCCCATTTCATTGCACTATGTTCTGATAATATACAGGGGATAACTTCGATTTCTCTGCACTTACTTAAATATGTTCTATGAGTGAATATGTGGTCTATTTTGGAAAATAAACCATGCGCAACTGAAAAGAATGTGTTTTCTGATTTTGTGGTGTGGAACACTCTCATAAGATCTGTTAAGTTAATTTGTTCAAGAGTTAGATTGAGTTCTAGTATTTAATCACTTACTTTTGTCTAGTTAATCTATCTATTTGTGACAGTGGGGTATTGAGGTCCCCCACTACTATTGCATTAGTGCATATACGACTTTTCATGTCTGTTAGTGTTTGTTTTATGCAGTTATGCACACCAGTGTTTGGTGCATAGATATTTATGATTGGCATTTTTCCCTTTACAATGTTCTAGTGTCCTTCTTTTTCTCTCTTAACCAGTGTTGGTTCGAAATCTGCTTCATCTGCAAAGAGATTTGTTTGGGTCCCTGTTGCGTGGATATCATTTTCCACCCTTTAACTTTCAATCTATGAGTTTCTTTTTGAATTAAGTGTGTTTCTTGTATGCAGCATATTGTTGGATCTTTCTTCTTGACCTATTCTGCCAGTCTATTTCTTTTGATTGGTGCATTCAGACCACTAACATTGATGATTATAACTGATACATATTGACTTATCTTATACATATCATGACTTTTTCTTTTTGTTGGATTCTCCCCCTTTACATTTAATTTTTTGTCATGCCCCAAGGATTCATACTTCTGTGCTTCCTGTGTTTGTAACCCTCATTGTCTTTTCCTATGATATTGTTTAAAATTTTTTGGAGTGCTGGTTTAGTATTCATGAATTTTCTAAGGTACTCTTTGTCATGAAAGTATCTTATTTCTCCATCAATTTTGAAAGAGTTTTGCAGGGTACATCAATCTGGGTTGGAGGCTGTTTTCTTTTAGACCTTGGAATACATCATCCCCAGCTCTTTTTGCCTTGATGGTTTGCATTGAGAAGTCTGCTGTGATTCTGATGGGCTTTTCTTTGTATGTGATTTGTTTCTTTTCTCTAACTGCTTGTAGAACTTTGTTCTTCTTTTGGGTTTCTGAAATCTTAACAATTATATGCCTTTGTGAATTTTTTTTTGATCAAGGCTATTTGGAGTCCTATGTGCCTCACTTATCTGTATGTCAAGTTCTTTTCCCCTATTTGGGAAGTTTTCTGCCATTACTTCTGTGAGCAGATTTTTTTATGTCATCTGCACTCTGCCCTGTTTCTTCGTTGACTTCAATCACTCTGATGTTATTCTTCTTTCCATTGTCTAGCAGTTGCTGGATTGATTTCTTGTGGTCCCTTACAATTTTGAAGCAATATTTCTTTTCCTGGTCACTAATTGCAATCTTATCTTCTATATCTGAAATTCTGTCCTCACATTAGCTCATTCTGCTGTGTAGTCTTTCAATGGAGTTTTTAATCTCCTTGAAATCTGTTTGTATCTGCTTTCTGGATTCCATTTGTTTCCTCTGTTGGGATTCCATTGTGTTTCTCAGCTCCTCTATTTTTTTACCTGTGTCCTCTCTAGATTTATTTATCATGTCTTGCACTATGGGCATAATCTCAGTTTTTATGTGAGAAATTATTTCTGATTTTGTTTTTTCCAGATCCTCTTTTGTTGCCAATTCAGGGAATCCAGGTGGTTGAGTATCAGAGTGTTCCATCTCCTTTCCCTTTAGGGTTGCTCTAGGTGTTCTGGAAGTCTGGTTTTGAGCCTTATTTTCATGTCTTCTCATTTTGATGGGGAGTGGGTGCTGCTAGCACCCACACAGCTCACCTCCTCTGTGCTGTGAGTGGTGGAACAGCGGATGAAAATCCCCTACCTCTGAGCTGGGAGCAGTGGAATGGTGGCCTGCAAGCCCTTTCCTCTGAGCTGGGAGTGTTGGAAAGGCACCCTGAAAGCCTCTACCTCTGGGATGGGAGTGGTTGAATGGCGACCTGGAAGCTCCTTCCTCTTTGCTTGGAGTGGTGGAATGGTGTCCCAAAAACCCCTTCCTCTGGGCTATGAGAGGTGAAATGGTGGCCTGGACACCCCTTCCTCTACACTGGGAGCAGTGGAACAATAGCCTGTAAGCCCCTACCTCTGGGCTTGGAGTGGTGGAACAGCTGCCCAGAAGCCCCTTCCTCTGGGATGTGAGTGGTGCAACAGTGGCCTAGAAGCCCCTCCCTCTGGACTGGGAGTGGTGGAATGGTGGCCCAGAAGCCCCTTCCTCTGAGCTGGGATCAGTGGAACAGTGGCCCAGAAGTCCCTACCTCTGGGCTGGGAGAGTTGGAACCCCTTTTTTTAATAATAGCTCTTGTACTAAGTATGAGTTCATATTTCATTTGATTTGTAATTCCTTGATGAATTTGATCACCTTTTTATTTAGTTGATAGTCATTTGTATATCTTCTTTGTGAAAATATCTGTTCAGATCCTTTACCTATTTATTGACCTGGCCTTTTTTTGCTATTGAGTTGTGCAAAGTGCTTATATATGTGGGAATTGATCCTTCATCATTTACATAGTTTACAAAGATTTTCTCCTGAATTTTGAATTGCCTTTTCACCCCAGTGATTATTTTCTTTGCTACAGAAAAAAAAAATGACTCATCACCAAGAATGTTCTGTATGTGCTTGAAAGGATGTCTATTCTTTTGATGCTCAATAGAATGTTCTGCATATGTGCTTTTGACCTATTAGTTTATAGTGCTCCTAAGGTTCACTGTTTATTACTGACTTTCTATCTATATGATCTCTCCATTATTAAAAGTGGGATATTCAAGACACCTAGTCCTATTGTACTGCTATTTACTTCTCCCTTCGTCCTATTAATATTTGTATTATATGTTTAGTTGCTCCTTCAGAAATTCTGGTCAGGCTGGTTGCTAGAGTATTGTAAGGGCTTGTAGCTAGAGTACATAGCCAGTCGAATGCCTCTGCCAATGGATGGATTATCATGTAAGCTCACAGAGACTAGGCTGCTGCTTCTCCACTGGAATGGATCTAGACTCTGGTTCCACTTAAGTCAGGTCATAGGCAGTGACTTGGAGCTGGGGCTGTGCTGGCAATAGTATGTTTGTTGCCTGGGCCTATGGAAGCTGAGCTACATCTGTGGTCTAGTGCTAACTCCAGCCTGCTGTTGCTGAAGACTTAGAGACTTTGTCCTTGAGTGCTGGGTCTGGAGTCTGCGACTGCTAAGGTCAGTTTGACACTGAGGCAGGCCTGACATTTGAGTCTGCTGGACGTGTCCTCTAAAAGGAGACCTCAGGGTCCACCTGCTGGTGAGTTAGGACTGGAGTCTGAGGCTACTGGGTCTGGCCCTGCCTCCATTTATTCTTACATTCCAAGAAAAATATTACAATATTTCATAATTCTTATTATATATTTTGTAATATCCTCAGCATGAATAACAAAAAATTAAAAATTAATCAAGCCTCAAATAAATGAGTTGTCCATAATAACAGTTTAAATATTTTGGCCATAAATTTATGATTTCATTTAGTACTTCTAAAAATATTGAAATTGTATTTATTGGCGATTTTTAGCACTTATTCTGTAATTTAGTCAGTCAGCACTTTTTTACCATTACATACAAAACCTTTCATTTGTTTGATAATTCTATATATCGACTAGGGTGTTATTGATCTTCATAAAAGAGGTCAATGTGTGGAATCATAGAACTTGCTTGATCCTTAACACTGCATATGGTAATTATAAATTCTATACTTACGATTTCTGAATAAAGAATGAATAAAATACCTTGCTATTTCATACTTGTTCATTATGTATAATCTGTTATTCATTAGTACACCAGAGGTCCGGTAATAAGCAAAAACTGATAATACTTGCGATAATATTTTGTTATATTATAAATTCAACAGATAGATACCTTTTGCTTCATTTTCTGATGGATACATAGGCAGGAGGGTGTAAAAAACGAATTAGACTCTCCCACTGGACATTTAGTAAGAAGGCTGAACTCTGCCAGCACAGGTGTCTGCATGACACAGCTTCAGCGTGGAGGACTGTTCCCAGATCCCAGGCATCTGTCAGGTAGTATCATTCTTTCCCAAAGGATGTCTGGAAGGAGTTATAGGAGCAGACTGCAAGGAAATACTCCAATTCTCTAACTGCTCAGAGCTCTGCCTTGGCATTATTTCCTTTATTCACAGATGGGGCAACTGATCTTTGTCAGAAAGATCATTGTTTCAAAAGAAAGTTTATCTGGTAAACTATAACTCTATAAATAAATTAACCTAATTCTAGCCCCTATGGAAATTCAAGTTACCGAGTTTAAATCAAATAGCTCTTTGTTGGAGAGTTACTACTTTAACAAAAATACCCCACTATACCAAACTATCTTCTTTTCTCTTTATTCAATTAGTTTTCCTAAGAATTTTCAAAATTTCTCATTGTAATTAGGATTATTAGCTACTATACAGTTGGAATCATTGATTCCAAAAAGGCAGTATTAAAATATTAATGGTGATTGTTGGCTTCTTATTTATCTTGTTTTGCATTTATAGATCTTCATTTTTTTAATGGTTAAAATTGCATTTAACTGTGTAAAATATGATGTTTTTAGATAGAGTGTATATACATTATGGAAGGACTAAATGTGACAAATTAATATGTATCTTATCTCACATAATTTGTTGCATTAAAACACTTTGTATTAACTCTTTTAGCATTTTCCAGGAATGCAATATATTAATAACTATATCAACTGTGTGGTAGCATAGATCACTTAATTTTTCCTCCTATCCAAGTGAAATTTCATGTTCTTTAACCAACATCTCCTCAGACTCCCCTCAAATGTACACATTGAACTCAATAAATGGCTTTGAGTTCCCATTGGCTGCAATTTTGCTACTTTGAAAAATCCAAGTCTATAAATTTATTGGAATATTATTTCCTTTACCTGACTAGTTTTCATATATAGCTTATGTTACTTTATTTTCTAGATTGACTCTAACTTAGATGTTGATTTATTTTCCCATTATGACTTTTAATGTAAAGAAAATTTTTAAAGGTTCACATGCTGAGAATATATGTTACTACTTTCTATTTCCATAATTGTATTATAATATTTTGTATTTCATATTTTATAACATCTAATTTGGTGTCTTAGCTACGTTCTCATTGGTGGGACAAAATATCTGAAACACACAAGTTAAAGGTTTATTTCAGTTCACAGTTTATAGAGATTTCAGTCCATAGTGGGATGGCTCCATGTCAGAGGGGCATGGTAGGGGAGAAACAGTTCATGGCATAGTAGGGGAAGTAGAGTGGGACCAAGGGAGGAGGATGGTTATATTCCCTTCCAGTCCACATTGACCCAAATCTTCCAGCCAGGCTCCACCTCCCGACATCACATTCAGATATAAATTCATAAGTGGACTAATCCAGGGATGAGTGTCACACAGTCATGATTTAGTCACCTCCAAAACCCTCATCTATTAGCACACGTGTCTTTGGGGAGACATCTAGATATAAACCATAACATTTAAGAACATATTACTGCTTTCTTGAGAGTGTAATATATACTCAAATTTGTAAATATTCTGAGTTCACTTCAGTTAAACTTTATTCTCTAATTTAGAGGTATACAAACATGCACAGATACACAGAGATATACTCACATGAACACCTTCCCATTGGCTGCCAGCATCCTAAAATAAATTAATAAATTCCAAACAAAAATAAATTTATATAACATGCATACATAAATGATTTTGCTAAAATTACAAAAAAGTTTGTTGATTCGTTTCTATGACTGTAAGTCATAGAAGGTGTTACAAATATTAGTTAAATTAAAAGAGATATGTCATCTATTAGTTCATTCTTTTCTAGCTTTAGATTTGACATCAGAAACAAGCTTTGAAAAAAAGAAATCTTCCTCTAACATCATTCATCTTGTTTTCTACTCTTTATATTTTCCCCAGGTCTATTTACATTAGAGAGAGAATAGAGAACATTATTATTATTATTGCTTTTTCAATTTTCTCAAACCTTTGCCATCACATATATTTCTTACTAACAAAATGTTTCCAGAGTCTAAAACTAATTGAAAATGTTTCACAATTCACATATAATTTGATACTTATCATTGCAAATGAAAGACAAAAAGGAAACAATTGAAAATACTTTATGAATTTCTGGACCTATGGGCTAGTTGAAAAATAAAGTAAATAAATAGCATTTTCTACTAACTCTTGTTATATTCAATTATGATCTGTTCCATCAAATCTATTACAGTTGGCTTTCTGTATCTATGGATTCTGCATGTGTATATCATCAATCTTAAATATTAGAAAATTTAGAAAATATTACAAAAATATAAAATTTGTGTCTATAATAAACAATGTAGTATAGCAACTATTACATGACATTTTCATTGTGAGAGGAATGATAAGTAATTTAATGGTAATTTAAAGTATATAAGAGATTGCAGATAGGCTGTATAAAAATACTGTGCCATTTTACAGGAAGGACTTGAGTATCCTCATTTTCAGTATCCTTGTAGGGTTCTTGAATCTATTAAATCGCCATAGAGATGGAGAGATGAATTTGTTTGTGAAACCTGTTAAATTCATTCTGGGAATTATTATATTTTATATGTTTAATGTGAATTTTGAACAACTTACTTGATATTACATATAGGTAGATAGTTTTTACAGTGAGTACTCAAATTCAGATCCAATCACTTATGTATTTGAGTCAAAATACAGATGTTTATGAAATATGAACTATATCGTATTATAGAATTAAAATATTCCAACATGCAATTTGGAAGTTATGCAATTTGAAAGGAATGCCTCAGAAGTCCTCATTGGCCAAGGCAATAAGATTAAGAGTGTATCTCCCTAGATTATGTATTGAAAGAACCCTCAATTCTTCAAGTAAACAAGAAGGTTAATGTCACCTTGTCCCATAGTCTAACCTTCCTGGATCAGAGTATACTTCATTTTTCACTCACCATGAAAATGAACTCGACCTACAACAGAACCCTCCTCATACTGGGGCAGGCTTCATACTCTGTGAGCTACATATTACATTCTGATATTCAAAAGTTTTATTCTAAATCTCAAAATCCTATAAAGCAAAATAATGATAATCTAATTCAAAAAAAAGTGGACAAATTGATTACAAAAATACCTCATGAAAGAAGATAGATGACAAAAAAGTTCATGAACAGATGCTATATGTATATAACCATCAAGGAAATATACACTAAAATTACACGGAGATAGCAGTAAATACTCTTGTTATAAGTAAATTTAGAGACTGAGCATGAAGTATTGCTGAGGATGTTGAGATATTAGAAATCTCATATATGACATCAAGGAATGCCCTATGGTATTGTTGGGGAAATTGTTTGAAAATTTCTTACAACACTAACAAAGGTCTACTCTGTGGCTCTACATATTTACCAAAAGGAAATAAATACATGTAAACATGTTACACAAGAATGTTGACAAAAGGTTTATTCATAGTAAAAATACTGCAAAGAATCCTATGTTTTGAATAATGGATAATCAAACTTAATCATATTCATACAATGAAATATAGTACTCCTGATTAATATATAAGAATCAGCTACCAAGAAGGACATAAGTGAATCTTAAAATGTCTTCAGTGAAATCATTTATATATGAAAATATATATATTTATGGTTCAATTTATAAAATATTCAAAAACAAGCAAAATTCATCTATGATAATAGAAATTAGAATAATGGTTGTGTAAATGACAACTAGGCTCTAAATCTTGGAGTGCTGATTATACAGGTGTATATCAAAATTTCCTGCCATGCTGTGGATATAACTCAGAGTTAGAGTGCTTACCTCTCATGCATACACCCCTGAGTTCAACTTTACATTACCAGTACTGGAATAAACAAAATAAGCTGTTTTACCTTTCTGATTCTATGTTTAGCATCTTTGAATTGTATTCTTTGTCATTTCTGCCTTTTAAAAAGACATTACTGTAAATTTAGTCATGTGAGACATTTATACAAGAATGGTCATATGAGATTACACTGCCTACTGTTATCATACTCCTGTCAGGTTGAGTAAGTACAGACTATTGTTTACAAAATAGCAGAATCATCTAAAGACACAATTTGGGATAATTAATTTCCAGCATTGAACAATATATGACTGTACATCACAAAATAAACGCAAATGCACAAATTAAACCAACCAAAATATGAATAATTACCCATTTGAAGAAATCCAGCTATATTTGCTTGTAACAGCAGAACCAAAATCATGGGTCACAGAAAAGTTGAGAAAACAAGTAGATGAAAACAGTATGTAACAAGGAAATATCAGAAAAAAAGAAATACATATCAATAAAAATAAAGTGAAATTATTAGAAATAATAAAACCTAATATCAGTTATTAATATGCTATATCAGATTATTTTATAAGGAAAGTTTTAATCCACTTAGACAAAATTCAATGTGAAATACAAAAGCCATTGTATATATTTTCAATTACAAATGACTTAATGCTTGGATTTGTAGGTGCATATACAGTTGGAAGTTGCGGGAACACATTTTATAGAATTCTAAAAATTGCATTCATTATAGGGGACCTTCTGGCAAATTGTCTTACTTCCTTAGAGCCCTGATGTGTGAGATCTTCAAATATATTATCCAGCCCTGTCACTTCTGCACACTGGTGGCAAGGCTCCTGCTCAGTGCTGGTACTGATAAACAACAGCTGTTTCTTTGCTTGTATCTCCAAAGCTTTCAAAGCTGTAATAGTGCCTTTCATTAGAAGACTCTAATCAAGGACCTACTTTCCAGGGATTCTGGGAAAATACTTTTCTAACACTGACCTATTTAACCGGTAATACGATGCAAGGTATGTTAAAAAAGTGTTTAATGTTAAAGAAATATCAACAACTTTAGCATTAGTGGGATTTTAACACACTCCACTGTATAACTGTCACACATATTAAGAAAAATTAAGAGGTCCCAAATATTTATGCAGTTTCTATTATTGTTTAGATCCAATATCAAATGTAACTGAGTTCCTAAACAAATCTGTACTGCACTATCTCATTTAATCTGTACAATAAGCCTATTAAAATCACCATTTTGCGTACAGAAATTGAAACTTTCTCCATTTACCAATGTAGCAGTCACTATTGAATGAAGACTTTGCATTGTGTCTTCTAATTACATCTTTGGAGATTACTCTAACATACATTATCACAGTAGGTAAAGTATGGTAAAAATGCCTTCTCTAATATAGATCACTAAAGCAAAGAATAAGTTATAATTTCTCATAAGAAACTAAAGAAACAATAGCACCTTCTAAAAAAATAGGAAGGAAGAAGAGCCAGGCTATATTCTAAGATGGTGCACATGATTAATATTATTTCTGAGTTTATTTCTCTAAAATGGTTTATGTTATTTAGATATTCTAATTAAAAATACATTTGTCCATTTTTGTTCTTCCTTATTTAATATATATATCTGGATGAATATTTTCATGAGCATTTTGTTAAGTGACGGAAGATATACCTATTTATCTATAGGTTGATGTTATAAGACAAAACATGAGGAAAGATTAAGCATGCCATGACCTCAAAAACATAAAGCTCTGAGTCCACTTCCTGTTGGGAATGAGTCACTATTTCTGTGTTTGTGATACACTGTCAACAGCATAGCCAACAGCTAGCATGGCAATTTTATGTTCTTATCAATTGACTGATGCATTACATTATGAAAGCAATAAAGCTGTATTTGTCACCAGGACAAATGTAGCCAAAGAATAATGGCATATACAGTTAGCACAAAGAGAACTAATATTAGAACATTTGCAATTTAGAGATTTATAAATGAGTGCTATTTAATAAACTGATTTGTTTATATAGAAAAAAATCAAAACAATTATTAGATATTTATGATAAAATATGACAATGTACCTGTTTTTACCTTGATTTCTCAAGCAAACTTTGTCCCCATCTTAGCTACATTTTAGCTACTCTGAATACTCAACTTAGTGCCTATATTATAAATTACCCTATGAGCTCATCAGGCTTTTGATTTGATCCTGGGTGACCTGGCAATTCAAGTATCCTTGAGGCATATATAGGAGATATATATAATTTTTGCAACTTCCTCCCATTTGCTTGTTAATGCCAACCACCACACCACCACATGTATACAGAGTTTGCTCATACATGTACTGTCTCAAATTTGTGATTTTAAAGTCAGTGCTAAAGCTTCCTCTTGGCCCTCTTCCAGAGGGTGTTTCAGTCTGTTTCTTATTTAGGCATTCCCTCTAAGCTTTTAATCTGACCTTTGAATGTTGACCAACTAATGGATGTGAATTCGTATTTGTAGCTACATTTTGTCTTTACCAACTTTAGCTCCTTTATCACTTTTAAAATCATTCTAGAAAAATAGAATTTTTAGTCAACAAGATTAAATATGTTTATCCTACTGAAGGAAGAGAAAGAAAAAAGAGAAACAGGAAAAGAAAAAAACATTCTTATGTTCAAATAAAAAATAGTAGATGTGGGAAATTTTATTTTTGCTTAAATTCTTTGATTGGTACATTTTAGGTATACGATGTATTTACATTTATCTTTGGGTGCTTGTACCTGTACATGATGTATCTTGGTTCTTATTTTTTCCCCATTACCAGTGGACCCTTCCCCACCTCCACCCTTCCCTATTTACATAGAAAAGAAAAAAATGGAAACAAAGTCTATGGGAAATTTTAATTTTGAAAGATATTTCACTTATTCTTCAATCTAGATTAGGAAAAAGGAAAGTAACTTAAATAATATTTCTAATATATCTTCCATAATTAATTTATTTAGATTCTATTTTCTTTAAAGTTCATCTATACCTGCTTTGTTTTGACTCTTGCCCAGCATAATAAATTATTCTAACAATAAGAAAGAATTTCTTGAAAGCAATATTTCATGATCATTTAAAACATGTTCCAAACTTCTTTAGCTAAGTGGGTTTGTTTTTCATAAATTTAGCCTGTGTTTTTTCTGCACTATTATTTCCTCTCCATATTATAAGAAATAAGATCCATTATTTATCAGAACCTAAGTTATTTTATCATCATATTATACTTGAGGTATATGAGAAATTAGATGCCATGGCTTTTCTTCAGACTTCAAGGGAACTATTCCTTATGTAGTGCAAAATTCCCCTTTCCAACTACCACAGATACATGTCATCTACCTGAAAGATGGGACTAATCATTTTGTAATTAGCGTTCCACTTTTGGAAAGTCCACCACAATGGAATGCAATAACATTTTTCTTCTCAAATTCTTGTTTCTTGAATTTTCCTAGGTAACATGTGAATTTCATGCAAGAATTTAAAAAAACTGCAATTTTAACATAAATAGGTTAACAGTTGAAAATGACAAAAAATCAAGAGGGTAACATTACAATAAACATCCACAGAATTCACTACAATGAAAGATGGATGGTCTTTTTTGAATGCATATGTAATTATCTTATTTGTAAAATAGAGAAGATATTCCTTTCTGTCTCTTCAAGAAAATGAAGTAAGGGGCTTCTGCTTTGATGAAGAGAAGTAAAGAAACTATTGCAAACATTTAAATGAAATATGATGGGGATTCTCATTTTATCAAGTGTATTTAGGGTTTTATTTAAATAGAAGCTTTTGGCTGTTCCTCACGCTTTGAAGATATTTTTGATCTTTGCTCATTAAGACAGAAAAAAAGATAAAGACAACAATACTTTCCAAAAATAAATTGTGATCTTTGGGCTGCATCTCTTGAGTACTCTAAAGAAGATAGCTAGAAACATTAGAAAAGGGGGGGGTGCTATTTCAATGACTAAGTATTTTTCCTGGAATTTTTATTTATAGGAATTATTACTTAGTCTATTTTTATTTATTTATTTATTTTATTTTTTGGTACCGGAGATCAAACTTGGGTCCTTGCACTTGCGCAGCAGGTGGCGAAACCACTGAGCTAAATCCCCGGCCACTTAGTCTATTTTTAAAATAAGGTAATTAAAGAGAAAATTTGAGTACAATCCACAGGCTAAAAAAACCCATAATGAATAGACCTTATTCTTAATAATATTCTTTACATTAGTTCTTCTGGAAACCTATAAATTATAATCTTTTTATAGTATGTGTAAGAATTCTGAACAGTTGATACAGTAGTTATATTTGAAAACTGCTTCCAATTTTCTCTTGGATTCCAAATTTAACAGAGTTAAATCTGTTTAGTGAAAGTAAATTCGCCATAGGATTTAAGAAAATGCACTCACAAAAATTTAAGTGATATTAGATTCAAAAGTCATTCATATTACATATTAAATTCATTATAAATCCTTTACACTAATGTTTGTATACAAATGCATACTAACAATTCTTGAAAATACTTCAGGGTTACCAGAGAGCCTGAAAGGTATTTACAAATATTCCTTTTTAAAGTCATATCTTTCTTTTATAGGACTCTTACTCCAATTATATTTTCAATACACATGGAATCCTATATTTCTCTGTGTCCACATATATTATCTAGGTTCCCAGGGGAACCATAGGTCACACAAAATAAAATTTCAGGAAGGTTTAATGAAAGGGCTATTTACAAATAAATGATCAGGTAGAAAGTATATTGGATGCTTCAGTACCCAAAAGCTAGTAGTAGCAGGATTTCATTATAACCCTTGGCCCTGACGAGATGAAGCTAAGGATATCAGTTATTTGACAAGTTAAGACAAAACACATTATTACCTGTAGAGACAAAAATGGCTGCTGGGAGAAAGTCATTGACAAAATCCACATCATTCTTCATAGAGATGCTTCCAAACTATAACAAGGAGGGGGATGAAGCTGGGGTAATCAATGTCCTGAATTAACTCTCTCAGCGCACTGCTATCTGCTGCTAGAACTTTCTTTGCCCAAATACATCATAAAACCTAGGGACTGGTACACCCTGGTGTGCCTTACATTAAAGCCTTTGAGGTCACAGAATGGGATAGAAATAGGAAGAATGTATTTTGAGGGGCAAACAGGATATACAGATATATTTGTCATTTGGTGTATTTCTTTCTGAAACTTTCTAACTTTTTAATTGTGAATACAAATATATCATAATTATGAAAAAACACTTTTTATTTATCATGAATTATGGACCAAGAAATGTGTTAGACACTTTTCAAATTAGAAAGTAATATTAATCATATTTTACAGAGTGAGATAGTACAGAAAAAGTAAATATTGTGGCTGGGGATTTAGCTCAGTGACACCGTGCCTGCCTCACAAGCACAAGGTCCTGAGTTCAATCCCCTGTACCAGAAAAAAAATTGTAATGGCTTGTATTTCAAGTAATGTTATTTATAATGTTAATCACATAAAATCAATGAGAATAGAAATTAATATTTTAAAAAGAAAAAAATATCATGATTAATGACTACTATGCTAATATGAACAGATTTATATTTTAGAAATATCACTCAAACTGCAGTGAATGGAACAGGGCTACAATCGTAATAGCAAGAATTTGCAAGTTTATAAAATAAGTATGGGATTACAAAGATACCTCAGTGGTGGCCAAAAATCTCTGAATAATTGAAATGTTGATATGAAGCTTGTTAACATTAGCATATAAAATCATAACAATTGGGAAAATAATCATGTTTGTCTTTACCCTTTTTAGATGACATTCTCTCAATTGCTATACTAATAAAATATTTCATTTTGCTTACTGTATTATCAAAAATATTACCTCAAACTGTTTAATGATGCTGAGGTCCCGAGTTATTTATTCTTTAACTGTTGGGTGAAGTACTGAATCTAAAGTTTAATTTGACATTATTTTGACTCTGTTCAAACACAGTCACTGATCTAGCAAGCCATCCAATAGCAGTGAAAGAAATTTTAAACCCTCCATATTCCATGCTCCCAAAATACTTTGTGAATGTACTTTTAGTATAATTCTAGTCATAATGCAAAATTATTTACTTTTGTATTTTCCTCATCAGAAGAATGACTCTTGTAGTACTTTATTTTGTTAACCTTTGATTAAGAGTCAGCAGGGCATATTCTCATATCTGGACTTTGGAAATATACAATGATGATTTGAATATATGTGCACTGATTAAACTTTTTATGTGTCAGCTCAATTCTAAATGAAAATAGCAATTTCTTTCATTATATTCTGGGTGAAATAAAACAACATGTTAAGATTTCAGTAAACTAATAGAATGTAATTTATGAATAGATTAGAGTAACTGCTACAGTACTTTTTGGCATAGAGTATGAGGATTCAAAGTATATTTTGATAAGTGATTAATATTAGCTAAAATATTAACATATGCTACTGTATATGCCAGACACATATCTAAGCACTTTACATGTGTTAACTCATTTAATCCTTACAGAAAGGCTACAGATTACTATAGTAATTTTGCGAGTTTTGTAGAAGAGAAAACAGACCATAATTGATTACATAATTTGCTCAAGGCTTACATTGCCTTTACTTGCAGAGGAATGACTAGAATCTCAGTATATTTCTAGCATTGCAAATAAAAGAGTGAATGTACCTCCTATCTTTCTAGTAATTTCTAAAAATTATAATCTTCCCGATACAAAACAGCTTTGTATCTTCCTGACACAAAATTAAGGTTTTTTTGTACAACAAAAAACAACAAAAAAACCTAATTCATGAACAAATGCTGTCAACAAAGTCCCTATTTTCCTCAGTAAAATGTCTTTTCACCAAGCTCTGCCTGATACATGATAAGACTAATGAACTATTTAATAAATTAGTACCTGTTTATAATTCATACATACAGCTAATTTCTTTTTAATAGTTTCAAATGATCATTACCATCAACAATAGCAGAAACAACAAAATCAAGCCATCTGTCAAAATGATGTGACGAAGGACTGTATATGGAGACCAGCATGACTGTAGGGAAGATAGTAAAAATGCAGTTACTGAAAGATAGCAACAGACTCATCTCCCCTGCTCTGTGATTACTCACCTTCTTTTAAATAATGCTACTTTGGTCAGATCAAGGTACTATAAAATACCATTGTTTGTTCAAGCCAGGCACTCAACATCACTACCCTTTTCAGAAAGAAAAACTGATGTATTTATCAAAAATTTTCACAACTGTGCCTTTTAGCAGTAGTAAAAAGATGAATTATTGTGTAATAGATATCCTCAATGTTCTTAAATATTCTGGTATTTTCTAATACTGGCAGATGATTTTGAAGCTTTCTATTGCTTTTAAACTAAGAAAATAAGGGCAACGAATTCTATCTATTCATTCCTCTTTTTTATGAGTTCATTAAAGATTATTAGCAGAATATATGTCTGAGCACACATTCAGAATTTGTGAGAATTAGGAACTGGCAGGTCCCTGATTTCAAACTTGTTAGAAATTAATATTCAAAGCAGGAACAATATAAGCCTCTGTAAGACACAAAGACAGAAAATAATGTTCAGTTCATGCTACTTAGGCATAAAAGAGATCATATCAATCTCTGATTGCATTGCTGTTTCCACCATCCAGACATGCTGGTTTTCTGCTACTGTTGTTGTTCGAAAAAGTTAAAATAATATTGATACATTTTAATTTAGACCTCAGATGTATATTTATCTTGAGTCTGGGAAAACAGCTTAATTTCTGTTGCCATTAAATACTCTTTGTCTTATTTCATTAAAATTTGAAAATACGTGTTCTGCTCAATTTACTTATTTTTAATTATTTTATTGATATATTTTAGATATACATAATGACCACATCCATCATAGGGAATTAGTACCGATGCGTAATATATCTTGATTCTTCTTTTTTTCTCATTCCCCTCCCCTCCCTTCAGTCCCAGTTCCTTTCATTTACAAAAGCTTTGTTTCTCTTTTTTTCTTTCCTTTCCTTTCCCATTTCCCCCTCCCTAGTTCCCATTCCCTTTTCATCATTTTCTTACTATTTCACAATATTTATTATCTTTTTTGGTTCTTATTTACAGTTTTGGTTTCTCGCACCAGAGAAACAATGTGATATTTAAACATGTGTGTTCAATTTATTTCACTTAAGAGTATGGTCTCAAAGTGCATCCATTGATATAGAAATGTGCTGTTTATCTTTCCTTGTGGCTGAGTAGTATTTCATTGTATATATTTAACCCCCCTCATCTCCTTTATCCATCCATCAATTGATTGACATTTGACCTGTTCCCATGATTTAGTTATTGCAAACTATGCTATTATAAACATTGGTGTGTATATATTTCTGTAGTATGATGCGTTTAATTCCTTTGGGAATATACCAAGAAGGGGAATATCTGGTTCAAATGGAAGCTCTAGTTTTAGTTTTTTGAGGAATCTCCATACTGATTTCCAGTGGTTGCACCAGTTTACACTCCTACCAACAGTGGAGATATGTTCCTTTTTCTCCACAACCCTTCCAGCGTTTCTTATTGGTTGATTTCTTGTTAGCAGCCATTCTTTCTGGAGTGAGATGAAATCTCAGCATTCTTCTAATTTGTATCTTTCAAATGGCCAGTGATGTTGGATTTTTAAAATATATTTATTTGCCATTTCTACTTCTTCATGTGAGAAGTGTCTTCATTTTATATGCCCATTTTTGGGTTAGATCTTTAAATTTGTGGGTCTGATGTTTTTCAGTTCTTTTAATATTCTAGATATTACTCCTTCATTTGAAGAACAGTAGGCAAAAACATTTTCCGATGCTGTGGGTTGTCTCTTCAGTCTGTTTGTGACTTCTTTTGCTGTGCAAAGGCTTTTTATTTTTATTTATTTTATTTTTTTTTTGAAACTTGTGTTTTATTTTCCATCAACCTCGTTTCCATAAAAGCTTTTTAATAAGATGAGATTCCAGTTGTTGATTCTTTGTAATATTTCCAATACTATTAAGTTTTTTTATATAAAGTCTTTGCCTACACCATTGTGTTCAAGAGTTCTACCTATTCCATCTTCTAGAAAATTTAGTATTTTGTTTTAATATTTTGATCTTTGATCCATCTTGATTTTAGTATAGTGTATGGTGAGATACATGGGTCTACTTTAGTCTTAGGCATGTAGAAATCCAGTTTTTCCAGCACAATTGATTAAAGAGAGTATCTTTCTTCCAGTGAAGATATAAATATGTATGTATATATATATATATATATATATTTTTTAATTTTATTGGTACATTTTATTAATACATTTCAGGTATACAATTCATTTACACTATCAGTTTCTCACACTAGTGAAACTATTCAGTATTTACACATGTGTGTCCTATTTATTTCACTTAAGAGTATGGCCTCGATATGCATCCATTTAGCTATAAATGACTCTAGTTTTTTATTCTTTATGGCTCAGCAGTACTCCATTTTATTAAAAAAACCCACATTTTCTTTATCCAGTCTCCAGTTGATGGGTACTTGGGCTGCTTCCAGGCTTTAGCTATTACAAACTGTGCCGCTATGAACATGGGTACACATATATCACTGTGGTTTGATTCTTTTAATTCTTTGGGGAAGATACCCAGCAGGGGAATAACTGGGTCATATGGGACCTCTAGTCCTAGTTCTTTGAGGTATCTTCATACTGACTTCCACAGTGGTTACACCAGTCTACACTCCCTCCAACAATGGAGAAGGGTTCCTTTCTCCCCACAACCCCACCAGCATTTGTTATTTGTTGATTTCATGATAGCAGCCATTCTTTCTGGGGTGAGGTGGAATCTCAGGGTTGTTTTCATCTGCATCTCCGGAATCACGAGTGATGTTGAACATTTTTTCATATATTTGTTTGCTGCTTTTACTTCTTTGAGAAATGTCTGTTCATTTCAGATGCCCATTTTTGAATTGGGTCTTTGAATTTGGGGGCTCTGATTTTTTTCAATTCTTTATATATTCTAGATAGCAGTCCTTTGTCTGAGGTACAGCTGCTAAATTTTTTTTTTCTCATATTGTAGGTTGTCTCTTAGCTCTGTTGGTGACTTCTTTTGCAATGCAGAAGCTTTTTAATAAGATGAGATCCCAGTTGCTGATTCTTTCTGCTAGTTCCCATCCTGCTGAGGTTTTGTTCATGAAGTCTTTTCCTATGTCAATATCTTCAAGAGTTCTACCTAACTTATTTTCCAGCAAGTTTAGTGTTTCTGTCTTAATATTTATATCTTTAATTTACTTCGATCTTAGTTTAATGCATGGTGATAGGTATGGGTCTAGTTTTAATTTTTGGCAGGTTGAGATTCAGTTTTTCCAATACCATTTATTAAATAGGCTATCTTTCCTTCAATGAGGGTGGTTGGCTCCTTTGTCAAAGATGAGGTGGCTGAGCATGTCTGGAGTTATTTCTGGATCTTCTAATCTATTCCACTGATCCTCAGGCCTGTTCCTTTGCCAGTACCATGTTGATTTTATCACAGTAGCTCAGGGTGGCTTCACTGCTGAATTTTACAAGACATTTAAAGAAGAATTAACGCCATTACTCTTTAAACTCATCAAGGAAATTGAAAGGGAAGCAATACTTCCAAATTCATTCCTGGAATCAAGTGTTACTTTGATTCCAAATCTAGGGAAAGACCCAACACAAAAAGAGAACTACGGGCCAATCTCCCTAATGAACATAGATGCAAAAAATCCTCAATAAGGTACTGGCAAACAGAATACAGAGGGTCATCAAGAAGATCATACACACTGACCAAGTCGGATTTATCCCAGGGATACAAGGATGGTTCAACATTCATAAATCAATAAATGTAATACACCATATTAACAGAGTCAAGGACAAAAAACATATGATCATCTCAATAGATGCAGAAAAATCATTCGACAAAATCCAGCACCCATTCATGACAAAAACCTTACAGAAAATTGGAATTAGAAGGTCTTTATCTTAACCTGATTAAGGCTATCTATGAAAAACCAACAGCCAACATAATACTAAATGGTCAAAAACTGAAAACTTTCATGCTAAAATCAAGAACAAGACAAGGATGTCCACTATCACCACTCCTGTTCAATATAGTTCTGGAAACATTAGCCCAGCAGTTAGACAAGAGAAAGAAACAAAAGGAATAAAGATAGGCAAAGAAGAAGTTAATTAAGTTAACTTAAGAAGTTAAGTTAATTAAGAAGTCATTATTTGCTGACGATATGATACTTTACATAGAAGACACAAAAAACTCCACCAGAAGACTTCTAGACTTAATTGACAGATTCAGTAGAGTAGCTGGATACAAGGTCAACACTCAAAAAACAATAGCCTTCTTGTACACAAATAACAGACTCACTGAGAGAGAAATTAGGGTAACAATTCAGTTTATGATAGCATCCAAAAAAAATGAAATATCTAGGAATCAATCTAACAAAGGAAGCAAAAGACCTCTACACTGAATACTACAGCACTCTGAAAACAGAGATCGAAGAGGATAAAAGAAAATGGAAAGACATCCCTTGCTCCTGGGTACAAAGAACCAGTATAGTGAAAATGGCCATATTTCCAAAACTGCTATATAGATTCAATGCAATGCCAATTGAAATTCCAACAATATACTTCACAGAACTAGAGAAAACAATCCAAAAATTCATTTGGATCCATAAGAGACCTAGAATAGCTAAAGCAATTCTAAGCAACAGAGACATGACTGGGGGTACCACAATCCCCAATTTGGAAATGTAAATATATTTTCTTTCTCTGAGAGACTAGAAGGGGAATTTGAAAGGATTCCTAGATTTCCTAGGCCTTTACAGTTGTCTTCACAATAGTCCTCAATTTTTCTCCCTACGTTTTATTAAAGTCAGTGATCTTTTGTCAATGATGAAATGACTGTGTATGGAATCTATTTCTGGATTCTATTCTGATTCATTAAGCTATTTATCCTTTGCTTAACTAATGTCACTCTGGCATAGTTGGAACTGAAGTCAGCTTGTGTCAGTCCTCCATCTTTATTCTTTAATATTTTGTTCACTATTCTTTTGACGTTTTCTACAAATTTGAAAATAAATGCTCAGGAAGTACCTTGCTATGGCTGTGATTGAAATAAAGATTTTTTTAAGTATTAAAATGTCAAATATCTTCATAAATATTCCATTGCACTTGAAAATGTGTATTTCACTGCTACTGGAGTCTTATAAATGTCTAGTAGTTCCAATTGACTGATGATGTGGTTCAAGTCATGTGTAACCATTCTAGATCTATGTGAGGATTTAATGGTCTACTTTTAGGAAAGTACACATTATAATTGTTTTGTTACCTTAAAGGATTATCCTCTTTATCATTATGTTCTTGATAATTCTGAAGTCTGTCTTGCTTAAAATTAATGTAAGTAATCCACATTTCTTTTGATTAATGTTAATATGGTATATATTACTCCAAGTTTTAAATGTTAATCTATGCATCTGTTTAATTTAAAGTTGTTTTCTTATGGGCAATATACATATGGTTCATATTGAATTTTTACTTCTCTTTTTCAAAATTCAGTTTTAAATTGCAGTTACATACTAATACATAATGTTACATGTATTTCATATATTTATGAAATACCATGTGGTATTTTTATAGATGTATGCATTGTGTAATATTCAAATTTATCTTTTCAAACATTTATCCTTTTTTATTTATATGGATTTTGATAGACTATGTAATTGATATATTTAGGCCATTCATATGCAAAGTGATCAAAACAGATTATCACATTTAAAACAATAATGCTGGCAAATACGGAGCATATTTGTAATTGTTTTCCATTAGTTGCCCTTGTTCTTTCTTTCTTTTTCCTGCATGTTTCTTGTTCTGTCTGATTTTCGTTCAGCACTTTATATGATGTCAATATTTTTAGCACATTAATTTTATATTTATCATACTTTTTTTCAGTTGATTCCCTGTAGTATGCAAATGTCCATTTATAACTAATCCATGATCACTGACAAAATCTTTACCCTGCTTCATGAGTAGTCCAGAGACCTTATAAAATAGTATCTGTCACACCTCCTTCCCATTTTCATAATATTGTTTTTATTGGTTCCACTTATTCATGAATTATATTCTCAACTATATTGTCACTCTTATGGTTTTCAGCCCTCATCCCAGTTATATCAATTAAGCCAAGAACATATGGTTTACCTTTATTTCTTCCTTCTCTAACACTTTTCTGTCCCTTACCAAACCAAATTTCTGACCTATATACATTTTCTTCTCTCAAAAGAACTTCTAATATTTCTTGAAAAATAGATATATTGAGAAGACTCTAAATTTTTGCTTTTCTGAAAAAAACTATCTTTTTAGTTTTGGAAGTAATTTTGCTCTATACAGTGTCTAGGTTGGTGGTTCTTCTGATTTTCCTTTTCTTTCAACAATTAAAGTACTAATCTTCATTGGCTGATTTCAGAAGGAAGGACCTTTTTAATTTTTACTCTTTTGTCTTAATCTTTTAGCTGTGCCTCCCCTATCTTATTTCAAAATCTTCCTTTGCTTTTGAATTTTAAATAGGATGAACCCTGCTGTGGATACATCATAGTGGTTTGCCCATGAATGTATTGATCAACATTTGGATTGCTTTGATTTTGACCTGTTATGAATAATTTTGCTGTGATATTCATTTCCAAATATATATTTATGTGTTAGAAAATATATGTATTTACTTGCCTAATTTAAATATCCTGTTCTGGTATCTCCAGGTCTAAATACAAAAGTACATTTAATTCTTAATATATAACAAAGTACTTCCCAGAGATACCATATTAATTTGCAACATGATAACTACCAATGCATGAGAATTTCTGTTAATCTGTATCTGTGTCAATGTTTCATATTATCATTATGTTCAACTTTGGACATTCTAATACATAGTATTCTTATTTTTAAAAATCACATTTAATCTAAGTATGTTAACAAGCAACATATATAATAATACATATATTTTTCTATAAAATGTCTAGTATTAAAAACTATTTCAGCCAAAATTCCAAGGAGTTGTCTTTAAAAATAAAACAATTTTATCAAAATGTAAATCATATATCCTACAGTTAAAGTCTGAATGTATACATTTAAGTGATTCTAGTATATTCAGAGAATTATGCATCCATTACCAGAGTTCATTTAAGGGTACTTTTACTGAATATAAAAGAAATTTGTACTCTTGTTTTGTATTCTTCCAAACTGTGCCCTCTCCCAAACCTTCAGCCCTAGGCAACATGTGATCTATGCCTATCATTATAGATTTTTCATATCCTGAATATTTTATATTAATGAAATTTCACACAATGTGTTTTATTTGTCATTATCTGTAATGTATCATAGTATTTTCAATTTCTATGCATGCAACATATATCAATACTATGTTTTTATACTAATTCTATCTCATTGTATATATCAGATTTCATTCATCCGTTGGTCAATTTGGAGACAACTAGTTGTCTATGCTTGTGGCTATTATGAATAATGCAAATATGCTCATTCATATACAAATTTTTCTGTATGCAAATAGTTTTTTTAAAATCTTGATATATTCCCTTGGGTCAAGAACTTAAATTTTATTGAATTTCTGTTAACATTATCTATAGTTGAAAAATTACAATCGTATGCATTTATAGAATTCTTATGAAATTTTATTATACAATATGAATATGTGCTTTTGTTTCTGTGAGTGTATGTCAAAGAATAGAATCAAAAGTTCAAAAGTTTGAGGAAGTTTCAAATTGTTTTCCATGATGTCTATATCATTTCAAACTTACACCAGCAGTGTATGAAATTTTCTGTTTTTCTGCTTTTTCAACAAAAGTTGATATTATCTTTTTTTATTGTAGTCATCACATTGGTTATACAGTAGTATCACTTTTTTTTAGTTTGATTTACTCTAATAATGTTCAACATCAACATATTTTGATAAATTGGTTATTTCTCTTCCTGTTATCTATCAAGATCCTTTGCTTATTTTTTGAGAGATTTGTCATATTATTGAGAATTATAAATTCTACATAAAAGTCCTTTATCAAACAGATGACTTGGAAATATTTTCTCTCACTCTATAATATGACTTTTGGGGGTTTTTGGTACTAGGGATCAAACTCAGGACCTTGTGCTTGTGAGGCAAGTGGCAGAACCACTGAGCTAAATCCCTGCCCCCATATAATATGACTTTTGATGATATTCTATGAAGCACAAAAGCTTTTAATCTAAATGAATTCTAATTTAAATGTTTTCTTTAGCCATTGCAGATTCTTGTGTTAATCTATGAAAACTTTGCCTGACCCAAAGTCACAAAGATTTACTTTTCTATTTTCTTCTGAGAGTATTATATTCTTAGCTTTTACATTTATGTATTTCATTTGAGTTTCTTTTAGTGTATTTTTTGAGAAATGTGTCCCAATTTATTAATGACATGTAGATATGCAACTGTCTCAGCACAGTGGTTATTTTTTGATTCAATTTTATCCCATTGACATACTATGTCAATAAAACTCTGTCTTGATTTTGTAGTTGTGCAATGATTTTTGAAATCAGAAAAAGTGAGTTCTCCATTTTTGTTCTTCATGAAGTTAGCTTAGCTATTCTTGGTCCCTTGAACTTCTCTCGTTGTGTTTAGAATTTACCTATCCCTGATGACTATAACACTTTTATTTGTTGTTAAGTTTTTGAGTTCCTATCATATTCTGGCTATTGAACTCTTATCAGATGAAAATATTGGAAATATTTTCTCCCATCCTTTAGGTTATCTCTTTACTTTGTTTATTATTTCCTTTGTTACGCAGGAGCACTGCAGTTTGTTGTATACCTGTTTATCTATTTATGCTTTTGGTTCCTGTGCTTTTCGATCATGTTAAATAAAAAAAGGAATTATTGCCTGTAACTTTGTCTTACAGTGTTTCCCCTAAGTTTTCTTCTGGTACCTTTATAGTTTCAGGTGTTACATCTAGATCTTTGATCCATTTTAATTGATTTATTTTTTTTACAAAATTAAAAACAAGGTTCAAGTTTCAATCTTCTGTACATGGATATCCAGTTTTCCTAGCAACTTTTATTGAAGAGGATGCCATTTATTTAATGTATTTTAACTTTCTATTCTCACTGCTCTGTTTCATTGTTCTGTGTGCCTATTTTTATGACAACATCATGCTTCTTTTTTGGTCATTATGGCTTTACAGTATGTCTGCAATTAGATATTGCAGCAATGCCATGAGGTTCTTTTTATCCAAGGTTGCTCTTGACTAATTGGGTTTTTTAGTGCTTCCGTATGTATTTTAGAATTTTTTTCTCAAGAATGTCATTGATGTTTTGGTGGGCATTGTCTTGAATCTGTAAATTGCTTTGGGTAGTATAGAATTTTAACAGTATTAATTCTCCTTAACCAAGAATATATGACATATTTTCATTTGTGTGTGCATCTTTGTTCTTCAATTTGTTCATTAATATTCTCATTATATTTTTTTCACTTCTGTAGTTAAATTTATTACTAAGTGTCTCTTTTTGGCAGCTGTTGTGAATAAGATTAATTTCATGACTCTTTCTCAGCAATCTCATTATTTATTATTATTATTATTATTATTATTACTTTGGTACTGGGGATCGAACTCGGGACCTTGCGCTTGCAAGGCAGGCGCCAGAACCACTGAGCTAAATCCCGAGCCCAATCTCATTATTTATGGAAAAATAATTCAATTCAAAAATAGTCACTTTTTAAAAGAAGAAATACAGATTACAACCAAACATATGAAAACAGCTCCATATTGTTAGTCATCAGGGAAGTGTAAATCAAGCTATGAAATGTCATCTAAACAATTAGAATAGATAACAGATGCCGGTAAGGATGTGCAGGAATGGAAATCTCATAAACTGTTGGAAGAAATATAAATTATTATTACCATTACTAAGAATAATATAATCTCTTCAAAAAGTAGAAATAAGTCACAATATGATCCAACTATCCCACTTCTGAGTATATATGAACAGGAAGTGAAATGAACATAGTAAAGCAATATATGAATGCTTATATTTATTGCAGCACCATTCACAATAGCTGAGGTGCAGAATCAACTTAGATGTATATGAGTGGATTAAAATGTTTTAGATGCATACAATGGAATATTATTCATCCATAAAGAAGAATGAGCTTCTACATTTGCATAATTGTGGAACTAGAAGTCAAAGTAAAATAAGCAAGGCACAGGAAGATGAGTGAAGCATATTTTTTCTCCTATATGAAAATTTTAAAAAGTCAGCCTGAATATACAGTACTGACTAATTGAGGTAGAGTAAGGTGTAAAGGGAAGGTGAATAAAAGGAGGTTGGATTTCATTAGTGTATGCTGTATGCATGTGTAGAAATATCACACTCAACCAAATTAATACGTACATGAATAGATATTAATTAAAAAGCAAGGAAACAATATGATGAAACATGACGTTTAAGAAAAAAGTGTGAGAGGAGAAAAAATAAGTCATAACACAAAAATAATTTAGTAGTGAAGGTAAAATCTTTAGTTGTAGCTGCACTAAAAGTGTGCTAGATGTCTATTCATATTTGAAATCAGTCCTTAATTAGTCATACAGAAAGAACATTTTTTCAACATGCTAGATGACAACTAATTATTTCTCCAAGAGCTTTTTAGAAGTAATAAAATTTGAGTTGAATACAGTGTGGCAGCTTTGAAACCAAAGGAGATCTGAGTCTTGGAGAAAAGCTGTATGTTATGTATTTAGCACATGTTGGAATCCCACATGATGGAAGGATATGTGTATATAATATATAAAAATATGTAAAGGTTTTGATAATATATTTAAATATTAATAGTTCTGTACCAATTAATATATAAATAAAAAACTGAATAATTAATAAATAAAATAAATAGTGAAAAAAAGTAGCTCAAGGTGCAAATTCCAGCAGAGAAGGGATTATTTACTTGGGAAGCAATAGAAAGCAATATCCTTGGCCCTACTCTGGCAATTTCTACAGTGCGTTTCCATAATCTTGACCCCAATGTCAGAAAATGCAGAGACACCCAGAGAGGTACATTCATGAATACAGAGAAATGGGTGCATTCCCATGTGCTGAATAAACTGAACCTAATGTAGTTTATGATATTGACTATTCCCACCTAAACTTTTCTACTAGCTGTTAATTTCCTGAGATTAATTCTTTTATTCGCATATCTGAAGCAGATGGCTCCTTTACTTTTATTTTTACAGAAAATTTCTTTTGCCAGCAAATGTGGTTGTATTCTACCAAACTTATAATGCAAAGCAGCTTATCTTTCTGCAGAAATAAGCATATTCCCTTTACCACACCTTATAAAACAGTGTCATTTTTGAATGTTTCTCCCTAGAGAAACAAGTTGGAAAAGAGAATATTTTAACCTCAGTAGAAAGAGGGGAAAAAAAATCACAATAAGCATGTTTATTTTAAAGCAGTATATAGAGCTCACAATCAAATAAATAAAGCTTTAAATATATTATTTGAAATCTTTCATCTTTCTTGTATGTAATTTGGGTCCATTTTTCTCTTTTAGTGGAAAATGCATAATTGTGCTTACATATTTTCAATGTACTTACATTCTTTAGTGTTACAGTCAGAAATAATTAAGGTGGAATCTGGACTCAACAACTCTGATTTATTAGGTGATGTCTCCAGATTTGCTTTATATGCAATTTATATGTGAAAAAGAACACTAAAATAACATTCACTATACTATACTGCACTTAGCTTGCATGGTCTATTAGACTGTGCGATCTTCAAGGGCAAGAACCATAGCTTTTTAATTAACGATTTCTACCAGTTACCACGGTGCTTTTCACAGCATGTGCACCATGAATGATTATTGCATCATTGAAAGAATTATGACTAGAAGATAAATCCTACTGTGCAATATATTTCACTGGAGTTTCTGCTCAGGGATTGGAAACCACACTTTTGCTGAAATTTACACAAAGGTTTGTATTTTTGTTCAAAATTTATTCAGTCTTTAGATTCTAATACAGTTCTATTTCTCACTGTTGAACTTTTTAAAATACTATTAAGCCAGAGTATCTTTGGTATGATAATTTTCTTGATCTAAATTAAAATCATGGATAAATCTCTACAGAAAATTGGAATAGAAGGTCTTTATCTCAACCTGATTAAGGCTATCTATGAAAAACCAACAGACAATATCATATTAAATGGTCAAAAACTGAAAACTTTCATGCTAAAATCAGGAACAAGACAAGGATGCCCACTATCACCAATTTTGTTCAATATAGTTCTGGAAACGTTAGCCACAGTAATTAGAAAGAGACAGAAATAAAAGGAATAAAGATAGGAAAGGGGGAAGTTAAACTGTTATTATTTGTTGATGATATGCTACTTTACATAGAAGACACAAAAAACTCTGCCAAAAGAATTCTAGACTTAATTGACAGATTCAGTAGAGTAGCTGGATACAAGGTCAACACTCAAGAAACAATAGTCTTATACACATTAGCAGAGTCACTGAGAGAGAAATTAGGGAAACAATTCCTTTTATAATAGCATCCAAAAAGATGAAATATCTAGGAATCAATCTAACAATCAATCTAACAAAGGAAGCAAAAGACCTCTACATTGAAAACTACAGCACTCTAAAAGAAGGGATCAAAGAGGATATAAGAAAATGGAAAGACATCCCTTGCTCCTGGGTGGGAAAAACCAATACAGTGAAAATGGCCATATTTCCAAAACTATTAAATAGATTTAATGTAATGCTGATTGAAATTCCAACAGTATACTTCACAGAACTAAGGAAAACAATCCAAAAATTCATTTGGAACCAGAAGAGACCTAGTATAGCAAAAGCAATTCTAAGTAACAGAGACATGGCAGGGGTATCACAATCCCCAACTTGAAACTAATGTTACAAAGGTACTGTGATAAAAACAGCATGGTACTGGCAAAGAAACAGATCTGAGGGCCAACAGAATAGATTAGAAGATGCAGAAATGACTCCAGACACACTCAGCCACCTCATCTTTGACAAAAGAGCCAGTCACCCTCATTGGAGAAAAGATAGCCTATTTAATAAATGGTGTTGGAAAAACTGGATTTCAACCTGCCAAAGATTAGAATTAGACCCGCATCTATCGCCATCTATCACCCACATCTATGCACTAAACTAAGATCAAAGTGGATTTAAGATCTAAATATTAACACGGAAACACTAAACTTGGGGGAAGATAAGTTAGGGAGAACTCTCAATCACATTGGCATAGGAAAAGACTTTATGAACAAAACCTCAGTAGCATGGGGACTAGCACAAAGAATCCACAACTGGGATTTCATCTTATTGAAAAGCTTCTGCACTGCAAGAGAAACCACCAACAGAGCTAAGAGACAACCTACAATGTGGGGAAAAATTTTTAGCAGCTGTACCTCAGACAAAGGACTACTATCTAGAATATATAAAGAACTGAAAAAAAATCCGACCCCACAAATTCAAAGACCCAATTCAAAAATGGGCATCTGAAATGAACAGACATTACTCAGACAAAGAAGTAAAAGCAGAAAATAAACATATAAAAAAATGTTCACCATCACTGGTCATTCGAGAGATGCACATGAAAACAACAGTGAGATTCCACTTCACCCAAGAAAGAATGGTTGCTATCAAGAAATCAACCAATAACAAATGTTGGCGGGGGTGTGGGGAGAAAGGAACCCTTCTTCATTGTTGGTGGGAGTGCAGACTGCTGCAATCATTGTGGAAATCAGTATGGAGATACCTCAAAGAACTAGGGCTAGAGGTCCCATTTGACCCAGCTATTCCTCTGCTGGAGATCTTCCCAAAAGAATTAAAAGAATCATACCACAGTGATATATGTGCACTCATGTTTATAGTGGCACAGATCGTAATAGCTAAAGCTTGGAAACAGCCCAAGTACCTATCAACTAGAAACTGGATAAAGAAGATGTGGGTTTTTTTATAAAATGGAGTACTACTAAGCCATAAAGAATGAGAAACTAGAAACATTTATAGCTGAATGAATGCATATTGAGGCCATATTCTTAAGTGAAATAAATAGGACACACATGTAAATACCGAATAGTTTCTCTAGTGTGAGAAATTGAAAGTGTAAAGAATGATTAAAATGAATAATTGATAATTTGAAAAAGGAAGAAAAGGTCCAAAGTGGTAGGGGAATTGGGGGTAGAAGGGAAAGGAAAAATTTTAAGAAAAGGAAAAAAATGGAAACAAAGTCTATGTAAATAGGGAAGGGTGGAAGGGGTAAAGGGCTCACAGGTAATGAGGAAAAAGTAACAACCAAGATACATCATGTACAGGTACAAGCACCCAATGATAAATGTAAATGTATTGTAAACCTAAAAGATACCAATAAAAGAATTAAAGAAAAACAAATTTATAAATAAATTAAAATGTAAATTTATAAAAATCAACATAATGTCTATGTGAGAGAGAGGTGACCCATACTACGCAACTACGAAAAAGGGCAAATTAAACATTTTGCTAGATAAAAGTGAAAGTCAACAGAAGATGTTCAAAAAGTAGTTTTTATTGTTGATTCTTCCAGCTTCCACAAGTCCAAAATTCCAGGCACATTTACCCTGTCTTTGGTAAAATTATAACTTGTTCCTGTGCACAGCCCAATGAATTCTCAATATCAAAAATGAAAAATGTACAGCTGAGAAATACAAATTAAAGTAATAAGATAACACTGTCCACCTATTATAATGGGCAAAATGTGGGACACTGACAACACCAAATGCTAACAAAGATATCGAACAATAGAAACTTCCATCCACTGGTGATGGAAATGTTGCACAGTGTAGTAACCTTAGAAGTTAGTTTGGCATTTTCTTTCAAAGCTATGTATATTCTTAACATATAATCGAGCATTTCCCTCTTTGGAACTTTCCCAAAGGATTTGAAAATGTATACCTAAACAATAATCTGTACATAGACATTTGTACAAACTTTATTCATAATTACCAAAACATGGAAGTAGCCAAAATTTCCTTCAGTAACTCAATGAATAATAAACTATGATATACTCAAGCAATAAAATATTATTCCTACTTAAGAAGAAATGAGTGTTGAAGCCATGAAAAAACATGGAGGAGTCTTAGAAGTTTATTACTAAGTGAAAGAAACTAATCTGAAAAGACTACATATATAATTCCAACTATATTACAATCTGTGAAAGTCAAAACTGTGGAGACAGTGAAAAAAAGCCCAAGATTGACAGAGCTCAGGAGGAGGGAGAGATGCAGAGGTGGAGCATAGAAGAACCTTACAGCAGTGGAGCTACTCTACCCAAACCTGTAATGTGTGTACATGCCACTATACACCTATAGGAACCAAAAATGTACATTATTATGAGTGAACCTCAATGTAAACTATCATACTTAGGTAATAAAAATGTTTCTTTAGGTGATAAAGGGTTGCATTTATTATGATGAAAATAACAACTGGCATAGAATATTATATGTAAGAAGTTCTTACTTGCATAATGTTAGACTGTATTACCTTAGACTAAATTTCTGAAAGATAAAAGAGAGACTCTGGACAAACTATTAGAAGTCACTATTTGAAAACAGAAGAGAAGTAAAACCAATTAGAAACATAAAGTGCTCAGTTGGAAAAAAAGAAGGGAACCACATTGGTGACCTCCAATTTGATAGTTTGCCTCTTAGGGGATTTTCTAGTCTTTATGCTATTGCAAATTGAGAGGCTTGAATTCATTTAGAAAGTATCTATATTATTACTATGATGTGTCAGAGAAGAGATTGAGGAGATTACCAAGCAAGAGGACCTTGAGATGAAATGTTTAGAGGAAGAGGAAACCATAGATGAAGATGTTCCAATGTCTGCATTAAAGTCCCCTGAAATCATTGGTTATTACTTACGCAGCTTTAATTAAATAGTTGTATGATAGAAGTATAATTTACTACTGAGTTTTGTTGGCCTCTCTTGTTATTATTTTTATAAAATACATGGACATAGTAAAGATATTTTATTTTGATTAAATATAAGATCTCACTATTAAGTATATTTTGATTCTCTTGAAGAAGTTGTCCTGTTATGCTATTTTTCTTGAGTATTGAGCAGCCAATCCTGTTGGATGAGAATGCATGCTCCACTCATGGGAATATTAATTTTTTGGAAATATTTAGACAGGCTTTGTTTTTTTCCAAGAACCAATAGAATGCAAGGGAGAAATTTTCCCAGGAGTGAATTTAAATTTAAAACACCATTTATTAGGTGTCTCATTAGCCCATATTTCTTTTATATAGTTTTTTATCTGAAAAATATGAATATGAAATGAAACAATGCCTCAGTTACATGGTTATGATGAACAGAAATGAAATACACAAACCAAGAAGGACATTATGTCCCATGTATGATGGTGAAGCTATATGTCAACTTGACTTGAATAAGAGACTCCTGGAAAGGTGATTGGATCATTGGGCACTATACTCATCAGTAGATTAACCTGCAGAGATTTATGGCTGAATGTGTTATTAGTAAGTGGACCCAGTTAGAAGTGAGGCTAGAGGGCCTGCCTTTGAGGATATTTCTCTCACTCTTAATCTTCCCCTCTACTCCTAGGGTGTCATGAACTGATCAGCTTTGCTCTACTGTGCCTTATGACAAATGTTTTGTCTTGGAGCTGACAACTGTGGACTGAAACCACTGAAACCATGAGTCAAATTAAACACTTCCTCTTCTAAGCTACAGATGTTGGGCATTTTGCAAGCTGACTGGGATCATGCATTAAGTTCTTGTAATTTTTAATCTATCAACCAGTAGTAAGCAAATATTGGTTCCTAACTAATTAATTAATTATGTCCCAAAATAGTATCAGTTTAACTGGCTCATAGGATGCCCACATATCTGGTTAAATATTATATGCAGGTGAGAGTGTTTCTGGAAGAAACAATAGACTAAATGAATTTAGTTACTCTTCCCAACGTGAGTGGACATTATTCAGTTCTTTGAACCCTAGAATATAATAAAAAGGTAAAGGGAGGAAGGACATATTCATTGTTTCTCTCAACTGACTGTAACATCAACCTTTACCTCTCTTTGATGCTCCTTTTTCCTAGGCCTTCAGACTCTTATTGGAATGTGCACCATTAATTTCCTGGCTCCTAGGTCTTTGAACTATTTCATTTCCTTTCCTGAGTCCCCAGTTTTTAGACTTCTCAGCTGAATTTGATATAATACTTCAAAATAAGCCTCTCCCCCCAAATCTCTCTCCCCTTCTTCTCTCTGCCCCCCCTCATTCTTTGATGGCAGAAGGTTAGAAAAGAGTCAAATAGATTAAAAGGGGTAGTAACAGAGTAAGTATATGTAACTTTAAAAAATCTATATAATGATACACCTATCATTTGTACAAAAGCAACATAAATATCTTTAGATGAGAATCTGCTCTTTTTAAGGCTTTTTCTATGAACTTTAGTTAAGAAACTAGAAATTCAAAAGCCATCCAAAAATATTTTCCATAGCTAAATTTGCAGATTTTCTATGCCTTGTTAAGAAAAGTCAATTAATTTATTTAAATATATTGATATTTTGCATCTAATCAGCCTGAAATTGTGCTAACAGCAGTGGAATGGTTAGTTAGAAATCAGTGTTACATCTTTAATTCTTTCTGTGCCTCTTTGCTGTGTTTATTATGTTTCTTAATCCATTTTTTAGTGAGAAGACCTGAGTCACCTTATTTACCAGGAAATGATGGGTGAGTAAGAGTTTGCTCCCTTATCCATTATTGAACACACATAAGTTTCCCTTTTTGGAACATATTAGTGTAAAGATCAATACAGTATTTAAATCAGTTGCCCTACCAGCATCATCAATTGAGTTTATGAAGGAGTTCCCGATGCCTTATGGGATGAATACCAACCAAAACTAATCTAAGTCCAATTACAGTCCATTGAGTAAAGGTTTCTCACTTATCACTAGATTAAGAGTCTGATTAGGCCCAGTCCATGGTGCAATATTGAAACAAATGAGAACTTTCAATTGCATTTGCCTAGCCTTAGATGTAAGTCATTATATAGGATGAAAATTCAATACCTCATTGGTGCAATAAAAGATAAATATTTATATTGACAGAGTAGAATTACAGACTCCCAGATTTAACGTATCCTTGAGATGTTGTTCAGCCTAAACACACAGTATTTGTATCTGCTGTGAAATATATCGGCCAACTAGATATGTTATTTCATATATATGTACTCTACGTTGTATCTACTCTGATAAGTAATAATTCTTGTTTAATTCTTTCTTGTGTTTAATACCTCTCTTGTTAGATTATATATCTAACACACAACAGTTTAGCAGCTAGGAACTAATAAATTACAGTAGTCAATATTTATTAATGAATGCAAAGTGAACTTTACATTTTTATTGGCCCATATTGGATTTGCTGTAGCCATTCAATTCCATCCTACACCTTTCTAAATTGGCATATAAAGTATACAAAACAACCTTGACAATGTCATTCCCTTACTTTTAAAAGGAACTTAATGTCATATTTTTAATCCCTTATATGATAAATCATTGGTCTCTCAAAAATGTTGACAATGGATTGACACAAATTTAAGTTTTAACCTTTAACTGATTACTAATGTACATCTTCATTTTAGAGTGGTAAGAAAAAGTCACCCAAGGCAAATTTTTACTTTAAACATAATATTTGTGATGACGCTACAGAAACTATTCTGGGCTTTGAAGCATTTCCAGAGTTGTTCTATAGCCATTTCTATACTTTATTGTCAATTAATTAATTGTAGAGTCTGATCTCTCACAACTGTCTCTAGTTTACCCTCCTATTATCCACTTTTCACACCATTATTGCTCATATTTTATCATTGTCTTCCAAAATAAGTAACTTCTCCTGAATGATATCTCTGAGATAAGTTTCAATTACTTAGTAGGATTTTAACAGGAAGACCTCAATTGCACTGTCTAGTCAACCTTTAAAAATATGCTTAAAAATATTACATTGTAATGTCTTGGCCTCCTTTGCTTTCAAAATTTTAATTTTATTGTATAGCTCAGTTTCCACTACAACTGCACTTTAATTTTTTAGATTAAATTTTCTAATAAATATTATGGCTATAGTCATTCCTTTGCACGTGCTTTTATTTTTGTTGTTGTGACCTGATCTTTATTTTATGTTCTGAAACTCTTCTTTGGTAAAGTAGTTCTTCTGTATCACTCCTGAAATCAAGTCTATCCCTCCTCAGAACTCATATAATTACTTGAACTAAAAATAAGTACAGTATCTATATATGTTTTTCTAAAATATAAATTTCTGCATAACAGAAATACAGATATCAATGTTTCTGTACTATCCTCTGAAAATAATATATACTCATTTAACTTTGACATTTCTACAGGGTAGTTAATTCAGTGTTTTAGAAAAGTCTATAGAATTTATTTATTGTAGAATGCCAATACTTCTGATTCCAAGTTAAAACGAATAAATATATGTATATTAAATCTTTCATTATAGGAATACTGAGTATTTAATGAACTTATTGAATAGTTTTTTATTTTAAATGGAAGAATTGGATTTATAGATCTTTTTTCAGTAACATTCAAAAGCATTAAAATATTTTTGTTTTTGTAAAAACAATTTAATCTGACTATAGTATAAAGGACAAATTCCAAAGATGATTTTTAAGGATTAAGATGAAATATGTAGTGCCGGGGATTTAGCTCAGTGTTTCCACTGCCTGTCTAGCAAGCTAAGGACCCGAGTTCGATCCCTGGTACCCCCCCCAAAAAAAGATGCAATATGTATATATACTAATTTCCCACCATGAAAGGATTTAATATATATAAAAATATATACTAATCAAAAATATAAAAAATTAAATTTAAAAAGCTTGCTTAAACATTTGTATTTAATTTATTTCACTTAAAATTATTTTCTTACAGTTCATCCATTTACCTAACAATGTCTCAGGTCTCTCTTTATTTATAGCAGAGTAGTGAGAAACCCAAAAGGTAAATAAGGAGCAAAATGAAGGGCAGATGTTGGGAGGTAGGGAAAAAATGCTCAAATGGGAAGGGGAACAAAGGAGAGGAGAGGGGGAAGGGAAGGAAGGAAACAGGGATAAAAAAGTAAACAAGAATGAAAGGAAAATGATAGAGAAAAAGTTTTGTAAATGGAGAGTGGAAGAAGGATTGAAAGGAAGGGAGGGTAGGGGAAATAAAGTATTAAGATATATCATGTACAGGTACAAATTCCCTATGATGAATGTGATCATTATGTATGTCAAAATGTACCAATAAAGTTAATTTTAAAAACAATAACATTTAAGACAAAAGAAGCTTGCTTAAATTGCTCTGAAAAACTGATGTGATCAAAAAATGGAAGCCCCGGGTTTGAACAACTGATTTGCTTTATCTATGTCTTTCCCTTGCAAGTTCAATAAATAGACTCTGAAAAGGAAAGTCATTGTCTAACAAAATTTGCTGTATCTCTTGTTCCCACATGAATGCGTTGGGGCCCTTTAGATGAGTGGAAGACATTTTTAAGCTATTTGTAGAACTAAATCTTCTTGGATAAGGGTCACCAGAGTCCTACACCAAGATTAACATCATATGTCAACTGAAGAGTGAATCTCTGTAGATCCTGTGGACCACAATTCCCTCTAGATGCCAGAGATTTGATGAGAAGTTATAAAGTAGTGAAGAATAGTCTTCATGGTGGGCAGAATAGGAATGAAAATCTGACTAAATTATCACAGTAGTGACGTCAACTTTCAAAGTGTGGTCTGATAGAATCCAAGACTGTATTAGTATATGGGCTGAAGATGTTTTTTAATCCTCAGTAATAATTTTATTAATTATAAATCTAGAGTTAAATATTCATTTCTCATTGGTATAATTATACTTTGTTGAGGAGTTTGACTGTAAACTTCAGCAAAACTACTGACTTTCAGTTGACAAAAGATTAGCAATTTCATTATGAATAATAGTGAAAATGTCCATCGGGTGCACATTAAAAGCACTATTTATAACACAAAGAACTGATACAACTTAGCAAGCTGAATGTTACTGAAAAAGTAAAAGTTTAAAAGTGTTTTGTTTTGTGTAAATTATATTCCAAGAGTTCCTTTTGCATTTAAGAGTATTGAATCTATTAGGAGAATAGGTAGAAGAATTCAATAGATGCTTTTCAGCCTGCATTCCATTATTAAAGCATTTACCATAAATAATGCAGCTTTGTAACTCTGTGTGCATGTAGCATTTTTTATAAAAGAAGATTTTTTTCATTTAAATACATTTTATTTAATATTAGCAAATAGGTATTTAGAATAATGTTACTAACTTGTAGTACTAAAAGAAAATAATTGCAGGTTTACCTATGCTATATAGTGCTTAATAGATTTTATTATCACCACAAAAAACAAGCAAATGTGCATTGTCTTAGGAAATCATGAATTTTCAATTGTATGTGATTCACTGTTGGCCCCAGAATGTAAGAACTTTGCTATCTGAGACCACTTTCCAACAGAGTGCAATAAACACTCAAAAATACACATTAAGTTATTTAATGTCTTAAATGATGATATTCAACTTTTTAGTTGGAGTGTGGCAAGTATTTATATATAGTTAGCAAATTGTAAACTTTTTTTACTTACTGTTTTCTATATTCAAAAGGAACCCATAAAACCTATTTAAGTATCACCCAATTTGAAATTTTTAAAATAGGTTCTACATTTGAACAACTCTTGAAATCATTACAATTTCAGCAAGATTGAGTATACTTTTGTATTTAGATACTGGGAGATTACTGATGAGTGAAATTTCTGTTTTTACCTATCTCCTAGACTCTTATAGTCTTCTTGTTAACAATAGAATAACTTTAATATACTGAGCTTTCTAAATAAAGCAACCAAATAACAGCACTACTATATTTTATTTGATGAGGCAGTTCAGATTTTTTCAAGTTGTTCTCCATTGTAGAAAATGGTTTTATCAATAGAAATATTAATTCCACAAATGTATTTGTGTACTTATGAACAAGTTCCTTGTTCATTACAGTTTCCAATTTAATACAACACTGCAATATCAGCCTGCATTTGTATCTGTGGCATTCCAAGTACAGTAAGCTTGGTTATATATAAATATCTAAATGCTCCACTGTAACTTCCAAAACAGTCATGCTAAGCATGTATGCATGAAAATACAAATTATTTTATTAAATATTTCTTTCTTCTCATTTTTACATTTAAGTTAAGGAAGTGCACTGACTTTTATAAGGAAAATAAGCTGTATTGTCTGTGGACTTCATTGTAAGAAGTAAAATGAAGAGAGGCATTGCCTCTGATAAAGCTGAAAATTGGTGGCCTGGAGATTCAAAGAAGGTAATATCATCCAGCTTATTTTCCAAATGATTGTACATTTCCATAAAGATACAATTTACCAAACACATTGTATTTGCTGCAAGAAGTTAAGCATGATTCAGATTGCAATAGATACAATAAATATTGAATGAATGTAAAATGACAGTAGTGTTCAAGGTTACAAAAGGATGAATTTTTCCAATGGAAATAAAAATCAGTGAACAAAGAGAGTTATTAAGTACGTCAAAGTTCTAAATCTCATAGAAATAAAAATGATTACAAAGATAATTAGTGTGAATTAAGGAAGATAATGATGTTAAAAATTCATGAAGGGGTAGTGATTTAGAATGCCAAAGATGCATTTTTATGTACTTTTTTTGCCAACGTTAAGAAAATTAACATGAGTCTTTTTATATCTATGAAACAGGAAGAAACAAATGATCCTCGAACAAGGATAAAAATTACAAATAATTCCTAATCCTTTATATCATTCATAGAGTGACTATGAATTCATAACCAGTATGAGTAGTATGTCACAATTTATTTTTATTAAGAATTTCAGAAAACAGACCTTCCTCTCAGCTTCAAACAGTGACAGAAATTCTTTTGGTCCATCCAGTATTTATATTTATGGAAGAGAATAAGAAGTAATGATGTTCCCTTATATGTCAATGATACTACAGTACTGATGTTTAATGAAGAAGAAATTGTGACTTTCTGGGGTGTAACCTTTTTGTTGAAGGAGAAAATGTAGTAAAGCTTGAAAAACATTTAAATTGATGATGCAAAAAAAGGTGTTGAGATTAAAATTGTGTAACGTCCACCCCAGAAAGAATGACTGATATCAAGAAATCAACCAATAACAAATGCTGCTGGGGGTGTGGGAAGAAAGGAACCCTTCTTCACTTTTGGTGGGAGTGCAGACTGGTGCAACCACTCTGGAAATCAATATGGAGATAACTCAAACAAGTAGGATTAGAAGTCCCATTTGATCGAGCTATTCCTCTGCTGTGTATCTTCCCAAAAGAATTAAAAGAATCATGCCACAGTGATATATGTGCACCCATGTTCATAGCACAATTTGTAATAGCTAAATCTTAGAAACAGGCAATTGCCCATTAACTGGAGATTGGATAAAAATGTGATTTTTTATAAAATGAAGTGTTACTCAGCCATAAAGAACAAGAGATTAGAGATATTTATAGCTAAGTGGATGCACATCGAGGCCATACTCTTAAGTGAAATAAATAGGACACAGGTGTAAACACCGACTAGTTTCTCTGCTGTGAAAAATTAAAAGTGTAAATAAGGATCAAAATGTATAATCGATATTGTGAAATAGGAAGAAAAAGTCTAAAGGAGTAGGAGAAGTAGGAGGGGTATGGAAAAGGAAAGAAGGGAAAAGAAAAAATACAAGAAAAGGAAAAAAATGGAAACAAAGTCTTTGTAAATCAGGAAGGGTACAGGGGGTAAAGGGGGGCAGGGGAATGGGGAAAAAATAAGAACCAAGATACATCATGTAAAGGTACAAGGTCCCAATGATGAATGTAACTGTATTGTATACCTAAAATGTACCAATAAACTTAATAGATAAAAAAATAAAATAAAATTGTGAAATGTCCAAATTAAAAATATGGCTCAGATTGCTGCTAAGGGTTGATTCTAGAATAGAGTACTTCTTGCCTAATAATAGCCTTTCCTTCTCAACGATCTGGAATGCAAGTCACTAGGAGGACATAGACCAAAGCGTCAGAAGGTCTGTGGAACTGAAATTCTGTCATTCATGGATGTGAATTATGAAAATGTGTATTTCAAAGTCTGAAATTGTTAGTAAGTTGTATTTCTTTTAAAATCAACTGGTATTATATCACATGACATGTAATAATTTCCTTATAGTAAAAAAACTGCTTTTTTGTAGTTTTAGGACTGAAAGTTGGAGAAACAAACGTGTCAGTGCACAAACATGTATTGGATCTGCACTGCTGGAAAGAAGGATGTGGGAAAATACGCACATCAAAAACCCAAATGGCAATGAAACTTATACTTTATTAACATCTGCAGCGTGGGATTCCCACACAATAGCTCACATAAATATACCAAGTCAGAACTCAAACACTGTCTGCATTTAGAGACTCAGCTTTTCTTTTCTCCTGAAAATAACTTCAAATATGTACTAGTTCAGTTACTGAAGCTTAAAGTGCTGCAAAATGGAGATCCCTCCCATTCTGTCCATTGTAAGACCAATTAGATAGAAAAATAAAAAGTTTAGCAAAAGTTCAGTCTTATGATTACCCCATGTTGCATGTGACTTTTCCTCTTACTCTTTAGTTGGCACTTCAAGAATTTCTTATGCTTTCTATTTGAATCATGACAAATGTCATCCCTAAATATGAGCCTTTCGCATTTTTCCTAGGTTCTGCATCATTCTAAATACACAAGTCTATGGTGGAATGACACTGGGAAGCCAACTGTATGGTGGAATGACACTGGAATGGATGGCAAGGAATAGCAGTTAAGTAGAACAGTATTTATTAATTTATTGGAAATCTTTTCATTGCACAAGCCTGATTTTTCATGATTTTGAGTGAAAACCTGGATGACAATTTACTAACAGGTGGAAAGAACATTAGAGGGCACCCTAGCCCAAGTTTCCATTCAGTTAAGAGTTGTGGGTGTTTTGAACTGGAAAAAGCAAAATGTCTATATACTTACATCTCTTTGATGTATAATAATGCTTATTCTTCTAAAGCACTAAGAGAAAAGCAATCACTAAGAGACTTCTATATAAAAGAATTACCAGTACTGGTAGTTTCAGTCTTAGACTCAGCACCGTAAGACCTTTCCCATGTATTGTAGCACGCTGCCCTATCCTCATTTCTGCCCTGTCACACTTATCTATATTAAAATATACCTCAACAAGCCACAGTCCTCGTTACACGATATTGAAACATGCCTTCAATGACTTAAAAATGCCCTTCAAAGTGAACTTCTGCCCCTGGCCCTTACATTTCATTCATATGGTCTGTGAGAAATAGTGGAGGGTTACTTATTAATGAGATATGTTGGCCCCGGAACTTGTAATCTGTTTGTATCTGAATGAATTTATTTAATCATTCCCCTCAATTGATGGGGTGTGCAAATGTTAAGCTTGAGTTAAATGATGCCATTAGCAGATGGCACTGACACAGACATGTTTTACAACCCCTGATGTAGCTCTTAAGCCCATGAGTGATCTATAGCAAAGCAGTAAATAACATTTACATGATGTCTTTGAATAGGTCACAACATAGTCAGAGAATGAAAAATGAAGATGAGCCATGACCTAGTTAGCACCCCGAAATGATCTTCGCCAAGGCTAATTCATCTGGCCATAGAAAAATAATAGAATTTTCTTCTGCCTACCTCTCAAGTACTGACATTTTTACTTTAAATATGAAAGGTTATTAGATTGCATTTTAGAAGTTGAAGAAAAAATATTCAGTCACAGGAAATGATAGCCTAATATATGTTGCATGGTGCATACATTAGTGCTTTGGAGCCTTGCCAGTCCACACCTCATTGATTTTATTTATACCTTATACATGGGACTAACACTTGAGTGATTGATCTAAAAGTATGATCCTGAACGTAACCAACCTGAAAGAGCACGTTGTCTTCCACAGATATTGTAAATGTAGTTTTCATTTTCAAAGACATTTAAGATTATCATATTGTTTTCAAAATTCATTTTAGTCAAGCTCTATCTTTAAAAATTAATTGCCAAAATGGAAATAGAAAGCTTGTGGATACTGATTTTATCAAAATTTTCATTAAATATTCTGTAAAATAAAAACATATACACATATATCATGAATGTACTTGGTGTCCTCAAAATATGTTTTGAACCATACAATTCTATTCAAGTTTCTTATTTTATCCATTTTTAAAAGTATTTATAATCAATTATTTTATAAAGTGTTATCTTTATGTGATTAATTTTTTGAAAATTATTATCAATTGTGTTATTAGGCATAGAAATAATACATAATATACATGTAAAAGACAAGAAAGTTCAATTATTTATAACAAGTCATAATGTAATGGTACAGATAATTCATTCTCAAATATATTTTATTATTTATATTTCTTCACTTCCTGAAAGTCAGAAAACTTAGAAACATATCTTTGAAACTCATCATTAGTTAAACTTAAGCAAGTATTACTCTATGTTTGCTTTTTCTTTATGTGTATAAGTCCATGTGTATGCATTTACCTGCATAACTTTACTATACAAATGTATGCACATTTTGGATTACACAGAGCATATCCTGCTATATGTCATTAAACTTTATAAATGCAACATTAATATTTTTCCATATGGCAATTATTTTAAAACATGTAGAGTTTTGAAAAGTTTCTTGAGAATCTGACCTCAGGTGAGGAAATTCTCATTTTTCAATTCAAATTCTCCAGAATTAATTTTAGACATAGTTTGGAATCCATATCAGTTTGGGGAGAATTATTATCTTAAAATAGTAATCTGTTTGTATCTTTTATATAAAAGACTTAGAGACAAGATACATTGCACAATTTAGGAAATGTTTTATTCAGTTCACTCCAATGGGGAGAATGTTCAACCAGGGAATACCTCAGAGAAATGGAAGTGGTCAACAGGTCTCCCAAGGAAAGCTGAGGAAGAAAGCAGGTGATTTTTTTCTAAGTCACATGACGAAGAGTGACAGTGAAGAGGAAGAGTGACAGTGAATCTTACCAGAGCTGTATGGGGGAAGGGAGGTTTTCATTGTTAGCTTTTTTCTAGGGAACAAAAAGGTTAAAGAGTGTTTTAGTGATCCTTCTTTGTCTGAAGTACAGGATTTAAGTATAATCAAATTTGATAGGTCTTAACAACAAAAACCTGAAAAGAGAGAGGGTGTATAAATTTTTGCAAAGGCAAAGCTAACATAAATGAATTTGATTGATTAAAATAGATATTTTTCATAATTCAGCACGAAGATGATATTGAATCAAATAATATCAATTATGTTAGTAACCTATCTTACACTAACACCACCTAGTGAAGTCTCATTATCATTTAAAATTGAAGTTCATGGTATTCACCTTTCCTATATAATGGCAGGGTTTAGTTCCTATTTTAAAATTATCATTCTGTGCAGTATTTCAAAGGAATTACAGACAGAGGGGAGAATTTCTTATTGTATTTAAATTACCATGAGTCTCTATATGGTTTCAATCAAGAATCATGTATTTGGATGCCACTCTTCTTTGTTCATAGACCATTATCCAAAGTCAGTTACTCTTACAAACTTAAAACTACCATTATCCATCTCAAACTATCATTCCCATCACAACACTACTTACTTGTCACGGCATAAAACTTTTCCTCAGTTAATTCCCATGGATTTTAACATACCAAAACATTTGACAAGATTTAATTGAAAGCTCAGGGAAAATAACATAGCATTACACCAGAGGATAACATCAAACTGCTGAACTGAGGCTATTTCCATTTTACTGAAGACCATCTGCATTAAATTTCTGAGTCCTGTGATATATATATATATATTATATATAATATATATATATATATCTTACCTAAATATATTGAATATGCGTCCCAAAATGTATTTAGTTCTCTTTTGATCAAACTTGCCAGGGAACTTTGCCACAAAAGAATTTTGTATGAGATGTTTCATTTTTAAACACACCATGAATAGATGTTTAAAATAAACAGGTATGTCACATTTAAACCACATACTAGTCAATTATTCTGATATAATTCATATGGGATCCATATGGCTCAACCTTTTATGCTCAGACTTTCTATTTCAAGGGTCATACAAACCTACATTAATTAGAATAGGCCAGGGTACACAGTTTGGTATCATACTTTCCAAATTACAGTTGTTAAGATTAAATTATGCCTCACTTAAATCACATGTCCCTTATGATCCCCTCAGGATTTTGTTTGCCAAATCACTGTGCAAAACAGGCACATCAACCAGATGTCTTCAACCAGATAGAGTTGTCATCAACTAGAACAATGTTAATCTCCAGAGTAAAAGAATGAAAAATCTCTGAAAATTTTCAAGCAGGGGAAAGCAAAATCAATTGTGTTCAGATTGCACTGGCCAAAACAAGTGATAAAGCCTCACTAATGGGAAGGGATCTGTCAAAGCAAATATTGTACTGGACAAGTTAAAAAGGCCATAAGACTTTATTCAAGGCTATTGTAAAAGGGAAAGAAGTTAGAAATCAGTCCATTTCAGGTCTACTGAAACAAATCACTAGAAAGTATGGTTTTAAGATCAAGATAAGGGATCATCCATTTGCTAAAGGCCTTTATTCAAAGGAAAATAAATTTGTATTCCTCCTCATAGGAGAGAATTTTACAACTTGCAACAAGTCATCTTCCTAAATTGGAAGTTAAGCTCTGATACTTCCATATAAATTGGACTTTAGGAGTACTCCAGTTTCTTTATCCTTGAGAACAACATTTCTCTGTTGTCAAGATGGGATGATTTTAAAAGATTTGCATCTCAAAGAAGAGAATCAACTAACACAGATTTTCCTAAAGTAGATACTCTAAGAAAAGAGAGAGTAAATCACTATTTTCCAAAGTTTAATCAAAGTCAGGAGAATGTCTTGGTCAGATCAGAGAGCTCAAGTCTGCATTTGGATCTGAGAAAGAAACTAAGTCTTCTTGGTGGACATTTGTGGCCACCACCAATAAACTTTTCACTGTTAGTGACTACCCTGCAGTGGACTTATTTCAAGCCTATTATAAGTTTTCATTCCTGTCATTACTAGCAAAGAGCATCTATTGGGTTCAAAAGTAAAAAAAGCCATAAGAAAGATGAGAAATCTTAGTCACATGGAGCTCTAACCAACCTCACCTACCTACAAACAGAAGCTGGGAGAACTTCCTCCACTGTTTCCAGAGTGTAGAATCCTTACTAAGTTTGGGAATTACATGGCTCTCTGTCAATGACAGAACTAGCCCCAGAACATTTCTTTAACTCTAGCAGAAATGATTTCTAGTCTCAAATTTCATGACTCAGGAGAACAGACCAACCCTGCAAAATAATCTCAACAAATCCCATCATGGTGAAAGATATCTCTGAAAATCCTTTCACCAAATCTGGTGTCTGTGTCTTCACCAACACCTCTTGAGCACTTTTAATGACCAACCCTCTTGAATACCAACTTTAATAACCCTCTACTTAATAAGGAAGATAGAGTTTAATTTTTAACCTCATAAATGTCAGCAATGCAGATAGCATTTATGGGCTAATTAAGGCACTATGGGCTACTAAAAAAATGTCAACTCTGTCGATGTTTAGATAAGTTTGCAGCAAATGACTGGGAATTGTTTACTATATGATAAACCCTGCTGTGTATTTCTAAAGAACCGATGGTTTCTGTAGCAAAAGTATCTGATCTGAATTTGCAAGACATCTGTCATTCATCCTCAGGGAGATTTGATGCCTTCAGCAAGGGGCCTGATTTCCCTGTTGTGTTTTTCACCAGCATGTTTTTTATATTATTTTGTATTCACTTTTAAAGAAATGCACTTCTGCCAATAAGAATTTGACTGGGCAGGGATGTATCATGTCAAGTCATAGGTCTAGAGATTTCTAATATATTTTTTTCCCTTCCAAAATTAAATAATGATTTTATACAGCCAAATGTCTGGTAATTCTGATATCTCTAGAATTATGATACTAGAAGTTATTATTTCCCATGGGAGATTTTTCATATAATGAATTTTCTGAATATAGAGTACAATACAAACTCAATTCATTCCCAAGGGATAGTTGTAACTCAAGTTGGACAATTGAAGGCTCAGCTCCCAGTGCCGAGGAGCAGAGCTGGCCCAGCACAGAGGAGGTAAACATTCTGGGCTGCCATACCAGTGCCCCCAGGGCCAAGGAGCAGAGTAGCCCCCAGCACAGAGGAGGTAAACCTTCCAGGCCGCCATACCACCGCCCCCACCATAGAGGAGCACAGCTGTCTTCAGTGGAAAAGATGTGAATATTAAGGACCATGATACCACTGCCTCCAGCAACAAAAATCAGAGCTGCCCCCAGTGCAGAGGAGGTGAACCTTCAAGGCCACCGTACCACCACCCCCAGAGCTAAGGAGGTGAGCCACACAGGCACCAGCAGCACCCTCCCCCATTGAAATACAAAGACACTTAAACAGTTCTCAAAATCAGACTCCCAGATCACCTAAAGCAACCCCAAAGGGAAACCAGATGGAAGAATCTGATATTCAACCACCTGAACTCCCTGAACTGGAAACAAAAGAGGCTTTGGAAAAAATGAAGTAAGAAATAATTTCTCACATAGCAGAGATTGTGCCCATAATGCAAGACATTATTAATAAGTCAAGAGAGAACACAGATAAAAAAATAGAGGAGCTGAGGGACATGATGGGATCCCAACATAGGAAACAACTGAAATCCATAAAACAAATGCACATAGATTTCCAGGAGATTAAAAACTCCATTGAAAGACTACTCAGCAGAATGAGCCAATATGAGTACAGAATCTCAGACATAGAAGATAATATTGCAATTAGTGACCAGGAAAAGAAAAAATCTCTTTAAAATAGTAAGGGACCATGAGAAATCAATCCAGCAGCTGCTAGATGATGGAAAGAAGAATAACATAAGACTGATCGGAGTCAATGAAGAAACAGGAGAGTGTGCAGACAACATAAAAAAACTGTTTACAGAAGTGATGGCAGAAAATTTCCCAAGGAGGGGAAAAGAACTTGACATACATATACCTGAAGCATATAGGACTCCAAGTAGCCCTTATCAAAAAATATCTACACATACACATATAGTAGTTAAGATTCCAGAAACCCAATTGAAGAACAAAATTCTACAAGCAGTTAGAGAAAAGAAACAAATCACATACAAAGAAAAGCCTATCAGAATCACAGCAGACTTCTCAATGAAAACTCTCAAGGCAAGAAGACTTTGGAGTGACATATTTCAAGCCCTAAAGGAAAACAGCTTCCAACACAGACTGATGTACCCTGCAAAACTATCTGTCAAAATTGATGGAGAAATAAGATATTTTCATGACAAAGACCACCTGAAGAACTTCATGATTACCAAACCATCACTCCAAAAAATTTCCGACAATACCCTAGGAACAGACAATGAGGATCACAACATGAGGAAATCCAGCAGAATGAATCCATTGGGCATGACAAGAAATTGAACACAAAGCGGGACAATCCAACAGAAAGAAAAGGTCATGATAATGACTAGTCAATACATATCAGTTATAACCAGTAATGTTAATGGCCTCAATTCACCAATGAAAAGAAATGGACCGGCAGAATGGGTGAAGAAGCAAGATCCAACAATATTCTGCATACAAGAAACACACTTAATTAAAAAAAAAAACCCATAGACTGAAAGTTAAAGGGTGGAAAACAATACTCCATGCAACAGGAACCCCCCCCAAAAAAAACCAGGAATAGCTATCCTCTTTGCAAATCAAGTGGATTTCAAACCAACACTGATTAAGAGAGGAAATGAAGGACACTACATCCTTGTAAAGCGAACAATCCAAGAGGAAGAGATGACAATCATAAACATATATGCACTAGTGTACCCGACTACATAAAACAGGTACTAATGGACATGAAAAATCAAATAAGCACTAATACAATAGTAGTGGGGGACCTCAATACCCCACTGTCACAAATAGATACATCAACTAGACAAAAGTAACAACAAAATAATAGAACTCAATCAAACTCTTGAAAAACTTAACAGATGTTTACAGAGTGTTCGACTCCATAAAACCGGAATACACATTCTTTTCAGCTGCACACGGGTCATTCTCCAAAATAGACCACATACTCACTTATAGAACATATTTAAGTAAGTGCAAAGGAATTGAAGTTATCCATCATATATTATCAGACAATAGTGCAGTGAAATTGGAGATCAATAGCAAAATAAACCACAAAAAGTTCATAAAAACATGGAAATTGAGCAACACACTTCTGAATAACCAAGGGGTCACAGGGGAAATTAAAAAAGAAATGAGACAGATTTTTCAATTAAATGACAATGACAATACAACATATCAGAATCTATGGGACACAATGAATGCAGTCTTACAAGGGATATTCATAGCACTGAATACTCATATTAGGAAAAAAGAGAGAGCCCAATTAAACTACCTGATGCTGAACCTCAAGCTTCTAGAAAAAGAAGAGCAAGACAACCCCAAAGCTCACACAAGGGAGGAAATTATAAAGATCAGAGCAGAAATCAATTCAATGGAGACTAAGAGAAAGATACAAAAAAATCAATGAAGCCAAAAGTTGTTTCTTCAAAAGAATAAACAAACTTGACATGCTCTTAGCCAACCATATCAGAAAAAAGAAAGAAAAGGCTGAAATCCATGCAATTAGGAATGAAAAGGGTGAAATTAAAATGGACCCAGCAGAAATCCAGAGTATCAATCTCTACTTTAAGAACCTATACACCAATAAGATAGAAAACACAGAAGAAATGGAGAGATTCCTAGTTATGTATGAATTACCAAAGTTGAATGAAGAAGACTTAAAATTCTACACAACGCAATATCAATCAATGAAATTGCAAACATAACTAAAAACTTATGAACAAGGAATAGCCCAAGTCCTGATGGCTTCACTGCCAAATTCTACGAGACATTTAGAGTGGAACTACTGCCACTACTGCTTAAAATCTTCAGTGAAAGGGAGGCAATACTCCCAAATTCATTACTGGAAGCAAGCATCACCTTGATCCCCAAAGCAGACAAAGACACAACTGCAAAAGAAAACTATAGGCCAAGCTCAACAATGAACATAGATGCAAAAATCCTTAATAAGATACTGGCAAATAAAATGCAGAAGATCATCAAGAAGATCATACACCCTGACCAAGTGGGATTCATTCCAGGGATGCAGGGATGGTTCAACATATGCAAATCAATCAATGTAATATACTATATCAATATAGCCAAGGACAAAATCTATATGATCATCTCCATAGATGCAGAAAAAGCATTTGACAAAGTCCAACATGCATTTATGATATAAACCCTACAAAGTATTGGAATAGATGGTCTCTACCTCAAACTCATAAAAGCCATCTTTGAAAAAACAACAGCCAATATCATTCTAAATGGTCAAAAACTAACATCCTTCACACTAAATTCAGGAACAAGACAAGGATGTCCACTACCATCACTCCTGTTCAATATAGTCTTGGAAACCTTGGCCACAGCAATTAGACAAGAGAAAGAAATAAAAGGAATAAAGATAGGAAATGAAGAAGTCAAATTGTCATTATTTGAAGATGACATGATCCTCTAAATAGAAGACCCAAAGAACTCCACTAAAAAGACTTCCAGACTTAAAAACCAAATTCAGCAGAGTAGCTGGATATAAGGTCAACACCCAAAAATCAATAGCTTTCCTCTACACAAACAACAGACTCACTGAGACAGAAATATGGCAAACAATTCCTTTCAAAAGAGCATCCAAAAAACTGAAATACTTAGGAATCAAACTAATAAAAGAAATCAAACACCTCTTCTCTGAAAACTATAGCATGCTGAAAAGAGAGATTGAAGATGATATCAGAAAATGGACAGACATCCCTTGCTCCTGGGTAGGAAGGATCAACATAGTGAAAATGGCCATACTTCCAAAACTGCTTCATAGATTCAGTGCAATCCCAGTTGAAATTCCAGCAGCATACTTCACGGACCTTCACAAAACAATCCAAAAATTCATTTGGAACAAGAAGAGACCCAGAATAGCAAAAGCAATCCTAGGCAACAGAGACATGGGATGGGGTATCACCATCCCCACTTGAAACTATATTACAAAGGTATTGTAATAAAAACATCATGGTACTGAAAAAGAAACAGACCTGAGGACGAGTGGAATAGATTAGAAGATGCAGAAACAACTCCAGACACACTTAGCCACCTTATCTTTGACAAAGGAGCCAAACACCCTCACTGGAGGAAAAATAGCCTCTTTAATAAATGGTGCTGGAAAAATTGGGTTCAACTTGCCAAAGACTAAAACTAAACCGATATCCCTCACCATGCACTAAACTATAATCAAAATGAATTAAAGATCAAAGTATTAAAACAGAAACCCTGAACCGGAACCGGCTGGAAGAGAGATTAGGTAGAACTCTTGAAGACATTGGTGTAGGAAAAGATTTTATGAACAAAACCTCAGTTGCCCATGAACTAGCACAAACAATCAACAAGTGGGATCTCTTCTTACTAAAAAGCTTCTGCACAGCAAGAGAAACCTCCAGCAGTGTGAAGAGACAATCCACAATGTGGGAAAAATTTTCACCAGCTGTTCCTCAGACAAAGGTCTACTATCTAGAATCTATAAAGAACTTAAAACAATCAGACCTCCCAAATTTAAAGACCCAGTCCAAAAATTGGCATCTGAAATGAACAGACACTTCTCAGACAAAGAACTAGAAATAGAAAATAAACATATTAAAAAATGTTCAACATCAGTGGTCATTTGAGAGATACAAATGAAAACAATGCTGAGATTCCATGACAACCCAAAAAGAATGGCCATTATCAAGAAATCAACCAATGACAAATGCTGGCGGGGCTGTGGGGAAAGAGGAACCCTACTCCACTCCTGATGTTAGTGTAGCCTGGTGCAACCACTGTGGAAATCAGTATGGAGATACCTCAAAGAACTAGGACTGGAAGTCCCGTTTGACCAACCTATTCACCTGCTGGGTATCTTCCCCAAAGACTTAAAAGAATCATACCACAGTGATATTTGTGCACCCATGTTCATAGAATCACAATTTGTAATAGCTAAAACTTGGAAGCAGCCCAAATACCCATCAACTGGAGACTGGATAAAGAAGCTGTGGATTTTTTTTTTTTTTATAAAATGTAGTACTACTCAGCCATAAAAATGAGAAACTAGACATTTATAGCTAAATTGATGCACGTTGAGGCAAGGCTCTTAATTGAAATAAACAGGACACACATGTGTAAATACTGAATAGTTTCTCTAGTGTGAGAAACTGAAAGTGTAAATAAGGACTAAAAGGTATAATAGTTAATGTAAAATAGGATGATATGGGGCAAAGGGGAAGTGGGAGAGGTAGGGGAAAGGAAAGAAGGGAATGGAGTTAATATGAGAAAATGAAAAAATGGAAACAAAATCTTTGTAAATAGGGAGGGATGGAGGGCCTGAAGGGAGGGCAGGGGAATTGGGAAAAATAAGAACCAAAAGAGATTATGTAAAGGTGCATATTTCCAATGATGAATGTCATTATATTGTATACCTAAAATGTACCAATGAAGGCTCAGGTTCCTCTACACAGCCTTCAAAGTCTCTCTCCTGTATACCCACAGATGTCAATGTCAGAGAAACATTGGTCCAGGATTGCTCAATTTACCTAACACAGGAAAGAATGTTGTAATGTTTCTTCCAGAACTCCTTAAAGGTTAAATCTGTATCTGGGACCACCTGGAAGCACAAGCAGCTGCCATTTGGGTCAAAATTCAAGACTTTGGTCATAAGTTAAAATTAAAATTCTGGGCATAACCCAAGTTGTTCATACGTCAGGTTGGTCATAACTCAAGTTTCCACTGTATATGCCTAAAGTTATATTGAGAAATACAAAATAGGAACTGTTAAAATACTTGATATTAATAACAAGGCCAATAATTACTGCATCTTTCACAGGTGGTTTTAAAGAAAACTTCAAAAATTAGTCAAACTTCTTTAGGAGATCAATATAATATATATAATTGACTATCAAAGCCAGGCCCTATAAAGGTATCTCAGTCCTCTGATTAAGACAGTCATGTTAGGGCTGGGGATTTAGTTCAGTGGTTTCACCATCTGCTGCGCAAGCGCAAGGACCCCAGTTCGATCTCTGGTACCAAAAAAAAAAAAAAAGACAGTCATGCTAATGCTTGTCACAACTGCTTACTCCTGTTAGCCTGATGCATGCTTCTTTCTCCAGTGGCTTAACTTAGTTTCAAGCCCCCAGACAACTTAGGGACCAAAGTTAACTTCCTGAGATCCATTAGCCCTCCATAGAGTTTCAAAATATCATGTGACCAGACCAATCACTATTAAGAATGGAGACATCATATTGACATTGTCCTCCTCTGGTGGAAATCTGTCATTAGTTTCTGATCTCTTTCTGTTCCTTGTCTTCCACATGATCGTTATTGATTAATTTAAGATATAGCCATAGGGCCAGAGTACTCGAATTACTGTTTATTTTCTGGGCAGTGAATTACATATTGCTATGAATGAGTCTAAATAGTCCCTTACGTGGTATAATTGCTTATCTAACCATTAGATTTTTGCCCAGTCTCCTGATTATATGCAAACCTTATTTTGAATAGGAATTTAGAGATCAAGAAACATTTCACTGGTTATAGTGGTTAGGAATGTTATCCTTTAGGACTATCAAAACAGACCAAAGTGTCTATGGTTGTTATTTCAAGTTTAAAAAGTGTCAGATGTTTCTTTTATATCACTGTACTGGGTAGAGAATAGAATGGGCACAGCAATAGGTTGTCCCTTGTCAGATTTCCCATATTGAGCCAAGAGAGTTTTGCATATTTTATTGGAACACTGAAATGAAATTTTATATCTTTATTTTCTTGAGAATAACTAGAATATTATAATTTATGTAAATTTGTCCTAAATTTTTTATTCTATTTCTCAGGAGTTAAAAATGGAGGGGGAGGAGAATGAGATTTCTCTCACTATTTCCCATCTACTCAAAGCTTTCACAGAGAAATTGGAGAAATATCTTTCATTTAAAAAAATGGTTTGGACAAGCTATCCCTAAGCCTTTTCTAATTTCTTCAGATAGTAATCCAGGGAATTTTATAATTTAATTCATGGCAAAAAAATTCACATTAAATATTCCAAGCCTTTTCACCATTCATAACTCAATTTTAATCAAACTAGACTTTGAGTGATTGAACTGTGTTGAGAAGAGAAAGACACTTTATAGTGAATATTTCTTAATATTTAAAATCTTTAATGTAACTACCACTAGGAATTTGTTTTAGGAAAATTATAGCAAATTTTAAAGAAATAAAAAAGTCATTTTTCATAAAATAGGTATATTAATATTAATAGAAAACTATAACACCGATTCTTAACACAAACTAAACATTCTAATCATTTGGCATTTATTAATTTACTCAATACATACATCTCAGGTGTTTGGCTGCACAATCTGTACTCTTAGCCCTCCCACCTTCTTGTTCTTTGAGTGTACAAATAGAGTATACATTCAAGACCTCCAAGGCAACACAATATTACTTAGAGAAAGGATTCTGTCATAGTTATTAGCTAAAAAAAATAACAACAATAGAGAAAATCAAGTCTGTTTTGTACAGTCTTACTAAAGACAATGATAATTCTTCCCACTACACTTAGAAATAGAGTCAGTAAGAAGAGAACACTTTCTAACGATCAAAAATAAAGGTACATATGGTTTATGACTCAGAATCCTAGGTCTTAAGTGCCAAAAATTACTCCTTCGAAAGTATGAGCTACTTACATCTACTTCTCGTGGTGGCAAGTTGTATGTATCAACTTGATTGTGTCACAGGGTACCCAGATATTTGATTTAACGTTATACTGGGTTTGTCTGTGAGGCTGCCTATGGATGAGATTAACATTTCCCTGATAGACTGGGTAAAGTAAATTACACTTCAACCCATTGAAGACCTGAGGACAATAGAAAAAGACTGAAAAAGGAAGAATATTTTCTCTCTGACTGGCTGTCTTCCAGTGGAAACATCACTCTTCTCTTGCCTCCAGACTCTAATGCAGTTTGGAATTTACATCACCAGCTCACCTAGGTTTCAGGCCTTTGAACTTGGACTGAAATTATACCATGGGCTCTACTAAGTCTTCCATGTGATGATGGCAGGTCTTGAGTCTGCTCAGCCTCCCAAATCATGGAAGCCAATTTTTTATAATAAGTCTCATATTTTCTTGGTTTCTTTCTCTGGAGAACCCAGACTGATAAACATCTCAATCAGGTGCTAATTTATATACTGTGACTGAATAATTCAGGAACTGAGGTTGCTAAGGTGTAAATACTACAGGAGAAGACATGTGACCCTCTGTGACTTGAAACATTGCATCTTTTTTTTTTTTTTTAGTACGGAGGATCGAACTCATGTCCTTGCGCTTGCGCAGCAGGTGGAGAAACCACTGAGCTGAATCTCCGGCCCTAGAATCTATTTTAGAAGCAAACCAGTGAGAACACATTTTTACTTGGAATTTCTTCAAAAGTATAATCCAAAATATTACTTTTGTTTTTAGTTTTGTTTATGATATCTTTTGTTATTTTTCCAAGGAAAATATTCATTTAGTGACAATGTACATATACATTTTGAAATGCATTTAAAAAGATGTTATGAAAATGAAAGGAAAAAAGCTTCAAAATGAATAAGGCCTTACCATGAACACAAGCCTAGCTCTCCACAGAAATGTCATTGAAAGGAAGAGAATATTGAAAGTTGTTCCAGAACTTGACTCCTGAACTTGTCAAGAAAATTATCCCTCTGATATTGTCTACGTCCCCACCCATACAACACTAGGCTGGTGCCTAAAATAGTGAAAGAACATAAACTAGAGTTCATATCCAAGCCGACATAATTTGTTATAATGACCCAAATTAGTAACAGTGTTTGAAAGTCATTGTAAAGGTGATTGAATTATAATGCAATATCTGGTTTTAAATTAGAGTATAAAGTTAATCCCATAAATAGTTTAAGTTACCAAAGGATTGGTGAATTAACTGTGCATGTGTAGTCCAGAGTATGACTGGCTGATCACGCTTGAATTATGAATATATGTAGTTAATTAATTAATAAAATAGGCCTTTGAACCTCTTCCTTGGTTACCCACATGTGTTACACATACTCTTCTTTGGGCCATTGTTCTAACATAATTGGAACCATGCTGCCAAATTAGCATCCTGCTGTTTAGCAAACAATATCTCAACCCATAATTATGTGGCCTGCATGCTACTAAAGCAATACCTATAATTATTTTTAGAAAACCAGAAATTTCTCTCTGAAAGGGAAAAAAAGAAAAGGAAAGAAAGAACTAAAAATGGAAAAAGTCAAAGAATTCACAAGTTTCAAAATAAAATACCAACCAATCAAAATTTATCATCTAAACTAATAATTACTGAGAAATTTAATAGAAATGACAAATTTTCGTAGTCAACCTCTTTGGAAGACAAAAATTTCAAGTGTACAATAAAGTTTTCATTTATTCAATGTGAATTTTCAAAATTTTAATTGTCATTTCCTTTTTATATTCAAATGAAGAAAGAGGACTTTTGAGGGTTTTTTTTAACCTAGGACAATAGAAATAGAAATATTCTCCACCAAAAAGATAGAAAATTTGGGCCAGGGATTTAACTCAGTGGTCCCACAGCCTGCCTTATAAGCACAAGGTCCCAAATTCAATCGCCGGTACCAAAAAACAAAAAAATAAAAAATATATATAAAATTATTCCTCGTGAAAAACACAGTCTCCAATTTTGAGATGATAATGCTTTTATCTGTAAGTTCTTGCAAGGATTTAAAACAAACAAAACAAAGTATTCATGCTGAAATTCAATGAGATTTCAGGTTTAAACCAACATATTTTAAGAGCCACATCTGCAAGTTCAGAATGTCTAGTTCAATAACAACTCCTAGGAAAAGGAGCTCCAATGCTAAGGCTATGAAAGTAGAGTTCATTAGGTAGTCAATAGTACTCTTCAGTTGTACTGCTTGTAGACACATAGTACCATCATATGGTATTGTGTTCTTGAACTAAAGGTGACAATAGGATTTGTTTTGGCCAAGGAAATGTACATAGAATTTATATAAATCACAAGTTTGCAAATACATGGTTCTTTGTTCTTTCTGCTTTGGCCTTGGCAAATGTAACTCAAAAATGAGTCTGTATGCTTTCTCTCCTCTGTGGCTATGATTACCAAGGACACACACACCTAAGGTTGTCAGATTTAGCAAAAATACAGGATATACTGTTATATTTAAATTTAAATGTAAGATGAGCTAACTAATGCCGCAGACCAGCTGCAGTCGATCTAGAGTAGGAAGGGGAGATGTCTTGGGATGGTGATGAGAAAAGAACCCTCACAAGCAATGTTCAGGTTCCCTCTGAGAAGTCTCAGGGTCTGATTTATTTTTATATCTTTAAGCAATAGCTGGGAGGCATTGGGCGGAACATATTTACATTTTAAGCTGCATTAGCAATTTCTATTGAAGTAAAGATTATTTTTTGCTAGACAAAGTACAATTCCTCTAAGGTGTTTCGTCATGAATACATATTTAAAAATTACAATTGTCCCCTTATTTACCCGCACCTAAACAGAACAGAAAGTAACTTAATCAAAATCTTTATATCAGTGGGGATACAAGCAAAATTTAATCACTAAGTGTCAAACTTGTGGTTGCCAGCTGGCCCTTGAGAAACTGCACAATGGTTAATATAGTTTGCTATTAGCTCTCTATTTTACTTTACCTCTATTCATTTTAACTAAATGTCATTTAGGTTCATAGTCCATGAGCAGGAGATATTTACAGCACTTTGAGAAATATTGAGTAACTTGTCTCCTTAATGCATTTACCTGTCTTAACGTTCTTTCTATTTCCCATTTTCCACTATTTCTTACATCTAAAGTCTGTCCTTCCAATCCCTTTGTAAGACCCCTTTAATAAATAGAATGTCAACAATAAAAGAGGGAGTCATAATAGTGGGGGAAACAGAGGGGGTTTTAGGAGAAGTTTCTTTAGAAGTGGATGTGGCAATAGAACTAAGAGAAACTGGAATTTGGGACTTGTGAGCCAGATCAGATTTCAATATATCATTACCAATTTGCCTCATGGAGAGTTTGTTGTTAGTCACAAACACAATTTCTCCTGTGATCCAGAATAACAATTATAAACATTATGGCAAGAAAAAATAAAACATGAGGGTACGATGTGTTCCACCCTTTCTTTCCCTCAGCTGGAACTTTGTCAAGCAGCAATGGAGGTCTGTTGGGCTTCACCAAACTAATATGTTTTAATGTAAGGATGTCCCATGCGGTTTTAGGGACAAATCACACTAAAAATATATTTATCATTCATCTAAAATTCAAACTTAATTATGGGTCCGGTCTTGTACTGACAACTGTATTCTCAATATCATCCTCATCTCCAGACATGGACATTTTGTAAAAAAAAAAATAAAAAAAGTAATGCACTAGGTTAATCTGTTGATATTTATAATTATTATTATTTCATTTTATCAAGTTTATCTTGACTAAATACAATACATTACTTTAATCCAGCTCTTGCTCCAGAAATTACTAAATTTTTCTTGTTCAGCTGACAATTTTGTTTTTCCTACAAATTTCCCATAGATTTTCCTCACCTTTCAAAAACAGAAATTACAGTTTTCTATTAAGTAGGAAGTTACAAAAAAAAAAAAAAAGTAGGAAGAAATGAAGTTTCTATTGCTTCTCAGAAAGGACCTGTGGGCCACCATTTTAGTGTAAATAATGACTTTGCAAATGGGAGATAACATTTCAAATCTGTAGGTAACAAAGGATATTGAAAAATCAAAGGGACTAAATGAAACAAAAAGCCAGTGGACATTTTTCCATGGGTTGTGACCCTTTCCCATGTTCTTTGTGCCCCATAATTATGAAGCCTATTAAATCTGTTTACTGTACAAAACATTTCAGATCAAGGGCCGTTCAGCCTCTTGAATAGGAAACCTCAAGCAAACACAAGATGAACCAGTAACCAGAGACTCAAAAATCTGATCTCAAGAATAGCAGGTCCCTTATTTCCTCGTTTCCTTTAACATCCTATAAACCTCTACTCTGTAAGAGAGAGAGCTGCTTTTGGAACTTCGGAGCCAACAGCCCTTCTCAGGTGTCTGTTTTAAACAAAGACTGTTCTTACTAAGAGCTTTTCTTTCTTCTTTTATTTCTTACACTAATATATATTTTCTCCCTAAAAAAGACAATTTTATGTTCTATTTTTCCATCACCCACTGTTTTGTCCTATTTGCATCAATTTTCATACCTTTCAATTTAATACATAGCAGTGGTTATATTTTCATAGAAAAGGAAGAAAGAAAATGCATGCCAATAAATCTTATTTTTCCAAGTAATTTATTAAAAAAAAAAGACTAAGGTCTGGTTCACTATTGATATACATGTCCTTCTGTGTATGAGTTTATTATTTTCTCCATTTTCTGGGAAAGGAAAGTACATTTTTATTTTGTTACTGAGGAAATAATGAACATCCCCAATTGTTTTTCCTTCCACATTGTAAAAAAATAAATTCTTAAATAAACTTAGAAGATATATATATATAAATTGTTTTTAACTTTAGAAAGTTTGGAAGAAAAAAAATACCAATTTCCAACTTCTGGATATAATCATTCCAAACACTTTGTAGCTTATTCTACTTTTATTTTTTTTATTAGTATATGTTTTCAGTTCATAATGATTACATTCCTTTTGTGGAACTGATCCATGTACATAACACATCTTAATTCCTTTGTGTATCCCCTTTCCTTCCCCTTCTTTTCACTCCATCTTGATCCCCTTTCCATTTGGGAAAGATCTATGTCCCTAGTTCCAACTTTCTTATTTATAATTTGGGTTTCTCATATAAGAGAAACCATGCAATATTTAAGCTTCTGTGTCTGACTTAATACACAATTTTAGGTCTCAAGGTCCATTTTTTTTTCAAATGACTCTAATTTATCTTTCTTTCTTTTTTTTTTTTTTGGTACCGGGGATCGAACTCGGGTCCTTGCACTTGTGCAGCAGGAGGCGAAACCACTGAGCTAAATCCCCGGCCCTAATTTATCTTTCTTTATGGTAGAATAGTACAATATTTTGTATAAATACAATATTTTCACTTATTTTATTAAAAATATGCAAAACAAAAACAGTGAGGGTATATTTTATTACATAGGTTGCTTTTCAACCTAGCAAAAAATATTAAAATTGTTACATATATATAAATATATTCTGCCATGAACAATTTAATGCCTGATTTCCATTCTGTGGATAAAATTTAATTTATTTACTAAATTTCACTCTGTAAGTTATTTAAAGAGTTATCAAATATAAGAAATAAGCTCAATAGCTTGTGTGGATAAGCTATTTTCTGGAGAACAATTGTATCAGAAGATCCAGTCTAAAGATATTCAATAGTAGTATCTGTATGTATGTAGAAGTTTAAGTTTTTAATTAATATTCCACATTGATTTCTAAGAAGTTTTTATGAATTAAAATTCTTATTTTTAACATAAGAGAGTGTTATTTATTCTAAATACCCAAAAGTTGCTTTTTCAATTTTTGGTTTTTGTCTTTGTTAATAAGTTGAGGCTAAATGTTTTTCATTATACTTTCCAATTTGATCACTTGTGATTATTTTTTATGTTCATTTGTAGTTTGTATTTATTTTTAGAATGACCTAAGTATACATTGTATATTTTTCTTACCAATTTGTAAAAGTTTTCCAAACTCTACAAATACTAAAGCTATTTTCTTGTGTGGTAGAAAATATTTGGTACTTTATTAATTTCATGTCATTTCTATTTATGATGCTTTTAATTTATACAATTTAAAACTTTTATCATATTAATTCATAAAATTAGATAAGCAATTCTGTAGAAACTGATGCAAATGATCTTCTGAAGAATCCCAAGTCCAGTTTTTGTTTTCATTCTGATTGTCATGACCCTGATTATATAGAAATTAAAACCTCTTTCTTACTTTATCAACTCCGGCTAATTAGTTTAATCATTGTAGATGAGAGTTTAAGCCCCCAATGTTTCTTTCTTCCTCTTTCTTCTTTGTTTAGTGTTACTGTTTTTTCTTCAATAATTGTTGACCTTTGTTCCTTTAAATAATAACTTTTCTACTTCTGTTTATTTTTCCAAATACCTTATTCAGTGTACAAATTCTCCTTGAGGTAAGATGCAAATCTTACCAATCTTATGCTTTGCTCCAATTTTTGTTGTTTTTATCTTCTATCTTGAGATAGCTATATTATTACTTTTATAAATTTATCAACAATGTGAACTGAAACACGTGTTAACACCTTCAATTATGGTTTTGCCTTCTATATTTCTTTATTTTACCTACATTTAATATATATACAGCTAGGCTAAGCGTTGCGCTAAGGTGGTATTTCCTTTTCTCTAGTGCTATAGAAGCAGGAGGATTTTAACATCAAGGTTGTGGTTTACTTGTTTAAAACTATAAGTATTTTGGCTGAATTTGAACCTTAACTTCTTAAATAAATTTTTCATTTCTTGACATTTCTAGTTTTTCCAAGTTAAGTAGCTATGTGATTTTAAAAATATATATACCATGGGTTACATTTGTTTCTCATTCACAGCATCTCCTCTGTGGAATTAGTTTGTTCTAATGATCACTCTGGATTAGACTTCCATGACTTGCCACAATAGAAACTGGCTCCTCTCTAGGCCAATTACAGAGCTACTAACATGATTTTTCCCCTTCATTGGTCTCATGAACTATGTCCGTTCTTTGTAAATCATGTACAGTTCTCACTTTATAAAATTCATCTTCCTTGCTCAATGGTCCACATCTATAATCTCAGCACTCTAGGAGCATGAGGCAGGAGGATCCTAAACCCCAGCCCAGCCTAGGTAATTTAGTAACTTAGTGAGATCCTGTCTCAGATTTTAAAAAAAGAACATAAAATCGACATTTAAAAAGCTAAGCATATACTTCAGTGTGAAGGCCATGAGTTCAAGCCCCAGTACTGAAAAATCAAACAAACCAAAAATCATATCTATGCTGTCATTTATTTTTAGTCTATTTCTATTAGTTCTATGGCATACATTGAATAAAGGCTACACCTCTCACTATTTGGACAGTGTTGGAGAATGTTCTCTTTTGTTTTGTGTCTGGAAAATCAAATATATTATATATGTGTGTGTATGTGTTGGTGTGTGTGTTAGTAGTTCTTTCTTCTGTTAATTATTATTTTAGCACAAATTTGTAATCAAATTCAGTGAACATGACATGAGAGGAAATTCAGTATGACACATTCCAAAAGATTTTCTCCATGCTAGAACAGATAAACAGGATATCATCAGATGTGGATGTAACCCTATTAATTGCTGAAGCAAACTTGCATTGATAGGAGATACAAAGAGATGGCAGAGGGAAAAATACACAGAAATCAGGATGTTACAATTTCATTCAGATATGAAATTCACTCTCTAGAGATTCCTTCCTTCTGGAACTCTTGCTCTATGATATAAATTTAGGGAACTTTAAAGCTATTTTGAATTAATTGTTTTCCTTGTAACTAAAGTCAACATTTTTGATAGCCTCCAAAGCTAACAGTCATTATTTCAAGTAATCATACCAAAGAATCAATAATTAACAACTTCATCTTTGCTAGAATATAAGGCTCAGACATTTGACAATAATAATTCATTGACTCAGTTTTATCTTCATGATGTACACACACAGTATCAGATTATTCTCATTACATTTTACAGAAAACGAAGGCCAGGGCTCCGGGAGCATGAGATTTTGTTTAACGGCACATAGAATTGCATGATAGATTGAAATTTGAGCCCAGGCATCTGGTAGGAATCTGGCAGTGCTGGTGACCACATGTGCAGCTGTATTCAGTAGCAAAGACAACCAGTGCACTTTATAGTTGCGATTCTCCTATGTAAACGTGTGACCTGAGAAACTGGCATCAACACAGTATTCTCCAGGGAATCAGAATTCATTTTCTGTCATGGATAGATTTCTCTTTAATTGTTCTGTATGTGAGCAAAGAACCTTTGGGAACAACTAACTATTGTTGGGGAGCACACTAACAGATGAACAGCTGGAAGACAGTGTGGCTTGGCAAGCAGAACAGCAGGGTGGAGAACAAGGGACTGAAGTTTCAAATCCCATTTCCCACTGCTAAGGGGGAGTGACCTTGAACAAATTCCTGTGTGGGGCATACGACTGCTCTAGCAGATATCAAGATGGAAATTGGGAGCTGTGCTTGATGTACATTAATGTACATAATCTATACACCTCAAGGTTGTTTCCATGGTAACTTGCATTCATTTAGAAATATAAATGTGTTTGCCTATGGGGAATGTTTGTGGCATCTTATCGCAATACACTAATAGAGAATACTCATTTTTTGATACATCAGAAAAAGGCATCCATAAGGCTACTAAAAAAAAATTTTAAGTAATAAAAATGAACACTATTTTAATTTACTTTAAGATACAGAATTATGGAGTTGAGAATGTGTTGGAAAATTAGTAACCCCTAATTCAACATCACTAATTTCTCACCAAAATATTAAAATCAATAAAACAGACCTGGAAGGAAGCTCCCTGCATCCATCCCAGGCTCCTAGGGCAGAGAAGGTGAGCCAGTCCCAGCACATGGAAGGAAGCTCCTGCCTCCATCCCAGGCTCCTAGGTCAGAGAAGCTCAGCTAGTCCAAGTACCTGGAAGGAAGCTCCCCTGCTCCCATCCCAGGCTATTAGGGCAGAGAAGGTGAGCCAGTCCCAGCACCCGGAAAGAAGCTCCCTAAGGAAGGTGAGCCACATGGGTGCCAGAAGCACCCTCCCCCGTGGAAATGAGAAAACACATAAGAAAACCTAAAAACAGAGTTCCAGATCACCTACAGCAAGCCCAAAGGGAAACGAGATGGAACAATCTGATACTCAACCATCTGGACTCTCTGAACAAAAGAGGGTCTGGGAAAAATGAAATCAGAAATAATTGCTCAAATAACAGCAAAGATTTTGCTCATGGTGCAAGACATGATTAATAAATCTAGAGAGGACACAGATAAAAAAAATAGAGGATCTGAAGAACCTGATGGAATCCCAATATAGGAAACAAATGGAATCCATAAAACAGATACAAACAGATTTCCAAGAGATTAAAAACTCCATGGAAAGTCTGCATAGCAGAATGAACTAATGTGAGGATAGAATTTCATATACAGAAGATAAGATTGCAATTAGTGACCAGGAAAAGAAAAATTGTTTTAAAATTGTAAGGGAACATGAGAAATTAATCCAGCAGCTGCTAGACGATGCAAAGAAGAATAACATAAGACTGATTGGAGTCAATGAAGAAACAGGAGACAGTGCAGATGACATAAAAAATCTGTTCACAGAAGTGATGGCAGAAAACTTCCCAAGGAGGGGAAAAGAAGTTGATATACAGATAAGTGAGGCATATAGGACTCCAGCTACCACTAATCAAAAAAATCTACACATAGGCATATAATAGGATTCCAGAAATCCAACAGAAGAACAAAATTTTACAAGCAGTGAGAAAAAAGAAATAAATCACATACAAAGGAAAGTCCATCAGGATCACAGCAGATTTCTCAATGCAAACCCTGAAGGCAAGAAGAGCTTGGAGTGATGTATTTCAAGCCCTAAAGGAAAACAGCCTCCAACCCAGATTGATGGACCCTGCAAAACTATCTTTCAAAATTGATGGAGAAATCAGATACTTTCATGACAAAGAGCACTTCAGGAACTTCATGAATACCAAACCTGCACCTCAAAAAATTTTAGACAATACCCTAGGAAAAGACAATGAAGATCACAAGCCCAGGAAAACCAGCAGAACGAATCCATTGGGTGTAACAAATTAAATGCAAAGAGGGAGAATCCAACAAAAAGAAAAAGTCATGACAAGGCTTTTAAAACTTTTAACTTCATCTCCCTAATGAGTGTATAATTCAGTCTTGTTATTTTACTGATTAGTATTTTTCTGATTCTAGAGTTGCACACCTTTCCTTGTGCTATACTGGCTATTTATCATCTTCTTATGTCTACCTTTTAATTGGGTTGTCTATTAATGAGCTCTAAGAATTCTTTATATATTCTGGTCGTAGGTTATATGCATTGTAAATATGGTTTGTTTAAGGACTACTTTTCATTTTAATGATGTCATTTAAAGTTCTAAATTTTGATGGAATCTCATTTATCAATTTTTTTCTTTTATACATCATGTCTTTTGTATCCTAGGTAGTTCTTGCCTATGCTGAATTCATAAATATTTTCCCTTATAATTTCTCCTTAAAGTTTTATACTTTTAGGCTTTCTTATTTAGGTTCATAGATCCCTTCAAGTTCTTTTCATGTATGGAAAACAAGGGTTGAGGTTAATTTCTTATATACAGATACCAGGTGTTCTACTGCTGTTTGCTGAAAATACTATCTCTTCCTCAGCTCTTGAATTGAGTTTATATTCTATAAAATGCTAATGTTAAATAATCTTTCAAAACTCAGTGGACCATATATGTGTGGTTCTATTTCTAGATTCTCTGTTTTGTTCAAATGATCTATATGTCTTTCCTTACACCAACACTGCCTCCATTACTGTAGCTTTAGAAGAAGTCTTAAAATTAGGTACTAAACCTCTTCCAACACTGTTTTTTTTTAAAAAAAAAAAAAAACTTTTCTAGGTCCTTTGTACTCCTACATAACTTTTAAATTTCAATATCCAATTCTTCATTTATAGCAAGTATACACAGACCTGAATTTTCATATATACCTTGTGTTTTCTAATCCTGCTAAATTCAAGTACAAGTTCTAGGGGCTCCTAGAGATTTCTTAGTATTTTCTCTGTAGATGATCCTTTCATCTACATATAAAGATTTTGCTTCTGCCATGCCTATCCTATCTTAGTTGTATCATTCTATTGCCAGACTATTTTGGTGGGGACTAGGTTTCAAAGTTTAATGGACAGATGAAGAGTAAGCATATCTGCCCTTGTTCCCCACCTTAAGGAGAAAACATTGTATCTTCTCCATTTATAAAAGGCATTCTCGCTGGAAATATGGATACATGTCTTTAATCTTTTGAGAAGTTTCTGTTCTACTTCTAGGCTCCTGATAGCTTTTACCATGAACAGCTATAGAATTTAGTCCAATACTTTTTCTCCAGTTAGTGACAGGATCATATGGCTTTTTCCTTTCCTCTGTTTAAATGATGACTTTTGGGGTTGGATCTTCCAATGCTGAACCAACACTGCCATCCCTACAACAAAACCACTTTCTACATCCTGCCAGATCTGACTTCCAATAGTTTGTTTTGTTAAACAAATTTCTATCTATGTTCATACATTTTTCTTCTATTATCTTTATCCAGTTTTAGGATTAGCACAATGTTGAGTTCCTAAAATGAGGGGAGAAGTGTTCCTTCTTTTTTCTGCTTTAATTGTTTGATATAATTTACCAGTTAAAATGTTTATGAGCCTGCTGTTGTCATATAGGTAAGTTTTCAAGCTAGGAATATACTTTGTTTAATAGGTGCTATTCAAATTTTATATTTCCTCCAGAGTTAGTTTCATTAATTTGTCTTCCAAGGTACTTCTTAGAAGTTGTCAAATTTATTTCCAAAAAGATTTTTGTAATATACTTTCTATATCCTTTTAAATTCTGTAAAATCTGTGGTAATGTCTCCTAGATCTTGATATTGTAATTTTTAAAAATGTATAACTGATATTGTGTAACAGGAAGAAAAGGTCTAAAAGAGCAGGGGAATTGGGAGGGGTAGGGGAAGGGAAAAAAGAGAAAGGAAAAAATATGAGAAGAGGAAAAAAATGGAAACAAGGTCTTTGCAAATAGCGAAGGGTGGAGGGGGTGAAGGGAGGGCAAGGGAAGGGGAAAAAAATAAGAACCAAGAGACTCATGTAATGGTACAATATCCCAATGATGAATATAACTATATTGTATACCAAAAATGTACCAATAAACTTAAAGGGGAAAAAAATTTTAAAAAATTAAAAAAAACAATAATATGGACAGCACAGATATTGTTAAATAATCTGATTTACCTTAAAAAGTATTTCTAAGAACTGAAATGCAGAGGAGTTATCAATGCAAAAAAAGTGAAGATAACAAAAGCTTGTTTTCCTCCTTTTATATGCACTTGACCCATGCCATGGATTCTTTACTAATAAGAAATGGAAATGACCTCCACTTCTCAGAGCAGAGTATTTCTAAAGTGTTTTGTGGCTTTTCGTGACAGATAAACTGAAATAACATCTGGTCCATGGACCAGACTTTAAAGTTAGACTGAAATTTTAAATTCCACAATTTACAAGCAGTGCACTTCTACTAAATCTTTCTCTGTTTTTTTTTTTTCCTTATCAGTAAAATGAAGATGTTGATTAAAGTACACCTGAGAAGCTACATAGCATAGAGGTGAAGAAAGTAGACTTTGGAGCCAGAGTGTCTGGTCTCAAAACCTATTGTTATCACTCACCAGGTATTACTTTAAAGTTTTACTTCTCATTTCTGTTCTTATGGAGAGTACATTATGGTCTGAATGACTCTGTCATCCCACAAATTTATATGTTGAATGTAATCACCAATGTGACAAAGTGAGGAGGTAGTGCATTTGGGAGGTCATTATGGTGGAGTCTTCATGACCAGGAATAGTATCCTTCAAAAAAAGTTCCCAGGGTGTTTCCTTATCCCTTTTGCCAGGGGAGGACAGAAATGGAAGGCACTATTTATGAGTCAGGAATGTTTTTTTATCATATTGGTGTCTGTCAGTGCCTTGATTTTAAGCTTTTCAGGTTGCAGAACTGAGAAATAAATTTCTGTTTTTTATAAGCCACCCAATTTATGGTATTTTGTTATAGCAAGCCAAAAAGACTAAGACAGGAAGATAATAGTAAGTATATTAGAGAATTTTAGTGAAAATTAAATGTATTGACACTAATGAGATTCCTAAAAGAGTAATTTACACATAGTAAATAAAATTGATTAATAGCTATTATTCTTATTAATAATCTCGTGTTGTTTTAGGTATTAAATGAGCTAATAATTGTGTATATCTTGACATGTTCTTGTTTCCAAAAAGCATACATTTAATATTAGATGTGTTTATTAGTGTCTGTTCCTAATTTTTTAGCTATGAGAGTTGATGCTGACATTGAATCTGAAAGGGCAGTGTGAGCACCTTAAATGAGAAGTTCATTAAAGCAGCCACCAGAATCTGTCCACCAAGGGCTTACTAGATATTGAAGAACATGAGACTGCAAGGTCAAGCTTAGCCATCTTAAATAGATAGCTGTAAGGAAGCAACTCCATGAGGACTTCCAGAATTGCTCACTTCTCCCCAGCTCCTAGAAAACTATCTGGCATATGGCATGCACAATACAAATATCTGTTGAATACACATATGAATATTGAAATAACTAGTAAACTTTGATGAGAGCTATAAAATTAGTCTGTAATAATAGTACAAAGGCTCTATAAGAAAGATCTGTAAAATAGTTTTACTATGAAGAGAATGAATAGTAATAGAAGATTCATTCACTTTGAACATGGGCAAATACAGTATGTTTTAGAAATGGGCATTGATTCAGAGGCCTTGGGGTAACATTTAGTGATTTAAATTAGGAAAACTGAACACTTTTAATTGAGAAGCTATTTACATTTGAAAAGCAAGACTTGTTGAAGGAAACAAATAAAAATAAAGAAAATATTGTGTTTTGGATTCAGTGAGGAAAATAAAAATGATGACAGGAGACACAGAAAATGAGTTAATACTTGTGTAAACAAATGGAATAAAAACACTGGTTAAAATGAAGACAGAGATCTCTTTTGCTACCTTAAAATAATAAATAGCCTTACTTTATTATTTTTGCAAGTCTGTATTCCGTGTTTATCATAAGCTCTTTGACGTTACTTAATCTGTCTTTCAAGATAAAAGGACAAAGTTTCAGTTCAGTATTTGTCCATCTGGCAAAAAAAATTCATTATAAAATTTTAAAGAAAAATATTGATCCCAAAATAATTTACTAAAAATATCTATGAGCAAAGTATGGGAACTTTAATTAATATAATAAAACAATAAACATGGATCTGATATGGAGAGGATGGACAACATCACAGACTGACTTAGCCCCTGCATTCAGAGCAGCCCATACCTCTCATTTTGTTTTTATGTAATTGGGTTTTCCATATTTCATTAAGTCTTTCACTCTTCTTAGAGACATTAACCAAAGCCCTTCTTCTGGGCATGACATGTCACAGTTGTCAGGCCCTGAGTAGTGTCAGTTTTCGTTTTTAGTCATTGGGATATTTGACCCTTCAAATTATATCTTTGGTCTTATTTTGCCTTTTGACATCTATCTTGATCTTTGAAAGAATATCTTTAAGCCTCAAGTACAGAAAAAAAAATCAGACATCAATAAAAATTTCTTTCATAGTATATAGAAACTAGTATATGAACTTATAGTTCTGTTGCTAATGAGTTAAATCATTGGGATTCAGAAAGTTCTCTCACATATTGTTCATTCTTGAAAACATTTTATTAAAAAAGTGCAGTCCCATTTCCTTCTCACAGAATTTCTTGACATCAATTATTTATCTGCCTGAATATTCAGGCATTGGTGGACACAATAAAATGGCAATAGAAAATAGACGTTAGTTTATGTAAGGCATTTTGACGAACTTTAAAAATAAAGCAAGTATCATATTGTTACTCCTTATCTGAAAAGCACAGCTTTAATGGAACTTAAGAATATCTTTTAATGTGCTAAATTCTTATTAGAAAAATATTGACAGGTGTCACAGAAGTGTCTTTTATTCTATTCTAAAGTGTTCTCTGGTTGGCTCTTTAAGAAGGCCAGGTAGTTTTGGTCTTTTTTTAATGTTCTGATACATATTATCTATTGAAGTTCTCTTCCTAGCTATCAAAATTGCCACAGCATGGCATTGTACCAGCTAAACTGGCACTAAGAATGCATTTCCGAGCCTGGGAAAATGATCAAAGTGCTTGCTCTCCAAAGGGAGCACTAATATCACAATCTTTGAAAGGGAATAAGAGGCCACCATAATGGACATGATTTCATGTTATTACTATTCCCCAGGCTTTCATGAAACAATCCCAGGCAGTGTAGGTATCTAGTAATAACAAAACCTCAAATACAAATAACTGTTTCCTTTTATGTTGTAGTCACACAAACTTCACACTGTAAATTAATGAAGGCAGAAACAAATCAATTCGTAGTTGGCTAAAGACTAAGACAAAACAATAGTTACCTAAAAGGAAGACAATGGAGATTATAGTCATCAGTTGATATTTATTACTAATTACATAGCGTTGACAAATTTATAAAGAAAAATCACCTGTTAACTTATAATAAATGTATACTAGCTCATAATAAGTGTTAATATTTAGCAGCTTCACTTGAAAAAGGATCATAATTGAATTAAATATGAAAAATTTTAACACTTAATGATTTCTGAGATTATAAAAATTATAACTATAATGAGTAAATAAAGGTGAATCCTAAATTTTATAGTGGAGAAGTTGTCATTCATTTTATAATCTGGATGTAAACACTGAAAAGAATCAGACCACTAAGATTTACAGCTCCCATTTTTAAGGTTATTTCAAATTCCCGTAGCATAGGGCTGGGAATTTCGTTCAGTGGTTCCATCGCCTGCCTCACAAGCACAATCCCCTGAGTTTGATCCCTGATACCAAAAAAAAAAAAAAAAAAAAAAAAAAAACCAAAACACAACAAAACAAAACAAAAATCCCATAGTATATTTGGCCTAATTGTCACAATATTATTGGAAAACCATTCTTGACAGGCTGCCTATCTTTCTGTACCTCTTCAAAGCAGAAATACTGACTACCTTTTATTCTAGATAATCTTTTCAAGAACATTAATGTCAAGAAAAACCTTGGAAAACAGAAAAAATAGGATTCAGTTCTACTAAAATCATATCCCTCACATGGTCTCTGTAGCCATGGCCTTAGCACTGAGCTATATTCCTGGCTGTTCATTCATTCATTCATTCATTCTTACTTTAAGACAGGGTTTCAAAGTTACTAAGTTATACAAGCTGGGCTCAAAATTGTAGTCCTTTTTCTCCACCTCTCAGAGTGCTGGGATTACAAGTGTGTGCCCCATACCCACTTTCTCTTATACAAAACAACCTAACATGTGTGCCATCATCCAGCTGGGCTCATTTGTACCACTTCTGTGAATCCTCTATCTTAATCAGGCATCTAGTGTTCTACCCTAAAGAGTGACATACTATTTATTTTTAGCTTGTAGAGTAAAATTTCTAATGTTTCTAATAATTTTTAGTAGGTGTGGTTTCCAGGAAGAGGAAAGATGAGGCTCCGTTTCTATGTCAAGGGATAAGGAAATATTCCCTGATATTTAATGTACACTCGTCAAAGTAGAGGTCAGGCATGGGAAAAGCAGAATAAAGATGTCTCACTCACATCTGTCTAAACCTGAGGAGTGAGTGGTAGAATCAAAGTTCAGTGACAAAATGGTACCTTGGCCATTGATAGCTCTCTCTGGGTGGGCAGAGAAGGGTGGTTAGACTGAAAATAGGATATCCTGCAGCATGCCTGGAGCTAAACACATATAACTGTGGCTGTTGGGCTAAAAAGTCCTCTACTTTGAAATAAATGAAGTCAGAAATGAGGACATTGCTATATAGTGGAAAGCTCTGTGCAGAACAAAAAACTGCTGGTTTGATTTCCAAATAAGTAAGTGAGCAGTTGCTAAAACTAAAAGCTAATATATGTGTATTGAATATGCAGATTTCTCTCTTTTCAGGCTTCCTTCGTGATGCAGTATTCCCCTTACCTTCTGGCCTGGCCTCAGCTCAAAAGATGATTAGGGGTAAGGCAGTCAGCTTCCTTTGTCCAGGGTGGACCCACAGTCATATATGGATATTCAGGTATGCTGGGTCACTTCAGGAAGGGTAATGACTAATATTTTATGACTCTGGTGTATAAAAGCATCTTAGTCACCAACCTACCAATGGGCAAAGGAGGTATTCGATTTTAACTATTTGACTTGAAAAAAGTATTCAGTGGAAAAGGGAAGTTAAAGTATTTATATAAGTGAAATATTTTAGATTGATTTTTTTTCTCTTCTGAAGCTTTCTAAGGAATTGATGTGTTTTATGTTTGTGCAGTACTTCCCTATGCCACAGGGCCAGAGTTCATTCTTTTCATCAGGAAGGGTTAAAGAGAAATGTTAATATAACACACTCCCCTACTGCCATTATATCAGTGGACAGGCCAAATTTTAGTATAAGTGTCTCTGTACTATGCACCCAAAACTTTCACCATATGGTTAGTATCTTGTTGATGGGCAAACCAGAAGCATGAGTGTCAACATCCCCCCATGACAACAGTTACCAAACACTTCCCAGTAAGAGTGTCTGAAACATTTCATCTAAAAACAGAGGCCAGTAACTAAAAAGAGTTTTATGGAGCATTGTGGTCAAACTTAAAATGTAGGTATCCACTACAGTCAAGGAAAAACTATTTTCCTTTTAGAGAATAATTTTAAAAGGTAGATGACACAGTTTAATTGGACTCTTGCTATTGCAGACCTCATGTGCTTTACTTGGACATTCTGCTTGGTTCTTTAGGTTGCTGAATTCTGTTTTTTTGTTTTTTTTGTTTTTTTTTTTGGTACTGGGGATCAAACTCTGATCCTTGTGCTTGCACAGCAGATGGCAAAAACACTGAGCTAAATCCCTGGCCCTAGGTTGCTGAAATTTTAACCAGCATGTTTAAAGTAGAGCACAAATCTACAAGCCACAATAATAACTATCCAGTGCGCTATGGTACACTCTCTAGCTTTGGGCCCCAGTGAACCCAAGGATTCCTTTGAACTCTATATTGTAGTCAGGGTTTTTCAAGGGAACTAGATTTACTACAGGACACAAAATTTATAGGATTATTTTGTAATAGTCATCCCCAAAAGTCAAATGTAGAGGAATGTAAGAGATCTAGCCACATATTAGAGACCCAAAGAATCCAGCCAAAGGTTTGGATCCCACACCAATGTCCCATACAATTCTAGATGAAGGCTTAAAGTCTAAAGCAATTCCTTCCATAAGTCCAGCCAATATCCTAGAGCCCATGACAGTGTCTCATGCTTGTCCACATCAAGGATATGCACCTGAAAGGCCCAAAGGGCAGTGGTGGAAGACAGAAAACCTGCACCAGTGGGGTGAAGGATTTGCGCCACCAGGATGAGGGATCTATACTGGAGCCAGGAAGTGATGCTCATGGTCAGAGTTCCTCTGACAAGAACAGCAGCCATTCCCAGTGACAGTGAGGCCCTGAGCTCCTCATCTGATGAAAACAGCCAAGTGTGCATCAGCAAAACCAATCACAACAAGCTTCTCCTAGAAAATCAATACTCCCCCCAACCTTCCCCTCCAGTTCTCTTTTTATGTCATTGGCAACAGTCCTCAGTTGGGTCTTTCATGCTCAAACCGTGCTGATTCAGTTCAGCAGGGCATTCCAAGTTAACCATTAGTTAATCCACCACACTCCCAGTCTCAAAGACTAATGATTTGGTGGATGGAAGCTCTAACAAAGAGAGACAGACTCTACCTAGGGCAACCTCTTAGAGCTTTGGACTTCTTGACTCCTAGATACAGCTACCAGATAAACCCATTTTAAAGTATAGTTGGTTTACCACTGGGCTTTAGGTGAAACTGTATAGCTTATCCATGAATACTTGTGAAAGCAGCTTAACATTTAATGAATTGTGTGAACTCGGGCTAAATGATTAGTTCTAAACTAAAATATAGTCAGCCTGGCTCTAGTAGTACCTTGGCTTTGAAATTTAAAAAAGAGAAGGAAGGAAGAAAGAGAGAGAGAAGGAGGGAGGAAAGAAGAAGGAAGGAAGGGAGGGAGGAAAGGAGGGGGGGAGGAAGGGAAGGAAAGGAAGGAAGAGAAAGGAAAAAAGAACAGTTTTTTTTCTGAGGCAAACACTAATCCTTGTTCTACCCACTGAAGCAAAGATAGTGGCTCAGCAGAGCCCTCAATTCACAAAGGTTCTTCTAAATGCTTGGACTGTTTTGCTGATATTTCAGCTAAACTGAAACCCACTGATGTCTACTAAGCTTCTGCAGTTCAACCTAACGCAAGCTATTAAGCACTGAAAATAGGCATGCTTGTTCCTCTCAGTGAAAATAACTCAAGGCTTTTCTCATAGCACAATTCATTAGTCACATCAGTGAAAGTTTGTGTACTTTTACTGACTCAAACTGTTGGCAATGGCTTAGCTGTTTGGTCTCTTACTTGAAAAATTACTGATTGCAGAATAAAGCAATCTTTTTATAGTCATGAATAGTTAGAACGAATTATGGTGTGATTGAACACACTTGTGTTTTTGCCATCACTTGTATAAATGTCTACAGTGAGGCTTTGTGTCCTGGTAAGACCAACCAGAGTCAAGTTGGTGATGCACCCAAATCAATCAAATTGCTACTACTGCTGCATAGATGAACTTCCCAGCAGACTTGGAAAAATATCTACCGTCACAGACTAGACTCAAAGAAAAGAACTCTGTTTCTTCTGCAGAGAATCCAGTGCACTGCCAGATTTGGGACTCCTCCCAGAGCTGAGCAATTAACACCAAGATGAGGGAAGCCATGTTGCATCAGACATTGCTCCTGTTGCCTCCTGGTAGACTGACAACATCAGATCTTTGCCCCACTCTGGGACTATTCATGGCCCTTTCTCTGTGTTGCACCCAGCGAGAAAGAACCAACCAGAGACTGATATTAAATCCACACAGGAGTTTATTACCGGCTGGGACCCAAGTGGAGCATTAGACTCCAGTCCCGACTGGAGGAGATTAACATATTTTATACACCTTTGAGGCCAGCAGTTTCTAGGCCCCCCTATGGGATAGAACTAGCAAAGCAACCAAAAGGTACAGAAGCAGAAAGTCCTGTCATTAGAACATTTGTAAAACAATAGTTGATTAATTGTTGTTTCTAAGAGACTCTCTAAGTGGAGGAGGTTTCTAAGCTTCCCTCTTTGAGTTCATCTAAAGGGCAGGCAGGTGGGCCATTCAGCAGTAATATAGAGTCTGTCTTGCTAACTAGGGTCCTTCACTCTGGATCACAGTGGATTGACTAAACTTTAAACAGGGATCTTCCGGGCTTCCCTGACTTCTCTTTCACAGTGTCCATTACAGGATTCAGGTGACTTAATGACAGAAGCCCTTTCCTTGACTTGTCTTAAATTATTTACTTTGTAAGCTCATTATTGCACATTTTTTTCTCTCCCCCTTGAGAAACATTTTTTGTAGAAACCTCTTGCCAGTTTTACAACTCAGGACTGTCTTCTCAAGGACTTAGTCAACCCTTTGAAATGTAATCATTGAGGAAAATCACTTTCCCAATCTTATTAGGAAGTTAAGATCTTATCTTCTGTGGACAACTTGCTAAAGTTATAAAACTACTTCTCATCATCAAGATGATAGAAGTGCAAAGGAATTGAAGTTATCCCCTGTATATTATCAGACCATAGTGCCATGAAATTGGAGATCAATAGCAAAAGAATCCACAAGAATTTCATAAACACATGGAAATTGAACAACACAAATCTGAATAACAAATGGGTCACAGAATAAATTAAAGAAGAAATCAGACAGTTCCTACAATGAAATGACAATGACAATACAACATATCGGAATCTATGGGACACAATGAAAGTAGTCTTACCAGGGAAATTCATAGCAGTGAATACTCATATTAGGAAAACAGAGCAAGCCCCATTAAAGAACCTGATGCTGAACCTCAAGTTTCTAGAAAAGGAAGAGCAGGACATTGCCAAAGCTTATACAAGGGAGGAAATTATAAAGAACAGAGCAGAAATCAATGCAATTGGAGACTAAGAGAATGATAAATAAATAGGACACACATGTGTAAATACTGAATAGTTTGTCTGATGTGAGAAACTGAAAGTGTAAATAATGATTAAAATGAATAACTGATAATGTGAAATAGGAAGAAAAGGGGCAAAGGGGAAGTGGGAGAGGTAGGGGAAAGGAAAGAAAGGAAAGGAAAAATTATGATAAAAGGAAAAAAATGGAAACAAAGTCTTTGTAAATAGGGAAGGATGGAGGGGGTGAAGGGAGAACAGGAAATGGGGAAAAAATAAGAACCAAGATGTATCATGTACAGGTACAAATACCCAATGATAAATGTAAACATATTGTATACCTAAAATGTACCAATAAAATAATTTAAAGAAAAAAAAAAGATGGATATCAGCACAGCCAAAGAGAGCTGGGGAATTCAAATTTGTGTCTGTCACAGTTAACTGGATTCTCATGTTTAATTAACATGACACTAGGTCATAAAGGCAATGACCATCTGAGTGAGGACACTGTTCTCTATGCCATTCTACAGCATTGCATATAAATCAAGACAGAGATCTAATGGATTCATGTTCATTCTTTTAAAATGAGGTTGTCACATTTTGATGTGACCCATCTGGATGAAAGAAAAAATGCAAGGAAGGATGGCTGGGAAAAACATAAAATTATTGCCAATTAGATTAGCTACACTCCTTTTGGTAGAAAAGGGAAAGCAACACTCCTGCAATTTGCAGAGAGGACAACTGGGATTCTAGAAGATAAAAAAAGCAAAAGATACTCTCTTGTCCTTTCAGAATCACTGCTGGAGACTTCCTCAAGAAGGAATGCTGGTGATGTTTTCCAAAACTACTGCAAATCCATTCCCTGATTGTTGGATCTGACATCCTTATCCAGACAGTTCTGACCATGACTTGATGATAATTCTCATCGTCAAAAACAAGAAGGCTTTTGCAGCTACAAGAGTTCATGCACCTTCTACTCTTCAAAACTTGTCAACATCTGTAACAATGTTTCTGTGAGATAAGTAAAAGTCAAGCAAATGATTGAGTATAAAAATAGGGGATATTAGATTGATTATACTATAGTAATCCCTCCAGGAATAAGGAATACAGTCAAGTATTCAAAATGAACTGGGAAGACAGTTCAACTCTTATTATCCAAGAAGCCACATTGAAGTAATTGCCAATCTGTGTTGCTTCAACTTATTGAGGTTCTAATAAATGTAAACAATATTTTCTTTCAGGAGAATTATGTGTACTCAGGGCTGTACTTTCTGTGGAACCAACCATTATTTTGATTTTCTCCTGCTTTTCATATTTATAGAATGACTTATACTTTATTTTATTTTTTTTTCTTCTTTTTCAAAGTTTTGTTTTTGCACTTTATTAAATTCTTTTATTGGTACATTGTAGGTATACAACACAATTACATTTCTCATTGGGAATTGTACCTTTACATAATGCATCTTGGTTCTTATGTTTTCCCCATTCCTAATTCCTAGCCCTCCCTTCATACCCTCCACCCTTCCTTATTTTCAAAGACTTTATTTCCATTTTTTCCATTTCTCATCATTTTTCCTTTCCTTTCTTTCCTTTCCCCTGCCCCTCCCACTACCCCTACCCCTTTGGACCTTTTCTTCCTATTTTACATTATCGATTATTCATTCGAATCATTGGTACATTTTAGGTATACAATATAATGACATAGGTAATGTGACTTTATGTATCGCCAATCTTCAAATATGTAACGAACACTCATTATAAATCATGTAGCTATTAGATAATTGGGTGTAGTTCCTAAAATGAGGATGTGCTTGGAGATTTCTAGAAAAATAGCTAATTTATTTATTTAGGTATCAGGGCTCGAACTCAGGACCTTGCACTTGCGAGTCAGGCAGTGGCACCACTGAGGTAAATCCCAGATCCCAATAACTGATTTATTTATGTGATATTCTTACAGTGGAAGTCATTTAATTGGAAAAGGTGGCATTGTACAGGCATTTGTCCTCAAGTTAAGATGAAATATTTCATGACATCACCTAGGCCACAGAAGACATTTAGGCAATTTTCAATTCATTGGCTAGATTTATTTGAAAGAATGGATGTTGGTTTATGAGTAAAAATAGAGCCTGTACAAGCGCTAAACTTCTCAAATTACCAGGATTAATGTCTTGGGACAAGAAGAAAGATAAGACCAGAATTTTAAAGCCATTTTTACATTTAATTGTATTGAAATAATTAACTATATATCACTTTGAATATGCTCAATTGATATATTGAGCTCAGGCTAACATCACTTAAAAATCCATAACTTCAAAAATGTCTATTGGTTCTTTTCCTAACTTTAGGAGATGTTATAGTTTCCATCTACAATTCCTCCAAAAGGCTCTTGGGTTCTGACATGGGGTTTTTAAAGGTGATTGGATTATGAGGCACTATGCTCATGAATGGCTTAACCCATTGATGAGTTTATAGTAGAATGTGTGGTTAGGAGGTGGTGCCTGGTTACGTCATACCCAGCAGTGTGTATTGCACTGCTACACCACAGCCAACCAGGAATCATAAACTTCCATTACTAAAGCATTAGATGTATAAAGTTAAGAATATTTGAAATCAGAGAAATGTGGGAGAGACAGTTACCTTGATAAGGCAGGGGGTCTGGAGCTGGACACTGGAAAGCCTTTGTCTTCAGCCCTTTTTTATTAGGTGGCAGAAAAGATATCTCTCCCCCTCCTGCCAGCTTGGTATAATCTGATTGGCTGTTTCAGCCCTGAGGACCTTTAATTTCACTACCATAGCCTATGTGCAAATTCTTAAGTGAGCTTCATTTGGTGTTCTTTGTCCTATCAGAGTTTTATCCTTAAAATGTATAGGTTTGTGAAAAAGGTCAAATTAGCAATTAAGTAAAGGGGTACAGGGACATTTAGTGCAGTAACATAGTGAGATAATAATATATGTGATTGTCTAGGTATGAGTATATATTTTATATACTAAGTGGGTTTTCTGTTGTGTAGCCCCCTCCTCATTTTGTCTCCTTTGTACTTTACTGCAGGTCAGGAGGGGAAGCAAACATTGGCTAACCATGTTGCTTGGCAGAGCCATGTTCTGTTTTTCAGCTCTCTCCCAATTTCTCCTTCCAAAAAAGTTTAACTCTTCCTATTTAGAATTTTTCAGAAAGCTTACTGAGGACTTCATCCTATTATTTCATTATCTACCCCTTTCCCTATAGTTAGAAGATCTGAATCATTGGAATCATGACCCGGAAGGATATAATCATGTCCTTGCATCCTCTCTTCTCTCTGTGCTTCCTGCCTGCCATGGGTCAAGCAGCTCCTCTGCTAGGCCCTTCAGCCATGCCCTTTCAGCCTTGTAGTCAGTCAACTGTGGAGTAAGCCCTCTGAAACCGAGACAAATAAATCTCTTCTCCTTTACATTGTTGGTGTCAAGTGTTTTGTCCTAGCCACAGGAAAGTGCTCAATATAACCAAGATATCTTTCACGTAGCGAGGCTGGAAAATACCTTTGATCAGCGGAGTTTGGTGATTGGGCCTGCAAAGGATTTGAATGAATAAACTCTGAAGTAATTCTTACTGTCCACTAGGTTCTACACATACCATCGTATCTTTTAATAACATCTTCAGAATTTATTAGCTATAATTTACTATAATAAAAAGATTCATTTGTCTTGTTATTTATTTATATATTTATTGTTCTTTGTCTAAAAAGTATAAAAGCATCACGCGTCAGTCATTTCTTCAAACTACACTCTATTGTGAAGATCTCCATGTAAATATAAAAGTAAAACAATTTTTGCATTTTTTTGTGGTTAGTCAGCTCTTGCATTAATTTCTTAGATCCAGTTAAAGGAACCACGTATGAAAGGGGAAGTAAGAAAATCTTCCCCACACACAGTATACTCTAGTTACTTATATGGGTGGAGGATTTGCTCAGCCTTATTCTGCTGCTAAGATTCCTGTAGGTAGTAGTCCTAATTAAGTGCCATATGAGATATTGTGAGTGCATTTTGTCCCATCCTCTATCAGTCTGTTTAGTGAATGGCCAAGGTAGTGTATACTAATGAGAAAATCTTCATAAAGGAAAATATGTAGAAAAGAAGTGTAGATGTCAATGTGAGACAGTTCTGAGGCTTCCTTCATTTCTTTTGGTCATGCAAGCAGAGACTCAGACTGACATCTCTTCCAAACTATATTTTCAAGGACAGTCATATAGCAACTAACACAAATAGTGTCTTCTTCTAGAACAAAGATCAAGGATGCTTCCTGACACATATTATAAAGTCAACATCTATTTCTGGAGCCAAGGAGAAAATGCTCATAGTCCATGATAAAAGATTGGATTTTTCTAGGCTTAGGGCTTTTCTTACATTCCACTAAGTGGGTTGGCATTATCCAGCTCTCATCTCATTACCCTAATGATTAGGAGCTTGAAAAACTGGCCACTATTAATACTATGAATGATAGACTGTCCTTTATTTCTGACCTACAACTCTCATATCTTTTACCAGACTCTTTAAAACAATGATAGGCTAACAAATTGAGTAAGAATACACATATTTCACAATTGTTAGGTAAATATATTTTTTAAAATAAATTATAAAAGTGAAATCCAAGTTAATTATTTCATTTAATAATTATTTTATGCTCATAATGAATAATTGAATATTTTAAACAGCACCTTTTTAAATTTTTCTCTACCATTCAGTCTTTAATATCTGAAAATTTCATTGGCATATGAAATAAAATATTTTGTAAGTAATATCAAATATACGTTCTTCAGAAATGTATGCATAATTTTATACAGCATACACACACATACATTTATCTATAATGTGTCATTGTCAACAACCATATAGTGCCAAAATGCTTCTGGGAATTTAAATTGAAACATTTTAATTCCAAGTTCATATTAGTATCTTCCATATCAGAAGTCAGTAAACATATTCTTAAAATGCCAGGTAGTAAATAATTTAACTATTTAAAGCCATAGATTCCATAGCATCAATTCAGTTCTGTCACTTAAGCATTAAAGCCATCATACATATTACATAAGTGAATGATCATAGCTGAATTCCAATAAATTTTATATATGAGCACTGCAGTTTGAATTTCATAGAATTTTCATAGACCATGAAATATTGTTTAAAATTAAATAGGAAAAAAGTACTGAACTCATGAGCCATATAAAAAAAACACTGAGACATATTTGCTCCATAAGTCATATTTTTTGCAAATTGTTGTTTCATAATATATTTATGCTGCGATTTTGAACAATTTTTTCCTAATTTATTTTGGTTTTTTGTAGACTGCTTTGGTTGTGGTTTGTGGTTAGACCAGGATTCCTTCACTGATCTTGTGCAATGTTCATTCATTTTTAATAGATAATATATTATGCCATCCTTTGAGTTTCATTTGGACTTTATGCAGTATTTGAATTTAAGTTCTCTGTCCTTTTTCTCTTAACACATGACAGAAGAGGAAAAACTATGTGACACAAAAATTTAAAAGAAAATGATATAGCTCATTATAGTGTTTTAAAATACACTTTCTTAATTTTTTTTTACTATATTACAGGAGAATGGATAGTGAAGTAATAGTGGACATGTGAGGAATGAATACTTAAATCTTCCAAGGTTTCTGAAATTGTTCTATGTAACTACTAATTTGAGTCTCTGTACCATGTTATATAAAAGTTAAAATGGCTTCTATAAGGACAGAATTACTGGTTTAATCAATATTTAAACTTATGTTTAATTGACTATTCCTCATCTAATATTCTGTCTCAGAGAATTACAATTAGACTAAAGACAAATTCAGTCCTGACATGAAAGTAAATGGCTCAACTTCTTGCTTTGGCTTTGTATTGCAATTCTATGCAATTTAGTGAAGTAGAGCATGGGTGAACTAATGCCCTCACATTAATGAAAATATCATAAAGAAAAAAAAATCAAATGGTTCCTAAGAAAGAGTTGTTTTTCAAAAGAATCAGTCTGACTAACATAAGATAGAAATACAGGTAGATAGAAAGGAAAGAGAAAATTCATGATTTTAAAATTGTAGTTTTATGAAAAATTGCAGATTCAAAACACAAAGTTACCCAAGGTAACAATGCCTTTTTTTTTTATTTCCAGAGAACTTACTCAGAAAGAAAAAGAATTCCTAAACCTATAAAGTGGGCCTATGATTTTCATCTGTAAATCAAGCCTGTGTTTTCCTCCCACAGTCCTTCATCCTCAAAAAAAGCAGAACTACCAAGAGGGCAGTTTAACTCTAAACTTCAAACACAAGCAAATGTTTTGCATTCTAACATAGCCCATCAAATAACCAACCAGGGTAGAAACGTATCTTAGATCTCTCATCTTAATGACATTCCCAAGACAACCAAAAAATGTGCAGCCCCAGACAATAATGCCCCACACTTTTGAGAGGCCATCTTCCCCTCTGACTGTGTATTTCATTGTACCTAATAAAACTTTTCATGCCTGCTGCTGAGGCATCTTGAAAATTCTTGTTTTCTGTGATGGAAGTCTATGAATCTTCTACCTAGGAGGGATCAGTTGAGCTCCCCATCCTGTTTAGGAAATCCCTTCAGACACCATCTTGTGACATTAAATTCTACACAACTGATAGCATAGTCCATATAGCAGGTCTCAGATATGTCATGCTGCTTTATCTTTTGAAGTAAACTCACTTGTATCATTTTCAGTATACTTAATAATGAAAATATATAAAAATAACCACAATGCTTATCCCTGGAATATCACATTTTGGGAGAAGAAAACAATGATCTCCTTAAGAAGAATTTGCAACCATATGCAACACGTCAACCTCTTAAAAACTTTTGCTTCCTTCATACTTGACAAATTACAAAAATATTCACATTAATTAATTATCTCTTGAGCTCTTATAAAATCCAGATATGGATATATCACAACTATTATTATTGATGACTTTTAACCTTTTTCATTTTATATATTAAGAAATGGAATCTATAGCCATACAAATGACACTTGTGATTGTGAGACTGAAGCACAAAATGGCAGCTTCCCTTTTTCTAAAATTTGTTCAAGCTGTTTTTCAGGACACAGGTGCAGAGCCCTAGGACCTGACCTAAAATCACCTGGAGAACTTGATCAAAACAAAAATCTCTACGGGGTGAACCTGAGGAGTGAGAACTGGGACTCACAGACCTAGATTAGAAGCAAGACACGCTATCGTCCATTGAAGGACAGCCCAAAATTACAAGTTGCACCTGGACTAGCAGGCCTGGTCCCACAAGGCTTCCAGGTATAGCCTATCAGCCCATTCTCATTTACCTGATGACTGCTTAAATTCCTTTGCTACCTGTTCACTGCAGAGACAGATTTGAGCATCATTTGATCTCCCTGTCCCTTTCTTTTTGCAAAAATCTCACAGTTCCATAGTACTGAGATCTATAAGTATCTGGCAACAAGCCCTTCTTTGGCAGCAGTTACATTCATTTTAAGTAGTCTTGGTACTTTTCCTTTCTCCTTCTACTTTTTCATCTTTCCCCGTCTACTTTTTCATCTTTCCCCGTCTTTATAGACAAGCATAATCAGAATGTGATACAGATAGAATCAACCCACTCAAATAATAATCATTATATATATATATACACACATATATAAACATTCCTTGTTATCACATTAATATACACTTTTTTGTTTTTGTCAGCTACTAAGCAATTTTAAAAATTAGAAAAGCAAAAGTATTATTTTGTACTCTATAAATATGTGTATTTATTAATTAATTGAATTTATATTTACATTAAAAATAACAAAAAAACTTTCTTCTTAAATCACTTCTCTTCCCTTTCAATCACTTTTCTACTCATATCCACATAAATGAATCAACAATTGCAGTTTTATTATTTTCAGAATAGAAATGACATGCTTACATCCTCAGTATTTTATTTTCCAGCATAGGACTATGCTAACTTGCCATGTGGGTGTCTATTGTAATGTATCAGTTCTTAAGGGTCAAAATGACATTTTGCCAATATTTGCAAGCTTTTCTTAAGCAAATAATTTTCCTTTCTCCAAAATATGTGATATTTTATTGCTAAATGATGTGATTATTTCATACAATTCCATTAATTCAGTGTTTAGAGGTTGTAACCATCTTATTTTTGTTGATTTGACTGTAGTCTGTTTTTACTTCTAAAATTTTTTGTAAAATTTCTAATACAACAGCATCTAAAGTGATATTTCCAAGTATAGTTTTGGAAAAAATCATAATAAGAAGCTCCAGATATTTGGAATATATTTCTCATATTATGTGATTGATAATACAATCAACTATTCATGTTCTTAAATCTTTCTGTTGTGAAGTCAAGCTAATGATTTCAGTTCCTCTTAATTTTTTCAGGTTAAAACATTTTTCTGGTGGTCTCTTTATTCCATTTTCCTGAATAGTATAGTTACATCTCTTTTGCCATATCATTAATGCTACTTATAACTTATGCGAGCAAGGCCAAGTTTTAAGGACAGCATTTATACTAATGTAAAGGTAATCAAACTCATTGATGTTACTGACACGTGGCAGGTCATCAATAAAAATAGCTGCTTCTGACAATATCAGTCAGCTCTTTTATGATATTTTTTCCTAGTCAATTTTCCCTAATGTTTTGTCACTCATAGAATAGTTTCTCCTAGACATAAATGAATATAAGTGTCCCGTTTGCAATGCCACTTCACTTAGAATTTTCCCCTCTTCCTTCTTCATTTTCTGATTTGTAGCCTCTTTGCTTTTGTTTGGAAATTCCATTTGAAGCAGTACACATATACATATAAATTAAGTCATTCTATTGATCAACAACAAATATTTTTGGAGAGGTATTAAACATATAAAGTATTTGCCAATGTACCTAATCTACTTGTGTTTTCAAAACCCAAATACAACTATAGACAGGAAATGACAGGAAATTTGACACTAATATGTATACAGAATATGATGTGAATTGAATTAGGAATGTCATTTTTTCAAATTTGTGAAATATTCCCAGTTGATCTCTATAAAGAAAACAAGGAAGTAAAATCTCCATATCACTTTTCATGGGCAGGCAGAGGAGCAATATCACTTGTTCTTTGCACAACTAAATCAAAGAAAATTTGTACCTTCCTATATGACATAAATTACAAAATAATTTCCTTACCAACCCATAATTGAAGTCATAAACTTATTTTTATAAAATAGTACAAAATAGAAGCTGATAGTAAAATTATCAAATACATTTGTCTATAGCCCTAATACATTTTTGATTGAACCTCCCCAGTTTAGTTTAGTCTCCTTAGAACATATTCACAATCCAATATGCCTGGGAGTGTTGATTTTCACAAGGCCAGTCCAAACAACATGAGTGGTTTTTCTCAACTCTGGTTCATTATCCCTACTGAAACAAGTTAAACTAAGTGATATTAATATTATGTTGACAAACCAGCTTTGTAGAGAATAACATGTAACTAATTTGCCTTTCAACATACATATTTATTATGCTGTCTATCATGGCTTACATCTACATGTCCCCCAACAGCTTCATGTGCTCCTAAGTGGGGCTTTGGGGAAGTGACTGATCTTTGGTGTGTGATATTGGATACATTCACTGATAGGTTTATAGCTGGGTATGATATTGGGAGGTGAAGCATGATGGAAAGAGGTGTACCCTGTGGATATGCCACGGCGGGGGGGATATCAAATATCCTTCATACTCCCATACTCCCTTAATGTCTGCTCATTGCTTCTTGCCTGCCATGTACCTCTGCCATGCCATTCTGCATTGGAGCCAGCCAACTATGGACTGAAACTTCCACAAACAGTGAATCAAAATAAACATTTCTCCCTTTAACTTGTAGGTGTTGGTATTTTGTCCTAGTGATGAGAAAGTAACTAAGACACTGCCTAATTGTGCCTTTCACACCTTGTGTGATTTAGGTCAGGTAGATTATTTTGTCATCAAAGAGACAATGTGACTTATATCTCAAACTACATGTTATGGTCTCAATGTTTTTGTTACCTAGAAGATGTATATGTTAAAGTCTTGATCCCTAGCCCCACAGTAAGCACAGGGGTATCTTTGTGAAGTGTACAGGTCCTAGGAGCAGGACTCTCAGGAGCAGTATATTAGTGTCTTATAAAAAAAAGGTCAAAGATACAGTTCTCTCCATTTCAGCTGATGAGGGTAGAATGAGAAGATATGAGAAAGTAGGCCTCACCAGACACTACATCTGCTGCCTTCACCATGGAATTCTCATTTTCCAGAACTATGAGAAATAAATTTGTTTTTTATAAGTTAGTCTATGATACCTTATTATAGCAGACTGGAAAGACAGACACTGAGATGGGTTCTGAAAGAAAAAAAGAAAAAATTCCACACACCAAGAAATGATATGGAACATCTATTATGGAAAAAAATGACCCAGCAATGCAATTTTAGTGAAGATGAGAGGATAGTAGATGAAAATTATCCTTTTATTAGGAGTGTGGATTTGTTTTGTCATATACATTTTTCTAGTAACAGTTTTGGAAATTTTCCTACAATGCACATTATCTGAAAGAATTATATAATGTTTCAAATATGTGTCATAGAGGTTGTAATTCGTTACAGGTAGGTATACAGTAGGTATACAGTTATAGGTATACAGTGACTATTATCTGCAATGGTCATTATTTTGCTTTTGATATCAGTTTTGGTATTCATAATGCCTTTGATAAAATTGATTATAAAGGCATGTTATAATATATATCTTCCATCAAAAGGAAATGACTTCTCAATAATGTGGGATAAATGTCATACTTTTCAAGAAAGTAAAGATTGATCAAAGAAACAAATACTCTGCCCTAAACAATCAGGATGGAATCTTATTTAAAATTTGTCTTCCATCATATAGTATTTGAAATCAGACAACTCCACACTTCCATATTTCCTAGATGTCTTCTGGAATTGGATATTTTTTTTTGGTTTTAATCTCTCTTCTCACAAAGCTACAACCTGTTACTGCTCTATTTCTTCTCTTAGAAAAAGTTTGCACCTAACTACAAACCATTACATCATATACTCTAAAATTCCTACAACTTTAAATTTTCACAAAACACTACTGAAAATTACATAATTTAATCCTGGATTCTCCAAGGTAGCATTTCCCACTTTTTCCACTTTACTAAATAAGAAATACAGAATGCCTCAACTATTACATGACCAGCTAACTGCATGTTTTCCTTTACAGGCTTGAAAACAACCTGATGTCATGGGGATTCTCATGTACTAATAAAGGAGTTTAAGTTTTCCTAAACACTGCAAGAAATTAGTCCAGCCCTTTGCTGAATTTCTTTAAGCCTCACATAATCTCCATAGCCAAAACACTCTTATTGCAGGCATATCTAGATGGAACATCCCTTGTCTCCCTATACGCACTCCCTATACCCACTTCCTATACACTCTGTACACAAGTTTCTCTAATATATGCTTTGGACTGACTGTTTACTTTAGTGTCCAGTGTTTCTCTTTTTGGAAACCAACAGGAATCTTATGGGGATAGTTTGGGGAATTATCATTGTAGAAACAACCCAACTGCTGCTTTGGTGATGACACTAGCTATGGATTCTACATACTTATACCACTGATTCACCTTGGATCAGTTAAAATTTGATAGAGTATCACATCTAATCCTAGAAATAGAGTCAGGCCTCTAGGATTCTCAGAGCTCTCTAATTTCACTTTAAAACAGTATCATCTAAACTAATAGTCCCTCTATTATATCTATGTCATAAAATAAAGCTAAACAACACTTCATATCCTTCATCTTTTCTCTCCTAAACTCTTGATCACTCTTCTGACCCTCACCCACAACCATGTTTAAAGGCTGGAACTTTCTATGATTTCCCTCTCCACCTGTCTTATTCTTTCTTCGGTGGCTTCCAGATAATAGAGTTCTGGTGGATGAGGCAGGAGTGATTGAAATGGAATAAGCTGAGTATTCATTGGAAGACTACAAACTTGAGTCTACTTGAGCGCTGGATAGGCCATGTACAAGATTTTATCAGTCTTACATAAATCCAGCCAATCTGGCAAATGGAAAAACTATAAAACAAATAATAAGAAAAACATCCAGAGATTAGAAGATACAGAAACAACTACAGACATACTCAACCACCTCATCTTTGACAAAGGAGCCAACCACCCTCATTGGAGGAAAGATAGGCTATTTAATAAATGACATTGGAAAAACTGGATTTCACCCTGCCAAAGATTAAAACTAGACCCATAACTATCACCATACACTAAACTAAGATTGAAGTGGATTAAAGATCTAAATGTTAAGACAGAAACACTAAACTTGCTGGAAGATAGGTTAGGTAGAACTCATGAAGACATTGGCATAGGAAAAGACTTGATGAACAAAACCTCAGTAGCATGGGAACTAGCACAAAGAATCAGCACCTGGTATCTCATCTTATTAAAAAGCTTCTGCACTGCAAGAGAAACCACCAACAGAGCTAAGAGACAACCTACAATGTGGGAAAAAATTTTAGCAGCTGTACCTCAGACAAAGGACTACTACCTAGAACATATAAAGAACTGAAAAAAATCAGACCCCCCAAATTCAAAGACCCAATTCAAAAATGGGCATCTGAAATGAACAGACATTTCTCAAACAAAGAAGTAAAAGCTGCAAAGAAACATATGAAAAAATTTTCAACATCACTGGTTATTTGAGAGTTGCAGATGAAAACAACACTGAGATTCCACCTCACCCCAGAAACAATGGCTACTATAAAGAAATCAACCAATAACAAATGCTGGTGGGGTTGTGGGGAGAAAGGAATGCTTCTCCATTGTTGGTGGGACTGCAGACCGGTGCAACCACTGTGGAAATCAGCATGGAGATACCTCAATGAACTAGGACTAGAAGTCCCATTTGACCCAGCTATTCCCCTCCTGGGGATCTTCCCAAAAGAATTAAAAGAATCATACCGCAGCTATATATGTGCACCCATGTTTATAGCAGCACAGTTTGTAAAAGCTAAAGCTTGGAAACAATCCAAGTGCCCATCAACTGGAAACTGGATAAAGAAGATGTGTTTTTTTTTATAAAATAGAGTACTACTCAGCCATAAAGAAGGAGAAAATAGAGTCATTAATAGTTAAATGGATGCATATTGAGGCCATACTCTTAAGTGAAATAAATGGGATGCACACGTATAAATTCTGAATAGTTTCTCTAGTGTGAGAAACTGAAAGTGTAAATAAGGATTAAAACAACTAAAATGAATAATTGATAATTTGAAATAGGAAGAAAAGGTCCAAAGGAGTAGGGGAAGTGGGAGAGGAAGGGGAAAGGAAAGAAGGGAAAGAGAAAATTATGAGAAAAAAAAGAAATGGAAACAAAGTCTATGTAAATAGGGAAGCGTGGAAGGGGTGAAGGGTGCACAGGTAATGGGGAAAAAATAAGAACCAAGACACATTACATACAGGTACAAGCACCCAATGATAAATGTAAACGTATTGTATACCTAAAGTGTACCAATAAAAATTTAAGCAAAAAAAAAAGAAAAGCATATAGTGTAGGATGAAAAAACAATGGAAACTGATATTACCTTCTAAATATACGTGGCAAGAATTTTACCTCAAAAATAACAACTAGAAGAGTGGAAATAGGAAAAGACTAAAAGGAAGGGAAGGGGCCCAACTTTCGTTCAAAACGTAGAGTACGTAACAGTATTACCCAGCTTCTCATGCCAAAATGATTGGGGTTAATATAGTACAACAACAACTTTATAAAATAAATCATTAGTAACAAGGTACATAGAAATCTACAGTTTCTTTAAGAAATAATATTGTTCTTTATAAGATGATTAGGGATAATCCTGGAATAAATTTTCTAAATTACTACTTTAGACAAAATATTTATTATGTTTGAAAATGAACTATTTTGATACCCTGATACTGTCCTACTTATAGGATATACTCAGTGTTTCTATATGTTATCTAAAAGAATAATTTGTCTCAACATAAATATATCACCTCTTGGATAACTTTTAATAATTTTGTGTTTTTAATTGCATTGTTTCTAAACAAATAAGCATATGTATGGTTTATCTAGATTTTAATTTTTGAAATTATCAGATGCCAAAATTTAAACCATTTCTAGAAATTGATTGCTATTTTAAGAATGTAAACTTTTCAAAACAACACATAAGCATTTCAAATGCAGTTAATTTGATATTTGAATATAAAATCAATAGTGCAATACATTTCTTTTTTTAATTAATTACATTAGTACATTTTAGGTATACAATATAATGACATTCATCATTGGAGATTTGAACTTCTACATAATATCTTGGCACTTGCAATACATTTCTTAAAAGCAAGAAAAACAAAATAAAAAGGGAAATGATACGCCATGTATACTTTAAGATGCACAAATGAGCAGTGTGACTGTATGGATAGAAATGCACTGAACCTATTAATGACAACTAGGGAGATAACTTCATATCAAAATTTCAAAAGAAAGGAGAGGAAGGCCTTCCTCATCTCAATAAAAATTGCTCTGACAATATTAGAGTGTATTATATTAAAAAAGGCATAAGTAAAGCAATTTTATAACTAGTGAGGAAAATTGGAGAAAATCTACTTAGATGAAAGTCTCAAAGTACAGTTTATTTCTACCCAAATGGAAAAGGATAAGGAACAAAGAAAAGCAAAATACACTTTATAATATATTATACAATGAATAGAAATATGATCTTTTTTTCCATCCCTCATCTTTGAAGATGATGTTTTAAAGTTTCCAAAATCTTTACAAAAAATGGTTTTATCTTTTTGAGATATAGACACATAGTATAAAATGTGTTGAACATTGATTTTAAAGAGAATTGCATTTATGACATTCATAAATAGGCATACCATGTAGTTGGTAGGTCTTTTTGAATTGTAACAAATATTTTTAAAGAGAAATGCGGTGAGACTTTACTCCCTTGAATAATATTAACATAATGGCAGTTAGTTATTACATTTAAATATAATCTTTTCTAGAATAAAAAATACAACTTTCTTGTGATAACTATTAACTCTTTAATTCTCTGAGAATTTGTGAATTTCAGCAATATTCATATTAATAATCTCAAAGAAACTAAAAATTTAATGTAGGATAAGCAATTTAAAGTTAACTAAGATACATTTTTAGGAGAGAGCATTATAGAGAAGAAAGAACACTGAATTTCAAAAGAATCACATGAATTTGAGTTATAAATTGTTCATTCAGTAGTTACATTGTGTTTTCATTTATAAAACACGATGTGTATTCTGGAAACATCACAGGAGTATATTATGCTGATTAAATGGAAATGACATGTTTATGTTTTGTAAACTTGAAAGCACTGTAGGAATATAATATAAGCTTATTATTTCCTGCTAAATTAATAGTGGAAGGGTGAAGAAATGAATATTTTTAAATAAGAATATACTGTCTCAAAAACTTCCCTTAGTATTTATTTTAGAAATGAAAAATATTCTCATAAAAGAAGCTATGTCACTCTCTTACTATAATCTGTCTATCTGCAAGGAGCAAATCTGGCTGAAAATTGACTTTCTTTCACCTACTTCACAATATAAAAAGAAATTGAAGTTGTTGTTGCATATGATGCATTAGATACCTTTCGATGCTACTTAAATTCTCTTGGCTTCACCTAGGTGCCTGTATTAGACAATTTTCCTGTTGCTGGGGCCAAAAACTTGGCATACACAACTTACAGGAAGAAATGTTTATTTTTGTTCATAATCTCAAGGGATTCAGTCCACAGTCAGCTGACTCTAAGACAAGCACATCATGGCAGAAGGGCATGTGGAGCAAGACTGCTTAGTTCATGGAGTCCAGGAAGCAGGGCAGGGGACAGTGCCAGGGACCAGATAGAGACCCCAAGGTCACACTTCTGCAGCCCACCTGGGACATCCAAGAATGTCCTTTACTAATCACCTCAGGGACTCACGAGCTAGTCCATTTGGCAATTAAGCTTAACTACTTTGCTGCCCATATATGTTGGTCAAATACCTTAATGGTAGAATAGGGTAAAGCACCTTAGCTTATGAATCTCTTTGGAATTCATGAATATACAACTCAGAAGTGGAAGAAGCCAATGCCCAGAAGGGTACTTGTGAATAAGGGGAACATAATTAAAGTGAGGTGTGTTTCTCCTTTCAACTCCATAGGGAAATTGTTTTGAGATGCAATTTCAAGGCTCCTCAGAAGGTCTCATGGGATAGAGTACTGGTCACCCATGGCATAGCAGTGGCCAACTTGGTAATGTAATTCTTATATTTGGGTTTTCCTTCTTCGTTCACTTTCTCAACCCTGGAAATACTTCTCTAATAAACTCTCTCTGGCTTTTGCTTTTTAAGCAATCTAGGTTAACATCTATTGTTTAGACAGTCACACAGTTTCAGTAGCTGACATTGGCTCTTTGTTATCTGGAGACTTTGTGCCAAGATTTGCATAATTAATCTCTCTAAATGTGTTAATATACATTCCATATTGTTTGAAGTCTCATTATTAAATAATATCTACCTGTGTTTTCAAATATATTCAAGAGCACTCAGAACAGGTAGATATTACTGTAAGATAGAGGAAATCATGAAGCCATGGTCGAGTGGCAACTCATCTGTCAGTTCTATGATGGTATTTGACATGTCTTCTCAGGTGAGTACATTCTTCAGTTATTCAGTCTCCAGATATTTCAGTGAAAGCATTTTGTAGATATGAAAATCTGTACATTTTAAATAAGGAATATTATCTTAGGTAAGGGTGGGTTGATTCCTTTGTTTGGAAAGCTTTAATGACAGAGCTGAAGCTTTCCTCAGAGAGAAGAAATTTTGCACGTGAACAAGAGCTTCAGCCCATGGCGGAGAGTTCCAGCCTGCCTTCCTGATGGCCTGCCCAATGGATTTCAGACAAGGCCAGGCAGTCCCTACAATGGCACAACCCAAGTACTGGTTACCTTTACAAAGAATCAGACTTTCTTCATTGATATTTCTTTATTGGTTTGCTGTTTTCAGTTTCACCGATTTCCTTTGAGTTTTTAAAAATACTTTCTTTATGTTTGCATTGAGACATGGTTCTCTTTTTATAAGTTATTATGATAGAAGTTTGGATAATTGATTTCATGATTTTCTTCACTTCTAATGTATGTATATAGTGCTATAATTTCTTTCTCCTTGAAGGACCCTAGTTAGCAAGACAGACTCCATATTGCTGCTTGACCCACCTGCCTGCCTTTTAGATGAACTCAGAAGCAGGAAGCTTAGAAACCTCCTCCCCTTAGAGAGTCTCTTAGAAACAACAATTAATCAACTATTGTTTTACAAATGTTCTAACAGCAGGACATTCCGCTTGTGTACATTTTGCTTGGTTTACTAGTTCTATCCCATAGGGGGGCCTAGAAACTGTTGGCCTCAAAGGTGTATAAAACATGTTTGTCAACCCCCAGTCGAGGCTCGAGTCCAATGCTCGGCTCAGGTCTCAGCCGGTAATAAACTCCTGTGTGTATTTAATATCGGTCTCTGCTTGGTTCTCTCTCTCTGGGTGTAACACTCCTCACTACAAACAGAGTCTGAGGGATTTTGTATGTTATACTTTCTCCCTGAGACAATTAAAGACATATTTTCACTTCTCTTAAGATATTTGTCCTCTGACTCAAAGTCTTTAAAAATATATATTGTTTAATAGCCAAGTGTTTGGAAATTTCCTGCTACTCTGCAATATCTTGTATAATTCCTAGATTGGTTACATTAATGTGCAAGAATACATTCTGAATGTAGTAAAATGCTTACTATTTCTTTTTAATGGTCCCAACTATGGTTTATTTTAATGTTTCATGGTGTTTCAAAAGAATCTGTGTTCTGTTGTTGTTGGGGTAAATGCTCAGCAAATATTGATTAGACTATCAGTTTATGTTGAGATCTCTGTCCCTGATAATGTTTCATCAGTTATTTTATCAATATTAAGAGTGACATTCAAGTCTCCAACTATCCTTATGGATTTATCTGTGGTTCTTTTCTGTTCTATCAGACTTTGGCACATCATACGCTTTTTTTTTCAGTATTGAAGATTGAAGCAAGGGTCATCACACTGAACCACATCCCCAGCCCTTTCTATTTTTAATTTTGAGATAGCATCTTGCTAAGTTGTTATGCCTGCATTGCACAAAACCTTGAGATCCTACTGCCTCAGCCTCCTAGAGTCCTGGGATCATAGGTATATACCACCAACTTCCATTTGGTTCGTATATTTTATATTTTATATCTCTGTTATTTGGTGGATTTAGAGTGCTATTTGGTGGATCAATACTATTATCATTATGTGGTGTTCCTCTTCATCCCTGATAATTCATTTGCTCTGAAGTCTACTTTATTTGGTATTAACAAAGCTACTTTAAATGTTATGAGAATAGAGTCTCATTACTATTACATGGAGATGGAAAACTCAAAATTTCAATTGATCTCCACTGAGAATGCAGATGAGCAGGCCCTACAGCCAGAAGAAGCAATTAAAGTGCTAAGTCCCTACTTAGACTTTTAAAACATGTATATATTACTTTTTTAAATTTTCTTTTCCATTGACAAATAATGATTCATTACATTATATCTTGGTAGTACACAATGTGCTGTTCTGTTTACATTGTAGATTGATTAAATCAAGCTGATTAAAAAATCTATCACCTGACACACAAATTTTTTAGTGAAATATTAGCAATCACTATTTTATCAATTTTGAAGTATACAATGTATACTTATTTATTATAGCCATCTTTCTGTGAAACTGATCACTAGAACATATTTCTCTTGTCTAACTGAAAAGTTGTACCCTTTGATCAACTACTTCCCTTCTGTTATCTCCTCTTCTCCACTTCTGGTAGCCATTATTGAACTGTCTAATCCTATGCAATTTTTTCTACATATGGTGAGATAATGAATAATTTGTCTTTCTGTGGTTGGCATATTTCACTTATCATAATGTTCTCCAGATTCACCCATCCTGTTTGAAAGGACAGAGCTATCTTCTTTTTTAACACTCAGTAGTGTTCAGTTGATAGATAGATAGATAGATAGATCGATAGATAATAGATAAAGCATTTTCTTTACCATTCATCCTATTATAGATACCGAGGTTTTTGGTTCCATATCTTGGCCCTTATGAATAGTGCTGCAGTGAACATGTGAGTGCAGTTTTCTCTTACACAGACTGGTTTTAATCCCTTTGGATGTACAGCCAGAAGTAAGATTACTAAATCATGTGGGCATTTCTATCTTAAGCTTTCAGCCGACATTATATTGTTTTATGTCAAGGCTGTGTTGCCACGTTAACTTACACTCTCTCCTGAGTTTACTTTTCTTGACACTGTCACTGACTTCATGATCTTTCTTCTCTTTGACAATAGCCATAAGACTCAGGTAAGTATGCAGTTACCAAGTGGCAAGCTGGTGAGAGATGACATCTTGGCTTCCATTTAGCCATTGCTGACAAATGAACCACTTTTTTTCTGTGGTGTTTGGCTGGAGTGGAGCAGTTATGGCCAATGAGTTTTATATTTTGCTAAGCCATTCCTTTAACTTTACTGTTAGCTAGAGAAAGTAGGCTTTTATTATAATGTTTTACTTTGCACCTATTGGTGTCTCTGGGTCTCCAATTTCTCCAACAATAGACTTAGAACAATAAAGCCAAACACCAAAGCTGTAAAGCAGAAACAAAAATGAGCAATAAAAAATAGAAAATAGTGTGTGCTTTTCCTCAGATTGTGATGAACATGGCTGGTCTACTCTTCCTTCTACTCTTCAGAGTCTCGTTATAAAAATATTATATAATTAGTTTAGGGTTTTCATATTTAATTAGAAGAGATAGAGAAAATACTTTCATTTCATTTTCTTGGAATCATAAGTCCCTGGGGACTTTTAAATAATTTTTATGCTCAGAACCTACTGCAAATCACTGAATCAGACTCTCTGGCCATTTTAAAAAACCTCATAGTCAATTAACTAAGACATTATTTTGCAGCTTTCATTACTTCCACATATAGATCTGAGTATCTGAGCCTGAAAATGCAATTTACGCCTTGTACCTTCCATCAGCCAGAATCCTGAATTGGATCACCACTTGGGTTAAATATTTCTACAGAAAAAGAATATTTTTCTAAAGGCTCCAAGTTTTTGGAAATACTCATTCATGAAAAGCTTGTTTTACGAATCCCTTAATTCTGCCGTCTAGTGTCAGAGAGCTGTATTTTCATTATTACTCCTCTTACCTTATAAAAACCAGTTGCTTTGTAATTTAGTTGGATATGAATTATTTGTGTGTGTGTATGTGTTTGTGTATGTGGGAGAGAGAGTGTAAAGATTTAATTGTATATGATATCAGGGAACTCTATCAATGTGCATACTGGTTTCTAGGCAGAAATTCATATAGGAACATAAAAGAAAATTGACTCATTGATATAAAGAAAATACAATTACAGAGTTTATGGAATTCATCTTCCATTTATAAGATATTACTATATGCACATTCTATTACCTGCATCATTAATGTATGTCATATTAATTTTTTTCTTAAATTTGGTTTAATTGCAACAATAAATTTTATTTTTATAGTCTCTCTTTTCCAGGTTACTATGGAAACTGCTTTTAGATTTGAATGAAAGTGGGAAAAATATTTTGCAGCATTATATTTGCATGATATTAATACAAAGCCACATATTAAATTGACTTAAAATTAATTCCTATGCATCAAGTAAAATTGGAATATAATTTATACATTGTATAATTCACCCATTTTGTACACAGAATGTTTTACTTATATTTTCTTTAAGTAAATGGATACAGACATCTCATGATCATAACAATCAGGTTGTAGAAAAACTCTGTCCACCCCTCAACTCTTACTTCTTGCTGTCACTCTGTAGTCCACCCTTCACCACATATGGCTAGCTGACCCTTAACTCCACCACACCAGTGGCAGGAGACTTCCCAGGAGCTGAAGTCCACATCCTACTCCTCTACCAGGAGTAGAGGACTTTATTCAATTTTTTATCCCAACCACAATGGGTACTTTCCTCTGGTTTAGGATGACAGGGTGAGTATTATCCTTGGGAGGCTATGTTCTTTTCTGAACACTAGCTGCTCACTCCTCCTCAGTTTCCCCATGAACAGGGCTTTCTCTCTTTCCCAGTTCTCTCTTGTGAGACTGCTAGTGTGCCCAAATCTTGGTGTTTATGGCTCCCACAGGTTGCAGACTCTCAATAATTCACCATCTTCCTTAAGCAATTCATTACACTTTTTAGGGAAATTATTCCTTTGACTTTTATGACAGCCATATTTACCTGTGAGATGCTATTTCACGTAAGCAAGAGCTCACTTCTTATCTCTACTTGAAGGTATCTGCTTTTTTTTCTTTTTTTAGGTTTCAAAACAGGGAGATGCCCTGTGATGTCAGCTCTTAGATAGGTTCAATAAATTATGACTATGTAAATAATCTAGCTGCTTCTTGTTGGTAGGATGAGATTTTTATGACAGGACCCCAGTTCTCATTCTCTTCATCTTAATTAAAGATGGAAGGTCTTCTCATTTTTACTATTGAAAACTAAGGTAGACCCTGAAGTAAGACATACACTTTGGAGCAAGTAATAACTTTGGTTTCAGCTATATAGCCAGATTTTTATGGTCCTGTGAATGTCAAGACAACTAAGTTAGTAATTAGTGAGTTTTGCTCAAGCTAATAAAAGTGAAATTTTTAGATGGTAACAATGCTCACATTGGTCTTTAGATCTTCATTTCTTATCCATTTTAATACCTACAAAAGATAATCTGTTTTTTTGTTTGGGTTTTTTTTTTTGTACTGGGAATTGAACTCAGGACCTTGCGGGCATGGCACTACTGAGTTAAATCTCTGGCTCCAAGATCATCTATTTTGATTTCAGCTGTTTAGTACAGAATTTATTCTGTGTGATGTTGAACATAAAGGTATTGTAAGTCTGCTTGCTTCATGTAGTATTGACTTGTAATACATTAATATATAATACATTGCTAAATAATTTTATTTTATTATTATACATGGTTATTGTAACTAATTCATTTTATTTGATAAATAATTGTATTAACTCAATTGCAATACTCTGAGATGGATATATTTTTAAAAGAATATTTTGCAAAAAAATGGTCATGATTTTGCTTAATTATATTTTAGTTAATTATATTTAGTTAATTATATCTTAATTATATTTTGTCTTCACCTGATTGATAACTTTGCAAACCTCCCAAATATTTCCTTTGTGAATGAACAAAAGTCACTGTAACAGTAGTCCCACAGACTCTCAAATTTTGGAGTGGTCCTTGGAAACTCAGGTTCCACCAAACATTGAAAAACATTAATTGTTACTTCCATGACATCATGCCACATTGAAAGCACAACTGTTAAACAAGCTACAGTTTATGGCTGAAATATTTTTCAGTCTTCAGAGCACTAAAGATACAGATACAACACTAATTTATAATATTACAGAAAGAAGAAAAGAGTTTTAAACATTTGGATAACTGTGGAAATAATCCTCATGAATTACAACATTGTGTCATACATCTCATGACTTTTCTTAATTCATTTTATTATTTTCTCTGTTTCCCCAGTGATTTGGCCATAGTACACTACCATGTTTGGTTGATGTTTAATGATGTGGTACACAATGAACACAATTATATTGAACATCAAACTATGGAGTTTTCAAACTGACTTCCAATTACTCGCTTTACAATTTTCATCTTCTCAGTGTTCTCTCTTCTTTGTATTCTTTCTAGTTATTTCTTTTTCAAAAATTATTTTACAGCTCCCTGTAAAATGAAAGAACTGTTTATCAGTAGTAATTTTGTGCCACAAGTAGTTGCATAATTCCAGGTTCAGAGTTGAATTTAACTATATTACTTAAAATACTTTAGAGATTATTTCAACATATTTTATATATCTCTGATTCTAACAAACTCTTAAATATTTCTTATGCTTTACTCAAAGGATTTTTCAACAATGCATAGTTGATAATTGTGATAAAATTATAATGTTAGCAAAAGCGGGATTTCTCTGTTGTAAAAAACTTTTAAAAATATGAGAAAGAAAGAAAAAAGGTAAGAAAGGAGCAAGGCAAAATAGAGAATAGGAATCTTTCATGACCAAAATGTATAGTAGATAATGTGAAATGGGAAGAAAAGGTTCAAATGGGAAGGGGAAGTGGAAGGCAGGGGAGGAAAGAAGGGAAAGAAAAAATATGAGAAAAGAAGGAAAAAACAGAAACAAAGCTTTTGTAAATAGGGAAAGCTGGACGATTGGAAGTAAGGGAAAGGGGAACAAGAACTATGATATATCATGTACAGGTACAAATTCCCAGTGATGAATGTGATCATAATGTATAACTAAAATGTACCAATAAACTTAATTTTAAAAAAGAACTTTAGAGGAAAAATTGAAAAAGAGACTAAATAGAAATTGAGTTCAGTCTTTTAGATTTTACAGTTACTGGCTGACATTCAGACAGCCAATTGGTAATGAAGTCTGTTCGGCTATTTATTGTATGGACAGTCAGAGTGAGCTCTGGCTCTGGAATCAGGCAAGGCTAGCTGGAAGCAGATCTCTTCTGCTTCCTTGCTAAGTTATTTAACTTCTTTTGGCTTCCTCTGGACATTGAGGAAAGTTATAGTCACTACTGTAATCTACATAAATATGTAATAGGTTTTAATATAGTGAGTATCCCTTCCAAAAAATCTCAGAAAAAATAAACCTTAAATGCCCTGTATGATAATCATATTAAGGCTTGATTTTCATTGTATTTTTAGATGTCGTAAATGTCTTGAAAATACTGATAATTACTGTACATATTATTAAAATGTAGGAAAATATGGGCACCTGAATAACTAAATACATAACTGTTCTTAATCATTATGATCACTAATGTATTCTGGATATTTTTAGATTTTGGTTCTCCTTTTTGTAAAGATAAGAATATATAATAAAGAAACAATTCAGTTTTAATAATAAACTTGCATTTGAAGTTCTAGATTCAATCTCTGAGAGTCATTAGAAGATCATAAGTATATTTTAGACTGGACATGGGAAAAGTACTGTAAAGGAAAGCAAAGAAATTCCAAGGCCAGAAGATAAAAGAAATTGACAGCATTTTAGGAGACTGCATTATTTCCAACAGAATCATTGTAAGACCAGATCATAACAATATCTCTATGCATCAAATTCTTCTGTAGTTCTAAAGCAAGAAATGTTATCTCCTGGGCCAGGGATTTAGCTCAGTGGTTCCACTGCCTGCCTTGCAACCACAAGGACCTGAGTTCAACCCCTGGTACCAAAAAAAAAAAAAAAAGAAAAAAAAAGAAATGTTATCATGTGTGGACAGAAGGATGGTTAGCAAAAATTCCAGGTACTTTGCTTGATGCTTAGGTCAAACTCAACATTTATTTCATCTGACATTCAGGGCATTGTGATAACTATGAATTTCAAAATAATTGGAAAAATTTCTCTTAACAATTTTCAGCAAGTCTCCCAACAAGACATTCACATAGCTTAGGAAGAAAATAAAACTCAGATCCAACAAGCCTGGGTTTTATCTTTGAATCTGCCATTTACTATGTTTTTGATCTTGAATATGAATCCTCCTTTCTGAAAAAATTGTTTTCTTACCTGAGCCTAGAGTTCATAGTGCTTTTGTAGTTTTTCTCTGCTCTTCTTTTCTCTTCTCTTCTCTTTTCTTTCCTTTTCTTTCTTTTTCTTTCTTTTTCTTTCTTTCTTTCTTTCTTTCTTTCTCTTTCTCTTTTTGAGACAATCTCACTAAATTGTTAAGATGCCTAGGATGGGCATCCTGTGATGCTCCCGCCTTAGCCTCATTGATGTGCCAATTTGCCCAACTCTTTTGTGCTTTCTGTGTGTGTTCACAGAAATAGCCCTATATTCCTTAGACTGTGGCTCTTATTTCATTATTTTACGCTTCAAGCTAATAACAATTGGTGGACTAAAATAAATTCTTTACAAAATTCAATGCATAAAACAGGAAAGAATATTCTACCAATATTTAAGCAGAATGTTAAAAATATAGTTAGCAGTTTCTCATTTCTGTTGATCAAAATTTCTAATTAAAATGTGGAATGGTAGACCCAGAATTGTAATTATATTACTATTTTCTGTAAGTATAAATTGCCTAAAATATTCCCATAAAAATAGATTGATAATATCAAGTTCACAGTTGTTTGAGATGAATTAATGAGTACTACATGTAAAACCACTTGTGATGGCAAACATACTCATATTTCTATAATACTTATATTTCTACAATACTAATAATTACTAACCTGATAGTTTTTGAATCAAAGTTTTCCCATATACTGTTTCTAATCCATGATAAAAATTCCTAATTTTACTATTTTTGTCCTATTTTATCATCATTTGACATTTCTATGTTCCAATAATAATAGTATACATCTCCAGTATCATATTTATAAAGAAACATCTTTGCTTAATAATTATAAATCATCCTTATTTATAAATGTGTCATATTTTGTAAATAATACTCCAATTTTCAGTACAAAACAGAATAAACTTCCTCTAACATGACAAAACAGTGCTTACAATTTATCCAGTCCTTAATAATAATCTGATTTTATTCAGTTAAATCAGTATATGAAATAAATAAAATATAAGGCGATGAATATATCATCTACAATGATTAAATGATTTTTCTTTAATATTATTATTCATGAGCATTTGGGGGATATTTCTGAAGGCCATTCTGGAGAAAAATTGCAGTCTTGGGCACTTTCTTGCATATATTGAACAAGAAGAGAAACTGTTACCAAAAGAAAATATTGTTATCTAGAGAAAGGTTGGGTTCAAAACTTAGTTACAACTTTTATTATTTTTGGAGAGACAATTATTACACTATTAATTGATGCTTACACAAGATAATGAGTTCTAAATAGCTCCACTCCTGGATAATGCCAATTATGAATTAAGTGATTATATAATGCCAATATGAATTAAGTGAAGCTCCTGATGGTCAGGAGAGTTTTAATTTGAGCCAGAATTTTCACTTTTTAACACTTTCCATCACTGCTTTTTCTTATGGTGGGTTGTATATAATATAATAAACTATAAGGCATGATGCTTAATCAAGTTTATTTGTAAGTCTGCTTCCTTGAACTTGCATCATTTGTCATCTACAATATACAGGGAATTAGACAAGTTATGTAAAGTTTCTGTGTTCCATTTCTGCATTCAAACATGGGAAACAAATTGTATCTTCCTTAAAGAAAAACCATGAGTTGATACTTCCAATATAAATACATTACTGCCTGATCCATAATTAGCACTCAAGAATTAGCTGTCATTATTATTTGAGAATATTGTAAAATTTTCATAACTAGATGTTACTTCTAGTTCTGTGTGTTTTTTCTTTAAAGAAATTTAGGGCACATAAAGTTCTTTAACTTTTTCTAGAATGGAAATCCATTAACTCCATTATGCATCTAATTACCCAGATAGAAGCTGATCATTAAATAATGAAATGTGTAATGACCAATGAATTTATAAGTATTCAATAATATTAAAAGTATAAGGATAATTAGTCTAATTAAGAGTGGGTTTAATCTAATAGGACAATAAGTAAAAGTCAGATAATGTTTTAGTTTAATTATCTGATGAGATGCATGTCACATATTTGAATAATTTAATTGACATTTGGGATTAAATATTACACACATACACATTCAAAAATTGAAATAATTCAAATAATTCCATTAATTTTGGGATCTTGGTCCCAAATTTGTAAATGTGTGATTACAAAGACAAAAACATTACCTCGCTTATAGCAACTATGAGTAGACTCTTAATATTCAATCACTAAAAAGACAGAACTTTTTTTCCATTTAGTTTATTGGTACATTTTAGGTATACAATACAGTTACATTTATCATTGGGATCTTATATCTTCAAATGATATATCTTTGTTCTTATTTTTTCCCCATTCCCCTGCCCTCCCTCCACCCCCTCCACGCTTCCCTTTTTACAAAGACTTTGTTTCCACGTTTTTCCTATTCTCATATTTTTTACATTTTTAAAGAATGTGGATCACCTTTAGAACTATGGCTACTTTTCTAGCATCATTTTGAATTATTGTTTGTAAATAGATTTCAGTTCCTAGTTCTATAATAATAAGAATCTATTTAATTTACAGAGGAAAGGGAAAGTAGGAGGAGAGAGGATTAGAAAAGATTTATCAATGGGAATTAAGCTATGGTTACATAGCAATAAGAATTTCTGCTATTTCATAGAAGGGTGACTATAGATAATAATGTAGTCTATTCCAGAAAATCTAGAAGAAAATTTTGAATTATTCATCACAGATAAATGATAATTGCATAAGGAGATACGTTTATCTTCATTTGAACATTACACAAGATGTTGTATGTGAATATATATGCACATATATAACATAAATATTATATAAACATCATCTGGTACCCCTCAAATATATACAATTTTATATATCATTAAAATTAAAAATATAATAATCTATACATATAGAAACAGAAAATATTCTATTCGAGTTTACCATGGATTTGACCTGACATGGCAATTTAATTCAGGTAGGAAGTTAGAAGTCTTCTGATCTCTTTGAATAAAACATTTATAGTTACTATCCTTCTGTAATTTTAGTACATATTTCAGAAATTTGACTACTGTTCAGACATGTGATATCTTGTTGAAACTTTTGAAGATGCTAATGCATATAAGCTTGATGCAAAAATGTTACAGTATAATAAGTAAAGTATACTTAACAGCTTTCCAAATCATTTAATATATTATGTACATGACAGTAATTTTCTTGAATAAATATAATATTTTATGGACACTTTGCAAATATTTAATAACCTTCTAGTATATGTAATTAGATAAATCAATAAGATAATTCATGTCACTAAAAATAAACTGAAAACTTCACCATTCATGAAAGCAATTGTTTTGAACATCAGTTACTATGCTTTAGTAAGTATTGTCATTCAGAACTTAAGTATGACTATCAAGTAGAAAATAATTACATACATTAATGTACACTAATGTTGGCTCATCTAAATTTACTTTTTACCTGGAAGAATAAAAATACCTTAAAAATCTAGAAACAATATGAACAATATAAAATGATTACATGAATTTTTTGAAATGCCCAAACTAATTTTATTATTATAAATTGCATATATTGAAAATGATCATATATAACTTTTCAGCCCTAAGTCAACAAAGCAATATGTAGAATATATAAAGTAGACTGCTAAGCACAATTGACAATATTTATAAATTGTTTTAAAAGATTGAAAACTTGAACCCTAAAATGTTTCAGAAAAAATGTCTAATTGTACTTTCATGGTAATACCTCCATATTGTCTGTTATTATAACAATATTGTCATAATTTTGAAAAATTTAAAACTATTTAAAGGAATTTTGTTTAGTATGTTATGATTTATTTACATATGTGAAATTATAAATATCATACAAATGTTAATATTTAAAATTTATAGCATAAAATTTTTGATCATATGGTATAATTTTATAAGAAATTATACAATTATATAAGTATTATGTCACAATTCTGTAAAATACAAAATTGGGCTCTCTAAGGGTTGTTAATATGCATGCTAGTCAGTGTTATATGCCTTCTCCAAAGAATTTGCCTTGAACAGGTACCAAGTTAACATTCTCAGAAAATGAATAAATAACCAGGACTAAATCCAATCTTACAACTGATTAAGTACTTAAGCAAAGTCATACATCATTTTGCTATTCAAAGGCATACAACAGAGAAAAGATAATCATTTTAACTATAATTTTTAATAGTAAGACAATCTCTTGTAAAGACACTAAAATGAAAAAACTCCATTTTGCTTCTATTCAATTTTGCTTAACCTTGGAGTATCCTGTGCAAACAAATTAGTTACTTAGAATACTACTAGAACATATGTTTCTTTTCTTTTCTTGAACCCACTATGTAGCCCAGGGTGACCTCGAACTCACAGCAATCCTTCTGCCTCAGCCTTCCAAGTTCTGGGCCACCATGCTCAGCCCATGTTTATTTAAAATGAAGAAAATACAGTTGATCCATGGTTACAAGCTGATTGTGTAATGACAAAAACATAGGCAACATGTACCTACACTTATTTTGGAAAGTTGCCTTTCATATTTTAGCACTCCTAATACCTAGGATGGATGCATCTGGATAAGGGTTAGGATACTCATTTATTTGACTCATAAAAACAGTGGAAGAATAACACATTTCTTCATTGGAAAGAAAAGATAGAAAATCAATATTCCTCTGGTATTAATGACTTACAATAACATCAAGCTGAATAGCTTTTACATTTACCTGAACATTATTTTATAGCCTATATGTTTATGAATTTTGCATAATGATAAAGTTTTTTCATGATGTTAAATGAGCTCCCTTTTCTAAAACTAACTTCTGAACTAAATGCAAAAGAGAAGTAAGCCAAGTGTAGATAAAAATTTTAGACTTGTCACTAACTCTAAAACAATGAACTGAGTTAACAACAACCAATTAAGGGGAGGCATAGTTCAACATGGGGGGGTGTGTGAAATTATTGTCCAAAATCATTCAGTTTTCCACCCTATTGTTACTAAACTTGATAGAAAACCACAAGCCTTGCTTGTGGGAATAGATCTTAATCACTGAACTTGAAGCAAGATCAAGAGTAGAGAGTGCAAAGGCAGGTAAGGGAAAAGTTAGAACTGCACAATTATTACCCACACATGGCATTCCTCCTGTTTTCAATAGGAATAATGAAGATGTAGACAGAAGTCAAGTAATTTACAACCTCCCTCATAAAAACAGAGAGCAAAATTTTCTTAACATGTATTTTCTAGTTTTCCATACGAAGAAAATTCAGTAAAAATAACCAAGTTTTATTCTTTTCATGCTATTACAAATCAATTTTCTTTTGGCTTCTTTGAATAAAGCTTTAGAGAGAAAACAAAGGTGAAATAATTGTGAGAAAACGTTAGTTTTAGACACTTCTTCAGATTTATCTGGAATAGTTTCTTTTTAAAGAAGGCGCTTGGATTAAACATGTTACATTGAACAGATGAAAAGATAATATGGATTTGTACTTACACCAAAATATATTGTATTGCCAAAAGGTGATATTAATCCCCAAAGTAAATTTTCTGCCCCAGTAAATTTAATTACAGCATGTTCTGGGTCATAGAATATTTTATATTTATTCGTATTATTTTAAATGCTTTCTAATTGTCTTTCTAGCTTCACTGGGTACTTTGTTTATCCTTTGTCCTCTGTTCTCTGAGTACATATTAAGGAGAGAAAGAGAAAGAAGTACATAGAAATTCTTCCAAAATCTGCCTACTGCATTTGTTTGTTAAATGAACACGTTTTTGACATATCCACAAAATGCTTCACCAGTTTGACTGCTAATTACAATTGTAGTTGAAATGTCCCGAGAGAAACCAACCATGAAATAAATAAAATTCACCTTCACTTTTTCTGTTAATACTATACTCCTTTATTTTAACATGTAGCCTTCTATAGAAAGACATTTTCAGACAATATAACAATTTCTAACTTGTGACATAGCAAATATTTGCTGAATTCTTTCTCTCTTACACTTTGCATCCTAACAAAGCAAATACATTTATGTTCATAGAACCTACTTGATTAGTGGTTGTTTCTGAAATCTAAAATATTATTGAAATACTCATACACAGGCAATTGTATTCTCACATATTTCATTCCTGCATTCATGTATACACACACACAAACACACACACACAGTGATGAAAAACTGAATAATGCAGTAGGTAAAAGGAAGCACTTCTTTTTGTGTTATTTTCCTTTTCTATCAAACATACACTCCCCCTTCCCTTAAGTTTCTGGGGACTATGGATCTACTGCATAGATTTTATTCCACTCTCAATAAAAGTACAAGGATGTGTGTGTGTGTGTGTGTGTGTGCACGCACCTGTGTGTCTGTGTGTCTGTGTGGTTTGTGAGGCAGGGTTGTTTCAGTGTAAATGTTTCTCTTCACTGTACTCTTAAGAGATACATTTTATACTAGAATGTTTTTACCACTGTGCCTGAAAAGCAGAAACAAGGCTGGCTTCTTTCTCTTTTTAAGGCCAGAATAAAACATAGAAGGTTATAGCTGCACTCCTTTTCTCAGGCTATTCTAACCTACTTTGTGTTTGTTTGGCCCCAGAGAGTAAGATCATCTGAGATCATCAAGCCAGTGTAGTTTCCAAGATCTAGGTGTAACTAACAGAACGAAATCTTCTTTCACACAACCCTCCACATTTATAATCTTTTATAGATTTCTGCATCTGCTCCTTACTAAGATAAGTAAAAGTACTAGTTAATTTTGTATTTGGATTGAAATCTTGTGATCATTGTATGTCTCAAACTTTACTTATAAGAACCATTGATGGCAGAATATAATAATAACCCTAATGCTTTGAAAAATTAACAAAAAAGGGTAAACTGATAATCAAACACTATGCTTAGAAAGTGGTTTCTACTGCTGTTTAGGAAAGAAGAGGATTAGAACAGGAAATCTTGGGCATTATAGATATTATTGAATTCTGTTTTTGAGAGTATTGCAGAATTAGAAATGGAGGTAGAATAAGCAGCAGTTCAGGGCTAGAAAGAAGAACTGGTTTACCAACTGCAAACGCTAATCTATTTTGTAGCTAGCTACTAATTTAAGGAAAAGATTGCAACTAACATTAACCCAGATTTTAACACATAATCAGTGAGACCAAAAACATTATACAAATCTTGGTATCTGAACAGTTCATTTCAAAATAACTACAGAACAAAGGAATCATGAATCATGAAAAAAGTAAGACCAAATGAAAAAAGGAGAATTAAGCTAAGGTTTCAAGTGCAAAGACATTCCACAAAATGAAATATTATGAGACATATATTTAAGTTCAGCAATGTTTCACTTTCCTGTAAACAAAGTTGTAAAGATTTGACTGAAATAAAGAGACAAGAAAATTAAATTAAGAAGCAAGAGGGCCTAGAGGAAAGGGCTTTTGGGCTGCCTTCTGTCCCGCCACTTCTGGCCCAGAGGAGGGAGCTTCCGGGACACCATCCATCCCGCCACTCCCGGCACAGAGGTAGGAGCTTCTCAGCTGCTGTCCCACTGCTCCTAGTCCAGAGGAAGGGGCTTCCGGGGCACCATCCCTACAGAAGTTCCCAGGCCCTGTCCCACCTCTCCCAGCTCAGAGTAGGTAAGCCGCAAAAGTGCCAAGAGCACCCCCCCGCCCCCCCAGACAAAATGTGAAAACACGTAAATAAGTCTCAAAACCAGACTTCCAGATCACCTACAGCAAACCCAAAGGGAAATGAGATGGAACCCTCTGATACACAACAACCTGGATCCACTGAACTGGCAATGAAAGGGGATCTGGAGAAAATGAAATCAGAAATAATTTCTCAGATAACAGGAGAAATTCTGCTCCTAGTGCAAGACATAATTAATAAATCTAGAGAGGAGCTGAGGAACATGATGTGGAATCCCAACATAGGAAACAAATGGAATCCATAAAACAGATGCAAACAGATTTCCAGAAGATCAAAAACTCCATTGAAAGTCTACACCGCAGAATGAGCCACTGTGAGGACACAATTTCAGATATAGAAGATAAGGTTGCAATTAATGACCAGGAAAAGAAAAATTCAAAATTTAAGGGAACACAAGAAATCAATCCAGCAGCTGCTAGATGATGCAAAGAACAATAACATAAGACTGATTGGAGTCAATGAAGAAAGAGGAGAGAGTGCAGATGACATAAAAAAATCTCTTCACAGAAGTAATGGCAGAAAACTTCCCAAGCAGGGGGAAAGAAATTCACATACAGATAAGTGAGGCACATAGGACTCCAAATAGCCTTGATCAAAAAAAATCTACACATAGGCATATAATAGATAGGATTCCAGAAACCCAACAGAAGAACAAATTCTGCAAGCAGTGAGAGAAAAGAAACAAATCACATACAAAGGAAAGCCCATCAGAATCACAGCAGACTTCTCAACACAAACCATCAAGGCAAGAAGAGCTTGGAGTGACATATTCCAAGCCCTAAAAGAAAACAGCCTCCAACCCAGATTGATGTACCCTGCAAAACTATCTTTCAAAATTGATGGAGAAATAAGATACTTTCATGACAAAGAGCACCTTAGGAACTTCATAAATACCAAACCAGCACTCCAAAAAGTTTTACACAATATCCTAGGAACAGACATTGAGGATCACAACCCCAGGAAGCAAAGCAGAATGAACCCATCTGGCATAACAAGAAATTAAATGTAAAGGAGGAGAACCCAACAAAAAGAAAAAGTCATGGCAATGACAAGTCAATACGTTTCAGTTATAACCATCAATGTTAATGGTCTTAATTCACCAATCAAAAGAAATAGACTGGCAGAATGGGTCAAGAGGCAAAATCCAACAATATGATGCATACAAGAAACAATTCAAAATGAAACTCATAGACAGAAAGTTAAAGCATGGAAAACAATACTGCATATGACGGGAACACAAAAAAAAGCAGGAGTAGTTATCCTCTTGGCAGATCAAGTAGATTTCAAACCAACACTGATTAAGAGAGATGAAGAAGGACACTACATCCTTGTAAAGGGAAGAATACAAGAGGAAGAGATGACAATCATAAATATCTATGCACCAAATACTAGTACACCCAACTACATAAAACAAATACTAATGGACAAAAAAAGTCATATATGCACTAATACAAATGTAGTGGGGGACCTCAACACACCACTGTCACAAATAGATAGATCAACTAGACAAAGCATAACTAATGAAATATTAGAAATAAATCAAATTCTTGAACAAATGAACTTAACAGATATTTACAGAGTCTTCCACCCCACAATATCAGAATACACATTCTTCTCAGCGGCACATGGGTCATTCTCAAAAATAGACCACACACTCACACATAGAACATGTTTAAGTAAGTACAAAGGAATTGAAGTTATCCCCTGTATATATCAGACCATAGTGTGATGAAATTGGAGATCCATAGCAAAAGAAACTGCAAAAATTTCATAAAAACATGGAAATTGAACAATACATTTCTGAATAACCAATGGGTCACAGAGGAAATTAAAGCAGAAATCAGACAGTTCCTTCAATTAAATGACAATGACAATACAACATATCAGAATCTATGGGACACAATGAAAGCAGTCTTATGAGGGAAATACATAGCAGTGAATAATCATATTAGGAAAACAGAATGAGCCCAATTAAACAACCTGATGCTGAACCTCAAGCTTCTAGAAAAATGAGAGCAGGGCAAACCCAAACCTCATACAAGGGAGGAAATTATAAAGATCAGAGGAGAGATCAATGCAATGGAGGCTAAGAGAACGATACAAAAAAATCAATGAAGCCAAGAGTTGGTGCTTTGAAAGAACCAACAAAATTGACAAACCCTTAGCCAACCTTATCAGAAAAAGGAAAGAAAAGGCCCAAGTCCATGCAATTAGGAATGAAAAGGGTGAAATTACAACAGACCAAGCAGAAATTAAGAGGCTCATCAATACTTATTTCCAGAACCTATACGCCAATAAGATGGAAAACACAGAAGAAATGAACAGATTCCTAGATACATATGAATTACCAAAGTTGAACAAAGAAGACCTAAAAATTCTAAACAACCCAATATCAACCAGTGAAATTGAAAATGTAATTAAAAACTTATCAACTAAGAAAAGCCCAGGCCATAAAGGCTGCACTGCTGAATTCTACAAGATATTTAGAGAAGAAGTACTGCCACTACTGTTTAAACTCTTCAGTGAAATTGAAAGGGAAGCAATACTCCCAAATTCATTCCTGGAAGCAAGCATCACCTTGATCCCCAAAGCAGAGAAAGACCCAACCGAAAAGGAGAACTATAGGCCAATCTCACTGATGAACATAGATGCAAAAATTCTTTATAAGATACTGGCACACAGAATGCAGAAGATCATCAAGAAGATCATACACCCTGATCAAGTGGGATTCAACCCAGGGATGCAGGGATGGTTCAACATATGCAAATCAATCAATGTAATACACTATATCTATAGAGCAAAGGACAAAATACATATGATTATCTCCATAGATGCAGAAAAAGCATTTGACAAAATCCAGCATGCATTTATGATAAAAATGCTACAAAAAATTGGAATAGATGGTCTCTACCTCAAACTGATAAAAGCCATCTATGAAAAACCAACAGCCAATATCATACTAAATGGTCAAAAACTGAAATCCTTCACACTAAAATCAGGAACAAGACAAGGATGTCCACTATAACCACTTTTGTTCAATATAGTTCTGGAAACATTAGCCATGGCAATTAGAAAAGAGAAAGAAATAAAAGGGATAAAGATAAGAAATGAAGAAATCAAATTGTCATTATTTGCAGATGACATGATGCTTTATATAGCAGACCCCAAGAACTCCACCAAAAGTCTTCTAGACTTAGTAACCAAATTCAATCAAGTAGCTGGTTACAAGATCAACACACAAAAATCAATAGCTTTCCTCGAATGACACAAAGAATGACAAACTCACTGAGAGTGAAATAGGTCAAATAATTCCTTCCACAATAGCATCAAAAAAACTGAAATACCTAGGAATCAACCTAACAAAAGAAATCAAAGACCTTTTCTCTGAAAACTATAGCACTCTTAAAAAAGAGATTGAACATGATATCAGAAAATGGACAGACATCCCCTGCTCCTGGGTAGGAAGGATTGATATAGTGAAAACAGTCGTACTTCAAAAACTGCTATATAGATTCAATGCAATTCCAATTGAAATCCCAGCAGCATACTTTGCAGACCTTGGGAAAACAATCCACAAATTCATTTGGAACAAGAAGATACCCACAATAGCAAAGGCAATTCTAGGTAACAGAGACATGGCAGGTGGTATCACAATCCCCAGCCTGCAACTATACTACAAAGCTACTGTGATAAAAACAGCATGGTACTGGCAAAGAAACAGACCTGAGGACCAGTGGAACAGATTAGAAGATACAGAAACAACTCCAGGCACACTCAGCAATCTCATCTTTGATAAAGGAACCAAACACCCTCACTGGAGGAAAGATAGCCTCTTTAATAAATGGTGCTGGAAAAATTGGGTTTAAACTTGCCAAAGATTAAAACTAGACCTATATCTCTCACCATGCACTAAACTAAAATCAAAATGGATTAAAGATCTAAATATTAAAATAGAAAGGCTCAAATACCTGTAACAGAGGTTAGGTAGAACTCTTGAAGACATGGATATAGGAAAAGATTTTATGAACAAAACCTTAGTTGCCCATGAAGTAGCACAAACAATCAACAAGTGGGATCTCTTCTTATTGAAAAGCTTCTGTCCGGCAAGAGAAACCACCAGCAGTGTGAAGAGACAACCCACAATGTGGGAAAAAATCTTCACCTGCTCTTCCTCAGACAAAGGTCTACTATCTTGAATATATAAAGAACTTAAAAAGATCAGACCTCCCAAATTTAAAGACCCAATCCAAAAATGGGCATCTGAAATGAACAGACATTTCTCAGACAAAGAAGTAGAAATAGCAAATAAATACATGAAAAAATGTTCAACATCACTGGCCATTCAAGAGATGCAAATGAAAACAATGCTGAGATTCCACCTCACTCCAGAAAGAATGGCTCCTATCATGAAATCAACCAATAACAAATGCTGGTGGGGCTGTGGGGAAAGAGGAACCCTGCTCCACTGCTGGTGGGAGTGTAGACTGGTGCAGCCACTGTGGAAATCAGTATGGAGATACCTCAAAGAACTAGGACTGGAAGTCCCTTTTGATCCTGCTATTCCACTGCTGGGGATCTTCCCCAAAGAATTAAAAGAATCATACCACAGTGATATATGCACATCCATGTTCATAGCAGCACAGTTTGTGATAGCTAAAACTTGGAAACAGCCCAAATGCCCATCAACTGGAGACTGGATAAAGAAAATGTGATTTTTTTTTTGTAAATTGGAGTACTACTCAGCCATAAAAAATGAGAAATTAGAGACATTTATAGCTAATTGGATGCACATTGAGGCAATACTCCTAAGCGAAATAAATAAGACACACATGTATAAATACTGAATAATTTCTCTGGTGTGAGAAACTGAAAGTGTAAATGAGGACTAAAATGTGTAATAGATAATGTGAAATAGGAAGAAGAGGGAGGGGTAGGGGAAAGGATAGAAGGGAATGGAATTAATATGAGAAGATGGAAAAATAGGAACAAAATCTTTGTAAATAGGGAGGAATGGAGGGGTTGAAGGGAGGGCTACGCAATGGTGAAAAATAAGAACCAAGAGAGATTATGTAAAGGTGCAAATTTCCAATGATGAATGTCATTATATTGTATACCTAAAATGTACCAATGATTAGAATGAATAATAGATAATGCAAAATAGGAAGAAAAGGTCCAAAGGGGTAGGCGTAGTGGGAGGGGCAGGGGAAAGAAAAGAGGAGAAAGTAAAAATGATGAGAAATGGAAAAAATGGAAATAAAGTCTTTGTAAATAGGGCAGGGTGGAGGGCGTGAAGGGAGGGCTAGGAATGGGGAAAACATGAGAACCAAGATGCATTATGTAAAGGTACAATTCCCAATTAGAAATGTAATTGTGTTGTATACCTACAATGTACCAATAAAAGAATTTAATACAAAAAAAAAGTAAATTTAGTTTATTCTCTCTGTCATTATTAACCAACCACTTAGAGTTTCATATTGGGGTGTGAGTGTGTGTATGTATGTGTACCTTTTGGTCTCTATACATTTGTGTTTACTATTACCATCAATTGAAATGTCTACCAGTTTGATATTTATTCAGGTGTTATTTTCTGGAAAATTTTGGAAGGAATTCTGGAGTTCTTTACTTCATTTATTTTCCCTGGCAGAAGCTTTTCTGGCCCAACAAAGTAGCGTTAATATAGGGAATAAGATGTATGGCTGTAAACAGTAAGCATACATGAGCCTGAGTATTTATTGCTACTGTTATTACTGTTGTGATATCATTGCCACCTCCAGATGAGTGTGACCTGTGGAATGAAGAATTGTACAAGAATCATAAGATATAATAATACAAATTTATGTATGTTCAATTGGTTCTTTCTCTGCTAGTTTTATTTAAATTATAACAAATGCAATTTTGGTAAACTAAGTTACTTTACATTGGATATGCATGTGAAAGCATGTTCAATTTTGGAAAGACTGTAAGTCTGCTTTCTCCATCATGTCCAATTAAGGATATAATCATTGAAAAAAAGAAAATATTGAATTCATAATGCAAAAAAAATTTCAGTGGGATGTCTTCATTTGTTACATCTTGTTAAAAAAAGGAGTACAGCACAAAATATGTATCATTTTAAATTGATATTTTTCCATCACATCAGCTGAAAATTCTCTACATTTTATCCAGAGTTTCCTTCTTAGAATTTAACTATCTTATAAACCTGTTTTTGATTTTTATCTGTCTTCCAACTCTCACTAAAGTATATTCTCCAAAAACCCAGAGTCACCCTAGATTCTAGAATAGTTCCTTAGACAAAGTAGATCCTCAGAAACTATGTAGTGGATTTTGGAAAAATTAATAAGAAAATGGTATTTTCCTCTTGACTGTGAATTGAGAATAAATAAAATATTTAACTAAGTACCACCCTCATAATAAGAATTCTTGCCACGTTGTAGACTTTTTTTTTTTTTTTTTTTTTGGTATGGGGATTGAACTCAGGACCTAGTGCTTGCAAGGCAGGCAGTGGAACCACTGAGCTAAATACTGTATAACACAAAACTCAATGAATAGAGTTTAGTAAGATAAAAACTTTAAAATATCAATTAGGCAATTGGGATATTTTGAATAAAGCTCATAGAAATTAGTGAAATAAGATTGAAATAAATGGAAATACATATCAGGAAAAAAACTTAAAATGTGAATAGATAAATATGGTAGCCAGGGATTTATCTCAGTAGTTTCGCTGCCTGCTGCACAAGCGCAAGGACCTGAGTTCAATCCTGGATACCAAAATAAAAAAAAACTATAATAGATAAATATGATGAATTGAAACATTATATGTTTGAGAAGCTCAGACCTCAGTTATTTACATCAATAATTTCTGTCTCCTTAAGCATAGTTAGCTACCAACAAGAAATCTGATTGACCCCTTCCCTTAACTAGTAACAAAACACATAAATAGGCAAGTTAAAAGTAAATAGCAAGAAAAAAAAACAGAACAGAAACACAGAATGTTTAGTTTTCAATTCATTAATATTTATACCAAGAGTCTAGAAATGAAGTTCACAATTATTATGCTTTAATATTTCTATTATGATGTTATTAATATCATGTGTATTTTCTCTGTGTCAATTGATGTATCAGAAAATATGTTCTGTTCATTGTACCCATTTATTCTTTTCCCTTCATCCAAATATTTAATCTGTACCACATGTACCAGAGGTCCCTCTTTAAATTTGTGTTTCATCAATTTTGAGTATATTCTTCAATTCTAACAAATCCTGCATTTAACTCCTTTCTTATGCTCTATATGAGTTACCAAAGCTGCATGAAAAAAAAGTAGAGAAAGAGAAGTATGATCTTAATGTCTGAAGGACTTTGGGGAGCCACAGTCAGTAAAATCAGCCAGCTATATTATCGTGAACAATGTAGAAGATGGGAGACCATTATTTACTCCAGTGGAAGGGCTACAGAAAAATACCCCTTATGAAAATTGTGACTAATTTTTTCTCTTGATTGCACTCAGTTAGGGTCTTCAGCAGTTTCTGGCATGTTCCACCAAGAGAAATTGTACTTTTTTACTTCACCTAAAGAAGTGGCCACTTAAGTTTCCCTGAAGCAGACGGTGATGTCCTTGACACACGGAAGCTTAGTAATGTGCAATGAAAACCTCAGCATGTGTCCCGGTTAGGACTGCACAGTGCTGAATCCCAGCTTTAGTTTATACTGTACTGTATTACATTTTGTGGTAATGATTCTTCCTTTTATTGTGGTAAAAACATATGATATAGTCTATCATTTTAACCAATTTTACCTATAAAGTTCTGCAGTATTAGCTGTATTCTAATTTTTCTGCAAGCATCAGCGATATGCACAACCAGAGCTTTTTCACAACATGTAGCGTGGTCATGCACATAGACCAGACTACAAGAAAATGTCATATACATATGAAGAACTGGAGAAGCATCTTCAGTGATCTATTCTTTAGAACTCTGTTTCACATACAAAGTCATGTGTGTGTGGTTTCTCCTCTTCCCATTCATTTCTTTGTTTCACTAATACTTATTTGCTGTTGTTCCATGCAGTCCACTTTATCAAATTCTCATTTTCTGTTTTCTGTCTGCACTATTTTTTTCTCTATATCCAAGTTAGTTATATATTCTGAAAAGAATTCTTATTTGCTTAAAAGAAATGGTAAACTTCCTAGAGAAATATTATCCAGGGCTTCAAAAAGAAATGTCTTAAATTTTAACTTAAGTATGATAGTAAAAAGCCTAAGAAGGATAAATGAAAATGTGCACCTCCTTTCCCTTATCCCCTTAATATTTGAAGGTATCTTGATATATAGATAGAGATAGAGATAGATAGATAGAGATGATAGATAGATAGAGATGATAGATAGATAGATAGATAGATAGATAGATAGATAGATAGATAGATCTCCCAGATTAAAAAGTGAAAGATGTAGAAAGGGATAATGTTTCTTTATTATCTGAAGTCACATAAAACCTTGGGTCTTTTAATGAAGAAAGCAATACAGAATAGGAAGAATCACTTATATTTTTAGAGTGAATGAATTCTTCCTATCCTTCATTTGGGATATAACTATTAAATAAAAACAAATTCTGATTTCTTTAACTCAGCTAAAAATTGGGGGCAGACTTCTAATCAAATAGTTCCATAATAGCTCTTTAGACATGGTTAATTACTTATAAGGAGACCTTTAGCCATATATATATAATATATATATATTATATATATATGTAATAGCAAGTTCTGCAATTGACTCATTTTAAATAATCTAAGAAACTGTTGACGAACTGAAAAACTTCCTCAAATGCACCAGCAGGTCTAAAATTTTAATCTAGCAGGGAAAGACAGATTTTATGGACTCTGAAAAGACTTCTCCTCTGAGAAATTGGCCTATCTCTCTTCTCATAATTTAGGAGAGCATATGATGACCTTCTCTGAGAAGTCTTGCTTAACCTCTTGCTCTTATTGTTGTTCAAGTCATAAAGATAGAGCAAATCACATAGTTTATGTTCACATTATCCATTACCCTGGGAAGCCATCACCCTGGAGGCAGAGATCATACTGTATTTATCATTATATCACCACTGCCAGGCAAAATGCCTAACATAGAATAATTGTTAAAGGTGTGTTGAATAAATGAAATCTCTGATAACATCCTATGACAATTCTTCCTTGGATTAAGATGGCTACTGTTGCAGTCCTTTTTATGTGTCTTGATCCCATGACACGTGAAACCCACTTTAATAAGTTGCTGTAAAGGTACAACTTCCCAACGATGAATGTAACTGTATTGTACCTAAAAAGAATGAATGTACCTAAAATGTACCAACCACCTTAATGAAAGAGTACAAAAAATGCCAGACAGTATTTTTAAAAACCAGTATAGGAAAATGATTGGTAAATTTATGCGAAGGCTTTCCTTAGAGAATATGTATAAAATTGTCCCTTCAATAAGCCATAATTGAATTTGTTTGTGTTCTTCTCTATAGCTGTTACAAAGTTACACATAAGTAAATGTCAGCAGGAAAATAGTTGTAAAATATTTATATTGAGCAGATAGAGGAATAGAATATGAATGTTTCATCAAGTTTGACTTACTGATCAGGTACCATTATCAATAGACCAGTTTTGAATAATACTAATTGGTTTTAAAGATGTAATTATATATATATATATATATATATTTCCATACTTAGCTGATCCTTGAAAGAGTACTTCTAGAACATTTTGCTATCTGGTTATAGCAAGTTGTCATAAAATAAATAATAATATCAGATCTTCTTTCTTATCAATAGACTTCCCAAATGATTGTATTATAAACAATGTTAATCAAATGTAATCAGACTATTGTAAATTCAAGATGCATCTTACTTTATAAATACTAGTGTATATTTTTATAAAAATAGACTAAATTTACATTTTAACTGATAAATTATATCAAACATTTAAAGCAGTAAAAAGAAGGAACACTTCTCCCCTCATTTAAGGAAATCAATACTGTGCTAATCCTAAAACTGGATAAAGATAATAAAAGAAAGAAGTATGAATATAGATAGAAATTTATTTAACAAAACAAACTATTAGAAGTCAGGTCTGGGGTTTTCAAGCTAGGAATATACTTTCTTTAATAGGTGCTATTAAAATTTTGTATTTCCTCCAGAGTTAGTTTCATTAATTTGTCTTCCAAGGTACTTCTTAGTAGTTGTCAAATTTATTCAAAAAAGATTTTTGAAATATGCTTTCTATATCCTTTTAAATTCTGTAAAATCTGTGGTAATGTCTCCTGATATTATAATTTTAAAAATATATAATTGATATTTTGTAATAGGAAGGAAAGGTCTAAAGGAGTAGGGGAAGTGTGAGGGGTAGAGGAAGGGAAAGAACGGAAAAGAAAAATATGAGAAAAGGAAAAAAATGGAAACAAAGTCTTTGCAAACAGGGAAGGGTGGAGGAGGTGAAGGGAGGGCAGAGTAAGGGGAAAAAGAATAACCAAGATACTCATGTAATGGTACAAGATCCCAATGATGAATGTAACTGTACCAATAAACTGAATGTACTGTACCAATAAACTTACTAGGAAAAAAATAGACTAAATGCTTTACAGCTGGTAAGTGAAGTATAGTTTCAAATGGGGACTTTTTGTTATTGGAATTGTCAAACAAAATGAAAAGTCATCTCTGACATATAATGAAAATTTATACCAAAGACAAGAAATTATATTTAACTAAACATGTCTATTTAACTAAATTATCTACGAAAGAAAAACTTTTAAGAAGTAACATTCTTGAAGTTGTAGTTTGTATGTTTCTCTATAAGAGAATCCAGTGGCTGTGCATTACTTAGAGTTTTACCAAGTAGTTGTAGAATACAGTAGATAGTCTCTATCCCTTCAATAAAAACAAACTTTGATTATGACACTGTAATATAGTCTTAACTGTGCAAGCTTCTACCTTTACTTAGAATTTAATTTCTATCTATGGCATTAACTAGTTTAGAAAATTATGTAAATATGTAAACAACTATAAAGCATATTTAATAAATATAACTTCCTCATGGGGCCTTTGTGAAATTGAATGAAATAATCCTGTTGAAGCTGTTAGATTTTAGCAATTGTTTCATAAAGTAGACTATTTGCTGATCATTAAAGTCTTGGAATATCAATTTCCTATCTCTTTCCTGAGTAACTCATAAATAAGTCTTTCAAGTTTTCAGGAAATAACTACCTTAATAAGTAAACTGGATTGAATCCATTAGTTTATATTTGTACTTTATGTTACCAATATTCTACCCTTTAAATCATGCTTAAAGGTTTGATTTCTGGTATAAAACTGTCTTTGTCCAGAGATGTGACCTCAGCAGAATGCTAAAATAGGAAGTTTCAGCTCTAATCCTTTCCACAGAAACATCCACTCAACAACCATCTATGGGTGATAATACCATTACTAAGGCTATTAAATACAAATGAGAAGTTATAGCACCCCATAGAACCCTCCCCCAAAAAGATGCATTGAAAAGGATAAGAAGAATAGATTCATTCTACCCATATCACCATCGCCTTAGTCAGAACACCCCAGTGTGAGTCCACAAGTTCTCCCATAGGAGAAAGACAGAGTGAAGTAAGTATCCAATTTTTGAGCTTTTCAAGCTGTTACATCCCAAGGCTTAACTCATTTGTATCTCACCAAGAACACTGAAGCAATTGGCACAGCAGTATTTCCTGGGTTAACTAGGAACACATAGAAAGATGAGGGACTCCCAACAGCCATCATAGCAATTTCTACAGTAGCCAATGGCCTTTTGTACTAGTCCTGCCCATGACCATCAGCAATAGGATGTCCACCAGTAGATCCCAACAGAAACTCCATTCAAAGATCTCTTTAGCTGATTTACCTGTAGAATCTACTAGAAAGTATGCACAAAGGTGCAAAAAAACTTCTCCTGCCTAGAATTTCCAGTAAAAATTTCTCTAAAAATTGAGATATAAGGACTATCTTTCAAAAAAAATTGAAAGAATAATAGAGTGCAGTGCATGCCTATTAACATAACACTCAGGAAAGTTGAGGAGGAGAATTGCAATTCTGAGGCCAGACTGGTTAACTTAGTGACATATTGAGTCCCTGTCTCAAAATTTAAAGGAATAGTGATGTAAATGTAGCTTAATGTGAAGGCCTTGAGTTCAATCCCCAGAACAAAAACAGCTATTACTATTACTACTAACAATAATAATACTAAAGCTAGGTGATAAATAACATAGATAATAGGTGATATAGAACATAGAAAACTGAACAAAAACAGAAAAATAGCCACAAAATCTTTAGAAATTCAGCAAATGGATAGAAATCATAAAAAAGAACCAAACAAATTCTGAACCTGAAGACTACAATGACTAAACTAGAAATTTTGTTTGCCTTAAATACTTTTATTGGTACATTTTAGGTAAACAATACATTTACATTTATCATTGTGTGCTTGTACCTGTACATGATGTACATGATGTATTTTGTGCCCCATTACCTGTGTTCCCTTCACCCCCTCCACCCTTCCCTATTTACATAGACTTTGTTTCCAATTTTTCTTTTTTCATAATTTTTTCTTTCCCTCCTTTCCTTTCCCCTTCCCCTCCCACTTGCCCTACCCCTTTGGACCTTTTCTTCCTATTTCAAATTATCAACTATTTGTTTTAATCATTTTAATTCTTATTTACACTTTCAGTTTCTCACACTAGAGAAACTATTCGGTATTTACCCATGTGTGTCCTATTTGTTTCACTTAAGAGTATCGCCTCAATATGCATCCATTTAGCTATAAATATCTCTAGTTTCTCCTTCTTTATGGCCGAGTAGCACTGCATTTTATTAAAAAACCACATCTTCTTTATCCAGTTTCCAGTTGATGGGAACTTGGGCTGTTTCCAAGCTTTAGCTATCACAAACTGTGCTGCTACAAACATGGGAACACATATATCTCTGTGGTATGATTCTTTTAATTCTTTTTGGAAGATCCCCAGGAGGGGAATAGCTGGGTCAAATGGGACCTCTAGCCCTAGTTCTTTGAGGTACCTCCACACTGATTTCCACAGTGGTTGTACCAGCATCCACTCCCACCAAAAAGGGAGAAGAGTTCCTTTCTCCCCACAACCCCACCAGCATTTGTTATTGGTTGATTTCTTGATAGCAGCCATTCTTTCCGGGGTGAGGTGGAATCTCAGTGTTGTTTTCATCTCCATCTCTCGACTAACCAGTGACGATGAATATTTTTTCATACGCTTATGCGCATCTGTTACTTCTTTGTCTGAGAAATGTCTGTTCATTTCAGATACCCATTTTTGAATTAGGCTTTTGAATTTGGGGGCTCTGATTTTTTTTAGTTCTTTATATATTCTACATAGTAGTCCTTTGTCTGGGATACAGCTGCTAAAATTTTTTTCCACACTGTAGGTTGTCTCTTAGCTCTGTTGGTGGTTTCTCTTGCAAGGCAGAAGCTTTTTAATAAGATGAGATCCCAGGTGTTGATTCTTTGTGCTAGTTCCTGTGCTATTGAGGTTTTGTTCCTACAGTCTTTTCCTATGCCAATATCTTCAAGAGTTCTACCTAACCTATCTTTTAGTCAGTTTAGTGTTTCTGTCTTAATATTTAGATCTTTAATCCACTTCGATCTTAGTTTAGTGCATGGTGATAGGTATGGGTCTAGTTTTAATCACTGGCAGGTTGAAATCCAGTTTTTCCAACACCATTTATTAAATAGGGTATCTTTCCTCCAATGAGGATGATTGGCTCCTTTGTCAAGGATGAGGTGGCAGAGTGTGTCTGGAGTTGTTTCTGCATCTTCTAATCTGTTCCAGTGATCCTTAGGTCTGTTTTTTTTTTGTCAGTACCATGCTGTTTTTATCACAGTAGCTGTGTAGTCTACTTCCAAGTTGGGGATTGTGACACCCCCAGCCATGTCTCTGTTGCCCAGAATTCCTTTTAGTATTCTAGGTATCTTCTTGCTCCAAAAATAATTTTGGATTTTCTCTAGTTCTGTGAATTATATTGTTGGAGTTTCAATGGGCATTGCATTAAATCTATATAGTAGTTTTGGAAGTATGGTCATTTTCACTATATTGGTTCTTCCTACCCAGGAACAAGAGATGTTCCTTGCATTTTCTTATATCCACCTTAATCTCCTTTTTTAGAGTGCTATAGTTTTCAGTGTAGAAGTCTTTTCCTTCCTTTGTTAGATTGATTCCTAGATATTTCATTTTTTTGGATGCTATTGTAAAAGAAATTATTTCCCTAATTTCTCTCTGTGAGTCTGCTATTTGTGTATAAGAAGGCTATTGTTTTTTGAGTGTTGACCTTATATCCAGCTATTCTACTGAATCTGACAATTAAGTCTAGAATTCTTTTGGATGAGTTTTTGTGAATTCTATGTAAAGTATCATATCAGCAAATAATGACAGTTTTTCTTCTTCCTTTCCTATCTTTATTCCTTTTATTTCTTTCTCTTTTCTAAATTGATGTGACTAATGTTTCCAGAACTATATTGAACAGGAGTGGTGATAGTGGGCATTCTTGTCTTGTTCCTGATTTTAGCATGAAACTTTTCAGTTTTTGACCATTTAGTATGATATTGGCTGTTGGTTTTTCATAGATAGCCTTAATCAGGTTGAGATAAAGACCTTCTATTCCAATTTTCTGTAATGTTTTTATCATGAATGGGTGTTGGATTTTGTCAAATGTCTTTTCTGCATCTATTGAGATCATATCATATGATTTTTGTCCTTGACTCTGTTAATATAGTGTATTACATCTATTAATTTATGAATGTTGTAACATCCTTGCATCCCTGGGATAAATCCTACTTGGTCAGGGATTTGATCTTCTTGATCACCCTCTGTACTCTGTTTGCCAGTATCTTGTTGAGGATTTCTACATCTATGTTCATTAGGGAGATTGACCTGTAGTTCTTTTTGGGGGGTTTGTCTTTCCCTGGTTTTGGAATCAAAGTAACACTTGCTTCCAGGAATGAATTTGGAAGCCTTGCTTCCCTTTCAATTTCCTTGATGAGTTTAAAGAGTAATGTCATTAATTCTTTAAATGTCTTGTAGAATTCAGCTGTCAAGCCATTAGGACATTGGCTTTTCTTTGTTGGTAAAATTTGTATTACATTTTCAATTTCACTCACTGTAATTGGGGTGTTTAAAATTTCTATATCTTCTTCATTTAACTTTGGCAATTCATATGTATCCAGGAATCTGTCCATTTCTTCTGTGTTTTCCATATTATTAGAGTACAAGTTCTCAAAGTAGGTATTGATGATCCTCTGGATTTCTACTGGGTCTGTTGTGACTTCACCTTTTTAATTCTTAATTGCATGGATTTGAGACTTTTCATTCCTTTTTTGGGAGAAGGTTGGCTACAGGTTTATCGATTTTATTTATTCTTTTGAAAAGTCGACTCTTTGATTCATTAATTTTCTGTATCATTCTCTTAGTCTCCATTGCATTGATTTCTGCTCTGATCCTTCTAATTTCCTCTCTTGTACAAGCTTTGGGTTTATTGTGCTTTTCATCTTCTAGGAGCTTGAGGTTCTGCATTAGGTTATTTATTAGAGTTCTCTCTGTTTTCCTCATGTGGGCATTCACTGCTATGAATTTCCTATGCAGAACTGTTTTCATTGTGTCCCACAGATTCCTATATGTTGTACTGACATCATCATTTACTTGTAGAAACTGTCTAATTTCTTCTTTAATTACCTCTGTGACCCATTGGCTGTTCAGGAGGGTGTTATTCAATTTCTATGTGTTTGTGGGAGTTTTGCGGTTTCTTATGTTATTGATCTCCAATTTCATTGCACTATGGTCTGATAATATACAGGGGGTAACTTCAATACTTTTACATTTACTTAGACATATTCTATGAGCCAGCGTGTGGTCTATTTTGAGAATGACCCGTGTGCAGCCACAAAGAAAGTGTATTCTGATTTTGCAGGGTGGAACACTCTGTAAGCAGCTATTAAGTCCATTTGTTCAATAGCTTGATTCAGTTCTAGAATTCCATTGTTAATTTTTTGTCTAGATTATCTGTCTATTTGTGATAGTGGTGTATTGAGATCCCCCACTACAATTGTATTAGTGCTTATTTGGTTTTTCATGTCCTTTAATATTTGTTTTGCATAGGTGGGGGCATTCGGATTTGGTGCATATATATTTGATTGTCATCTTTTCTTCTTGTAATGTTCCCTTCACAAGGATGTAGTGACCATCTTTGCTCTCATAATTAGTTTTGGTTTGAAATCTACTTTGCAGACAAGATTTCTACCCCTGCTTTTTTGGGGTTCCAGTTGCATGGATAACTGTTTTCTATCCTTTTAATTTCAGTCTATGAATTTCCTTTTGAGTTAGGTGTGTTTTTGGATATAGCATATTGCTGGATTTTGCTTTTTAATCCATTCTGTCAGTCTATTTCTTTTGATTGGTGATTGAGGCCATTAACATTGATAGTTATAATTGATAAATATTGACTTGTCCTTGTCATGATGTTTTAGTTTTGTTTTCTCTTTTATTTCTTATTTTCCCCCTTTTGCTTTAGTGTCAGCTTGCATGGTGTCTTCTCTCTGTTGGGCTTCATGGAGTTGTGACCTTCATTGTCTTTTTCTAGGATATTGCTTAGAATTGTTTGGAGTGCTGGTTTGGTGTTCATGAAGTTTCTCGGGTATTCTTTGTCATGAAAGTATCTAATTTCCCCATTGATTTTGAAAAATAATTTTGCAGGATACAACAGTCTAGGTTGGAAGTTGTTATTTTCTTTTAGGGCTTGAAATACTTCACTCCAGGCTCTCCTTGATTTGATAGTTTGTGGTGAGAAGTCTGCCATGATTCTGATGGGCTTTCCTTTGAAGGTGATTTGTTTCTTTTCTCTAAGTGCCTGTAGGATTGTGATCTTCTGTTGGGTTTCTGGGATCTTTACTATTATATGTCTAGTTGTAGATTTTTTTGATCATGGCTAGTTGGAGTTCTATATGCCTCACTTATCTGTATGTCTAATTCTCCACCTCTCTGGGAAGTTTTCTACTATTACTTCTGTGAACAGGTTTTTTTATGTCAATTGTACTTTTTCCTGTTTTTCTGGGGGCTCCTATCAGTCTTATGTTATTCTTCTTTGCATCATCTAGCAGCTGTTGGATTGATTTCCCATGGTCCATTACTATTTTTAAGAAATCTCTGTTTTCATGGTCCTTCACTGCAGTCCTGTCTTCTATATCTGGTATTCTATCTTCAGATTCCCTTAATCTACTGTGGATGCTTTCAGTGGAGTTTTCAATCACCTGAACATCTGTTTAAATTTGTTTCATGGATTCCATTTCTTTCTTATGTTGGATGATCATGGTTTCTATTTCTTTCTTATTCTGGGCATTCATGCGTTCCAGCATGTTTTTGAGCTCATTTACTTTTTTCTTTATCTGTTTCTGTTCTAGAGCCTCTAATCATATCTTTCACTCTGCTCACCATCTCCATAGTTATCTGGGAGATTATTTTTGCTTTGAATTTTTCTAGAGCCTCATTCATCTGTTTTGTTACTTCCTGTGCTATCAGTTCAAGGTGTCAGGTGGTTGATTTTTTTCTTCCTTGTTTCCCCCAGAATTTCCCTTTTGTGGGGTGGAAGTCTGAGTCTGTGCCTTACTTAAATGTCTTCTCATTTTTGTTTTTGTTACTGTCCTTGGTTTAGTTCCTGGGTTGATACTTTTAAGTTGCTTACTGTAAGTATCTTTGTTGCTTGTAGTTAGAACCCTTATGGAATGATTGCTTCTCAGAGGTGTCTTCCAGATATAGCTGGTCTTTAGGTTTTGAGTCTCTAATGGCTCTGAGGCTATCTCACTTTCATTATACTAGGAAGGACAACTGATTAGATCAATCACAACACCTCAGCCCAAGTGATACAACAAGCAACACCATAGCTCAAGTACCTTTTAGAAAATGACACTTTGTGGTAGTTATTAATCTGTCACCTTAACTGTGTGAGTTATATCAAAATCAAGGACCAACCCAATATATGTTTATAATGAATAAAGTTTTCAATATAGCAACTTTATCCTTCAGAATGGGGAATTAGAAGGTGTTGGTTGGGAGGGTAGGTAGGTAGAAGGATATGGGAAGGTTAGCAGTGAGGTCTGAGGACACATACCAGAGAAGGAAAGAGAATGAAAGAAAAATAAAGAAGAAATAAAAATTAGGGCCAGAACAGGAACACAAATGGCGATGAAGCACAATGTGGGACAGCAAGGGAGTGAGGGAGTAAGAGAGAGAAAGAAAAGAGAAAAGAAAGAAAAAAGAGAAAAATAAAAATCTTAAAAGAGTAGAAAAAGAAGAAAAAAAGTTAAAAATAAGAGCAAAAAAGAGTGGTAATTTTGAAAATAACGAATAAAGATAAAAGTGAAGGGACTCCTTCAGGGTATGTCTCTGCTGTCACAATAGACAATGTGGGCAGCAGTGTGCAGTTAAAAGTCAGAGTCTCAGTAAGCAAGTCACAGACCAGTGAGATTCAGGCAGATTTCTGGCTGCAAGTCCCAAGCTGAGCTCCCTGTCCTTCTGCAGGGTTGGACTGTGCAAGGCTCTATTGCAAGTTCCAGATGCCTTTCCCTGAGGATAGTTCAGGTTTCAATGGGAGGTGATGAGCCCTTCAACTTACCAAGCACTGTGGTCTGGTGTGCCTTTATGGCAGAGATTCTCTTTACTTTTCCAGTGGGCTTCAGTTTTCGTGAGGAAGCTTGAGACAGACCCTCTCTCTGTTGTACACTTCTGCAGCTCAGAACAATGGACTTTATATCCCCCTGTGCCTCTGTAGTGTGGAACCAGGTAGTTGCACAGCCAAGATGCCGTGAGGGGGGGCTGATTTGTTGTTTCAGGCACCCGCATGGCTCTGCAGGTGGCTGGTGGATGTGCCCACCCGGAGGTTCCTCACTGAGTCCTGGTCCTAAGTGGGCCTGGCCTGCTGGACAGAGCTGGGCTCAGTCAGCCTCAGGGCTCTCTCTAAACTAGAAATTTTAAAACCAGAGCATCAACAGCAGTATCAATGAAGCAGAAGAAATTAAAAAAAAAACCTCAGTTACAGATTATTTGAAATTATATAGTCAGATAAAAAAGAATGGAAGAAATGTACGGAATGTTTACAGGATTCATGAGACACCATAAATGAATGGATGTACATGGAACAAAATTCCATCCAAACAAAGATTTGAAAACAAAAAAGAGTATTAAATCTTTCAAAAAAGAAAGAGTGGCTGAAAACTCACCAAATTTACAGAGAGAAAAGAATATCTAGCTTCATGTAATCCAAACACAGTAATACCTCAGTTCATAAATACTTCTGTTTGCAAACAATCTAGCTCCTGAACACAAGCATTCAGAAAAATGTTGCTTCCAATTGCAAACCCTGCATCAGATGACAAATAGACCAGCTGCCATCTTCCCCACACAAATACAAACATAGCCATCTAGCTCAGAATCTTGGAACAAATTATGTCCATGAACTAAGGCACAACCGTACTCCAAATAGGCTCAGGGTAAAGAGACCTATTTGAAACACTATAATTCAATTGTCAAAGTCAAGCACTAAAGAAAATTTGAGAGAAACAAAAAGAAATAATGCATCACATATTACAGAACTCATTTATATCCCCGATTGAACAATTATTAGCAATTGAATCAGGAATAAATATGACCAAACAAAGAAAACTTCAAAACAACAAGACATCATAAATTAATCCTACCACACATTTAAAGATGAATTTTATATGATTTAAAATTTTTTTTTTAATTAGAAGAAACATTTTTTGAGTCACTTTTTGAGAAGAGCCCTGATGTGGTAGCCAAATTGATTGGCTTGGGAGCCATATAGGGTATTAGCTCGGTCACAATTCTGGCTGTGTCTGGGTGGGTCACAGAGGTGTGATTTTGGATACTGTATATATTTCTGGTCCCCTCCTTTCTGGCACAGTCTTTCTGGTCTGCTTCTTGACTTCCATAAACTGTTTAGCTTTGCTCTGCCACACCCTTCTGGCATAATGTTTCTGCTTTGGAGTCAGTTGATCAATGACTAAATTTTCTAAAAATGTGAGAGAAATGAAAACTCTTCTCCATTAAGTTGTAGGTGTTGCTATTGTTTCTAAGCAATAAAACAGCTGATTAATAAGGAAAATTGGTTCTGAAAATAGAATTGTTACTGTACACACAGCTGATCATGTGATTCAGAAACTTTTGGAAAAACTTTTGCTTTAGAAGTTTGGAAAGGTTTGAGATATTGGCTACAGAATTCCTAGAATGCTATAAATAGAGCCTGGTGGATGATTCTGGTTAGAACTCAGAAGACCAGAATACTGATTGGAGTACGTATACTAAAGGCCAAGCTCAGGAGGTTTCAATTGGGAAAAAGAATTGCACTGGCAACTGGACTAGAAGCCATATTTGTTATATTCTGGAAAAAAAAATCTCTATATTTTGTCCCAATTCTGAGACTTTGTGGGGGATTGAGATTAAGGACCCTGGACTAATTGATCTGGCATAAAATTTTTCAAGGCAATCCAGTGTTCAGGCTGTTACATGAGTACTATTAGCTGCTTTGGCCAGATTTGTAGTGAGAACCAAGGACAAAAGGCATAGCAAAAAGATTGAAAAACTTAATTTTTGGTCTCCCCAAAACCACTTGTAAACTTGGAGCCAAAGGATGTGTAATTGCTGAAGAGATGAGCACCATTAAAAAGAAACAAAGTACTTTGTATAGGGACAAGAAGAAAGATACTTTTAAGGTATCTCAGAAATCAGCAAGGTCACCCCCATTATAGGCTCAGATATGTGAAAGTGTCAATCTTTCTTTTGAGAAAAAAACCTCTGTGCCCCCTACTAGAAAAGGACCACCTAAGGATTTCCCAGGATTCATTTCACTGTTCCCAGCCATCCAAGCACTCAGAAGACATTGCATCTAAGATCTAAGGAGACCTAGCTATGGTTTATGCTGACTTTGATATCTCCCATGAGATGCTGGTTTTATTAGCAGGCAGAAGGCACTAGTTTTGGAGTCAGGGAGGCTTCCATGAAGATTGGAAGCCCAGTCAAGGAGCCCCTGAGAAGGTGATGCAGAAACCTGTGAGGATGAACCTGAAGGTACAGTGGAGATCACAGGAAGTTGGAAATGCCAGGTATATGGAACATATGCTGAGAGAAACTTAGCTGTGAGCAGAGCCAGCCCAAGGAATAGACCGTGTCTACTGCAACCAGTGAGCCCATGTCCGCTGTAAACAGGCTTGGGCCTGCCCAACCTCTCTGGAACTCATATGTTACCTCATGCCCCAGATGCCAGACATGGAGTTATAGGACTTACTGTTCACCCTCCTTATTTTCAGTCTTCTTTAGTTCTATTCTTTTCTATCCCTCTATTCCTCTGTTTTGGGATGGGAATATTTGACCTGTGCTCTAATTCCTTGGGATTGTGTAACTTGATTTTGATCTTTACAGAGGTCAGAATTAGCCATGGGTTTCTAAAAGACATTGATTGGACTTTTGTAAACTGTTGTAACTTTGGGGGAAGAGATTATCCGGGTTTGGATTGCACACAGAGTAGTTGTAATATCTTAAGGAGAATTATGACTTTGTGTTTAATTGGAGATTAAGTATGGTTTAAGGAGATGTGTTTGGGTGTTAATTTTAAAAAAGGTTGTGATGTAGGTGTGTCAGGGTGAGTCAAGGAGCCATGAGTTTGATTACTATATATGGTCCCTGACCCCATCTTCTTCTGGTACTGTTCCTCAGCTCTGCTTTTCAGCTGCCGTGAACTAAGCAGCTTTATATGTCAAATCTCGTGTCAATGAAGTGGATTGTGAAATTGCCCATATCTAATTCTTAGCTCTTCCATTTTCTCTATGTATGACCTGAGTCATACTATGTAACTTCCACCTTCCACAGTTTTCCTTCCTTATAAATTTAAACAAATATTTTATAGATCCCTTATAAAATGAAATAATCCATATAAAGCACTTAGTATAGTTTGTCATATAGAAAGCACTAAATACGTGGTAGATAAAAGGGTATAATAATTACTTAGTAATTCCCCAACATTTTTCTCCTCTGTTATAATTTGATTTATGGCTTACAGTCTTATAGATTTTTATGGGTAACTTATAATAAGAATTGAGTATTTAGGATAATATTGATTACCATGCAATGTCTTTCTAATCTCTGAATATTTTAAATTAGATGAACTGGTAATTGTTGAATATGCATGAATATGGTATTCACTAAGTATCTGATCAGCGAACTTGTACTTGCTTATCAAATTTTCACAATTTCAGAATATGAAATATGTATCTCAAATAATATGACTTTTAAAAATGTATTTGCAGTGGAGCAACCTTAATATTTAAATGTATCATTTGGAAATGAGAACCTGTCATACGCTGATGAAATACAGTATCTGTCAAGAAATCAGAGAAATGGATTAATCAGCAACTATGAATTATCCAGCAATTGGGAATTGACTTGGTTACCAGTAAAATGTTGGGTTTTGTTTTTGTTGGGTTTTTTTGGTGTGGATGAATTGCTCCTATCAGCTGCTCCACCTGCTGTTGCCAGGCTCTGACTCACAGTTTTTAGGTTTTCAGGCTTTCAATTGACTGCTGCTAGCCATTCAGCTATTGGAAAGAATGTATATCTCCTCTCATCATGGCTATTGTCTCATGAAAACACATCAGAACCATTTTGATTTACTGGTATTGTGTGGAGAGCAGACAACAGAATATAAGTTTGTGTGTTGCTGGGGGGAGGCACAAATACACATCCTTTCATACAGCTGCATGAGTGTTTGATCTAGGGAAGGAAAGGAAAGATCAGTGTGACTTATATTGCCTGGAGAGAAGGGTAGAAAACTCCATATATTGTTTCTACAGAAATGTATACCTTCAGAGAAATTATCAGAGTTACAATGTAACTGAAATTTCTGTGAAATGGAAAGTTATCCCTAGAGATAATAAAATGCAGCAATAGAACCAGATTCACTGAAGGTAGGAAAGAAATGTGGTTAATCTGAAAAACTAGTGTCTTATTGCTAAACAAAAAATTATTCTCAAGGGAAGGCTGGTTTTCATAGACACATTTTTCTCTTCTGTGCAATAACTTTTTGCATGTTGTTTATCAGTTATATGGATAATTTATGCTCCTTTATGAGATCAGACATACATTTTAATGCATACTTTTTTCTTACAATTCAACCACCTAGAGATAATCACTCTTACAATTTGATGCTCATCATCTAATTTCATACATATTTCAAATTATAACTTAAAATTAAGAATAATGTTTCTTTCATAAATGAAAAAATCAAAATGTATAGAGATTATCTCGTACCCAGTTTCTTTTATTATTGACATCTTATAATACATTAGTGATAATTGATGAACCAGTATTTTTACATTATTTACTAACCGTATACTAGCATCCTTTTATCTTATAAGATCTTATCCACACACCACATTAATTTTAGTCATCATGCTTCCTTAGACTACTCTTGGATGGGATGGTCTCTCAAATGTTAATTTTCTTGGATGACCTTGATGGTTTTCAAAACCATCAATCGTGTATTTTGTAAGATGGTCTTCTACTAAAGTATGTCTGATATTGCACTCATAATTAGGCTGAAATTATGGATTTGGGAGAAGAAAATCAGAGTTGAAGTGATATTTTTTCACAGGAAATCAACAGAATGTACTATTAACAGGTTTCATCATTGTTGATGTAAACCTTGATCAACTGGCTAAGGCAGAATCTGTCAAGTTTCTGCATTGTAAAGTTACTCTCCATTCCTTCATTCCACACATTTCATACTATACTGATACTGTTACATTATAAGGTAAGAAAGTTACTGATTAAAATTTACTCTTAAGCAGAAGAGTAATAAATATTCCACCTCCTGAAGAAAAATTACATACATGAATTATTTGTAATTCTTCTTAAAAGATTTGTATCTTCACCTTAACTTATTTAATTATTAAATTTTTACTTATATTAATTTAGACATAAATATTTGTTCTCTACTTTGGGTTGTAATTCAATACTACTTTATTTTGTGCTTAAATTGTAGTTTTTACGATTGGAATCTTTTATTTGGCTCTTGTGTCTCTGTGACATGTTCCTTCCATATGTTATTTTTTTAACATCTTTCATCATGGCACTAGAAGATACTCCAAATTCATTGTACAGGTTTTCTGTCTTTCTTGGCTCTAAAATAAGAAAAGTCTTCTAGCAAACCTGGTTTCTTACATAGAAATTTTATTTTATTTCAAGATCTGGGATTAGGTATGCTTGGAAATCAGAGTTTTCCCACCCATCATCTGATTTCTTAATAGTTGAGTCCTGGTGTACATATATAGCAGTAATGAAATTGTTACCTCACACCTTGTGTGAACAACAAAAAATACAAAAGAGCTTGACTGTTTCCATGTCCCAAGAGACAAAAGAAACAAATCAATGTAAGAATGAAGTAATAGGGATGGCCTAGAAACATACAATAAAGAATGGAGGTCAATTTTAAACAATAAGATTATATTAACTGTATTCTAGATTTAGCTTCTATATTATAAAATGAAACATTCACAAGGTACTTGGTGTGCCTATGAAATTATACTTCTGTCATTACCTAAAATTACCTCTATATATCATAATTCCAGCAGAAAAATGTAGCATATCCTAATAGATTATTTGAGAATAGATTAATAACCAGATTAATTACAAGATGTGAGCAGAGTAGAAGAAAAGTGACAAAAGATAAAATTGTACTTTGAGACTGGTGACAGTGAGACATAATTATCACTGCTGTCTGATGTTCAAGGGAAATAGTTATTAAAATTCAAAAATCATAAATGTAAGGAGAGTGTAACCTGAGAAGAGGATAATTTTTATAGAGGGATGCTGCAATCCTACTTAGCAGTTGGAACCAAGAGAACAATTGCTTTCCTTTCCTTCCCTCTGATACTCTTAGTGTCTTGTCTGCATTTAACTGAAAGTTTCAAAGGAAAAGAGTTGATTAAATCAGTGAAAGCATATTAGATTCTCTAAGCACAGAGGATGATTAGAAAAAGGTAGTGAGGTCAAATAGTGATGACTTCTATTTGAAAAGAGAAGTTTGAGTTCCAGCAGCCTTGCTCGACTTGCAAGTCACCATCACAACTGATGAAATTAACCAGGATGGCTTTGCAGAATGGCATAGGAGCATACAGGTATCTAGCAGCACATAGAGAGCAAAATCTGAAATATAAAACCAAACAGCCACTTCCAGAGATGTAGTTGAGTAAAGTATGGGGAGAAAGGCAAACTGAGACCCTATATGAGATTGGCTATTCCACAGGAGACAGAGGAAAAATTGATGCTAGGCGGCCTCTTGTGATCTCTTTCTGGCTGGCTCAACACACATAAATGTTTTTGGGTCATAAGCAAAACACAGTTGGCATAAAGAATGTTTAAAATTAATTTACATTGCCTGTCTGGGTGCAGTAAAATGAATTCACTCGAATACTACTAGAAGTAGTGAACATTGTTACTACCCCCTGGGAAACAAGAGCTTTAAAAATGTTCATCCACTTTGACTAAAAATAACAAATTTTATTGGATGTTTCATCATATTTATTTTTAATAAAAACATACTTAGTAAATAACATTGCTGAACACATATAAATGTGAACTTTGGGAAGGAGATATTTAATATCCTACCCTTGCAGCAGTAAGTGGATTGTGATTACACTGTCCCTGCTGGTATAGCAGGGATGAGTAAGAAAACTGGAGGATCTAGCACATATACCAGATTGTGTTCATGAAGAAAAGACAATGCTACAGGTGAAAGCTGATTATAACTTCCAAAAATATTTGCCAAAGACAGGAGTTTTAAGGGATATGTGGGGAACTAATATACTTAGCTAAGAGGACGGAATAGTTCAGAAAGATAAAAAATAAAGAGCTAAGTATCAAATGGACAAAGAAGTGTTTTGGAAAAATAAGCAAAACAACAGTTGTTCTTGATAGCGAACATATGGTGTGATGCAGGGGTTCAGATGAAGTTCTATGAAAGGAGAATTCACTTACTTGACAAGACCCAGGAACAGAGAATTTCTGCTGAGGCTATCAACAAACACAGGAAGACTTACAACACTAAAGAGACTCCAGGAGAGGTCTGAGAGTCTGTGGGCTTTAGAGCAAAGCTGTCGTTAAAAATGTCAAAGTGAGAGCTAATATGTGAAGCCCAGTGAAGCAAAATTCATAGGTAGAAGGATACAAGGGGTTAAAATCTGCTTAAAACTGTCTAATTTTTTAACTGACTTTACAAGTACATATGATCCTCATGAAAGGCAAAACATCTCAATGTTAACACACTGAGCAGACCTGCTCAGCAGGAAACATTACAAAACTAAAGGGGCTATTTTCCTACCAAAGAGAGAATGGAAGGTCAAGCCAGGTGGAATGATACACTTACTTTACAGGGAGCAAACTACAGCAGGAACATAAGGGTTCTGAAGATATAAAAGTTGAGATGTCAAATCCCTACTGTGTGATCATGTCCAAATTCCTTAATTTCTCTGAGCTGTTCCATTTGTAACAACAATGATCACAATAAAAGCAGCTGATATTCTTGCTATGAGAAGCTGATAATGCTATGTGTATAAGGAAAGTTTCTGGACTTCCATATATGTGCCAGATAGCTAATTGAACTACTACATATAACTTTGATGGAAACAACTTCTCTGAATAAATCATTCCTAGGAGTAAATCATTTTCTGTGACACTTTACCATTATTTACCTTGCTTTCTTTCAATGAGAATATCCACTTACTAATTCAAACCCTGAGACAATTATATGAGTTTTGTGTCTATTTATACATGCCTAGAGATAAGGACAATGACAATTGTATTAATCTCTTAGCAGTTACCTAACTTAAATATAGAGGCTAATGGATAGATATGAGGGCAATTTACCACCAGTTCTTGAGTGAATTAAGAAAGATCAATTATATATACTGTAGAGTTTTTGTTTAAAGCTAAGTTATAATTTAGTCACAAAGAAGTAGGGGTGTCTATGGAATCTAGACAAAGCCTGGGGCTCATAGGAAAAGTTCAGGGTTAAAACTTTCAAAGCACTTCATATTAATTCATAGAAGACCAGATTGTAGGTTAAACTTCATTCCATCATTAAAAATAATGGTTAAAGAAAAAAAAATACATAGTCCTCCAAATTAATGGTAAAAATCTGAATGAACCCTGCATTTTAGTTAATGCAAATGAATCAGTGCTGATTTCTTAGCTGTGGCACATATTGTGATTATGCATGATATTAAAAATAGGGGAAAGTAAATGAAGGGTATACAATAACTGCACTATCTTTGCAATTTCTCTGTATACGTAAAATTATTCTAAAGTAAAAATTTATTTTGAAAATGATGATCTTAACTCTTCTATGAACCTTTATGAAAATTCAAGATTTAAATTTTTGCCACAGGATTAAGGATTTTATACCTATATATTCAACAAAAGTTTGGTAAAAAATATTTACTATTTAAAAATTGCATCTATACTGAACACGCATAAATTTTTCTTAAAACATCTAGAGATGATTTAAGACATATACGAGGGGGCTGTGTGTAGGTTATATGCAAATTCCACACCATTTTGCATAAGGGACTAGAACATTTATGGTTTTATCATCCAAGAAGAGTCTTAGCACTGATACCTTGCCTATAATGAGGGATGACTATACTAAAAGTTGACTATCACCAAAATACTATCAGAATTTTGACCAAAGCCATGAGCTCATTACTTAGGATATTTTAGGAAAGGTAATACTGTTTTTTATAAAATAGAGAATAACTGAAACCTAAGATATATACTTTGAACAAACTAAAAAGCCAAGTAATCATTCTTAAAATTTAAGAGAGCCATTCCCATCACCCAGAAGGAGGCTCCCCCGCTGCCATTCCACACTCCTAGGGCAGAAAAAGTGACCCACGTGGTTGCCAGAAGCAACCCCCCACCCCCTTGGAAATAAGAAGACATGTAAACAAGCCTCAAAAGCAGACTTCCAGATCACCTACAGCAACCTCAAAGGGAAATGAGATGGAACAATCTGCTACTCAACCACCTGGACTCTCTGAATTGGAAACAAAAGACGATCTGGGAAGAATGAAATCAGAATTAATTTCTCAGATAATAGCAAAGATTGTGCTCATAGTGCAAGACATGATTAATAAATCTAGAGAGGACACATAAAAAATAGAGGACCTGAGGAACATGATGGAATTCCAACATAGGAAACAAATGGAATCCATTAAACAGATGCAAACTGATTTCCAGGAGATTAAAAACTCCATCAAAACTCTGTGCAGCAGAATGAGCCAATGTGAGGACAGAATTTCAGATATAGAAGATAAGGTTGCAATTAGTGACCAGGAAAAGAAAAATTCCTTTAAAATTGTAAGAGGGCACAAGAAATCAATCCAGCAGCTGCTAGATGATGCAAAGAAGAATAACGTAAGACTGATTGGAGTCAATGTAGAAAGAGGAGAGTGCAGATGACATAAAAAAACTGTTCACAGAAGTGATGGCAGAAAACTTCCCAAGGAGGGGAAAAGAACTTGACATAGAGATAAGTGAGGAGGCATATAGGACTCCAAATAGCCTTGATCAAAAAAAAAAATCTACACATAGGCATATAATAGTTAGGATTCCAGAAACCCAACAGAAGAACAAAGTTCTACAAACAGTGAGAGAAAAGAAACAAATCACATAAAAAGGAAAGCCCATCAGAATCACAGCAGACTTCTCAATGCAAACCCTCAAGGCAAGAAGAGCTTGGAGTGATGTATTTCAAGCCCTAAAGGAAAACAGCCTCCAACCTAGATTGATGTACCCTGCAAAACTATCTTTCAAAATTGATGGAGAAATAAGACTTTCGTGATAAAGAGCACCTCAGGAATTTCACGGATATCAAACCAGCACTCCAAAAAATTTTAGACTATATTCTAGGAAAAGACAATGAGGATCACAACCCCAGGAAGCCCAGCAGAATAAATCCACTGGGCGTGACAAATTAAACCCAAAGAGGGAGGATCCAACAAAAAGAAAAAGTCATGACAAGGCTTTTAAAACTTTTAACTTCATCTCCCTAGTGAGTGTATAATTCAGTCTTGTTATTTTTACTGATTAGTATTTTTCTGATTCTAGAGTTGCACACCTTTCCTTGTGCTGTACTAGCTATTTATCATTTTCTTATGTCTACTTTTTAATTGGGTTATCTATTAATGAGCTGTAAGAGTTCTTTATATATTCTGGTCATAGGTTATATGCATTGTAAATATGGTCTGTTTGAGGACTACTTTTCATTTTAATGGTGTCATTTAATTTAAATTTTGATGGAATCTCATTTATCAATTTTTTTCTTTTATACATCATGCTTTTTGTATCCTAGGTAGTTCTTGCCTACCCTAAATTCATAAACATTTTCCCTTATAATTTCTTCCTAAAGTTTTATACTTTTAGGCTTTCATATTTAGATTCATAGATCACTTCAAGTTATTTTTGTGTGGGCCAGGGATTTAGCTCAGTGGTTCCACTGCCTGCCTTTAAAGCGCAAGGTCCTGAGTTCGATCCCCAGCACAAAAAAAAAAGAAAGTTATTTTTGTGTATGGAAATAAAGGGTTGAGGGTAATTTTTTATATGCTGATTCCAGGTGTTCTAGTGCCATTTCCTGAAAACACTATCTTTTCCTTGGCTCTTGAATTGAGTTTATATTCTATAAAATGTTAATGTTAAATAATCTTTCAAAACTCAGTGGACCACATATGTGTGGTTCTATTTGTAGATTCTCTGGTTTATTCCAATGATCTATATGTCTTTCTTTACACCAACACTGCCTTCATTAATGTAGCTTTAGAAGAAGTCTTAAAATTAGGTGCTAAATGTCTTCCAACGCTGTTTTTTTTTTTTCAACTTTTCTAGGTCCTTTGTACTCCTACATAACTTTTAAATTTCAATATCCAATTCTTCATTTATAGTAAGTATATACAGACCTGAATTTTTATATATACCTTGTGTTTTCTAATCCTGCTAAATTCAAATACAAGTTCTAGTGGTTTCCTAGAGATTTTTTAGTATTTTCTCTGTAGATGATCATTTCATCTACATATAAAGATTTTGCTTCTACCTTGCCAGTCCTATCCTAATTGTGTCATTTTATTGCCAGACTATTTTGGTATAGGCCTGGGTTTCAAAGTTTAATGGACAGATGAAGAGTAAGCATATCTACCCTTGTTCCCCACCTTAAGGAGAAAGCATTGTATCTTCTCCATTCATATAAGGTGGTCTCACTGGAAGTATGGAGTACATGTCTTTAATCTGTTGAGAAGGTTCTATTCTACTTCTAGTCTCCTGATAGCTTTTACCATGAACAGCTGTAGAATTTAGTCCGATACTTTTTCTCCAACTAGTGAGAGGATCATATGGTTTTTTTCTTTCCTCTGTTAAAATGATGACTTTGGGGGTGGATCTTCCAATGCTGAACCAACACTGCCATCCCTATAACAAAACCACTTTCTACATCCTGCCAGATCTGACTTCCAATATTTTGTTTTGTTAAACAAATTTCTATCTATGTTCATACTTTTTTCTTCTATTATCTTTATCTAGTTTTAGGATTGGCACAATGTTGAGTTCCTAAAATGAGGGGAGAAGTGTTCCTTCTTTTTTCTGCCTTAATTGTTTGATATAATTTATCAGTTAAAATGTATAGGAGCTTGTTGTTGTCATATAGGTAGGTTTTCAAGCTAGGAATATACTTTAATAGGTGCTACCCAAATTTTATATTTCCTCCAAAGTTAGTTTCATTAATTTGTCTTCCAAGCTACTTCTTAGAAGTTGTCAAATTTATTTCAAAAAAGATTTTTGAAATATGCTTTCTATATCCTTTTAAATTCTGTAAAATCTGTGGTAATGTCTCCTAGGTCTTGATATTTTAATTTTAAAAATGTATAATTGATATTGTGTAATAGGCAGTAAAGGGTAATAGGAAGTAAAGGTCTAAAGGTGCAGGGGAAGTGAGAAGGGTAGGGGAAAGAAAGAAGGGAAAAGAAAAAATAAGAGAAAAGGAAAAAAATGAAAACAAAATCTTTGCAAATCTGGAAGGGTGGAGGGGGTAAAGGAAGGGCAGGGAAAGGGGAAAAAAATGAGAACCAAGATTCTCATGTAATGGTACAAGATCTCAATGTTGTATGTAAATATATTTTATACCTAACATATACCAATAAACTTAATGGGTAAAAAAATTTAAGAACACTTTAATTTATTCACAATAGAATGTTTGAAAAACATAGAAATCATCATTAAATAAAATATTCTCTTATTAAATTTTCAATGAATATTTATTTCATTACACCAATAATTTCCTATTTTGTTCAATATGATTTTTTAAAATTCTTACTGGAAGGATTATAAATCAGACCTTCTAATAATTTCACAATAATTGCAAAACAGACAAACCATCAGTTTTTCTATGTTGATAATAGGTGTTCTTTTCAGGAAGGAATAAAAATGCCATATCTCATTTTAGTTGTCAAATTTTTCATTTAATTTTTTTCAGTGAAGTAGGGAAATACTGATAAGACTGGGTATCTGAGAGGTTCAGTATTGGCCAAAACATAAAAATTGACTAATTGATTCAAAATTGAAAAGAAGATTGTATGCTCCAAAATACCTTCTTCTTAAGGACTACAATTGCCACTGTTGCAGGTATAGGTATGCATTTACTTATGTAGAATTTTCTGGTTTTCTTTGTGGAAATGTTTACTGGAAATGGATAAAGACATTAGAAAGACATTGTAAGATAAGCAATGTAAATATTGAAAGGGCAGGCAGCCACTTAAAATCACATGACTTTAAACAGAAGAACTAGAAAGCTATGAATAAAGCTTTACAATGGCAAGTAATATGGTAAATGAACTACTTGGTAAAGTGTACGAATATTATAAATGAGAAAAATTTTATAACCAACTTTTGGAGAAAATAATATAAGTGCATATGCAATTTTAAATTGTATATTTTGAATTATGCAAGATATAATCAAAGCTTATGGTGAATACTGAGTTTTTAAAAATTATTACAGTAAAAGACACACTGCTATTAATCTTCTTCAAAATACTCCTCACATTGAGCGCATTTTTACCAACATTTTTTCCACTTTATGAAGCAGTTCTGGAAGGTCTCTGTTAACAGTGTCATTAGTTGCCTTGTTGTGGCAGACTCACTGCCCTGAATTAATTTAAAACTGATTACCTTTTGTGGTCATTTTGACTTTGAGGAAGAGCCAGAAATTGCAATACCAAATCCAATGAATAAGATGAAAGAGGACACATTGTAATGTTACTAGCCTGCCTTTTTGTTAGGTGGCACTTGGCAGCCAAATTCACCCTATTTGTTATCTCATCTCATAAAAACATTCACAAATGAAAATTTCCAGAAATCTTACAGAAAATGATGATGGGTTAAGTGTGTTTGAAGGAAAAGGAAGTATTTTGAGGGAGACTAATAACCATACATCTTTCACTGTAACACATTTTTAAAATTTAAACATTTACCATGTATTTTTATCATATCATATTTTGTTGTTGTCAGAATAGGGAATTTATTCTCAATAGAATGTTTAAAACCTAGAAATCACTAAATAAAATTTATTTCTTTTATTTTATTGGCATATTTAAGGTATACAATATAATGACATTCATCATTGGAAGTTTGCACCTTTACATAATCTCCCTTGATTTTTATTTTTTCCCATTCCCCTGCCCTTCCTTCAACCCCTCTGTCCTCCCTATTTACAAAGACTTTGTTTCTATTTTTCATTTTCTCATATTGATTCCATCCCCTTCTTTCTTTTCCCCTACTCCTGCCACTTTGCCTTCTATAGTGCCCCTTTTCTTCCTATTTCAGATTATCTATTATACCTTTTAGGCCTTGTTTACACTTTCAATTTCTCATACTAGAGAAACTATTTGGTATTTACACACGTGTGCCCAGAAAAAGCTGCACAGGTGCACAAGCTTCAACCACAGGCCCACCATTTAAATAAAATTTATTATATTCATATTTCAACCCTTCATCATAACTTCCACTAATAATTTGATATATATCCTCCAATGTATATGCACACAAACATATAGGCAATTCAATATATCTATATTAGGATTAAGCAGATGTACAGCTTTTTTAACAATCTTCCATGTCATCTCCACATACCCAGAGCTGTCATCTCTCATGCTATGTTATGTGCATTTATGTGTGTAGAAGTGTCTGTGTATGAAATTTATACCGAGTAACACTTTCACCTCTATACACTTCAGCCACATTTTGTTCTCTCTCTCTCTCTCTCTCTCTCTCCTCTCTCTATCTCTCCTTTCTCCCCTCCCCCCCTCCCTGTTTTCATGCAGGCTAAGCAAATGTTCTACCACTGAGCTATACCTCTGACTTAATACTAAGAGACTTTAAAATCAATATAATATTGATAGTTAAATTATAACCCATATTGAATTTCTTCTTATTATCCAGTAGTATCCACTATTGCTTTTGGTCTTTTTGCAAGATTCAACAAGAAGGTCTAATTAATATATTGCATTTAGTGGTCTTGACTTTTCATTCTTCTTTAATGATTAAAACAAGGAAGAAAAATTAAAAATTCTGCAATATTTTTCTTACACAGGCTAGTTGACTCATAGAATTTTTGTCAGTTGAGGTTTATTACATGGTTTCCTGATGAGGAAAATAATGCAACTTCTTAAAATTTTTCCTTTCAGATGATTGATAGGATTTGTTTGCTTCTTACTAAAGAATATAAAGAGTCAAACTATAGGTCTGACTCTCATTTGTTCTTAGTTTGATCAGGATGTTAAAATGGTGTCCTCTGATTTCTCCAGGGCATTGCGATATTTTTTCTTTAGATTATAACCTATTTTTGGAGATGACTCTAGGAGACTCATGATTTTAGGATTTATTGATGACTCCTGCTTGAGTCAATGATACTGATGTTTATCTTCAAATGTCAATTTTAAAACATGCCGTATCTCCTTTTAGTATTTTCTCTGAGACATAGTTATTTACACTGTGCTTATTGAGTTTTTTCAAATGACTCAAAGGAGTCATTTTATATTCTTCAAAAAATTTTAACATATTTTTAAATTGTTGAGATAATGAATTACTTCTGTGATCCTATTTCTAAAGAATAATTTGAGTAATCACACTCCATAAAATTTAAAGAAATTACCATATTCTCCATTCTTGAAACATCTTTTTTCCAAATTTATTAATTTAATAGGTGGTTTAACAATTGGAAGACAATTTCTTACAACCACTTACATATTTTATATAAGTATATATTTACTTTAAATTTTAATGTATTTTCATGAGTATAATTTGAATATATCTTTGTCTCTGCTCAGTCTCAAATATTTACACTATAATTTCTGTTATTATGGCTTTTGTTTTTCTATTATTGCATTAATATATATTTTCAAATATTTTAATTAGTCTTGGTACACATAATGTTGTCGGGACCCGTGGACACTTAGGAATGTATTTTTGTTCACTATCATGTATTGTAGATGTTCACATCAGGAGTAAAATATGTGATAGTTATAGTTTGTCTTTAAAATGCTGACAGTAGACCTTTTTGTTTTTCTTGTATTTGTTATTTCAAAGGAAAGTCTGAAATTAGTAAAATTTTGTTCATTGTTTAGAATATGTATTTCTTTACTTTCTTGTTGAAGCCCACAAAATTTTTGTTTTGTAAAAGCAAGAATAGGGCTGAAGATTTATCTGAGTGGTGCCACCACCTACCTCACAAGCTCAAGGTCCTGAGTTAGATCTCTGGTACCAAAAAAAAAAAAAAAGCAAGAATATGTTTAGTCGAGAAACTTTTCACTATGATTCTTTGAGAGGTTATGATTTATTTCAATATGTTTTATCCCCATATTACAAAAGATTGTCTATTTTAATTTATATTTTTATTTCTATTATTTTTTGCTTATTATCACTAGATCAAATATTGAAGTTCTGTTCTCTATTATTCTACTCTTCACACTAATATTTTATGCTCTTTTATTATTTTCTCTAATGGCTTTAACACATTTATTTAATGCTTAATTACTTAATCATTGTCATGTCAATTTAATTGTGCTGTTTTACTTTTATGGGCTTATGATATTATCATTTCACCTACTTCTTATTTGGTTTGAATTTAATATTTTAGTATTTTATATCTTATGTATTATGATCCTTCATTTAAACACAGTATGTTTTGAAGAGTTATGCAAATTCTAAATAATTTAGTTTTCCTATAGTAGTATCCCATCAAGAAGTATCAATTTCTTTGATTTCTCCAGCTTATCTTTTTTTTTTTTTTTTTGGTACCGGGGATCGAACTTGGGTCCTTGCACTTATGAGACAGGTGGTGGAACCACTGAGCTAAATCCCCAGCCCTATCTTTTTTGTTTTCTAATCTGCTAGTTCTCCAGGACTCAAAAATTCTTCATGTGCTCTGTAGTTTTATATAATGTTTGCATGAGGCAAAACATGCATGCAATAGTTCTCTGCTATATAGTTTCTATTATCTTGGCCCTATTCTTTTCATGCCTTAACAATAATACAGTATTGGAAGAAATAATATTGTTAAGATGTGCATAATATCTGAAGCTATCTGACTATCAAAAATCTAATGGCATTCTTTCAGGGCTAAAAAATATTTTAAGATTCACACAGAACCAAAAAATATCCAAATAGCCAAAAATCCAAATAGAAATCTTGAGTAAGAAGGAAAAAGTTGATGTATGACCTGTTCTGACTTCAGAATATACAAGAAAGATATAATAAGCAAAACAGTGTGCTGTTGGTATAAAAACAGATAAAAAGGAAAAGAATGTAGAGATCAGAAATAAATCCACATGTCTATGGTCAACTGAACATCAGCAAACATTCCAAGGACACACCGTGAAGAAAGTGTCTTCAATTGGGCCAGGGATTTAGCTCAGTGGTTCCAGCACCTGTCTCATAAGTGCAAGGACCCAAGTTCGATCCCCGGTACCAAAAAAAAAAAAAAAAGAAAGTGTCTTCAATAAATTGAGATGGAAAAATCTGAATACTTACAAGCCAAAGAATGAAACTATACTTTTATTTCATTATATATAAATACATATGGTATATGAGACATACCACAATGAGATATCACTTCACTCTGTTGAAATGAGTTTAATCAAAAAGACAAAAATTAATAAATCTTGGGGAAGATGTGAAGAATAGAGAGAACTTATTCTTTATTGTTAGAAATGTAAACTGATACAGCCATTATGGAAAACTGCATGAAGGTTCCTCATAAATTAAAAATAGAAATATTATCATATGATGCCACAATCTCTCTTTGAGTTATACACCCAAAGGAAACAAAATTTCTTGCAAAGTGATGTCCAAAACCCCTATATTCACTGCAGTATTACTCACAAAAGCCAAGGCTTGGAAGTACTCTAAATTTCCCACACATGAATAGATGAACATGTGATATGTCTATGCAATGGAATATTAATCTGTCTTTGAAAAGAAGGAAAATTTGACATTTATGGAAACATAAATGAACCTAGAGGACATAACATGAATGAAAATAAGTCAGACATAAATAAAAAAGTATAACGTGTTCTCATTTTTGTATGGATTCTAAAATGATCAAATTCATGGATATACAGTGTAGAATGATGCTTGACAGGTTCAGGCAAAAAAAAAATGAAGACATGTTGGTCAAATTGAAGCCATTCTGGAGACCTATTATATAACAATATGGATGTGATTAAATATACTGCATTAGAAAATAAATTTACCTACTGTAGAATACTAACTGGTTAAAAAAAATTAACTGAGCTGGAAAAATCTTAAAAGACCATAAATCTATGGAAGTAGTAACTATTCCTTTCTTTATCACTAAAAAACCTCCACAATCATGTTATCATGGATACAGTTTGAGCCTCATGTTTGAGTTGTTTTATTCTCAAACTTCTAGATTGTCATTATTCATTTCCCACTCCATTTCTTATGTTTGGAATAGAGCACTTTAAGAACTTGTCATTCCCATATGAGTTTTTAACAGGGTTATGTTTATACCTGCATGTAGTAAATTATTGTTCAGATTACAACTCTCAAAATGCAAAAAACTTGCTGACAGCCCATACTCTGGTTTTCAAAGACCTTATAAGATGTTGGCATTTAAATTATTGTAAGATATTAACATTTGATCCCTTAGTGATTTGGCAGACAATGATGGAGTTTTTTCTTTTATGTTCACTTTCTTCTATTAGCTTAAAACAGTTTATTCATTTGTTGATTTGGAGCCTGGTGTATGGATTCCATTTTCATTCAGAAATTCTGAGATCCGTTTTAAATTTTTCTTTGAAATATGGCATGGAAGCCTTCCACTACTAAGTCATGGGGCTAAATTGTTCACATAGAGGTCAGCTAAGTCATCTCTCAGCTTAAGCTATTCCAAGTACCATTAATATTGACTCTTCTCATCCCAAAGTTGATTCTACTGTTACCCTTAGAATAATTCTTTCCAGGATCTTATAACCATTGTAGGATAGATTGTCTGTCTGATTTATAATCTAATTAGAGCCCTTTTCCTCTTCTATCTAGAAAAAGAGACCTGCTCCTCATCTGTTGTGCAGGGCTGTTTCATACACTAAAGTCCCCTAGTAAAATCTAAATCATTCTTTCTTCCTTCAGGTCAAAAGAGCACAATTTCATTTCCTTTATCTCATTGGGACTGTTGCACACACTTTTCATCAAATATGATTGTTTTCATCTGAATTAATTTCACTTCATACTTCGCTGTGACAACCCAAACTATGCCAAGCATTTTTCTAATATGATTAGAGTGCTATGTGCAACTTCTGATATACATATCTCCTAGTTTCTTTCACTTGTTTATTGCACAAGGAATGAAAGAAATTTGCTGACAATTATAATTTCTCAAAAATATAAGCTGTGTGTATTTTTTGTTGATTATGTTGTATTTTAATTTCATTAACATAAATTTGGAATAATTGATGATTTTCTATTTCTCTGACATTAAGCCAGTAGTGAAATGAAATTTGCATATATCAATTTGCATCAGTCACAACAATTAAAACAAGTTAAACATTTTAATTGGAAAGTTGTTTAGTACACATTAAATTGAAGACAAACAATTGTTCTGCAAAAATGTTTTATATTCTGATATGTGCTAGGGAGATCAAGGTATTTTTAAACCAATTAATAGGAATCAGACATTTTAGATTATTTTGATTACAAGTTTTAACCGATTATATGGACGAGATCATTTCGAATTCCACATCAGCCTTTCTGTCTGCAGCTACTGCTACCACTAATATTGTATGTAGACCATGTAGACTATAAAGGTACTAAATTGTACATTTCAAAAGCCATTAACATGATAAATATTAAGGATTAGGATTCTCCTTTCTTTGATAGAACCTAGTTTTTAATTACATGTTTAATTACCCCAATAAAATACACACCATTCTGGAACATCCTAAAACATGATATGTCTTTCACTACTTTACTTTATGAAATGTCATCTCCTTTTGTGAAATTGAAAACTGCTAAAACAGGTCATAAAGTCATTTGTTTAAAAAATAAACATTTGGCATGAATGCATCTAAAAAGATTGAATATTAACCTATAGTTGTATGATGTAAATGAACCTATGATATGAAAATACCTGAGAACATGTAATTTAATAGGAACTATCTCATGAAGAGATAACAGACAGTAAAGTCTCAAAAGAATCCTCAATGTCATATGTGTGTTTGTGTCCTTTTCCTTACAATTTATAAAGTAATTGAGTTAAATGGATTTGATTTGCAAGTTTATTATCATAAAGAACTGGTGTTTAAACTGTTTCCTTAAGTTTATTTTATCAATAACTCTGGCATCTTCAGTGTCAATTGTATAACTAGGAAATCTCAACACAGTATCTGGATTTTATATTAAATATTTATAAGTCATACACAAAAATAGAAACTCAAAAATAAAAATAAAAATAGACTAAGAAAGAAAAATATTTTAATGTCAAAATTTACCTGGAGAAGAATAGAGAGAAAAATAAACAGACTTTAATTTAGGGTGTGATATTACTCCATAAATAAAAATGTCCAAAAATATGTTTTCTCATGCCTGAACTAAAATCTGTCTCATAAACAAGAGTGTATGACCTTTACTAATCAAGCATTTTAAGACTGATGTGTGGAGCGATTATTCTTCTGTCTAACAATATTTTGTCATTCCAAATACATTTCACACAGGGATATAATAAAATAATTTTTACAACCAGTATAAATTGAATATTTTTCTGTCAAATCAGGTGTTAAATATTTAAATAATTATTCTATTTAATTCTTGAAAGAAATGTACTTAATCTCTGTGTTAGTGTATCCAAGATAATCAATTTTTAAAGAGAAAAGTGTTATTTTGACTAATAGTTTAGCAGGTTCCAGTCCACGATTGGTCAGACCCAATGCTTTTAGGGCTGTGTCACTTCAGCACATCACAGCTGGAGCTCATAGTAGAACAAAATTTCTTTCCTCATGTCCAGGAATTAAAAGAAAGAAGAAGCAGATGGAGGCCCACAGTCTATTTCAAGACCACATTCCTAATAACCGAAAAATTCCCACTGTACCCCACCTATAAAAGTTCTACCACCCCCTTATAGCACTAACCAGGAATGAAGCCTTTAATACATGGATCTTTGGAGAATATTCCCTACCCCAGATGCAGTTCTTTGTGTTTAATGGTTGAAGAAAAAATTTAGAATACTCATTTATTTGTGTTGAACATATGAAATTACCAACTGGCAGCACTTTAAAGCTACCAAGAAATTAATGTCATATAAATCAGCATAATAATAAGTGAAATATCCAAATCTGATGCATAAATTTATGGGGAAACCTTAAATATAGGAAAACAGCTGAAAAGGAAGTGGAAAGGGGTTACAATCCCTGATGTAAGGTTAATTTTCAGAGGAGTTGAATGTATGGGAAGAAAAGAATCATCACAGCATGTAATGGTAGTAATACTGGGTTTGCTTCTGGTCAGGATATCAGAGTGTCAGAACAGATTAAATAGTTCACAAGATAAGTGCTTATTATGCTTTTAAATCCTACTTTAAATTCCCCTTGAAAAAGCAAGCCAATGGTATGGTTGTGTGTTTGAAATGAAGACAGAAAAATAAAGAAAATAAACACATATCACAGTCAATAATTTACCTGCATTCTCCAATGTTATTCTTGTTTTCTTTACAATTATCATAATATATTAATTCATGTTAAGAGGCATGGAGTCTTGAGAAATCTATAGAAGAAGGGAATTACAGACAGGAGTTTAAGAAAGACAAAAAAGAAAATTCAAGATGGCATTTCAATAGGAAACAAAAGACAATTAAATCTGATTTGTACCAGTTAACTTGGTAAGGTTTCATTAATATCTAGCCGAGTAAACTTTGTCATCTGAAAACTATAGGATCCTGTTCTATTATTTCTTCCTCTGTTTATATTGCATGTATTTCTAGATATCATATTGTGTTCTTAATATTTCAGTGAATTCTATGTTACTGACCATATACACAAAATATACCAAGACATCCAGAAATAAATGGTCACACATTTAAAAAATGTAAACTATTCTATTTACATTAACACACTTCCCTATTGAAGTACATTTGTGTTCTCTATTGAATCACATAAGATCTATAGGAAGCATTTTGATATTCATCCTTACATAATTTTATAGATTTGATTATCCTCATTTTACAAATGAGATTTCTGAGGCCTTCAAAAGAGGAAATATCTTGCTTGAGGTTAAAGAGTACTATAAATCAAACAAATCTGACTCAATTTTATTACAGAATGTCCAGTTTTTAACTTTTGCTTTATAGCAAATTGTATTCAAATGTAGAATGTGTCACTCCACATAATGAGGTATCTATGTGCTAATGGAAATCTTTTTCTCTGTAAGGCATATGTTCTAAGTTTGCTTCCCTTCAAATATTAGTTTCCACATAAGATATGGTAGTTGAAATTTTTTATTAAAATAATAACGTTGCTAATGTTAATTTTGGAGCTGATATATTGAAATTACAAGTTATTAGAAAATCCAATAAGTACAATTATTAACCACATGATCTAAAAATTTCAATAATTTTGAAAATTGCTATAAAATTATTGTTTAGTATAAGAATCAAACACTGAAAATGTGCATGGTAACTACTGATACTTGTCACGCAAATATTGCAATTGTATCAGCAAAGATTTAAAATGAGAAACTACACATAAGGGATTTTATTGATGTGATATTAACTTCTATATGATAAAAAAAAAGATGCTCTGAGAGTAAAACTTTTCAATAGCAGATAATTTAACTTAATTTAAACCAAGTATAAGGCAATAAAATATATTGAATTAATCAAGTCAAGGTCATAAATCTTCTATATAAAACCACTTTTTAGTTAAAGATAGAGCTTTGGAATAATCTTTCCTTGCAGCTCCTAATACCAATAGATTCTTTATTTCTCATAAATGGAGTGAAGTCATTTCTTTACACCGACTTTATTACTTGCTTTATTACAGAACTCTGAAAAAATGGTGGTAAAATTTTTCATTGATTTTGTATGATTTTTAGATTTGCATAGCCCTACAAGTTGCACGGGCAATAAGTACCTGTGAATGCAATTCAATGTAAGTATAAATCACTTATTTCCTATCAGTATATATTTCAATTTAGTTAGATTAACACAATTACCAAATATTTATTTAGAAGTCAAAGCTTTTTTCTATCAGATTCTCCTCTCAAAATGAAATTATACCAGGTACGAGAAGTTTGTTTTCTTTTATTTAGAAGTGACTTTGAGGATAAAAAAGAAAATATTGGTAGAAGTAAAAGGACCTAAGAACAGTTTTGTAAGAACCACTGTAAAATTTCACTGTGTAGAATCATGACTTCTTACCCTGTCCCTTAAAGCAAGCCTGGGTATGTGTGCTTATTTTCAATCTAACAAAACTATTACTTAAATATCATTTAAAAACAGAGAGTTATGGGGTTTTAGACTAGTAGTTTCAGTTTGTTTTAGAACAATAGACCAATGATTTTTAAACTGAAGTACTATGCTTAATGAAATCCTGAAAACCAACATATTTATAGTGTACAACAATGATGCCTGTGATCACGTAATGTATAAAGGGAACTCAATTACCATAAATAGGTTTATGAAGAAATTCTTCTCTGTACTGATTTCCTGGCATTTGACTTTCAATATGGCAACCTCATCTACTATTGTTACTCTCTAATGGATTGTTCAAAAATGTACCTTCCGTACACCACCTACTCCTCATATACACAGACAATTGCACTCTCTTTCCCATTTGTCCAAGTAGTTTGTTTCATTCTTTATAACTTACCTATATAGAAATAGGTAAATATAATCCAGGAAGGAAAATGTACTTCAGGAAAACTGTCTGAGTAAGTGTGCTTGACATTATTTATCATCCTACTATACTATTTTAATACCTGTCTACTTGTGAATAATGATGTCTAATTTTTGAGTCATTTGGCACATTTATGCATTATTTGTATATTTTTGTAGTACATTGTATTACCACTTTAAATATAAAAGTGTCATACTCATAGGTACTATCTAAACAATAAACCAATAATTTCACTTTATGACTAAACTATTTTGAATCTGCTTTTTGCTATTACCATAGAAAAAAAGCCCTGAAAAATATGAAAAGAATCTATGGATTTAACGGACCCTAAATTGTCAAAAAATAACAAACAGTAATAGACCATGAGGTTTTCTTCAACTACAAGTTTGAGGATGTCATTCTAAGAAGAGCAAAGCTCCCCGACAAATTGTTGCCTGTTGTATCTTTGGCTGCTACTCATTTGCTACTAAGACTAGGATTTTAAAGGACTGAGTAGAAAAAAGGATATTATTAACACTTGCTGTTTAAACTTCCTTCAATAAGATCCTACTAGAGAAAGCTAAGCTTTTCATTCAAGCCATTCATATGAAAAATGAGAAGAAAATACAGCTTTTTGAAAAAAGTGCCATCTGATTAGAGCCAGCACTACAAATAGTTGAGAGGCAAATTGTCACGTCCCTTGTACAACTGGAAAAGTCAGCTAGCTGTACCCAAATTATCATTAGTACTACATGAAGGGATATGCAATTAGGGACCACAATGGAAACAAAGTATTATAACCATAGGGATAGCCAGAGAGAACAGCCAGAGTGCAGCCAAACACCCTAGGCTCTGTCTACACATTTATTCATGTACTAACAAAGATAATACCTATATCCCCAGCATGCAAGTGGTATTAGAATTAGACTCACTATGATGATACTCCTATCATTTCTAATGGAAGTGGTTTTACTGAGGGTGGAGTGATAAATAGACCCTTCTGTAACACCACTAAAATAACTTTACGACAGGATTTAGATTTAAAAGTCTTAACTAAGCTGCTTCTTCAGGACTGATTAGTACATGTTAGAATTTAAAGAAAACCAAAATGCCTACATCCAAGTTATAGGAAATATTTGAAGAAAATCCTAGCAAACAAAAGCTTGGGTCTTTTCAACTATCAACTCAAAATATCAACCCAACTTTGAAGAAAATAAGAAATAGTCTTTTCTGAGCCAAATACCAATAATATAGGCTCAGGAGCACAGATTCAAGTTCTCTTGATTGACTACTCTGAAGAAAAGTAAGTTGTAACAATATTTATAGACAGAGGACAAAGTTAATTAAAATAAATACATTCTCTGAATATACTGATAGGGCATTATTTAGATAGATTGAGAAATAGTATAGAAATTTTGACCAATGGCGTGATGTGGTGTGTCACAAAAATTTACTGAGAAGATTGCTCAAGTGAGCAGTCTGTTCAAGCTCTAGATAGCTCAACATGTCAAACACACATCCCAGAAGGTTTACCTAATAGTCATGAGAATGTTAAGTCACACACAGATGCCATGAATAATGATGTATTTTTTTAACACTTAAGGACCTCATTTAGTTAGCACTTATATCATAAACCTACCAGTGCTTGACTGTCCATACACTTCCTTTTGAGAAGAATTTGTCCATCAAATAATCATTTGAAGAATTTTATTCTAATATAGTGCCTACAAAAATATTCAATTTCACAAAAACATGAAATATAAATGGTAGGCTAAAGTGTAGCTAGAACAAAAGTATCTTCCCTGAGGTTAGTGAAGAAGAAAAAGGCATAAAGGTTCAGACAAAGTAACTCCCAAACACATGACTGCATATTCATCAAACTGGAGTGGACCAAGAAAAATGCCTATCATTTAGAGACCCTAGCATCAGATGTAGGGAGTAATCTCTCTTTCCCAAGGGAAGGGACATATCCAAGTTCTAAGAGGTAGATATTTTATGTTAGATAGAACAATATTTGAATTTATTTAAGTTACATGCATTGGGAAAACAAATTAATTTTAGGCGGTTTTTAAAAATATTTTCTTATTTTTCTTTTTTGGCATTGAAATTAACTTACTTATTCCTTCTATTGGTAATAAGATACTCTTCTTATCAGGAATTGTCCTTTTTCATCTAATGGGGTTGTCAAGGACAGAAACCCAATTCACCACTACAAAGGTATGTTAGTAAGCACTTGAGACTGGGGATGGAGCTCAGTGGTGCTGTGCCTGCCTGGCATGTGCAAGTTCCTGAGTTTGATCCCTAGTACTGAAAAAAAAAAGATTGACATAATGAAATCAGTTCAATAAAACTCTGGGCTACATGAAAAGTCCTGTTATGAGATGCTGCTTACAACACATAGAGCAAGGTCCAGAGCTCGAACCACAGACTTGAATTGTTTCTTCTCTTTACTAAGATCTCCATTTCATGAGACATCATTTTGCTCATTCCTTTAATTTTTTCATGATTTTCTTGGCTTCCTGGCAAGCCAAAGACACTCAGGGCAAGTATAATAGTTTTCCTGGTTTTACAAGTCTCAGGTCAAAATCAGGAGCTGCTAACACATTTGTAAATTGGAGAGGAGAAGAAAAAGGAAAAACAAAAGAGTAAGGTAAATATATGAGTATAAATTTTCCATCAGAAAACTAAGTGGCATCTGGCAAACTTGAAAACTGAGCAGAGATTTATTGATAAATGCTAGGAAGACACAGCTTGACATCTAAATTTTGTTTACAGAACAAGGTAATCTATTGGGTTTTGTCTTGAATGCATATTAGAGTCACAATCCAAGAGTTAGAACAATATTTCTAAAGAATGGAGCAAGCCTAAGAGAAAAATTGATAGGCCCAATCAAAAGGAGCCTAAATCTAATAATAGTATTAAATATGTTGGAGCAAGGATTAACAGTCATCAGAGAAAAATAACAGAATTCACAACCAATATTAAATAAAAAGCTGCTAGATATTTGAATATATAAGAATATTGGCTGTTATTCAAGAAAAATAATGTCAATAGATGGATTTGCATAGATGACTCAGACTTTAGATTTAGCTGAACAGAATTTTGAAACAATAATTATAAATATGTTAAATAATGTAAATGTGAATATGAATAAAGTGGGGAATTACAAGAAAGAAATTTTAATACCAAAATGAAAAAGTATAATATATGAAATCTTTGGGCTGGCTTAGCAACTTATTAGAATTTCAAAAGAAAGAAAAAAAAATCTAAAAGAAATCAATAAAAATTATTTAAAATGAAGCACAAACTGAAACTTTTGATTAGATTAAGCAACACACGTATAATCAATCATTATAATCTAAGATATTAAAGAGATAAAAGAAAAATTTTTTAATCTCCATAGATGTGTAAAAATAATTTCTCACAGTTTGATACACTTCAATTTAAAACACAAAATAGACAACAACAACTTATTCTCAGAAAGCTAGAAATAGAAGGGAATCTCTTCTATTAGGTGATATACATGAAAATCTACAGGTAGTGTCATGTTGAACAAAATATTGAATTGCTCCCCCATGTATCAGGCAAAGATATTTTGCTCTTCTTACTCTTTTCAACACTATCCTGGAGATCTATCTAGAACAGTGAAACAAGGCAAGAGGAATAGATGATAGAAATACCAAAAAGGAGAAAAATAAAATCACCTTTGTTCATGTTCTATACACAGAAAACACTAAGAAATAAAGAAAGCAACTACTAGAAAAAAAATAATCACAGAGTAAATTTTAGGATAAAAAGTCAATATAAATGTCAGGAGTATTTTGAGTACTTGTAAAATTATTTGTAAAATGAAAACTTATGAACTTTCCATTTTTGAACTTTGTGAACTTTCATTTATGAACTTTCCATTTTTGGTCAGCATTGAGAGTCCTTGGAAGTCATCAATCATGTTCTCACAACAAGAAAATGCTAAATATACCAAAAATCAATACAAAGAATTACAGTTTTAAAGTAATACATGCCCAGGACAAGAAGCTTAAATATGAAGCCAGAGTCAGGAGGAATACTTTAAACTGTAACTGATAAATTAGCAGTGGTCTGTGTAGACTAGCTGGAATATTTAAAGCAAATATTATATACAAGTTTTGTTTCAATTGAAATTTAATTTTTAAGAGGTCAGAGGGGGCTTCAGGGTAGGCGTGCCACAGCTCCCAGGACAGAGGAGGCTTTCGGGTAGGCATGCCACAGCTCCCAGCATAGAGGAGCCTTCTGGGTCAAAATGGCACAGCTCCCAGTGCAGAGGAAGCTTCTAGGTCAGTGTGCCACAGCTCCCGGTGCAGAGGAGGCTTCTGTGTCAGCATGCCACAGCTTGCAGCACAGAGGAGCCTTCTGGATCAATGTGCCACAGCTCCCAGCACAACTGAGGCTTCTGGGTAGTCGTGCCACAGCTCCCACTGCAGAGGAGGCTCCTGAGTAGTTGTGCCACAGCTCCGAGCCCAGAGGAGGATTACCGGTAGGCATGCCACAGCTCAAACCACAGAGGAGGCTTCCAGGTCAATGTGCCACCACTCCTAGTGCAGAGGAGGCTTCCGGGTCAGCGTGCCATGGCCCCCAATGCGGGGGAAGCTTCCAGGTAGGTGTGACACAGCTCCCAGAACAGAGGAGGCTTCTCCATCAGGGTGCTTCCAGCACAGAGGAGGCTTCTGGGTCAGTGTGTCACAGCTCCCATTGCAAAGGAGGTAAGCCTCATGGGCACCATCAGCACCCACCCTCACTGAAATGAGAAGACACTTAAACAAGCTTCAGAACCAGACTTCCAGATCATCTACAGCAACCCCAAAGGGAAAGGAGATGGAAGAATCCGATACACAACCACCTGGACTCCCTGAACTGGCAAGAAAAAATAGAGGAGCTGAGAAACATGATGGAATGACAACATAGGAAACAAATGGAATCTATAAAACAGATGGAAATAGATTTTCAGAAGATTAAAAGTTCCATCAACAGTCTATGCAGCAGAATGAGCCAATGTGAAGACAGAATTTCAGATATAGATGATAAGATTGCAATTAGAGACCAGGAAAAGAAAAATTTCTTTAAAATTATGAGAGACCACAAAAAATCAATCCAGCAGCTGCTAGACTATGCACAGAAGAATAACATAAGACTGATTGGAGTCAATGAAGAAACAGGAGAGAGTACAGATGGCATAAAAAAACTGTTCACAGAAATGATGGCAGAAAATGTTCTAAGAAGGGGAAAAGAACTTGAAATACACATTAAGTGAGGCATATAGGACTCCAAATACACTTTATCAAAAAAAATCTACAAATATGCACATAATAGTTAAGAATTCAGAAACCCAAAAGAAGAAAAAAGTTCTACAAGCAGTAGAGAAAAGAAACAAATCACATACAAAGGAAACCCCATCAGAATCACAGCAGACTTATCAATACAAACCCTCAAGGGAAAAAGACGTTGTAGTGATGCATTGCAAGACCTAAAGGAAAACAACCTCCAACCGTGATTGATATACCCTACAAAATTATCTTTCGAAATTGATGGTGAAATAAGATACTTTCATAACAAGGAGCATCTTAGGAACTTCATGAATACCAAAACAGCACTCCAAAAAATTTTAGACAAAATCCTAGGAAGATAATGAGGATTACAACCCAAGAAAGCCCAGCACAATGAATCTACCGGGCATGACAAGAAATTAGAAGCAAAGGGACAGAATCCAACAAAAAGAAAAAGTCATGACAATGATAAGTCAATATGTATCAGATTTACCCATCAAAGTTAATGGCCTCAACTCACCAATGAAAAGAAATAGACTGGCAGAATAGGTCAAGAAGCAAGATACAACAATATGCTACATACAAGAAACACACTTAATTCAAAAAGAGACTCATAGACTGAAAGTTATAGGGTGGAAAACAATACTCCATGTGATCAGAACCTGAACAAAAGCAGGAGTAGCTATCCTCTTTGCAGACCAAGTGGATTTCAAACCCACACTGATTAAGAGGGGCAAAGAAAGACACTACATCCTCATAAAGGGAACATTCAAAGAGGAAGAGATGACAATCATAAATATCTGTGCACCAAACACTAGTGCACCCAACTATATAAAACAAATAGTAATGGACATGAAAAACCATAGAAGCATTAATACCATAGTAGTGGGGGACCTCAATACCCCATTGCCACAAATAGATAGATCAACTAGACAAAAAACAAGCAATGCAATATTAGAACTCAATCGAGCTCTTGAACAAATGATGTTTACAGACCCTTCCACCCCACAAAATCAGAATACATATTCTTTTCAGCTACACATGAGTCATTCTCCAAAATAGACCACATACTCACACATAGAACATACTTAGGTAAGTGCAAAGGAATTGAAGTTACCCCCTCTATATTATCAGACCAGAGTGCAATGAAATTGGAGATCAATAGCAAAAGAAACTCAAAAAATTTCATAAACACATGGAAATTGAACAACACACTTCTGAATAAACAATGGGTCACAGAGGAAATTAAAGAAGAAATCAGACAATTCCTTCAATTAAATGACAATGACAATACAACATACCAGAATCTATGGGACACAATGAAAGCAGTCTTATGAGGGAAATTCATAGCAGTGAATAATCATACTAGGAAAATAGAGTGAGCCCAATTAAACAACCTGATGCTGAATGTAAAGGTGCTAGAAAAAGAAGAGCAGGACAAACCCAAAGCCCACGGAAAGGAGGAAATTATTAAGATCAGAGCAGAAATCAATTCAATGGAGCCTAAGAAAATGATAGAAACAATCAATGAATCCAAGAGTTGGTTTTTTGAAAGAATAAACGAAATTGACAAACCCTTAGCCAACCTTATCAGAAAAAGGAAAGAAAAGGCCCAAATCCATGCAATTAGGAATGAAAAGGGTGAAATTAAAATGGACTCAGCAGATCCAGAAAATTTTCAATACCTATATCAAGAATCCATACTCCAATAAATGGAAAACACAGAAGAAATGGACAGATTCCTAGATACGTATGAACTACCAAAGTTGAACAAAGAAGACCTAAAAATTCTAAACAACCCAATATCAATCAATGAAATTGAAAATGTAATTAAAAACTTAACAACTAAGAAAAGCCCAGGTCCTGATTGCTTCACCACTGAATTCTACAAGACATTTAGAGAGGAACTACTACCACTACACTTTAAACTCTTCAACCAAATTGAGAGGGAAGCAATACTCCCAAATTCATTCCTGGAAGGAAGCATCACTTTGATCCCCAAAGCAGAGAGAGACCAAACAGAAAAAGACAACTATAGCCCAATCTAACTAATGAACATAGGTGCAAAAATCCTTACTAAGATATTGGCAAATAGAATGCAGCAGATCATCAAGAAGATCATACACACTGACCAAGTGGGATTTATCCCAGGGATGCAAGGATGGTACAACATATGCAAATCAATCAATGTAATACATTATATCAATAGAGCCAAGGACAAAAACCATATGATCATCTCAATAGATGCAGAAAAAGTACTTGACAAAATCCAACACCCATTTATGATAAAAACCCTACAATTAATTGGAATAGAAGGTCTCTACCTCAATCTCATAAAAGCCATCTATGAAAAATCAACAGCCAATATCATTCTAAATAGTCAAATACTGAAATCCTTGACAATAAAATCAGGAACAAGACAAGGATGTCCACTATAGCCACTCCTTTACAATGTAGTTTTGGAAACATTAGCCATGGCATTTAGACAAGAGAAAGAAATAAAAGGAATAAAGATAGGAAATGAAGAAGTCAAATTGTCATTACTTGCAGATGACATTTTACTCTATATAGAAGACCCCAAGAACTCCACCAAAAGTCTTACAGACTTAATAACCAAATTCAGTACGGTAGCTGGATACAAGGTCAACACACAAAAATCAATAGCTTTCCTCTACAAGAACAACAGACTCACTGAGCGAGAAATAAGGCAAACAATTCCTTTCAAAATAGCAACACAAAAACTGAAATACCTAGAAATAAACCTAACAAAATAAATCAAAGAACACTTCTCTGAAAACTATAGCATTTTGAAAAGAGTTATTGAAGGGCATCCATTGCTCCTGAGTAGGAAGGATCAATATAGTGAAAATGGCCATACTTCCAAAACTGTTATACAGATTCAATGCAATCCCAATTGAAATCCCAGCAACATACTTCATGGACCTTGACAAAACAATCCAAAAATTCATTTCGAACAAGAAGAGACCCAGAATAGCAAAAGCAATTTTAGGTAAAAGAGACATGCAGGGGGTATGACAATCCCCAATGTGAAACTATATTACAAAGCTACTGTGATAAAAACAGCATGGTACAGGCAAAGAAACAGACCTGAGGACCAGTGGAACAGATAAGAAGATGCAGAAACAACTTCAGAAACACTCAGCCACCCCTTCTTTGACAAAGGAGAAAAATACCCTCACTGGAGGAAAGATAGCCTCTTTAATAGATGGTGCTGGAAAAAACTGGGTTTCAACATGCCAAAGATTAAAACTAGACCTATATCTCTTGCCATGCACTAGACTAAAATTGAAATGAATTAAAGATCCAAATATTAAAACAGAAATGCTGAACCTCCTGGAACAGAGGTTAGGTAGAACTGTTGAAGATATTGGTGTAGGAAAAGATTTTATGAACAAAACCTCAGATGCTCATGAACTAGCACGAACAATCAAGAACTGGGTTCTCTTCTTACTAAAAAGCTTCTGCACAGCAAGAGAAACCACCAGCAGTGTAAAGAAAGAACCCACAATGTGGGAAAAAATTTTCACCAGTGGTCCCTCAGACAAAGGTGTACTAATTTGAATCTATAAAGAACTTAAAAAAATCAGACCTCCCAAATTCAAAGACCCAATCCAAAAATGGGCATCTGAAATGAACAGACATTTCTCAGACAATGAAGTAGACATGGCAAATAAACATATGAAAAAATGTTCAACATCACCAGTCATTTGAGAGTTGCAAATCCACCTCACCCCAGTAAGAATGGCTGCTATCAAGAAATCAACCAATAACAAATGCTGGTGGGGCTGTGGTGAAAGAGGAACCCTGCTCCACTGCTGGTGGGAGTGTTGACTGGTGCAATCACCATGGAAATCGTTATGGAGATACATCAAAGAACTAGGACTGGAAGTCCCATTTGACCCAGCTATTCCACTACTGGGAATTTTTCCCAAAGAAAGAATCATACCACAGTGATATGAGTGAACCCATGTACATAGCAGTGCAGTTTGTAATAGCTAAAACTTGGAAACAGCCCAAATGCCTATCAACTGGAGATTGGATTAATAAAATATGAGCTTTTTTATAAAATGGAGTACTACTCAGCCATAAAGAATGAGAAATTGGAGACATTTATATCTAAATAGATACACATTGAGGCAATACTCTTAAGTGAAATAAATAGGACACACGTGTGTAAATAACAAATAGTTTCTCTAGTGTGAGAAATTGAAAGTGTTAATAAGGACTTAAAGATATAATAGATAAGTTGAAATAGGAAAAAAAGGGTCAACGGGGAAGGGCAAGTGGGAGGGGTAGGGGAAAGGAAAGAAGGGAATGGAATTAATATGAAAAAATGAAAAAAATGGAAACAAAGTCTTGGTAAATAGGGAGGGATGGAGGGTTGAAGGGGGAAAGGAAAGAAGGGAATGGAATTAATATGAAAAAATGAAAAAAATGGAAACAAAGTCTTGGTAAATAGGGAGGGATGGAGGGTTGAAGGGAGGGCAGGGGAAGGGGGAAAAAAGAAGAACCAAGTGAGATTATGTAAAGGTACAAATTTCCAATGATGAATGTCATTATATTGTATACCTAAAATGTTCCAATAAAAAGATATACAGTTAAAAAAAAACTATAGGTATGAAATTTAATCTTTAAAAGAATTCTATAATATTTGCAAAGCACTTAAAAAACAAAATGAGATACAATGTTTAGTAGTCACTAGTGAAGGTGCTAAATGGTATTATTTGTCAAGGAAATATAACGAAAAAACAGTACAGCATATTACTTTGTATCCTCTAGAGTGACAAAATTTACAAAATTCAGTAAACTTTAATGTTGATGTCAATGTAGATATTTACTTTATAATTGTGAAATGATAAAATATACCTGAAATTCTTTTTCACATATATATATATACATATATATATATATATATAACAAATTAATCTTAACAGAAACCAGTATATTGCATAAAAGAAGTCAGACACCAAATGGTTGCATGCCATATGAGTCCATATTTTTAAAAGCTCAAGAGCAGGCAAAACTAATCTGGAATGATAAAAATCAGAGCAGTAATTGTTTCAGCTTCAGGAGGGTTGGTTTTAATGGAGCATGAAAAAATGTTCTGAAGTGATTGAAATATTCTACATTTAATTGTAGTGTTGTTTGCATGAGTATACTCATTTTTCAAAGTTCATAGAAGTCTCATAGTCTATAAAATGACTTTAAAAAGAATTCCAGAAAAAAAATCTTTAAAGAGCTCCACATTCATTGTATATGAATTCCTTAGTTCATGCTTCCTAATATATATTTTGCATTTATCTCATCCATCTTACATTATTTGTTTATCCCATTTGTGTTTAAATGGATGGTGTATTTAGAACCAAAGGACATTAAAATTCTTTCATGCAAAGTAGAAGTTTAGCATTGCAATATATCAATCTGAGCCTATCTTTACATACTTCATTCATTCATTCATAGTGAACCTTTTTAGCATGGTATAATGTAATTGTGAATATAGTAGGTAAAATCCAGGATTGACGCTATCAGAGGATTATAATGTATTAGAATCCAGATTCTGTAGAAATTTGGAAGTAACTCAAAATTAGCCATCACAATCTTCACAAGGCATGAAAAATACCCATCAATTTTAGCAAAATGAAACAATATTCCTGCAAGAATATTGTGAGTGGATTATTAAAAGCCTAAATATTTAAGGGTGAGCAGAATATGAAGTTAACATAGAAAGTACAAACTAATTTTAAGTATTTTGGATCTATAGAGGAAAGATGGTTTATAGTTTATGGAGGAAAGCAATAACATTTGAAAAGAGACAGATCTGGGGTCAAATAAAATGAGTTTACTCTTAAATTAAGATGAAAGTTAAGCATATTCAGAGATTGAAATTAAGAACAATTGGTAAGAGAGAAATTAAAAGAATAATGACTAAAGGAATTTTATATAAAGCTAAATATTTGAAATGGTAGAAAATTAAGAGACCATAACTACATTCAGAACCATCTTTATAAAAATGATGAATGCTTCAACCTCTGTCATTTAAGAGAAGAATGTTGTATTCATTTCTGTGAGTGATAGTAAATAAGTGTCCTTCTGATAAACATCTGTTGTTGATAACTCAAAAAGTGTTGGGAGGGGTAGGGGAAAGGAAATAAGGGAAAGGAAAAATATGAGAAAAGGAAAAAAATGGAAACAAAGTCTTTGTAAATAGGGAGGGTTGGAGGGTTTGAAGGGAAGGCGGGGTGATGGGGAAAAGATAAGAACCAAGATACATTATCTAAACATACAAGTTCCCTATGATGAATATGATTGTATTGTACACCTAAAATGTACCAATAAACTTAATGAAAAAAAAAGAACTGTTGACTGAACAAAAGAAATGTGGAATAGTTATTAAACAATACTGGGGCTATAGAGTTTCTAATATCACTCTGTGTTGTAATTTTCCCCAGCTTGGTTCACTATTTGTCAGGTATTGATGACGATAAGTAGTGACATTGGTTCAGGCTTTGGGTTTCATCAAGCAGGGATAAAAGGGAATAGGATAATGGCAAGAGAATTATTTCGATGATATCAAGAAGATAAAGACATAAAAAACGAAGGCATGAGATGGCTGCAAGTTACAAGAATACAGTTTTACTAATGAGATGAATACAACCCAAGACAAGGAAAAAGAAGCATTCTGTTTTATTTTCTGGTGAATTAACCCCAAATTGTAAGTTTTCTCTGAACAGTCTTTATATGTCAGCAAATTAACGTAATAAAATTAGAAAATGAGCAGACAGCCCCCGGAGCTCCCCATTCTTTTTCTAAACCAGATGATGGTTTCCTAAAGGACAAATGTTAAGTTGCAAATAATGGCAATGTTTGATCTTCTTAGGTTCAGCAAACATTGATGTGGCTGTTATCCACAGTAAAACATTTCGCATCACTAGAGCAAGACATGGATTTTGTGAATATTTTCCTGCCATATGGTATTCTCTAAATTTAGCTACATTCAAAGATTTTTTAAACTCTCATATATTTGCCAGAACTGATATACAAAAAAATTGGGAACAAAATCTCAATTTTTCAAAAATGACACTGTGAAAGACATCTGTTTATCATAGCCACAAACATATAAGAAATTTTACTGGAAAAAACTGTACCGAGACTTTTGAATAAAGTGGTTGGGCAGGTTGTCCAAACCAACAATATGTGAAAGTTTCACAAGCTAAGCGAAGACAAATAAAAAATGTAGTTATTTTCACCAGTTAAGCATGTCTCTTTGTTGTCCTTACCATCATCTGGCACAACAGTATGTTATTGCTCATCATTTTTCTTTTCTAATTTAATTCCCTCTCTGCATCTCTAATCTGGATTACACAGTACACACTGTGATGTAGATTTGGCCTTATTAATCACCTAGGCAGACTAAGCACTTGTCTTGCCATTCTGAATAATTCAAACCCCCAAAGTGATTTTTCTTTCAATTATTATTCTTCCTGGAAGAGACAGAATGATGATTTTATCCCATGGATATACAATAACTTCATTCCAAAGTGACATGAAAGACCAAACTAAGGGACATTTTTGTTGAATATATGCCTGCATGGCAATAGGTGCTCTGATATTTAAATTGCAGCATGTAAAATTTAAAATGATAGATAAAATATTAAATAGAAATAATCATAAATCACTAACATGTCTGTATTAAAATTCATCTCACTTTTATAGCACCTCTGAGGAGACAGATATCACAACACTTTTTAAAGATAGTATTTATATAGAATACATTTCATCTATAAATCATACAGACCCAGATACAACTGTAAAAGATTTACAAGTTTAGAAAGAGAAAATTTTGAACTCAGAAACCCATGGAATATGTAATGTTTTCATAATATTTGCTTTTTTATAGTCTCAAAGAGCTATTATTAAAGCATGTAGTCTTCATGTGGTTTATAATGGTTAAATGAGAGAATTTAACCTGTTTATATAGATGTGTATTAGTGTTTGTGTATTAACTTCTTATAAACAAGTATGTATGAGTTACATATATAATTATATAATTCAATTATACACCATTTTTGTATAATCATTATTAATGTAATCGTGTCTTATGTATACTCTCTCCTTTCTCAAATCTAAGGCTTTACCTATCCTAACGTCTTTAGCAATCTATTCCTCTTCTTCACTTTAAGCCATTCTTTGGAATCAGGTCAAATTCCATTTTATTTTTATTTTATTTTTCACCATGAATCAGTATCATTTTGCTTTGATCTCAAAATGCACTTTTCCTCTTTTATAGAATTTTTCGCACAGCACTGAAACTAATTAAATCTTTATTTCTTTTATCAAAATATGAGCTTTTTAAAAGACATGCAGTTTTCTTTATACATAGTAATTTCATTAATATTTTAAGCCAAATTCAATAATTATTTCCTGAGTGAAAGAAATCTAGGAAAAAATAAATTATTTTTGATAAGGTAAGAAAGTGTTAATCTAGAATCTAAGTTTCCAATGTGTATTGATAATTCCCTCTAACAATCTAAGAATATTTTATGGGCATTTTTCTGGAATGTAGATACATAACTCTTATTAGCTCAGAGCAATACATGCTTATGTCCCTGTAGGAATGTAGATACTGGCGTAGACAGCAAGCATTCTAAGACTATTACCTTATTAGTCTTCTAGATGATGTTATACATTAGGTTTTATAATTTATCCAATACAAATATTTATTCTTAGTCTCATAATAATTAAACCCATATACAATCTAATTATTACTTTTATTTACTATGGAAGAAAGTATTCAGTGTTTGCTGGGGTCTGGGACAATATAAGTTATGTCATAACCAAACATATTCCTCCTGACCTTAGTGTTTCTTGGTTGCTGGGAATGACTGTTACCTAAGTTAACAAACCCAACTGACAGAAATTTTGGGCCAGTTATCCACAGATGGGAGATGCTGAACATAATTGGTGATTAAAAGCCTTAGCACTTAAAAAAAAATAGGGACAGATAAAAATATGTTAATGAAAACATATTTTTCTATATTTCAGCCTAAGCATATAAGTGATGATTCTTTCAAATGCCAGTTCACATTTAAAAAACCATTTTAAATTAATTTGAATTACAGAATTCATTGTTCTTATACAATACCTTGAGACAGAAAACAAGTTATGGTTTGCTTCTAAAAATATGATTCAAACAGATTAACCATAGTCATAGCTTAATTTTATAAATAATTTTCTATGATATAGATAGGCAATCTTATAAATTCACACATTTCAAACAATCCATACGTGTCATTGTTATCTTGTTCAGGAGATGAAATTCCTCCTCTATCTTAAGATTGTTGACAGGTACTATTATAAGACAAATTAAAGAGGGAAAGTAAACAAGCTTTATTTAGTGAGTTTTGCTTGACCATAAATTCACAAGAAAATTAAAACTCAAATAACTGGGTTGGCCCAGGTCTTTATTTATTAGGTTAAGCAAAAATTAACATCTGTGTAAAATCAACTAAAATATACTGGAGATTTAAAGGGAGATAAGTTATTTATTTATTTATTTATTTTATTTTTTATTTTTTGGTACCAGGGATTGAACTAAGGTTCTTGTGCTTGAAGATAAGTTATTTTTTAAAAGATTGGTGTATATAGATTTTATTGGCCTCAATTTCTCATCTCTGGAGGTAATATTTTCATTTCTCCTAGTATTGGGAGTGTGCCTTTCACGTCAGTGTTTCATCTCCTGCTTTCTAGAAGAAAGGCAGAGGCCAGAGCACCTTCTTGCACTTGCTAATTTTCAAGTGCCTTTAGTTCAAAATAATCGGTATGTCATTGTAGCATATTTTGGGGTGGCATGTCCTGAAGTCCTTCAATTTACACACTGCTTGTGAGTGGCATGGGAGCATGTGTCTGGATTTCAAAAGGGAGAGAAGCTAAGGTCCAATGGCAGCACCTTCATTTAGTTGTGTGACCTCCCTTCTTGCACAAAATACAAATTCACATACATTTTACAAATTGCTGTCAAAATTCAGTGGACAGCTTACAGTTCCTAGCTCAGAAGACACTTTGCTGTTATTTCCTCCTATTTTCTATGTGTGATACTGTTATTTTGTATATTTGAAATGTGTTACATTGAACATGCTAACATCACATCCTTATATCAATGCTTTTTAACCTCTTACACTACACTTCAAAAATAATGAAAATTTGCACAGAAGGAAAGTAATCTAGAAATAAAGATGATAATTGTCTAAAGTTTGTAATTTATCCTTTCTCTGGATATCATTATTGCTTCTCCTGCTGAGATAAGATGTGCATATATGTATTTATACCAGAAACTGACTTACCTCCACCAATTAACATTATGTAGTCAACAGTAGATCAGAAAATTTCCTCTGGAAAGACTGCTCAGCTAAAATCAAGATCATTAAAGAGAAAGTAAAGTCACAGCTCTTAAAATATTGTTCATTTCTCCATACATTTATATAAATTTAGGCTTGACCTGCTATGGTTTCCGTAAGTGTCACCAATGGGCCACTTATTAAAAACTTGGTTCCCAGAGCGGCGCTATTGGGAAATAGTGGAACCTTTAGAAGTAGGAAAACTTGTGGAAGGTCCAATGGTGAGGGGCTGGACAAATACTCACTAGAAAGTACTCACCGTGTCCCGTGGCAACTGTCTGGATCCACCACTCCCCAGTACTCTGTTATGCACACAGCTGTTGCAGGGAGGGGGCTTTATAAATTCAACTACTATTTGCCTTTTCCCACTATATGAAGAACATTCTAAGAACAGTTGAGTTAGGATATAGGCAGGAAATCAGACTCTACAGATAAACACTAGTCTGCCCAGTTTCCAGTGTCATCGAGACGGTCTGATTCCTGTGTGCTTACAATATCTCCTTGATTGAACAAGTATTTAGAACTCATAAGAGGCATTTCAAAGACGTGCTGCTCAATTGTCCTCGTTTTTTCTCCCTTTCTCTCTCTCTCTCTCTCTCTCTCTCTCTTTCCTCAAGAACTATGCAGGGACATAGACTCTTACTTAAATCATTTACTTAATTTTATGTGGTTATGATTTTATTTTTTCAGAACTGAGGACTAATGCCAGGGCCTCCACAGTAAGCAACATCCCTAAGCCTTTTGCAATTTTTATATTTTAGGGCTGGATCTTGCCAAGTTACTAAGTTGCCAGGACTGGACTTGGACATGCTCTACTTCTTCAGCCTCCCAGAATCCTGGGAGGCCTGCGCCTAACTGGGATCCCAGTTAGGGTTATGAGTCTTAAGAAATGATTCATATTGGGGACTTCCAAATCTCTCTGTTATGCCATCCTAATTTTTTCCCTTTGAACATTTATTTTCAGCTCTTTCTGACACCTACATCAAGTTCATCAAGCTCAAAATCCATACCACATAATTCTGTATATTCATCTATAAGTGTGAACTTCTTGTTCCCACTAACAGTGAACAGAAACACAATATTTTTGGTCCCTTCCATGCAAGGAAGTCTCAATCTTTCACTTAAAATCTCACATCAGATTTTTTTTCATAAATGAAATTCTTGAGGCGATTCCTTCTATTTTTACTTCTACTGATCCAATTCAGGTGTTCACCATATTTCACCTGAAACTTTTCAATCATCTTCCTAAATGACCTCCTCCTATCCATTCTTCTTTTGCTGTTCATCTGTCATTCTACCACTTATTACTATAAAATAATGAATCAATATAACTAAATTCTATGTTTTATGCACCTTGATAAATCCCAATAGGCCAAAGTGTACAGTCCAAACTCTTAGGCTATATAAAGAAAGATAAACCATTTATCTAATATTGCCTGCCCATGTGACATATCCTAGCTGCAAGGTGCTATTTATTGTATTCAGATATGCTGTCCAGTTCTTGGTCCTATTTTTAGTCATGTTATGCCTTCTTTTCAGTGATCTTTATCCCAACCATTTCACCAGAAAGACATAGGCTGATTGACTGCATAACCCGAGTGGCATATTCTGGCATGATGCCACCATGGAGAATGTAGACTGGGGCAGTGCATTTGAAAGTTGTGCAACATAGCAATAGAAATCCATTTAAAACTCATATTTCTAAGAAAAATTTATTCTGTTTATTATTCATTCATTCAGCTAGTCATACATGAAGAGTCATTATGTAACACTCCTAGCCAAGGATTTTAGGATAACAGTTATGAACATTTTAAAAGAAACAGGTACCATATATGTGGAAGTGACCTGTGACTTTAGGCTGGACAAGGACATGGGCAACATCTTGCCCAACCAATTGTAGTATGTCGATCTAAGAATATCAAAGAGATATATTCTGAGATAAAAGTTAAATCAGAATCATTTGACTATGCTACCAATCACCAAACTATTCCATGTACACAACAATTACATAGAAATCAGGAAACCAGGTAATTGATAAAAATAAGCTTGCTCTAAAAGGAGATGTTAATACTAGCCAGAGACTATCTTCTGCTTCAGATAGAATTTCATCAAATTTGTGGTGAGTACAGTGATATACAAATCAATAATGTTAATTCTGCTAGTAAATCAGAATTAAACAAACCTTCAAAATAAAGAAGCAAATTACATTTAACAGACATTAATATGGATCATGTTACTATTAACCAATTTCTGCTCTCAACTTTCTCTTTCTTAAAAACAAAATGTTTCATTCCACAGTTGTGCATATATTTTGCACATTTTGAAATTGTAACTTTCTTGTGGCATTACCTTTGTATTAAAATTATTCATATCATGTCAGTTTTACCCCAAAGCTTCTTTTCTTTTTTTAAATTTAAATTTGTATTTCAGCCAAGCATGTTGGCATACACCTGTAATCCCAGAACTTGGGAGGCTGAGGTAGGAGGATTACCATGGGCTCAAGGCCAGCCTGAGCTACACAATAAGTTCAAGGCCACCCTGAACTATATAGAAAAACCCTGTCTCAACACCCTCCCCCAATAAATTTGCATTTTCTACACATTTAGCACAGGTAAATAACAAGGGATAGGAAAAAATCTGAAACAATTTAAAGTAATAATGGAAAAAACTAAGTAGGGTTGAAAATCATTTATGTGATACAATTTTAAAATATTTGAAAGTTGTACAATTGTTATTGCTATGGCTTGTGTCTAAATGTCCCCTAAAGCCTCATGATGTCATAGATGGGGCTTTTTCAGGGGTGGCTGGATCGAGAGTTTGTGACAGGAATTGATTCATAGTGCAATGCTAGGATCTAGGGCACTAGGATTAAGGTTGCTACCTCACCCCCCACACCAAATAGCCTGGTTAAGATATAAGGGATAGAAAGAACTGTAGTTGTCACTTGCTTGCTTTGCTACTTTCTGCCTGCCATTAACTGTTTCTCCTCTGCAATACCTGTCTGCCATACCACCCTGCCTTGGAGCCAGCCAATTATGGGCTGAAACCTCTACAAAATGTGAGCTAAATAACTTACTTTAATTTTGGATGTCAGATGTTTTGTCTCAGCAACAAGGGGAAAGTAACTAAGACAGTTAACATTGATAAAGATGGAAATAGAAAATAATCACTTGAATCCACAGGAAATTTAGAAAAAAATATTGATAAAACCTATGAATGATATCAGAGCTTGAAAGAAATTATGAGAAATGTGGGAGGAAACCCTGGAAAACATGATCCCTGACAATGGAGTAAGTAGAGCACCATGACATTAGTACAATTGTTGGGAGACAAGTAATTCACCTTTATCCTTGTGACCAATTTTAATTGCATGACTCACTTATTAGTTCATTAATTACCATTACTTTATCTGGGTGTTTAAGCATCATACTATATGTCTTTGATGTACAAGAGTTCTACCTTGAATGAGTATTTTACCAGTCCCTAGATAGCCAATTCTCACAAAATTTACATTTCTGGCCCCCTACTTTTATTAATTTTCTATATTTTTAAGTGTCTATTACGTGCACAAAATATCATGGAGCAAAAATTTTTATTGCCTACCTAATATATCACTATTTACATATTCTTCATGTTTCTTAGACACAGTTTGAGTGGCCTCATAATTTTGCATAAAAATTAACTTTTACTGTATGTCTCTTTCTCAGATATTTATATTCTAAAAGTAAAATCGTGTTGACTGATCATTTAATAAATTTCATTACTTTCTAAGATCAATTTCAAAGAAATATATTTCCTAGGTGAAAGTTATGAACTTTGAAAATGCTTCTGAAGCATATTTCCAAACTGTCCTCTAGAAACACTACAGAAGTTTACACTTCATATTTTTGTAGAGGACAGGATATTATTCTTCTTCCACACAAAAATTCTGTGTTATCATTTTGTAAGTAGTTTTGAATTGAATTCCTTTATTCACTAAAGAATTGTATAAGTTTTATAATTTTCATTTATTTTTATTGTTCATTTGTGGATCACTTAACCACATTATCAAACTTTATTTTTCTGTTAAGATACTTTATTAGACAATAAATAGTTATATAATTTTTGCAAGAATAATACACAAGAATGCTGAAAAAGCATAAGAACAGTAAAAATAAAGGCATTAATATTAAAAAATTAAAACAAAACTAATCAGTATTATTGTGTCATATAATCTCATTGAGGAAGTTAGTTTTAATGAAACTTCTACATTTATTTATGTGTAATGCAATCACAGATTTAACTCAGAATGAATATCAGAAGGGAATAGAAAAATGTAATCCCTTATGACAAAAAAATCAGTAAATATTCTATCACCATTAAAACTTAGGACAAATCTGCAGAATATGACTTTTTAAGTCTTCATTGTATCAGGCTTAGGTACCATGTCCTGTCTCTTTGTTTCAGGGAGGAGGTTCCTGATTCTCTTTGCTTTTACCTCTGAGTGAATAGCATATACCAAGTGATTGGTTATTATATTAGTCGACTTTTCATTGATAGAAAAAAAATGTCCAACACCTGACACCTGCAACTTCCCCAATAACTAACAGAAAGGCACGTCAGAATGAACTTGCTCAACTCATAGGATTGGGAAGCACAGAACAGGGGAAGAACCCAGATAGGAAGAAGCAGAGAACAGGTATACTCCCCAAGGTCTTGCCCCCTGACCCACCCAGAATGTGCTATGCTAATCTCTTAGGTATGTCTCTAGCCAATCAAGAAAACAAAATTGTCACTGGTATATTAAACCTTAGTTAGGAACCAGTAGCTATTAAGACTACTGGTGTCCTAGTATCCTCTTAGCTCTGGATGTGCTTCTTATTTATTTCAAGGACTATATAGTTCTTCTTATAAAGCCATCTCCTGGTACCTTGTTGGTTAGAACTCTTTTAAGTCAACCTCCCAAAACATCTTAACCAAATTCTCAAAGATCTTTGGTTCTGATCAACTAATGAAATGCTAATATACTTCTGTGCAAAATAGAAGACTCATAAAGAGGCTTAATGAAAGAACTAGTAGCTTAATCTTAACATTACAGGTGAGCTGGCAAAAATTATTTTGTTTCAAACAGAAAACTAGGGGATAAAGAGAAAGGATATTTCTTTAATCTACCAAAGAAAGAGAATATAGACCATAAATCTCACAGAAGCTTTTTGTTCAACATAACCTTTGACAGTCAGGGACTCTGGATCTAAGTAACTTATATATGTCTCCCACTGACTCAGTCAACTATTTTTCTCTCCAAGTACTGGCAATTCCACTTTCCCATGGTTGAGTCCTCCTTTTCCACCTTAATGTCAATTACCTTCCCTGATAACTAACATTGTGTACAGAACTCCCTCACAACAGGAAATTCTTCTAAAAAGGTTGTTTTGAGATGACTTCAAGAAATTCTATTTTTTTAAATTCATTTTCTGCTAAGAACTGTTTTTAAATAACTGTAGGAACAATAATTTACTCTTAGAACAGTGAAATTTTACTATCTCCATGATGATGGTAGGATGCATGAAAATAGAGTAAGGGACATAGCCCTGGGTATAAAGAAGATGCTTTTATCCTTTCATGGAGACTTTGAATGAAGATATGGAATTACTAAATAATGTTTCCTTATCCACATTCATAGTCAGAATTACATTCAGAATAGCTAGTATTTAATAATTTTGTAATCAATTAGTTTATCTCTAAGTATATGGCCATACAAAAGAGGAGAAAAGAGACTTTAGGTTGAGGCAACATGGAACAATACCATGATTGATAAGTATAAACCTATGTCCAGAATACATTTACTATAACAAAAAACAAACAAACAAACAAGTTTAACAAGTTTAAGAAGTTTAACAAGAAGCTATGAGCATGTTAACTCATAGTGATGTCAATGAACTACAAAACAAGTAAAAAATCCAAGAGAAATTCTAGCAACTTTACCTTTGGCATAGAACATGACATTGGTCTGTGTTAAAGTGAAAAAAGAAGGAAAGACAAAGAACATAATTGGCTTTTAACTGACTTTTTTAGTGAAAACACTTTATGTACATCATCTTGGTAAACTGTCAAGAATACAAAATTCAAGCTTCCATTTTGTAGACACAGAAATTGATACTCAAAGGTAAGTAATTTGCTGCAAATCTAGTATAAAGTAAGAAATTGAAATTTGAATTCAGACTCACTTTATTATTATAGCTATAGCTTTGTAACCTCTACCATAATAATTAATTTATGACAGTAAGGTAGCCTGGAATAAAATAGTAGGTCTAGTTCTCTAACTTACTCAAACCACCAGTAGATATGCTTCAAGAAGTTTAGGAAGATGTAAAATAGCATGTAGACTCTGTCCTTAAGCAGTTAAAATATACTAAATTGATACCATATGAAATACTACATAGTGTAATACTACATAAATACTACATATTTACATGCATAATACTACTTAAATAATATTACTACATAAATATTACTACTAATAATAATATTATTAATAATACTACATAAATAATATTTACTACATAATACTACATAAATACTATATATTTTTAAACTGTCAGAAAAGAATAATGTAACAGTTGTGATGCAAAAGATGAAAACAAAAGACTCTGGGAAAAAGAGAGGAAGCAATTAATTCTAGAGAGGAGAAAAGGTCACATTTCAATAGTTGGACTTGTCCCCAAAAGATGACTAAGATCTCAATATATAATTATAGATGACGAATATTTTAAGAAGCAGACCATGTGAACATAGGATAGAAGGGGAAAAGAAAGTAATTCACCTTTCTGGTGAAGGGATACATAATTATAAAATATAAAAATATTATTTTTATTAAATGAGGCCTTGAATGTTAAATTAGATGAACTTAATTTTCATTGTGAATCTACCAAAATATTGTGAGAAAGGTATGGACTTGTTTGAAAAGCTGAAGTTGGTGAAAGTTTCTGTGGACATTTTATTGAGTACATACTTAAAAGGATTTGGGATATTCCAGCAGAGACCATATTTTCAGAAAGTTATTGCAGTAATCACAGAAAGAAAATGAGGTCTTGAAATAAAAGCATACATTAGTGAAAATGTAAAAGAGAGAACACACATGAAAAACAGAGTCCAGGAATGTGATCATTTTCATTAATATTTCCCTTAACTCCAGACTTTAATAATCAGTTAGAAGATACTTTCAATATGGCATCTCAATGATTGTCATCCATTAAGATTTTAATCAGACAGTTACTGTCTGGTAATAAAATGACATTTAATGTTATAATGATGGGCCTTTCAAAGAGCTCTCATCAATGATTGAGTTGATGTTCAGTAATGAGCTGATCTGTATTTAACACACTGTGCTCAGTTTAATGAACTTAAATTTAATTTTTGTCAAAGCTGAGGGCTTTAAATCAAAGCCACACCATTGTGTCCTGACTAGAAAAGTTCTCAGCACTTTTCCATAGATACTTATTATTGTTCTTGGATGGGCACATGGAGAATATTTCTAACTTTTCCTAAACTTGATAGTTTCCTTGTTTAATCACTGTTTAAATCACCAGCTCTTCAAACTAGTCGCAAAATTTTACAACTTCTGGAAATAAAATATTTTCCTCAAATCTCTAGGTTTATGAAGGATGACTCACAAAAAATAACCCAAAGTGTTGGGATTCAACAAGGTTTTCTCTAACTTATTTAAACAAAATAGTATTTTCCTAACAAAATGCAGTAGGAAAATAACATAACTGTGAGGTGAGGTATTATTACAATATACAATGAATATTTAAATTTTAAAAATTTATTATAGTAAAAGACACATTGCTATTAATCTCCTCAAAACACTCCCCTTCACTATAGACATGTTCAATCTATCCAGGATACTGAAACAGCCATGACAATGGAAATAAAGACACATAAGAAGACTTCCAGAACTGCTTCATAAAGTAGCAAGAGTGATAGAATTTGAAAGAAGGAGTATTTGAGAGGTATTAATTACAATATGTATTTTTGCTGTGATAATTTAAAACTTTTTAGATGTTTTTGATCATACCTCATAAGGTAAAAGGTATTTAAAAGTTTTGTATTATACTTCTTCCCAGTTCACTTCCTTCCTCTCTGTTTCTCTAGATGGATGGATGAATATGAAGAGATATCTATATATGAGTTTGCAAATTCATAATTTCAACGTCTTTCTTTTCATCTATTTAGTTATTAATAAAATATGCTTCTTAGACAATAAATAATAAAAAGTCAAATTTAAAGATTCATATTATTTGTACATATTTTAGAAATATAAATGTAATAAAAATCACATCAAAATTAATACTTCATGAAAGAGAATAATTAGCTTGCCATTTAAATTGTTTTCATTTGCATGTGCTTTCTTATTATCTGTGTGAAAACAGAACTTTTAATAATAATTTTAGTGTGAATATAATATCGATGGCATATTTTCAAACTTTTACTATATTTTCTAACATTACCTAAATACATGTATTTTATTAGCTATAGAATAATCTACTTACATCTTCCTTGATAATTTTTATGCACAGACATGATTTATTCTGGGATATTTCAAATTACTCTTTTATTTTAAAAAGTTGTGTGGTTTTAAATATACCCATCTCATTTATTTGAAACCATGAAGAATTTGAACCCTTTTTTTGCCATTTAGACATAACTCTAGATGCATGTTTTTCAAGGTTTTTAATAATTTCAGAAATATTAGTATTTTCAAAGAAAATAATGTTCTCTCAAGTTTACAACAATTCTTAAGAAAACCATTCTGTCTTGACATGAGCTCGTATAAACCAGTCTTTTGAATTAAATATTCTAGGCCCTCGGAGACCATTTCCACAGATCCAAGGACTCAAACCCAATATGTTGTGTCCATGAAAATATAGCTTTTAAATAAAGAACATAAAATTTTAAAAGTGTTCTTATTTCTTTGGGCATTTGAGGAGAAACACTGTGAAATAACAGAATTCACCATGAAAAATGGCACTATTCATAAAGACAATGTGAAATTTTAAAAGCAGCCCAATATACAGGCTACAGAAGGAAGGGTCCCAATGGGAAAATTATATTCATCACGTAAATGAAATAATTCCTAAATCTAATTCAGTTCCCTTCTTACTAATAAAAGTAGGAACTGCTTCAAACCATAGATCTGAGTCATAAATTACAACCATATTAAAGAGGGATTTGTGGTTCACTGACCCAAAGATTATTTGGGGTAAAAAGAAATTTTAACTCTGTCAACAGAACTCACAGTGATGAAATGCAAGATCCTGAAATATTTTGCTTTATTTTATCAATATGGACAGCTTTTTTATGATCACTCATACCACAAAGATTATGCTTGGCTGCAATGAGTAATTTTGCCTTTTTAACTACTGTAAATTCACTGAATAGTTGTCAATATTTTCCTTCATCTAATCCTTGAGAAATCCATCCATATTCCAGTTGTCTATCAAGTTTGATTTCTATGTTCAAAGCTATTAGAGATGAACCTTCAACAGTCATTATTGCAGCTCATGTTACTTCCCACACTGCTGGCTGCAATTCACAGTTCACATAATACTTGGTAGTTTGGCATGAGGGTGAAAGCTATTTGCTGTTTAATTACAGAATTAAAACTTTATTGTAAAAGCTCATCTAAATTTCCTAATGAAACTCCAGTACATGTCAGTAATGAACTTAAACCACCATGCTTCCTGAAATAAATGGAAGATTTATACTAGCATATATTTGGCATTGTGTAAATCCTCTTTGAATTTAATATGAGTTATAGATATGTGATTTCTCTTTGCGCACTCAGGACCTAGCCTCTTCCAAATAAGTAGAATAGACTGGCTTTCATCCTGAGTAGGTAAACATTGTGATTCGCCTGTGAAAAAATAATATAAGACCAGTATTATGGAGCAGAGTAAAGCAAAAGATGTTTCAGTGATTGAATTTCACTTGTAACCTTGGATGAACTGTTGAGAAATCATTGGTATGTTCTTGTTTCTGCATCAAAAAGTCTACTGCTTCTAAATTCCTTAACTGGGTTTCCTTGGTCAATTACTGAAAAGAAATGGGAATGGAAGGAGATCTAGTAACAATGTGAACAAAATAGAATCATAATCCTTTAGTTTGGAAATAAAATTGTTTTCCCTTTCTTTAAAGTCTTTTTCATTTGGCCTTCCTTCTTTCTTTTCCTAAATAGCGTTTATTTTTATTTATTTTAATTTGTATTTGTACATGCTTGCTGTGCATAATTATGAAGTTCCTTACGGGGAGTTGGTGCATGTACATGTCTTATCTCAATATTTTAGCCCTCATCCCTTGGTCTCCTTTCCTTTTGGAAAAGCTCCATAAAGCCTAAATACAAAGCCTCTTGACCCTGAATACCTGGATTAAGCCTCTGGATGCACTGCTATTTAGGCAACTGAATAATCCCTCTGTATCTCAGTCTCTCTATTTGGAAAATATCTATAATAAATATAACCCACTCCAAAGACTGTCATGAGAATTAAATGAGTCCATATATGTATCATATATATATATTATATATATATATAACATATATTATTAATACATGGCATTTACCATATCAAATAAATGTTACTACATAACATTTTCTTTTTTTTGTTAAATTCTTTTATTGGTACATTTTAGGTATACAACACAATACATTTCTCACTGGGAATTGTACCTTTACATAATGCATCTTGGTTCTCATTTTTTTCCCATTCCTACCCTCCCTTCACCCCCTCCACCATTCCCTATTTACGAAGACTTTATTTCCATTTTTTCCATTTCTCATCATTTTTCCTTTCCATTCTTTCCTTTCCCCTGCCCTTCCCACTACCCCTACCCCTCTGGACCTTTTCTTCCTATTTTGCATTATTGATTATTCATTCTAATCATTGGTACATTTTAGGTATACAATATAATGACATTTATCATTGGAAATTTGCACCTTTACATAATGTCTCTTGGTTCTTATTTTTCACCCTTGCCCAGCCCTCCCTTCAACCCCTCCATTCCTCCTTATTTACAAAGATTTTGTTCCTATTTTTCCATTTTCTCATATTAATCCCATTCCCTTCTATCCTTTCCCCTATCCGTCCCACTTCCTTCCCCTTTGCCCCTTTTCTTCCTATTTCACATTACCTATTATACATTTAGCCCTTATTTACAGTTTCAGTTTCTCACACCAGAGAAACTATTTGGTATTTATACATGTGGGTCCTATTTATTTCACTTAAGAGTATTGCTTCAATGTGCATCCACTTAGCTATAAATGTCTCTAATTTCTCATTTTTTATGGCTGAGTAGTACTCCATTTTATATAAAAAAAACAACAACCCACATTTTATTTATCCAGCCTCCAGTTGTTGGGCATTTGGGCTGTTTCCAAGTTTTAGCTATCCCAAACTGTGCTGCTATGAACATGGGTGCACATATATCACTGTGGTGTGATTCTTTTAATTCTTTGGGGAAGATCCCCAGCAGTGGAATAGCGGGGTCAAATGGGACTTCCAGTCCTAGTTCTTTGAGATATCTCCATACTGATTTCCACAGTGGTTGCACCAGTCTACACTCCCACCAGCAGTGGAGCAGGGTTCCTCTTTCCCCACAGCCCCACCAGCATTTGTTATTGGTTGATTTCATGATAGCAGCCAGTCTTTCTGGAGTGAAGTGGAATCTCAGCATTGTTTTCATTTGCATCTCTCGAATGACCTGTGATGTTGAACATTTTTTCATGTATTTATTTTCTATTTCTACTTCTTTGTCTTAGAAATATCTGTTCATTTCAGATGCCCATTTTTGGATTGGATCTTTAAATTTGGGAGGCCTGATCTTTTTAAGTTCTTTATAGATTCGAGATAGTAGACCTTTGTCTGAGGAAGAGCAGGTGAAGATTTTTTCCCACATTGTGGGTTGTCTCTTCACACTACTGGTGGTTTCTCTTGCTGTGCAGAAGTCTTTTAATAAGAAGAGATTCCACTTGTTGATTGTTTGTGCTCGTTCACAGGTAACCAAGGTTTTGTTCATAAAATCTTTTCCTACACTGATATCTTCAAGAGTTCTACCTAACCTCTGTTCCAACTGGTTCAGAGTTTCTATTTTAATATTTAGATCTTTAATCCATTTTGATTTTAGTTTAGTGCATGATGAGAGATACAGGTCTAGTTTTAATCTTTGGCAAGTTGAAGCCCAATTTTTCCAGCACCATTTATTAAAGAGGCTATCTTTCCTCCAGTGAGGGTGTTTGGCTCCTTTATCAAAGATGAGATGGCTGAGTGTGTCTGGCATTGTTTCTGCATCTTCTAATCTGTTCCATTGGTCCTCAGATCTGTTTCTTTGCCAGTGCCATGCTGTTTTTATCACAGTAGCTTTGTAGTATAGTTGCAGGTTGGGGAATGTGATACCCCCTGCAATGTCTCTGTTACCTTGAATGGCTTTTGGTATTCTGAATCTGTTCTTGTTTCAAATGAATTTTTGGATTGTTTTCTCAAGGTCCATGAAGTATGCTGCTGGGATCTCAATTGGAATTGCATTAAATCTATATAGCAGTTTTGGAAGTATGGCCATTTTCACTATATCAATCCTTCCTACCCAGGAGCAGGGGATGTCTGTCCATTTTCTCATATCATCTTCAATCTCTCTTTTCAGAGTGCCATAGTTTTCAGAGAGGAGGTCTTTGATTTCTTTCATTAGGTTGATTCCTAGGTATTTCAGCTTTTTGGATGCTATTGTGAAAGGAATTATTTGCCCTATTTCTGTCTCAGTGAGTCTGTTGTTCATGTGGAGGACAGCTACTTTTTTGTGTGTGTCGATCTTGTAACCAGCTACTTGGCTGAATTTGGTTATTAAGTCTAGAAGACTTTTGGTGAAGTTCTTGGGGTCTTCTATATAGAGTATCATGTCATCTGCAAATAATGACAATTTGACTTCTTCATTTCCTATCTTTATTCCTTTTATTTCTTTCTCTTGTCTAACTGCCATGGCTAATGTTTCCAGAACTATATTGAACAAGAGTGGTGAGAGTGGACATCCTTGCCTTGTTCCTGATTTTAGTGTGAAGGATTTCAGTTTTTGACCATTTAGTATGATATTGACTGTTGGTTTTTCATAGATGGCTTCTATCAGTTTGAGGTAGAGACCATCTATTCCAATTTTTTGTAGGGTTTTTAATCACAAATACATGTTGGATTTTGTCAAATGTTTTCTCTGCATCTGTGGAGATAATCATATGGCTTTTGTCGTTGGCTCTACTGATATAATGTATTACATTGATTGATTTGCATATATTGAACCATCCCTGCATCCCTGGGATGAATCCCTCTTGATCAGGGTTTATGATCTTCTTGATGATCTTCTGCATTCTGTTTGCCATTATCATATTAAGGATTTTTGCATCTATGTTCATTAGTGAGATTGGTCTATAGTTCTCTTTTTTGGTTGGGTTTTTCTCTGCTTTGGGGATCAAGGTGATGCTTGCTTCCAGGAATGAATTTGGGAGCATTGCTTCCCTTTCAATTTCATTGAAGAGTTTAAACAGTAGTGGCAGCAGTTCCTCTCTAAATGTCTCGTAGAATTCAGCAGTGAAGCCATCAGGGCCTGGGCTTTTCTTAGTTGATAAGATTTTAATTACATTTTCAATGTCATTGGTTGATATTGGGTTGTTCCGAATTTTTAGGTCCTCTTTCTTCAACTTTGGTAATTCATGCGTATCTAGGAATCTGTCCATTTCTTCTGTGTTGTCCTTCTTATTGGCATATAGATTCTGAAAGTAGGTATTGATGATCCTCTTGATTTCTGCTGGGTCTGTTGTAATTTCACCCTTTTCATTCCTAATTGCATGGATTTGGGCCTTTTCTTTCCTTTTTCTGATAAGGTTGGCTAAGGGTTTGTCAATTTTGTTGATTCTTTCGAGGAACCAACTCCTGGCTTCATAGATTTTTTTGTATCATTCTCTTAACTCTCCATTGCATTGATTTCTCCTCTGATCTTTATAATTTCCTCCCTTGTATGAGCTTTGGGGTTGTCCTGCTCTTCCGTTTCTAGAAGCTTGAAGTTCAGCATCAGGTTGTGCAATTGGGCTCATTCTGTTTTCCTAATATTTGTATTCACTGCTATGAATTTCCCTGTAAGACTGCTCTCATTGTGTCCCATGGATTCCGATATGTTGTATTGTCATTGCCATTTAATTGAAGGAACTGTCTGATTTCTTCTCTAATTTCCTCTATGACCCACTGGTTATTCAGAAGTGTGTTGTTCAATTTCCATGTGTTTATGAAATTTTTCATTTCTTTTGCTATGGATCTCCAATTTCATTGGGCTATGATCTGATAATATACAAGGGATAACTTCAATTCCTTTGCACTTACTTAAACATGTTCTATGTGTGAGTATGTGGTCTATTTTGGAGAATGACCCATGAGCCGCTGAGAAGAATGTGTATTCTGATTTTGTGGGGTGGAAGACTCTGTAAACATCTGTTAAATTCATTTGTTCAAAAGTTCGATTGAGTTCTAGTATTTCATTACTTATTTTTTGTCTAGTTGATCTATCTATTTGTGACAGTGGGGTGTTGAGGTCTGCCACTACAATTGTATTAGTGCATATATGACTTTTCATGTCCGTTATTATTTGTTTTCTATAGTTGGGTGCACTAGTGTTTGGTGCATAGATATTTATGATTGTCATCTCTTCCTCTTGGATTCTTCCATTTACAAGGATGTAGTTTCCTTCTTCATCTCTCTTCATCAGTGTTGGTTTGAAATCTACTTGATCTGCCAAGAGGATAGCTACTCCTGCTTTTGTTTGGGTTTCTGTCGCATGGAGTATTGTTTTCCACCCTTTAACTTTCAGTCTATGAGTTTCCTTTGGAATTAAGTGTGTTTCTTGTATGCAGCATATTGTTGGATTTTGCTTCTTGACCCATTCTGCCAGTCTGTTTCTTTTGATTGGTGAATTGAGACCATTAACGTTGATGGTTATAACTAAAACATATTGACTTATCATTGCCATGACTTTTTCTTTTTGTTGGGTTCTCCCCATTTACATTTAATTTCTTGTCATGCCAGATGGGTTCATTCTGATTTGCTTCCTGGGGTTATGATCCTCAATGTCTGCTCCTAGGATATTGTGTAAAATTCTTTGGAGTGTGGTTTGGTATTCACGAAGTTCCTAAGGTGCTCTTTGTCATGAAAGTATCTTATTTCTCCATCAATTTTGAAAGATAGTTTTTCAGGGTACATCAATCTGGGTTGGAGGCTTTTTTCTTTTAGGGCTTGGAATATGTCACTCCAAGCTCTTCTTGCCTTGATGGTTTGTGTTGAGAAGTCTGCTGTGATTTTGATGGGCTTTCCTTTGTATGTGACTTGTTTCTTTTCTCTAACTGCTTGTAGAACTTTGTTCTTCTGTTGTGTTTCTGGAATCTTAACAATTATATGCCTCTGTGTAGATTTTTTTTTGATCAAGGCTATTTGGAGTCCTATATGCCTCACTTATCTGTATGTCAAGCTCTTTTCCCCTGCTTGGGAAGTTTTCTGCCATTATTTCTGTGAAGAGTTTTTTTATGTCATCTGCGCTCTCTCCTGTTTCTTCATTGACTCCAATCAGTCTTATGTTATTCTTCTTTGCATCATCTAGCAGCTGTTGGATTGATTTCTCATTTTCCCTTATAATTTTGAAGCAATTTTTCTTTTCCTGGTCATTACTTGCAATCTTACCTTCTATATATGAAATTCTGTCCTCACACTGGCTCATTCTGCTGTGTAGACTTTCAGTGGAGTTTTTTATCTCCTGGAAATCTATTTGCATCTGTTTTGTGGTTTCCATTTGTTTCCTATATTGGGATTCCATCATGTTTCTCAGCTCCTCTCTAGATTTATTAATCATGTCTTGCACTAGGAGCACAATTTCTCCTGTTATCTGAGAAATTATTTCTGATTTCATTTTTTCCAGATCCCCTTTTGTTGCCAGTTCAGTCGGTCCAGGTGGTTGAGTATCAAAGTGTTCCATCTCATTTCCCTTTGGGGTTGCTGTAGGTGATCTGGCAGTCTGGTTTTGAGACTTATTTATGTGTTTTCTCATTTTGACTGGCGGGGGGTGCTGTTGGCACTTGCACAGATTACCTCCTCTGAGCTAGGAGAGGTGGGACAGGGCCCAGGAGCAGTTGTAGGGATGGTGGCCCAAAAGCCCTTTCCTGTGGGCTGGGAGCAGCAGGAGAGCTGGTGGCTGGGAAGCCCCTTCCTCTGGACCAGGAGCAATGGAACGGTGGCTCAGAAGCCCCTACCTCTGGGCCAGGAGCGGTGGGACTGATTACTGTGTTCTATTGGTCCGGTGTCCTCTGCATCTTTGTAGTCAATTTTTTTTTTTTTTGTACCAGAGATTGAACTCATGTCCTTGTGCTTGTGCAGCAGATGGTGAAACCACTGAGCTAAATCCCTGGCCAATACCATTTTCAATAAAGTTCTACTGTGGTCTTTCCCTTATTTCATATTATTTCATATGGAGCATTAAGTTGTGGATAGATTTCTAGGACAGGATTTCTATTCCCTGAAATGCTGTTGAGGATAGTAATTTGAGATCAATTATTATAAATAAAGGGTCTTGTTATATTGTAAATTCTTTTTAGGTGTGAGCAGAACAAATTTTTATAAATAGTATTTTTGTATCTGTGTAAATAACAATGTAAATTAATAATTTGTTTCTCTCATAGTACTTTGTGTAAATATCATCATAAACTTATTTCATAATTTACCTATTTATTGAAAAACATTAACCACCTTAATTTTCAGATTGCTTTTTGGGGGGGGGGGTGTACCAGGGATTGAACTCAGGACCTTGCACTTGCGAGGCAGGCTCTGGAACCACTGAGCTAAATTCCTGGCCCTCAGATTGCTTTTTGATAGGACATTTAATTGATCCATGACATGCTGTAGAGTTTGTTAATTGATATTTCTACTTCTCTGATATTCTGCAGTCTTCTTAAGGGTAATTGGCACATTTTTGTCAATGTACAAAAGATTACAGAGAACAAGAATACTGCAAATAGTGTGTGTGTGTGTGTGTGTGTGTGTGAGCAAGTACCAGACACTAAGCAAACCAAAGTATACTTTGCTTGTAGTAAAAGATGTGGGTGTGCTGAAACAATAAACCTATAGCAAAAACCATGTATTTTTATAACAAGTAGGAACATGGCCTTTTGAATATATAAAAGCAGTTAGCAGTTGTACTCAAATATAATGTGGTGCTGGAATGCCACAGAGCAAGTGATAAGTAAATGCAATGCCTTTAAAGACAATATGAAATACTGTTTTACTGTGGTTGTTATCTGCTGGCAATTATGCTGATTCATTCTTTATTGCTTTGAGTTCTTTTTCAGTCCCCTCATGTATGGGGTCTAATACTGCAGGGCTCAGAGTGCTGCCTACACAAGTGGGTCAAGAATCCTTGTTGGAGCAGGGGACACAATACAACACACACACACATACATGTACACACACAAACACACACGTAATTTTTTAAGTCAGAGGATTTGTCTTTCAATGGTAAAACAATTAGCTTTGTGACTTCAGATACAGTATTCTAAATTGAGGAATTTTGATCTATAAGATAGGTGAAATATCTCCCACATAACAAGATCTTTTTGAAAAATAAAAAGAAATGAGACACACCATGTGTAGAATTTTTTTTTTAATAAAAGAAAATATTTCTGAAGATCTTACTACAGGACCTAGTAATAGTGAGATACAAAATAGATTGTTATGCAAGACAGGTTAACAGACTGTGGAGATTGAATGCTAAAGGGCAGGTATTAGTCTCCTTGCTTGTGATGATCAAAGCAAGCAGGAATCAGTCATAGAAGTCAAGTATGCAGAGTCCTGTGCATTCCAGGACCAGTCACAGAAGCCAAGTATAAAGAGTCCTGTGCATTCCAGATTTATCAAAATAGTCTGTCAACTGCTTCAGCCTATGGACTACTGCAAAAAATTGTGGAAACTTCAGAAGAAATTTTGTACGACCTCAAGTTTTGTGTTTCTGTGCACAGACAATTGAATAAAAATATATATGTGGGGAACTTCCTATTTAAAGTAGAATTTCCTAAACTTGAGTGGACTGGAATAAACACAATAGGTAACACATAGATTACTTAAATGAACTTTGGAGAATATTCTCACGTAGATCATACTTGAGTATGTATTAATGTTTACTTCTTTCTGTTATGATATATGATGAAAAGGAAAAAACTTATGTGACCACTTCTCCTTCCTTAATGGAAATGTTAGCACTCAAGAAAATGTAAAATCCATAGGGCAAAAAATACAGTACTGATAAAAAGGTTTCTTGTTTTTTGGGTTTGTTTGTTTGTTTTCCTGTACCAGGGATCAAACTCAGGACCTTGCACTTGCCAAGCAGGCATGGCGCCACTGAGCTAAATTCCCAGCAGGTTTCTGTTTCTGTTTTCAAACCTTTTTATTTTGTTATTCCCACAATAGAAATCAAAAAGTGAGAAACTTAGAATCTGACTTTTTATGAAGCATGACTTGTTTAATTAAATATTGTTTATCACAAATGTAGACTTTGTATCTTTAAATATATATTGAATTAATTCAGTAGGAATATTTTGAGGTTAAAATTGTTCATACCTGTTACTATAGCTAATTTGGAGAATGTATATCTGACACAAATTCAACCTAAATATATATTAAAACATCTATGTATTTCTACTGTTTTAATAATATGAATTAATGCTTTATTAATTTTATTAATTCACAGTCCTTTAGGCAACACTCAAAAATAAAAATTGTGAATGCACTTATAATAACTAATTTATCATTCAAAATTGCAGTATATTTATTCAAAAAGTAATTATTTAAGTATTTTGGGGAATAACAGTAACAATTTACAAAAATCCACTCCTCCATAAATGCAATAATACCAGGAAATAATTCTTAAAGAGAACATTTTACAGCTCTAGAAAATAACCAAAGCCTTCAGAAAGTCAATATTTTATTCAAAAACATCTGAATCTAGATAAGAAGAGGAAGCTTTGTGGCATTTTTATTTGCCCTATTCCCAGCCTCCTCTCCGCAGCTCCACCCCTGGTAGCCTTGAGCACTTGCAGTTTTTCCAAGCAAAATAGAAAAGCCAGCAGCAGAGCAGTCAGAGGAGGAGGGAAATAGTTTTGGAGGGCCCAATGAAAGGTGTGCCCCACCTTCAAGAATCTTTTACTTTTTTTGACCAATCTGTCAGCTCCCTAGGCAGACTTCGTGTACAGAGCTTCTCCTTATTTATCCAACTCAGCAGATAACTGAGAGCCCCAGGAAAGGGTTCAAAAACATCATTCTATAGCCAGTTGTTCAACATCCCAATTTGCCAAGGTGTTAACATAAATTGGATAAAGAGCTGACACAAACTTAGAAGGATATTGAAGGAATGAGATTATCATAGAATGCTTTGAAAAGTTCTGACACATTCCTTGAGATCTATAAAGCCACATTCAATAGCAGGGAAGTGTGCATGCCAAAGGGACAGCTGGGAAGGGCCCAAGCTCTCACTGGTGGATGATTTTGAGTTGGAAGAATCAGTAATTGAAAATGAAGGCAGAGTTGTAGACTGCTGTTAAGCACTGAAGAAAGACAGCCCTCACCACCACAGAGCACAGACCCTAGTCACGGAGCGAGAATTACAGATTATTCTGATTATTCTCTAGTAAATTAACTCAGTAGAGACTTCAGTGGTCACATATAATGCAGAATGCAAATACTCATTTGTACCCTGGAAAAACTACAAGAAATGTAGTATTTCTAAAAGCATTGTACAGATGAGTGAGAGGATTGTGTATCTTTTCACAAATATTCTTAAAATTGCTTCTTTGAAACTTTCTCCACCTGATTAGCCCTGCTCTGCTTCTGAGGAATGTTATCTGCTCCTTTTCCCATGCAATACCTCAACCTGCTGGCTTCTCCTTGCTTTTTCTCCCAGGACTCTGTTGTCCCTCTTGCATAGAGAGTAAAGGTTCAGATCTAAAACCATCACCCACCAAAGCCTTATGTGTTTGGAAGGTGATGGATCATGGGACATTATACTCATCAGAGATGAACCCCACTGATAAGTTCACAACTGACTTGCTATTAGGAGGTGGGGCCTGATTGGGAACTGCCAATGGAGACCTGGAAGGGTGCAACTTCCTTCCCTGCTCTTCCCTTCTCTTTCTGCTTCCTTGCTGACATGGTTTGAACATCTTTTCTTCCACCGTACCCATGCCTTCGAGACATAGACTGAAACCACAAGCCAAAACAAACTTCCTTAAGTACGGGGTGTTGAGTATTTTGACCCAGCAATGAGAAAGAGACTAAGACAAAGAACAACTTGATTTTTTTTTTTAACCACCTTGAGGTGCACACAATCCCATCTTCTGGAAGTGGAAATATTTGGAGTTATGTATCTTGAAACAAAACCAAAAACAATGAGCAAAAACCAAGAGAAGACAAAAATAATAAAACAAGAAACTATTTTCTGTCACATGAAAATTATTCCACTAATAAAAGATTTCCTGATTTTTTAAATCTATTTTCTAATTTGTTTAAATCCCACTGGGCTCTTAATAATTTTATAAATAAAAAAGATTATTTCATTGGTAGCACATATTAATGTGCATACAATTATATTTGTGTGTATTACATTCCCATGTGAGGTGGATATATAACAAATTTTTATTCTAATAGTTTCTTTGTAAAGAATATAAAATACTGAAGTTAAGCATTATATTATTCTTTATTTTCACCGATTTTACTAGTGATTATAAAGGGATAGACTTGATCCAGGAGAGTTAATTTTTTCCCATCCAAATGGTAAGGTTTTATCAGAATTGACAAATCTTTTCTTGCTCTTACTTTTGCCTGCATGAAAATTTTCCCTATCGTGTCTTTTTTTCCAACAGATCTTACACTTCAAGCCATAGTGGTCTTTCTGTTCTCCCTCAGCTTGAGTGGAATTTTCTGTTTTAACAAGCCAGTCCATTTACAAATCCTAGCAACCCAAGAGCTTCAATATCACAATTCAGGACTTCACTGACTAAAATGAATTGTTTAAAATATTCAGACAACAAACATCATTGTACATTAAAAATACAACAAAAGTTGTAAAGTCATAAGTATGTAAATACAAACATGAATGTACAGAACTTATGCATAACAGTTTTAATATGATTGCTCTAAATGAAATTTATTGTGAAAGCCTGTACCATATTACCTATAATTCAAGGGTAAAGTAACAGTATACAGTTAATCAAAAATGAAATTATGACTCAATTAGCATATTAGGATATGGAGGTTAATAATCAATGAAAGATTTAAAGAGGTTACCTCTGGGAAACATGACTTGAAAAATAGGGACAAGAAATTGCCTATTTTTGTTATTTTATTTTTTATTCTTATTGGTTATATGGAAGTCTATTTGAGTCTAATACAGTTATTTAATTTGAAAACAATGTTCATATTATACTAAAAATTGAAAATTAATGTTAAATGATAAATAATTTTAATGAGTATTTCATAGGTATTTGATGAATTTTTTAATTTGACTAATAGAAAGTTAAATTTTTAAAAATTCTACTCATTATGCAAATGTTATTTAAAAACACTAGATACTCTGAAATGATCATCCCAAATAATTTAATGTTAACTGTGCTCAAAATGCAGCCTAAGACACACTCTGCCTTTTTCAAAGTAGGAAATTCAAACATTGTACATTTTATTGTGAGTATGCCAGTTCCAAGTTCAGAAAATCTTGTTTATGTGTATTTCTGCTATTCAGTTTTAAATGCTTCTCTCTTAGATCCAATAACCTGTTATGAAATGATAGAATTTACTGGAAAATTCTAAGAATCATGACTCTATATTAAGAACTAGCATTCTTTGAAAAGCATAAAGCAAAATACATTAGCAAACATCAATAAGCTGAGTGACATGCAATATCTGTGGACATCTTTAACATATTTCCCATTTCCTTCTTAAAGGCTAAAATAGGCAGAAGAAATATATATATATGCATAATCCATAATGTGTGTATATATATACACACATTCCAAAAACTGATCATATATTATAACAAAGCCTGCTAACAAATATTTCAAATAGATTACAGATGGACTGGTAGATGAACAGCCTCATCTTTGTTAATCTTAGTGTGATGTACCATTATTGCAATTTAATGTGTTCCACAATGTAAAAATGATTGGAAAATAATATGTACAAAACCTCAGTGAATTCCATAAGATTAATTGTTCAGGCTGAATCATCTGAAAGTTTTATAGTTATCTAAAAGTAAATTTGAAATGGACACATTTTCCCAATCCTGAACTCTACAAATTTTCATACTGAAAATTTTATGAAATTAAGATGTTTTATTGTAATTACTTTTTTAAAGTTATCTAAGTGCCACACAGTAGAGTAAGTCATAATGTAATGGTCAATTACTATAAATCTGTAAATTAGATATAGCTTTAATATAGTTCTTAATGTAGCTGTGTCTTCAATATTGATATTTCTAATAAAAGTATAACATGATGTTAAAATGTGACAATTTTTCTGTTTCAATTATGTCTCCAGAAAAAAATGTGAGAGCTTCTTTCAGAATTTCAAAGTGATGAGCATTTTCACAAAAGGAAAGCTATGAAAACTAATTTAGAGGTCTTAGCTAACCATCAGTAATTAACTTTTACAATAGATGTAGAAGCTGAATGGAAACATTTTAAAGGATCGTCAGGGTACACTGAATATCCAGAGGCTGAGATGGGGAAGGCTTTCCTAAGAAAAAGTGTCCAAAGAGATCATGCTTTGTTTACCTAGAGTTTAGGGTAGAATAACGTCTTCAAGAACTGATTTCTGATTTGAGCCAGAAATCTAAAACCTAACAACTGAATTTGGTTAGCTGCTGTGATAATATATCAAAAGAATGTTTATTTCTGAATTGATGAATTGATGAAATCACTGAGGTAAAGGATACACAGCTGTTTCCCATTGGACAAATAGGAATCATGTAAGAGAAAATGATCCTAGAGTTGCCTTAGGTGTTATCTGGTGGGACTTCCTAAAGGGCTGAGCTTGTCTCAGCAAAACCAAACTGAAGGTGAACTGCCAATGCTTACAGGCCATGAGAACTGCTGAGGCAATCAATTGGAAGAGATGAATTTATGTCTTAGTAGGTGGAGAAGGAAGAGGATAATAAAGCGCACATCATCCAATCTAAATAAGTCAATTTTAAACACCTGCTAAACACGGAGAGGGCAAAGCAAGAACACCCAATAAAAAAAAGCTAATAAGACACAAACTGTAGCAGGACTCTCCCAGAGAGAAAGGAGACACTAAGGCTTTTTCTAGGAAGTAGCTTTATTTGTGTCACCCCAGGACTCAGTGGGTTTATACTCAAAAGACTAAGCCCCCCAAATGTGGCATTTTGCCTTTTATACAATTTTTGTGTCTTTGTCTCCCAAAAATGGATGCACTAAAATACCACAGCCAGATTGGGTAAAATCTATGTTACAGAGTAGTGCTTGAACTACACATAGCTAGGAACTTACTGAACCATGTTGTTTTTCTTGGTTCTGAGCAGAATCTCTCTTTCCAACATTCCTTCAGGAAGGGCCCAGCCACACTCCTCTGAAGAAGGGTCCTGCTACAGAAACATTGATACCTACTACTTTCTGGCCACTTTCAACCCTAAAAGAGTCTTCAAGCTGCCAGAAAATAGAGAGCATGAAATGAAAGAATACAACAATTCTTTTCACTTCAAGGGGCCTATTATAACTAAGCCAAAGGAGGGGAGGAAATTTCAGATGAATTTTAAGATTAAGCTCTGACATTGAAATTGGTTGGGGCCAGGGATTTAGCTCAGTGGTTCTGCCACCTGCCCTTAAACATAAATTCAACAGCACCTATGCAGATTGTTTGAAATTAGTAATAATGGCAACAATAAAATACCAGATCAGAAGAGTTATAGCTATAGGAGGACTCTTACTTTATAAAAAGAAAGAAAAAAATAATACTTCAGTGTATTCTGTGTAAACTTCAGTGCACATTTTAAAAATAATGAAAGGTACAATAAAGCAAGCAAAAAGTAAGTGTGAAGAAAATAATAGCAATAAAAGCAAAAATTAAATTATATAAAGCAATTAATTAAAATTAAATTAAACTAGAAGAGAGCTCTATCTTTGAGAAAACCAATAGCAAAAACAAATCACTAAACTGTTTAACCTATCAAAGATGGTAAAAAATAAACTCACAGCTAGGAATAAGAGTGGTTGTATTCTTATACACTTGGCAGCTATTTAAAAGTAAGCGAATATAAACAATTTCATGCTAATAAATATGAACATGTTTAAAGACTTTCTTTAGAAAAAAATTGATCATCAAATCAGACTCCTAATTTTAAAAACTGTTGCATAATTATGGAAAAAGTTAAAGTTGTGTAAAATTATTCTTCTAAAATTGTGTATAAAACCTATGTGATCATATGTCTGGTTCTTTAAGTCTTTTTTGTTTTCAGCCACAATGTAATTAACAGAGACCCTTCCCCAGTGAAACAGCCAAAATATTAGACAAATGATCAGAAACTGCAATGTGAATACATTGGACCAAAAAATAGTGCAGCAGAATAATTCCAGTGAGAAGGAACAAAGGAGGTGAGGCAACTTACTGGATCGGCCCACTACTTCCTAGAGTGTTTCCAGGATGCAGTGCAGAGAAGGAAAGGGGAAGGCCACATTTCCTTTTCCCAGTCTCATTTGAGTAAGGCATAGTACAAACAAAGAGCACAAAGGAAAGGATGGATAGAGGGAGATAAGGGGATAGGTCTCTTGAAAATAGGAAGGGGTCCAAAACACCATGGGCAAGATGAAAGGAGAAGAAGATATTAAACAAGTAAAATAAAGATATGCCTTGTACAAGTACCTCATGACCTAAATGATTATAAACATTACATATCATAAGCATGAAATAAAAGTAAGAATATTAACAAGTATGAAAATGGGCAAAGGAGATTTAGCAGAGGAAGAAGGAAGGCATGAGGAAAGGAAGAGGGGATTAAGAAAAGAACCAAGCTGTATTTTGTACGTGTACCCACTTTCCAAGATGACTGTAAACTGTATGCACTGCAAACATGTACTAGTAAAAAAAAATGATTTCCCATATAAAAATATTTTTCTTTTCCAGGTTCTTACATGTTTACGTTAAATAATATCTGTTAAGGACTCATTGCCTTTTAAAAAATATGTCTAAGAGTTTTTTTCTTGCAGAGTTTTGTCTTTGTTAATAAGATTTGATGAATTATCACACTGAAATTGAGAGTGAAAATTGATAAATCTGAGGGTCAGAAATCACTAAATTTTTGACAGTACCTAGAAATTGTGATTGAATAATCTTATCTTGTTACCATTTTGTAACTAACTAATTTACACAAAAGTAATAAGAATGTTAAAAAACTATTTTGAAACACAAAATGATAGACACCATAGCAAATAGTTCATAATACGTTAAGTATGACTACCCTGTTCCCTGTACTTATTTGGTATCAATTTCTTATCTTGAAGCAAATGAAGTTTGTTGAGTGAGATTCCTACATGTGTCCACATCTTGAAATTCATCAGTCCAATAATAGCAGTCAATTTTGAAAATAGCTCTAGTTTCATCACTCAGATAAGATTCTAATTTGAAACTGCAAGAAGAGAGCAGAAATAATTTATTAACCTCTGGCCAAATACAGTTACTTTGCAGCTAGTAATAAGATTGCACTATAAGAAATAATTTTAATAGTTTATTATTTAAAGTTAAGTGAAATTCCATGTTAGATTTTTGGTGCATCTAAGGCATCTATTTTTTATCACATATTAAATTATGTTCCAAAAAATGTCAATCTTAAAATGAGGCTGTTGAATTTATTCTTTAAAAGACTGGCAAAGTATTAATGTCTAGAAAATAAACAGAAGTGAGGTCTGTGACAAGATATAGAAAGCTTTAACTCTCATAAAGGAGAAGTAAAAAACATCTGCAAATGTTTTAAGGTAAAATTCTGTGATAACCAAGAGGGGCAAATAGACTGAAAGAAGAAAATTCAAGGAGCATTGTTTGGCAAGACTTTTTTTTTTTATAGATTCAAAGATTACTTCTTTCTCCAAGTCTACCGTAATAAATCAGCCACCCACTGAAAACAGAATTTAGCAAGCAGATATCCTAGTTATATCTTTGACTCTTATTGGAGTACAATACTATAAACAGAAGATAGTAAAGAAATAGGAATAAAACATTTTTATCAAAAAGTAAGAATTACCCAACAACTCAGAAAAATCTGTTGGTATGTTTGTCAATGTTGATTTCTTAAGAGTCTGTGTATTGTTTAAATTATCAAATTTAGAAAAGCCTGGGATGAAAAATTAATAGTGTTCAAATAGTCTAGGTACTTCCATATTTAGTCCCCACAAACTGTAGCATTTCATTCATGTGCATCAAAACTTTGATTTTATAACTGGGCAAGAGGAACTGGTTTCACTGGTAGAATGCACCGGTGGGATAAAGAAGGGATGATATAAAAAAGTGATATATATTTGCATTTGTCTCATAAACATTTAGTCTGAGCCTTCTTGGATAAAGGCAACAAAAATATGAAAACTAATCAAAAGTTACACTTTGTAAGATTTTGGCCACAATTATTGCCACTGCTATGTTCAGGATTCAAAATGTGAGATTTGTTGAACAGCTTTTTGTCTCTCTTGAACAGATCTCTGTCTCTAACCCCTCAACCCCTCTTTCTCTCCTTCTACTCTTCCTCCCTCTGCAGACCACTTAAGTAGGAGGAGGGAAGAAAGTTTAGAAAGCACAGATTAAATCAAGACTCACTGGTGAAAAATGATGATGGAGACACATTCCTGAATGTCCAATTAGGATCTAGAATGGAGAAAAAGAATTGGTTCTGAGCATGAAGTACTTTGGCACATCAAGAACTACATGGAGCAGTTTGGCTGGAGCAGAGAAATGGCATAAATCTCATGACGTCACACGTACAACTTGAGCAGGAGTCAGATTGTGCAGGGTCTCATGGGTGGAGTATGTTACTGTAGGTGCATCAGGCAATTGAGTAAGGTTTTGATCAAGGGAACAAATTTGATCCAGTTATTTATTTTTCCACTATAAAACCTGAATTCAAATTCCTCATTTTTAATAGGAAAGAAGGAAGGAAGGGAGGGAGGGAAGGAGGGAAAGGCTAATGGTGCATTTCATGAGCTAAGCATAATAGTTCACCGTTATTTACCCTCACCCCTTTCTCTTTCTTGATGATATAGATTAGATAAACATAGTTAGACCATAGACAGATATAAAAGGAAATTTCTTGTTAGATATAGATACAGATATATAGATGACAGATATATAGCAGCATATATCCGTGTGTCAGACATACTTGTTAAAAAAAAACAAACCATCAATCACAATATGTGTACTCTGACGGTGTAGGAAAGCTGCTAATGTAAGTAAAGGAGAGAATATTCCATAAGTGAAAGATAATGCAATGGTGATAGTTTGTTGTCACAGAATCTGTTATGCTCATAGAGTTGTAAGATACGGCTTAGTAGCAGAAAAATGTTATTGTAATTCGCAGCAGAAAATGTTACTATTATTCATTATTATCTCTTTGAGACTGAAAGGGGGTATTTTTCATAATTACACTGGAAAAAAAGAAAAAATGGATATAAATTAGAATTAAATACACTAGGTGTAATATAATTTATCTTTGATTTGTCTTTTTTCATTAGTACATGTTTGCAGTATATACGGTTTACAGTCATATTGGGCAGTGGGTACATGCACACAATGCAGCTTATTTCTTATTTTAATCCCCTTACCCTCCCCTCCCACTTATCTACCTCCTCCTCTAAATCCCCTTCTCCCATTTTGTCTTATTGCTTTAGAAAGTTTGACTGAGACAATTTCATTAAAAATTTATAAACAGGATTATAATGGTATTATATCAGACCTTTATCAAATGTAACAGAGGCTAAACAGCCTCCCAAGTTTTATATCTGAGTGAAGATAAGAAGCCTTTTTAATTTGGAGTAGGCAGCAATTGGAAGGAAGGTGCAAATTTGAACAGGATGAAGGATCATGGAAAACTTTAAGGCTGAGACAACTTGGCCGTAACATCAGAATATAAGCACTCTTTTCTGGGAAATATGACTCTGCAAAGCTGCATAAGAAAGCTCAAGGAATGGGGTCCTTACAAGATAGTCTGTTATCTAGGAAGGAACTGTAGAGCCCAAGAATATCACAAGCTTTGTAGCAGTTTTTCCATTGGCATTATATTTTCGTTTAAACAAGGAGCAATTCCTCCGTAACAAAGCGGAGGTGCCACTGTACATTCAGGGCTTCTTGCCTTTCTTGAGCTTTCATTGTATGTAAACTGTGCTGTAAATAAACTTTCTCCAAATTCAGTCCATAAGGTATATTAGAGAATATTTTATCTGATCTATCAGAAGATTGATAGTAACACAACGCTGCAAAGGGTGGGCCTCAGAAACCAAGTGGAAAAGACAGATTGATAAGCATGGTTCGGTGTGTGAAATGACTACTTGTCCAGGCCAAAGAAGGGGCCAGACCTCCCAGTGTGATCAAACACTTACTGGCTGTTGGGGTCATAAAGAGAGAGACTGAGGAAACAAGCCAAATGTGAATTACAAATGTCTCATGTTCTTGATAACTTCAAATTATTAACAATTAGAGAATAGAATTGATTTTATTTCTTATATACCACTCATGCTTAGGATAGCTTGTGTATATTTGGCTATTCCTCTATGGTCATAATGTTCTGAACATAGCATTAATAATATATCATTTGCAGCTTCAGAATCAGAGGGTTTGTAGTTTCAAAACACAGAGCAAAGATGTGTTGAGGAGTCAGCTCACTATTTCTTTCAAATGTAATGTAGCTAAGGGAAAAGATATGAGTTTTCAAGATTCCACAGCAAGGTTGAAGTATTAAAAGACCAGGAGCCTAACTCTCTCCCAGTCATAAATCTGAGACAATAATTTTTACTACCAATTGGCAAAGAAAAAATAAACTTTCATTTCTCTGAACAAATCTTGGCAGTAAGAAGATAATTTAACAGCGTGAAAAGCTTTGCGGCTAATGTCATCATCATATGATGGTAAATAGGGATAGACATTGCTCAAAAAACCTGACACTAGAAATTCTATTTGTCCCAATGATACCCCTCTAGACATCTTTCCAAAAGAGTTAAATACATCACATTATACTGATATATGCATACAAAGTTTATAGTAGCACAACTCATAATGGGTAACTCTTGGAAGCAGCCTATATGTCCATCAACAAATGAATGGATAAAGAAAATGCAGTATTTATAAACAATGGAGTGCCACTCTTCCAGACAGAAAGGTAAACTTGAGTCATTTGTAGGAAAATAGATGCACCATGAGACCATAATGTTAAGTGAAATAAATCAGACATGCAAGTTTAAATATATGGTTTCTCTTATATGAGAAATTCAAATTATAAATAAAGAACAAAATAAAAGCTAGATAATAGTATATAGGGAAATAGATCTTTCTCAAAGGTGAAAGAGATAGAAAAATGGTGGATGGAAATGAGGGATGGGGAGGGAAATGGAATCAAGGTGTGTCATGTGCATGTACCAACTCCACTCATAGGATGTGAACATTATGTTTTGCAAACGTGTACCAAAAAAAAGAAGGATATCAAGAGATGCATGGAAAGGGGAGCAAGAGAAAGGAAAGGAGATAAAAAAGAGAAAATGAGATGTATTATGTACCTGTATCAATTCCCCTCAAGGAATGTAAATGTTATGTACTACAAATATTTAATAGTTAAAAACAAAACAAAACATGGGTTGAGGATTTAGCTCAGTGGTTCTGCCACCTGCCTTGCAAGCAGAAGGACCCGAGTTCAATCCCTGGTACTAAAAAAACACCAAAAAAACCCAAACAAAACAAAACAAATAAATAGATTCAATTGCCAGCATTTGGGACTGTCACTTCACCTGTGAGATTTTTTTTTCCTGATATCTAGTGAAACATTTTCTCATAAACTTCTATCGGGTAAAATTTGGTGAATATTTGTGGTTGGGTGAGGAGATGGGAAAAAAGGAAACTCACCTGATTTACTGACAGCTTCATGTTTCTAATCAAATAACTGAAAATAGGTTTGAGGTAGAAAAGACATACATGTTTTGTCATTGTAATCTCTACCAAATATTATCAGCCCTTAAAAACATTCAAATTCCAACATCTCCTTTGTGTTTCATGATTTAATAAATCATACCAAATATGCATCCTAATTATACACTTCACCTAACTCATCAGTGCACAAACTACAAGTGTTCATTCAACAATCAGACAATTATTTACTAGAGTGTTGAATTTATATTCAAAGATCTACAATTTAAGAAAAGCAACCCTTTGCAACTCATAATGTTAATGGTGCATGAGAATGCTTACACAGAGCTAACTAATAAAATTTATTTCATATCACCCTACTAAATGTGTTTTCTTAGAATTGGGAAACCAACCAATAAAAGAGAATAAAGCATTATGAAACAATTTGTATCCTTTTAAAATATCAATCTTTTTGTAGGATTAACTTGTGTGGTATATAATGTGATATTTATTGACACATTTTTCTCTTGTATTTCACTAGCTCTTTTAATGTTATGTATTTATTTCAATTTTTATAGCACCATTCCAAACTTATATACCTTCAAAATTGGCACTTCATAGATATATTTTTCCTAAACAGATAAATGCATTTATACATATATAATGTGTGTATCATACCGCTTTCAAACATATACCCACAATTCAAAATTAGTAGTTTTTGTTCCGTTTCTCTAATGCTCTCTTAAAGTAGTAGAAAATTTGCATTTGAAATAATTTAATAAATTACCTAATTCAATACTCATGTTTTATAAGTTAATAAACCATAGTCCACATGGGTTAAATGATTTCTTCAACAAAACACATTGGTCAAATGTTCAATCCTGTATCACAATATGCAGTGATTTTCCAATCTTTGTTTTTCTGCACACACCTCATACTGCCTCACTATACTTCTCCCTCCTGTCACAGAGTGAACTAAGTGGACAAATTAGCTATTTTAATTCCCAAACAGGATAGAATAATTTCTTACCATCATCAATGTATTTAAGAACTTTATTTTCAGAAGGAATGTGGAAGTAGTTCTATGTCATCTAAATTTATTGGCAATTTAAAATGGTAAAGGTTTACCCAGAAACCATATTATTGATTCATTTAACATCATGTAAAGAGTGCTTGCCACGCAAGAGGGTTTTGCACTTTTTCTTGAGATTTAAGACCAACAAGAATGCCATATTCACTATAGTGCTTACCATTTAGTTAGGAAGACCGAAAACAAACAAGTCAAAATTCACTTAAAATGACTTTATCTGTAATAAATACCATTGGGGGGGGCGTAGTGGGTATCAGTTCAGAAAATTAGCGAAACTGGGAGCAAGGTGTTCTTTTCATAAGAAAAGGCCTCTCCAATAAGATGAGTTTCAATATGAGGCTGAGAATAAGCAAGCTGTGTGGAAAAAAAGGGTTCAGAGTAACAAAGCAGAAGATAGGCCTTGAGGTACAGCTTGATGAGGGAACATCTTGGCATATTTGAGAACCTACTGATGCCCAGTGCATTTGGAAAGCAGCAAGCCAGGGTACAAGAGGGAAAGACAACCCACATCAGCAGTGATTCCCCAGAACACTCAATTTTCTCTCCTCAGGTTTTTACTAGGCTAATACCATCTCTTTGCCTTATCCACCTTCCTCAGAGAGGACCAAAAGCACTGCTGTGTTTGGTTAACCTCACTATGAATAAGTCGTCCTTGTGCTGTCACTTGCATTTAAAAATAATGTTAGATTTGTCATTCTATTAACTCCTCATGGCAACTTTCTGGGGTAGACTGATCAGAACTTAAAAGCAGCATTCTTACAAAAATTCTCTGAAAGCCTTGGGTGCAATTTTTTATTATTACTTATTTTTGTTGAGCATTTTATAACATACGTTGTAAGGCCCTTGTGTTTTTTGTATTTTATTTTAGTTTTCAAGTCGAACTGCCTTATATTCTAGTGTGCAGAGATTTCTGTCCTCTTGAGAATCCCTGGTGTTATGAAATATCTTTTTTGTGCAGTTTGCAACTGCCAGATTTGCTTGTGTCAGCTGTTTTTGTGACTCTGACTCTCACATGAAAAACCAATTTTATCTCTAGTAAACCTTTTAGAGTCTATAAAATTCCTATAGTTTTACTTTGAAAAGAAAACACAGTGAAATATTCAGACATCTCCTTAGCTGTTCTCACAGTCTTCAGGGTGTAGGTCTGGAGGGATGCGATCGTGACTCTGAGCCAGAAACTGTGCAGGGAACCGTGTGCCTCTACTGAGTTTTTTCTCACAGTAAGCTCCCCAAAAGATACAGTGCCACACAGTCCAGGAATTACTTATATTTCATAAACATCTATATTTATATGAAAAGTAAACAAAATAGAAAACAAGAAACATCTCACCTTCTCAATGGTACTATACTTTGATTTGCGAAGTAGGAAGGAGTTATTTTCCTGTATTTTCCCCTTAATATTATAGCATATTCCATCTGGTGGAAATAGAACTCTAGAATGCACACATTTCCTCTCTTGATAAGGCCAGTTTATACACAGTTGTTCATTTATTAGATGAAGATTTATTTAAAAAAAAAAAGAAAAATAGGCCTATCCCTTGCAGAGCTAGAGGATACAGATGATTAAAATGAGTAAGTTATACAGCCCAATAAGCAACACAATTTAGGATATGATAAATGTTGCAATGGAGGTATGCATAGAAAAAGTTTGGAGCATTAGGCATAAAGTATGGTATGGAGGAGAAGTCTGAGTCAGACCTGGAAAGACAAATAATAGGTTACAATTAAATCTCAGACATTAAAGCAGTTGAAAGATATTTGGAAATTGTATTATGAATAAGCAAAAGATCTTACATAAGGAGTACAATTTCAAGAATTACATTACCTAAGCACAATCTAATGACACACTGCTATTTTCTCACTATCAATTACTGTCTTAATACTGTGTTTTCTTTTTCTCTTATGCAGACTTCCAGGTGAATAGAAAATTTCCTTGTGTACATTTGTAGGCAAGGATTTCCATCAAACTTTATAGTAAAACAAAGCTTAGTTTTGTTTTACCTTACGAAAGCTATGCAGTGCAATTCTTATTTTTAGTACTTAAAATTTTTAAAGATAATTTATCCCAAAATTGCTGCTGTATAATAAGTTTGCTTTTGAAGGAAAACTTGGAAAGTAGTGTTTTGTTTCCAAACTAATCAATGCGTAATTTCTCTTTCTTTTCTCGACCCATGAAACTTTTATTCTTTCTGTTACTTCTATAATTAGAAACAGTGGTGCTTGCAGAAAGCTCAGGAGACACACTCTGGGAAGTATAGGTACTTGGAAATGGGAAAGAAGAAAGACACAAATTTGAAAAGGCAACCTGAAGGAGAAACTTGCCAGTTGAAATCCTGTATCAGAGTTACTTAGAAAGGGAAGCCGGCCTGATCCTGCCATGGTTTACACCTGAGGCCTGGCAAACATGCATTATATGAGAGGATCTAATGGCGCAGGGAAAGAATCCCAGTAGTTCAGAAGCTTCTGGGTTACTGTGATGGGTACCTAGCCTAGCATCCACCTTCAAATGTCCACTGTCCTAACTCCTGTAATTAGAGGAGGGACCCCTGCCAGACAGATATTTGCAGATCAGGGCACTAGAGACACTGAAAGCCAGAGAGTCACTGGGAGGGCAGTGACTAAGTTAGGAGTGTTGGGTCTTTTGGAAGACAGAAAACTAGAGCACAATCCTGGTTAAAGACCTGGAAGCAGACACTGATAAAGCCACAGCTCATAAATTGGAGGAGCAGGCTAAGGATATTGTGAAATAGGGAAAGAGTAAAGAATATCTGAGTAGTGCCAAAGCAGGTGTTCCCCATTGCTCCCCTAAACACAGGCGAGATATCCTGCCCACAATCCATACTTGGGCACCTACACAGGAACTGTCCCAGACCCAGCCAAAAGCTGCTGAGCATCATAGTTTATAGCTAGATGTCCCCCAAGAGCCTCCTATGCTCAAAGGTGGAACTTCCAGAAGAGGGATTGATTAAGAAGTGTTATGGGTGGCATGACCCTGAAGGATGTATATCTCTCCTCAGCTCCTCCCTTTGATCTCTATTTTTGACTGCCATGTCATGAACAGCTTTCCTCCAGCAAGGCCCTTCCACCATGCCACCATCCATGCAGGGATAGAATCTTCTAAACTGTGAGTCAAAATACACCTGTCCTCTTTTAAGATGTGTCAGTTATTGTGTCCCAGTGATGAGAAATTCATTAACACAGTGATACAGAGGGACCACTGATTTCATGAGCTGGATAATGATGCTTTGTGGAGTGCAGACAGGGAGTTTGGTATGGGTGGAGAACAAGAGAGAACCAGTCTAGGCAGAGGGGTTTGAAGGGCACTCCCTTACAGCAGTACAGAAAAAGCAGACATAAGCAGCTACAGGGATTATTGCAGAGAGAAGAAGCAAACACCAAAAAGACCCATTCAAAAAATCAGCAGAAGACTGGGTACTTGATCAGCCACACCATACGCTCTCTTCTTCCCCTGCCCAATGCAAATGAAAATTTTTTATCATAAGACAGGGAAAAAATCTCTCTGCTTAGCCATGCCTACAGGAGCACAGCTGAAGTCAAACAGAAAACTACCAGCAGAGGGAACAAGACAGGATCAGCAGTCCGTTCAGACACCCCTACAAGTCAAAATTTGTCCACTTGTGAACAGAGAGGGAAGCATAAACTGGTGAATTCTGACTGCAGTATAAATAAGATTGATAGGACTCGTATTTCTATGTGTGTGGATTATTTTTTCTTTCTTACTCTTTCTTTCCTTTTTCTCTTTTTATCTTATATTATCTGTATCTATATCAATGTGTGTAAAGTGTTTGTATATGTGAAAATAATATACATTAATTAATGTGTTAGTTTAAATGATATCTTTGATGGTCATATCAGGTTAATCCTCACCAAAAATTGTGCACGAAGGATTCAAACACAAGCTGTCTATCAACATATTAATTAGTTTCAGCTTTTTTCACAGCTTTCCTCAATCTTATGTTACACTTCCTTCTGTGTTAGTCCCTTCCTTTTCTTGTCCCTTCCTTTTCTTGTCCCCTCAGGTACACTCTCAACCTACTGTCCACCAGCTGTGCACTCCAGATACAGTGAGTCCCCAACTTAAGGACATTTCAGTTGTGAACTTTCCCAGATAGGATCGGACCTCGCATTCGGTTTTAGGCTTTACGCTGTATATTTGTATAAAAGGTGTATAATATCCATTGGATTACTAATGAATCTGACTTATGAACATTCTCGCAGGACAAAATTAAGTCAGTGATTTATTGTATATCTTTTCTTTTTCTTTTCATTTTTTTCTGAACTTTTCTCTCCTTTCCTTCTTTTTTCCTTCCCTCATCCTCTATATCCCAACCTACTGTCGTCATTACCATACTACAATCTTTACCACAGTGTGAAATTTTAAAAACAAGTCTTAATGTACATAATTGATATATGATTGGCTCTGTAGATTCAGATATAATCAGGAGTAGTTTGCTTCTTGCAGCACAGATACTGAGAGTGATCTTATGATGTTAAGTACATGTATAACTATCAAAATATAACCAAAGATAAAATCACATCGCCAAGAATCACACATTAATGAGAAAGATCCCCATGGTAACCATCAAGGTTTTCTAACCTAACTGATTTTCAACAGTCACCACTGAAAGAACAGAATCATGAGAAAACAAGGCAATAAGCCTGTCTCTAAAAAATCTTAATTCACCAAAAACTGATCTCCTGGGCATTGAAGTGGAGGAGGTCAAAAAGCAAATGAATAAAGGTTTAAAGAGATTGAGGAAGAGACAAATCTATAAAATGTTCAATGAACAGAAAGAGAATACCAATAAAAAATTCGGGTTTTGATTGATAAAATATTTAATAAGCTTCAAAAAACCACAAAAACTGATTTAATTATATAAACAATATAAGATATAAACAAAAATTTTTGTAAGGAATGAGATAATGAAAAGAAATCAGGCAGAAATAACAGATATGAAAACACTGTTGAATACACGGGCAGTGGAAATGTGAGGAGAGAATATCACAATGAGAAGACAAGGTCGGTGAGTTGGTCTTACACTCAGTGATATGCTAAAAACAAACTCTATGGTAACTATAGCTATGAGATGACTCAAAAAATCTAAAAATATTAGGAGTAAAGAAAAACTTAGAAGGTGATATAAAAGGTCTAAAAATTATCCACTGAAATCATAGAAGAAATTTTCCAAGTCTAGAGAAAGAATTAAACTTCTAGGTAAAAGAGATATGTCAGGAAATGGAGATGGGAAGGGTATCTGGAAGAAAGGGAGAAGGCGGGAGTGAGGTTCAAAGGGCTATAAAAGTGATCTAGATGCAATATGTATATATACCAATTCCCCAAGATAAATGTAACCATTATTTATCTCAAACGTATAATCATGAAAAATTTAAAAACTAGAATTTAAAAAAAACCAAACCTTTCTAGTAACTGGTAATATTACACTCTCATTAAATTCTAACCCAAACTTTCAATTTGTGACTGAATTTTTAAATATTGTTGTCCCATTTTAAAGGTTGTGATTATTTTCTTGTTCTTATTATTACTATATGTTTATTACACAAATTAATGGGGTTAACTGTGAATTTCCATATATGCCCAATGTTTTGTCTACTTTCCAAAATGTTTTAAGTTCCTAGAATATCACAATAACTAACTACTCTGGGTAGTTTATAAACTATTAGATGTTTAAAGTTATAAAACACATAATTTTTTTAAATAACCTTGAACTTCAAGATAAAGCCATGTATTTAACCCAACATTTTGAATTGAACACATTTAAAGTCTCCAGGCTTATAAGCCAAATCATATAAGATGATATTTAGATCTATAATTCTAATAATATCTTCTTTCTACTTTCCACTAGTGTGATATTAGCCTCTCCTATCGGTTTCTATGTAAAACTTCCTTGTAAAATATGAGTCTCAGTGAAATATGTCTAATAAATTGACCTTTGAAGGTAGTTGTGAGATTGATATTGCAGAATTATAGTAATTAACAAACAAAATGTATCTGAAAGTAATCTAACCAGCTTCATATTGCAAACAAGCAAAGAAAAAAAGGCTAACAATCTATCTTTGAAAAGAAACATAATAGGATCATGTTTTATCTCTTCCAAGGTTAAAAACTAGGATAAATTATGAAAACGTGAAAATGAATCATGTATATTATGAGCAATATTTACTGTGTACAAAGCAACCTAATTACTGCTAGTGTCTTATCCTTCATAAAATGAATAAATGACAAATGGCTAACACTTTTTAAGTAATAAGTATATTATAGCGCCCTGTCTGTTGCTTTACATAAAAATCTCCAATAAGTACTAAGGAAAGCTCTTATCACTAATCCTAGGAAAACATGACAGAAAATCAGGTACTCACCAAAAGTCACATTGCCAAAAGAAAGTCAAAAATACTTACAAGTAACAAGTTCTACTGCTTCCTAAATATGTCATGCTGACTATATTGATCTAAACACCTGTACATGATTATAATTTTCCTCTTGTGTACAATTTTACTTTATACTATTCTTGAAATATGACTACTTTGTAAAATTTTTAATTATTAATTTTCTAACCTCTAGCTCCTTAATAGAGACTAAGAAGTTAGATTTCATAGAATCAAAATATTTCCATCCATTCAAAGTAGCTATAAGGACTGTATAAAGCACTATACTTATTATAATGATAATGATAATAAATGAATTAATGAAATTATGATTTTTACATTATTAAATTAATATTTAATTTAATATGTCTGATTATAAATTTAGAGAAAAAATGTTTCAAAAACAGAACAAAAAACTTGATCAACTTTATAAAATAGAATAATGTAATTACACATACTATTTCTATTATACAAATAGTATAAATATGTTAAATTCTATAGAATCATTTTTAAAAGTTTATACTCATTTTGAACATGGAAAATTTAGAAAACACAAAGGATACAGAAGCCTAAAGTATCATTAAGCATACTAACCAAAAATATTACATTTAGATTTTTTTGTGTGTGCCAGGGATAGAACTCAGGGCTTTGCGCTTACAAAGCAGGCGGCATAACTACTGAACTAAATCATCGGCCCACATTTAGATTTTTTAATGTCTGCTAAAACATGAGTTTATATAAATATATATGTATATATATATATATATATATATACACATATATATATATTTCTTTTTACTGTCAACCTTTGGAGTTAATTTTATTTTTGCATGTCCAGTCCCTCATATTAAGAAAAATGACTTCTAGTAACTGTATATTATTTATAAAATGACTCATTTAAGCAGTCACTTATTAGAACAAATTTTTATCTCATAAGTATGCCACAAATGAAATAATTACATGCTTTTTAGCATGTTTTTAGTTTTTTAAGATAATATCCTGAAAATTTAATTATTGAATTTAATGTCAAGTCTATTTTTGAAGATTTTAAAATGTTGATCCTTTGGAGAGAATATGCAAAATTCTACATCCACAATCAAAATGTGATGATATGTAAATATATGTAAATGTTAATTTCCCTTTGGATTCACTCTTTACATGTTTGATCTGATATTTTATGAATTTTTTATATAATACTATTTTTTGTTTTTTTCCAGCTTGATGAGAAAAATCCCATTATAATTAAATTTATACACATATATATATATATATATATATATATATGTATGTATATTTTGTACCAGGGATCAAATTCTGGTCCTTGCACCTGCACAACAGGTGACAAAAGAACTAAGCTAAATCCCTAGCCCTAAATTTATATTCTTTTGAATTAATTTTTTCATATTTGAACAATGGACACATATCTATAGGTAAATATCTTTTTTCCCCCTTAAATTCTTTTACTGGTACATTTTAGATATATAATATATTTATATTTCTCATTGGGAACTTGTACCTTTACATGATGCATCATGGATCTTATTTTTTCCCTATTCCCAGCCCTCCCTTCACCCCCTCCACCCTTCCCTATGTATGAAGACTTTGTTTCCATTTTTTCCATTTCTCATAATTTTTCCTTTACTTTCTTTCCTTTCCCCTACCCCTCCCACTTCACCTACACCTTTGGACCTTTTCTTCCTATTTCACATTATCAATTATACATTTTAATCATTGGTACATTTTATGTACACAATATAATGACATTCATCATTGGAAATTTGCACCTTTACATAATCTCTCTTGGTTTTTATTTTTCCTCCTTCCCCTGCCCTCCCTTCAACCCCTCCATCTCTCCCTATTTACAAAGACTTTGTTTCCATTTTTTCATTTCCTCATATTTATTCCATTTCCTTCTTTCTTTCCCCTACCACATCCACTTCCCCTTCCCCTTTGGCCTTTTTCTTCCTATTTCACATTATCTATTATACCTTTTAGTCCATATATATACTTTCAATTTCTCATACTAGAGAAACTATTTGGTATTTACACAGGTGTGTCCTATTTATTTCACTTAAGAGTATCACCTCAATGTGCATCCATTAAGCCATAAATGTCTCTAATTTCTCATTTTCTATGGCTGAGTAGTACTCCATTTTTTAAAAAAAAATACATAGTCTTGATCCAGTCTCCTGTTGATGGGCATTTGGGCTGCTTCCAAGTTTTAGCTATTACATATTGTGCTGCTATGGACATGGGTACACATATATCACTGCAATATGATTCTTTTAATTCTTTGGGAAAGATACCCAGTAGAGGAATAGCTGGATCAAATGGGACTTCCAGCCCTAGTTCTTTGAGGTATCTCCATACTGATTTCCATAGTGGCTGTGCCAGTGTACACTCCCCCAGCAGTCGAGCAGGGTTCCTCTTTTGCCACAGCCCCACTAGCATTTGTTATTGGTTGATTTCATGATAGCAGCCATTCTTTCTGGAGTGAGGTGGAATCTCAGCATTGTTTTCATTTGCATCTCTAGAATAACCAGTGATGTAGAACATTTTTTCATATGTTTATTTGCCACTTCTACTTCTTTGTGTGAGAAATTTCTGTTCATTTCAGATGCCCATTTTCAGATTGGGTGTTTCAGTTTGGGAGATCTGATTGGTTTAAATTGTTTATAGATTTGAGACAGTAGACCTTTGTCTAAGGGACCACTGGTGAAGATTTTTTCCCACATTGTGGGTTGGGTCTTCATACTGCTGGTGGTTTCTCTTGCTGTGCAGAAGCCTTTTAATAAGAAGAGATCCCACTTGTTGATTGTTTGTGGTAATACATGAGGAACTGAGGTTTTGTTCACAAAATCTTTTCCTACACCAATGTCTTCAAGAGTTCTGCCCAGCCTTTGTTCTAGTTGGTTCAGCATTTCTATTTTAATATTGAGATCTTTAATCCCTTTCAATTTTAATTTAGTGCATGATGAGAGATACAGGTCTAGTTTTAATCTTTGGCAAGTTGAAGCCCAATTTTTCCAGCACCATTTATTAAAGAGGCTATCTTTCCTCCAGTGAGGGTGTTTGGCTCCTTTATCAAAGATGAGATGGCTGAGTGTGTCTGGCATTGTTTCTGCATCTTCTAATCTGTTCCACTGGTCCTCAGGTCTGTTTCTTTGCCAGTACCATGCTGTTTTTATCACAGTAGCTTTGTAGTATAGTTGCAGGTTGGGGATTGTGATACCCCCTACCATGTCTCTGTTACCTTGAATGGCTTTTGGTGTTCTGGGTCTCTGCTTGTTCCAAATGAATTTTTGGATTGTTTTCTCAAGGTCCATGAAGTATGCTGCTCGGATTTCAACTGGGATTGCATTGAAACTATATAACAGTTTTGGAAGTATGGCCATTTTCACTATATTTATCCTACCCAGCAGCAGGGGATACCTTTCCATTTTCTGATATCATGTTCAATCTCTCTTTTCATAGTGCTATAGTTTTCAGAGAAGAGATCTTTGATTTCTTTTGTTAGGTTGATTCATAGGTATTTCAGTTTTTTGGATGCTATTTTGAAAGGAATTGTTTGCTCTATTTCTCTCTCAGTGAGTCTGTTGTTCATGTAGAGGAAAGCTATTGATTTTTGTGTGTTGACCTTGTATCCAGCTACTCTACTGAGTTTGGTTATTATGTCTAGAAGACTTTTGGTGGCATTCTTGGGATCTGCTATATAGAGTAACATGTCATCTGCAAATAATGACAATTTGACTTCTTCATTTCCTATCTTTAGTCCTTTTATTTCTTTCTCTTGTCTAATTGTCATGGCTAATGTTTCCAAAACTATATTGAACAGTAGTGATGATAGCAGACATCCTCGTCTTGTTCCTAATTTAGTGTGAAGGATTTCAGTTTTTGAGCATTTAGTATGATATTGGCTCTTGGTTTTTCATAGATGGCTTTTATTAGATTGGTACAGAGACCATCTATTCCAATTTTTGTACAGTTTTTATCATAAATGCGTGTTGGATTTTGTCAAATGCTTTTTCTACATCTATGGAGATAATCATATGGTTTTTGTCCTTGGCTATATTGATATAGTGTATTACATTGATTGATTTTTGTATGTTGAACCATCTCTGCCTCCCTGTGATGAATCCCACTTGGTCAGGGTGTATGATCTTCTTCATGATCTTCTGCATTCTATTTGTATATTATTAAGGAAGTTTGCATCAATGTTCATTAGTGAGATTGGGCTATAGTTCTCTTTTACGGTTGGGTCTTTCTCTGCTTTGGGGATCAAGGTCATGCTTACTTCCAGGAATGAATTTGAGAGTGTTGCTTCCCTTCCAATTTCATTGAATATTTTAAAGAGTAGTGACAGTAGTTCCTCTCTAAATGTCTTGTAGAATTTGGCAGTGAAGCAATCAGGACCTGGGCTTTTCTTAGTTTGTAAGTTTTTAATTATGTTTTCAATTTCATTGGTTGATATTGGGTTGTTCAGAATTTTTAGGTATTCTTCATTCAACTTTGTTAATTCATTTGTATCTAGGAATCTGTCCATTTCTTCTGTTTTCCATCTTATCAGCGTATAGATTCTTGAAGTAGGAATTGATGATCCTCTGGATTTCTGCTGGGTCTGTTGTAATTTCACCCTTTTCATTCCTAACTGCATGGATTTGGGCCTTTTCTTTCCTTTTTCTGATATGCCTGGCTAAGGGTATGTCAATTTTGTTTATTCTTTCGAAGAACCAACTCTTGGCTTCATTAATTTTTTGTATCATTCTCTTAGTCTTCATTGAAATGATTTCTACTCTGATCTTTATAATATCCTCCCTTGTATGAACTTTGTTTTTGTCCTGCTCTTTTTCTAGAAGCTTGAGGTTCAGGATCAGGTTATTTAATTGGGCTCTCTCCATTTTCCTAATATGAGTTTTCACTGCTATAAATTTCTCTCGTAAGACTGCTTTCATTGTGTCCCATAGATTCTGATATGTTGTATTGTCATTGTCATTTAATTGAAGGAACTGTCTGATTTCTTCTTTAATTTCCTCTGTGACCCATTGGTTATTCAGAAGTGTGTTGTGCAATTACCATTTTTCAAGTTTCTTTTGCTATTGATCTCCAATTTCATCCCACTATGGTCTGATAATATACAGGGGATAACTTCAATTCCTTTGCACTTACTTAAACATGTTCTATGTGTGAATATGTGGTCTACTTTGGAGAATGACCCATGTTCAGCTGAGAAGAATGTGTATTCTGACATTGTGGGGTGTAAGACTCTGTAAACATCTGTTAAGTTCATTTGTTCAAGAGTTCGATTGAGTTCTAGTATTTCATTACTTATTTTTTGTCTAGTAGATCTATCTATTTGTGACAATGGGGTATTGAGGTCCCCTACTACTATTATATTAGTGCTTCTATGGTTTTTCATGTCCATTAGTATTTGTTTTATATAGTTGGGTGCACTAGTGTTTGGTGCATAGATATTTATGATTGTCATCTCTTCCTCTTGGATTGTTCCCTTTACATGGATGTAGTGTCCTTCTTTGTCTCTGTTAATCCATGTGGGTTTGAAATTCACTTGGTCTGCCAAAAGGATAGCTACTCCTGCTTTTTTGGGGGTTCTCATCACATGGAATATTGTTTTCCACCCTTTAACTTTCAGTCTATGAGTCTCTTTTTGAATTGTGTTTCTTGTATGTAGCAGATTGTTGCATCCTGCTTTTTGACCCATTCTGCCAGTCTATTTCTTTTCATTAGTGAGTTGAGACCATTAACATTGATGGTTATAACTGGTATGTATTGAGTTATCATTGTCATGACTTTTTCTTTTTGTTGGATTCTGCCCCTTTGCTTTTAATTTCTTGCCATGCCTGGTAGATTCATGGTGCTGGGCTTCCTCAGGTTGTGATCCTCATTGTCTTTTCCTAGGATTTTGTCTAAAATTTTTTGGAGTGCTGTTTTGGTATTCATGAAGTTCCTAAGGTGCTCTTTGTCATGAAAGTATCTTATTTCTCCATCTATTTTGAAAGGTAGTTTTGCAGGGTATATCAATCTGGGTTGGAGGCTGTTTTCCTTTAAGACTTGGAATACGTCACTCCAAGCTCTTCTTGCCTTAAAGCTTTGCTTTGAGAAGTCTGCTGTGATTCTGATGGGATTTCCTTTGTATGTGATTTGTTTCTTTTCTCTAACTGCTTGTAGAAGTTTGTTCTTCTGTTGGGTTTCTGGAATCTTAACAATTATATGCCTATGTGTAGATTTTTTTTTTTTGATCAAGGCTAGTTGGAGTCCTATATTCCTCTCTTATCTGTATGTCAAGTTCTTTTCCCCTGCTTAGGAAGTTTTCTGCCATTACTTCTGTGAACAGTTTTTGGTTTTTTTTAACTAAATTCTTTTACTGATACATTGTAGGTATACAACACAATTACATTTCTCACTGGGAATTGTACCTTTACATAATGCATCTTGGTTCTTATTTTTTCCCCATTCCTAGCCCTCCCTTCACCCCCTCCACCCTTCCCTATTTACAAAGACTTTATTTCCATTTTTTCCATTTCTCATCATTTTTCCTTTCCCTTCTTTCCTTTACCTGCTCCTCCCACTACCCCTACCCCTTTGGAACTTTTCTTCCTATTTTGAGTTATTGATTATGTGAAATAGAAAGAAAAGGGGGATAGGGGAAGGAAATGGGAGGGCTAGGGGAAAGGATGGAAGGGAATGGGATTAATATGAGAAAATGGAAAAATAGGAACAAAATCTTTGTAAATAGGGAGGAATGGAGTGGTGGAAGGGAGGGCTGGGCAAGGGTGAAAAATAAGAACCAAGAGAGACTATGTAAAGGTACAAATTTCCAATGATGAATGTCATTATATTGTATACCTAAAATGTACCAATGATTAGAATGAATAATTGATAAGTTTTTTTATGTCATCTGCACTCTCTCCTGTTTCTTCATTGACTCCAATCAGTCTTATGTTATTCTTCTTTGCATTGCATAGCAATTGCTCTATCAATTTCTCATGGTCCCTTACAATTTTGAAGCAATTCTTCTTTTCCTGGTCACTAATTGCAATCTTATCTTATATATCTGAAATTCTGTCCTCACATTGGTTCATTCTGCTATGTAGACTTTCAGTGGAGTTTTTAATCCCCTGGAAATCGGTTTGCATCTGTTTTATGTTTTCCATTTGTTTCCTATGTTAGGATTAGATCATGTTCCTCAGCTCCTTTCTGGATTTATTAATCATGTCTTGCCCTACTAGCACAATCTCTGCTATTATCTGAGAAAGTATTTCTGATTTCATTTTTTCCAAATCTACTTTTGTTGCCGGTTCAGGGAGTCCAGGTGGTTGAGTATCAGAGTGTTCCCTCTCATTTCCCTTTGGAGTTGCTGTAGGTGATCTGGAAGTTTGGTTTTGAGACTTGTTTATGTGTCTTCTCATTTCGATGGCAGTGTGGGGGGGGGTGTGCTATTGGTGCACATGGGGCTCACCTCCTCTCAGCTGGGAGTGGTGGAATGGTGGCCCAGAAGCCCCTAGCTCTAGGCTGGGAGCAGTCTAGGTAAATATCTTTATTTCCTATATGTTAGGTTGCAGTTGAAATTCCTACTCAATTTTTAAACTTGTAACTGCTATATTTCACCTAATCTCCTATTTCTCCAGCACTTATAAATTAGTAGAAAAACACATGTTTAGGTAAATTTTAGATGCAGATTTGATTTCTCTTCTATCTGTGACATCCTCCTTTCCTGAATTTCCCTTGTAGCTTTCTCAGGTTTAGCTCCAAGTGTGTCCCCTGACCTCAATCCAGTAAGCCTATTGTTTGCTTTCCTCTGAGCTACACTGGATTAGGCAATGCAGTCTGCCAAAAAGTCACAACCTAATACTCACCTGTAGCATTTCATCTTTGAATAGACGACTCTCCCATTTTCTTCCTGTTTTCTCCTTTTATAGTAGTTTCCAATTTCATATAGTTTTATTTTTATGATTTTAGTTTTATTTTCCCTCTGTTGGAATGTAGCTAACAACTTAATCTTCCTTAACTTAGACATACTTTCTATAAACTATCAATTTTTTGTTCTATTGATTGATTTTTGCATGACGAGTTTACCAAGGCTAAACCTCTTTTGTTTCTATAAATAGTTCACATTTACCCAGTCATTTTTTATTTCTGTTTGCCAATGACTTTCATTTGTTGTTAGTATCTTTTGCCTAGGCCTGCAGATTAATAGTTATTTGATGTAAAGGTAATTACCCATAGTTATTTAACTTCTTTATTGGGGAGATGAGGAAGCCATAGTTGTGAGTAAGGTTGATAGTGAAATTTATGCCCTTCTTTTGTGTGTAAATTTTTTCCTGGTCCTTTGGTTTCTGTATTCAACATTCTGCATTGATTAGTCTTGAATAGGGAAACATATTATAGTTCATCTGGCTTCCTTTCTAGAGCTGACAAGCATCACCACAGAAATAAACTCCCTCTGCTGTCTTATTCTTTGAATTAACTAAATACAGCACATATTTTGACAACTCATTTACTTATAAGTTCTAGTGAAGTATTACATACTGCAAAACTGTCCATTTTCAGATTGCAGTTCAAGAAGTTTTAGTAAATTATATAGTTACGTAACTATCACCGTGATTTTAGAAAACTTCTCTTGGCTTCCCCAATTTCTTTGTGTCAATAAAATAGTCAGTTCTCACTCTCAGCCATAGCCCAGTATAACTTCTGTATCTAGTTTGGATTTCCTGTCAATTGTATTTAAATAAAAACATAACATATATATTTTGTGTCTATTTTCTAATACTTAAGATGTTTTTGAGAATCACCCTATCATTGCACATAACATTAATCTGTTTATTTATAACATTAGATAATATCCTATTATATGAATATAGAACATCCACTAGTTGCAGGATTCTTGATTTGCTCTGATGATTTTTGTTGGTTGTCTCCTTTTCCATAATATTGTTCATGTTTCAAATGTTATACATTCAAATAGGTAAAAATAAGCCAGAGCTATCCTTATAGTATAATGAAATTCTTCTCCAAACTATAAAAGGGCTTGAGTTGGGTTTTATTTTTTCCCATCATTTCCCAGTTATACAAATTCTTACCAGATTGAATAGTATAAGTGCATCCAATCACTTCTGTAGCTGAAATGATCTTCCTGACTGGAAAGAATTACTGTAAGTTGTGTGCTTGTGTATATGTAATAGTATTTCAAGGTTTAAAGTAGTTAGAATGTGGGAAACAAAGAGTCTTGCTTTGCTGCTGTTTCTTTCAGAGTCCTTAGTTCTATTTTTTCCCCAGTTTGATAGGCAAAAAATATAGCAAAGTTTGTACAATTATACAACTCACAGTCCATTCTAAGTCATTTTAATACCACAAGTATCATCTTGTTTAAAAACTTAATTACCATCACTAACAAATCATGGCTGAAAAGACTTGTTTATACAAGTGACCATTTAGAAAAAGTGGTTCTACATATTTTCTTTCATCTGTAACACAATAATTTTCAGACTTGATGTACATCAAGGGGATGTGTCAACAATTGTGAGAAATCTACTCTTTCAATTTCTCAACTTTGAAGGAGAAACTTTAGAAACCAAATTTTGCCTCATTTTTGTATTTTCTAACTACTGGAACCAAAGATGATTCATATTTGAGTTGCTCTGCCCTGATGGAAATCACAAAAAAGACTACATGTAAAATTAGTACTTTATTTTGTTACTTAAAATTAAAAGTAATTCACTGTTCTTATGCATTTTATATAACAGACTCAAAATATTTTTGTGTGGTTTAAATAATCATTGCCATTTTCAGTAACATAAACTTTAAAATCTGTGTACATTTTTTTCTTAAAAATCATATCTTGCAATATCCAAAGGTCTAGCCAACTATAGCATTATTCCATGCCTCCACTGTATATAGCAAAGGTAATATCATGTACAAAAGTTATGGCACAAATTATAAAGGCAGTTTCAGATTAAATGTGATAGTTCAGCCATATCTTCAATTTATGTAAGATTTTCTCTAGGAGTAGGATTCCACTAAAATAGGAAATATCAATGAGGCCTTACTTTTTGTATCTTGTTTTTCCTTATTTGCTTTTATTTGTCAGAGTAGCTTAACCAAAATGTCATTCTTTCCTGATTCTAAAAACAGGTTGCCAGTACGATTTTGTTTTATTTTACAATCACTATAAATAATAGGTATTTATATAGTAGTGTTGCAATACAAAAGCTAAAGTATTATGAAATATAATTTTATTATAGTAATATAGCACTGAAAATAAAATAAAACAGTGAAATACTATTTACACTCAATTTCTTATAGTAGCATAGTTCCTTCTGGAAATTCCTCCCTGCTAAAGTGCAATCCAAAACAATTCAGGGTGCACAAATCATCTGGAGCATCTAATTTGTTCCATTCTGCCTAGCTTTAGCAGTTATTCTTCCCTGGCAAAAAATTGTTCATGAATTTTCAATCTCCAGTGTTTATTTAACCCTTAAAAAGATGTAAATAAAGCTAAGAGGAACTATATCAATCATATCATTGAGACATAAATAAGACTGTATAAAGTACTTCTAAGTTTAGTTTACTCTTTTTCCTTATGTTGAGAGATAACTGATGACTTTGAGGGAAAATGAAGAAATTATTCTTACAATACTGAAGTAGAACTTAAAGTGTGAAAAACTCCCTCTATCATTTTATTTTACCTCATGCATCATCCTAAGCTTGAGCAGCTCTACAAATTATTATTCCTCCACGTTACCTGTTTTTCTCAGTAACTGTGGAAAATAGCTTGTCCATATCATTCTATCCCCCCTTGCAATGTTTACCTCCATAATTTAGAGACTAGAAGTTAAAGCTATATATTTTACACTTTCTTATAGTTTGCATCTTGAATGTAGCTTAGATTCCATTAAACAAAAGAGTATGTGTGATATTGCTAAAGTTAAAGGAACACTGAGAGTTGTTTCTGAGTTACTTCTTCAAGCTTTGGACAAGAAAGCACACATTCCTTCCACTTGGATTTTGTTAGTTTGCATCTTATTGGCTACAGCAAGTCACATCCCCAGGCTCAATTGGTTCATAAAGTATACTTTCACTATAGAGGGTTTATTTTATGGTTTTTTGTCACTATAACAAGATAATATCTGAGACTGGGTAATTTGTAAAGAAAATAGCCTTATTTAGTTCAAAGATTAAAATCCAAACAGTATGGTACCAACTCTGGTGAAGGCTTCCATGGCTGTAATCACAGCACGGTATCTTGTTGGGAGGACATGGAGGGGTTACACGATAATACAGGAAGCTAGAGAGAGCAAGAAGGGGCCAGTCTTGTTACCACCACTAGGCCCTACCTCTTAAAGATCACACCACCTATCAACATTACCACAGTGGAAACCAAGCTTCCATCACATGAAATCTTGGGAGATACTGAAACCATATTTAAATCATAGCAGAGAGGGAGCAAATATTTGAGAACAATGACATAGTACTTTGTATAGGAGAACACCATGATTCATTTTATTTATATCAGGGACAGGACTGTAGGAAGACAAGAAAGGAAAAGTGAATCAAGTTAGAAGATTATTTCAAAAGTTCACAAAAATATGATCTTATATTTTACTGTGCAATTGGAGAGGAAGAGAATATAATGCATTTTAAAATATTTTGACAGAATGAACATGACTTGTTGATGAATTAGATGTGGATGATATAGAAAAGCAATAATTCAATGATTTTTTTATTTCATCAACTATTGTCAGCATTAACTTTAGATAACCTAAATTCCAGGAAAGAGGATTCACTATTTGATTGCCATATGGGGTGAAATATTTTCACAGCTACCACAGATAAAGTATTAGGAGAAGATGCATCTACTTATATTTTCCAGGGTGTAAAGGAATATATAATATCTATTAGGTATACAATAATCCAGAACCAAACAATACAAATATTTTATCAAGCTAATATACTGTTAAGAAAACTAGAAGAAATAATAAAAATGGTACAAAATTTAAAGAAAGGACAGACACAAATGATAAATTTAAGGTAGATTTATTTGAAAAAAATCTAAATTATTGCTAGCATGTTAGATTACAAAGAACCTTAATATAATGATGCACAATGGTGAATATTTTCTAATCCAAGAATGTGTGATTCAAAATTATGACATCTCTAACATAATAATCATATAAACAAGTCTAAAGAGAATAGATATCATTATCACTTCTTAACTTTTCTTTCTCCATGAAGTGTATCAAAGTCTTTATTCTTGGAATTTCTTCTCTAAAATGTTTGTCTAACAAGGAAGTTAGAATAGCACAAGATTCACAACCCTCCACTCAGTTTTTCCAAGTCTCTAATGAGTAATTTATATCTCAGTTATCTCCAGCTTAATTGACTCTCAGTTTAATGAGCCCCAACTTCTGTGAGCAGGATTAATTATCTTAGGGTACTTCTCTACACAAGGCAATAAGTGCTTTTGGATTGTTTCTTTTAAAGTTTCTTACTTCTTATTCACTACCAATAGGAAATGAGAAAGCTGAAGATAAATATATATCATAAAGATAAAAGACAACAAACAACCACTCGTAATTTAAACTCTTTATTCATTTATTTACACTTATTCATTCACATTTATTATTCACACACTTAACAAATATTTACACTGTTCCTATTATGATATTATGATATGTTTTGAGGTTACAGCTTCCAATACTGAAGAGTCTTTTTCATTCTTTTTTTTCGGGGAGGGGGGGTGGGTACTGGGCCTTGAACTCAGGTCCTTGCGCTTGCACAGCAGGTGGCAAAACCTTTGAGCTAAATCCCCAGCCCAGTCTTGTTCATTCTTTACCTTTGAATATAGGGAATGAAAGAAAAAGAAAGACTCAAGTTACTCAAGAAATGTTCAGAAGCTATTCTAGGTATGATAGATTGCTAGGTAGATAAATGATAAAGATAGATAGACAGACAGGCACATAGATGGAGTGTGGTAATGTAGGAAAATCTTGTGCTGTTAATCTTGTATGTAGAGCCCATAAGAGCAATATGTGCTAAGAGCAGAAAAAATAATTTCTTTAATTTTTTTTGTTTAACTTGTGATAAATCAGGAAGTTTTAATTAAGGAATAATTGCAAAGGTATAAGAGATTTGTAGGGAAAGCCCCACGTATACTTCATCCTCTATTGGAGCAAGTGGCAGTGTGGTTTTTATCAGCCCCGTATCTGAGAGAGGAGGCCCTCAAGCAGTCTTGGAGCAAGTATGGCCGAAGGAAGCAGCCGGCCTACCAAGACCCAAAAGGGAGGAAAATAGGAGAAGACATACCAGATTTCACTTTCCTTTTTCCCAGCAACCTCCCACTAGACTCCTTCTTAGCCAAACCCAACTGGAAGCCAGAAGGAAAGCTGATTGTTTCACTATGGGTCAGAGCTCTCAAAGTGAGGAAAGGAGTGACTAGGACTGGAGGGAGCAAAAATGGATGACACCTACCAAAGACTTTTTAAATACAGTGAACATTTGTAAAAATTACATTGATAACCAAACACTATAATTAGAGCCACAATTGTGAGTTGCATCAGTGACTCAGTTGAAAAGTCATCCTTTATATTATTCTATACTAACAGTTCCCTATCTGCAACTTGTAACTTTCTAAAATAATGTGGATATTTGCTTACATCAGTCATCACTTTAGATGTATAGTAAATAGAAATACTACTGTATGAAGCCTCACATCTGTATCTAAAATTATCTTGATAGCTCCGAGTGTGGCACTGAGTAAATACTTTTTTAGATGAAACAAGAGAAATTCAAATCTTCAAGAATGCAAGAAGTATATCAGAAAGGATAAATACGTGTATGAATATAAATAGCTATACTTTTCTCCTTTTCTCAATTTCTTTCAAATTTAAGTGATTCTTGACAGTAAAATTATTATATTGTCTTATTATAATGTATGTAGTACATCCAATATACATAAATTTGAAAAGCAATTAAGTTACATACACCTATATGTAAGCTTTCTATATTGTACATGAAGTAATATAATGTTGATTTTTATTAGACTGTAAAATGTTAAAAATGTGTTTTATTCTTGGATCATGTCTTTGTTCCCACTTGGTCTTGGGACAGGAACACTTCCCATCTGCCACTGGAAATCGTACTTCAGAGTAAAGGGCTATGGAAACAACTTAAAGACCTTATTTATGAAGTAGACACTAGTTGGCATGCCCATTGTCTCAGAGAAAGGACACTGTCTCTCCTAATGTGAGACGAATAGGACACCTACCGGCATGCAGCATGTCAAGGGTTGAGTTTCCTATTCTACTTGCTGCCCTTAGCATATCTGTAGATAGCACCCAGGGTGAAATGATTCTCCAAACCACGGGGGGAACCAATCATCACAGCCTCTGTTCTTCAATCAATAACCCAAAACACACAACTGGTTGAGGCTCACAATTCAATTTACCTTGGGCACAGTCATACCCCATGCCCCACTGCCTTTTGAGTAAAGGCCCATTAATTTTTAAGTCTGCTAACATTCAATTCATCTACTGATATCCCTGCATTTGACTCTATTATATAATTTATGTTTGCCCTCATTTGTATTCATTTTCTACCTTCTTTGCATTATTAACATTTTAGACTCCTGTTTTAATTCCTCAATTGGCTCTTTATCCTTATTTTCTTGCTGAGATAATTTTACCTTAAATTCATCATGAGAATTTTCTTACCTTGCTCAGCTTAGTCTTTTCATCTACATTCAGGTATGGTCATCAGTTTGGGTATTGTTGAATTACTGATAATGGTTGTAAAGAAAATAAATGGTAACTATCAGGGAAATTGTTCTAAAAATTCAAATTTCAGTTAATACAGAAATTTAGACAAATTTAGACATAAAATAGTTCTCTATTTTCCTCTCCTTTATTCAATAAAATAATGTGGATGGTTCTGATATAGGGCACCAAGTAATCCAAATAAAAATAATCCAAACAAAGGAAATACAACTCCCAACCTGCTAGATATCCAAAACTCGAGTTTGTATTCTCTAAAATCAAAGTATGAATTTTAACAACAAAGGTGGTTAATCGTAGGAAACATTTATTGAAAGAAAGATACCTTCTACCTAAGAGAGACAGAAAGGAGATCGGGAAGTGAGTTGCCTGCCCACTGTGCTTTGCAAAGTTGTTTTATGGGGCAAAGCCACAAGGTGAGGTGAGTACAAAGTGAGACAAAACTGTAAGATCCAATGAAAACACACAAGGTGAACATGAGGTGAGACAAAACCATGACCAACCAATAAGATTACAAATACAGTCACTCAGGTAATATTGATTAAATGGAGATCAAATGAGGAAGCTAGTCATATAGCAATTGTACTTGGATTTCCCAGGAAGGAATGGGCTAGCTAGGGATGATTTAGTCCCCAATTAAGGTGATTGAGGTATATTTAAAATATCAATTACTTCTATTCATCCCTTGAGGAAGTATGTGGTTGTAGTAGTTTTTATCTTTTTAATGTAAACCTTCAGTGCATGTGCCTCAATTATTTTCTATGCTGAGGGCCCAGCCTTGTCCAACTTCCTTATAATGTCTAGCTAACTTAGCTGTCTGCAATAATTTCATTTGAAGTTAAGAAAATAGTTTGTAAGGGAAAAGGAAGGATGTGACATGAAGATATTAACCTTCTAATGGCCTGATTGCTGTTTAGGATGAGACAGTATTGGGTTACTTAGTAGGCACATGTAAAATATATTAAAAATAATATTAAGTAAGGAGATCCAAGAGAATGAAAAACCATGGTGTGTTAAAAATAACCATTGAAGAATGAATCTGAACCAGAAAAACAATTTCTGAGCAAAAAGTTTTTTCTTGCAGCTAGCTGACCTAACTGACAAAGAGTCTCTGCCAGCTCAAACCCCCTCCCACACCTAAAACACGTTCTCCTTCACTGTCCTTTGTTCTCAGTAAATGTGTGCATCCTCAAGATGATGTAATCCCTACTTTCTGTCTGTATATAAAGGAGATGAACTCCTGTGTACTTTTCTATCCAATCATGTAAACTGAATATAACTTCCTTAACCAATGAACTGATGTTAAGTGCCTTGTTTCTGTTCTACACCCCTCTTCCCTTGATCCATAAGAACCCTGTTCACTACCAGTTTCACAATGACTGCTTTGTGGAGAAATCCCAGATCAGTCCGCTGGCCTAATAAAGCTGTACACTTGCCTCCAACCTCCATGTGCGCTCTCAATTTTTCTTGGCCGGATTCCACTAAGCCACTAAGAGCTGTAACACTGTAAATCTCAAGTCTATCCAGCATTTGGTGCGTGGGCCAGGAAAATCAACCGTGCTGATTGATTAAAATCACTGGTTGAAGCCCTTGCGGAGGAAGTGGGGAACCGCCCTGCCCCCCACCCCCAATGGGACAGTATGCTCTCAGATTTCTCTGAGTCTCCTCAGAGGACTAGGGATGAACTGATTACCGCCTGTGATTTTTCCAGGCCCAGAAGAAGTGAGGATGCTTGTCTGGTTTAGTTCGATATGGTCATTGGATAAGGTAAGACCCCCAGGGGCACTCTAGTTAATTTGTTTGACCCTGCCCTACTAGGGGAGAAGGAGGGCTTGGCCAGTTCTCTATGAGAACAAATGTTTCTTGCTTGTTTTTGGTTTAGATTCAGTTCTTGCCTGCTAGCCTAAGACGAGAAAATCCCTGGCAAGGGGGTTGCAATTTTTAACCTCTGAATGCCTGGAGAATGTGAGTGTGAATGAATGTAACCGGATATCGTCCTCAGTAACTGGTCCGTGTGGCTCCACAAAGAAGAGAGAGGCGATCCCTCTTTGACCTAAGGAATCTGATTGAGTTAGTCTGTGATTGCGTGGACATTTCTAAGAAAGGCTAAGTGGGGGCTTTTTCAATGACATAAATACCCCCTCAAGCCTGGATGGTCCTTAAAGTGGCTGAGAGGCCTGTGGCCAGAGGAATGCTTGCTTGGTCCTTCCCTCAGGGGAAGGGCACCCATCTTTTGTCTGTTTGTGGCTCCAAACAAGGGAAAACAACACAGCGAGGGAACTAGCCAGAGTAGGTGTGAGTCAGTCCAAGCCCACAGTGTTAGATAGAATATATCCTAAAAAATTTTAGGGAGGGCTATTCTGATAATTTTAGCGTGACAATGAAACCCTGGAAGCTGTACACCTTCTGTGAGATTGACTGCCCAAATCTCTGCCCAGAATGGCCACCAGAGTGGACTCTGAATACAGATATTGTCCGCCAAGTTTGAAACAAAATTACTGAGACCAATAAAAGAGGCCACCCTGACCAGTTCCCTTATATAGACTTTTGGCTTAATCTTTGTTTAAATGTGCCACCACCGTGGCTCTGTGTTTGTGCTGTGAAAAGCCCAGGAGACATTTTAGTTGTGCAAAAGGGCCAAGCCAGTCCTGAAAACAATGGTGGGAGGAGCTTCCCGGTGGCCCCCTGAGAACAACCCCAACTAACAAGGGTTTATCTGGTCCTCCCAGAGGATCCTTCTCAGAAAGAATTAGACTTACCCCTGCATTATGTGCTACAACCCTGAGCCACAGCGTCATCACCTCCATATTCTCCGGAGTTTGCCTCTAGTCCTAAGCCAGTGTTGCCTGACTCTACCTCCCAGTCACTGCCATAAGAACCAGAAGCTGAATCCGCCCCTCTTCTGGTGATGTCACCTGATGCCACCTCCTCCCCTTTGCCTGTCCCCCTGTCCCTGTTCCAGTAAGTTGCCTGGTCTCACCCCAGAATTTCCTCCACTGACACCTCCTATCTCTCCAGTCCCATGGCAACCAACTTCTAACCTGGCACCTGGAACCATGCTTGTCCCTACTCAGATGACACTACCTCATACTATTTCTCCACTGATTCCAGTACAACCAAACCTGGCCTCTGTCGCATCACACAGGACAAGTCCAGAGGGTACTCTTTTTGCACCTCCTCCACTCTATTTAGTTTCTAATATACAGTCAGGATACTCATCATTCCCACCAGAACCAGCAGAGATCCCCCTCAGACATCATCCCTGATCAGCCACACATTTGGCATCATTGGCTCACTTTCAAATGCCATTGTGTGACTATCCCAGAATCCCTCCAGCACCTGGAGAAATCATCAGCCTTTCAGCACCAGTGATCTTCTAAACTGGAGAAACCACAATCTGTCTTATACTGAGAAGCCACAGGGAATGATAGAACTAATAACCTCCATCTTCCAAACTCACCAGCCTACTTGGGATTACTGTCAACAGCTCCTTATGACCCTCTTCAACACAGAAGAATGACATCAGATTCTGGATGGAGCCCAAGCCTGGATGGAGGCCTAAGCCCCTCCAACTACAGGCAATCCAGACCAATGGGTTGCTGAAGCTCTGCCTAGGGGCTGACCAGATTGGAACCATAAAATAGAGAAAGGACCAGAAGCCTTAAACCAGTATCAGAATGCCCTCTTAGTGGGTCTCAAAAAGGCCTATAAACATCTCAAAAGTAACAGCTACCATCCAAAATTCAGACAAAAGCCCAGCTGAATTCTATGAGAGATTGTGTGAAGCCTACCAAGTCTATAAACCCTACGACCTTGAAGCCCAAGAACATCAGCAAATGATTAACTTGGCCTTCAGTCAGCCAATGATATTCAAAGAAAGATCCAAAAGACTGGAGGCTTTGCAGGGATGAATGCAACTCAGCTCATTCAGATTGCCTAAAAGTTTTTTGTAAACAGAGAAAAAGAAGAAAAGAGAGAACAATAATGTGCGGTCAAACACTGAGATTGTCAGAAGGCCACCTTTTCCACAGTAGTTTTAGGAAAGGTACCTCCTTCTGAGGCGCAAAACTTTGAAAAGCTCTACAGACAATGGAAAGGATCCCAGAGACACTACTATAAAAATTGTAATAACACTGGGAGACCATTCTCTCTGGACCCTGATCAATACACCTACTGTAAAAACCATGAACACTGATGCAAGCCAGCCCAGTCCAGCCCAATCTGAACCTCTCTTTGCCTTGTCCAATATGGATGACTAAGACAGACCAGGCTCCATCCAGTTGGGCCTCTGAGATCCCACAGTCATGGTAAAAGTGGGGAGCAAACCCCTGTGACTTTTATGGTAGACAGTGGGGCTGAACACTCAGTTGTAACTCAGGTTGTTGCACCTCTGGGACCTCAACAGGTCCAAGTAGCAGGAGCCTCTGGAGTTCCTTCTGGGAAAAACTTCTGCTTAAGCCAGTCTTGTGAAATTGGGGGGACATTTAGTTGAACATGAATTACTGTACATGCCTGAATGTTCCATTCCACTCCTGGGACATGACCTTTTTCTAAGCTGGGGGCAACAATTTCCTTCACTCCAAACCAGCCAGCAACACTCAGGCTTGAACCTAAAGCCTTGGCCCAAGTCCTAATTTTGATGCTCACTGTACCCCAAGAAGAAGATTGGTGCCTCCATCAGGCAGAATTACTGGACAACCAGAGTCTTGAAATTTTAAAAACATTTTTTCCAGAAGTCTGGACCACAGTCAACACTCCAGGAATTTCCAAAATCATGCCCCTCTTATAATTGAGCTCCACACAACAGCAACTCCTATTGGTGTCAAATAATATCCTTTGTCCAGGGAGACCCATATTGATATTCAACCACACATCTCCCACCTGAAACAGTTTGGAATTCTGACAGACTGTAAATCGCCTTGGGATACTCCCCTCCTCCAGGTAAAGAAGCTCAAAGGAGATTACTGGCCATTACAAGACCTCTACACCATCAACTCCTCCACCATGACTCTGCACTCAGCAGTTCCCAACCTTTATACCCTCCTACATTTGCTTCCCCCTAATATTGGTTGGTTTACCTGTCTGGACCTAAATGACACCTTCTTCTCTCTGTGAGTCACACCTGTCAGCCAGCTCATTTTTGCCTTTGAATTGGAAGACCCAGAGACTAGACGGAAAGGCCAACTTACCTGGACCCACCTTCAACAAGGTTTCAAGGACTCCCTCACGCTCTTTGGAGAAGCATTAGCTGCTGATATGGCTGAATTTCCACATGCTGATTTCAATTGCATCTTGCTACAGTACATACATGACCTGCTCATTTGTACCTTGAATAAATCAGACTGCTGAAAAGGGACACAGGCTCTCCTCAACCACCTACTGGTCACTGACTATAAGGTCTTATGGAAAAAGGCCCAAATATGCAAATCCAATGCATGCTACTTAGGTTGCAACCTAGAGAAAGGACTAAGATGCCTAGCACTAGAAAGAAAAGAAGTGATATGTTCTATACCCAGATCCAATAATAAAAGACAATTAAGAGAGTTCCTTGGGGGTGCAGGGTTCTTCTGGATATGGAAATCAGGATTTGCTGAAAAGGCCAAGCCCCTATATGACATGCTAGCAGGAGATAAAGAGAAGAAAAAGATATTATGCTGGACTTTAGACCAAACCAAATCCTTCCAAACTATAAAGCAGGAACTACCAACACCTCTGGCCCTAGGCATGCTTGATGTAACTAGACCCTTTAACCTGTTTGTCAATGAATGAAGACATGTAGCATCAGGGGTCTTGACCCAAAAATTCAGCCCTTGGGAGAGGACTATCACATATTTGTCTAAGAACTTAGACTCTGTAGCTAAAGGCTAGCCTCCCTGCCTGATAGCATTGGTGGCAACTGGCCTCCTAATCAAGGAGGCAGACGAATTGACCCTAGGACAAAACCTGACAGTTCAAGTGCCACATGCTGTTCTGGAGCTACTCAACAGCCAGGGACATCATTGGCTCTTAGACAGTTGTGTCACATAATATCAAGAATTGCTTTGTGAAAACCCCCAACTTACTTTCCAATTGACTAAACAAACTGAACCCAGCTAGCTTTTTGCCCACCAAGCTTGGCCCTCCAGTCCATGACTGCCTAGCCCTGACCAATAAACTCTTCACTAGTTGACCAGACCTACAGATAAAACCCTTGGCTGGTGCTGAGTACACCTTGTTCACGGATGGAAGTAGCTCAATCAAAGATGGAAAACATCAGGCTGGATATGCACAGAAGAGGTATCCTAGCTGGGCCTCTTTCCCAAAACTGGTCTACTCAGCAAGCTGAATTATAGGACCTGATACAAGCTCTAAACTGAGCAGAAGGAAAGAAAGTAAACATTTACACTGACTCAAGATATGCTTTCACTATTGTTCATGTCCACTCCGGAATCTGACAGGTCTACACACAACTGAAGCTCCAACTTTGCAGCTGTACAAGGAACACTGTACAAGGAATGAGAACTTTTCATGGCAAAAAGAAATAAATTAAAAACAAGGATGAAATCTCTCAACTCTTAATTTGGAAGCCTAAAATGGTTGCTATCATCCATTGTAAGGGACATCAAAAAAGAAAGGATGATATTACTCTTGGAAATCACAAAGCAGATGAAGCCACAAAGCTAGTTGCTGAAGGTTCCACCTGGAAAAATAATGGTCTAATCAATAATTTGAAAAGCAACTTAGAAGCTCTGTATGAGATTCCTGCTCACACGGTCCTCACCCTTCAGGGTGGGCCCCTCCATTACACCAAAGAAGAAAACAAATGGGCACATCAGGAAGGGGCCTACTTAAGGCCAGGGGGCTCATGTATCCTGCCAGACAATTCAGTAGTCATACCAGGAAAACTTGCCCATCCATAGGTGAAACAGCTCCACAACATCACCCATGGAGAAAAAACTGCAATGAATCAACTTTTGAGTCGATATTATCAACACCCAAACTAGCCTCAATTTGTGTGTGTCAGCCAGCAATGCCAGACTTGTGCCAAAGCTGAAACAACCCAAGGTCCCCGGCCTCCACCAGGCATCCAATGTAGTGGACTCTCCCCTTCTGAAGATCTACAAATAGACTTCACTGAAGTAAAGCTCTGTAGGGGCTACAAATATCTCATGGTGTTTGTCTGTACATACTCAGGGTGGCAAGAAGGATTTCCCACTAGAACAGAAAAGGCAATTGAAGTCTGCAGGGCCTTACTAAGAGAAATCATCCCCAGATATGGACTGCTACTGTCCATAGGCAATGACAACAGGCCTGCATTTGTGGCAGAAATAACTCTAATTCATAGAGACTTTGAAAGTCAAATGGAAACTGCACACAGCCTTCAAGCCTCAAAGCTCTGGAAAGGTTGAAAGAATGAATAGAAACCTGAAGTCAATTCTGATCAAGTATTATCAAGAAACTCAGATGCCATGGGTAGATTTACTCCCTATAGCTCTCTTCAAGGTTCGAAGGTCACCAGGGCCCACTGGGTATATGGGAGGCCACCGCCCATAATAAGACATCTTCAAGGAGACCTACATCAATTGGATAAACTATCCTTACAAGAACAACTCATACAATTAGGAAAGACATTCTCTCAGCTACACAAAAATATAGCTGAGGGGCCTGCCATACCCACAGATACACCTGCACACACACACATGCACACGCACACACACACACACACACACACACACACATGCACACAATCCTGGGGATATGGTATGGGTGAAAGATTGGACAAAGGAACCCTTATAGCCAATTTTGGAAAGGGCCCTATATGATCTTATTAACAACTCCCACAGCCATTAAAATTTCAAGAATTCAGCCATGGATCCATTATTCCCAAGTCAAGAGAGCTCACCCAGGTGACTCTGGAAAACCTACCCAGATGAGATAGCGCCTTTGAAAATTGTCCTGAAAAGACAACACACCCAAAGCCCTGCTCTCTCCACTCCAGAATCTGACGGGTCTATGCAGGGCTGAAGCTCCAACTTTGGAATGAACTGTGGATAGTTAAGCTGCTTGTTTTATGGGATGTTAGGACTAGTCACCCTAGCTTGTTTGTTGCTGTTTGTTGGCTTCTGGAACACCATACGCCCTACATATACAACTGTACAAAGATCCTCCCTATTGCTAATCTGTATCTGCTCCTACTTGGTCTGCTTGGTCCCCTTATTTGCCAAGTGAATTCTGGACATTGAGAATTCAAGGCCAGAATTTATGCCAGGCCAGACCAAACCCATGCCATGAACATTACAGAGTCCTAAGTACCACAAAATGGCAAAGTGATCAGTACCTCTTTGTTCTTCAACATTTGCCCCCAAAAAATGTATTCCTGGCCTGTAGCTGTAAATTGTGGAGATGAATTGTGGGAACAGGCATATTGCAAAAAAAAAGGAAAATATTTGTGTCCTTGATGGGAAAGTTACAATACCAGATGGAAACTACCTTCCGGGGAAATAGTTTAAGGAAGTTGTGACCCAGATTGAGTCAATTTGTGTAACCACTGGATTTGTCCACATTATTATACCAGCCCAGAAGGGGCTCTCCTTCAACTTACCCCTGCTAACAGATACCTTGAATGTAGACTAGTAAACTGTGATCCTGTTCAGTTTACCATTCAACATCCCTCTGACTCAAAATGGTTACAAAGTCACCTTGCAGATGTCAAGGTAGAAGGACAAGGAAAGGACTCCTTGTGGACCCTACAGGTAAAACTGGAGGACCCCACAGTGGACTGCCAAGGTTAATGTTCCCAGCACTAAACCTCCGCTTTTTGTTATCCCTCCACAAAACCACCCTCCTAACAAAACCTTAACCTTATTGCCTGATATGTTCACCCTCATTAATAGCACCCACCAGATATAAATGACCTCAGATCCCCTTCTAACTTCTGACTGTTGGCTCTGTGCTCTTTTGACTGCCCTGTGTTATGGAGCCATGGGTGTAGCTGCCAATAACATCAACCTGAACCAGAACCATAAGGCTCATTGCTTACTCCAGAGCAGCCCCACTGAGATCATGGGCAACTGTTCCTTTTATTGTGAGACATTTTCCAACCCTAATGTTACTGCTAGCTGTGTAGAGATACTCTCTTTCAGTGGAACTGTTTCCTAACCACCCCCATACCTTCTTTGTTTGCAGGGATGGCCTATACTGTTCTCTCTCAGCCACCACTCAAGGTACTTGTGCCTTAGAGGTTTTCATTCCTGACCTGTCTGTTTATACTCCAGAGTCTATGATTACTGCCTGGGCATCACCTATTAGATAGAAATGAGATCTAATAGTGCTCCCCATTTTAGCTGGATTTGCCATCACTGAGGGCCTGACTTTAGGGACAACAGCATTAGGGCTGGGACAACAGTAGTATATTTCATTGGGTGAGCAGATCAATGATGACTTACAAGCTGTGAGGGAAGGATTAAACACCTCTCAGGACCAAATAGACTCATTAGCATCTGTTGCCCTTCAGAATAGATGGGCTCTAGATTTTTTGACAGCCCAACAAGGAGGAACATGTTTATTCTTATTAGAAGAATGCTGTTATTATGCTAATAAATCAGGGATAGTGAGAGAAACCACCTGGTAATTAAGTGAAAGAATTACCCAGGGAAGAAGGGAATACAAGCAAGCAAGGAGTTCCTGGTAGAGCTCATTAGAGTCTTGGACCCCTTGGATAGGTCAAATATTGGATCCACTCTGAGCCATCTGCTTGATCCTACTGATCAGGCCATGCATAATCAATTGGATGACTAAGTTTTTAAGCCAAAGCTAAAATTCTATAAAATTTCAAATGCTTCTAAATCAACATGCTTACATAGCTGTAGGATCTGAAGCAGATCCTATTCCAGGATATGAATATCAGAAGATGAGACCACAATCTAGATAAACATATTTAAGTTCTAAATTCTCATCTCAAAATGTTAAGTTTAAATGTGAATTATAGCTACAGAGGTTTGTTTTCCAAACAATATCTTCTTTACTTGAAGAATTGCTATTGCCATACAGTGTCGAATTCATACTGACATAACTCAAGATCCCAAATGGTATATAACATTTATCTTCTTATTCATTCCTTCATGCAATAGTTGTTCATTAAGTCTTTACTAGGTCAAGTACTGACATGGACAGTGGAAGGAATAAAGCATATTCCTTCCATTGAGATCTTACAATACTGGAAGAGGCCAACTTACAGAGAAACAAGTAAAACACTCTAGTAGAGGTTCCCCTCATTTATAATTAATGGAGAGGTGGTATTTCTAGATTGCTTAGAAAGGAGGGTAGAGGTGATATGCTGTTTATAAAAGAATTCACTCTGAAAACAAAAGATTAATTGAATCCTGAAAAATAACATAAAAAGAGTCAGGGATCCATGAAAGGTCTTCATTAATATTAACATTAACAGTTATTAATATTAACAGTCTTAGATCTTATAGATTGTTCACCAATATACATCATTAAAATTACAGCAATACCTTGGTTTACAAATGCTTCTGTTTGCAACTAATTCAGTTAGTAAACAAAAAGATTTGGCAAAATTTTTCTTCCATTCACAAACTCCACATTTGAGCACTGCCATCCCCCCGTACACAAAAACATAGCTATCTTCCACAAAATTGTAAGACAAGTTAAGTTTGTAAACCTAGGTACCACCATATGTCCAAATGAAATCATATTTTAAGATGGAAATAGTTTATTTACATCATGACTAAGTGTAACAATTAGGATAGTTTCAATTCAATTACGCTCTGAATGGGCAAATTTAAAAAATCTCCATAACTTAACTAATCTAATATTTAGCTTTTATTTAGTCTGTGTTGTGGAGTCCAATGTTTTAAATGTTTGTTCATTGAAATAATGACAATGTTTTAAAATATTGAAGATTGAAAGACATATTATGAAACCATTCCAGATGAATACAATGATAATTTTATTTGCTACAAATGGGAAAATGCTAATAAGAGCAGTTGAATTTCTGTGTGCCAAGCAATTAATAAAACCCCATAAGCAAGTTAGATTGGAAATATTGTTTTAAGGATGCTGATTATCTTTAGAATTGTAGCTACTTCTTTATAATAAGAAAATATATGTGACATCTTTCAAAAATAATTACAAAAGTGCTGCTAATTATTACTAATATTTATGGAATAATTACTTCATGCCAGGCATACCACTAAGCATTTTATAATCTCCTATTATCTAATTCCTACAATAACCACATCATTTATTACTATTAGGATCTATATCTCAAAGTGAAAAATTTAAGAAAGTCTGAATAAATTTTCCAAAATATTCCAAGAAATAATTGGTAGAAAGATAGGATGCACACTCAGAACTTTTCATTCTCAGAGGCATAGATAAGGAAATATTGGTTAGGATCAGCTTACTTTTCATTTATCAATTTTGATCTATTCAGGTTTTCTAAAGTAAAGCAATATCCCCAGAAGCTGAAAAAAAAAATCTAATACTAAACTCTGTTAATAGAAAATAATTTTTTCTTCCTTGATGAATCAATACTTACTCTGAAGCATGATATTTAATCAAGTTTATCATGGTATGCCTTACTATGGGTTATCATTAACAGTTGTGAAATTATCAGGACATAGCACTTGACTTGATAACCTGATGTGAACAAAATTCCAGAGGTTGATTTTTATGATGAAAACATTAGTATTCCCATGTATTTGTTCTCAATTATATAACATCAAATTCAAGCAAAGAGGGGAAAAAAGTAATTTTGAAGGCTACTTTTGGCTTCTTTGGAAAAATATAGCTTTTGATCCAACTACTTTACATAATGAACAATTTTTGGTCATTGTTTATGTAAGGTTCACATTATATAAAACATCTTCTTCTTTTTTTGTACTGGGAATAGAACTCAGGACCTTGCACTTGCCAGGCAGTCACAGCACCACTGAGCTACATCCCTGGCCCTTGTAAAACATTGATTGGATTCAAAGCAATTTTTATTACCAGTTAAAGATTGCCATTAATGAAGATGAGCTAATTGCATATTTGACCTATTTTTTAGAATGGAAATAGTCTTTTCCTACTAAGGAACATAAGAAAGTTGCTTCTCTAGGATAGCTTGACTTTCTGTAAGCATACATTCAATCTTCCTCAAAAACTATTTAAGGTTTTAATATTAGGAAAACTCTATGGAAAGTCCTAGGTATATGAATGTGATGTATATATCTTAGCGTTGACTGATACAAAACCAAAGAATCCAGGTTTTAGAAATCTATTTTTCTTGCCACAGAAGCTAATAAAAAACACTTCTTTTCAAGAACTCATAGAGAAATAACTATTGACTACTTCACCACAGCAGAATGTAGAATTTTTTAAATGTATTTTTCTGCTACCAGTTGCCTACTTTAATGCCATTATATTCTTATACTTTGTTGGTTTATTGTACATATGCCAGATGTATATTTTATAAAATATTTGCAACACTAAAAAATGACAAATTGATGTGTTGTCTGAAATTTTTTAATGCTCATTACAAATATATTAGTAGATGCATACAATTTTAAAATTCGAGGACTATCAATCAATAAGAGTGGATTTCAGTAAATGATTAGAAATATAACCAGAAAAATATATTCAAATTTATGGCTACAATTTAGGAGGAATCGAGTACAGAAAGGACCATAATCTGCCGGGGATTTAGCTCAGTGGTTCTGCTGCCTGCCTCGCGTGCACAAGGACCCGAGTTTGATCCCCGGTGCAAAAAAAAAAAAAAAAGAAAGAAAGGACCATAATCTTCTGGTTTTCCTTTCTTCCTATCTATCCTATATTCCACAATGTAGTACCGCAACTGAAACCTGTTAATGTTCTCAACTTTCTTGCCATATACCTCTACATATAACCAGTGGACATTCCAGCTGCTTTAATCACAAACCTGGATTCAGATATAAAAATATACACAATCATTTGGAAATATATGTCTTTAAATTCAAGGTGGTAAGTCCATGACACTTTTGCTCAATCCTGTAATGCTTTGTAAAAATGTTCTCTTTACTTGGCTGTCCTTGGTCAATTCCAGTTGCCCTTTGCCTAAGTGGACTCTTCAATATTTCAATACTTTCTTCATCTACTCTGATTTCTTACATCCTCAAGATACTCTGGCCTCATATTTAACACAGGCTTTGAGTACATCCTGTGCAACTTTCTGTTCTCTTGCCAACAAAACTATTTGCATCATCATGTCTTTACATATTTTCCTTCATTGCATTACTTCTGCCAAGGCCTGTGAATAGCTTGGATGGTACCCTTCTGGGCTGGGCAACCATAATTAACTTTTGCCACTGCCAGGACAGTAAGATGTCTTGAAGAATTTAGGCCTATGGGGAGTGAGAAATGCTTTACTGTCCATCCCACCAGTACAAAACAAAATACACAAAAATATAGCATATTAGGCTGAGGATTTAGCTCAATGGTGTCACTGCCTGCCTTGCAAGCACAAGGTCCTGAGTTCAATGCCAGTACCAAAAAATATAGCACATCAAGAAAGCCTACCATGCTTTTTCCACCTGCAAATCCCTTCTTCTCATCACAAATCTTAGCATTTCCTGAATATATACAGCATCTCCTATGTTTTCATCCAGGAAGCAGCAACTCTAACAGCACAAATGGCACATGATAAAACAGGATAAGAGCTAAACAGTTCTTATTTTGATTTATTTTTCCATCCTAGATTGAATTGTATTTCAACCCATGGCTCCAAGGCAAAGACAAGTGAGTATTCCTAAAAACCACAAGTCCAGGTAATAGACTGCAAACCACAATAATGAATACCGAATACCCTCCAGGGTAAATAGTGGCCTGATATGTGAGAATGAAATGAGATTGGTCCATGAGCAATAAAGCATAGAACCACCATCATCTAGTGGAAAAACCTGGATTAAAAAAATAAATTGCTACTAAAGAAGCTGAAGGTTCTGGGCATGAGACAGAACTTAGAAATGAAGCAATAGGGAGGAAACTAAATAAATAAAGTCAATGTTAAAAAGGTTGTACATTACAATAATAGAAGGAACCAGGTGGTATTTGTCATTATGCTGCAGGTAAGTACAGGTGATTTTTATAGGGTTCTCTAACTTCACTTTTGTATGCAAATAGAGATTGTTTGACCTATTTGAAGGCAGCCAACTTAATTACTTGTTTTTGTCTTACATTTTTAATCCTTAAAAACAGATTATATTTATAAGGATTTCAATTATGCTAGTGTCCTTTCTGATATATAGAAAGACTAAGAAATGGCCAAAGTCCTAATCCTTATATTCCTACTGCTATGGAGGGGCTCATCAATAAGTCAAAAGTATTTTTCCAAATCAATGCAGTTTTTTATTACAAATATTATCCATGGTAAGTTGCTGACTACTTGAGACAGGAGTTAGCTTTTGTCTCTCTGGCCTAAAACCTGGATGTACTAAATCATCAACTATTTATTGAGTACATAACTTTTGCTGGGAATTGTCTACACTCAAGTTTACAAAGGATAAAAAAATCAGTCTAATCTCTCACTTCATTAAATGCACAGAAACTCTGGTCTGTTAAGAAAGCCTTAAAAATACCATAGGCTGCCTGAGTGACATAAACAACATAAATTCATTTCCTAACAGTTCTAAGGCTAAGATTCTAAGTCTAAGATGAGCATACCAGCATTGGAGTTTCTGGTGAATTCACTCTTCTCAGCTTGTTGGTGAGTTTTCTTGTTTTGTTGTCACAGGGTAGGAGAAGGAGCACTCTCTGGTATTTCTTCTTATGAGACCACCAATCTCACAATGGGAACCTCATGCTTGTGACATAATTTAAACCTAATTATCTCCCAATAGTAATATCTACAAAAACTATCACATAAGGACTTAGGGCTTCAACATATGAATTTGGGACATAATTCAGTCTATTGAAAAAGACAAGCGGAAAGAAAGTAAGGTGTGCAAATGCCTGGCTAATCCCTCCCCATTCTGTAACAGTATAACCAGAAAAACAACATGATGTTCTGAGGTCTTAAATGGGATATGGTCCAGAGACAATAATTGAGGTGAATCAGTAGGAGTTTGGACCTTCCCCAAATCATCCCTTTGATTTATCTATGTAGATATATGGAGTAGCACTTTGGGTTGTGGGTAAATGAGGGATGTGTGTGTGTTACTCAACTTCCCTTCAGGACCTTGCAGAAAACCTGGTAAAAATGCAGACAACTCCTTGTGGATGATGGTACAGAATTCCTGGTGATTACCAGCATCATAAGATGAATCCATGACCTGAGAAATACCAAGAAAATATAGGCTAAAGGAATTATATATAGGTGTTTGTTTTCTGTTAGTGACTAAAAACCTTGAACAGAAAAAGTCACTGAATAAACTCAGATAAAAAGACAGTTTAAAAAGTGATTAATATTAATTTGGAAATTACAGGAAATATGATAGCTCACAGTTGGATGCCCAGTTCGTTTGGATTTTATATTGTTTTCATGTTTTGCTGATGCTATTACTCTCAAATTCGTAGGTGAATCTTTTAAACTCAGATCATGTTTGTATGTCCTCAGGTACCTTTAATATTTCATGAATTTAAAAAAAATGGTAGAGATTAATACTTTGCTTGTTGAGACCATCACTTCTAAACTTCTTACTGAATATCTAATTGTATACACATGCAATATATATGTATGAAAGTCATAGATTTGAAAGGAAAGAGAGGAGACAAGAAACAACGATTTCCTAAGAAATCCTGTCCCCTCATGATGAAGTTTCAAAGGGAATATGGCCAATGCAACCAGAAATTCTGTGCTCAAAACCACAGCTTGCTTGGCGAAGAGGCACATGGTAGTGGAGATGATTCTAGAGTCAGGGTAAACTGTGTGGATGGTAAAAGTGCTATAACTAAATCATGGCTATCCAAACTTTTGGCTTATCTGAGTCTCAGTGAGTAAAGAGGAAGTGTCTTGGGCTGCATATAAAATATATAATATCATTAATGTACATAAGTAACAAAACTTTATGTTTTAATATTTTTATTGTAACATTAAAACTAATGCAACATGCTCACTTTTAATAATTAAATAAGAAAAGATACATGTCTGTTTAATAAGAATAACTACTGGTCTTTACTGGCACACACGTGTAAGTTGAAGTACTACTACCATTAATCACTGTGTTTTACCAGTCGAGTCCCAGAAGCACAGGTAACATTTGACACACACAGGTCTCTGTTCATCTAACTGTGTGTAACAGCCACAGGAGTGGAGTTGGCCCTGCTGTGCATCCACCCATACACAGCCTCCCATGGTTTCCTACACAGTCTATGCTTAATTACTATGCTAATGAATCATGAAAAATATTGCTAAATATCACACAATATGTTGGAAGTCTATGATCTGATAAGCTGTATTACTAGTTGTCGGTCTCAAGGGCCGTGGGTTGGACATCCTTGATCTAAATGTAGTTGTAGGAGTCTTATCTAGTTGAGGAAAAAAACAAAAACAAAACAAAACAAAAAAACAGGAAAAAGACTTGCTGCTCCTCATCCATCTCCTTTCTCCCACCTTCACAATTGTCCCTTCCTTGTCTAAAGTTATTGTTTGCTGTATTAATTTAGTTCATTTTCTGTCATATCTTTTTCTATTGTTAATTTTGTGTAAGTGACCATTGTTTTATAAGAAAATCAGAGGGAGCAGAGGTAGCCAAACTAGAAACATTTCTGTCCTGAAGCGAAGCCCTTTCCAACAGCTGTTGGATCATCTCAGTCCTTTGTTGCAAGTCCCCTGGATTTTTCAGCACTTCATTAATTATTGAAAATACAAAGATCTTAGCATTAACAATGTATGGAAATGCTTAAAAATATTTAAGAGTTTGATTCCTAAGAGAATACATATGAATTTATAACCATATCATGATGACCTAATGTCCCAAATGCATTCACTTTGAGTAAAGGTTTACTTTAAAAAATAAAATTAATTTTTGAGCTGTCTATACCTGAGGTAGCTGGGATTTCTGAGTAAGTCAGTAGGAATTCCTTAAGCATTTTTCAACACATCTCTATGTTTTTTTTATTTTTATGTAAGCAGACATTTCTCTATTCTTTCAATCTTTTGTGGTGAAAGATGGGTTATTTCACAGATAAATTGTTATTATAACTCACAGTAGAATCCAAAATAATCCAAAACACAGTAGTAGGACAATCCCCTAGAGAATGTGGAGCCAAATAAATTGCCTTTTGTAACATTACTCACCTTACTATGGAAACATTTCTACCCAGGTAAATAAAGATAAAATGCTTGAGGCATTCATGAGGAGGAAAACAATTCAGGAAAGGGCAATGTAGAAATACACAACATATGTAGAAGATAACATAATGCCTTGGGTTGAAAATATGGTGTCTTCAAAGAAATTGTATAAAAAAGATGTTTCAACCTTAATATAATGTATTGCATTAAAGGTCTTCAAGATCACCCTACAAGAAAGATTCAAGGAACAAGCAGAGAAAAATAACTTCCCAGAGTACAGAAAATGCAGGCTCCATTGCATAGGCTATGAACATGGTTTCAAAATGGGAACATTTTCAGAAAGGCTAAAGTAAGGAAAGTAAACCTGGGAAAGAGCCCACTGACCTTGATAATTTGCTAGTGCTGTTGTAATAACCCTAAAAATAAAGGGTTCTGCAAATCAAGTCAAATTTTTCTCTTTCTCATTTTTAAACAGTAGCCATTAATTATATTAAAAACAAAAAACTTTTGTTTTGGTTTGAAAATACAAGATTTACAAAGGCATAAAAATAATCTAGGTATTACAAAAAGGTGGGAGTAAGAAGATAAAGTTGTGAAAATTCATACATAACTAACATTTTTGTTTGCAAAGTAGCAGGCAAATCTGTCAATATGTCAAAGAAGTGTGTGGAATTTAAGGTGTGAAATACAAGTTTGGACTAACTTATTGAGAGAATTATAAGTGAAGCCAAACAGAGACACAGTTGTATTGGATTGTTAATTTACCTGGCAGTAGATTACATTTTATTAGTCTCAATTTTTCACACATCTTCCTTTTCCTTAAATTTGCAGACCCCTATGCCTTCTTGTCTTTGTGTTTAGCAGTGTGGCTTGTTTGGTCAAAGAATATTAAGAAGAAAGACTATAATGATGAAGAAAGAAGCACAGTAGGATTAATATTAAATGAGTCAGTGCACTTGAGACATACAGGTTCTTTTGTGCCTTGAAAGTGGCCAGGGGATCTTTCATTCTTGGAAGTCATAGGGTCTTCCTGATGATCTTGCTGAGTTTTAATCCAATCAGTCTGTACTGGAAACATGTAATAATAAAAGTAAAAATTTAAAAATATTCTAGGAATTAAGGGAAAACAATACTCATAGAGCAAATTTAAAAACTGTAATGGCATGTATGCACCTAACATCACACTACAAAACATGACAACATATAAGCCAAAAAAGTGGTAGAACTGTGAGAAGAAATAGATAAATCCAGTACTATTGTTGAAGACTGCAACATTCCTCTATCAAAATGGGCAAATTCAACAGAATAAATATCAGAAAATGTGACCTAGTGACTGAGGCATTTCTGCTCTGAAATGTGATTTTTATCTATTATTTTATTCTTGTTCATGTATAATATATTCTATGACCAATGCAATTAATAATATGTGTAAATAAGATACAAGGATGAAAACAATGTATCATGCATAATTTCTGACCTAAGAATATTTATCGACCTCTTCCCTTTAATATGTTTTCCCAAATCTTTCTCCGTACCTTATAGTTCTGTGAAATAAATAACCAGCCTTTCCCTTATCACCTTTAAAGCTTTCAGCTTGAGAGTTTTATGAATGCTTTGATTATTCATGCTTCTCTCATGCTCCTGTTGAAAAGAAGCTTCTCATGTTTTATTATATATGTCATTACTACCATGTGCTTTGAGCTTTGAGTTCATGGGCACTGAAATTCATCTTTTTAAAAACTTGCTGAGAGTTTTGTTTGATAATTTAAAAGGAATGGAATATACAAACAAGTTGTAAAGTGTCTGGGGATAGGACAGACTAACAGAGTAATTAGCAAGTCAATCATTTGGCAAAAATAAGCTATTTAATGTTGGTAAGAATGCAGTTTGAGTTCTTGGAACACACATCCTACGAGTATATAACACCATATATATACACCATTTTCCACAAACTTTATAATAAGTGCAAACACAGTATAAAATGAAATATATGCAAAATGACATTAATTTGGGGATTGATTGATTGCAGTATGACAAGCAAAATGGTACAACAACCCCACTATAATTTGCATGAGTTAGATCCTATTCAATGTGGTCATTTCTGTGTGTAAATCTTTGGAAAGACTGACAAGATCGTGAAAGGAACTGAGATCATTTTCTTTCATCTTAAAACTAAAATAACTACTAATGGGTGATCTAGTAGCTCTTTCTATGTATTTGACAGAACAGCAAAGAAAGTGGAGATAAGAATTAGGATACAAAATCTGGAACTAGAACTCATGGGTAGGAAGTACAAATTACAGCCAGCACAATACTAAATTTTCTTACATGTTGCTCTTTAACAATAGAGTTAGATTTCTTATGAAGTAATACACTCTTTGTGACTGCAAGAATACAAAGGGAATTAAGGTGTATTTTTTTTGCTGTAAATGCTTCTAAAAAGATTTCTGTGATGAGAGGAGGGTTATTTGTAGGTATTTCTTATAATTTAAGGATTCTATGAAAAGATAATTTTAAAATAAGGAAATACTATGTGCAATTTCCACATGCAAAATGAAAGATTAATGTTTTAAATTTTGTTCTTAGTCCCACTGCACTTCAGAAATAACTATTTCTTCATGAATATTTAAAATTCTGGGTATCATGTTAGTAAGAGTGATTTATATCTTTACACATTTTCTTAACTACCTAAAAAGTAGATATTATCTGTTGTTTCATTTCATGCTATTTTTTTACTGTGGTAAGATGCACTTACATCATTTACCTTCTTAACCACTTTTAACTGTAGAGTTCAGCAAGTACAACTTTTGCACACATTTTGAAACATGCTTTATACATTTCAGTATTGAGTAAGAGCTCCAGAACATATCTAGTGTTACATAGAATCTACCCCCAAATCTCAAGATTCCCTTTATACACATGGAAATTGTAAGTCATGAAATTCATGTTTTAAAGTTTTATATTGGCATTAAGAGTTTCTAAATTTATTACGATAGAGGGAATGAAGTATGGGAGTTAATTGTGACATCAAATTGAATAAGTGAACTATAATTTGCAGAGTCCTATTTTAAACAGCAAACCCACTATTTATTATTCAAAAATTTGTGAATTATCATCACCATCTCCCTTTCAGCAGCTGTGATGGTTAACTCTGATGTCAGCTTGAATAAGAAATTCCCACCTGATTTATTTAGCACACTTCTGAATGTGTCTGGATGACTGACTTACTGAAGAGGTGAAGACTCACTCCAGATGTGGGTAGGGCCAACCAATAGGCTTGTGATCTGGGTAGAATAAAATGGGAAAAAAGAGCCAATTTTGCACTTTTCTCCTTCAGAGAAGCTTCAGTGTTTGCCATCATCTTTGGATGTCCATTTCCACATTTAAAGGGCAGACTCCAGCCTTTTGGTGCAGACCCTTTGGCTTCAGGATATTGACTCACACCAGACTCTGCAGTGAGCTCCAGGCCCTCCACTTTTGATTGATGCATTCTTCACCCTGACTCTGCAGGCAAGTATTAAATACCTACCTTGTAAGATTTTACATATATATATATATATATATGTAATTTTTATTAAATCAGTTACTCTAGTGAGCCATAATACAAACTGCTTTTGGTTGAAAATATTAGAGAAATTGTGAACATTTGAACACACACATACATAAATGATAAATCCAATACAATGTTGATAAACACTAGTGATTCTAAAGAGAATTGATGTCAGTTGGAAGAATTTTAAAATATAAGCCAACCCTTCTACCGTTATGTCAGGAGTCACAGAAGGACAGTAGGACATAGTTGGGACTTATAATCTAAGGACATTCATAATGTTAAGGGATCAAAATCCTTAAGGAAGTAAATAAAAAAGGGAAGAAGGGAAGGAATGAGGACAGAAGAAAGGGAGAGAGGGAACCAAGGAGGGAAGGAGGGAGGGAGGGAGGACAGAGAATACAGTTAGGTGTTTTTATCCAAGTAGCTCTGAAGTTATATTAAAATAAAGTGCAGCATTAACTGTGTGCTTACACATCACTCCATTCTAGCACACTTGGTAATGGAAATGCAACCCAGGACATGGTAGTATGCTTTATTTTTCACAGTATTAAATATATGTGTTATATCATATTATGAATGCTTTTTAAGCCCAAAACACAGTGGTCAATATTAGTAAAGCCTAAAGGAAAATATATTAACTGGACCTATATTCAGAAACATGGCAATCTAAGGAGAAAGTATGTATAGAAATGAATATAAATAAGACTAAAAGCAGAAAGCACACAGATATAAATGGCCTAACTCATTCCTTTTCAAAGCCCATGATAATTATTTTTTAAATTTACCATATTTATCATCAGAACATAAGCTAATGTTGTTTATCACTAAAAATCAAACTGTTTAACTATTAAACCTATTGGTAGTAACAACAGAACAATTAGTTTATATTACTGCTTATGACAGACAGAAATATTACATCATACACGTGTTCACATCAGACTATCATAAAAATTCTGTGAAAGGCAACATTAGCACCTTGTTTCAAATGAGAAAATCCATGATTGTGGAGATTATAAATTTACTCAGCCAGTTGAAAAATCTTAGTGGTAGGATTCAGATCAAAACAAGTCCAATTATTCTAAAACAAGCTAATGAACACTTTCCCATATTCCCAATAGAGTGAGTGTGCATCCTGGTTTGCCTAGGAAGTCCAGTTTTTATCTGTCACCCCTGTGTAATTTTAAGTAAAACTGTTTTTCACTTTCAAAGTGTTCTGAGTTAGACGATAAATTATATGCCTATCTTATTTATGCTCCGTATTACTAAAACAGACCTCTTTCTACCACAAAGTACAAAATAGTATGCAGATGTGAGTGGTGGTGTGTGTGTGCACTGTGTGGGTGTCTGTATGTCTATGTATGTGTGGTTTGCTATATTACAATAAGGGAATATAATGTGGTAGATTTGATATTATATATCTTTTTTAATAAATCTGGTTAATATGAAATAGAAAGTGAATATGTGGCGAACCTGGATTGTACACATAATCAACTTGAATAATTATGACAAAGACTTAGTCATCTATCTATAAAAGATTCTTTTATTCAGTTTATACTCATTTAAGAAAGGTTGATTAACACTCTTAGGACAGTTGTATATAATCACATCAATAATAGACCTACTAACTATTGTGCATATAAGAAATAATAATTTTTATTCTCTAAATTTTGATACTCCATTGTCTGGTAACTTCATATAAAGCACTTTTTGATTTTCTTTTTGGTGTATTATTTTATAAATAGAATGAGAGATAACAATAAACTTTATGGAATTATTAAAGTTTAAAAATGCATCACACTAAGTATTTGTATAAAATTGTTAAATGAAAAATGTACAAAATTTATTTTATGAATGTGTTTGATATATTTCTATAGTATACATAATTTTACCGGTCATTAAATACACAAGTTAAAATACATAAATATATTTCCTAAATCAATGTTTCATATTCTATTTTTATGACACTTAGTGATGTAAACTAGCATTTATTGTGCAATTATATAGTTTAGCTTTTTATTTACAATTTTCTTAGAGTTTGCATGAGTTTCATCATCAATATTTATTTGCCTTTGTCTTCAGTTTTAATAATATTTCACAGTCATATTACCAGGAAAATATTAAGTTTTAGGCAGTTTGAGTCATTTAAACATGTCTGTTCTGAAAATATTCTTGTTGCACTTATTTGAAGAAAGATTTGTCTGTCTTCCATGTGAGAAGAATTTAGAGAAGACATGGTTTATGGGCTTCTTTGCTGAGATGCTGTCATATTTTGAGAACTATCTTAAAAATAATTTGATCTATTACCCAGAATTAAATTATCTGACAAGACTTACTGCAACATGTAATTAAAAATGTTCCATGGTAACTATGGTCTGGTCTTTTATAATTTAACACATACAAGTTTAAACAATGTGTGTGTGCATGTGTGTGTTTATATGTGAATTATTTAAAAGCAGTTCTTGAATCTATTTAATTATTTATAACAGTGAAAATACTTTTGGGAAGTTAAATGTTTCCTGGGATCTTTTGATTGCAAAGATCTTGTTTTTTTACATGATGAGAAGTAGGAAATAAGTAGAATCCTGCCAATTTTCTGACCAAGTAATTGAATGTACACATTTTCCAATTCAAGCATGTAAGACATTAGAATTTCACTCTGTACTTAAATGTTATTTGTGTTAACTTCTATAAGCATTTAAAACATTTCTGTAATTTTAATGATTATATAGTTAAGAGTACATGAGGTATTAGGATTCCATGTTTATGACTTTTGTTTTTAAACTCTTGTCTCACTCCCCTGTAACCTTGCCTTTTTTTTCAATATGAGCTTTCTATATTTCATTAACTCTATGTAATTATATAATAGGTCAGAGGGGAGTCCAGCATTTACTGAGAGAATATATGATGGGATCTTTTAACAGCCAGAGGTTGATTTGGCCATATATTGAAGCCATTTATGATTTTTCAAATAATTTACATCACTAAATCATTGACATAACAAAAGGAACTTTAAAAATTTTGGTTTTTGACAACTTCTTCAGTAATACTTACATAATAACAAAGTGGATAAAGTCAGGAAAAATTCATCCGCACTAGGGTACCTGATATCAAACACAACTCTAAAGTTTATCAAAGGGGAGATTTTTCTTAGCAGAAAAATACAAAGAAAGATAATCATTTTTCACTATAATTGTCATCTATGTCCTAACCATGTGAAAATATATTCTACTTGTGAATCCAATTTTGAAACAAATATTTGAATAATTGATATGACAAAAGAATCCCATACTTATCCTATCCTCTTTCCAGGGAACACAAATGGTTATAGCTTCACAGGCAGAGTTTGTATGTTGTCATGCTCATTCTTAAAGCAAGAAAAGTCTAAATAAAATGAAAATCAGTGACATCAGTGATGTGTGAGAGAATTGAGAATGCAGGGCAATTTATGTCTCTGAAAAGGAACATGAGAGAAAGAGTGGGAAGACGTGACTACCCTGGGCAGAAGCTCCGCAAAGTAAAATCTGATAGAAACACGTGTGGTGGTTGTAAAGAATTGCTGAAAGTCGAGTGTTCACCAATAGGTGGAGGGAAAGAATAATCACTGTGGAATAATACACAGAGATGTATCTGTCAAAGCCCTACATTTCAAAAGGCAAAAAGAAGAAATACATGTATCAAAGCATCATATGGTACTCCATTCACATAAAGAATATTTTTGCTTTTTGTATCAGCTAAAGATAACTTCATGAATAATAAAATTTAAGTTAAAGCAAATATATTTCCAAAATTAATGATGACTAACTGCCAAACCTCAAATTTAAAAAGCTCAATAAACCTCAAGTATGATAAGTAGCAACTAAACTACACCTAGATGTAGCATATTCAAATTGCAATCAAAAACAAAGACAAAAATTTGAAAGAAGTTGAATAAGAAACTTCAATCTACATGAAGAAAGTTTGTCTGAGAAAGAAAAAATGAAAATAAAATCAAATATTTCATTTGTTATGTATTATTGATCTAAGAATTAAATATTTCTGAAAAAAACTAATACTAAAAATATACTAGAGAGTATATTCAGTATATTCTCAATCAAAATACCAATAATGTATCTCATAGAAATAGAGAAAACAGTTCTACAATTCAAATGGAACCAAAGGAGACCCAGAATAGCAAATACAATCCTGCGCAACAAAAGCAAGGAGGGAGGCATCACAATACCCGCCTTCAACTTATATTAATGAGCAACAGTAGCAAAATGGCACAACATTGGCACAAAATAGATGGGCCTCATGAGTTGCAGAAAGATTGCATCACATTCAGTTATTTCATCTTTGACAAAGGGGCCAAAAACATACATTGGAAGAAAGCCTGTTCAACAACCGCTGCTGGGAAAATTGACTATCTGTATGCTGAAGAGTGAAGCAGGATCCATATTTCTCACCATGTACTAAACTAAAATCAAAATTCATCAAATATCTAAACATTAAAACAGGAACAATGAAATTACTGGAAGATAAAATAGGTAAAAGACTTGAAGTTACAGGTGTAGACAAGGACTTTCTACACAGAACTCCAATTGAACAAGAAATAGCATCAATAGTCAACTAATGGTATTACATTAAATTAAAAAGCTTCACCACAGCACAGAAAACAGTAGAGTGAAGAAACAACCTGCAGAATGGGAGAAAGGGTACCAGCTATTCCTAAAACAGAGGACTAATAGCTAGACTATCTAAAGAATATTAGATAAAAAATATTAGACCACCCCAAAATGAAAGACCCAATCAAGAAATGAGCAGATGAAATGAACAATTTTCAGAAGTACAAATGGCCAATAAATACATGAAAAACGTTCAACATCTCTGGCCATTAAAGACATGCAAATTAAAGCAATGCTAAGATTTCATCTTACAACGGAAAGAATGACAGTCGTCAAGTAATCAAATAATAACAAATCCTGGTCAAAGTGCAATGAAAAAGGAACCCTCCTACATTGTTGGTGGGAATGCAAACTCGTACAACCGTTATGGAAACCAGTGTGGAGATTTTTCAGTGAATTAATAATAAAATTTAATTTGATCAGTTATACCTCTTCTAGGTATCTTCCCCAAAGAGCTAAAGATATCATATCACAGTGATACATACATACCATTATTTACATATCACAGTGATACATACATACCAGCATAATTCATAATAGCTAAATCCTGAAAGCAGCCAGTATGCCCATCAACTGACAAACAAATAACAAAAATGTGGTATCGATACGTAATGGAATAGTACTCAGCTATAAAGAAAGATAAATTTAGTTATTTATACAAAAATGAATACACCTGGAAAATATAACATTAAGTGAAATAAATCAGACACATGAGCTTAAGTGCTGTATGGCAGCTCTCATTTAAGTAAGGTAAAATACAAATAAAGAACGAATTAAAGGATTGATAGAAGGAAACAGGAAGATACAGTAGATCTTTTGCAAATGGGAAGGGGTCCAGGAGACTGAGGGCTAACGCTGGGGTGAGTAGAAGGAAACATAAAAAGATTTAAGATTGTCATGTGCATATACTAAATATCCATAATGAATGTAAATATTCTAAGTTATAAACATGAACTAAACATAATAAAATAATAAGTATGAAAAGGAAGAAAGGAGATTTAGAGATGGAGGGATGGAGGTGGGTGGAAAGTGAAAGGGGATTAAGAAGAATCAGGCTGTTATGTACATGCACCTACCCCCTGAGATGAATGTAATCTTTATGTGCTACAAACATGTCCTAATAAAAATTTAAAAAGATAATCCAGAAATAGAAAGTGTTAGGTAATTATAGTATATGGATACTGGAAATGAATGACAAAAATTACAAAAAGAGAAGACACTGGAAATATTTATATATAAATCTACTAAAATATTGTAGGATATGTTTGGAAGAAAATGGGACACTGATGAAAGATATTCAAATGATTTTAAATAACTGAAAACCTGTTCCATGTTTTTGGATTGGAACACTTAAGAGATTGGTTAGAAATCCATTCTTCCCAATTTGATCTACAGACTCAATGCAATCCAGTCATATCTCACCAGTTAATTTTGTACATATTAACAAACTTATTCATAAATTTGTATGGAAAGATAAAAAAACAGAAGAGTTAAGACCAAATGATGAAAGATTCACATTACATCATTTAAAAATTTAGTGTAAAGCTAGTTAATGAGTAAGAAAATTGTGAAATAATACATGGTAGGCACTAGTATTGGTAAATAGTTTGTATGTGAATTAGAGGTAACAGAAAAATGTGTAAAAATAGTCAGTTGACTTTCACCAAGGCATGACAGCACTACAATTGAAAAAGAATTGTCTTTTCAATAGTTGCCACAAAATTGAATACTCATATGTAAATAATCTTCTCTCTGTAAAAGGCACTGTAAAATAAAATAACCCACACACTGGGAGAAAATGCTTTCAAAACACATATCTGATAAAGGATATAGCCTACACATACAATAACTCATAAAACACAACAATAAGGAAACCAAAAACCCAACTAAAAAATAAGCAAAATATTTGCACAGACTTTTCATCAAGAAAATGTAAAAATGGAAAATAATAATCTGAAAACATGTTTGGCTTCATTCACAATTAGAGAAATGAAAAATTAATAAGGAAGATCCCATTTCACATTATAATGCCTAAATAGTTTAAATGGTAACAATAAAAATAGCTGAGGATGCAAAGCTATAGGAATTCTCATTTATTCCTGGGAGAGTGTTAAATGGTATAGCCCCTTTGGAACAGTTTGGCTGCTTCTTCCAAAGCTAAACAAAGACTAAGTATATAATGCAGGAATAGCACTACTCAGAATTTCTTATCTAATTGAGGACATAAATCCACAGTAACTCATAAGAACTATAGTGTTTCTAATTATAATCACTAAAACCTGGAAGTAATTAAGATATTTTTCAATAAAAATGATAAGCAAACTAAAAAGCATCAATCAAATGGAAGGCTGTCCAGTGACACAAAGGAATGAACTAACAAACCATGCAAAGGCATAATGAATTCTTGAATACAGTACATACTGCTAAGCAAAAGCAGCCAAACAAAAATACTACTTACTATACAACTCCACTTACATGAAATTATGTAAAAACAAAATTATTAAGATGCTAAATAGATCAAGTTACCAGAGATTTAAGAAATGAGTGAGAGTGTTAACTAAATGAATCATAGGGAATTTTTAAGGTAGTAAAATTATTCTTTTTAATTGTTTGATGCTGGATATAGAATACTATATTTGTAAGAACCCATGGAATTTTAGCAAACAAAGGTGAAACTTAACATATGTAAATTTCCCAAAATAATTAGTATGGCGCAGGAATCCAAGGATGGAATGGGGACTGTGATAAAATATTTCAACTCTATCATACATATTTACATGTGAAATAAAATAACTAAAGAGAATTGAAGAGGCAGGGAAATAATGACTCAAATAACTTTGAGTAAGTGGGAACTGTCTGACTGGAGGTAATAAGAATTACACACAATGAAAATTATGTTGGAATTGGTAAAGTTATTTTCCACCACAGCAGAGTATACGAATTCTAAAATCAAAATGCTTGTATACTAGATTTGGACTATTCAATGGATAGTGGACAATGGAAACAAAGTTTCTAACTTTGAAATGGGAGGTAACAGATAAGCAAAGAGAAAAAGTTGTAATGATCCATGAGTTGAGTTTTAGAGTTGGAGGCACCAGCACAAGTGTATGTTTAATTTTATACCAGATGATTGCAGTATAAATATCTATTGACAGGTGCATATACATGGATTAGTATATACACAAATTTTCTTCCTCTGTAAGCTGATATTGCCCAGATTTGGTGAAATTCCAATAGCAAAGAGCAGAAATATTTTCTAATATAATTGTACAATCAAAGAAACCAGGAGTCCTTAGAAAGATGGCCAGTTCCAGGACTGATATAGAAACTAAACAACGTGGTTCTGAAATATCTTGTAGTGCCAGAAGATAAGCACTCCAAAATAAAACAAAACAAAACATAATAGTGATGGATAAGAAAAAGATATAGGACTCAACTGAGTTTCCAGTAGCCAAATATGGAAATATTTGAGCAATAAATTGTTTCATAGTATTGAATAAAAATCTAAAGTGTAAAATAAATGTTTATTAGTCCATACAATTATATAGTTCAACAGATAATTAGGGGGAGTTGAGTAGACAAATATCTAAAGCAGGAGAATGCACAGTAGCTTAATTGATTTATTACCTTCAAGGATTTGGAGCTTAATTCTCCTCTCCTTGAGTCTATGCTGCATCTATTAAAATATTTTCAAAAAGTATGGAAAGTGAGTAAAGGAATTACTTTAAAATATGAAAAACTCTGCCCCAGCCAACTGACCAAGGTTAGTACCCACAATATTAATTCATATTGACAGTGTATACTCAGATATGATGTATTGAGAATGACACTTTATTTCTATGGTCTTCTCATAAAATCCAATATTTCCAGTTTAATAATGAGAAAAACATCAGACCAATCCCAGCTGGCTGAAAATCCACAAAATATCTGAGCAATAGTGTTCTAAACTGTCAAGTTCATCGAAAACAAGAAAAATCTGCGAAAGTGTCACAGTGAATAGAAGTCTAAGGAAACATGAACCAAAGAGGACAAATTTAAACAGTAAAGAAATGATGAATACACTATGGGGTATAATTTATAAGAATATATTAATATTGTTTCATTTACTGAGACAAATGTACCAAACAAACATAAGATTTCAGAAACAAGTAAAGTGGTGTATTTTATATGCAAAGGCTATGCTATCTTTGCCACTGTATACTAAAGCTAAATCTATTGTGAAAGTTTAATACACATATTTTTTATGGTACCAGGAATCAAACTCAGGACCTTGCACTTGCCAGGCAGGTCAGGCTCTGCTGAGCTACCTCCCCAGCCCTATTGCAAAATTTTAAAAGATATCCAAGATTGGTTGGTGGTGAAGAAGGAGGCTGAGGTTACAGGAATTTTTTTAAATGACATGTAAATTAGTAGGCGAAATTATTTAGTATAAAGAGAATTGTTGTCTGAACGATGGTATGATAGGTATGAAAAATATCGTATTTAATGATATATTACATTTGTATAGGTTTAGGGAGAAACTAAGCCCACAAAATATGAGGAGAAATGGTCAAAAATTTACACAGAAATTGAATTCTTAAAAAAGATTGCCATTTCCCATTCTTCTAAAACTGGCTAATTTAGCAATTACTAGAATTATTTTGCTTTTTCCAATTTGCACATGAGATCTTAATTTATTTTTTTAAATATTCTTTTTGAAATAAATATTTGCATTAACTTTATGAAATTGAAAATGATGATAATAAATCATTACTGGTTAAATAAAAAGAATGCCTTTTCTACTATTTCTTTGTGATTTATTTCTTTCTACATGTGACAACACATTACCCTATAATTATATATTTGCACAAGTAAAATTTTCTGAATAGACAATTTTTATATTTTAGGACTATTAAAATTCCAATAATATTTATTCTCTATAATTTGTATGATAGTGTGTATAAATAAAGGAGGTGTTTGCACAAAAATTTTATTTATTTATTTATTTATTTAGTCCTGGGGATCAAACACAGGACCTTGCTCTTGCAAGGCAGCCAGCATAACCACTCCCCAGCCCTGCACAAAAATTTTAAAACAAACACATATCCATAGGACTTTATACATTTTTTCTTTTTTTTGGTACTGGGGGTCGAACTCGGGTCCTTGCATTTGCACAGGAGGCGGCGAAACCACTGAGCTAAATCCCCAGCCCAAGACTTTATACTTCTGTGGGGCTTCCAAATTATTCAGGAGTAATAGAATTGTATTACATTTCTAGAAATCTTATTTATATTACAGGAATACTTTACATCAGGTAGGATTTAAAGATAAAGGAAAACTATCATTTTTTCTTATTTCCTCAAATGATTCCTAAAATCTTCATAACTGTGGCTTCCTTTGATGAATGATTTAACTGCAGGTATTCTTTATAAGTGAGATTATCAGTGGCAAATGATGTGTCATTTAAAAACAATTTATTACAGCAAAACTTGCATACAACATGTGATCAACAAATAATGGTGCATGTTTAAATTTTTAATGTTATAGTAGAATCACATTGCTATTAATGTACCCCCCTAAACACTTCTAGCTTTGAACACACTTATCCCAATAAAACTGCTACTTTCTCAAGAAGTTCTAGAAGTACTTTTTCATTAGTGTCTTTAGTTACACTTTTAGGCTGTCTTGATGACCTGAATTGATTCAAAATGTTTGCTTTTCATGGTCATTTTGACTTTGGTAGAGCCAAAAGGCATAAGGTGCCATATTTGATAAATACAATAGATGAGGACACACTGTGATTTTTTCTTACAAGAATGTTTCCATTGGATGACATTTTATACCAGAATTCACTGTATTTTGATCAGACCTCATAAAAACAGGAAAGAGGACTTCTAGGACTGCTTCAGAGAGTAGCAAAATTGATGGGATAAGTGTGTTCAGAAGTGAGGAGGAGTATTGTGAGGGGGATTCATGGCAATGACTCTTTTACTATAATAATCTTTTAATTTGAACATTCACCATTTGTGTTGCTCATGCCTCATGGTTTTTTTCTCCACAAAACAACTGCGTGTTTCTATATTTAAGATAAAGACACAGAGCTGAGATTTCTCACAGCCACTGATAGTCTGCTTGGCTGTGTTTTCCTGGCATATGCATACACCACCAAAATGGCAAGCAGGGCAGTTTACTCTCCTTCAGCAGGGAGTTGCCCACCTGGGCAGAGATGTGTATGAAGTCACCTGATAAATTATTGAACTACCTCTTATCAGAGATGCTTCTCATAGCAGTTTCCTTTATCTCCCACTCTGAACATTCATCAAATATGTTGTAGCCTGGAACAAATTTGGTTTCCTTCCCATTCCCTGTATAAGACACCAGAATTTATGCAGAAAGAAACCACACGGAATTGTAGGTTCTTTGAGATTCCATGGCATTCCTATGGAGAAAAGCAATGATAATGAAATACAATTTCTCTTCGATATAATACAAATGTGTATGTGTCATCCTAATATTAACATAATTAAGTGCTATATGATACAGATCGAGATTTTCTTTTTTTTCTTTTTTTTTTTTGGTACCAAGGATCGAACTCGGGTCCTTGCACTTGAGAGGCAGGCAGCGCAACCACTGAGCTAAATCCCCATCCAGATTGTGATTTTTGTATGCACATGGAACAAGAAATAATTTATTTTAGAGGAGTTTTAAAGTTTTTAATGTTATTAAATGCAGAGTCAAAAAGAGCAAGGTAAACATATGCCATCCACAAAATCATGAAAATAGATTTTTATGCACATAAATTCTGGATTATGGCATGGGATAAAATGGTATTTCACCTGTATTGAGATGCTTAACCCTGTCATTGTTGCTTCATTTACTAGATGAAGAAAATCATTGCACATTCCAAGTAGATCTGCTCACCAAAGTGATATTAATGAGTAGTGGCACCACATCAAATTTGGAGGAGAACCAACCACAAGAAAGTTATTTATATAACTTATTATTCCAGGCTGAAAACCAAGAAGCAATGGCTCCTTAACAGCCAGAGCTAAAAGTTAGCAGAGCTAGGAAAGTCTCACTCTTAACAAGTCAATAAAGCAATGTGCTTCATTCCATTCCATTGAAGTAATTAAAACATTCATATCCAAGGCGATCCACAGGACACAATGCATAACAAATTTTAGACACTGCCCACAACCATCTCTGACTAGCATAAGCCTTTCCAAAACTTACAGCCAAAAGGAATAAGTGAAACATAAAGCAAAAGTTTACACTTCCTCATGCAGAGGAACTCTACTATGATGGTAAATGTTCCGGTGGTGTATTTCCTACCGGAAGTGAAATAATCCATAAAGTATCCATAGGAGCAAGCCACCTAAGCATAAAATGCTCATAGAAAAAAATAAGTGTTACAGATTATGAGGTCATCAATTTTGACTTAATGGATTATGTATCATTTTTGTTGCATTTACATTATAATTTTCAAGGGTATTAATACACACAATTTTAAAATAAAATAATAGAGATCTTTTAATTAAAAGATGCTTTGCTCCACTCTCAAATCTCAGTCTTTAGGTGCCCAAACATACATTTAATTGTTTCTACTTTCTCATTTCCAATGGTTGACTCAGTCTTTTCAAATCAAATGTGACTCTAGCTCTTTATTGAGGTATTGATGGTATAAGTTATATACAGTATTTGCTCCCTACTGCTATAAAGAATTTGGCTTTTTCAGGCTATCTTTTCTTTCCTTACTCTCTTGTTCTTTCATAATTATATAATTGATCCTTAAAAGCTTTTTTTAAAAAAAGGTCATTTTACATAGGAGTTCTAAAAATTTTTCCATGTTATAATACATTTTTCCCATTTTCTTGTTTTAAACTAAGTTAAATATTCGAAGGAAAATACAATATGATTCAGATATCTGAGATATTTAAAGAAGTTTGGTACTAACAAAGAAAGCATGAGGCAAAGAAACACAAAATATTTAGTCAGTACTACTGTATATGATATTAAGGCCTGGGGATTTAGCTCAGTGGTTCTGTCACCTGCCTTGCAAGCACAAGGACCTGCGTTTGATCTCCAGTACCAAAAAAAAAAAAAAAAAAAAAAAAAAATCACAGTAAGTGCTAGATGTCTTTACAAATATTTTTAAGACTCATTTTTCAATTAAATTTTTGTTATGGAGAAAATAAGTCTTTAGAAGTATAGATTTTTTAAATATCATGATCACAATATTATATAAATGATATTTGAAACTTGGGCCAACTTTTCCAGTGACAGGATTATGTATAAATTTAAAAGCATCTGCATTTTAAGTATTATAGATAGAGTTGAAGATGATGGGCTCTGAAAACCTGTTATAGACAATTTGAAAAGCAGTGCTAATGGTGACAAAGGTCATGATACAGAAGAAAAACCCAGGGTTTAAATATACTGAGTCATAAAAGTTGAGAGTGAAGCAAAGCAAATCTATTACTTGCATAAATGATTTTCATATTAAATTAAACTAAGAAATCAAACATTATAAGAAGTTTAATGTGAAATATTTATCTAAATCTTTAAATTTATCTGTAGTACATTTGGCTAAAAAATAAAGAATTTCTCATTTCTAGAAGACATATCCTCAGAATTCATTGCGAGACAATTTTGTCATTGTGTGAACACAAAGATAGCTATGATGTCTGTTCGTCACTGAACAAAATATTACTTCCCTATTGATTATCTGAGCAACTTATTTATGTGTTGCCATACATTGATTTAAAGCATATTCAATGCATACATTCATAATTAGCTTATGTTTTATGGTCAAATATTTGGTGCCTCCCCCTGAAGAAATATTCACCCCCAAACTTATGGAAATTATATGTAAGAACAATATACCATTTGTGCATTAAAATTTAAAAGCTAATTTGAAAGTTGGCTTCTCTTTTTTCCCCATCCATGCCTAGCAGTACTAACCCACACAGGGTCAGCTTCGTGAGCCCAGGTGCCAGAGCGGAGCATACTGAACTGAATCACAGGCAGCCCACGAACAACTAGAGATAGGAGTCCATTCACACTTCAGTTGGCATAAGCTGCTCAAGATTTATTAGCAAGTTTTATCTTCAATGTAATATATTCTAACATTTCTTGCATGAGGTGAAATGATGTCTGAGACCTTTCCAGAAATATGTGACTGCATTTTATCTTTCAGTTCATCCAGCAGGATTTCGTTTTGATGTTATGCAGATGGACCCATCCTTGTTAGCCATCTGCAGTATGCTAATAACCCTCACAGATCCTTGGAATCTGTAAAGAGTATTTTAGGGAGTGGGGGAGGGGTTTTGGTTTTTTTTTATTTTATTTTATTTTTTTCAGATGTGACTATGTCAAGGATCTTGAGATAGAAAAATTACTCAGTAGTCATTAAGTGTAATTACCAATGTAATTGTGAGACAGGCCAAGGGATATTGGTCTGACATACAGGTGAGTCACAGTTAGGATGGGGCAGAGAGATTATTGAAGACACTGGTCTTGAAAACTGCAGTGATGTGGACACAAACCAGTGAATGCCCACAGCCTTGAAAGATTGGATGAAATAAGAAATGCATTTCTCCCTGGACTCCCACAGTGAGTATGGCCCTTCATTGTCAGGCTTGTGACCTCCAATGCTGAGACAGGGTAGAATGTCCATTTTTATTTTATTTTTTTATTTTTTATTTTTTTGGTACCAGGGATCAAACTCGGGACCTTGCACTTGCAAGGCAGGCGGCAGAACCACTGAGCTAAATCCCCAGCCTAGAATGTCCATTTTTAAAAGTTTTCAGTTTGTGTTAACATTCTATAGCAGCCACAGGTAACTGACATCACGTTTCAGTCATCAGTGCTTTGGGTATATATATATATATATATATATATATATATATATATATATATATATATATATATATGTTGGTTTCAAATTCAACCATCATGTGCATTAACCATGAAAATAATGTTCACAAAAAAATAAGGGAAACAATAGTAAAACTAAACTCAAAGGATAATTTTTTTTACAGGATACTTATGCAATTAGCACTTTTCTAGGCCTATGATTTTTTTTAGAGTTAATAGAATGGTATACACTATGTAAATGCATCATGTATATGCCAATGAAGCTTCCTTTGATAACTACAGGTAAAGTCACTTGCTCCTTTATAAAATATCACAGCACTTTAAACACTTAAATGTTTCATTCCAATTAGAATACGCATAATAGTACAGCAGAGTAGGTACAGAATTTGAAGTCTGAAAATCAGGTTATATGCATAGCTTTTCTGATCAGTATTCATGTAATCTTAGAGATATTTCTCAACCAAATGACGCATTTGTAAAATCAGAATAATGATTACTTCACAGTGTGATTTTTGAGAGTAAAGTATAATTTATTTAAAAGTGCACAAGACACATGGTATTATGCTAAATAATATTGCCTCTAATATGATTATTTTCTGCTTTTAGATCTGTGTGTCCATTAACTTATTAATCTTCATGGTCAGGAACTGTAGATTACTTATTTTTTTCTACTTCAAGTATAGTCAAGTACCTCATACTTACCAAGTAGTTCAGATGTATTTAAGAAGAAGATGAATGGATGGATGGATGGAGGGATGGATGCCTACTGAAAAACAAGTGTTCTCTGAATTTTTCCTTCTCCCTATACTTCTGAAAATGACAATCAAGGAGAAAAACTTCAAGTTCCATTAACAAACTGTGCACAGACATATCTTGATTTTTTAACTTCACAATTCTAACCCTAGCATGCCTTTCTCTCCCTTTGGAGCAAAATGTTTTTCAAAATCAAATACATAATGAGCGGATGAAAGAGGGAGTGAGGAAGAGACGGGGAGAAGGAAAAGAAAAAAAGAGGAAGATGAGGAAAAGGAAGAAGATAAATACCTATTAGATGGCCACTTCTGTCCACAGTTTCTGTTAATTTTATTCCTTTTTCACTGAGTTGTAGATAATCAGCCTCAATCTATCACAGCTTCATTGGCTCTACAATCTTGCTATACAAACGCAAATAGTGCTTCATGATCTGTATTCTATTTTCTTTCACAATTTCAAATTCCAAAGTCATTAGTGCATTCAATGACATTATTTACCTTCATATATCTGTTGACTGGTGTGCATATGCGTATTTGAAAAACTAAATCTGTTTTTCAGCTATCTACCTGTTATAGTATAGGGAAGTAAAACAGCAAAATGTTGGATCATACATTAAGGAGTTAATTTGTCATATAAACCAAAAGAGATGCAGAAAGAGAGTTATTTCTAGAACCAGAGAAATCAGTTTTGTGCAATGGTTCTGGTAAAGCATATAAGCTGAATACAGGGACATGATAGTTGAATTTGGCATCATGAGACATTCTTGCAGATGTCAAGAGTAGACAGGGAGAGGGGAAAACTAAAATGCAGTTAATTGAACCATAAATAATAAGTGAAAAAATAAAAACAAGTCACTCTTATGGTATTTTGGGGGAAAAAAAGAGAAATAAGAGACAGTGGGAGAATTTGGATGAAGAACTCAATAAGACATTTTTGTACTTTATTGATACAAGTGTTTCAAGAAAATATTAGTATATCCATAAGATAGAATGTTTTAAATGATTATATCCAAAATTATGGATTTTCCAGAAATAGAAAATATAGGGAGAAAGATAAACAGAGTCCAGGAAATACAAAGAACTGGGTATAATAATGGGTTGTGAGCTTAATTGTGTAAGATTAGTGAAGATATAAGATAAGCGCTTTAGCCGGGGATTTAGCTCAGTGGTTTCGCCCCCTGCTGCGCAAGCACAAGGACCCGAGTTTGATCCCTGGTACCAAAAAAAAAAGAAAAGATGAGCGCTTTATATTTGAAAACTTTGATAGAACAACAGAGAACTAAATTAGGTCAAAATATTTTGGAGTGAACCAATAAGAATAAATTGATTTGGTGAGAGTCATGGTTCTGGTTTTGTTCTGTTTACAAACTTGACTAGGATGTGATCATGGAAATAAGATCCTGAGAAGAGTTTTAGAGTTTATTGAGAGCCAAGAGGTCAAGAAATAGAGAAATAGGAATGATGAATGGATTATCTTTGTTTAATCATATATAGTAACAGAGGGATAAATTTAAAGTGAAACCCTTAGGCAAGAAAAATTCTTTAGTGAGTGAGCTAAGATGGCTTAGAGTTATAGATCTACAATTAGAATAAGTTAGTACAGTGGTATGGACACAAAAGATGTGACTTGTAAATAAAGAAACACAGAATTGAAGTATATTGAATTTTGAAATGTCACATGGTAGACTGTAATAATCTACTCATATTACCTTTTTTTCTTATACTGCTCTTATGATGTATAAGGTACTATTCCTGACCACAAACACACACCATGGAAGTAATGTATTCATTTGAAAATCTAATTTTATGATATAAATGGATGATTATTGAAGAGCAAGTGCAGTTTGGACTGTTATATATTACTTGGTGATAATCCTCATAAATAAAAATACTGGAGAATTTTTTTCAATCTTTCATATTATTTAAACTTCCCTCTCCTATAATTATTTGATAATATTGATAGTTTTACTAATAACTCTGTTTTCAGCAAGAGGCAAAAATCTTTGGAACATTGACCAATATTTGTGGAATTAAAAATTCTAAAACACTAGTACTGTGATAAAATTCTTCCTCATTTAATAACTAAAGTTTTAGAGAATTTAAGAGTCTAAATTAGCCACTGAAAATGCATTATGCTATAGTGAATCATGAGAATTTGAAGAGTCTTTTCACTCATCAAGCATCAAACACTTAGCACTTCTATGCTTATCATATTTCCAATAGACTAAAAGAAATGTGGATTAAAATTGTTATATATTATCCTTGTGCATGTAAAAGCAAATAATTATTATGCATATTTTCAAGAAAATCAAAGACAGGACCCTGCCTGACCCTGAAAATTTGCTCAGAAAATCTGTGGTCATGGTTCATTAGTGATATGCTCTACCCAGTTGGTGAATAAATAATCATTTTCATTGCCTTTCATTGCTTTTTCTGCTTATAGAGTCCATTAGCAGATAAGAATGACATTAATGCACATTTTTTTATAATAAAGATTCCATGAACCTAAGAAGCTTATTTAACTGTCAAGGTCCCATAATCACAGTAGAGCAATGATGAATAAGAAATTAAAAGCCAAAAATATAAAAATTCAATACACTTTTAAGTGAAGTACAACCAGAAATGTGCATAAAATGTAATTATATGCCAGCAGGAAACTACTGGTAATTAAATGTAAATTCATATATGTATAATAAATATATATATACAATAGAGATGAGTTGTGTGAACATAATATGTAGTTATATATATATATATTCTAATATATAATTAAGTGTGATTACCTGAAGAATAAAATAATTTTCTTAAGCCCTTGCTCAACAGCTGTTATGAATCTCCTTTCATTTAGAAACAGCTAAAATAAGTTACCACAAGAGAAGTAAATGCAATGCAGACCATTTCAAACTCTTACATAAATATGAACATCCATTTCAATAATGACAAGATAATTCTGCTAATGAAAATTACCTTCCTGTTTTTGTCTTATGTCTCCATTTCCTTCTTATCTTGGTAGAAATAATCTGAGAAGACATTTGACTAATCCCAAAATAAATTATTTTACCAGTTGTGGATATCTTCCCTTAGTAAGTACAATTAGACATATCTCCTGCTCCATTAACATTCTAAGAGTAAAAACAAGAAATTTGAACTCCAAAATTTCTACTATAAAGAAGAAAATTTAGGGCTCAATGAGTTATACAGTATATTTTTACCTATTTTCTGCTGAATCTCCTATGATGACTAGGACATATGTTTTTTAAAATATTTTATTCTACCTGGTATTCAGGCACATCTGATTATTTTGGGAACATTAACATAAAGAAGAGTAAGGTTCCATATTCCTATGAATTACTACTAAGGATTGAGAAAGTTAGAGCTTTCCCAAAAAGGGATTCATAAAATCAACTTAGAGTCTAAAAATGTGCATCAGTTGTATACAAGAAAACAAACGTGTTCTTAAAACCACAGCACCTTTAAAAGCTTGGAATAAGCCCCACCATAACAGTTCATCAAAACTAGATAAGCATAGTTAAATATTCAGGAGGGGCACTGATTGTCTTTTTCAGTATTCAATTTATTTCAGGATAGATAGAAAAGGAATAAAACACTTGTGATTCACATATGTAGATCTTGTTTCAGGGAAGAGCTTCTCAGGGAAAGTAAAACACACTTAATACTCTCAAAGGAAAATCCAATGAGGTATCTGAAATTTTAATGAATCACGAAAATGTAAATGACAACAAAATGAATACTTGAATTAACTTCAAAGTCATTCTTTTTCTGTCTACAGACATAAAGAACTAATTGCCAACCAAATTTAATAAGAAAATTGTGTCAAAATATACTTATAGTATTATTTTTAAATTTAAAGGTTTAATTACAGAAAATGTAATATATAACACTAGACTCATTCTGTGAAAAGAAACAAGTTCATACTACATAAAATTTGCAACAAATATCTTATTATTAAAATCCAAAATACTGGGCTGGGAATTTAGCTCACTGGCTCTGCCGCCTGCCTCGCAAGCACAAGGTCCCAAGTTCGATCCCTGGTACCCAAAAAAAAAATAAACAAAATACAAAATACTCTATTCTATAGTTGATGTCACCCCACTGCCTATATCATTTTATCATACATACAGTTATACACCTATTTATACATATATACATATATATGCACTTATGGGGTTGCTTTGCATGGTTTTCAAATAGAAGGCTTAAATGTTACCATGCAGCATGCATTCCTATGCACTTTGGTATCCACGTTTATTGGCTCAAGTGTGTGTTAATATCCTAACTAATGAGCAGTCAAAATTTTAGAATATAACTTTGCTACATGAGTGAATTTTCTAGGATGTAATCTGTTTCTGTTTAATAACTAGTCCCAATCTGAATGTATATGAACATAAAACTTTTTATTTGTCTGTAGTTAACTCTATTCACCTACATTCTGTTGAATCTCTTTACTAATTCCTTAATACTATTTTGAACAAGTTCCATTAAATATCAGTTAAGAAAACAAATTCTTTCCTTTAAAGCATTAGCCATAACTTCAATTTAAAAGTCCTCTTTTCTCTTCCCTTATTCTAGGTGAAAGTTGAGGCACTGAAAATGAATAGAAGCGAATCTAGGTATCAAGGGAAGAAGGAAGATTCAAGTGTTTTCTTGCTGTGCATTGTCGTTGTTGTTGTTGTCTCTGAAGATTATTGCTGCTCTCTGGCTAACATTGAGTAACAATGAACTCTATGGGGCAAATGTACAAATCCTGGACCTTTTATGGGAGGATTTGATCCTCCCATAAAATGACTTTACTATTTCTTGTCTTGAGGAATCTAGATCAAACAAGTCTTCCATCCATTTTTATCTCCAGCCATAGACATAACCATACCTTCTGGAAACTGTCTGCCTTCTTGGGGCAGGAAATTCTCACATGATACACTGCAGGATAGTTTAGACACAACTCTGTATGTGCTCCTTCTGACCCACAAAAAACTCTACCTCTTCACAGTTGCTGAGTTAAGCGTTAGCTAAATTGGTTCACCCATGGCTTAGCACAAATACTGTATTTCTGTTATTGAGGATTGTTATTAGAACACAGGGCTTTTAACATCCTTTTATATTGATTAGGGGACCTTATCATTAATTTAGCAGCTAGAAAAATCTAATTAGACCGTGTATTACACAGAGAATTAAATGTTGGCTTAAAGGTGTGCACATTATCACATTTACAAGAATGAGAAGATGACAAAGTGCTTTTCTATATAGCCAACCAAACTGCAATTCCAGTGTATTTCTCAATAATCTGAAATACAATTTATATTTTAAAAGTTTCACAAAATATAAAAAATACAATTTATATACAGATCTTTTAAAATTCTCCAATATTAAGGAAGTTAAATAAAGATTTCATGCTTGTTTCAGTCTGCACAAACTTGATTATAACTGGTATCAAGGATATTACCATATATTGATATGAGAATTAGTGATTCCTCTGTCCAGTGGAATTCTTTCTTCCTTTTATAAAGCTAGAATGTTCTAGTTTAAATCTAGAATCTCTTCCAAAGGCTGTTAGTGAAGTGTACTGTGCTGCCACAAGCTCAAAGAAACAGTGCCAGGTAATCATGGACTGAGTCCTCTAAAACTGTAAGCCAAAATATACCTTTTCACTTTTAAAGTTAATTAGCTCTTGTGTTTTTTTCATACTAACAAAAAGCTGACTAAAACTGGAAGAATAGGTGAAGAATGATTCTTTTAATACTTTTTCCAATTCAATAACTTTGGAAAAAAAGACAAATTGCTCTGTGTGGAAGAACATGATTAAGATCTATGAGCCATTCATTAAGATATCAGACTGATTTGTATTTTTCCCCATTCCCCTGCCTTTATATCATGTAAAGGTGCAAATTCCTAATGTTGAATGTCATCATATTGTATACCTAATATGTACCAATAAACTTAATCAATAAAAAAAGATATCAGAATGAGGAACTTAAGTCTGGAAGCAGGCTTTCTATCAAGCAATACAGGAATAATACAAATAATTCACTGAGAAGCTACTGCACATAAACCACTGTGCAAAATTTTTATCAATTTATTTCCCCATTACTGGTGTATAAGCATACTATCTTGTTGTACCTTTTCAAACACTAAATACAATATCTATTTTCCCAGTTTGTGTGTATGTGTATACTTGTTAATATCAGTATCATAATGAAATAAGACATCTGTTTGGAAAATAGAAGAGAAAGATAATGTCTTAGTCAAAGAGAATGGAATCCCCAGGAGTAAGCAAGAGTTCCAGTGAATATCTGAAAGCTATAAAAATCTAAGAAAATTACTAATCCTCTGATCATATACTCCATGAATAGGATGTGAACTGAAGCTGGAAGATGAGAGAAACCAAAATACTGTCAGTAAAAGTTTATTCTTCAGAAAATATGACAAATGGGAAAATGTGCATTGTTAAAATCCACTATAAAACTAACATTATGTGAAACTTTGTGAAAATTTTAAACATTTTAGAAGTTTTATTTTATATATGAAGAATAGCTTACAATGTTCTCACATGTCTAGCTCACAGCCTAATGTTCTAAGAAAGAAATGCTAAACAAACAATAAAAATTTTAATTGGGATTCAATTTGAAAAAAATTTTGTTTTGTAAAGTATAAGCAAATAAATCTTTTTTTATTTTTATTTTTTCAAATCTTTTTTATGCAATATTTTTCATTAAATTTATTGGTACATTTTAGGTATACAATACTGTTACATTCATCATTAGAAACTTATACCTTTACATGATGTATCTTGGTTCTCATTTTTTCCTGATTCCCCTGCCCTGCCTTCAACCCCTCGTCCCCTCTCTATTTACAAAGACTTTGTTTCCATTTTTTCCTTTTCTCATATTTTTGGACATTTAAATTTTATGGACTGAGTGAATTGAGAAAGGCTAGAAAGACTCACAGATGTGTCTGAGATCATCAGGAAACTAACATATAAATATGCTAAGTAAATATAAGCAAATATTTCATCAGAAACTGAACTGAGTTTTCACACATACTTTACTAGATATTTTAAAGTTTAAAAGCAATATTTTTAAAACAAATCTGCATATTATTTTATATAATAAAACATTCAAATGATACAAAAGTGAGTCTCAATTTTGCAAATAGGAAAATAACTTTCCAGTGCATTTCTAGAATGTCAGATTCACTTCCAAAATTAAAAATTACTTACGATGTCTTACTTATATTAAAAGTTACTCATGATTTCTTATAGAAAAATATGTGTGTTCATAAACAAATATCTGTACAAAGAGCTATTTTATAATTTATGTTGTCACAAGTAAAATCTCATTAAATGCATTGTCCAGTAGCTATTGAGAGACAGTATTGCACATGATTTTAAGTACTTGGTCAGGCCAATGTACTTAGTTTGTATAAAAATCCAAATTTTGCCGCTTGCTAGCTATGTAACCATGAAAATTTTATTTAATATTTTTGTGCTTCAGCTTCCCTATTTGTAGAAATCACTGGATGTTAATAATACTTCTTGTGGTAATTATAAATATGAAATATATATTTGCATATGAAATATTTAGGACAGTGCAGTTATTTTCAGTAAGACAGAAAATAACAATTTATCTACTATCAAAATATTAAGTTGCTCTTTTCACTGAGTAATTTATCTTACAGACCTTGACCTACTTGTACATAGAGATCACTTATTCTTTTAAATAAATGCTTAGTGTTTTTGCATTCCCCTGTAATAGTGGAATGATCAATATTGCAGTAAAATTTCTTGCTCATCTTGGGCATTGATAAGCCAAGATTCACTTAGAATAAATTCTGAAATGTAAAATTATGGTTCAAAGAAGAAGAAATACACCATATAAATGAATACCCCTGCATAAGACACATGGACACAAAAAATCTCTACGAATTATACCAAACAGTTTTAGATCTATTGGAAAAAGTCTTATTAGACATACTATGAGGCAAGCATGGTGGGACATGCTTGTAATCCCAGCACTCAGGAGGCTGAGGCAAGGAGGATCACAGTGAGTTTGAGGCCAGCCTGGGCTACATAGTTCAAGGCCAGCCTGAACCATATAACATGAACTTGTCTCAAAAAAAAAAAAAAAAGCTATGAAAACAAGACGATTTTCACTTTTATATTAAAGTCACAGATAGACATATTTGTGGTTTATCAAATGTACAGCAGGAAAAAATAAGTATGGAATACATAATATCCATTTTAGCAGTCTTCTTTTTGAGAAAGTGGTCTTCAGATGAAAGAACTGAAAATGCAATATCTGGTAGAAATGAAAATATGTGGATTTTTTATAAATTTGTGGATAAGGTCATGTAATTACTGTTGAGAATCATCTTAAATTGAAAATCCCTACAATCTCAGATGAGAGGAGCAGAAATATTTGTATGAACTCCAGTGATTCTGAGTGTATTTCTTCAATTATAAAGTGAAAGAAAGAGAAGGAGAAGGAGAAGGAGAAGAAGAGGAAGAGGAAGAAAGAGAAGAAGACGAGGAGGAGGAGGAGGAAAAAGAAGAAAAGGTGATGGGCTATTTTGAAGACTGAGTTTGAGAATTAAGCATTATAAATTTTATTAAAATAGTTGTTAATACTAAGAATTTTTAAAGAAAATAAATACAAATAATTCTCTTTTTAAAAAGGACAGGGCAGTGTCATTAAGGTACCATCCTCATAGATCTATGAAACATATCTCCAAATGACAGGTAATGAAGGCTTCAGAGAGAGAATGGCAATGACTGGAAATCAGCCTGAATTCACCAGAACAAGTCATAGCAGTGTAGCATCGTTTTGTTTTCTTACAGGACTGCTAGAATAATAAGTTGAAAAATAAAATGTAGCAAACCTCAATTTCACAAAGGTATCTAAAAAAACCTCTTTTCAGTTATTCTTTTTTAGTACATGTTTGCAGTACATTCAGTTTAAAATCATCTTGGGGAGTGGGTACATGTAGATAATACAGCTTGTTTCTTTGTTTTTAATCCCCTTCTCCTTCCCTCCCACCTACATCCCTCTTCCTCTAAATTCCCTTTTTCTATTTTTGTTCTTGTTGATATTATCAATCTTATTTCATGGGGAAGAGGTTCAGTTATTCTTATGGACAAGATAAGAAGTTAAACTTGTTTACTCAAATGGATCTGGAGTCATATATACAAAATCAGAGTTTCTTATCCAATGGAGTTAGCTAATGAGTGCTTTAGAATATTGCTTTTATTCCTCTTCACCAAAATGTATGTGTGGATTTTTTAAATATAGAGAACACACACAGTGCAGAGCGAGTATAAAAGCTTACATGTACAGGAAACAACTTTTTATAAAACAGATGTGAAGCCACAAAGATTCTCACATAGAACAAAAGATTGTTATGATTTAGAAATACAGTGCCCCCCCCCAAATTTTCCAACATATCAAGGATAATTCATGAAGAAATGGAAAATCTGAACAGATCAATACTAAGACAATCAATGTCTAAGTACATTGGATTATTAATGAAAGATCTTCCATCACAGAAAAGTCAAGGGCCTGGTGGCCTTACTGGTAAATTTTATAGACATTAAAGAATTGCTACTAATCCTTCTCAAACTTTCACCCCAAGTTGAACACACTCATTTTATACAGCCAGTATTACTCTGATACAAAAACCAAATAAAGTAATTTTACTAGCCACTTTCCCAGATAATAACAAAAGTAAAAATCCTTACAAAATATTAGTAAACCAGGCCAGGGATTTAGCTCAGTGGTGCTGCTGCCTGCCGTGCAACCAAAGGTTCTGAGTTTGATCCCCAGTATGGCAAAAAAAAAAAAAAAAATTAGCAAACAAAATTCAATAGCACATTAAAATAATCTTACATAATATTGAGGTCATATTTGCCCCTAGAATACAAAGATAATTCAGCATATTAAAAAGTGTAAGTGTAAAATGCTATATTGATAGAATGAAACATAAAAATCATGTGATCATCTCAATATGATGTAGAAAAAGTAGTTAACAAAATTCAACAACCTTTCTTGATAAAATGCAATGATGGTTTAATCCTTTCACAATACAGACTTTCAACAAATTAAATGAAATTTACCTTAATGGAATAAAATCCAAATATGAAAATCCCACAGCTAATCTCATATCAACAGTGAAAAGCTGAATGTTTTTCTTCTAAATCAAAAAAATGACAAAGATCTCACTCTCACCAGTTCTCATCAGTGTAGTACATAAGTCCTGGCTAAGAAGATAAGAAAAATAAGTAAAAGGGTCTAAATCAGTAAAGGAGATTTTAAAGTGTTTGAAAGTAATATGATACCATGTATAAAATCCATAAATATTGCACCAACTGTTAAAATTAATAAATATTTCCAGTAATGTTGCAGGAGGCAAAAATCAATCATAAAAAATGAATTTTGATGTTATACTCTAAAAATAATCCAAAACAGTGATTAAGAAAACAATCCCATTAGTAATAGTGTTAAAATTCTTAATACATTTATCCAAGAAAGTAAAATATTTCCATTTTTAAAATACAAAACAGTGATGAAAGATTACAGAAGGCATAAATAAATGGAAAGATGTTTATCCTGTGTCCCCAGATTGGAAGATTTAATATTGTCAAAATGATCGTGCTACAGTGATTTTGTTTCAGTGCAATTTTTAGTAAAATCAAATTTTCACAGAAATAGAAAAAAATCAACCCTAAAATGTGCATGGAAATTTAAAAGACCTCAAATAGCTAAAGCAATCTTAGTGGGAAGAACAAGGAAGGAGGTATCACAATTTTCAGGTTTCAAGTTATATTACAAAGATATAGTATCCAAAACAGCATGAAACTGTCATAAAAACACAAATTGATGTCTTTCCAGAACAGAAAATCCGAAAATAAAACTATATATAGGGTCAACTAATCCTCCAAAAAGGCACCAAGAATACACAATAACTAAAGAATAATCTTTCCCACAAATTCTGTAGGGAAAACTAGATATGCATATGTAAAATATGAAATGGAACTTTTATCTTATACCATACACAAAATTAACTAAAGAACGCAAAAAGAATTAAAGTCACCAACATGAGACTATAAAGCATAAACCTTCCAGAAGAAAAGATACAGGGAAAAGTTCCATGATAAGGGTGTTGGAAATAATTTCATGGATATGACACCAGATGCACAGGCAATAAAAGTGGAAATAAACAAGTGGAACTTTCTCGAACTAAACAGTGTTTGCATAGCAAAGAAAACAATCAACAAAAATTTAAAGGCAATCTACTGAATAATAGAAATATCTGAAAGCCATTGCACGATGAGCTAATATCCAAAATACATCATAGCTAAACCCCCAAATATCCAATTAATAAGTGGGGAAAGAACTTGAATAAACATTTCTCCAAAAAGGAATATAAATGGAAACAGGACTATGGGAAGGTCCTTAACATTACTAATCAGAAAAGTGAAAACTGAAGCCACAATGAGATATTGCCTCATAACTTCTAGGAAAAAAATAATGACTGCAAAGATGTGGATGGAAACAACTCTGGTGAAATGTTGATAGGAGAGTAAATTGTCTATTATACAAAACAAAACGGAGATTTCTCAAAAATTTAAAATTAAAAATATGTCTGCTCCAAAAACTCACTTCTGAACATGTGCCCTAAAGAAATAATTATGTTAAAGAGATATCTGCACTCTCATGTCCATTGCCATATTATTGATCATAGTTGAGATATGGAAACAATCTAGGTGTCCATCATTGCATAAACAGAAAAACATGACATATATGCAATGGAATATAATAGAGAAGTAAATGGTGCTATTTGTAACAACATGAATGAATTTTGAGGGCATTATGTTAAGTGCAACACACAGACCCCAAAAGATAAATATTGTGTTATCTAATTTATATATGAAATTAAAAATTCAAACTCAGAGAAAAAGAAAGTAAAAGTTTAGTTTCCAGGAACTGGGGATGAGAGCAATGTGAACTTATTGATGGAAGGGTAAATTTTTTCAGTTATGTGTACATTCTGAAAAATTAACATTCAGCGTAGTGACTGTATTCAATTATAATGTATTCTTTATTTGAAGTTTACTAAGAGAATATCTCTTAAATATTCTCCCTACCAAAAAGAAGTGGTAATCACATGAGATGATAGATATGTTAATTATATTGATATTGGTAATATTTCATGATTATGTTAGAATATCATGTTGTATACCTTAAACTGCATACAACTTTTGTCAGCTATACCTTAACAATAAAACTGCAAAAAATAAGGGCTGGGAATTTAGCTCAGCAGTGCCTCCACCTGCCTCGCAAGCGCATGGTCCCAAGTTTGATCCCCGGTACCAAAAAAAATTAAAAATAAAATACAATAAAATAAAATTTAATTATATATTTAAATAAAGGAAAGTTTGAAAATTCAAAAATAGGATAAATATTAATAGGATAAAATAAGACACAAGTCTGTTTAATATGTTATCATCTCTGTCACATATTATACCTACTTAAATTTAATGAAGTAGTTACATATATACTCACATACATATGGCTTTCTACTTGGTTTCTCATTATTGCATGCATGAAGTTTATCCTATGCTTCATAACTGTGGACAACATTGAAATATCTACAATATATTATAGAACTGAATGTCACTACTAGATTAATATTCTTTCAATTTTTATTCTAGAGAGTAGCTGCATAAATAAATTATTTCCCAAAATTTTATGAATTAGAATTATTTGTGAACTTGAATATGAACACCTAAAACGTATGCATGTACATACCTCCTAAATGTAAGAGTAATTTATATAGATCACTGAAAATTTATAACAGTCTTACATTTAAATCAAAATATTTGAATTCACAAATTTAATGTTTCCATTTTCTTTGTTTTGAGTACCGGGGATTGAACTTGGGACCTTGCGGTTGCAAGGCAGGTGCTGGAACCACCACTGAGCTAAATTCCCGGTCCTGAACAAATTCAATGTTTAATAAAATTGAACAAAATTTACTCTAATAAATGTCTTTGATAACCAAGTGAGGTAGTACTGGTGAGTGTACATTGTAAATATAAACATGCATAATAGTCCTGATCATTATTTGCTATAATATAAAATGTAATATTGGTTTAATGACCAATACATCTGTAAAACTAATTATTTATTTGAAGAGAAATTTGTACTATCAGAGAATACAGTTTGGTGCTTCATGTATGAAGTTTAATGCTGCAAATTGTGTAAATCTGATTTGCTAAAAATGGTGAAATTACCACCTATATAAGATGTTGATCCTCACAATTTGTTCATAAGCTTATCTGTTCTCTCTCTTTGTTTTCTACTCATCAAATAATTATGTGATCACTAACTGAACAATATTCTATATATAATGCAATTATAAAGCTATCATTTAGTATTCCAAACTTAAAGGATATGAAATTATTTCAAAGGACAGTTAGGAGATTTCTCAGGCCCTGTCTTCAGTGATAACTTCCACAGATAATTTTCATGTGTAGTAAGTTTATAAGCAACCTCAGAACAACAGTTCACCCTTAGTATTACTATAAAAACTAACTTCCTATGCAAGATAGCACAAATTATTAACTTTTAAATTAAACTCACAAAAATCATGGATCTTATCCAGTAATTCTAATTATTTCATACATTTTTGTGAGGAATTGGCAAAGCAAAAAGATGCAACTTTGCCAAGTCATTTCTTGGCATACTTGGATGGTCTTTGCTATGAATGTGACATATTACTTTTCCAAGTATCATACACAGTTACATTATGTATATAAAAGAGAGCCACTTTGGTCTTGAAATATCTCCCTTTTATTCACCAATATTTATGACACCTTCCTCATACATTCCAGGAAGTTACATCTTATAAATACAGAGACTGTAGAACCATGTAGAGTATGTAAAAAGAGAGACATCAAGTACACCTTATTAAAAGCATTTCATCAATACATGCTCTCATACAAGGCAATTACATCAGTATGCTGGCCAAGAGATCTATCAATAGTAAGTTTTCAAGAAGATTTGACCAGGTAAATTTTTTCCCCTGTGTGTACCTTAAAAGAGAAAGAGAATTGATAGCATTCCCTGTTGCAAACTTCCTTACCAACAGAGCTGAGTTTAAATCAGCATTACTTTAACTTTTATAGAATAACTATAAATTAACATTACTCGATGATTATTTTTCTAGAAGCTATTCTAGACAATTGTGATGCAAGGCTAATTATGGTAAATCAGACCTTTTCACATGTGGGTTTATATTCTGAGAAGAAAAGTAACAAGAAATAAACTAAAAAAGATTGTTGTAAATTCTGTTGTCCTATAGATGAAATAAAGTATGGAGATATTAGAGAATCAGGGTAGGGCACTAAGTTTTACTGAGGTGCGAATAAAGGACTCACTAAGGAACTGACTTTGTACTTAAACTTTGGTTTCCCAGTATCAAATCATTTCATATTTAAATTCTTTCCTTTAAAGTTGATATAGCCCAGTAAGTTTGCCCAAAGAAGCTTGAGTCTCTGATAACTCCAGACACCTCTTCCAGTCCTGTAATTGCAAGAATGACTAAATAACTAGTCCAACTTTATTCAAGAATTGTCCACTATCTCCCTTTCTGCTGAATTCTAACAATAGGCTGAAGCTCTTGAGGTAAAATTGGAATTCATGCAATCCTTTTATGGATTACTCATTAAACCTGTGCCTGTTCATCTTTTTGCATACAATAGCCTTAGCAGGTTTTCTTTCATGTTTCTTCTCTATCTTTACTAAACAGTTCAATGTTATGAAAATCACGTAATTTCCTGAGTAAATTCCTTGAAATTGAAGCTCTGTTATGCTAATGTAACAAAATATTAGTCTTTGAAATGTTTATAAATCATTAAAAGCAGCTAGTAGATTGGCATATAGCACCTAGTATTAATGACCCAAGGACTATGAATAAATGATGCTAAGGACAGCAGTAGAACCAGATGGAATTTAAAGGTCATTTTTCTCATTTAAAATTGAATAATATCAACTGTGGTTAAATATTTTTAGTCAGGTAGGGCTTACTTGTCTGCTTATAAATGCTAATATTGCAAACAAAAGTCCATGGGAAATATTGTAGTTCAAGAGTAAATGTTGTTAAACCAATAACTTCAGTTATATTTGTTTTGTTTGGTTTGGTTTGGTTTGGTTTGGTTTGGTACTGGGGATCGAACTCGGGTCCTTGCACTTGCGCAGCAGGCGGAGAAACCACTGAGCTAAATTCCTGGCCGTAACTTCACTTTTATATACTACAAACTGAGAGAAAATTTAGATGGGGTATCATAACTGCTATCATCCAGTCATTTCATACAATTTATTTTCAGATACTATTAAATTTAACTTCAGAATATCACAGTGCCATTCCTTTCTTATCACCTCCTCTAATCTTCTCATCTATCAACTCACCATTCTCTAGTATTTAACTTCTCTCACCAATTAGGCCCTTTGAAATCGTAATTAGTTCCTTATATTTAATTCCCCATACAGTTGATGTATAACTAAAGAATGTTTTATTACAGAAATCCAAATGCATACAAACTACACAAAATAATATAATGAACTCCAAGTACACACACCCAACTTCAGATATTATCAGCTTCTGTTATTCTCTATCCAATAGATTTTCCTTACCCAATCATTATAATAACAAATGATAACATTTTATTATTGTTCCATCTCACACTTCATTTTAAGGAGGTGAAGACTGTGTATCTTTCTTACACCAAATGCTGGAGTTTGACTTCATCTTCCTCCCTACTTATTGGCCTAGCATTTCAGGATGACTGAGCAAAGATCTGCCTTCAAAATCATCCAGATATGAAGCAAACACCCATGAGTGACAAATTCCAGGGAACATACTAAGTTTCCAATTTCACTTAATAGTTCTTATACCATTTCACTCTGATTCCATCCAACCCTGAAGCCACCCCACTTTGCCAGTTTCCTCCAGGGGCAACTCCAGTCTCTATGAGTAGCTTTCCTAGAGGTCCTCCCAATTCCTTGAGGACTTTCCCTCCTGTTACCTGACAGGATGAGAATTGCTCTGTCCTATTCTCATAAACAGAACAAGAAAGACATCAATTTTTAAGGGAACATTGTTCCTTAGGAAAGCTACCATTGCTTCAGATAATTTTGAAGTATTCCCTTTTAGTTCATAAATTTAAACTGTATAGGAAAAAGCTTCCAGAGATATAAAGAAAATTGACTTATAAATCATAGTCTCATACTTGATATAATTTACAAAACCCATGTCTACAATATTGTATTCACTTATGATTGGGAATATTTGTGAGTATGCTCTATTTAAGCTCTGCCACTTACTTTTAAAAAGGAAAATTTATTTATCTTTGTTCAAGGAGAAAAGAAATCTGAGGTGTTAAAAAGCCAGCACTAGTAGGAAGAAATTAAAGAAGCGGAAATACAGTCTATTACCAAGGAGAGAATGCATCGGCAATGAAATCTATCATGCTGTTGAGTAAGTCCCCAAGGACATAATGGGGACAGATCTCCTAGATAACTAATGGTAGTGTGATCTTGTTGATGGGCTTTATAAATGGGAACCATGAAAAAAAAGTTCTACTTTGAATTTTATTACCACTTTAGGACCCCACAGAAAAAAGACCTGCAACATTCATTTGAGCAACACAGTGCACTTGTCTAAGTATATTTATTCATCCCTAGTTATCCTTTGTAAAGATGAAGAAATACCTCTGCATCTTACTGCTCAAGCTTAGAAAAAGGTGAAAATATTTTTCTTTTCTGACATTTTTGGAAACTTTTTAAAAAAATATGTTGTATCTAGCCCAAGGAGAAAAATAAACACAAAATAATTACAAATTTAAAGTACTGCAATATCAAAAAAAGGGAAACAAAATTATAGCAGTTCCTATAATTATTGCCTCACCTGGTAAACTTTTTACCCATCATTAACCAAAACTTTTTATCATCTGAAATACTGTTAGATGATGTCATATTTTTCAGAAATAATTATTTTTAATATAGTTAGAGCAGGTTATTTTAACAAGAAATATGCAGATCTCAGGACCATAACATAGGGAAGGTTCGTTATTCCCACTGTGCTGTTTGGTGCGCACCAGGAGTGGGTGTGTAGGAATGCTTTCCTCCGTGCACTTATTTATGACCCAGACCTTGTTCATCTTTTGATGCAGTCATTTGTAGTAGAACACAGAGTGGATTTGAGATGTAGCTTATTTTTCCCCAAAGCAGATAAATAGCATTTATTGTTTCTCTCTGCATTCCATTGACTTGCACTATTAGCATAGCCCCATCTAGATGAACCTGGATTGAAAGCATGAGATAATTTTAACCCAATAAAATAGTAAATAAGTTCTTGGATCATCACCAATATGTTTCATCTTAGAATCATAAAATATAAAGATTATGTTTTTCTCAAAATATCCCAATATTTATTAAATGGGTAGTGTTAGTCACTGTCTCGGTGAAAAAAAAATGAAATTCAAAATCATAGTTAAAGTTTCCAGTACCCAGCCTGAAATACCAAAGTACAGATCTAATACAATATGAGAGAATCCCATGAGAGGTAATAAAAAATGCTGTGGAAACCAAGAAATCGGTTAACTCTGCCAAGGATAGAAGCAGTGCCTGGGAATGCCAGGTGCATCTCTGCCTAAAGATGACACATTCAAATGCCTTTCAGGATGAGCAAAAGGGGCTGGGGATTTAGCTCAGTGGCACCGCACCTGCCTGGCAAGCATGAGGTCCTGGGTTTGATTTCCGGTACCAGAAAATTAAAAAAAAAAAAAAGGTTGGGGAGTTATTGGTCCGAGTGCAGTGGTATTTACAACTAACAGATCACAACCAGTTGCAGATTTTTTTGTAGGGGCCAGGGATGTAGCTCTGCGGCTCCACACCAGCCTGGTCAGCTCAAGATCCTGAGTTTGATCCCTGGCACCAGAATAAATAAATAAGATGAGTAAAACTCCACCAGCATGGAATTACACAAAGGCATTTTGGACAAGGAATTAGAAACTTTATGGTATCTCAAACCCACCTATAACTGGAAATTTGGGGTGAATTTTTAGATCTAAATATGAATTTCATTATAGTACCAGTGTGCTTTCCAATTTTGGTGTTTTGATTACCCAATTCTGGAATTAGCTGTAAATATATATATATATATATATATTTACAATTGTCATATGTATTTAGCTAGGAAAAATGAGACAATATTGAATTTGTCATATTCAAAAATAGAATTTTTAGCAAGAAAATAATCTCTTGATCCTAGATTTTGTCTTGAAAAAATAACTGTGTAAACTATTTTTCATATCACAAGACACTTAAAGTAATGCAATGACCTCTGCCTCCCCCCATTCTATAAGGCATGATTAAAAAATTTTTGTGTGTTTAAACAAAAAAAAGATATTTATTATAATGAAAGACATATTGTCATTAATTCCCCTTCAAAATACTCCCTCTTGCCTCAAACAACTCATCCCATCCTTCTTGTCACTTTCTAAAGCAGTTCTGGAAATTCTTTCTTGTGAGTACCTTTAGTTATGCTGTTGTGGTTGTCTTGATGTCCTGAATTGATTCAAAATGTTTACTCTTATGGTCCCTGTGACTTTGAGGAAGAGTCAGAAAGCACATAGTTCCAGATTTGGTGAATAAGGTAGATGAGGACACACAAATGTTTCTATGAGCCTCCCTTTCTATTGCAGGGCACTCAGCAGCAGCATTTGCTGTACTTTTGAACTTACCTGGTAATAACATGAAAGACAACTTCTGAACTGCTTCAGTAAGTGGCAAGAATTGATGAGATAAGTGTGTTCTAAGAAAGGGGAGTGTGAGTGATATTAATGACAATATGTCTTTTACTGTAAGAATTTTTTTAAACATTCACCAGAGGCTTCTATCACCCTTTAATGCCTGTCTGATCCTTCCTCAAATTGGAAGCATGACATGTAATTTGCTTTGAAAAAGAGAATATATATAATTCTATGTATGGAATTGTGTGATTACATTAGATAAAATTGTACTACTTGCTGGTGTCTCTCTCCTTTATTGATTTTGATGAAGCAAGTGGCCTAGTTTGGAAACACTACATCAAATGACACTGGACATGGACTCTAGTTGCAAAAGGCATCCTCTGGCCAACAGGCAGCAAGAAACTAAAGCCTTATGTCTCACAACTGTAATGAACTGAAAGATGTCAATCACCTGATTGAGTTTCCACATGGGTCCTTCTCCAGTCAACTCTCAGATGAGACCACAGCCTTAGCTAAGCCCTTCATTTCAGCCTTTCAGAGAATCCAGGGAAATTGTGCCCAAAATACTGACCCAAAGAGACTTTTTATTAATGTGTGTGTTTAGGTTGCAAAATGTGTAACAGTGTGATGCAGCACTTGATCGCTAGTACACATATCAAGAGAGAGACTCAGAATTTCACCTACATGGGGGTAAATTACTTTGAGTAAGGGGATCAGAGGATTAGAGGGAAAAAATAGCAAAAGAATGGAAAGTGAAATATTTATATTTGTGTATCTAACTCTTCCCCTCAGCCAAGGAAATATACCTTATGTTAAGTATACTACTGAGAACAGGAGGGAGCTTGCCCTACTTTTCTGTTTAATAAAGACATCAACTTTTAGTTGCTCCTGAACTAACCTATGTAAAAGCCACATTAACTTGATAGAAAAGTAAAATTAGGCAGGGGAAGGCTGTGGAATTGAGTGTTCCTCAGGTGAGCTCATTTAGCTACAAGGCATAAGCACTGACCTGAGACCTTGAAAGCCTTCCAAGAGAAAAGGTAATCAGTAAACACTATGATGACACCATATCAGAATTATTGGAAAAAGTGACATAAAGTAGTTATTGGAAACATTTTTCAGGATGTGATACTCATCCTCTATCAACTTTCGAAGAATATTTAAGAATAAATCCAGCAAATTATGTGGAGAATTTGCTGAAGCTACAAAACACACTGGTAAAGAAATTTTAAAACCTATGTACTTGTAAAGGTAATCAATTTTCATTGATTTCAAGGCTCAGAGTGATAGAAATATCAGCTCCTCGCCAATTAATCAATACATTTAAAGCAATTCCACCAAGTCCATCAGTACATTTAAAAAAATCCCACCAGGATTTTTGTTGATATAAAGGAGTACATGTAATTTTACATGGAAATGCAAATGAAATTATTTATAAGAAACAATTTTGAAAGAAGAATAAAATTAGAGAACCTACATTTCTCAATTTTAACATTTAAAATAAAGCAATCAAAATAGTGTAATACAGGTCAATTGAGAGACATGGATTAGTGGAACACAATAGAGTTGAGAAATAGTGCTACAAATTGCAAACTAGAAGAAAATATTCGCAAATCACATATGTAACTACAGGCTTTTAACCAGATAAAACAACACTCAAAACTCAACAGCAAGAAAATAAACAATCTTCTGAGGAAACACCTTCACAGAAATCTAAGTCTAAAACACACTTAGTACTGTGCACCTCTTGAAACAGCTAAAATTAAAAAACACATTACTGAAAAAGATGTAGAGCAACTAGAATATTATCTGTCTGCTGGTGGTAAATCAAAATTGTATAAACACTGTGAAAATAGTTTGGAAATTTCTTATTAATATAAAATCTCACAATATGTTCCTATCATCTCACTCCTAGAAGTTTTCTGTAGAGAAATGGTCAGTTGTGTTCACGAACTCTATAGAAGTTCATGTAAGAGCTCTAGTTATAGCTGCCAAAATCTAGAAATGTATCCAGTACTCTTCAGGGGACAAATGGATACTCAAATTATATAGCATCATTTCAATGAATACTATGCAACAATAAAAATAAACATACTCCTGATACATGTAACAACATAGATAAATTCATGATAAATTGAAATTTATTTCAAAGTTACTATGCTGAGAGAAAGAATCCAGTCTCATTTGTTACACAGTACATGATCCTATGGAATGTCAACATTCTAAATGATGTAAAACTCAAAGAGTTAATCAGTGGATGCTGCACCAATTTGATTACAAAAAGGCAGCATATGTGATGTATCCTATACCCTTGTTGTGTTGAGAGTTATATGTATCAATAGACTATGAAAATGTCTAGATTTGTGCCTTTAAAATAACTCACAATATTATCATGAGTACATTTATAAACCTTTGAAAGGTCAATGGTCTATCCAGATGAAGTGACCAATTTACTTCACCTCTCCTAAGTAACAGATTCTCTTTTTTATAATAATAACCATAACATTTGCAAAAATTACCATGTGCTAGGCATTTTCTAAGCAAACATATTGATTAACTCATTTCATTCTGAAAACAATTATTCTTTTATCACATTTCTTCTCAAAATTGGGCATGTATAAGTAAGAAGTTGATGCTACCCTTGGCTCTACAAAAGGAAACAGAGGTGAGGAAGTACCTGGCACTAAGCCAGTCAGTGTAATTCCATTTTCCAAAATTATTGCTTCCTGCAAGGAAACATGAGCCAATTTGGGCAAATAAGTTTCAATGAGAAGCTTGGAAATTTTTGAGGAAAATTTAAATTAAGGCTCCAGAGGTGAATACCTTAATATTTGCATATGAATGTTAAAGTGCAAAGTATGAAGAGTTATTTGTGGTCACTTGGCCATTATGAGAGTGAATCCAACTTAGGAAGAAACCAAAACTTAATGCACTAGCTGCACCACTAGATTTGAATCATTTTGAAGAGCTCTCTCCCTCCAATTTCTTAAGCCAATAAATATTTTTTAATGTTTTCTTAATTTTAAAATCATATTTTTGTTCAACTCAAAATATAATCAGTGCTTATACTGTACAAGTTGATCAAGAAATAAAAATGCCATATCTATCATTCTCATATATAAAAAAGAATCAATCATTTCAATTGATTTCCTTCCTCCCATTCCCCTTGCAATGGTAATGACCAATTTCTGCAAACTTTATCAGATCAATCACATTATAGATTTGATTTGTCCATTCGACACCTCCTGAATCAAGTGATTCTATGTTCTTCATTTTATAAATGAAAATTATGTTTGGCTACTATGTTTTTAAACTTATGTATTCTCTGTACTACTTGCAACAAAACTATTATGATTGTTTGCTAAAAATATAGATTTGGGGGTTCCTTCCTTCCACTGTCCTCTACAGAATTCGTGAAAGATTCAAGAATTAATTCCCAAGATGATTCTTGTGATGGTCACCTACATTCTGATTGACAATTCAAAGCCTATTTAAAGCTTTTATCCTTCTAAAACTTACTGCATTATTCACCATGCAGTCCACTTCTTTGTTTAAACTCCCTGATTCCAAAGATGATGATGTCGTCTCATCCCCCTGACTTCTCCTTAATTGTCTTATTTTATTACTTCTCTTTATGCAAATGAGGATGCTTCGGTTGGCAGCCACAGTGCTATTGTATCCAAAAGGGAAATAAGAGTTCAAAGTAAAGTCAGGACACTTAGAAAAAGGATGGAATCAAGGGCTCAAACTGGGAACCCTCTCCTGTCCCACCCCACCCGCTCTCCCCCTCCACTCGTTCCCCACTATGAGCCCTCCCCCTGGAGCTTGATCTGGCCCTCACCTCCGGGTCCCGAGAGGACCCTAGTCTGCTGTGTCTTCAGCTCCCTGGGGGACACGAGGCTGTTGTGTTCCATGCTGCTTGAAGCTGTTCCCCAGGGCTCCTGTTCCGCCTGACCCCCTCCTCCTCTCCCATAGACATTCTGGTGGCTTTGGGTAGGCCTGGAAGGGGTGAAGCACAAACAGCAGGGTGGGCTTCAGGCTGGGGGTGTTGGGGGCCAGAGGGCAGCGTCCTGCGCTTCTGTCCCCAGTCCCACACGTCTTTCCCAGCTGCCGAGATTCAGGGAAAGTGGGACAGCCTGTGGGGGAGGGGCTCCGTTCCGTAAATCCTCCGAGATTGACATCACCCAGTCTTCTGCTGATGATCCAAGGGTTCCGGGGGTTTGGATATCATCAAAAGATTTTGGGGCTTCCTGAGATCTGAAGGGTCGATTTCCCCGTGTGGGTAGGAGTGTTGAGCGTCTGCCTCCTTTAGAGCTCTGGGGCCAGAGATGAGGTGCCCTGGGGAAACTCCCAGCTGCCCTGTCCCCTTTCTCACAGTGCTCAAGGCCAGCCTACAGTTACATACACCACCCAGACGTAAAGGAAGAGACAAATTTTTTAGGAAAAGTTTTTAATGAAAGAAAATTACAAAAAAAAATTGTAAGGCCCCCTAACCCTTTGTGTGCTCCCTGTCCTGCTCCTTCCTTCCCCGTGCTGCCCCCATTTCTGAGGTGCACTGGGAGGCTCTCCTTCTGTGTGGGGCTTGATGACTCTTTGTAGCTGGGGCTTTGGTGTTTCTTCTAGTGTCATTTCCTATCCACATACCCTTACCTGGTCCGTTGGTATTTTCACCAGATCTGGTTTGTAAACTCACTGAGACAACAGAGTGAGTACCCGCTCCCAGCCGCTTCCTAGTGGTTTCTTGCCGCTCTGTCTTCTGTCTCTTATCCCTGCCCCTCTCCCTTGGGCGCTGATGAAAAATTGCTGACTGTAGCTTTGGAAGTTTAGCTCTGAGAACTAGAGACAAATTCAGTTCTAGGAAAATAAAATCTGTTGATTACGAAAAAAAAAAAGAAAAAAAAAAAAAAGAAAAAGGATGGAGAAGTACAAAACACACACATACACAAAAGTTGTCACTACTTCTGATTTTTATTTTGAAATAATTGTACATTCACAAAAACTTGCAAATATAATATAGAATTCCCCTGTACCTTTTAAAATGGTTTTATGTATCAAACAAACAACTAACATCAAACTTAATGGTGAAATACTTATTTCATTCTCATTAAAGTTAGATAAAAAGAAATTTGCTATCATCACTGAGATTTATGATAGTTTGTAAGTACTTTACTAATATTAGATGTGAAAAATCTGCATTAATATTGAAGCAAAACAAAATTTTATTCAACATATTTTATTATTGTTTACCTTGAGACCCAGGAAAATCTACTGTGACACTCTTAGTAACAAAATTTCATAACAGTATGACAATATTAAGAGTGTTCAGTAAATTTCCAAGTTATAAAATACTTACAAAAATCAATGACTGTTTACATACCAATGATAAACAAAGGGGAAAATACAGAAAACATCTCATTCAAAATAACATTAAAATATATTGAACTAGAATAAATGTACTAAGAACTGTCATATTTATATAAAACAGCAAATACAATTCTAAGAGTTGTGAATGAAATTTTAAATAACTGCAGAATGAAAAATGTCCCTATTTGATAAATTCAATATTGTAATTTTCCCTAGAAATTAAGACATAAATATATGGATTTTTTTAAATTTGAAGAAATCATGCTAAGTATAACTTAGAAATACAAAAGAAAATAGCCTATGACACTTTTAGAGTGCAGATACATTTGGAGGACTTCATATTTTAAGTAAATTTATGGTAGCAAATATTAGAATATATTGAAATGATACAATTTAAAAAGTGCAATATAGCACTAGCATTTCATAAATCTGTGACAGGACAGAATGTTTAGGGAATGGAAAATAAAATTCTAGTATATTAAAAATGTAGTGACCCTTCAAACAATGATTAAAACAATGGGAAAAAAATCAATGGTGGATAGGCAGTTGGTTATTTGTAAAGGTGAAATGTATCTATTTAGCATACTTAAAATACATTCAGATAGGTGAACTACTTACATGTAAATATAAGTAAATTATAATCCTACTTGAAGAACACAGAACATAGATTTAGTGATAGGAAGAGTTTTTGTCGTATTCTAGGATAAAACAAATATGTCTGTAAAAATGTAGAAAGAAAAGGAAATGTAAAAAAAAGGGAAACAAAGTTATTGTATTAATTTTTAAAATATGATAATCATCAAGAATATGTTATTTAACATACATATGTAAAAAAGCAAATGTTAAATTGAGGAAACTGTTTTACAAACTATGATAGAAAAAATAAGGTATATCCTTTGTCAAATCAATATATTTAAATAAATAACAAAAGATGAAAAATACATAACAATTGCAAATACTCAACCCAACACTACTATACCTGATTTCACCAAAATATCATTCTGTCTACACAAGATTGAAAAAGCATTTTCATTACAATAATCAATCATTATAAGGATAATTAAACATTTTCCAATAGACATAGTGATCCTATGTGTTGGTAAAATGGTTATTAGATATCAATTTGGTAATCTACAGCAAGAAGACACAAACAGTTTTGCAATTGATGATCTCATTTCATTTCTAGAAACTTACTCAAGGCAAGAAGTCCCATAAATATTATGTTTGATGATGGTCATTATTTTACCATTAACTCTAACAATGAGTAAATGTGAACCAACAGCATATCTCAAATAATAGGACTTCAGATAGAAGTTTCTAACTGGGTATCTGTGAACGCTGATAACTATGCAATCTGGAGATATTTCTGAGTTCTTTCACCAATGTTACTAAACTAAGAACAAGATCAGTAGCAGATCTGATCATGATGGAGTGAGCAGGAGAGTTTTTCCCTGACATCTTGGACCACAAAGGGATCAGTACTCTGTAAAGTCCGACCAAGGCATGATTGAGACCACAGAGGCAGCCAAAGTCTAAGCAACATGCAGTGAGTTTATTGTCATCTGAGTGCAGATGGGCCAAGGGCGAGAAGGTCATTGGCACTGATAGGAGGATGCTCATGGTTATATGGGCATTTTAGGTAGGGTGTCACTGGTTAAGAGGGTGGGAAATTTTAGAGTTCCTTGGGTGATGGGCTTGGGGCTGGCTGATAAAAAGGGCAGTGGTGAGAACAGCAGGATGGCTGCTGGCTTCTTGTTATCTCTGTGCTCCTGAGGATGTGGGTAGGCAGGTCTGCTTGCAGGGGGGGTCCGACTTGGGGGACCTGTCAGACACAATGCAGGAGAAAGGGAGAGAGCCATCTAAAGATTATATGTGTGTGTGTGTGTGTGTGTATTTATGGTTATCTTTGGTGAGTTATTTTTCTCTTAGCCAAATTTTCTCAGATTTATGAAAATTAAGAATTTTCTTAAGAAAATTAAGAAAAACTGACATAATGTTATTATCTTACAATGATTTATACTTATTATTTGTAAATATACCTCTTTACTCTGAATTCTTTAATGATATACTATTCAACATTGTATTTTTCAACCTTATTCTCTAGGAAAATATCAGGTAGATAATTAAGGTGGCCAACTGTGTCCACTTGCCTAATTTTGAGACCTTTCCAGTGTGTGGATCTTCTTTTGCTAAAACATGGAAAGTCCCAAGCAAACTGGGGCTAATAAATCACTTTATATTTTTGAGGTTTATAAAATTGAATTAAGAAAGTTCTAAGGTTTGCTGAGTAATAATGACTAGAAGAAATTTTATCAATGAAAAAGAAAATAGGGAAAGTGAATAGCAAAACCACAGCATTGGTTTTGCACAGGAGTCTTCGCAAAAATAGGACTATCATTTCTTAGACACAGTTGGGGAAGCAAGACAGACAATCATGCTGGAGTGCATACACCAGGGTCCTGAGTGTGATTAAGGCTGTAAAGCAGGTATATTGTAGGAAATGGGTTCAGACTAATACCTTTGCATATGGTGTTAGTGTTGGAATTCATCTGTTTAGTGTTGCAATTAATCTGTTTTTAAAAAACCATGCAAAATGTATTACAGCCATCAAAAGATTGCTTTGCCTGATCTAAGATTAACCACAAAGGAAGAAAACAATGTTATGAGATAAGATAAAAGTTACAAATACATTTATGTTGAAAAAATAATACTTTGGAACATTATATTAATAATGTAAAGATTATATGCTTCTTAAGGATAAGGATTATGCCCATTTCTTTTGTCATTGTATTTGTGATATGTTACATACAATAAGGTACTAGGCAATAAAAAGCAACACACACACACACACACACACACATACATGAAAATATTATTTTGGTACCTGTCTATATTTGGAACTATGTAAGCAGAAAGATTTTAATTAATAAATATTGGGATAAATCTGCTTGATTTTGAAAATAAACAGAAGAAAAGGGGAAACTGTTATTTTTAAAATAAAATGCCAGTATATTTAATATTAAAATAATGATGTAGAAAGCTTTGTAGATGTTCCTAGGAATTAAAGAGATGCTTCTGTCCTCTAATAGAGGATTTCTGTTGGTCTACATTCAGCAGTAGAAAATGAAAATTTATTTTTAATATGTAGTTACTAAATGAAGTGTGAAGCTCCCCTTCCAGATTAATGCAAAAACATTTCTGAAGGCTTAATGCCAAAAGGAAGAAAAATAATGAAATGACTAAAATATAACTTCTCCTCTAAAAGTCAATGAAAAAATGAACCAGCAAACAGTGCTAGGAAAATAAATAACATCTTGTATTTTATAAAGTAGTTAAAAAATCTGAAGTAAGGACTGTGGAATAAGAGAAGGTTCTGAATCTAAGAAATATCGAGAGAAAATAAAACTTTCATTGAAGGGATTCAAGAAAGAAAACTGAACTTGAAACAGTATTTAAATGGTTTCCATAACACAGTGGCAAAGAAGAAATGTGCTGAGGAAAACAGAAGAAAAGGTGTTCATTTTGTCCGAACCTCTCCTTATTCTCTCCCTCTGCACCAATGAAGCAGACTAGGTCTTGTTTTACTTTTCTCGCATTAACTCCCACTTCCTGTTTTATCTTACTTTTGCTGACCTGAAAGTGATTCCTCACTCCTTTTGGATTCACCTTACCCTGTCTACTTTGAATTGCTTATCACTTGTGCCTCAGTTTTTCTGAGTTGAAGGCTTAGTCCTTAGTATGGCAATGGAAGAGGTGATGGAAATATTAAGACATAGGACCTAGTGGGTTAATTTTATTTTTTTATTTATATATTTATTGGTACATTTTAGATATACAATGCATTTATATTTATCATTGGGTGTTTGCACCTGAATATGATGTATCTTAAAATATAAATGGGATATCTATAGATCACTGGGACTATCTGTTCAGAAGGAAATGAAGTTGCTCTTTGTCCTCCTGTTTGGGGCAGTGTTTTCTTCCTTCTTCATGCACTCTTGACATCCACCGTGAGATCCTCACCAAACTCAAGTTAGTTCTTGTGCCATATCTCTGAACCTCCAAAACCATAAGCCAAATAAACTTCTTGTCTTTATAAAGTTAGCCTGCCTCAATGTTTTGGTATAGTAATGAAAGGGGACAGATACCTCACCCACGACCATTTAATTATTCTTCTTTTGATATTTTCTCAAAAAATCCCATTTCTGCTTTGCTTCTTGCTGGAAATCTGATTGATGTAATAGGTGGTAAGGAACAATTTTAAGAAAAGAGAAGGTAAATTATAAAAATATCCATCTTCTTCGGGGGAAAGAAATATTAATAATCTGGCATCATAATTACCAGAACATGGGATAAGTTATAGATAGAGAGTTAGGAAGAAGTTAGGAAACTAAGTTTCCATGCCACTTAATTGCTACTGTAATGATAGTAATTATAAAGTTCATGGGGTCATCTGGTAGCTTTTGATGGCATTAGAGCTTATATACAGACAGGGAGGAAGGAAGGAAGGAAGGAAGGAAGGAAGGAAGGAAGGAAGGAAGGAAGGAAGGAAGGAAGGGAGAGACGAGAGAAAGCTAGAGAAAGGAAATAAAGGAAAATGGAGGGAGAATGTGTAGGTGGAAGGGAGAATATTTAATCCTTTGTAATTCCTTAATGCTGAATGGATGATGTAGTTGGAAACACAGAAACCCTGCTGGAAGCTTTAAATATTTGCTCATCTTCTGCAGTTACAGAGAAAATATCACTAAGAATCTAGTCCAAGACCAAAGCAGAATTATAAACTGCATTTAGTGTTCTACTCTGGCCAGTGTCTAATGTTGAGACAAAAAACAATGGTATGGAAAGAATGACTGTTCTCATTGTTATACCAAACTGTTCATCAGAGAAAATTTTATCTCCCTCCCTGCAACACTGATGAGTGAAATCTACTTGCCAGAGAACAAATTCGTTGTTTTGATAAATTGTAAATCAAGATTGCTTCCAGGTTATACTGGGGTTCTCATGCTGCTGACCAATAGATAATAAAAAAGATTACAAAGAGAAATTAGAGTTCTGCCAAACAATTGGGGAAAGTGAGAACTGTATTTAAGACCAGGAAATTGTTTAAATTATCTCTTGTTACTTCATGTTAAATAATAATTAATAATTATAATAATTAATTAAAGACAATGCCTCGATAGATTAAAATTCTACAGCTGTTTGCTGTATATTTCAATAATTTTCTCATTTTTTCTTTTGTGTTTTAGATGACTGGCTTACATATTGTAGCAGTGAAAACATTTTTCCCACTGAAACTAGGCATATAGATTTGATTAATCATAAACCTACTTTCCTGAAACATTATTTTCTTTGAGTTTCTAGGGACTTTTGATTTTCTGCATTTACCATTTAAATTATTCACTTGTTTGATAATGTAGTCGACATTCAATGAAACCACAATCCAATCCAATGCCTGGAACGACTGAAGCATATCTGCAAAAGTATCCTTCCCTTGTTCACCTCCTTTGCCTTCTTTCCCATGTAATCTTCCCAAAGTTAATTAATATCATGAAGAGCACATTTATTATTGTGTATATTTATTATTTATTTATATTTAAGATCCAAATGATGCATTGTTTAGAGTTTATAATATAATCATATTATATAAGCAAAAAGACGAGAAAAGATATGTATCCTTAGAGGAATCACAAAAGTTAATAAATATTTAAAGAGATGTTTGACCTCAGTAATAAGGAAATACAAATCTAGAAAAGAGACATAAATTATTCCTATTTGATAGGCACAAATTTAGACGTCTAAACTTATTAACAGTGAGAACGGATGTGGATTATAACTAGGAGTGCAAACTGATTCAAAAATTTTGGAAAGTAATTTGGAATTTTCTTGCAAAGCTGAACATTTATATATCCTATAAGAATTCCATTTGTACATACCTATTTTAGCATGAATAGCACGTACATATTTCATTACATCATGTTTGTAAAAGAGAAGGTGCAAACAATCTTAGTGCACACAGACAAAGAGAAAGAACAGATATGAAAAACATTTTCACAGGTGAGCAAAGTGTGCTATATCCTATTAGTCAGGTGTCACACTTGGCCTAAAACCCAGATTATCCAAGAATATTCTGATAGATAACAATAATGGCTTAAATGAAGAACAATTTCTCATGTCAATGTAACAATTTATTTGAATAAATAATATCTACCTTGTTTGTATCCCTTTGTACTGCCATCTGCTCAGGTGAGAAAAATGAGATTTAAAGTATTTCTTTACAAACATTTACAATAAAACATAATAATAATGGTAATATTTGAGTAAATTTCTTTGTATTTTTATTAGAAAAACAAAATAGCTCAGTCATCAGTGGTTAGTACATGATTTGATCAGTACTTATAAATACAGCAGTACTATTTATTCCTAGAAAGTGTTTTTTGAAGGAAACAATGGATCCAAAATCTAAGTAATTATTACCATTGAGGGAAGTTTTAAAGCTCTTTACTTCTGCAACGAAGATAAAAGCTACAAAATGAGAGCATACCTGGTACTGTTAAAAAGCAGCTTCCTTAGTTATACAGTATAACATTATCCACTAGTTTCTCTTCTGTCCCACAATTAATGCTTCTTACTGATCATGTTTCATGGCATGAGGGATGCACAATACAATACGGGCCAAAAAAATGGATGAGTTTTATTTATCTTAGCCTTGTTTGGTTTCATTCCATTATATTTGATAGCATTGAGTGTGCTGCTTCCCGCTGAACATTCTCCTGTGAGATCCTTTACTTAGGGCTTACACACGCGCACACACACACACACCCCTAAGAGCCAAAGCTTAATGTAGTGTGACCCTCAGTTCCAGATACCTTAATTTTGGCCTTGTTCTGTGAGTAACAACATGAGGTTAGGCAAGTTTCCTTATCTCTTGGCCTCATAAGAAAAGTAGGAGAACTGCATTATATGATTCAAAAAGTTACTTCCAGCTCTAAATTATTGGTGAATTTTTAACTCTCGCTACAAATGCACTGCCATACTTTGGATTGTGTTCCTTCAAAGTCAGGTGTTGAAATTCTAAATCCCTGTATATCAAAAAGTGGATTTGAATGGAAATAATATTGGTATAGAAGTAACTAATCAATGTGACATATAATGAAGTATGATGGCCTCCTAACCTGACTGATAACTTAATTTTTTAAAAAAATGATGTGACAAGATAGATACACACAGGTAAAAGAATGTCCACAGGCCAATGCATGTCTCTTGCTTCCAGAAGCTTTGAGAAAGGCCTGGAAAAATCTTTTTCCAGTACCTTCGGGGAGTAATTTGATTTTGGACTTTGAATCTTCATACCTATGAAACAACACACTGCAATTGTCCTGTTTCCTATGTGAGGTCATTTGTGATGCCAGCCCTTGGGTGTTAACCCACCAGCTTTGACATTCCTCTCCCAGAATCGCTTCATAGATGTTAAAAATGAAACGTCTTCCTCACACGAGCACTGTTCTGCACTATCTTTTCCTCACCTCCAGGAGATCGTACCACAGTGACAGGAGCACAAGTAACAGTAAGAAATCACATTGCCATATAAGAATCCAGAGAGAGAAAAGAGTTCTGAGGGAACTGCCTTAAGTCCCTCCAAGGAAATGCCTCAGTGGGCCAGGGATTTAGCTCAGTGGTGCCTCCACCTGCTTTGCAAGCACAAGGTCCAGAATTCAATGCCCCATACCCAAAAAAAAGAAAGAAAAGAAAAGAAATGTTCCCAATGAGTGAGAGTCTTTCACTAGGTACAACTGTCTCTCACTGGGCACCAAGCCTCCAACAATGAACATTGGGGGAACAAATCATGTCTGACCTATAGCACTACCTGTTTTCAAAAATGAGTGAGTGTGCTTATTTAGCTTATATTAGTATAAGTGACTGCTGTCAGCACTTTCTGAAATATTGAAAACAGCAATTATTACCTTTAAGAGAATTACAAAGTTCCAGAAACCTCAAAATTAGAAATATAATATTGGATTTATCTTTCATAATATGCTGTGTATAATACCAAAAGAGAAAGTTTAAATCTTCTTTCCATTAATATTTAACAGTCTGACTTCATTCATTTCTGATAACATAATTAGAATTTCTTTCCTTCTATAACACATACAATCCTTAACTTCTTTTTGACCTTGTCTATAATACTTTTTTTCCTCTCTCTTTAGGAAACATGATTGATTTCATTTAAAAATTAGGTACTAAAAGAATAAATGGTTAGGTACTTTTTGTCTAGAAAACCAAATTGATATCCAAAGACTTTAAGAAGCTAAGTTTCAAAGTTTCATTTTAAAAAACTAATTTGAGACCTGAAGAATAAATTTGTAAAGACTTTCTCTTGTAAATGCAGTCATCAAAGAAGCCCATATGTTGTTTGGTGCCTATGTTATTATATTTTTTAATAGACTTTGAATGAAGAAAGATGAAATTGAACATCATTAAAGCAGATGATTCAAATAGAGTAGGTGTTTAAAGACAGTTATCAATTGATGAAAAATGTCAGTATCATTATGTACTTATAAAGAGAAAAATAATTAAAATATAGAAACAGAAAAATGTAAGATCGAATAAACAAAGAACCAAGGCTGTAAAAGACATCATTACTCATATTAATTTTAAAAACGAGATGGATGTTTTAATTTGCATCTCTTGAATGACCAGTGATAGTGAACATTTTTCATATATTCACTTTCCATTTGCATTTCTTCATCTGAAAAGTGTGTATTGAATATCTCAGATGCCCAGTTTTGCATTGGGTCTTTAAATTTCGGAGATTTGATTTTTTCAACTCTTTATATAATCTAGATATTAGTCTTTTGTCTTAGGAAGAGCTCACAAAAAATTTTCCCACTGTTGGTTGTCTCTTCACTCTGTGATTTCTTTTGTTGTGCAAAAGTTTTTTAATGAGATATGATTCCAGTTGTTCATTCTTTGTAATATTTCTCATGCGATTATGGTTTTGTGAAGTCTTTGCCTACACCTATATTCTCAAGCATTCTACCTATTCTCTCTTCCAACAGATTTCATGTTTCTGTTTTAATATTTAGATCTTTGATCCATTTTGAGTTTAGTTTAGTGCATGGTGAGAGACATGAGCCTAGTTTTAGTCTTCAGCATGCAGAAAGCCAGTTTTTCCAGCACCTTATATTAAAGACTATTTTTCTTCTAGTGAAGGTGTTTTGCACCTTTGTCGAAGGTAAGATTCTCCTCACTTCAGAAAGAATGGCTATTATCAAGAAATAAACCAATAACAAATGCTGGTGGTGAGGAAAAAAGAACCCTTCTCCACTGTTGGTGTGAGTGTAGACTGGTGCAACCACTGTGGAAATCAGTGTGGCAATTCCTCAAAAAACTAGGAGTAGAGGTTTGATTTCACCCAACTATCCTCCTTCTTAGTATCTTCCTGAAAGAATTAAAAACATCATACCACATCAATATATGCACACCCATGTTTATAGCAGCACAGTTTGTAATAGCTAAATCTTGTAAACAGACTAAATGACCATTAACTGATGAATGGATAAAGAAGATGTGTTTTTTTATACAATGGAGTACTACTCAGTCATAAAGAAGGATGAACTCAAGATATTTCTAGGTAAATGGATGCACCTTGAGGCCATTCTCTTAAGTGAAATAAATTAGACACACGTATAAATATCATGTTGTTTCTCTGGTATGAGAGACTGGAAGTATAAATAAGGACCAAAATGTATAATAGATATTATGAAATAGGAAGAAAATCTTTAAATGGAAATAGGCACTAGGGAAGAGAAGGAAAGGAAGGGAAGAAAAAACTAAAAAATGAGAAAAGAAAGATAAAATGGAAACAAAGCTTTTGTAAATAAGGAAAGGAAGAAGGACTGAAGGGAGGGGAAGGGAATGGGAAAAAATAAGAATTAAGGAGGCGGGCTGGGGATTTAGCTCAATGGTTTCGCTGCCTGCTGCACAAGTGCAAAGACTCGAGTTCGATCCCTGGTCCCCCCCCCCAAAAAAGAAAACAGAGGTAATAAGTGGTGTTATCTGTATGGACCAGGGGTTTAGCTCAGTGGTTCCACTGCCTGCCTCGCAAGCAAAAGGACCCGAGTTCGATCTCCTGTACCAAAAACAAAAACAAACAAAAAAGAATTAAGGGGGCACCCCAGAAAGAATGGCTGCTATCAAGAAATCAACCAATAAATGCTGGTGGGGGTGTGGGGAGAAAGGAACCCTTCTTCCTTGTTGGTGGGAGTGCAGACTGGTGCAACCACTATGGATATCAGTATGGAGATATCTCAAAGAACTAGGGCTAGAGGTCCCATTTGACTCAGCTATTCCCCTGCTGGGTATCTTCCCAAAAGAATTAAAAGAATCACACCACAGCGATATATGTGCATCCATGTTTATAGCGGCACAGTTCGTAAGAGCTAAAGCTTGGAAAAACCCCAAGTGCCCATCAACTGGAAACTGGATAAAGAAGATGTGTTGTTATATTTTTATATATATAAAATGGAGTACTACTCAGCCATAAAGAAAGAGAAACTAGAGACATTTATAGCTAAATGGATGCATATTGAGGCCATATTCTTAAGTGAAATAAATAGGACACACATGTAAATACCGAATAGTTTCTCTAGTGTGAGAAACAGAAAGTATAAATAAAGATTGAAATGATTAAAATGAATAATTGATAATTTGAAATAGGAAGAAAAGGTCCAAAGGGGTAGGGAAGTTGGGAGGGGAAGGGGAAAGGAAAGAAGGGGGAAAAAAATTATGAGAAAAGAAAAAAATGGAAACAAAGTCTATGTAATTAGGGAAGGGTGGAGGGACTGAAGGGTGCACAGGTAATGGGGAAAAATAAGAACCAAGATACATCATGTACAGGTACAAGCACCCAATGATAAATGTAAACGTATTGTATACCTAAAATGTACCAATAAAAGAATTTAAGCAACGACAGAAAAAAAGAATTAAGGGAGCCAGGGATTTGGCTCAGTGGTACCACTGCCTGCCTCACAAGCACAAGGTCCCGAGTTTGATCCCTGGTACCAAAAAAAAAAAAAAATAAGAATTAAGATATATCATGTACAGGTACATATTCTCTATGGTAAATATGCTCATTATCTATGTCTAAATTGTACCATTAAACTTAATGAATTAAAAAATGAGTTAGAGGCAGTAGGAATTTGCTTAGTAATGTCAAATGCCAAACTTTTGGGGTGTTGTAAACATGCTGTACTAATTCTATCTTTATTCATTCATTTATTCTTTTATGTATTCAATAAACTTTTTTGTATAAATATGGAGAAAGAAAGAATGATGTTAATCAACTATTCAATTTCTGTCCATATACTTTCCAGTCTCCCTTGCAATTAAGAGAACCATGTCACTAATTTTGACCAATTAAATGTGTTCTTTCTTGGCCTAAGGCCATGAAAGTTCCCTGGTCCACTCTCCATTTCTCTTTTCCCTGGTCATTAATCAGAGAGAAGGTCTCATGTGTGAGGTGATGGTTCAAGAGTAATTAATGTTGGATTCTTAAATTAATGTATAGATGACAGCTGTCTTTAAGAGTTACTGAAACCATTAATGAACTTATCCAGAGTGATTATTTTTTTGGTACTGGGGATTGAACTCAGGACCTTGCGCTTGCAAGGCAGACAGCTGCACCACTGAGCTAAATCCCAGGCCCAATGTGATAATTTTTTTAAGCTAATGATATCTAGAGACTATCTGTTTCATAGCCCCTGCTAATTTTTTCTGAAAAATAAACCTATCATATTCACTTACTCATTTGACAAATATTATTGAATGCTTCAATTGGGCCATGTGCTAGGTTCTAAAGATGTAGTTTAAAAAAAAAAATCCCTGACATATGTAATGAAACTCCTGATCTAATGGACTATAGATATTAAGTAAGTTCTCAAATAATTGTTTAATATGCTATTATTTCACTACATATTATAATTTGTTCCTATATAATACCACTCTTGTGAGCTATACTCAAATAAGAATGTACATCTAATGATTTGGATTTGAAATATCCCCCTAAATTCATGTTCTAACTTCTTGGTTTCCAGCTAATAGGCTTTTGGAGTAGTGACTGAATCATGAGTGTTCTAACTTCATCAAGTGTATGACTCTATCAGCAAGATGATAATTCTATGGCATTATGAGAAGCCAATGGAAATAGGAGGTAAGGCCTCATCGAAAGGTGTGGATCTTAGGAGTGTGGCATGGGTCACTACATATACCATTAGGGTCTCCTCCCTGGCTCTTTCTCTTTCTCTCTGCTTCATGGCTGGCATGAGGTGAGTAGCTGTCCTCTGCCATGCATTTCTACCATGATATTTCTTCCTTACCAGTCCTGAAAGCAATGAAGCAATGAAACTTCTGAAACTACTAACCAAAATAATCTTTCCTTCTTTGTTTTTCTCAGGTATTTGGTCCCAGTGTTGGAAAGCTGAGCAACACAATATCTTGTTCAGGCTTCATTCTGTGAAGAACACTATGTAACTTCCATGCTTACACAATGTAAAAATCTTGACACTGTTAACTTTGTCATTGTTCAGTGTATGAGAAGAGGTTTAAAACCAATTATTTCATTATGGCCAAAAGTAAAAGTAAAAATTAATTCAAGAATTCTGGAAACATATTGGGAGGAATCCCCTGAGAGGTATAGTTGCATCTTGCAGATTTTCTATAAAGGGCCTGGTGTATAACTTGCATAGAACATTTCAAATGTATTTGGGATCACATAAGTAATGCAAACCTCTGTGCAAAAATTATGTGTATGCCAGTTTTTCATGAGGCATTTTTGTGAATTGTTTCCACTTCTATGCTGAGCAAAATTTACACTGGAAAGTTTTTAAAATATGGTATTTTTGTCTAGTTTACCTTTTCACCAAATTTATTATCTTTCCAACTCCCAGAAAAGGCAACCTTTTCTGACTTTTCATGTTGTGTAGGCTTTGGGCATTGACAACTCTGCCTCTCAGAAGGCCTATTAAAATCCAAAGGCTTTAGAACTTTGGCAGATACTCTCAGGGCAGATGTTGACATCAGGAATTAGTAAATTTTCCAAACTTTTTTTTTTTGTAGTTTTTGAACTCTATGGATTTTTGTCACCTTTGTAGCTCAGGTATGAATCTAAAGAATTGTTTTAATATTGAATCCAATACTATTTAGTGTTTTATCTAATCTGTCATATTGCCAGAAATATTGACAAGCTAAGTAAAACCTGTAAATAGTACTGGATACAATATTAAAATCATATATATATTATAATCAGAGTTTTATATTTTCATTCTCAATAAAAGCATAAACATTATACATATATATACTGTGATAGTGTTGTACGGTTTAGAGTAATGTATCTCTTGCATTCTGAAATTTTTCCTTCTACTTTTCTAGCCACATTATATTTAACACATCCTATTTTGTAATTCAGCTTGCAAAGACTATCCATTATGTCTGTCTATAGTTATTCTAGTACAGATTATTATTGAAAAGCTCACAAAGGCTATTTAATGTACTTTTAGTTAATTTTACCACTGATTTTCCAGAATTTAAACTTTACCTAAATTATAAGGGCAGAATCCAGTGTCATAAAGGAACTGAACACAGAAAACCTCAATTTTCCAATGGAATTGGTTGATCTAAGAGAACGATTACTGTGAAGGAAAATAATGAAAATGTGAATAAAGGAGACCCAAAGAAGAATTTAGATAGAAGTCACTGTCATAAGATGAGTTAGACTTAATTGTGCATAAAAATGAAGAGTGAAACAGAAAGAAGGAAGGTTAAAAGTATTAGGCACACCTAGTGAGAAGCAAGCTGTAAATTATAGAGCTGTTAGGCTGACCTATTCAAAAGCCAACACTGAACGTCAGGTATGGAGCAAGGCATTCCTTTTATCTGGAATACGACCAAACACATCCTCACTGGACTTAGAGCAGGTGCACTGTCTAAAGGAGATCCAATAAACCTAACCCATTAATATTCCAAAACATGTGCTGTAGGTAACCTGTCTTCGCAGCCAAGTATCTTCAATCTGACTCATCTCCTGTTATTTTTAACATTTCCTAGGTATTTTGGTAAAGTGAACTCTATATATTATTCAACATTTTGTTGAGCTGGAAAATTTAACACAATCTAGAAATATAAGTATCCAAATGTTCTCTGTGTAACAGTGATTATGAATGCTGTAATAATGTAGCCTATGATTTAAAACACCCCATTTCACAGCAATTTTGGTTTCTTATTTAACTATTTGAGAATTTCTTGAATTTTAAAAATAGCCTTTTTATTTCATTATTGAATTTAGGGATTTTGAAAGATAAAAATAATATATTTCTTTGTCCTTTATTTGGAGTTTGATATTTCCATTCTCAACAAAAGCATTTTCATTGTCTTGAAAATAGGTTACCAAGACAATCCTTCATGAAGTATAGAGAAAAAGAGATTTCCATTATATAAGAGAGAGTCCTTTTAGCTCTGAAATTCTATGACAATATGGAAAATTCATACTGGTTAGAATTACAATAAAAATTTACCTATAAATATTAAATACAGGCTAGCTTATATTTTCTTTAAATCCTTCCTGACTTAAACTTATTTGTGGTTATGAACAGGCTGAGCAGCTCTTTGCTTGTAAAATTTCATAAAAGCTGAAGCTCTGTGTGTCTTTGTGATTATATGAAAAAAAGGGAAAAGCAATGCTGCTTCTTACAGAAAGATTTTTTAAAGGGACAGATGAAGATAGCTGCATTGACATTTTGCTAAGGAGGAGGCCAGGAAGTTAAAACCATGTTGGTAGAAGCATGAAAAACTAAGAAAAGCTATTGTCTTGGATTACTTTTCCCAGAAAACAGACCTTCATATGATGGTTTGTAGATGGGAGGTTATGTAAGAGACATCAAGGAAAAGACAGCTATGAAGGAGTGAATGAAGCAAGATTGGGCAGAGAAAAGAGCTGAACACAATTACAAAGGCTGTGGAGGCTCTGTAGTATTGGCATATTTATAAAATAAAAGTACATGATCTTAATTAAATTTGAATTTCAGAAAATCTAGGCATAATTTTTAGTACAAGTAATTGTAATGATTAATCTTTGCTGTCAACTTGACTACATTAAGAGGCCCCTAAAAAACTGATAAAGCGTATATCTAAGTATGTTTGTGAGAGTGTTGCTAGAGGTGATTGGCATGTGCACCCATAATGAGCGGGGAAGATCTGCTCTGAATGTGAGTTGGGACTGTCCAAAGGCTGAGGGCCAGAATGGAACAAAAAGTGGAAGAAGGAAACTTGTTTTGGTGTATGCACTTGACTCTTCTTGAGTTAGAGGTGTTTTTTTAGCTATTGCCATTTCTAGAGAAATCAGACTCCTAATTATTCAGGCTTTAAAGTCAGACTTGCACCACCAATCCTCCTGGAGATTTCCAGAAACATAGCTTTTTTCTGTGGCTTCCTGCATCATTGGTTGCTCTTCTTCGGAGGCTTCCACCTTCTAAGATAGATCAGCTCCTGGTTTCTCCTACTCTACAGCCTTCGGACAGCCATTATAGGACCACTCAGGCTCTGGTCATATAAATATATCTAAAACAAACAAAATATTATTTTATTTAAAATCCATTTTATTGGCTTATTCCTCTGGAGAACCCTGAATAATGTAGTAATTAAAAATGTTGCATGGTCATAAGTTGTCCCACTCCTCTTGCTCTTTGGTTGTCAGTTTCAAATGTTTTACCTAATTAGGTTATAGCACCACATAATAGGAATTGGATCCTGGAAGGTTATACTCAATTTTCATAGACTTTCATCTCAAACAGTATGAATTTATGATGCTATAAAGAGGCTATTTCAAATCAATATTAAACTAGAAATTCTAGGTGGTATATGACCATATGTGAGATATAATCATATACTAACAGCCACACCTCCTTAGTAGTAAACTGGGATACTATGTTAAGGAATCACACTCTTTTTAACCCTTTGAAAAGTGATAATGGCTAAGACCTTGCAGTCATGAAAGGAAAATTAATATCTAGAATGTGTGCCAATTTCAACCAAGATGAATTACCACTGCTTGCAAGATGGACTATATTCATGGCAATCAATTTGCCTCAAAGAGTTCAATATACTCTCTAAAAACAGAAATGGTGCTATTTGGGACTCAGGATTAGTCTCTAATATCAGAAGGTTGTATATTCAGCATTTTCAATAGCTATATTTGGTAAGCAGGAACTCACACTGTTGCATTTTTACCTAGCTTCCAAGGTTCACGGACTTGTTATACAAGAACTGGGATGGCTAATGACAGAATCCACCTGACTCCAAATTGTCAAGTGATACTCTCTACCAAGTTGTTTAGTGCCTGTTATGTATAGTGTCTCTCTGGTAATTTTAAATTATTTTTCATTTTGCTTCCATTTCTATAGGAGCATCTACATGATTTTCTCCCAGATCTCTTACAGGCCCCTAGACAAACAGCCGAGTTATTTACTGTACTACGTGGTAAGGGCCAGGGATTTGCCTCAGTGATTCCGGTGCCTGCCTTGCAAGTGCAAGGTCCAGAGTTCAATCCCCAGTACCAAAAAAAAAAAAATAATAATATATATACTAATAATATATATACTAATTATATATATATATATATATATATATATATATATATACTTATATGATCAGCCCACATGGTGAGCCCAGTTCAATAAGGGTCTACTATGGGATTTAGCATATTGAAAGTATTCATTCTGAGTTTCTTGACAGTGCTGGTGCCCTTCTAACTAGTATATTCCTTTGTGATTTGAAAATAAAATGTCTGCTGTTCCGTACCAAAGAATGTAATTACTAGTGGGTCATTCAGATTTGCAGTCTATTTGCTCTTACATATTTACTTTCATTTTCCTTTCTGCACCATCTCCTATATCTAAGCTGGTATTTCTACTTTGTAATATGTAAGCTATGACTGTTGCAAGAGTTCACCAACCATTCTAGCAGAATTAACACCATTACCTAAGACTTGGGTCAGAGTGACAAACCCCATGTCACCAAAGATGCTCTACCCACCCTCCCTGATGCAGCAACCTCAGGATTCCATTTCCTGTATAGTTGCAGTCAGTGGGCTTCTGTGGGTATATATTAGCAAAACTGGCCATACCTTTTCTCTCCAAGAAGATCTGCTTTCTTAGGTTATGCTGAGCTTGTTAATGTAGTGGCCATGTGAAAAGATGTACATAGACTCTGAAGTCAAGGAGCTTGCTGGTTTTCAAAGCAAAGACTCTTAAACATTGACACACAAAGGAAAAATGCTAGCCTTTGAAATGTAGGAGTGAGATGTTTTGCAGGACCAGAACTTAGAAGCATCTATAATTTGATGGCTCTCCATTGTGTTCATCAAGATCTTCCTATTCTAGATCTCAAGTTCCCATTACTTCTCATCCAGTAAATTTCCTCTGACATAGCAGACCTGTTGGACTCAGAATTATTTACTATCTCACTTTCTCTGAAGCTTTCTTACTTCTATAATTAAGTCCTTAGACTGATGCAAATCTTTATCTGCCTTCCAGCTGTAGGAGATGAGAATTTCTTTAAAGCTTCCATTAATGTTCTTTTTAATGCTTTAGTGCTTCCAATTAAAGAAATTAAAGAATTTAATTTCTGAGTTCCCTAAACTGCTCAAACACCTAAGACAGTGCATCCATAAGGCAGTCTCTTCCACTGGTTTTCCATAGCACTTCCATGCCAGTGCAGCTTTTAACACTGGCTTTAGAATTACAGGTGCTTTCTACAGTTCCACTGCAATTATCTTTATTCACAACTAGAAAGCAATTAAACCTATCCCAAATCCCAATTGTAAGTCAATTTTCTGAGGTCTCTTTTTTTGCCAATTGCCATAGCTCAGATTCCCCAAGAAATAGATGCTGAGACAGAAATTTCTATGCATAAAGTTAAGTGGAAAATGTTTATAGAAAATGAAGAAAGGTTTAGTAGAGGAAGAAATTGAACTAGGATGCATTTGCAGCAAAGGCATCAACCATTTCCATGAGCTGGGGTGGCCCTTTAAAATTCTCCTGGATTGTGGCACAGGGGTTGAGCTTTTCCAATTATCCACTGATTAATCTTTGGGTTCAGCCCACTAGTCTAGAATGGGCACTAAGCTGTGATCCATCAATAGATAATGTTATAGGGGGCAGGGCACTGAATACCTTACTCCAAAGAGTGTGCATTCCTAGCAAACCATAACATTCATGTTAGCCAAGCATAGTGTACAGTATAGAAACAATCGGAAGACAAATTGTGAAATCAGGTCAGGAGATAACGGATAGAGAAGTTAAAAATAAGATCATCAGAGCCAAGAACATAAAACAAATTGGAAAAATAAAATTCCTAGTCAAAAAGAACAAAAGTAAGATCTCAGGAAAAGAAAATATATCACAAGTTGAATTGCAAGTCTGTAATATGTCTGTACAATAGGAGATTCAATTTAAATTCTGTTGATTAGGTCCTTCTGCACCTAAAAAATGAACAGATTTCATAATTCAAAATACTAAGCAGGTAACCTCAGTCTTACAGTCATCCAATTCTCATCACAAATTATTCATTTATATTTCTCTTTTCCCACTGAACTGTGAGATCTTTGAAGCAGAAGAGGGGTTTCTTATTTCACAGTCTCCCTACTCAGCTAAGTTGCCTGATACTACTAAATGAAAAATAGCCTTTCAATTAGAGTAATCAAGTAATTCTTTTAAATAACACTTCATATTTTAATACATTTTTAAAAATATATTTCATATAATGAAACTACAGGCCATACAGTACTACTAAAATGAATTTACAAATTCTAAAACATTTTTGATTGAGTTCATAGAGTCTTTTATATGTGTTATAATTTTTGAAAGGACTTATAAAAGTTTATATCTAGTAATGCAGAAAACCACTCTGCAACATTCTCTATAAAAGTTTAAATATTATTTACATGCATCCAATGGCAGGGAACTTAACAAACCAGTTAGCATTTGTTTCAACTTTTATACCCTCTTACTGATCTGACCAAAGAATAGAGCCATGTTTTTGTGTTAGGAAATGAAGTCACTGCTCTGTCTGGTATTTATAGACAGACATAAATTAATGAAGTGATTAATGCTTGGTCAAACTGGCACAAAATTGCCCTAAGTTAAAAAGGATAATTTCTCAAGAAAAATTGTGAAATTTTCAGCAGTATTCATAAGAATGTTATGAATGCACCAAGAATAGTTGTGCTAGAAAATGTAGGATATAATTTATTTCTTCATGTACTTCATCAATCTTGATTTATTTTGTATTTTTCCCTGTAAAGAAATCATATTTTATTTAGTCCTTTTTCTCTTGATCAGAATAAATGTATGGGTATCGTATGTGTATCTTTTCAAATTTTCTAAAACCTGATCTAAAACATAAATACCCCCAGGTTTATGCAACTATGTTTCACATATCACACTGATATTTTTAAAAATCTAACTGCTTATATGATAATTACCATAGTCATAGATCTTTCCGTACTATTTAGATACTAATAAATTATCAAATCATTTTGAAGTGACTGATCATTTTCATCATGATTTCACTCAACTATAGTCATGTTAATACTACATAACAAATTGTGCCTAAACTCTGACATGCAATATTAAGCATCTATTTCTTGTACACATTTATGTGACTTAGCTAATCTGCCTGATTAGTTAGTCTTGAATTCGGTCAATTAACAGTTTGGGTTCCATTCTGTTTCAGGTGTCTGCCATCTTCTGGACCTAGAAAGTGTGTTGTGTGTGCTCTTTCCATGGCAAGTGCAGATGCACAAGGGAGAAGTACACCCATGCAAGCAGGTCACCAGGCTCTCCTCCCATCATGTCTGCCAACATCATGCTGGCTAAGTCATGTCAAGTGGCCAAAGCTAAAGAGATATGGACCTATAACAGTAATACATCGTGGTAAAAAGTTAGAGCTAATAAAGTCTCACTCAATTTTGTATCAGGTTCAAAGTTCAGAAGCTTATGCTGTACATGAGGCCTAGAGCTACATCTTGATCAAGAGATCAAGAAATTAAAAAGAGAGGTGTCCTCCAAGTATGTATCCAATGTACAATGGTATCATACAGACAGAAAACAATGCAATAAAGCCTCCCATCTACAAAAGGGAAGAAGTACATAACAATCTGTGAGTGACAGCAACTCTAAAATCCCTCTAGGGATATGCTTCCAGATAGCCCAGCTCTAGAAAAGAAACACCCTTTTTCTTCAGTCTAATGTTCTCCATTGCGCTGTACGCTAACATTTTTTTTTCATCATGTTCCTATGGGATCTCATCCTAAGCACTCTTAAGAGTTCCGCCCTAACCCCACTTAAGTGGATTACAACCAAAATTTTTTTGTCCTGCATCCGTGTTTCATTGGCAATATCTTAGATGTGGTCTTTTCCTGAGGCTATAATTTAAAAAGAAATTTTAATTTCATGAAGTATTTTTTACCAAGTCTTAAAAGTCCCAGAATTTGGGAACTTTTTTATTCCTCTTTAGTTCTATTAGTACCTCAGCCAGTTAATTATTATACTGATATCTCTGTCTCTCTCTCTCTCTCTCTCTGTCTCTCTCTCTCTCTCTGTATTAGGGATTGAACTCAGGACCTTGCCCTTGTGAGGCGGGTGCCAGAACCACTGAGCTAAATCTCCGGCCCCTGATCTCTCTTTTGTAACAGCTGCTCAATCTCTTTAGTTTTTCTGTGGAATTTCCTCAGGCACAGAGCTTATTTTATACATTTTTTTCTGCCTCCCAAGATATTTACAAATAACAGTTTTATTAATTATTTTTCTACTTTTCTCTCCTGTGCTATAAATTGATCACCATTTCTGTATCTCTTATCAAAGCTTCCCTATTACTTTCCAGATGGTCTCCAAACTATTACCACGTATTTTAGAATTTTGTTATGGTGTATCTCTATTCTAAACTCTAATTTCTGTTTCAGCTATTGCAAAATAATGCTGCCTTTAAAAAATACCTACGAGTCAATGATATAGAACAAAAAAAAAACTTTTATACTTTATTCTCATATACACAGGCCAGTAATCAAATGAGGCAGTTCTGGTCTAGTGGTGGGCCTCCAAGGGTCTGAGAGCCACTGCTTTGGGCTGTGGATTTATAAGTTGTTTGGGATCACTTTGAGGAACCTGTCATTGTGGGACACAGGCAGAAAAGGCAGCAGGTATTCGCGGAATGTTATCCTCACAACTGAAGTCAAAGATCCCCTGGGTCTCTTATCCCAAATTTCCACTAGCCAGAAAAGTAATAAGGCCAAGTATAGTATTAATAAGGAACAGAAGTGCACATCTCTCATGAAGGTTAAGAGGAACACATAATTTTTTGAATAATAATAATCTAATCAACCACAGTTCTTTATCAAATAACACTAATGGGGAATACAAAATATATAGCTCCCATAGCTTTTATTAAATTTTACAAATAATATAAAAGAGTCCCTTCTTTTATATTGTCTATTATGATAAACACTATGTAATATATAATAATATGTAATATATAATAATATATACTGATATATAATATAATATATGATATATAATAGTATATAACAGTATATATAAGTGATTAACCTCCTATCTTGTATGTTGTTTATAACAGCAAACACAATAATATATAATAATATATAACAGTATGTATAAGCAATTAACTGCAGTTATCATACTATTTTCTCCACCTTAAATGGGATGAATTACCAAAAAAAAAAGGTCTCTGTTTGTGACTATGTGTTTCTTATACTCTGAAGGAACGTAAACAAAGAAAAAAAGGAGATACAATAATATCTGCAGAATTAGGAAGTCTAAGCATTTATCCTAGGTATGCTTCCAGTGATAAAAAATGTACAGATAGCACCCATAAGATGATAACTGCCTGAACAAGAAACTCTAGATTGTACTCCTTTTGGCCTCCGTCCTCACTGTTTTTCCTGAAATATGCTCTATTCCCTAAGAGTGAGGAGTAAATATTATTATACCAATTAGCTGTAAAATCTCCATTTTATCTCTCCCTCTACATAACCACACTGATTCTCTATTGATTTGCAAATCTTCATCAATTTAAACAAAATGTCAAGTGTTGTTTGTGTCTAAATTGCTCTGAAAAAAAGACCAAGAATGAACAAACTGCTTCTCATAAAGATTCACTTTATAATGTTAGAGAAATGAGTCATCCAAATTAGTCCATAGGCAAAATTTGTATTTTTACAAAAAAGTCTACCAACTGGAATGAAAACATTTTAATTTGCGGCAATGTTTCCCTGAAAACAAAGTGGGGCTAAACTTTGAAAAATCTAAGAAACAAATAAATAAAAATATATGGTCATGTGTCTAGTTTTAGTAGGGCATATCTCACTATTTATAGAATTTTGAGATAGATCAAAAAATCCTGGAGCCTAGTCTTTACATGACTCACTGTGGATGGAAAGTTACTTAGAGTCTGCCACCTTAGTAGGTTCTGATAAAGAAAATGCTTTAAAAAGCTCTTGATTTGGTAAATTGAGTAGGACAAGAGAATGAAATAAAGATTCTCCATTCATATCCTGGAAAAAACATAAACTCATTGATAGTTATTTAATACGTTGGATTGTTATAATCCAATTTATTTTTTTGTGTTTTTCAAATTGTTCCAGCTTCTGTGTCTTTCAGGTGTTTCCTACATAACTGTGACTCACCCCATTGTTGTGCTACTTTCTTCTTGTTATTGATAATGTTGTTATTTTTTTTGTTTTGTTTACTTTAGCATTCCTTTTTTTACTGCCACTGCAAGATAGTGCAGACTTATGTGTATATTCCCTACACCAGGCCTAAAATCTGTCACTTTCCCAGAGAGCTTTCTTTCCTTTGATTGGAGGATGGTATAGGAAAGCAAGATCTGGGATCTAAATGTACTGGTAATTACTTGGGTATCATCGCCTCTAGGCCCTCTTGGTTGACATGTCAATTATCTATACATACACGACTAGCTTGTATAATTACAGTTACATATACATAAATATTGCTGTATGTGTCATCAGCCTCTACCTTATACTAAAGGTGAATTCATACCAATGTCTCCAATTCTAATCTGCTACAACATGCCCAGACAGTATTTTATTTCTCTCCCTTTGGCTGGTAACCTCTCACTACTCAGTTGACCTATTGTAGTGTTCATGAAAATATATTTCAAAATTATTGACCCATGGAAATAATGTTAGCAACTAAACTATGGTAATCACATGCACTCCCTTTAGCATTTTGTCTTCGTCTATATTCACTTACAAAATTACTTCAGTAGGAACCTTTGTTCCTTATCTTGTTCAAAGATAATTGTTTCATGCGTGTATAATTCAATTAGATATTTTTGTTACAATTTATACTCCATCCTGGGATTTCCTAACCTTCCAACTGAGTTTTTAAAAATGTATATATTGAGATTCACCTTTATGACACTAAAGTGTCATGGGTTTGAATAAAGGCACAGTCATGTACTCACCATTAGTGTTTCATATAGAATAATTTAACACCCAGAAAAAATCCTCTGTACTTCATTAATTCAACATTTCTTCTTCCTCAAATATCTGGAAATCACTAATTTACTTATTATCTCTAAAATTTGGCTTTTCATAATGTCCTTTGAATGCAATGATACAATGTGTATTACTTTCAAATTTGCTTCTTTTGCTTAGCAAAAATTTCTTTTGCTTGTGGCTCATTCTTTTTTATTACTAAATGGGATTTCATTGCATGAATATGCACAATTTATCCATTCACTTACTGAATGACACAATAGTTGCTTCCAATTTTTGGAAATTATGAAAATAGTTGTTATAAACTTTCATAGACAGGTTTGTTCACGTTTGTTGTATAAATGCCCAGGAGCACTACACTAGACTTGTATGGTAAACCTGTTTAGCTTAGTAAGAAATTGCCAATCTATCTTCCAAAGTGGCTACATCATTTTATATTCCTACCATCATGAATAAGGGTTCCTATTGTTCTATGTACCTATCACCAATGGATATTTATTTAACCATTCTGATTAGTGTGAATTATTATCTTGTTTTAATGGCAATTGGAAAAATACAAGTCTATGTCTTGTCTTCATTAAGAAGCCATCCAAAATCTTATTGTTAAACCCAGATTGAATAGACGTTCTCCTTATATTTATTTTAAGTTTTATTCTTTTATATTTTATAGTTAAGTTTATTTTCCACTTTGAAGCAATTTTTGTGTAAGAGGTAAAGTTTGTGTATAGGTCTCTCTCATACATGTAGTGTTCTAATTGTTCCATTGTCAATGGTTTGAAGGCTATAACTTCGCTATTGAATTGTACTTATGTATTTATCAAAAATCAGTTTATTATGTGTGTAGCTCTATTTCTAGGCTGTTTATTCTGTTCTTCTGTTCTGTGTTCCTACCTTTTTACAAATATCACAATATCTTAATTTCTACAGTTTTATTAATACTCCAAATTTGCTCTTTAGGATCATGTCATGTATTCTAGATCCTTTGTTTTTCTATCAGATGTTATAATCATTCTGTCCATGTCTAGAAATTAGCTTTTGGGAAATTTGATTGAGATTGTGCTGAATCTATAGATTAAGTTTTAAAATATTATTTTAAAAAAATATTAAATCTTTTAATGCCTAAACTTGGAATATGTCTACATTTATTTAGTTCTTCTTTGATTTCATGAGTTTTGTAACTTTCTGTATACAGATCCTACATACACTCAGATTTATATATAAATACTTCAGATTTTCAAATATTTTCCCATGTCAATTTCTAAGTGGTCATTATTGAATCTAGAAAAGAGCTTGACATATGCATATCGTGCCCTGCGATCTGGCTGTACTTGCTTATTAGTTTCAGAAGATTTTCCTGTAGTTTTCTATGTGTGGGGTTGCAATTACCTTTTTATTTATTGCTCTATTTATTCCAGTGCAATGATGAATAGGAGTGGCAAAAGTGGATATCCTTGCCTTGCTCATAGCCATAGGAGTAGTTGATCATTGTTTCACAAATGCGATAGCTGTAGTTTTTTTCCATTTTCTTTATTACATAAAATATCATTTTCCTACTTTTTACATTATTTTATCATGAACGCTGTTGAACTTTATTGAGTGTTTTTCATCCATCCATTGATATAAAGTTTGTTTTCTTATTTATGATTTCAATTAATAAGTTGATTTAGGTTGATTTATGACTTTTTCAACTAGGCTTACACTTCTATAATGAACTGTCCCGGCCCGCGGGTAAGTCAACGGAGACCCTAGAGGGGGAGCGAGGATGAAAGGGGACAGGGGACATGAGAGATGGAGACAAGACAGGTTTTTGATCAAGTCTCGTTTATTGCGGAAGCTGCTACAACATATATACTGTAGGGCTAGAGGGGAGGAGCAAGGGGAGTGTTCTGGGGCTACTTCCTTGTTGCTGGGTAGATCTGCAACAAGCCCGGGCATGTCCGTCAAAGGCCTGCAGCAAGCCTGGGCATGTCCGTAGAAGGCACTCAAGAGTTCTAGCGGGGGGGCAGGGCCCCCTACAGGTCCTCCCTTTAAAATTATTTTTTAGAAAAGTGTCAGGAGAGTCAAGCCTGTGGGGGCTGAGCCTGTCTTGGGTCAGAGCGACATATGTGTCTGTACCGTGCACCTTACCCGTCATCGGTTAACCAGAGAATCAAGGCTCTGGCACCTGTCTTAGGCGGCACACGAGGGCTCTCTCATTGCATGGCACGCTTGTTCAGTTGTCCGTCATTGGCTTGCCAGCCCGCTCACCAGGTGGGGCGAGAATTTTATGCCGTGGCAGAGATGGAATTGGTCCATGTAGTGTATGTCCAGCCAACATTCTGACAGTAATTTATCGCTGATTTTGATGTACATCTTTGTCTCCACTATAGCTCTAGGGGAAATCACAACCTTATAAAATCAGAACTATCCGAAGACATTTTAGTTACTAAGATTAACATAGGTTAAAATATAAAGGGGAATACAAGGCTTTTTTAAATCATATCGGCCTGAACCTTTTGTCTAAAAATCAAAGCGATTTCTATGTATAAGCATTGGTATCTATTGTATGCAGCAGCATGACAGTAACAGACAAACGCATACAATTGCAATGGCAAGAAACAATTGTTTTACCCATTGTAGGTTGGGTAGCCATGAGGTCAACCATTTAAATAGGTCTCCGCCATCCTCATTGTGCACCTTATTAGCCAGGTCTTTCAACTGTTTTATTGTATCATCGATTTTTTCCCCATTGTCAGTCAAATTAAAACAACACATATTTTTTATTTTTTCACAGCCCTGGTGATGGAAAAGCAACAAGTAATCTATTGTTGTTCGATTATCTAAAATAGCTTGTCTTTGTTTTTGTAACTTTTGATTAATCAACGCCAGGGCGGTGGAGGTGGCATTCAATCCTTTTACCACTTTACAGGCCAATTTTTGTACTGCCGCTTCCGCATGCACCCCGATGGACGGCATAGCAACGAAAGACCCTATCATGATTAACACTTCTGCATCTGTCAATAGACCCACATTATCATCACATCCTGGGGCGGTATATGGCGACCACCGTTTGATTTGATTAGGTACAACCAAATCAGTTCTGTCTGGTAATATCACAGCCAACCGACTCAAGCAACAATGAGTGTCACTCAGGTTGGCCGGAATGTAATTAAAAGTTTCCCTTTTACAAGTGTAAAACCAACCCATTGGCAAAGAGACATGGCAATTATTATACATAATTTCTTGTTCAACACGGCAGGACATGTATTTCAAACGTTTAACTTGCAGACATTTAGTTGTACAATTTCTGTATACAGCACATTTGGTCTTATTAGACATAATTATCTTAGGTGAATATAATCTGACAGCATTTTTGGGCTTGTGACAAGTAGCAGATCCCCAATTGTAACTATCTGTATATGTGAGATTTTTTTTTGGAATATCTTTAAACAGAGTATAAGGCCGCAATGATTCCAATGGGGTACATACAGGAATGAGGCAACTTCTCAACACATAATGAAAGTTTACATCAGCACTTAGACAAAACTCAGATAAGTTGAGCGAGCCTGCCAACTGAATCCATATATGTTTCATGTGGTCTAACCCTTCTGAAGGCGACACCACCCATACCCTGGTCAGCAACATCAGGGGAACTAGGCATTTCCAGCTCATCCTATTCTTGTTTTCGGATCGTTCATTCAGCCAGTTGTCCTTCATGAGTTCCCTTGTCATTGTGCGCCGGAGGTCCAAACTTTAAATGATGACGATGTTCCCTAAGATCACATGATATAAATTTCACTAAGGAGTCCCTTTGAGGAATTAAGACCAGAACAATATTTTCTGGGTGGCCACTTCTATATTCATCAAAGGGAGTTCCCATCTAAAGCTCACTTTAATCTAGTAAATTCCAGTGATACCTTGATCCAAGAGAAAAGCATATCTTTAATAAAATAACATCATCAATGTAACAATGGGTGAATATCCCTTAAAGAGAAAAGAACATTTTGAGCTCAACTACATGAACACAAACAACAAATAATAGACAAACATGTAAGATGGTATATAACATTAGGGTGCACCCAAGCATAACTAGGTAAGCTAAATTATATCCTTACTCATTTTAAATTGAAATTGTGGGCGCCATTGTTAACTAATCAGGATTGGACAACGTCAGGTCCTTGGTTTCATTAGTACGCCTATCGACTTGTTTTACTAGGCGTTCTGGGAGCCACCGAGCTGACTTCATTTCCTTGGAATAAACACACACCGACCCTCGGCCCCATATAAGTACAGGATCGGGCCCGTGTCATGAGTGGTCCAGGGGGTCTTTGCACATCACCGAGGCAAATTGTCGTTACGTCTCTGGTTGCCAGAAATGATTGGCTGCAGATGAACCTTTGGCATCCAAATTTAAGAAGTTAAGAATAAATAGTGCATGTGATATCAGGTTTCTAGGAGACCCCTTGGTAGGGTACCATTCTCCCTTTTTTATTTTGTCTAAAGTAATTTTGAGTGTGAGATTAGCCCTTTTTATAATGTCTTGTCTTTGAGGATTATATGGGATTTTTGTTATATGTGTTATTTTAAATTGTTTGTAAAACTTTGAGAAGCCAGAGCTGGTATAGCCTGGATCATTGTCTGTTTTAATTTGTTGTGGACATCCAAGTATTGAGAAGGCAATAAGGAGATGAGTGATGACATGTTTAGTAGCTTTCCCAGATTGTAGGGTGGCAAATATGAATCCACTATAGGTATCGATGTTGACATGTATGTATTTAAGATTTTCAAATTCAGGGTAATGTGTGACATCTATTTGTCAGAGGGCATTTGGAATTAAGCCACGAGGATTAACTCTCAGATGAGGCATAGGAAGGTGCAGAGTGTATGTAGGGCAGGCCTTAACAATTTGTCTAGCTTGTTTTCTAGTAAGTTTATACATAAGGTGAAGCGTGTGAGCATTAAGATGATGGAATTGGTGTGTCTTCTGTGTCTGGTCAATCGGAATGGGGGCATCAGTATTTATTGAACAGGCAAAAGCCTGAGGTCTTGTAGCTAGGTCTGTTAAGTGGTTGTCCTCTGTGAGTGGGCCAGGTAGGTTAGAGTGTGCACGAAGGTGCCCAATGAAAAAGGATTTGGATCTTTTTTTGATTAGATTTTGTAATTGGAGGAAGAGACCACCAGTCTGAGAAGCAAGTTTGATCAGTCCACATGTTTTTAATAAGGGGACAGATTGAGCAATATAGGCATTGTCAGTAAAAAGATTAAAAGCTCGGGCAGGGAATGTAGAAAAGACCTCTATGATTGTCTGTAGCTCGGTTAATTGGGCCGAAGAGTGGCGGTTTGGAATTGGACAATGTTATCGTCCCACACATAGGCAGCCATCCCAGTGGAAGAACCATCTGTAAAAATGGATAGGGCTTCTAGCAGAGGAGAACGAGAAGTGACTTTTGGGAAAATGAAGTCATGTCTGTTAGCAAAGTCAATGAGTTTGTTGGGAGGATAGTGATTGTCCAATAATCTTGAATAAGAAGCGAGAGCAATTGGCCAGGAATCAGTAGTCTGTATAAGCCAATCGATCTGATCTTTAAGGTAGGGTTGAATAATGACATCAGGTTTCTTTCCAAAGTATATCTTTTCATGGTCTCTGTCTAAAATAACCAGGTCTGTAACTGTAACATAATAGGGATAAAAGACCCGCTTAGGGGAAACTGGGAGATGAACCCACAAAAGGGGAGCGGTTTGTCAAAAGACAGTAGTGGGAGAAAGAGAGGTTTTGTAGATGATATACTGTAAAGGAGAGTTATAATCTACAAAGGTAATTGTTTGATTTTGGATGGTTTGTTTTACCGTGTTAATGGCTTTGTGTCCCTCGGCAGTGAGCTCCCGAGGTGAAGTGGGGTGGCTATCACCTTGTAGGTTATCATAGAGAGGCTTTAGGTCATGTTTAGTGAGCTTTAAATAGGGCATAAGCCAATTAATGTCTCCGAGCAGTTTTTGGAAGTCATTCAGAGTTTTAAGACCGTCCAGCCGTAAGGTAAGCTTTTGGGAGGAAATGTGACGTCCCTTCATCTGAAATCTGAGGTAACTGTAAGGGTCTTTTAGTTGAACCTTATCAGGGGCAATCTGGAGGCCATGAGATTCAAGGGCCCGCCGAAGGTCAGCATAACAAGCTAGTACCTCACTTCCTAATTGTCCCGCCACGAGGATATCATCCATGTAATGGATAATATACATTTGAGGCCAATTGTCTCGGGTGGATTGGAGTGTTGTGGCTACAAATGACTGGCACAGGGTGGGACTATTGGCCATGTCTTGGGGCAGCACTAGCCATTGAAAGCGCTGTATTGGGGCACAGAAATTGGTCGCCGGAAGGTTAAATGTGAAGAGTTTTTGATCAGCAGGATGTAAGGGAATGGTGAAAAAGCAATTTTTTAAATCAATAATAACCTTATAATATCCAAGGGGGATGGCTACCGGTGAGGGAAGACCAGGTTGTAAAGCTCCCATAAGTATCATGGTTTTATTAATAGCTCTGAGATCTTGTAAGAGCCTCCATTTTCCCGACCGTTTTTTGATGACAAAAATGGGAGTATTCCAAGGGGAATGGCTAGGAATGATATGGCCAGCATGAAGCTGTTTCTGTACCAGCTGTTGAGTTGTTAATAACTTCTCTTTGGAGAGGGGCCACTGATCAACCCACACTGGATCATCTGAGAGTCAGGTGATCTTTTCAGCATGGACCACAGGAGTGTCAGTGACCCCTATGGAAAATGGCCTAACCCTGTTCGAGGGGGTCGAGGGACGGGCTCAATGGGGTGAGTAAGGCTAGTAGGGTGTTTTTCCAGCCCTGTTCCTGGAATGTACCCATTTTTAAACATCTGCATAGTGACAATTTTATTAGGGCTAGAAATAATCATCCCCATTTGTGATAATAGGTCTCTCCCCCATAGATTAATGGGTAATCCTGAGATGATATAAGGTTGAATGGTGTCTTGATTATCATCTTGGCCCCTCCAGGTCAGATCTTTGGCACTTTGTTTAGGATTTTGACTCTGACCTATACCCTTGAGATGGGTGAGGGTATCCTTTAACGGCCACGCCCGAGGCCAATCCTCTCCCTTAATGATAGTTATGTCAGCACCAGTGTCGACCAACCCAGAAAACTGTCTCTCATCCAACCACAAGGTCATGAGAGGCTTTTGGGCTGAAAGCATCTTCGATCAATAGACATCGGATGAGCCGAATCCCTGGTTGTCTCGGGCGTTGTTAAGAGCCTTATTAGAGGTAGAGAGAAGGGGAAGGAGTAGCAATTGAGCAAATCTTTGGCCTGATTGAATGGTATTAATAACTTTGGGGGAAGAAACCATAACTTTAATTTTCCCAGAGTAGTCGCTATCAATCACTCCTGGGTAAACCAGCAGTCCATTCATGGTACTGTTGTTTTGGCCTATTACGAGGCCAAAAGTCTCTTTAGGTAAGGGTCCAAAGACTCCTGTGGCGAGGGCCTGGACTCCCATTTTTGGGGTCAATATTGTGTGGGTGGTGGCACTGAGGTCCAATCTGGCACTTTCTTTTGTGGCTCTGACGAGGTCTGAAATGGATTGTTGTTTGTTGGAGCAAAATTGAGCGCCCCGTAAATTTGTCTGGAATTGGGGGCCCGGGGCTGGCCCCCTTTCCCGTTTTCCGAAATCGAACCCTGGAGATGGGGGAGGGGCCGGCCCTGGGCATCAGTTTTGGATCGGCACTCACTCGCCCAATGTCTCCCCCGATTGCATTGGGGGCAGGGCCCTGGGGGCGGAGCGTTGGGGCCCTGTGCCTTAGTGGTCGGGCATTCTCTAGCAAAATGGCCGGTGGCCCCACACCGGAAACACTTATTGTTGATGTGGCATTGTAGGAATTGTTTGACTGTGAAGCCTTGCATGGCAGCTGCCATGGCAAGGCCCTGTTGGTAGGCGGCCCCAATCTCAGAGCAAAGGCGAATGTAGCCGGAAAGGTCAGTTTTTTTTTTTATAGGGGCGGATAGCGGCCTGACAGGTGGCGTTGGCGTTCTCAAAAGCAAGCTGTTTAATGAAATCTGTCTCTGTCTCTGCGCTCCCAAAAATCCGGCCTGTCGTCGTGAGAAGGCGGTGGACAAAGTCCGCAAATGGCTCGTCTGGCCCCTGCCGGATATTAGTGAGGGAGGCACTTATATCTCCTTTGGAGGGGAGTTTTTTCCAGGCCCTAGTGGCTGTGGTCTGAATCTGGGCATACAACCCTGCGTCAAATTGTATTTGTTGGTCGTTAGCGGTGTAGGCCCCCTCCCCAAGAAGCATGTCAAGCACCCAACCATTTCCCGCCTGAGCATTGTGTCTAGCGGTCTCTCAGCAATTCTCAACATACTCAGATTTCCATAATAAGTAGTCACCTCCTGTAAGGGTGGCATGGGCTAGGGTCTGTCAATCAATTGGGGTGAGCCAATTTTTTGTCACCGATTTTAAAATAGTCATGGTGTAAGGTGTAGTGGCCCCGTATTGAGCCGCAGCCGTTTTCAGCTCTTTAATAACCTTGAAATCAAAGCCGCTATGGTGTCTCCATGTCTGACCCTGTGTGTCAACAGTCTCAGTGACAGGGAAGGCTTCCACAGGTTCAAGTTCTAGGGGTATCCTTGATCCGGATGGCACCCTAGGGGTTGCCCCTCTAATGGGGGGTCGTGGCTTATGGGCATCTGTTCTAGGGACACTTTCATGGGCCTTGCCTGTTCTTAAGCCTTCAAGCTGGGTAATAAGTTCTTGATGTTTCTTTTTTAACCTTATCTGTTCTTTTAGAAAGTCTATTTTGTCTCGGAGTTCTTTTTGGGGATCAACAACAGGATAGGCCAAAGCGGGAGTATTGGGGCCTGGATGGATATAAGGAGGGGGGCACCCAGAGCCACCCCACAGTGTTTCTCCCGCAGACTCGTCAGTCTCGGAGTCCTTTTGGGGCGGATCTGGGGGCAGAGGCGGGCAGCGATAGGCTTGAAGGGAGGGATATAGGGGCAGAACCTCCCACGAGGGTGGGGCTGCCTTAGAGGCAGTGACAAAGGGAGAGGAAGCGCGGGCCCGGCGAGGCTTTGCCTTATAGGGCTTGGCAGGGATCGTGGCCGTTTGGGATTGGTCCGAGGGAGCATTATGTCCGTCGGGGGCGGGATCATCATCACTGTCAAAGGACATCAAGTCCTCTTCCTCATCTGGTGAGGAAGTTGTGGCCTTAACGGGCCTGGGTCCCGGCGCCATATTGGCGTCCCGGGGGACTGTGTCTGAGTCACCAGCGGGTGTCAGCTCCTCACCACTACGGAGGGCTACCTCCCCAACCTGTATAGCCTGAGCCACCAGTGGATCCCTCGCTTTTTGGGAGATAATATCATTAATCAAATTCCAATATGAGAACGCCGCGATCGGGACCTTTTCGGGCCCGCAAGTGGCATAATAATCCTGAAGAGCCTCCCCCACCTTTTTCCATCTCTCTTCGTCAATGGTTCCCTCAGCAGGGAACCAGGGACAGAGATCTTTAATATAATCAAAAAATTTCAGCAATTGTTTGACTGTAACCTTTACCCCTCGTGCCTGTAATGTCTTCTTGAGACCTTGCACAAACAATTCGTGCTGACTAATGCCCTGTCCCATAATCGCTGCTCAACTTACCGAGGTGCAAAAAGACGGCAGGTCCACGTCAATCGCAAGCCTCTTCTGTGTCGAGTATGCTCTTTGTTCCTCAATCTTAATCTTAGGGCCCCTGAGCAGCGTCCTTCACTGGATCCCCTGTTCTCTGGCCCCACGTTGGGCGCCACTTGTCCCGGCCTTGGGTAAGTCAACGGAGACCCTAGAGGGGGAGCGAGGATGAGAGGGGACAGGGGACACGAGAGATGGAGACAAGACAGGTTTTTGATCAAGTCTCGTTTATTGCGGAAGCTGCTGCAACATATATACTGTAGGGCTAGAGGGGAGGAGCAAGGGGAGTGTTCTGGGGCTACTTCCTTGTTGCTGGGTAGATCTGCAACAAGCCCGGGCATGTCCGTCAAAGGCCTGCAGCAAGCCTGGGCATGTCCGTAGAAGGCACTCAAGAGTTCTAGCGGGGGGGCAGGGCCCCCTACAATGAACCCCTGTTAATCATGGTATATTATCCTGTTATATATTGCTGGAATTGATATGCTAATATTTTGTTAAGGATTTTTTTCTATATTCATGAATAATATTAGTCCATCCATAGGTTTCTTACTTTTCTTTTTTTTTTTCTGGGTAAATCATTTTCTTATCTGATCAAAGCACTTCATTTTATTTTCTAATTTGGGTATTAAACACCTCTTACAAGAAAAATACCATGACTAACTATAATTATAAGAGTGTGAAAACTCACTAGGTATTCATATAATACTTTTACAAAGTCCTACAACTGCAGAGCCTACTTATGCTAAGTTTCATGTTAACCAAGAGTGCCATCTAAGACTCAGCCACTTTACTACTTTCCCTGTGGCTACAGTTTTGTACCAACAGAAGTATGGCTGTTGCCTTTTGAATATACTTTTAAATAGTGACATATAGTCTTTATCTATTCTTCAGGGATGCAGACAAAATATTTTTTGATATTTGGCATTAGGACATTCTAGCCTAATTAAATAAACAAGTTTTTTTTTCTGCTTCTATTTTCTAAAAAATATCATGGTGAAATGACATGATTTCTTCCTTATTGGAAGGTTTATCAGAGAACATATCTGTTCCTTATGCTTCTTTCTTCATTTCTAATTTTTATTAATTCTTTCTCTATTTGTTTCTTCTTAATTTTCCCTTCTTTCCTTAGGTGTGTATAGTGGAAGCTTACATTATTTAAATTTTTATTTTCTGATATATTTATGTAATGACAAATTTCTCAGTAAGCACTGCTTTATTATATGCCACAAATTTTGATGTTTTAATTTATTAGTTTAAATTTTTAAAAATTTCTCTTAAAACTTCTTCTTTGGTCATTGAATTATTTGGAAATATATAATTTCAAAATACTTCAGTATTTTCTATCTATTGCTGTTCTTAATTTCCAGATTATGGTATGAAAACATAATTTATATGATTTTTAGCTTTCAAAGTTTAATGCGTATTTAATGAAACACAATGTTTTATATTCTGGAAAATCTTTCGTGGAAGCTTTCAAATACATATATTCTGTTCTTCTTGGCTAGAATATTTTATAAATAACACTTAAAGTTGATTGGGTTATTTAGGTTATCTATCTCTTTAATGAATTTTGCATGCTTTAAGAATCAGTTACTGACAGAAGTGTTGTAGTCTTCAAATAAAATAAAACTTTTGTCTCTTTCCCCTTTCAATTTATCATTTTTGCCTCATGTATTTTCATAAAGTGATGTTAGATGTACAGACATTTAAGATGATTATGATTCTTTTGAAGGAATGAACATTTTACTGCTGTGTAAAGCTCTTCTTTATCTCCGAAAATTTTACTTGTTCTCAAGACTGCTTTGTCTGATGTTATGGGTGCTCCAGTTTTCTATTGATTGGTGTTAGAACTTTTTTCATCTCTGTAACTTTAAGCTACCTGTGTCTTTGCTTTTAAAGCGAGATCTTATAAGAAACAAATCATTTGATCTTGTTTTTGTTTTGATCCGCATTGGCAAGAATTTACAGTGAACATTTTTGGCCAATCTATACTTCCCTTCAAACTTCACTCTCACTCTTTATCTATCATGTGCTGCCCAGGGACCTTATAACTGGCTATTCTCATTTCCTCCCTCTCATCCTTTATGACTCTATTACCACTCACTTCATTTATCCAAAAGATAAACTCACCCAGCTCATTTCTAAATTTATTGAAACAGTTACACTTAGTTAAATTAAGAAGGAAAATAATGATTTCATTTTTTTTCATTTTACAGCCTTTTCTACTATTCTTTCTTTATGTAGACACAAGTTCCTGACATATATCACTGTCCTTCTTTCTGAAGAACTTCTTTTAATATTTTTTGCAAGCCAATGTTAAATTCCCTCATTTTTTGTTAGTCTGAAAAAATATTTATTTGTCATTTTTTTTAAAGAGTGATTTCACCAAATAAAGAATTTTGGATTGGTATTTTTCTTTTTCTTTGAATACCTTTTTATTTGCTTTTTATTTCAATCTCTTTTTACTTATACCCCAATGAGAAGTTGTTATAATTCTTATCATTTTTTCTCTTAATAGGTAAAGCTATTTTTTCTCTGAGTTTTTCAAGACTTTCTTGGCTTTGATTTGAATATGATATGCTTAGGTAAGAGTTTTGGGGTTTCTTAGTTTGGCTTTGGTATTCTCTGAAATTCCTAGATCTGTAGCCATCATTAACTTTGGAAAGTTTTTGGTCATTATTACTTCAAATATTTCTTTTTATTTGTTCTACCTCTATCTTATGTGTGTGTCCATCCAGATGCTATTAAACCTTTTTAATATTCTTTCACAGTCCTTATTTATTAGTTCTGTGGCTTGTTTTGTTTTGCAGCCTTTATTCTCTTTGCATGTCAGATTAGGAATTCTTTTTTGCCCTGATTTCTAAGCTTACTGATTTCTATTTCTGTCACTGTGCTTTTTATTTCTAACATATGTTAGGTGTGATTTTCTGCACATTTAATCACATTTTAAAGCATGGTATTTACTTTTTTCCATTAGAATTTTTACCATATTAGTTACAAATATTTTACATCCCTGTCTGATGATTTCAACATCTGCATTGTATCTGAGTCTGGTTCTATGAACCACAAGGATGCCTTTCTGAGTTTGCCACTGTGAGAGGCTGGAATGTGGCAGGGATCTTGGGGGAGGCAAGGAACTTATGCCAGTCTGAGAACAAAACTGCAATCTCAAGTTTTTCTCATCTCCAGCTAGTCCACATTCAATTGCGAGCAATTCCTCAAAGTTAATAAACCAGAGTTCCTATTTGTTTCTCAGTGGCTTCTCTTCCAGGCATGTGAATCTCAGCTCTGATTCTCTGTTGTAACCCATCTGTCCATGTTTTGTTATAACCATTTTACTTGTGAACTCAATTGAGTCCAAGGAAAGCCATTAATTTTTAGCTTGTATAACTTTTCTTCTTTAAAGACAAATTAATAAATTTCAAACTCTTTTCATGTTAGAACTGACCTATTTTCAAATGAGCAATGCAGAATTACACATTTTTTTTCAATGAAATAATTCCTACAAAATATATTAAAATGAATTCTAGAGCTTTGGTTCCTAATATACCAGTATATATTTAAAAGGCAGTAATGGCTAATTAACCTCAATCTCAAACTTCATTTTTTGCATAGATATTATATTATTATACAAAATTGGAGAGTTTTGCTATTAAATTTAAAAGTTGATTGAATTATTGTGAATTAAACCCAGATAAAATGTTTATTCCATGCTTTGCTTAAGTATGTATCTAAGTTATTCAGCACCGAAAAGGAAATGATTATACTCTTCCATTCTATGATTCTTCAAAGGCTCTTGACAATTTTGCTTCAATAAACTTAATACTAATCCTCTTCTTTCCAAATGACTGATTATTTAACCAGAGGGAAAGAATACATAAACAGCTTTCCACTTAGAATTAGAAATTGGTATAGAATTACACATAATAGTGGCAATAATTTTTAAAACTCATGTCTCAGGTTGTTGGTCCCACTGTTTTCATTGTCATTAAGGAATCTTAATAAACTGTGAACCTCATTAGCTAAGACTGCTTTAAGAGCACTCCAGAATTGTGTTTTATAATTGTTCATGCAGTACAAAGATCAAAGGGGAAGTAGTCACCTTTATTCTAAAGAATGTTCCAAATTAAAATTGTAAAAAAATTTGTATCTGTGCATCTTCAGTTTTTCTAATTAACATGAATATTCTTTTCTCCAGGGGAAATTTCAGTATCGCTGGCTAAATGTATTTTTCACATTCTGCCTTTTTAAAAATCTACTTAGCCTGATAAGCCATTTTTGCATTCATCTTCATAGAGAAAGCTTTCTCCTTACTTCCATAGAAATAACATTTCTGGGCTTTGGTTGAACATTTCCTCTACCTATTTCATGCTTCAGTCATCCCAAGAATATCACCTACAAGAATTAACATGGACAATGCTACATGGTTTATTAAGAAGTGAAACTTTTGCATTGGACCCCTCTTTTCTTTCTTACTTTAGATAACTAAGTTTTTCAATCCTCTATAATCATAATCTCACAACTCTACAGGATTTTTGGAAACAATATACCTTAATAAATGGTCCACCTCAGTCAGGTAGACATGACAAACCTTGAGTCCTAACTTGCTTTTGCAAACCGGTAAATCTGTGACTAGACAAGGTGAAATGAGACTACTTTGTAATTTAAATAAAGTAGAACAATGAAGATTGTAGATAGAATTCAAAGAAGCACCACAATACTATATATATATATATAAATAATGTGTATCAGTTGCTGAATAAGACATTAATCTTTGTGCTGCTGTGTTGCTCTAAAGGAATGTGTAAATGCACTTAAGACTACAAAGCAGTTGAATTCAAATGGGAGAGTAAACTTGGTCAGCCTCGCCTATTTTGGTGCACTCTTAAAAGATTCTAGGTTTTTCCTTAGCAGAGATACTCAAAGCATGAGACATTGGGCACAAGATATTTCCCTTTGCTAGTTTGCCATTGGTGTGTCCAAGTAGCAAGAATATGGGCAATCTCTAAGAGCTAACAGCAGCTTCCAGCTAATAGTCAATAGGAAACAGGGACTTCAGTCTTATATCTCCAAGAAAATGAATTCTTCCAACAAACAAAAGAATAGATTCTTCCCTGGCTATTCCAGATATCAACTTCAGTTTGTCAATCAAAGTTGAAACTTTGATTTTTCAATCTTTAAGATCTAGAGCAGAGAATTTAATCACACTGTACCTGGATCTTTGACCAAGAGAACTATACGGTGTTAAATGGATGCAGTTCTCAAATGCTAAATCTGTGGTGAGATGGTAAACACTATTTGCAAATTAGTAAAGTAATGAAATTCAGTCCAAAAGCAGAAATGTGAATGTAAGATGTCAATATACTGTGAGTAGGGTTATGAAAGATGAATAGATAGATGCTGACATGGCAAAATAGAAACCCTGGCCAGTTTAAATTGAAGGAATGTCTGCAGAGCTTGTTTAATAGTTCTTGCTCCCCAGAGTCTTGAAATTCATTTGATTTCAAGCCATCCTTAGACTCTCTACTTTGAATTACTAAAAATACTTTCAACAAAATGCCTATTTGCTTGTTAACCAGATTGAGTTTAGTACTTGCTATCAAATTCAATAAGTAATATATATCATAACACCAAAAATACTCCAAAACATTTAACCAGAAACAGTTAACCAACTAACACTCTATAAATAGAGATTCTAGAATTTTTCATTTTAAGTTTGGAAATCCTTTACTTACTCACCAAAATGACCCCCACAGGCTAATTTGTGATATTAAAGATGAAGAGTAAAGGAATGAATGACATTTAATTATGACCACAATTTTATCTTTCTAGGTTTGCTGGGATTGGTTTTTCTCACCTCCAAATATTTATTTTACTTTGGGAACTTTCAATAGTGTCATTTTAGATAGGCATCAAAGTCTAAATTTTTGCTTTCTTTATGTTTAATATTGAACTAAAAATTTCAGCACCTTCTAGAAAATGTATGGTTTTCCTAAAACACAAATTGTGTATATTTTTATTTTGGGGAGGTGGAGGGCTGGCTCTTTGGTTCTTTTTGTAACAGAGAAAATGTCTGATATATCAGTGCCAATTTCTGTACAAGCTCTGATTTCACACTGCTTATATTTTATCGTCAGTTCTTGAGTTGACGATTTGAAAGCATAGCGCATTGAAATGTGATATGAAAGAAAATAAGAAGTGTTCAGCAATTTTCTTATAACATCTTCATTTCAATATATTTATGTAGGTGTGATTGATCAGAATGAAAAATATAATTTGGTGGCAGTGATGGACTTTTGACATGTCAACTTTACATCAACACATGAGGACGTGGCTATAGTCCTCAGGTATTCAGTCAAACACAAGTATAGATGCTCCTATCAAGGTACTGTGTAAATGTTATTATGGCCCATAACAAGCTGATTTTAGGAAAGAGATCACTCTACACAATCTGACTGGGCCAGATTCAACCAGTTGAAAGGGTTTAAATAAAGAATTAAGATTTTTCTAAAGAAACTCTGCGTGTGAACAACAGCTTCAGGTAAAGCTGATGTCATTTATAGTAAGCAGAATAATGTTCCACCAAAAGACGCCCACATGCCAATACCCTGTGAAGATGTTATCTGAAATAGCAAAGAGAATTTGAAAATCTGGTTGAGATCACAATGCAAAATTATTCCAGATTTTTCAGATGGCTCCAAATCCAATCACAAAGTTTCTTAAAAATGGAGAAGAGAAGCAGTATGTTAAAGAGGACTTGAGGACCTGACATGAAGAGCTGAACTACAGAAGCCGGTTTTAAAGATGAAGAATGTGGCCACAAGCCAAGAAATGTAGGTGCCCCCTAGAAGCTGGAGAAGTCAAACAAAAGAATCCTAAACAGAATATACAGAAAACAATGTGACATTGCCAACACTTTGCTTAGCTAATAGAATCATGTCTGACATATGACCTACAGAATAACATAATATATTTATGTTGTTTATACAACTAAGTTTACAATAATGTGTTACTAATATATCTCTTCCATGATATAGCTCTTCTTTCCTGACTTGCAGATAATGTCAAGTTCTCTTCTATTCCATCATCCTGAAATCTAGTATATTCTATCATTATCCTGTTCATAGAACATTATTTATTCACCTATTAGCTCCAATTTTCAACCTTCTATTTATACCAATATATACAAAGCTTGCCAGAGCCACATGACACATAGCAAGTGCTCCATGAGTTTATTGTACTGAATGACAATGCTAGTAGTTACTATTAACTCACTAACATTTTTATATTACCTCTCTACATGGATCTGAATTTGAGGCTTGTAACTGTGACAGCCTCTGCGTATTTGAAAAGCCATTCAAATTTCATGTTTAAATTTATATATCTTTTGAATGGCATAAATAATCTACTTGTATATTATTTTCTAAAATGCATTTCATGTATTTAAACATATGTAAACATTCTAAGTTCTTTAGGAACAAAAGTTCTGCTAAATCCACGGTAATAAGAATGTAGAAAACATGTAATAAAATTAAATTTAGGAACTATGTTTAATTAATTGGATAAGCAGTGAAGTCTTATTGTATCAAATGTTACTCTACTAAGCATTAGATTCATTTTTTAGTTATCAGCAAGAAGAGAATTTTTAACTTTTTAAAACTATATTATGATAGTGTTGTTTATAAGGACATGCCAGGGACTTCAGTGATAGGCACATTTGTTAAAATTACAAACCAATAAACAGAAATATAGATATATGACTGAAACACTTTGGAAGATACTTATTTTCCAATTTATTAATTTTAAATAAAATGATAGTAAAGCTGATTTCCCTAAGAATTTCCATATTCAATATGTTGCTATAAATGTATAGAATATTTGTGATATGAATTATATTCCTTAAAGTGATATATGCAGTGCCTAAGCTCCATTACATGTCATACAATCTGGTTTAGGAATACGGTCATTGCAGAGCTTAAGATGTGTTAATTTAGAGTAGATTCTAAATCTGATGATAGATATTTTTATAAGAAAAAAGGGAAATTTGCAAATGAAGATAGAGGAAATATAGCAATATGATAACAGAGATCAAGATTTAAATTATGTAGTTTTCACTCAAAAAATATAGGCTTGCTGGCATTCTCCATGAATGAAAAAAATAAAAACTAAAAAAAGCAAGAAGACTCCTAGAGTTGAAGGAGGAGCGTGGCCCTGCCAAACTCTTGATTTCAGACTGTAAGCCTTCATAGCTAGGAAACAATAAGTTTATGTTTTCTTAACCCAATACACTTGAGTTGTTTTCAATATGTAATTTAATGTAGTTTAAATATGTAGAATATTAGAAACATATACCAAATGTAGATCTGTGTACATACATGTACACATACATATGTATATATCTTCAAGTAGAAAATACTGAGTATTTTCATAAGCAAAAGTGTATATTAAATATTAAAAGTATATATTACATATAAATAGAAATTCCAAAACATTAGAAAGAAAATATAGTGAAATAAGACTCTGATATATTGATTGTCATTATTTCAACAAACAATATTTGAGTATCTGATAAAGAATACATATGCCAGATTCAAGAGCCATGGTCTAGGGATAGATATAGATACATAAACAAAGTACTATTTCTTGCAAGTGAATTTACAGATGTTTATTCAGAATTTTATAGGAACATCCTGACTAGTCACTTACTCAAAATGAGAGCAGAACTCAAGGAAGATTTGTAGATGGCAGAAAGAGGGGAGGTGTGATTTCTGAGTCAAATTTTAAATGTTAGCCAGGGAAATGGTCTACAGTACAGGGAGAGTGGCTACAGGTGGGAAGTATGTGAAGCAAGAATAAACAGAAAAGACTTCTTGAGCAAAGAACAATGATGACAAATGAACATAGAACTAAAATTGACCCGAATGAAAAGACAAAGATAACACTGGATAAGAAACAAAAAAAAGAATCTAAGATATATGACAATCCATTAACAATAACAATAGTCTCTGCAAAATGGATTTAATAGATTGCTCTTAATTTCCTTTATGTGACATTTTATAGTATTAAAATCTATACAATGAAATATGACACATATAATTGTGAAAATTATATGGATAAGGAAATTATATAAAATCTTATCCAGAATTTGTTTTATCCCCAATTTAAAGCTGCATGTGTCATGAAAAAAAAGCTAGGAGAATATACATTTGCTAAATTATCTTTAGGTTAACATTTACACTTTTAGATTTCCAAGATATACTGCACTGAAAGACACTACTTTCATAATTAGAAAGTTTTTTGCATAGAGAGCTACATAATACTAATTAAGTGCTTGCTTACGAGTTTTGCTGTGATAATGCTTTATTTTCTGAATATTCATTGTTGAAAAATTTATATACTGGCTTTCTCCAATGTTTATCATCACTTTTAGGCAATTTTGTTTTAGTTATGCATTTTAAATATTTATAACATAGGTGTTAATTACCTCATTAATATCTTTTATTCTTGTAATGAACATTAACATGAACATCTCTCCCACTGTGAGAGGTTTCAAAAACTATAGTTGAATTGCTTTTTAAAAAGTATTTTAATATCTTCATCAAATGGCTCAGAACTACTTTGGCAATGTGATAAAGACAACTGAGTCCTGAATCTATTTCTTACACCTTACTCAGATTCTACTTTACAGGTGTAAAGATTCCTCTATTTAAAAGCCTTTCTAGATTTGCAAAGGAGCTATATTCTTCAATTTTGGAGCATTTCTAAATCCTTGACATAACAGGTCATTAATTAGTCAAAAATATTGCTATTTTACCCATATTACAGTATCACATAAGTCTGAATGAGTAATGGATCATCTTGGGAGGAGCTATTTTCTCAGTAAAAAAAATTACATTTTCAAAACACCAGACAAAAATAGATGTGAAACAATAAGACATCATGCCTATATGTATTATTTTCTCTGATTTGACATATTCTATTAAACCTCTAATTTGTCTCTTTCAAGCTTTCCAAAGAGTTGTCTGTTTTTATTATTTTTTAATTGCAGTTTTTGTATAAAGTAAAATATTTTGGTAAATAATATAATTATGATGTGTATGAATAAAGACAGCTGGGACAAGACTTACATTATGTTACTCAGAATCAAGAAGTTTTGAAATCTATTGTGTCCTCTTGTATTCTACCCTTAAACCCATTATAACTGGATTTCATATGCCATTATAATCTCACTGTACACTATATCTGGCTGAAGCAAACACATGTTTTAGAACATAGTAAGTCACAGTAAAAACTAATATACTGCATGTGATGTGATTCTACATTCACAAAACTAGTATCCCTTTTGAAAAAGATGCACACATTTTTTAAAGTACACATTAGCATAGCTAAGTGAAAATATTTCTTTTTATTTCAATTGCCTAATGTTTTACTATCTCATTCTTGCATTTTTTTCCTTAAATTCTTTTATTGGTACATTTTAGGTAAACAATACATTCACATTTATCACTGGGTGCTTGTACCTGTACATGATGTATCTTGGTTCTTATTTTTTTCCCCATTACTTGTGCGCCCTTCACCCCTTCCACCCTTCCCTATTTACATACACTTTGTTTCCATTTTTTTTCTTTTCTCATAATTTTTCCTTTCCCTCCTTTCCTTTACCCTTTCCCTCCCATAATTTGAAATAGGAAGAAAAGGCTCTTGCATATTTTTAATGCTTCTACACTTTCAGCCTGTGAGAAAGCTCTGGTTCCTTGGAGCATATACACCACTAAAATTTAATATTCTTAACAGTACCATTCAGCCCTTTAACCTATCTTCTAATAAAGCAGTTCTAAGTATGTGCCATTTGTTTTAATTTTATGTAGCTTGATTTTTCTTTTACAATTGAAATATAAAATACCCAAGATATGGTTGCAGGATTAACTTCAAAAAGAAAAAAGAGAGACAAAGAAAGAACCTTGAAAAATTATGCCAACTAATTAATAAAATAATGAATAAACAAAAAAATCAATAAGTTGTAGATAAGTGTGAGATTTTATATTTTTCTGCTTTTGAAGGACACAATTTTAAATTTTAAAATGTGGTGAAAATTAAGTGATTTTAAACAACAGAGCAGGCCTTTAAAAATAAATTATTTTTAAAGAATATTGTACTTTTCATATTAACCTTTAACTTTTCCAGTTCTTAAAATGTGTTCAAATGCCAAAATATTGTGGCAGAAAAGATAAATTTAGAACCCTGCCTCAAGGAACTGTCTTCATTCTTTAGAACCTTATTCAGATATTTTCTCTTCCAAGAACTTCAGGCTCATTAAAACACAACTATTCTGTAATCTTTCTTGATTGATAGTGGCTGGAACAGTCTGCTTATCTATCTCAAACTATTTATCTAAATCACAGAAAAGCCTAGACACAATACATTCACTTATTCATCAAACAAGAATTAATCTCCTAATATGTGCTAGATATTTCTCCCTCTGAATTGTCATACCTACCACCCATAAAAATATCTGTAATATATGGAATAAAAAATTAATAAGAAAATTTCATACAATAATTAGTGTGCAGATATTGAAAATAATGATGATTGGATTACTTCATCTGAATAGGTGATATTTTAATTATAGAAAGAACTAGCAGGAAATTCAAAGAACAAGGAAAAGTAACTTATTTTAAGGATGAATTTAATCTTTATTTACAGGGCACTGCAAAATATAAAATTCCACATAGAAATAAGAAACCCCCTCAGAGGGTAAGGTTCATACAGTATGTACAGTTTGGAACTGTTCAAGTATAGTTTCGTTGTACAAAGTGCTACAATAACAAACCACATTTAAAAAGAGTAGAGAAAGAAACAGAAGACAAACTTAAACTGAACATAGTACACAAAAAAATCTGATGCCTTCCTCAGCTGCACAACCTAGAAGTTAAAGGTACCAGAAGCCCCATCCTGAACTTGGAAGGTATTGCCTTCAGAGGTAGCTTCTGGCACAACATTTTGATCTTCTCTACTGAGAAATACTTCTCAATCAAGTTTAATGAGGTCTTGTACACAGACTCCTTTTCATGGTTCTGTAGAGTTTCAATTTTGTCCAAGTCTCCACGTTCTTCAATCATTATACTAAGCTTCTCAGTTTCAGCTAGTTTCTCAGCAGCCTGGAAGGTATTTGAAATTGCATCTAGAATAATGAGAATAATTTTTATATTTTTCGCAGTTAAGAGGTTCATCAGTGGTTCAATTATACCACAATGGACAAGATAGGCAATCTGTTCAACTGTCCCACCATTTGTATAGTTGGTCACAGCCCACACAGCTTCCTTTTGTGTCTTAAAGTCTACCTGTGATGTCTGACATTGTCCATGTAGCTTCCTTCTGAATATTAGTTTGGGGTGGGTGACCAGGCTGGGAAAAAGATAGCAAGTGCTCCTGCATCTATCACAACCTGAGTCTGTTCATCTATTCCAGTGACAATATTCCCTATGGCTCTTAGCACGGGAGTCATAATTGGCAATTCGTTTGATCCTAGAAGCTTCACCAGATTGGGCACAATGCCCGTTTTTACAACCATTTCAATGCATTCATTTGGACCATCTGTAAGGTAAGAAATACCTCTGCTAATACTTCCAGATCATTGTGATGCAGGAGATGAGCCAAAGTAGAAATAATTTGCTCAACAACATCTAACGGGGTTGCAGCATTCATGTTGCGGCAGAAGTTTGAAAGTGTCCAGGTAAGATTACGTCAGTAACCACCTGCTAAAGATGACATAACAGGAACTGCAAGAAGAGCCAAGAGTGGGTCAATTGCACCATATTTGATAACTAAGTCTCAGAAAACTGATCCATCACCTGCAATGTTTCCTAGAGCCCATACAGCTTGTTCACTGATGTGAGCATGGGGAGATGCCAAGACAGAAATGAGTGCTGGGATAGCACCTCCATCTACCACAGCCTTGTTCTGTTCTGATGACCTGGAAGCAATGTTAGTGGGTGCCCAAGTAGACTCAAACTGAATGGAGCTACAATCAGTTCTGCCCAAGAGGGACACAAACTTTGGAATCAAACCAGCCCGGTATATGTGGTCAATTGAGGGCTGTTTTTCCCAAGAAAGCAGTTTCCTAGCAGCTTGAGTAGCTTGGAGCTGGCTTTCCAGATTTCTGCTGTTTATGCTTTTGACAATGTCATCAACAGTCTAGTTCACAGTACCCTCGTTGTTGTGATTTTCCTGCAGCGGTGAACTAGCATCATCAGGAAATGAGCTTATATTCCTCCTTTTCAGCATCAGATCATCCTTCTTAGCTTTCCTTAGCTCCACATTAACTTCTATTCTTCACCACCTCATTTCTGTACTGTCTTTTCCCTTGTTTGAATCTGTTCAGCTGGGCAGCTGGTGAATTAGCATTCTCATTGGTGGACAAGGTTATGAAACAAAGAGAGAAAGCGGCTGCGGACAGAGTACTCTCGATAGGTCCACTGCGGCTGAGCATAGAAATGGTGTCGGAAAAGAGTAATTTAGGTAGAGGAAACGGTATAAAAACCTTGTACGAATTTGAAACAAGGTCTGATACACAAAGAAGATGACCAGTGTTTGTAAAAACTATAGAGTGAAGGGCAGAATTGTATGAAATGAGATTACAGGAAAGGGCAGGAGCTTTGTAAAACAAAATAAGAAATTTTAGTCGCCTTGTAAACAGTTTGGAAGTCCACCAAATTAACCAGTTTACTTCTCCAAAGGCCTGTCTTGTTTCACTATAAGATTAGTTTGAAAACTGAAAAGATTTACCAATTAGAAAGCTACTGCATGCTGTACAAAATATTGCTGACCAGGTGCAGAACATGGGAGTGAAACTAAAATAATGCAGATGAATTTGGAGCATAATTTAGAGATACACTCAAAAGGACTTCTAGATGAACTGAATCTTAGGTTTAAAGAAAGGAGACATATTTTTCCTCAAAGGGCATGAGTACGTGTTTGTTGAAGTCATAACAAGAGGAAAAAAAGGATAACAAATTGAAATAAATTATACAAAGTATTATGTTTTGAAAATGTTAGTTGTAAGGTGCTTAACACTGCACGTAAATGGTCGAATAAGAAGTTGGATTTAGTAGTTTAGAGTCCCGAGTAGTCAGGACTAGCAATATATATTTGAAAATAATTTGAATATAGCTGATCTTTAAATCCATAGGACTGGAAATCTCCTGAGGTTTTTAAGGATAAAAAATGAGAAATAAGGTTTTTTTTAATTCCAATGAAGCTCTGAATTTTCTAACATTTCTTGAGTAAAGCAGAAAAAGAGCCAAAAATCAGAGTATGGCCTGAAGTAAGAGGATAACTAGAAAAGGGATATCAAGAGAAAAGATATCTCAGGAAGTAAGAATGGGTTGTTATGTCTAACATGTCTAGAATTTTATTAAGATATCAATGATAAAAATGAACATTAGGTTTGGAACTACAGATGTCATGAGTTACCTTAACAATAGCAGTCTCAGTAGAGTAATCATGATTGAATATTTACAGACACAGTTTGGGAAAAGAATTGAAGATGTAAAAACAAAGACTACAAATAATATTTCCAAATTATTTTATAGGAAGTACAGTAGAGAAATGAGCTAGCATTTGGAAGAAAAATTTAACTGACTTATTGTTAGGTTGTAATTTTGATTTTTTTGTTATTTATTGTTGTATATGATAAGCATTATTAAAGCTTCATTGGCTGTTGAGAGAAAAATTCTGGCAGAGTGGAAAAAATTGGTGACACAGAAGAGAGAGGGTATCATTACAGGGCTAAAGGCCTTATGAAATCAAAAGGGATTGGGTCCAGAGAACAGGCAGAGAACTTGACCAGAAATCAGAATTTTTTATCCATCACTTCAAGAAGAAAGAACTAGGTGTGTATCCATGCGAGACTATTGTGGGGAAGGAAGAAAGGAGGAAAAGGGGATTTATTTGACAATTCTATAAATTTGTTTAAAAATAGAAACTGACAAGATGTAGTATTAAAATTTGGTGTAACAAAAATTGTGATCCAATAATGGTGTCTATAGAAAGTAAGAAAGTAAAGATATCAGTTTTTTCAAAGAGCAGAATAAAAGCTTTGCAAATTATATCCTGGTGAAAATCAATATTCTACCTGCTAAGATGAATTAGAATATGAAATATACCTACACCTAATAACCTAAATTAATGTAAACATGTCATAAATAGGAAATAAGAATAACAATAAGAATGAAAATGCAGAAGAGGGATTTAGAGGCAGAGTGGGGACATGGGTGGGAAGGGAAAGAAAATTTAAAAAGTAACAAGCTGTATTATGAATGTGCATCTAAAACTGAATTCCCCAAGCTGAATCTAAACTTCATGCACTATTTAAAAAAAATGATTTAGGGCAATGCAACAGCCAGTGCCACAATCTCCACCAGGGCAATGGGCAATGGAGTAAAGGAGAAAAAGGAAACACTTGAGAGGAGAACATAAACACGCAAAGGAGGTAGTCATAAAACAGAGCCTTGCCACTTTGGCAGGGAAAGCTGTTGTCCTGGACTCTATATCACAATTCAAAGTCAGAGAAGAGAAACCTCCCTTTGCAGTAGAAGATTACTTCTAAAACTAAAAGTGACTTCCTGCAGTTCACAGAAGTTTCCCCCACCCCAGCCATTTTGTTTTGCATATTATAGTCACTTTACTAGGTCAGGAGAAAAACAAGAAACAAGAAAAGAATGTGAGCAAAGGAGGTTAAGGCAAAGATAAATTAACAACCTTGAACTTATAGGAATGGGCAAATAAGCAAGTCTTTCCCAGGCAAATAATCTGCAAGTTTAGGTTTTTAATAAAACAGACCATTTTGACAAGTACAGAAAAGAGTTCCTAATCTCTAGTTTATTAATTCTTGTTAGGCAGTGGTTTTAGAGAGTTCTTAACCCTTTTTACTGAGAAGGGAAATTTGCTAGGAATTGCTGAAAGAGTGTCTAGAATAAGGTGTACCAGATGACCAACTGTAGGATTACCAGGGAAGTATATAAGAGCAGTGATATGATTTCCCTAAGCCCATCCCATGCTCTCTCCGTATACCTAACCTCCAGTGAATCAAAATGATTTATTATTCTTATTTTTTGTCTATAGGTTGAAAGTTTGAAATATAACTGCAAATACAGGGTGATTGTTGATATTACTGGCTTGGAGTGCTTGGTGACAAATCAATCTGTTAATGGATAAACTATAACCCAAATTCATAAGATTTAAGACTGGATGTTTTCCAAGGAAATAAGATTAAAGAACTTGCATAGAAAAAAATGTTCTAAAAAAAAGATATTTTTGCACCACAAAGTAACAAAGAAAAATGTGTATTTGATGCCTCAATCATTTGATATCTTTTTCAAGATATTTTTTCTCCATAAAGTAACAAAGAAAAATGTATATTTGATAGCCATAGTCTTTTATCTATCAATTATATATGAGTTAGAGGTGGGGATTTAGCTCAGTGGTTTTGCTGCCTGCTCTGCAAGCCCATGGACCTGAGTTCAATCCCCTGTAAAAAAAAAAAAAAAAAAAAGTATGAGTTAGAGTATTTTGAGTTTGTTGGAGAAAACTGAAGTGAGTTAAATTTTTGATAATACAAATATTGATTTTATAAGAATAGTTATTGAGAATAACTCATTGATACATAAATCAATATTTAAAACTACAGATTATAAAAAGCTTGGTTTCCCTGGATTTCTTGAAAAGCACATATTTATTTATAATTTATACCCTCTAAGCTAAGAAAATAATAAGCAATTAATTGGAGTAAGTCTACGTTTTCATGAAATTTGTGTCTTCTATTTTCTCAGCTATGGACCATTAATTTTTTCCTTTAGTATCACATCATAATCATTGTGATCCCAGCTGAGTTGCGAGTAGACTTCACCAATCCCTGTTCACAGGCTGTGGATTTTGGAGGGAACTTAGATATTCGGGCTACACCACTGAATAAGTACTGGGATGTTCTTCCCTTGTTTCTCAGCATGAAACAATTGACAACGATACTTGTCTGAATGGCTATATATTTGTGGACAGCTCTATACTCCAAACCCTTAGTTCACTGTCTAGACTAACTGGGTATATTGTAGGGAGACATAATGCATAAATAAAATTTTACTCTCCATCCTCCCTCCTTTTGCTTAATTTCAAACATAGAATGACCAATATGTCAGTGTGGCAGAGGAAAATTACTGGGGAATGGAAAATAGAATGAGCAGTTGCAGAATGAGTAGGAAAAACCTGTGTACTTCTGAATTTTAAAAATGAACATTTGTTTTTCTGTCACTAACTGATAAAATTTATATCATACCTTTTTAAAAATCAACAATAAATAGTTATTATATTACATAGTAGCTCTGGATATGGGATTCAGGAGTGACTGACATAGGTGATTTTGGCTTTCATCCTATATATTTGCAGGCATATTGTTGGGTATATTTGGAGACATCTGAAAGTTTGGAACAGGAAGATTGTTTCTAAGATGTCTCATTCACCTAGATGCCAACTTTGTGTGGGCTCTTGCCAGGAAGCCTCAGTTTCTTACCATATGGATCTTCCTGTAGGGTTGACTAAGCCGTTATGATATACGGAGTATTTTTATTTTCCCAAAATTCATATGTTGAAATAATAACCCTCAAGGTGATAATATTAAGAGATGAGGCCTTAGTAGTAATTGGATTATGATAGCAGAGCTTTTACAAATGGGATTTGTACCCTTAACAAGGAGACTAGAGGGATTCCTTGTCCCTTCCAGCATGTGAGTTACATTAAAAAGATATTTGTCTATGCAGAAGTGGGAGAATCTGCTGGTACCCTGACCATAAGCTTTCCAGCCTCCAGTCTCTGAGAAATAAATTTCTGTTGTTTATGAGCCAGTAGTTCTTTAGTATGTTGTTACAGTAGCCCAAATGGACTAAGGCAGCAGTCCTCATGACATGGCAGCTGACTTCCCTCAGACTGAGTAATTAAGAAAAAGTAAGGCAAAAGAAAAATATAATTTATCTTCTGTATTTCATGACAGTTCCGGAGGTCACCAACAACACATCATTTTCACAGTACTTTATGCTTACACAAGTCATCCCTTTTCAATAAAACCAGGAGGGCCGGGATTTAGCTCAGTGGTTCTGCCACCCGCTTCACAAGCACAAGGACCCGAGTTCGATCTCTGGTCCCAAAAAATATAAATAAAATAAAATAAAATAAAAATAAGAGCAGGAATTACCATCCTGCGCTCTGCATGGCGAGACCAACCAGTGCAAGCTGAGGATCCAGGCAGCGTGAACCCCCCCGCTTTGTTCTGGGCCCCGTCCACGTCAGGGTGAGGACTCCTGCACCGCTTGGAGCCCTCGGTCAGCCCTGCACTCCGCTTACCACGCCTGCAGGGCCCGGTGTCCCCCACCACCACCACCCCGCCCCCCTGCCTCTGGCCTAATGGCTCTTCTGCTACCTGGTTCCATACTACAGAGGCACGGGGGATCAAAAATGCCCTTGTCCTGAACTCCACAAGATAGAGCAGAAGTGAGCAACAGAAAGTGGGCCTTTCTCAGGCTCCTAGATGAAAACTGAAGCTCAGCAGAAAAGTGAAGAGAATCTCTGCAATAAGGCACACCAGACCACCGTACTTGGTAAGTTGGAGGGATCATCACCTCCCACCGGAACCTGCACTATCTTCAGGGGAAGGGCAACTGGAACCTGAAGTAGAACCTTGCAGAGTTCAACCCTGCAGGAAGAGAGGGAGTTCAATTTGGGACTAGCAGCCACAAATCTGCCTGAATCTCAGAGATCTGCTGCTGGCTTACTGAGACTCATTGACTTGTATCTGCACACTGCCGTCCACCTTATCTACTGTGACAGCAGAGACATACTCCGAAGGAGACCCTTCATTTTTATTTTCTGTTATTTACAAACAAGAAAAAAAAAATTTCTCTTATTTTTAATTCTTAATCTTTCCACTCTTTTCAAATTTTTATTTTTCTCTTCTTTTTTTCTTTCTTTTCTCTTTTCTCTCTCTCTCTCGTTCTCTCACTGTCCCACATTGTTCTTCATCTCCCTTTTTGTTCCTTTCTTGACAAATTCAGATTTCTCCTTTATTTTTCTGTTCTTTTCTCAATTACCATTAGTTTTAAAGGAAAGTGAATACAGTATCTAGCCTCCCTCTTTCTGTTAGGTGGCTCTGTTCACATCTTTGTTCTTTCATTCGGCCTTTTCCTCTTGCCTTCAACAGTTTCTTACAGTGTGTGATTTTCCTGTGTCTTACAGGCTCACGACTAATCTTTCCTGATCCTATCTGTCCCTCCCTCCCCAACGACTCCTAACCCCCCGTCCCAAAGGGTAAAGTTACTATATGAAGAGTTTATTCACTATAAACATATGCTGGGTTGGTCCTCAATTTTGATTTAATTCACACAGTTAAATGCAATAGATTAATAACTACAAATTGTCATTTTATAAGCTGTGCTTGATGCTATGATGTTGTTGATTGTATCATTTGGACTAAGAAGTTGTGATTGCCTTCCTGGTATAATGAAAATGAGATAGCCTCAGAGTCATTAGAGTCTCAAAACCTAAAGACCAGCTATATCTGGAAGACACCTCTGAAAAGCAATCATTCCATGAGGGTACTAAATGCAAGCAACAAAGATAACTACATAAGCAATTTTGAAATATCAACCCAGGAATTAAACCAAGGACAGTACCAAAAACAAAAATGAGAAGACATTTAAGCAAGTCACAAACCCAGACTTCCACCCCACAAAAGGCAATTTCTGGGGGAAATGAGGTGCAAAAGTCTGATAATCAACCACATGGGCACCCTGAACTGATAGGACAGGAAGTAACAAAACAGATGAATGAGGCTCTAGAAAAATTCAAAGCAGAAATAATCTCCCAGATAACTACAGAGATGGTGAGCAGAGTGAAAGACATGATTAGAGGCTCTAGAACAGAAACTGATAAAAAAAAATAGATGAGCTCAGAAACATGCTGGAAGCCAGGAATGCCCAGCATGAGAAATAGAAATCATGATCACTCAACATAAGGAAGAAATGGAATCCATGAAACAGATTCAAACAGATATTCAGGAGATTAAAGACTCCATTGAAAGCATGCAGAGCAGATTAAGAGAATCTGAAGATAGAATATCAAATATAGAAAAAAGGATTGCACTTAAGGACCAGGAAAACAGAGATTTCTTAAAAAATAGGAAGGGACCATGAGAAATGAATCCAGCAGATGCTAGATGATAAGACTGATAGGAGTCCACCAATAAACAGGAGAAAGTACAATTGACATAAAACAACTGTTCACAGAAGTAATATTAGAAAACATCCCAGACAGAGGTGGAGAATTGGACATACAGATAAGTGAGGCATATAGAACTCCAACTAGGCATGATCAAAAAAATTGACACCTAGACATACATATAATAGTCAAGATCCCAGAAACCCAACAGAAGAACAAAATCCTACAAGCAGTTAGTGAAAAGAAACAAATCACCTACAAAGGAAATCCCATCAGAATCACAGCAGAATTCTCAACACAAACCCTCAAATCAAGGAGAGCCTGGAGTGAAGTATTTCAGGTCCTAAAAGAAAATAACTTCCAACCTAGACTGTTGTATCCTGCAAAATTGTTTTTCAAAATCCATGGGGAAATTAGACACTTCCATGACAAAGTACACCTGAGAAATTTCATGAACACCAAACCAGCATTCCAAACAATTCTAAGCAATATCCTAGAAAAAGACAATGAAGGTCAGAACTCCATGAGGTCCAGCAGAGGGAAGTCACCAGGTAAGGTAAGACACTAAAGGAAAAGGGGGAAAAAATAAGAAATAAAAGAGCCAACAAAACTAAAACATCATGACAAGGATGTCAATATTTATCAACTATAACTATCAATGTTAATGAGCTAAATTCACCAATCAAAAGAAATAGACTGACAGAATGGATTAAGAAGCAATATACAGCAATATGCTATATACAAGAAACACACCTAACTCAAAAGGAAGTTCATAGACAAAGTAAATGGAAAGAAAACAGTTCTCCAGGTGACTGGAGCCCAGAAAAAAGCAGCCATAGCAATCTTATTTGTAAACAAAGTAGATTTCAAACCAAAACTAATTAAGAAAGACAAAGATGATCACTACATTCTTGTGAAGGGAACACTCCAACAGGAACAGATGACAATCAAATATATATGCACCAAATACGAATGCCCCCAAATGCAAAACAAATATTAAAGGACATGAAAAACCAAATAAGAACTAATACAATTGTAGTGGGGGAATCTCAATTCCCCACTATTACAAATAAGATAATCTAGACAAAAAAAATTAACAACAGAATTCTAGAACTGAACCGAGCTATTGAACAAATGGACTTAATAAATGTTTACAGAGTGCTCCACCACACAAAATCAGAATACACATTCTTTGTGGCTGCACATGGGTCATTCTCCAAAATAGACCACATGTCAGCTCATAGAACATGTCTAAGTAAATGTAAAACAATTTTAGTTGCCCCCTGTATATTATCAGACCACAGTGCAATAAAATTGGAGATCAATAAAAAAAGAAACTGCAAAACTTCCACAAACACATGGAAATTGAATAACACCCTCCTGAACAACCAATAGGTCACAGAGAAAATTAAAGAAGAAATTAGACAGTTTCTACAAGTAAATGATAATGCCAGTACAACATACAGGAATCTATGAGATACAATGAAAGCACTTCTATGTGGGAAATTCATAGCAATGAATGCCCATATTAGGAAAACAGAGAGAACTCTAATAAAAAACTTAATGCAGAACCTCAAGCTCCTAGAAAAAGAAGAGCACAAAAAACCCAAAACTCATACAAGAGAGGAAATTAGAAGGATCAGAGCAGAAATCAATGCAATGGAGACTAAGAGAATGAGACAGAAAATAAGTGAATCAAAGAGTTGATTTTGGGGAAAGAATAAATAAAATCAATAAACCTTTAGCCAACCTTATCAAAAAAAGGAAAGGAAAGGTTCAAATCCATGCAATTAAGAACAAACAAGGTGAAGTCCAACAGACCCAGCAAAAATCCAGAGAATCATTAATACTTACTTTGAGAACTTACACTGTAATAAGATGGAAAACACAGAAGAAATGGACAGATTCCTAGATTCATATGAATTGCCAAAGTTAAATGAAGAAGATATAGAAATTCTAAACACCCCAATTACAGTGAGTGAAATTGAAAATGTAATAAAAAATTTTCCAACAAAGAAAAGACCAGGTCCCAATGGCTTCACTGCTAAATTCTACAAGACACTGAAAGAAGAACTACCACCATTACTCTTTAAACTAATCAAGGAAATTGAAAGGGAAGCAAGGCTTCCAAATTTATTCCTGGAAGCAAGTGTTACTTTGATTCCAAAACCAGGGAAAGATTCAGCCCAAAAGGAGAACTATAGGCCAATCCCCCTAATGAACATAAATCCAAAAATCCTCAACAAGGTACTGGAAAATAGAGTACAGAGGGTCATCAAGAAGATCATACACCCTGAGCAAGTCATATTTATTCCAGGGATGCAAGGATGGTTCAACATTTGAAAATCAATAAATGTAATACACTATATTAACAGAGTCAAGGACAAAAACTATATGATCTTCTCAATAGATGCAGAAAATGCATTTGACAAAATCCAACACCCATTCATGATAAAAACACTACAGAAAATTGTAATAGAAGGTCTTTATCTCAACCTGATTAAGGCTATTTATGAGACACCAACAGCCAACATCATACTAAATGGTCAAAAACTTAAAACTTTCATGCTAAAATCAGGAACAAAAAAAAGGATGCTCACTATCACCACTCCTGTTCAATATTCTTCTGGAAACATGTCACAGTAATTAGAAAAGAGAAAGAAATAAAATGAATAAAGATAAGTAAGGAAGAAGTTAAACTGTCATTATTTGCTGATGATATGATACTTTACATAGAAGACCCAAAATACTCTGAAAAAAAAATCTAGACATAATTGCCAGATTCAGTAGATGAGTTGGATATAAGGTCAACACACACACACACACACACACACACACACACACACACACACAAAAGTAGCCTTCTTATACATAAATAGCAGACTTATTGAGAGAGAATTTAGGGAAACAATTCCTTTCACAATAGCATTCAAAAAAATGAAATATCTAGGAATCAACTTAACAAAGGAAGCAAAAGACCTCTATACTGAAAACTATAGCACCCTGAAAACCGAGATCGAGGAGGATATAAAAAAATGGAAAGACATCCCTTGTTCCTGGGTAGGAAGAACCAATATAGTGAAAATGGCCATACTTCCAAAACTACTATATAGATTTAATGCAATGCCGATTGAAATTGCCACAATATACTTCACAGAATTAGAGAAAACAATCCAAGAATTCATTTGGAACCAGAAGAGACCTAGAATATCAAAAAGAATTATAGGCAACAGAGATATAGCTGGGAGTATCACAATCCCCAATTTGAAACTATACTACAAAGGTACTGTGATAAAAACAACATTTTACTTGCAAAGAAACAGACCTGAGGATCAGTGGAATAGATTAGAAGATGCAGAAACAACTCCAGACATACTCAGCTACCTCATCTTTGACAAAGGAGCCAACCACCCTCATTGGAGGAAAGATAGCCTATTTAATAAATGGTGTTGGAAAAAATGGATTTCAACCTGCCGAAGATTAAAACCAGACCCATACCTATCACCATGCACTAAACTAAGATCAAAGTGGATTAAAGATCTAAATATTAAGACAAAAACACTAAACTTGCTGGAAGATAAGTTAGTTAGAACTCTTGAAGACATTGGCATAGGAAAAGACTGTATGAACAAAACTTCAGTAGCATGGGAACTAGCACAAAGAATCAACAACTGGGATCTCATCTTCTTAAAAAGCTTCTGCACTACAAGAGAAACCACCAACAGAGCTAAGAGACAACCTACAATGTGGGAAAAAATTTTTAGCAGCTGTACCTCTGACAAAGGTCTACTATCTAGAATACATAAAGAACTTAAAAAAATCAGACCTCTCAAATTCAAAGACCCAATTCAAAAATGAGCATCTGAAATGAACAGACATTTCTCAGACAAAGAACTAAAAGCAGCAAATAAATATATGAAAAAATGTTCAGCAGCCCTGGTCATTTGAGAGATGCAGATGAAAACAATACTGAGATTCCACCTCACCTCAGAAAGAATGGCTACTCTCAAGAAATCAATCAATCACAAATGCTGGTGGGGCTCTGGAGACAATGGAGCCCTTCTCCATTGTTGGTGGGAATGCAGACTGGTGCAACCACTGTGGAAATCAATATATAGATATCTCAAAAAACTAAGGCTAGAGGTCCCATTTGACCCAGCTATTTCCCTGCTGGGTATCTTCCCCAAAGAATTAACAGAATCATACCACAGCGATATATGTGCATCTATGTTTATAGTGGCACAGTTTGTAATAGCTAAAGCTTGGAAACAGCCCAAGTGCCCATCAACTGGAAACTGGATAAAGATGTGGTTTTTTTATAAAATGGAGTACTATTCAGCCATAAAGAATGAAAACTAGAGACATTTATAGTTAAATTGATGCATATTGAAGCCATACTGTTAAGTGAAATACATAGGACACACATGTGTAAATACTGAATAATTTCTCTGGTGTGAGAAACTGAAAGTGTAAATAAGGATTAAAACGAATAATTGATAATTTGAAATAGGAAAAGGTCCAAAGGTGTATGGGTGGTGGGAAGGGAAAGGGAAAGTGAAGAAGGGAAAGAAAAAATTATAAGAAAAGAAAAAAATGGAAAAAAATCTTTGTAAATAGGGAAAGGTGGAGGTGGTGAAGGGCACACAGGTAATGGGGGAAAAAAAAGAACTAAGATACATCACGTACAGGTACAAGCACCCAAAGATATATGTAAATGTATTGTAAACCTAAAATGTACCAATAAAAGAATTTAAAAATAAATAAATAAGCAGGAATTAATTTCATCAAAACACATGAAATCCAAGAAGCAAAAATCACATGCAGTTAGAGAGGCTTCTTTTCAAAAAATCTAAATTAAATTTATTTTAACTGATACATAAAGGCATAAATTTTACATACTTATGAGGTATCATATGATGTTCTAATACATGTGTACATTGTGAAATGTTTAAATAAGAATAAAGATATCTGTCTCAAACATCATTTCATTATGGTAAAAACACAATTCTTTCTTCTGGCTTTTTGAAATATATTTTATCTTTAACTGTAGTCATGCTAATGTGCAATAGCACACTGGAAATTCCTACTCTGATTTAACTATAATTTAGTACCCAACAATCGACTTTTCCACATCTGTGCTTCCTCCATTTCTCTCAAACCACTTGTAGCCACCAGTCAACTCTCCAGCTCTATGGATCAACATTCTTAGACTCTAGACAGGAATGAGATCATGCAGTACTTGTCTATCTGTGCCTGGCTTATTTCATTTAACATAAAGATCTCTATTTTTATCCATGTTGTTGAAATGACAGGATTTCATTCTTTTTATGAACAAATATATTCCATTGTGTATAGGTACCACATTTTTATACCTTTATTATTTGATAGACACTTAAACTATTCCGTTTTTTTTGCTATTATGAATAGTGCTGAGATAAACATGAGAGTGCAGATGCCTCTTCAACATACTGATTTCATTTCCTTTGGACATATACGGAGCAGTGTTATTGCTAGATCATGTGGTATATATATTTTTAATTTTTTGAGGAACCTTCAAACTGTTGGGAATGAGAGTTAATTGTGCAGGCTACCTAACACTGTGACCTAAATATTTTAAGTTTGAGACTCTTGAGGGGATAGAAATTTAGCTCCATTCTTAATTTGCAAAGATACATCTCTTTATTTAGATCTACTCTTTCGTGAGTCTATCTTTGATGGCTGTTCTACTAGAATGATAATATACTATGACAAGCTTATAGGGACAGTTTTTAAAGTAGGCAGAGAATACAGCAGTACTCCACTCTGCTGGGTAGCAACATAAAAACTTAAATTCAAAGTGACTGGGACTAAAGAAGTGGGGATAGGGGTATTTGTCTGTCCAAAAGGATGAAAAATGACTCAAGACACTAAACAGGATTTCTGATGTTACTGAAGCCAAAGTCAAAATGATCTGATGCTGAAAATATACATCATTACTCTAGCCATTCTCTAATTCCCCTTGACAAGGAGCAAAATTATTGTCAAAGTATAAAAGGTATGAAAAGCTCAAGGTGCAAATGGAAAGATGTAGCAGCAACGCTTATGAATAGTAGCCAAATTCTAGGTGAAGGAAACAGGCAGATCACATGCTACTTAAATCTTAGATCAGAACACTCCATTTGCTCAATTTCCCTAAGTCATTTCCCTTAGCCAACAGATCTAATAGTTTCAGAGAACAATATTGTGTAATCTATTAGTGAGATTTGCTATGTCACTCGTCTCTTCAAATAAATAAATAAATAGATAGATAGATAAATAGAACAAATGAATTTTACTTATTCTCCACTCTTACATTCCTTTTGCCATTCTTTTTTCTCATTATCCTGACTGTTGGATTAAACTTCAGGATTAAACTGGCACAGAATAACTTTCCTGGGATTTGAAATGAACATTGATATTGATATATGTTTAAATAATTCTATAAAGGACAACTAAAAAGTGTATTATTTTTTCATATCCAGAAAAGAAATGATCATTTGGTGTCCAGATTCAAACTGTACTGTAGTTCTGCCAATCTTCAACAGTTATGTATTTATTGCCAATTATTTGTTGGTTATTAGTCTAAGTGCCTAGACTGGAAAACTGACTTTTCAAAAAGGACAAATATTTTGGATATTATACTGTAACACAAGATATACTAAATAAGTAAAGTAGGGTAGATGACAATCATTACTGAGGGAGGAAAAAGAGCCAAAAATGAGGTCAGGTGTGTAGGGAATAACTGAAATTTTTTGAGGATGACAAGACTATCTTTTCTTGAGAAAACGAAATTTGAGTAACTAGCTAAATGATATGATGGGAAGGAGAGGCCCGGTGAATTCCGGGGAAAAGAACATTTCAGGTGATTATACGATACTCAGGGTAAGTATCATTGATTTTTTAACTCCCAAATTCTGATGCAGTTCCTGTACAGTGGTTCAAAATAAATGATTTGAATGAAAAATGAATCTCTACACAGAGGAAATAAATCTTTTACAGTACCTTTAATTTTTAATCATTTTATTTATTTTAGCAAATAAATGGTGCCCTCCTTAGAATAAAACTACCTAGGAAAAATTATTCACATTAAAGGGCTAAGGCAGGAATTTGTAGACAAGAAAAATAGGCTGAGGAAAATTAGGATCAGTAGAAGACAGAGTAATATAATCCCCAGGTTCACAGAAGGATGAGTGCAGAAGCTTATCTTTAAGGCTTGATGAACTGATCTTATTTCATATATCTTAGCCTTTTCTAGTCATTTCACCAAAGTAAATAGGATTTTTTTACTGGATTGTTCTAATATATTTATTTATTTACTTACTTAATAAGTTTTGCCCAAGGGAAAACCCTAGGCAATATCACCTCATTGCAGATCAAACGAAAGTTGACCTACTCACCCCTTATCCTCTTTTGCTTTGGTTTACTCCTTCCTTCTGTCCAACACAGTTTTCTCTCCCAACAGCCACCTATACTGTGATGTACTTTACAGAAATCATATTATTTGACTTGTACCACTCATAATAGAACATGAATCCTTCCAAGGAAAGGACAATTTATTGTTCACTTCAACTCTCCAGGGTGGAACACAAAACTAGGACCAAATTAGGGATTATTAATAAATGGGTTTTGAAATAATCTGGTTCTTATAACAATTTTTTTTGCCACTTAAGACACTGAGGTACAAAAAGTGAAGGAGTTAGAGTTTTCAGAACTGTGCAGTGATACAACTGAACTAGTAGCTGAGTATCTCCATATCAAAAACAGTATTCTTTTGACACTTAAAAATTAAAAGTTGATAGATTTTTAAGATGAAATATGTCATATGTCTTCAGGGAATTAGATTTCTCACTTGTTTTTAATGAAGTATTCCAATGAAATTTTGAATCTTATAATTTGACAACAGTAAATTTAAAGTTGGGGGAGGTGTTAAGGACAAAATATTTCAATGGCTGTTTTAGTGAGGGTCACTACAAGGTAGAAGTAAAGGCCTACATGGAATTAGAAGTCAGTCAAAGACAACTCTACTCTCTCTAAAACTCCTTTGGATATACTGATGAGAGGTCATTATATTTTAAATTTTTCACTTTTCTCAAAGTCTTTCAAGCATTTCCTTATTCTTAATATTTTAGAATAAATTTGTGCATAAATACATCCCACAAAAATAATTTTAATGTGAGCACTGAACTGTTTTTCCCCTTAATCATGTGTTAATGAAGAATTTGACTATGTGATCTTGAGTCTATCTATTTAGCTTGATAAATGATATGATATTAGCCTGTAAAGTGTATTATTCTGGCGTTTCTGGGGATTATATTCGAGTTTTGTTTATAACTAGCTCTGTGAACTAGGTAAGTAATTTCAATACTGTCAACTACTTTAATGAAAAATTAAAATAAGCTCATAATTCTTGAGGAGATAGCAAACAAGTAAGAATACAATTGATGGGATTTCAATGTCTAGCAGAGGATTTTGTGCTAATATCTGATAAGATCATATTTTCATTACATTTATAACTATATACAGCATAATTATTCATATTTGCAGCAAACTAATTATTCTCTTTATAGAATTCAACTTAACTGGAAATTTTTCTGAGATTCATTTGTGTGAGTGTATGTATGTGTGTGTCTGTGTGTTTGTACACATATGTAATAATGTGTTGAGCCAGTGCCTTCACACTTTTTATTTTTTGTTTATTTAATTTTTATTTTAATACAAGGCCTTGCCAATTTACTTATTTGCCCAGCAGGCTGGCCTGGAACTTCTGATACTCCTGTTTAGCCTCCCAGAGTGCTGGGATTACAGGAGTGTGCCACCATGCCTGGCCTATGAGACATTTCATACATCTTTTACCTGTTCTTCAACAAGTTTACTGTTTGGGAAGATTTTGATGGAAAGGTTAACTGAAATTAAAGTCATAGATGCTATTTAAGTTGGAAATCAAGACATTTTGTTACCATGTGCTTAGCTCTTTAGTTTATTAATAATAATAATAATGAACATTATAATGATGTTATAAAGTTAACATCTGAAAAGAGTTCTTCAACACATATTATTTATTTTAATGCAACAAACCTGGAAAGTTTATATTAACATTAGTACTTTACCCAGTGTATCAGTCTACAGATGAGATAGCCTCAATAATATTGTTTCTCTTTGACATGGATAAAATTTCAAATGTCATCTCTTTACGGGACACATGACCTAGGGGATTCTTATGTATAAACTTACAGAAAAGAAATGTTTGTATATTATAAAGTCAATAAATACTGAAGTCAGGACATGCCGTAGGTGAGTTTGGGCAAATGTCTCTACTTCTGTTATATTTAAAGTTATCCATTACTTCCATTTCTGGGATTATCAAAGGTAGAATATTTCATTTTCTGCTCAAAGATCACCTCTTCTAATGAGGCCACATCTAATAGCACATTCAACTATGAATTCATCAATGGATTAATTAATTGAGTATAGCACCCCCATGACCCAATCACTTTCTAAAAGTCCCACCTCTGAACACATGAGAATTTTGGGAGGCATTTTAAATCTAAACCATAACATTCCACCCTTAAGCCCCAAAAGATTCATGTCCATTTCATTGTGCAATATTCATTTAGTTCATCTCAAAGAGTTGCCAACATCTGAACAGTTTCAACATTGCTCAAAAGTCCAAGTCCAAAGACTCCTCTGAAACTCAAGGAAAACTTTTATCTATGAGTCCCTGTAAAATGATAACAAAAAGTTAAATATTTCCAACACACAATGCACAGAGCAAACATTTCCATTCCAAAAGGAAGACTAGAAGAATAAAAAGGAATCAGACCAAAGCAAGACTGAAATACAGCCCAGCAACATTAAATCCTATACTTCCATATTCAAGAGCTAAGGCACATGATGGAGAGCTATGATCTCTAAAGTGTTTGGGCAGCCCCATCCCTATAGCATTGCTGGTTGCAGGTCATGTGACCTATCTCAGGAGTTGGCTTTGTTCACTGCCTGCACCTTTCCTTGTCAGATGTTCCATGTTTCTGGCATCTCCAACTTCCTGGAGTCTCCATTGCACCTTTGGTTTTACTCTTATAGCTTTATACATCACCCTCTCTGGGGATCCTGGCAGGGACTATGACCTTCTCAGATCATACTGTTTGGGTTCTCAGACCTTCCTCTATAATCTGTGTGGGAGCTTCCATGACTGCACAACTTTTGCATTTTGCATGCCTGAAGAACCAGCACTGTATGTAAAATACCAAGGTCTGCTGCCAGCTCAAGCAGTAGCCAGACACTCTTGAGTCATGGTTGCAGCAACTTCTAAGTGCCTGGGGGGCTGAACTATTGGATACAATTCCCTAGGCAGCCAAGAGTAAGCAGGACACTCTGGGGGTCTTTTCTTAAAGAAAAGTCTTTCAAAGGAGTTTACCTATTAATGCCCTTGGGCCTATAATGAGTGGGGTTTGGACAATTCTTGAGATGGCCTCAAGCTATCTTTCCTATTGTTTGGATATAAAGTACTTGGTTTATTTTTTTATTTTTTAATTTATTTGTTTTTAGGTTAGGAGAGTCTTGTTGGAAACAAGAAAAAGAAGAATAGCTCCAAGGTTTCCAGGAGGCATCCTGAGTGGATGGCTGCTGAGGCTCTTTGTCAGTGGTTTTTTATACAGTAAAATCATAATGTGGGTCAAACTACAATCAACTTATAGGATTACAAGTCTAGTTGCTCAGCAAATATTGATCCAGTAGTGAAACAGAGCATGTAACAAGGGCACATGTAAGCATCATTAACTTTATCTTATCTATTACTTCTATCACAGAAAGAACAAAGTCATTCCTGCAGAGAATGAGAGTTTGAGTCCAAGTGGCTGGTTACAAGTATTCACCTGATGCCTATCTGGGCTCACTAAATCAGGTCTTGCTAATCACAGTACCATCTCAAGCTGCTATTTATTTCTGGAGAGGCTTACAGACATGGCTATTCCATCTCCATTTTGAGGCTTGGCTCTCTTCAGATTCACCTCCAGCCACAATCTTGTTGTGTTTCGTTCTCTGCACTGAATCCAAGGGCTCAATCCAGCTCTGGCTGCCTAATATCCCCACCCCCACCCCCAAGAGATATTCCTAAATGCCATTAGGGGAAAAGGCATGAAGATTTAAAGAAAATTAAGTCCTGTAGTTCCATGTGCACCATCTGAGGCAATCTGTGGTGAAATGTGAACTCCAAAGGACTTAGGTGGCTTGGCCACTGAAGCACTTCTGGTGGTTTTAGCTCCCATGGCTTCCTTCTGGGGCTGGCTCTGTTCCTTCCTTACAGTTTTCCTCAGACAATCCATGCTCCTAACTTCTCCAAACTTCTGGGGTCTCCACTGCACCTTTGGCTTCACACTCACACCTTCACACACTGCCCTCTCAGGGGGGCCCTGCCTGAACTCCCAGGCCTTCTTCTGAAATTTGGGTGAAAGCCTTCCTGACCCCACAACACTTGCATTCTGCATGCACCTAAAACCAGTGCCGCGTAGGTGATGCCAAGGTCTGCTCCCAGCTGGAGCAGTAGCCAGTCTCCCTTTCTTTGTTGCAGAGGTCCAGTACCTGGATTACTGAGCACTTTGAATCCAATTCTGAGGAACAAATTCTCTAGGCTGCTGCCATTCTGGAATGTGATGCTCTGTGACTTTCTTCTCAAAGCAAAGTCTTTCACTTTTACAGTTTTTACACTGCAAAGGGTGGAGTCCTTCTGCTTCTTGTGATGACCTCAGGCCATTTTTGCTATTCTTCTGTCCCTTTGAAGAAATCAAGATCTTCTCTGTCCTATCATTGCAGTTCACAGCTTTACTAGAGCTTCCCCTCTGGCCAAACTCAAAACATTTTAAATCATTCTGCTAGGATTTTTGCTCTTGATTCTCAACATAGATCTGGCTAAAAGCCCCCAACAGGAGTCGTGCCATGGCCTCAATATTAAACTGCCTTGAAATTTATTCTGTGAGATTAATTAGTCTGGCACCCTTAATCTCAGTCTCAGGCAAAGTCTCTGGGCATGAGCAAAATGCATACAAACTTTCTGCCAAGCCATAACATAACATAACATATTGTCTGGAGTCCAACACCCAGTGCAGTCCTTCTTCCTAGTAGAAACCTCCTAACCCTGGTCTTTACCAGCTTTCTGGTCTTCTGAGCTCTGACCAGAATCTCCCATACAATGTAGCCTAAGGCATTCCAGTTCTACTTCTTTAGCCAGAACTTCCAAATATTTCCAAACATTTTCTCCTTTCCACAAACCAGTTCCAAAGGCTCCTGAGCTACATGGCCAGGTAATGTCACAGCAGCAACCCCACTTTTGTGGTACCAAATTTCTGTCTTAGTTACTTTTCTCTTATTGCTGAGACAAAATACCCCACACTCAAAGTTCGAGGGGAAAGGGTTTATTTAGCTTAGAGTTCATAGAGGTTTCAGTCTATAGTTGGCTCCAAGGCATGGTGGCAACAGTTCATGGTGGCAGAAGACAGCAAAACAACAAGGGCAGCAGTAGTTATTCTTTAACAAATCAAATCTGAGTATTTTCATCTCTACTATTCTTTCATTTGATATAATGTTTCTCAACCATGTATGATTTAGGAACATTTCTTAATGTCTGGAAAATTGGACCATAGTCCAGAGACTCTGATAAATGAACACTATAATATTTCTACCGACAATGTAAAAAAATTCCATTTTCCCTGCAACCTCACCAACATTTGTTATGATTTCTTGATGATAGTCATTTCTTCTGGAATAAGATGAAATCTCTTGTTCTAATTTGCATTTCTCTAAGGCCAACAATATTGAACATTTTTTCAGGAAAATGTGATATTTTTACAAAGTAAAGTATTATTCTGCTACAAGGAAGGACATATTTAAGTCATTTGTAGAAAAATGGATGCATCTTGAGACCATAATGAAATAAATCAGACACATGAGTTTAAATATTGCATTGTATTTCTTATATGAGAAATCCAAAATATAAATAAATCAAAGAGCAAAATAAAAGATACATGATAGAAAATAGGGAGATAGATTTTTTTCAAATGGGAAAGGGACCAAGAAATAGAGGAAGGGAAGGAGAAGGAGATGAAAAAAGATTTAAGATGTATTATGTACCAGTACCTCAAAATGAATGTAATGATTACATATCACAGACAATCACTAATAAAAATAAAAATATAAAAAATTCTATAATATAGGGGAAATAATGTTCTTGTCTTCATCATGGATGGCTTCCCCTATATCTTGAAACCTAAGTAGGCTATCATGTATTTGCTCCTCAAACTGACCTTTAATTTCTTAACAATTGTTCACTGTACACACCTTTATAAGCTATCCCTTTATTTAACTGTCTTTAAATTATGCAATTCAGAAAGAAATTTAATCCTTGTCAGCACCCTAACTGATACAGATCTTCTTGAATCCAGTGCAAAGGGTTTAGTGATTAATGAAAGATATGAGTATTATATAAGACATGTAATAGCTAGCAAAAAAATAACCAAAACACTGGCAATGTCCTTCCAGAATGACAACATTCAGTAATCATAGTTGGACACTGTTACTCAGTAAGTTCAAGACAACTGCAGGCAGCAGTGCAGCCCAGTCTAAGAAACTCCATTTTTTATGTCTCTCTTCACTCCGTTAAGTCTCTCTACATCTTTGCAGCATTTATTTTTTTGTACATAAATTTATCTGTAATTAAAGTATAAAGTAAAAAACAGTATATTCAGATGAGGGACTCATAAAACATTGATATATAAAATTTAATTTATTTTCATGAATAAGTGTTCTCACATATATATATATATATGCACATATATACATATATATGTGCATATATATGTATATATATACACACATTTTTACTGTGCTGAAATCAAAACCAAGACCTCACAACTGCTAAGCAAGCACTCTACCATGGAGCTACATTTCAAGCCCCCTTTCTAAATGAGTGATTTTGAAAGTGATGATAATAAATGAACTTGTATATACCACCCAAAGTTTGCATGTCACCCTGTCTTAAAAATTACAGTTGTTTAGTATTTACAATTTCAGTGTCTAGAAACACAATTTTACCTTCAGTATACCCTTCTAACTGTTGCACCTTAGTTAATAATCTGTCAAAAAGCATTTATGATTCATGTATTATCAACTACCAAGACCAAATGTTTGGGATAAAATGGTTTCTGCCACTGAGGGGCCAATGGATATGAAACGTAAACAAATCCATGTCATAAATGACTATTCCATTCAGAGTACGGTGGATGACCAGATAAATAGGAAGACAAATTAGTCTTTATGGAATGTACATTCTGGTTGAAGAGAAAAACACTGCATTGTTAGCATATGTCAATATACCTGTAATGTTTATGGATCTGCATACAAATAAGATTGTAATAAAATTCACAGTGATTTAAAGCGTTTTTTGGGGGGTTTTAGATACTACCTCTGTAACAAATTCCCAGGTGATGCCGATTCTTCTACTTCCTCATAACAATTTAAATATCAAGGTTGTAAATATCACAATTATACTCTATTTCTCTTATGTAAGGCATGAGTCACAGAGAGGTTATCTTGCCAAATATTGCATAAACAGTCTGACTTGGATTTTTCATTATCTGAAACACAAGTTTACTCACTACCTGAAATAATCACTCTTATATAGCTGTTGGAAAGGATGCATTAAGTAATAACAGCTTCACATATGATATGACATTCTAATTTATTGTTAAAACATAATAGGGCTTTCCAGGTGATAAGAAGGATACTGACCTTTTCAGGCAACATATGAAAATAAGTAGTTGATTTATAGTGGCTGTGATTTTAGTAGTGTCCTAATAGTAGAAGTAGGTACAAGCGAAAATTAAGCTAGAAAGCTCATGAAAACTGGAAAGGATATTTAAGAAAAAACAAGAAACCATGGTTTATGAAAAGTCACTGAATATTCACTTAAACATAGAATATTGTTAAACAACCTGATGTATTTGTTTTTCCAGGAAGTTTAACCCAGATTATTGAGGTGGGATGAATATTAATCATTGGAGGTCTTCGAAAATAATTTCCTTTTTCAGTGGCAAGGTGATCTGAAAATGGAAATTAAAAAATATTCTACCCCTCCCTATTTACAAAAACTTTGTTTGCATTTTTCCCTTTTTTCTCATATTTTTATCTTTCCCTTCTTTCCTTTGCCCCACCCCACCCCCCACTTCCCTTTCCCTTTAAACCTCTGTTTTCAAATAGGGAGTGGTGGAAGGCGTGGAAGGGAGGCAAGGGGAATGGGAAAAAAAGAACTAAGATATATCGTACAAGTACAAATTCTCAATGATAAATGTGATCATAATACATACCTAAAATGTTCCAATAAACTTAATTTAAAAAAAAAAAGATAGAAGAAAAAAGTACTCTAGAAATGGGTATAGTGTTGGAGGTTAATTGAATGAGGAAATGTAGGCGGAGGAACAGTCAATCTATCCTGGAAAAATTTTAGCTTTGCTTGTTAGGTGAATTTTGACATCATTGCCAAGAGCAAGAAACCAAGAGGAAGTGCACAGTTGGATAGAGAAAGTAAGAGGAAAGTTGCAGGCTAGTAAGTTTTTGTGGTGTCTCCTACAGATAAAGTTCATGAGATAAATCATGGTGAGAACTTGCTGTGTAAATACCCATAATCAACCTCATATTATCCCAACAGCAAAACTTTATATTGCTGATTATTAGAATGCATGTACCTCCTGTTTGCTGAGCAGCACCTACATTATCCTGCATTAAGCCCTACTTAAAAAGCCTAACCACTTCCTCTAAGACCTATAATTTCATTTCAGTAAAAAGCACATTTCATCAACCAACTACTCAAATGAAAATAAATCACAAAGCATTTCTAAAAAGAAGAGATAGAGGAGTGCAGCTTCTGGAGATATCTGATAGAAATTGCTTGAAGGATAGAGTATTCATCTATCCTGTAAAATTGCAAGAACAACAATATCATTATAAAAATGAGAGTTAAGTATGGAGAATAATCTAATTCTGCTAAAACTGTCTCTACACTTTTGACAGCATTTGTGCAAAGGATCTATTTGAGTGTTTCTATAATAATTCTATAAATAATCTTTTGGAAACCAAAGGAGAAGCCAAGCACAGCAACAATAAACTTAGTCCAATATGATCATCAGATGTATTTCCCTATTTCACAAACTAATGAGAACTAGGACCCAAGTAAGGAGACCACAAAGAACTAAAACTGGTTATTAAAAAAAATCCAGATACTAAAATTTATATATTTACCTCAAGGGAGCAATACTCAAGCCCTCTGTCAACACTTCTTTGCTCATAGTGTTATGATTCATTCTAAAGAGCATGATGATCTAGTTTCCCAAGCAAACTTTGAAGACAATTTGCTACAGAGGAAAAAAGAATATTATTAGACTCATTTATTTACTCAGGAAATAAGGGAAGGGACTCATTTATTTACTCAAGAAAGGGAATCAAGTATATGCTGATTACCTTGCACTGTATACCATATATATATTGCATATATATAATATATATACACATATATATCCCTCCTTAATGTTGATAAAACAGATGGAACAATATCTGAATATTATGTAACTTTGCATTTGTCACATCACCCCATGAGCATTCCTCACCAGCCAAATCATGTAGATATAACCTAACAGGGTGGTCATTTAAATTAAATGAAATGTAGAGTTAACTCTAAGGAGATCCAACCGGAAACAATTATACCAAAAAGTTCAAAAGTTTAAAACATTAAAGTAACTTTAACTGATATCTCTTACTAAATTCAAACATGAACTCAGATCATAGATCTAACTGTAAAACACATACAAGTGTAAAGCTTCTAGAAGAAACAAAATGAGAGCATTTTGGGGATTTGTGTTAGACAAATACTTCTAAAATAAGACAAATAATAGATAAATAACCCCAAAGAAGACAAATAATAAACTGAATTTCACCCAAATTAAACCTGCATCAAATTTTTTTAAAACCACACAAAGAAAGAAAAGACAAACATTAGACTGGAAAATACATTTGTGAGTCAATTATCTGAGAAAACATGAGTAATATACATGATGTAAAATACCCTCAAAGTTCAAGAAAGCAAACCACCCAACTTAAAAATTATATATATATAGGACCAGGAATGTAGCTCAGGGACACAGCTCCTGCTTGGAAAGCGCAAGGCCCTGAGTTCAATTCCCAATACTACCCACCAAATTATGTGTGTGTGTGTGTGTGTATATATATATATATATATATATATATATACACACACACACACACACACACATAAATTGTATATATATAATTTATATTATATATATATATCAGATATATATGCAAAAGAACTCAACAGAAACTTAACCAAAATGTGCAGGTAACAAATAAGCTCATCTGAAGATGCTAAAATTAATTGATTGGCCATGCCAAGTGTTTGTGAGAATGTAGTAAAACTATGATGGTCACATTCTGTTGGTAGGAATATAAAATAGTGAAAACTGTTTTTGAACAACTGTTTGGCAGTTTCTTACAAAGTTAAACAGAAGCCTACCATATGGTCCAACCACCACCACACTTCTAAGTATTTTCCCACAGTAAATTAATTCATATGTTCATCACAAGCCTTGCACACAAATATTCAAAGAACTTCTATTTGTAATGCCCATAAACTGGAATCAACTTAAGTTTCTGTCAAAATGAATAAGTACACAAATAGTATATACTGCTCATGAGTGAAAAAAGAATAAACTATTAGTGTACACAATAGATTCGGTTTAAAAATAGTTAACTTGATAGAAAGAGAGAATACAAAAAGAAAATAAAGATAAAAATGTCTCCCCCTGCAAAAGTCATACTTTATGTATGATTTCTTTGATATAAAATTCTGGAAAATGCACAAGTATTTATAGTTATAGGAAGTAGATCCACAGTTTCCTGTGGGTAGTTTTGGAGCATGGAATGCATCAGGAATGAGGATTGTAAGAGGATAGAAAGAAGACAGCTCCCAGCACAGAGGAGGCTTCCAGGTCAATGTGCCACAGCTCCCAGTACAGAGTAGGAGGCTTCTAGGCCAACCAACCACCATTTGGAGTAGAGGAGGTGAGCTGTGCCTGCACAAGCAGCACCCCACCACTACCATCGAAATGAGAAGACATGTAAACAAGCCTCAGAACCAGATTTCCAGATCACCTACAGCAACCTCAAAGGGAAAAGAGAAGGAACACTCTGATACTCAACAACCTGGACTCCCTGAATTAGACATGAAAGAGGATCTAGAAAAAATGAAATCAGAAATAATTTCTCACATAACAGCAGAGATTGTGCCCATGGTGCAAGACATGATTAATAAATCTAGAGAGGACACAGACAAAAAAAATAGAGGAGCTGAGGAACATGATGGAATCCCAAATAAGAAACAAATAGAATCCATAAAACAGATGCAAACAGAGTTCCAGGAGATTAAAAACTCCATTGAAAGTCAATGCAGCAGAATGAGGCATTGTGATGACAGAATTTCAGGTATAGAAGATAAGATTGCAGTTAGTGACCAGGAAAAGAAATTTTTTAAAAAATAGCAAGGGACCATGAGAAAACAATCCAGCAGCTGATAGACAATGCAAAGAAGAATAACATAAGACTGATTGGAGTAAATGAAGAAATAGGAGAGAGTGCAGATGACATTAAAAAACTATTCACAGAAGTGATGGCATAAAACTTCCCAAGCAGGGGAAAAGAACCTGACATACAGATAAGCGAGGCATATAGGACTCCAACTAGCCTTGATCAAAAAATATCTACACATAGGCATATAATTGTTAAGATTCCAGAAACTCAACAGAAGGACAAAGTTCTGCAAGCACTTAGCTAAAAGAAACAAATCACATGCAAAGGAAAGCCCATCAAAATCAAAGCAGACTTCTCAATGCAAACCCTCAAGGCAACAAGAGGTTGGAGTGATGTATTTCAAGCCCTAAAGGAAAACAACCTCTAACCCAGACTGATGTACACTGTAAAACTATCTTTCATAATTGATGGAGAAATAAGATACTTTCATGACAAAGAGCACCACAGGAACTTCATGAATACCAAACCAACACTCAAAAAAATTTTAGACAAAATCCTAGGAAAAGACAATGTGGATCACAACCTGAGGAAGCCTAGCAGAAGGAATCTGTCAGGCATGACAAGAAATTAAATCCAAAGGCAGAGAATCCAACTACAGGAAAAGCTCATGGAAGGATAAGTCAATACATACCAATTATAACCATCAATGCTAATGGTCTCCATTCACCAATCAAAAGAAATAAGACTGGCAGAATGGGTCAAGAAGCAAGATCCAACAATATGCCTCATACAAGAAACACACTTCAAAAAGAAACTCATACACTGGAAGTTAAAGGGTGGAAAACAGTACTCCATGCAACAGGAACCTGAAAAAAACCAAGAGTAGCTATCTTCTTTGCAGATCAAGTGAATTTCAAACCCACACGGATTAAGAGAGACAAGTAAGGACACTAAATCATTGTAAAGGGAACAATCCAACAGGAAGAGATGACAATCATAAATATCTGTGCACCCAACTATATTAAATAAATACTAACAGACATGAAAAGTCATATCACTAACACAGTAGTAGTGGGGGACCTTAATACCCCATTGTCACAAATAGATAGATCAACTAGACAAAAAAAAAGCAAATAAATACTACAACTCAATCAAACTCTTGAACAAATGAACTTAACAGATGTTTACAGAGTTTTTCACACCACAAAATCAGAATACACATTCTTTTCAGCTGCACATGGGTCGTTCTCCAAAATACATCACATACTCACAAATAGAGCATATTTAGGTAAGTGCAAAGGAATTGAAGTCATCCCCTGTATATATATCAGACCATAGTGTAATGAAATTGGAGATCAATAGCAAAAGAAACTGAAAAAGTTTCATAATCACATGGAAATTGAACAACACAATTCTGAATAACCAATGAGTCACAGAGGAAATTAAATAAGAAATCAGACAGTTTCTACAACTAAATGGGAATGACAATACAACATATCAGAATCTATGGAACACAATGAAAGCAGTCTAATGAGGGAAATTCATAGTAATGAATATTCATATTATGAAAACAGAGTGAACCCAATTAAACAACCTGATGCTGAACTTTAATCTTCTAGAAAAAGAAGAGCAGGACAAACCCAAAGCCCATAAAAAGGAGGAAATTATAAAGATCAGGGCAGAAATCAATGCAATGGAGACTAAGAGAGCAATACAAGAAATCAATGAAGCTAAGAGTTGATTCTTTGAAAGAAAAAACAAAATTAAAACACTATTAGCCAACCTTACCAGAAACAGGAAAGAAAACGATCAATTCCATGCAATTAGGAATGAAAAGGGCGAAATTACAACAGACCCAGCAGAAATACAGAGGATCATCAATACCTACTTCAAGAACCTACATGCCAATAAGATGGAAAATACAGAAGAAATGGAAAGATTCCTAGATATGCATGAATTACCAAAGTTGAACGAAGAAGACCTAAAAATTCTAAACAACCAAATTTCAATCAATGAAATTGAAAATGTAATTAAAAACTTACCAACTAAGAAAACCCTGGGTCCTGATGGCTTCACTGCTGAATTCTACAAGACATTTAGAGAGGAACTACTGCCACTACACTTTAAAATCTTCAATGAAATGGAAAGGGAAGCAATACTCCTGAATTCATTCCTGGAAGCAAGCATCACCTTAATCCCCAAAGCAGAGAAAGACCTAACTGAAAAAGAGAACTATAGGCCAATCTCACTAATGGACATAGATCCAAAAATCCTTAATAAGATACTGGCAAATAGAATGCAGAAGATCATCAAGAAGATCACATACCCTGACCAAGTAGGATTCATCCCAGGGATGCAGGGATAGTTCAACATATGCAAATCAATCAATGTAATACACTATATCAATAGAGCCAAGGACAAAAAACATATGATCATCTCAATAGATGCAGAAAAAGCATTTGACAAAATCCAACACATATTTATGATAAAAACACTACAAAAAATTGAAGTAGACAGTCTCTACCTCAATCTGATTAAAGCCATCAATGAAAAACCAACAGCCAATATCATACTAAATGGTCAAAAACTGAAATGCTTCACACTAAAATCAGGAACAAGATAAGGATGTCCACTACCACCACTCCTGTTTAATATAGATTTGGAAACATTAACCACCGCAATTAGACAAGAGAAAGAAATAAAAGGAATAAAAAAAGGAAATGAAGAAGTCAAATTGTCATTATTTGTAGATGACATGATACTGTATATAGAAGACCCCCAGAACTCCAACAAAAGTCTTCTAGGCATAATGACCAAATTCAGTCAAGCAACTGGATATGCAAAAATCAATAGCTTTCCTCTACACGAACAATAGACTCATTGAGAGAGAAATAGGGCAAACAATTCCTTTCACAGTAGCATCCAAAAAACTGAAAAACCTAGGAATCAACCTAACAATAGAAATCAAAGACCTCTTCTCTGAAAACTATAGCCTTTGAAAAGAGAGATTGAAGATGATATCAGAAAATGGAAAGACATCCCTTGCTCCTGGGTAGGAAGGATCAACATAGTGAAATGGCTATATTTCCAAAACTGCTATATAGATTCAATGCAATCCCAGTTGAAATCCCAGCAGCATACTTCATGGACCTTGAGAAAACAATCCAAAAATTCATTTGGAACAAGAGACCTACAATAGTAAAAGCAATCCTAGGCAACAGAGACATGGCAGGGAGTATCACAATCCCCAACTTAAAACTATACTACAGAGCTACTGTGATAAAAACAGCATGATACTGGCAAATAAACAGACCTGAGGACCTGTGGAACAGACTAGAAGATGCAGAAACAACTCCAGACACACTCAGCCACCTCATCTTTGACAAAGGAGCCAAACACCCTCACTGGAGGAACAATAGCCTCTTTAATAAATGATGCTGGAAAAATTCGGTTTCAACTTGCCAAAGACTAAAACTAGACCTATAACTGTCACCATTCACTAAACTAAAATCAAAATGGATTAAAGATCTAAATATTAAAACAGAAACGCTGAACCTGCTGGAAGAGAATTTAGGTAGAACTCTTGAAGACATTGGTGTAGAAAACATTTTATGAATGAAACCTCAGTTGCCCATGAACTAGCACAAACAATCAATAAGTGGGATCTCTTCTTACTAAAAGGCTTCTGCACAGCAAGTGAAACCACCAGCAATGTGAAGAGGCAACCTACAATGTGGGAAAAAATCTTCGCCAGCAGTCCCTCAGATGAAGGTCTACTATCTCAAATCTATAAAGAACTTAAAAAAATCAGACCTCCAAAATTTAAAGACCCAATCCAAAAATGGGCATCTGAAATGAATGGACATTTCTCACACAAAGAATTAGACATGGCAAATAAACATATCAAAAAAATGTTCAACATCACGGTCATTTGAGAGATCCAAATGAAAGCAACACTGAGATTCCACCTCACTCCAGAAAGAATGGCTACTATCAAGAAATCAACCAAGAACAAATGCTGGTGGGGCTGTGGGGAAAGAGAAACATGCCTCCACTGCTGGTGGCAGTGTAGACTGGTGCAACCACTGTGGAAATCAGTATGGAGATACCTCAAAGAACTAGGACTGGAAGTCTCACTTGACCCAGCTATTCCCCTCCTGGGTATCTTCCCCAAAGAATTAAAAGAATCATACCACAGTGATATATGTGCACCCATGTTCACAGCAGCACAGTTTGTAATAGCTAAAACCTGGAAACACCCCAAATGCCCATCAACTGGAGAGTGGATAAAGAACGTGGTTTTTTAAATAAAATGGAGTACTACTCAGCCATCAAAAATGAGAAATTAGAGACATTTGTTGCTAAATTGATGCACATTGAGGCAATACTTTTAAGGGAAATAAATAGGACACGTGTAAATACCAAATAGTTTCTCTCATGTGAGAAAATGAAAGTGTAAATAAGGACTAAAAAGGTATAATACATAATGTGAAATAGGAAGAAAAGGGCCAGAGGGGAAGAGGAAGTGGATGGGGTAGGGGAAAGGAAAGAAGGGAATGGAATTAATATGAGAAAATGAAAAAATGGAAAGAAAGTCTTTGTGAATTGTGAGGGATGGAGGTGTTGAAGGGAGGGCAGGGAAAGGGGAAAAAATAAATAAATATAAAAATGCAAGATCCAAATTTTTAAAAAAGAGGGTAGAAAGAAATTTTGCAAGTGTTGATATGCTCATTTTCTGGATTATGATGATGATTTTGTAGATGCATTTGTCAAAATTTACCAAATTGCACAGGCTAAATATTTATGGTTATTTTGTGATTGATGCTGTAGTACTAGTAAAAAATAGATGATCTGTTTTTTAGATTAAAAAATAAATGATCATGGTTGGGAGATGAAGAGTTACAGAGTGTAGAAGGCAGATTGCAGCCTTAGATTGCTTCCTCTGAGCAGTCTCCATTAAAAAGGGAGTTTAGAAATTGGCATTAAAAGAAAAAAGTTACTTGCATTATAAAGCAACAGCCAAGCAAAGGCCCCAAGACAAGGCTATGCCTGGTAATGGAGCAATGTGCCAGGAACCCACTGAGAAGGACTAGGGTAGGAGGAGAGACAGTCAGAGAAGCCCCAGATAACCAGGTGCCCTGCAGTGCATTTTAAGAATTTTGGTTTTAGCTAGAAGTGACATAATGGCTAGTGGTGTTTTTCTTAATAGAGAAGAGTGACTACTTAAATTTTAACAGAATTTCTCTGGCTGCTGTTTTAAGAATAATCTTTAAGAGATTAAAAATGAAAGCAGAGACACCAGCCATTCAGCTATTATAATAATTCATGCAAGAGCCAGACAGTACCTTGAAACAGGAAGGTTAGCACTGGAGAAAATAAAAGCAAGTCAGATATTGGATATGAGTGAAAGTCCAGCCAAATGGTCTTGCTCATGGATTGAAAGTGGAAAATGAGACAAAGAAAGGTGTTACTTTGACTTGGCTCTCACACCCATCCTCTTCCTGACCACCCTTTTCTGAAAGCTTTCACCTTTGTTCATGTTCCTGCTAATGAAATATAATACAAGCAAATATAAACTAGTTCAGTATAGAGAGAGCCTCTTCCATTGCTTACTCTCTAGATTTGTGCAAAATATGTTTAGGACTGTATCTTTACTTGGTTGACATAAATTAATATTGCAGACAAAGGCACTATATCTGTTTATCTTCTTCTTCTTCTTCAGAAACATTTTTCCCATGTTGCTATCATCTTTTGAATGAGTTCCAATTTTTTAGCACATCTTAACACCTGTCTAAATCATCAGAACCAAATATACCTTATAACTTCCATATTACTTTTTTAAAGCCAGCCATTGTTGTGTTGGCAACTTTGCTCATTTTAATGATTATCCCAACTTGCTAGGAAATCTACATTTATCGTTATTTAACTTAAATATGCACTTCAGGAGAAAATAAAGAGTAGGAAATGGGAGAAATTATTATTTATTGAGTGGTCTACAATTCAATGTTTATTGTCTATACTGGAAGGCAGTGTAGGTCAATTATTTTTCTTTAGCTCAATTACTGTGCTGTATTTATTCCTCACTTTCTCCTCTTTATTCTCTTATCTATGGTATTAAAAGTTCTGTTTTGTTTGTTGATTCATGTTTTAAGGTATGTTTTTTTGTTAAATGACATTAAATTTTTTTCTAAAACAAGTAGAATACAAATAACAAAATGTAACTCTACAAATAAATAATGAAAGAACAAAAGCTTTCACTGAAACTGCAGATACATAGAAAGGCTTGTATATTATCACATTACCATTTGTTAGTACACAATTCAAAATTTTTTAAGTCAGTATTACTTACAGTAGGTGATCAAAATACCTTAATGTTCTGCTTGGGGAAAAAGTATTTTTAAAGTTATATACTCTCATCTGTTATACTCTCATTTGTTAAAAATTTGAGGCAGAGAAAGTACATTGGCTTTCATTCTTATTTTGTGATTGAAATAGAAGGAATAGTCTCACAATGATTGTTTTTGAAAAAGTTTTCTTCTACATAAATATCAGGTCAGCCAGTTCTCCTGAAAATAATTACCATGCAACATTAATGCAATGGTTAAAAAAATTGTACCTAGGAATCCATTCATTAGTTTTCTTTCTCCTAGGTTAGACATTTCTTGACATTACTAATAATCAGAACTTGTTTCTAACCATCATGAAAAAAACAGTGTTAATACACTGAGGTGGTATAAATACATCTCAGCTCTGAAAAATCCGATGTCTTTGTTAGCTAGCTTTATTTTTTTCTCTTCTAATATAACATTAAGGCTTTGCAACAGTTGGCAGCAGCAGATATCTCCACTAACCACAAATATACCTACACACACATGCGCGCGCGCGCGCACACACACACACACACACACATGTTTACTAGTCTAAAAAATGTTGAGGTTCCCTGCCATATCCTGTGGCTCATCAAATTTTAATGCAGCAGTGATGAAAAGTCCCACCCATATTACCAACACCTCACTTCAGGAGCTGTCCCTCCGATTACTCACTCTGAAGCATTCTTCAAACTCATAAAATCTCACTCATTCATTATGTAGGTTCAGCCCAGAATGTGGGCAACCTTTGCTGCCAAGAGGAAGCAAAAAACAAGATATGAGAGTTAATAGGTCCACTCTCAGCCTGTCTTTTTGACTGAGATCTTTAGAGACATCGTTTATGTGATTTCTTAGGAGTCCCTGGAAGGGCTGGGTTCCAAGGTCTGCATTGGCAGTGAGTTCATCAGGATCTCATTGCTCCACTTTCCACATTCTTTCACTTCTGCTTCCTGAGATCATCTCCCAGATAAATTGCACCAAAATCCTTACTTCAAGTTCTAATTTTGAGGCAACTCAAGCTATAATAATTATTATTATATTCTCTAAGAATTTAGGAGCTTTCATAAAGAAATTAATATATTTAGACCACTAGTATTTTAATATAAATGATGTTACATTCTTATAAATGGAATATATCAACTAATTTTCACAGCAAATCTGGGAGAATATATTGATCTTCCTTTGCAGGTATATTACTACTGCAGTGTTACACTAGAAAAACTGACTTTCTAGCCCATATTTGATTCTAAGGTAATGTTCTTCCTACCATATTGAATGTCAAATTATATTTTCAATGACATATGTTTCTCCCCAAGAAATTTTAATAACAATTGTTATGAAGCTAGATAGATCATAAATTTTGTCTGTAATAATCTCCAAAGACTGGCAGAATCTGACAGCAACTCCCAGATTCCACTTCAAAGGAAGACTTTCTCCTTCGAGGGACCCTGCCTGTGGTTTTTGGATTTTTGTCCAGCTGTTATTGCTTCTGCTCTGGCTTAATTCCAAATGATATAACTTCAGAAACCTATGTAATTTCCCTTATAATTTTTAAAATAGCTAGTGTTCAGATCTTTATATCCTAATAGAGCAGAATTAAAATCAGATAAACATTCTGAAATAAATTAAGGCATAACATATTGGCATGTTGTATGTCAACAATGTTTTGCATCTTCATTATACAACAAAGGAGATCAGAGAAAGGTTAATATTTGATTATACTAAAGCTCCAAAAATTGTTATATTGAAATGGAATTCAGTGGGCTAGGGATTTAGCTCAGTGGTTTCACTGCCTGCTGTGCAAGTGCAAGGACCCAAGTACGATCCCCAGTACCAAAAAAAAAAAAAAAAAAACAGAAATGGAATTCAGTTATAACAATACATGTACTAGATGTTATATTATCAGATTTCAGTATCTAGAAATAAAATAGAGCTAATACCTATAAAAATTTATATAAAAATTTGGTGAGTAAATTCATACCATTAAAACAGTAGTTTCATGAAACAGAACGAGTCTAATCTACAGTATAGATTAGGTTGAATGTAAGTGATTGAAAAAAATCCAAATAGGAATGGTTAAAATAAGATAGGGTTTATTTCCCCTCATGCAAAATCCAGTAACTATTCCATGAAGGTAGTGTGAGTCCATGACCACCAGATGTACACTGTCATGTTCAGCATGGATTTTACACTACAGATATGAACATTATTATGATGGAGCCATAATGTATATAATCTCACTAGCAAGAATAAAGAAAATCAGAAGTAGGAGCTATACCTGCTCTTAAAATCAACTGTACTGAAGTTACACATAACAGTGTTAGTGATATCCCACACACCAGATCCAAACCAGCCAGAAAATGAATTCTTCTAAGTGAGCAGCCAACTTCCAACCAAGACAAGCAGTCATATTACTAGAAAAAAAGAGAGTGAGAGAGAACAAAAGAGAGATTAAAAATAAACTTGTCACCTGACACATATGGATTTTAAATTAGACAAAATTGTAATCAATAACTGAGTCTACCATTTATGAATTCATGATGTCGGTCATCTGCTAATTAACCTAAATCAGTCATATTTTCTATCAGCTCTGAAGATGCAAATTTTATGCTTAACCTGAGAAGTTGTATCAATCACTAAATAATTCTGTGCATAATCCATACTAAGCACTAAATAGAGAAGCCAGGCATATATATGTGGCAAATATGATTCAAACTGATATTTCTATCTGTACATTTCTTGGGTAGTTTGGATAGCTCATTGGGAAGATGGATTAGAAGTTTAAATTCGGTATTCTTATAACAAGATGGTTGGGGGGACAAGCAGTTGAAGCCTAACTGGGACCTGCTTCCTCTGGCTTGCTCCACCAGCTTGCCACCAGGAGAGGCTTGGGACCAAGACAGGCTTGTGACCAGGACAAGCTTGGGACCAAGACAGGCTTGTGACCAGGACAAGCTTGGGACCAAGACAGGCTTGTGACCAGGACAGGCTTCAGACCAAGACAGGGTGAGGAGGACCCCCCCTGGGAATGCTCACCAGCCCCAGCTTGGCCCAGCGGGGCCTGGCAGGGCTAGGCAGGGCTGAGCAGGGCTGAGTGGGGCCAAGCACTTGCAGCCTGACTGGGACCTGGTTCCTCTGGCATGCTCCACCAGCTTGCAACCAGGACAGGCTTGGGACCAAAACAGGCTACTTGGTTCCACAATGCAGAGGCACAGGGGGACATGAAAGCCATTGCCCTGAGATGTAGAAGTGAACAAAACAGAGAGGGCCTCTCTCAGGCTCCATGATGAAAACAAACCCACTGGAAAAGTGAAGAGAATCTCTAGAATAAAGGCATATCAGACGACCATGCTTGGTAAGTTGGAGAGCTCATCAGCTCACAGTGGAACCTGGACTTTCTTCAGGGGAAAGGCAGATGAAACCTGCAATAGAACCTTGCAGAATGCAACCCTATACGTGGACAGGGATCTCAACTTGGGACTTGCAGCCAGAAATCTGCCTGAATCTCACGGGTCTGAGACTACCTTACTGAGACTCATTGACTTATAACTGCACACTGCTGCCTATGTTGTCTATTGTAACAGCAGAGACATGCCCTGAAGGAGGGTCTTCATTTTAAAATGTGATAGATTAATAACTACCATAAATTGTCATTCTCTAATGATGTATTTGATGCTATGGTTTTGCTGATTGTATCACTTGGGCTGAGGTGTTGTGATTGATCTAATCAGTTGTACATCCTGGTATAATGAAAATGAGATAGCCTCAGAGTCATTACAGTCTCAAAACCTAAAGACCAGCTATATCTGGAAGACACCTCTGAGAAGCAATCATTCCATAAGGGTTCTAAATGCATCAACAAAGATACTTACAATAAGAAATTTCAAAATGTCAACTCAGGAACTGAACCAAGAACAGTACCAAAAACAAAAATGAGAAGACATTTAAGCAAGTCAAAAACTCAGACTTCCAGCCCACCAAAAGGCAAATTCTGGGGGACATGAGGTGGAAAAGTCTGATAATCAACCACCAGGACACCCTGAACTGATAGCACAGGAAGTAACAAAACAGATAAATGATGCTCTAGAAAAATTCAAAGCAGAAATAATCTCTTAGATAACTACAGACATGGTGAGCCGAGTGAAAGACATGATTAGAGGCTCCAGAACAGAAACTGATAAAAGAAATAATAGATGAGCTCAGGATCATGCTGGAAGCCATGAATACCCACCATAAGAAAGAAATGGAAACCATGATCATCCAACATAAGAAAGAAATGGAATCCATGAAACAGATTTAGACAGATATTCAGGAGATTAAAAACTCCATTGAAAGCATGCACAACAGATTAAGAGAATCTAAAGATAGAATAACAGATATAGAAGACAGGATTGCAGTAAAGGACCATGAAAACAGAGATTTCCTAAAAATAGTAAGGGGCCATGAGAAATCAATTCAGCAGCTGCTAGATGATGCAAAGAAGAATAACATAAGACTGATAGGAGTCCATGAAAACACAGGAGAAAGTACAATTGACATAAAAAACCTGTTCAGAGAAGTAATATTAGAAAACTTCCCAGACAGAGGTGGAGAATTGGACATACAGATAAGTGAAGCATATAGAACTCCACATAGCCACGATCAAAAAAATCTACACCTAGACATACAATAGTCAAGATCCCAGAAATCCAGCAGAAGAACAAACTCCTATGGGCAGTTAGAGAAAAGAAACAAATCACCTATAAAGGAAAGCCCATCAGAATCACGGCAGACTTCTCAACACAAACCCTCAACTCAAGGAGAATCTGGAGTCAAGTATTTCAAGCCCTAAAAGAAAATAACTTCTAACCTACACTGCTGAATCCTGCAAACATATCTTTCAAAATCAATGGAGAAATTAGATACTTCCATGACAAAGAACACCTGAGAAATTTCATGAACCAGCACTCCAAACAATACTAAGCAACATCCTAGAAAAAGGCAACAAAGGTCACAACTCCATGAGGCTCAACAGAGGGAACCCACCAGACAAGGTAAGAAACTAAAGGGAAAGGGGGAAAAAGAAATAAGTGCCAGCAACAGTAAAACATCATGACAAGGATGAGTCAATATCTATCAATTATAACTATCAATGTTAATGGCCTCAATTCACCCATTGAAAGAAATAGAGTGAAAGAATGGATTAAGAAGCAAAATCCAGCAATACACTGTATACAAGAAATACACCTAACTCAAAGAGAAATTCATAGATTGAAAGTAAAAGGATAGAAAATAGCTCTCCATGTGACAGGAACCCAGAAAACAGCAGGGGTAGCAATCTTAATTGCAGACAAAGTAGATTTCAAACCAAACCTAACTAAGAGAGACAAAGATGGTCACTATATCCTTGCAAAGGGAAAAATCCAAGAAGAAGCGATGACAACCCTAAATATATATGCACCAAATATGAATGCTAACAAATATACAAAACAAATATTATTGTACATGAAAAACCAAATAAGCACTAATACAATTGTTGTGAGGGACCTCAATACCCCACTATCATAAATAGATAGGTCATCTAGACAAAAAGTTAACAAAAAAAATGAAATTCAAGAACTGAACCAAGGTATTGAACAAATGGACTTGTTCCATTTGTGTTCCACCCCGCAAAATCAGAATACACATTCTTTTCATCTGCACATGGGTCATTCTCCAAAATAAACCACATGCTAGCTCATAGGACATGTCTAAGTCAATATAAAATAACTGAAGTTACCCCCTGTATATTATCAGACGACAGTGCAATAAAATTGGAGATTAATAACATGAGAAAGTACAAAACACCCACAAACACATGGAAATTGAATAACACCCTCCTGAACAAACAAAGGCTCATAGAGGAAATTAAAGAATAAATTAAACAGCTTCTACAAGTAAATGATAATGCCAGTAAAACATACAGGAATCTATGGTACACAAAGAAAGCAGTTCTACATGGAAAATTCATAGCAGTGAATGCCCATATTAGGAAAACAGAGAGAACTCAGATAAATGACCTAATGCAGTACCTCAAACTCCTAGAAAAAGAAGAGAATAACAAATCCAAAGCTCATACAAGTGAGGAAATTATAAAGATCAGAGAGAAATCAATCCAATGGAGACTGAGAGAATGATACAAAAAATTAATGAATCAAAGAGTTGGTTTTTTTGAAAGAATAAATAAAATCGATAAAACTGTAGCCAACTTTATCAAAAAAAAGGAAAGAAGAGGATCAAATTCATGCATTTAAGAATGAAAAAGGGGAAGTCACAACAGACCCAGAAGAAATCCAGAGGATCATCAATACCTACTTCAAGAACCTGTACTCTAATAAAAAGGACAACACAGAAGAAATGGATATACTCCAAGGTACATATGAATCGCCAAAGTTAAGTGAAGAAGATATAGAAATTCTAAACACCCCAATTACAATGAGTGAAATTGAAAATGTAATAAAAAATTTACCAACAAAGAAAATCCCAGGTCCCGATGGCTTCACTGCTGTATTGTACAAGACATTTAAAGAAGAACATTAAAGAACTAAAGTCATTACTCTTTAAATTCATCAAGGAAATTGAAAGGGAAGCAAGGCTTCCAAATTCATTCCTGGAAGCAAGTGTTACTTTGATTCCAAAACCAAAGAAAGACCCAACCCAAAAAGAGAACTGCAGGCCAATCTCCCTAATGAACATAGATGCAAAAATCCTCAACAAGATACTAGCAAAGAGACTACAGAGGGTCATTAAGAAGATCATACACCCTGACAAAGTTGGATTTATCCCAGGGATGCAAGGATGGCTCAATGTTCATAAATCAATAAATGTAATGCACTGTATTAACAGAGTCAAGGACAAAAACCATATGATCATCTCAATAGATTCAGAAAATGCATTTGACAATATCCAACACCCATTTATGATAAAAACTTTACAGAAAATTGGAATAGAAGGTCTTTGTCTTAACCTGTTTAAGGCAATTTATGAAAAAACAACAGCCAACATGAAAACTTTCATGCTAAATTCAAGAACAAGACAAGGATGCCCGCTATCACCGCTCCTGTTCAATATAGTTCTGGAAATATTAGCCACAGCAATTAGAAAAGAGAAAGAAATAAAAGGAATAATGATAGGAAAGGAAGAATTTAAACTGTCATTATTTGCTGATGATATGATACTTTGCATAGAAGACCCAAAAAACGCTACCAAAAGACTTCTAGAGTTAATTGACAGATTCAGAAGAGTAGCTGGATATAAGGTCAACACTCAAAAAACAATAGCTTTCTTATACACAAATAGCAGACTCATTGAGAGAGAAATTAGGGAAACAATTCCTTTTACAATAGCATCTAAAAAAATGAAATATCTAGGAATCAATCTAACAAAGGAAGCAAAAGACCCCTATGCTGAAAACTACAGCACCCTGAAAAAGGAGATCGAGGAGGATATAAGAAAATGGAAAGACATCCCTTGTTCCTGGGTAGGAAGAATCAAAATAGTGAAAATGGCCATACTTCCAAAACTGCTATATAGATTTAATGCAATGCTGATTGAAATTCCAACAATATACTTCACAGAGCTAGAGAAAACAATCCAAAAATTCATTTGGAACAAGAAGAGACCTAGAATAGCAAAAGCAATTCTGGGCAACAGAGATATGGCTGGGGGTATCATAATACTCAACTTGAAGCTATACTACAAAGCTACTGTGATAAAAACAGCATGGTAGTGGCAAAGAAACAGACCTGAGGATTAGTGGAACAGATTAGAAGATGCAAAAGCAACTTCAAACATACTCAGCCACCTCATCTTTGACAAAGGAGCCAACCACCATCATTGGAGGAAAGATAGCCTATTTAATAAATGGTGTTGGAAAAACTCAATTTCAATCTGTCAGAGATTAAAACTAGACCCATATCTATCACCCCACACTAAACTAAGATCTAAGTGGATTAAAGATCTAAATATTAAGACAGAAACACTAAACTTACTGGAAGATAAGTTAGGTAGAACTCTTGAAGATATTGGCATAGGAAAAGACTTTATGAACAAAACTTCAGTAGCACGGGAACTAGCAGAAAGAATCAACAACTGGGATTTCATCTTACTGAAAAGCTTCTGCACTGCAATAGAAACCACCAACAGAGCTAACAGACAACCTACAATGTGGGAAAAAATTTTAGCAGCTGTAACTCAGACAAAAGGCTACTATCTAGAATATATAAAGAACTGAAAAAAATCAGACCCCTCCAAATTCAAAGACCCAATTCAAAAATGGGCATCTGAAATGAACAGACATTTCTCAGACAAAGAAGTAAAAGCAGCAAATAAACATATGAAAAATGTTCAACATCACTGGTCATTCAAGAGATGGAGATGAAAACAACACTAAGATTCCACCTCACCCCAGAAAGAGTAGCTGCTATCAAGAAATCAATCAATCACAAATGCTGGCGGGGCTGTGAAAAGAAAGGAACCCTTCTCAGTTGTTGGTGGGAGTGCAGACTGGTGCAACCATTATGGAAATCAGTGTGGAGATACCTCACAGAACTAGGACTAGAGGTCCCATTTGCCTCAGCTATTCCCCTGCTGGGTATTTTCCCAAAAGAATTAAAAGAATCATACCACAGTGGTATATGTCCATCCATGTTTATAGACGCAGTTTGTAATAGCTAAAGCTTGGAAGCAGCCCAAGTGCCCATCAACTGGAAACTGGATAAAGAAGATGTGGTTTTTTAATAAAATGAAGTATTACTCAGCCATAAAGAACAAGAAACTAGAATCATTTATAGCTAAATGGATGCATATTGAGGGCATACTCTTAAGTGAAATAAATGGGGCACACATTTGTAAATACCAAATAGTTTCTCTAGTGTAAGAAACTGAGAGTGTAAATAAGGATTAAAAGGCTTAATAACTAATAATTAATACTTTGAAATAGGAAAAGGTCCAAAGGGGTAGAGGTGGTGGGAGGAGATCAGGAAAGGAAAGAATGGAAAGGAAAAAGTATGAGAACAGAAAAAAAATGGAAATGAAGTATATGTAAATAGGGAAGGGTGGAGGGCTGAAGGGCACACAGGTAATGGGGAAAAAATAAGAAGTAAGATACATCATGTACAGGTACAAGCACCCAATGATAAATGTAAACGTATTGTATACCTAAAATGTACCAATAAAAGAATTTAAGAAAAAAAAAGGTGATTGAATTGTCCAATGAGGAAGGAAATTAGGAAGTAGAATGTAGTTAGAATGTATAATAAAAACCCAATTCAGATGGACATGGTGGCACACACCTATAATCCCCAGAGCACTCGCAAGTCTGAGGCAGAAAGATTGCCAAGAGTTCAAAGACAGCCTGGACTACATAGTAAATTCAAGGCCAGCCTGAATTACAAAGGGAACCTTGTCTCACAAAAACCAAAAATAAATAAGTAATACCTAATCCATTTATCACTTTCACCTATATATACAAATGACAATAAATATAATATGCTAAAAATTTAAGAAATATGTTTATAAACAAAGTCTATTTTATCTTTTGTTCTAAAAATGTTAGCAGTATAATAATCCTCAATGGCTTCACATAAATCACTTGAGGCCTAGCTGAGTTCACAGTCTTGCCCCAGGTCACACAATATAAATAGTTAATTACACAGAGTATGGCTAGTGATGTTCACACAAGGAGACCATTAATACTCTCAACGGTTAGTCTTTCTCAGCTCCAGTTTCAAGGCAGGAGTCCTTTCACACAGCCTCATTTATTTGAAATTAATGATCCCTGGGAGGGCACAGGGTGAAGTGCACCCTGGAACCATGCACAGACATTGTGGGAGGCCAGTTTATGTTCAGAATAGACCTCCTTCTGATAAAAATAAGATTATTTTCAATTTTCACAGTAATCGTTAGAGTGGCAAAATGGTTTGACCATCTTTCAAAAGTAGTCAACTTCTTCAAAACTAAAAAGAAATGTCTTTGCTTTATTTGGTGTTTAAGAATATGAAAGAGATGATAATAATTGCATGACTTTTTTTCTTAAAGTATAAATACTAAGACTTTGGACCATGAGCATTAAGTAAAACAATATTAAATATCAGTAACCAATACATGGGGTAAAAACATACTGCAACTGCAATATTATTAAAATATCATGATCTTTTCTCCAGATTATTTTGATGCTCAGAATCTTCTCCCTAATCAGAAAATAATAACTAATTTTCTTTTAATAGGGTATGAATTGGTACAGAAATGAAGAGATAGAAAAATAAAATAGTAGCTTCTGTCATTAAAAATTTTTTTAAAAACACAGAAGACAGTGTCTAAGAAAACTTCCTAAATTTCATATAGGTACCTGTATATCTATGTATGTAAGAAATCATGGGAAACTAAGAGCAAAAGGATTCTTCCATTGTAAACAGATCTTTGTCATTAGGTGGACTCTCCTAACATGGGAGATTATGATATAGGAGACATAAAGTGGCAAAGTTCACTTAGAGGGGAAGAGAAAAAAGACAAAGAAGCCAGGGGGCAGGGAAGAATGGTAAATTCTCTCTCTCTCTCTCCTTCTGGCCCCCTCTCTCTCTCATTTTCAGGAGATTTATTTTGATTCTTTTATTTACACTACTCTAGTGAATAGATTTCTTGACTTTCATCAGCTTGGAAATACTAGCAACTTTTTATTTCAAATATTGCTTTTGTCTTACTGTTCTTCTTCCATTTTTGATCTGACTCCCAAAACACATGTTAGACTCTTACTGTAATCCCTATAATTCTTATACTTTTCTCTTATTTTTCCATTGCTGTTTTTCATCTTTGGTAAGATTATTTATTTGTTTATTCTGATCATATACTTTTTTTCTTTACCTGAATGCATACTATTATGCAACCTGATATTCTGTGGTTTTAATTTCAGTTATTTAAATACTTGAACATAGCAATGCACAAAGATTCTCTGCTTGATCAAATTTTAGTTAGGATTCTGAACCTTTTTCTAAGCTTTTCTGTGCACTTTCTTATAAAGTCCAGTGTAACAATGAGCCATGCTAAGTCAGGTTAGCAATAACCTCCTACCCTGGAGATGTGATCATCCTCTATATATAATCTGATGCCTCATTCTCTGCCATGCCCTAGGTAATGTCTGACCATTCTGACCTGTTCTTAATAAGTATTATGTTAGGTCAGCTTAGAAAGAATTTCTCTTACCCTTAATGTTTCCTCTTAGTTGTTTTTCATCCTTGACTTGACTACTTCTTGGATACAAGTTTCTACTTGCCTCTGTGGAGTTTTATTTCTCTTTCATATTGCAAGGCATTTGCTGAACCCTGAAAATTTATATTTACAAAAAAGGAAAAATTTAGTCTAAACATGAGTTCTCTATAGGTTGATAATTTTTGTTGATTCACCATTGATCGCAGTTTCTCTCCTCCAATGCAGAATCCTCCCACCTATCATGATGGCCCTGAATATTTCTGACCTTATCATACTTTAACAAATGACATTGAAGAACTTTCTCTTTAACACTACAATACTTTTTTCTCATCTATCTACATATCTCTTGATGTGCAATATTTATAAATCAGTGAATACTAGTATTGTTCCCTTTTTGTACCCTATTATTTTGTTTCATGGATAGAACATTTTTTAGATCTTCATGAATATTTTAGTTAGAAAGTTTCATAAGTTTTCTGTTTCTTCCAGAATTTTGTTACTCTTTTATATTGCAAGATACTTGCTGGACCCTCATGATTCTTATTTACAAAAGAGAAAAAATTTCATCAGAACATGAATTCTAAATAGGTTGGTAATATCTGATGATTTGAAAGATAATTCTAGGATAAGCAACTACAATTCCAATGATTAACTTGATAGAATGCTAAATTCTAGAATGCAAGGACCTTTCCACAGCCTGAGTTGATATCATTCTAATTTATTTTTCAATATTATTGGGAAAAGTTTAGTCTTTTCCTTTGTGAGTTAAATATCCAAGTTTCAGTCAGACTACAGTCATCAGAGGGAGAAATACCTCTGCTTAATATAAGGATCCAAAATTACATTCAATGCATTCTTTGAAAGAATCTCTCTATTTAAGACACTAAGAACCCCTTTTAATTAGTGGTGTTTTACATGTATATTTAAATATTCAGAATTAAATATTCAGAATTTAGCCTTCTATTTTAAAATATTCTTAATATTTTAATTTTCTCCATTGTAAATATAGGCAAACTAACATAGGACATGATCAGGTACCTGGCATATAAGTACTTCTGTATCATGTGTATTCTGTGTCTTGTATTCTAGAAATTGAACTGTATGTTAACCCTCTATTTACACTTTCATTTATTTCATACAATTTCTGAAAAATAGAATGAAAAGCACAATTAATTCATATTATTGAATTATAATTACAAAAATTTAGCTTAATATCAGCATGAAATATGATGTAGAATTGGGCAGAATTTACTACAAATACAATTAAATAATGATTTTTGTGAAAGGGATGAAGAGGTTTATTAAGCAGAATTTTTAAAGCACACAGTCAAGGGGAATAGAGTGTCAGGGTGAAAGATAGAGAAGCCTCATGGTCAGTAACTGAAGGTTTTTGGGGCACACAAGTTATCCTCAGAATGGTTGTGTATTCCTAGTGTTTGTCCTGCTACCCATCTAGCAAGCTATGTTAAACTGCGAAGCATTTACATGAGTTTGAAGCTGAGATGTGTGACCTGCTTAATAGTGAGCTTCCTGAGGATGGAGGTGACAGGAGGCTGTGCAAGGTTCAGGTGAACAATATGACCAGAGCCCAATTTACAGGCTTACTGCCTTTAAAATCTTTCTGAACTTTTTAAATCTGTGTTTTATTTTACACTTGATCTTAGCCAAAAAGCCAAGAAGTAATGAATCTATCTTTTATCTTGATCTTCATTTATATTTTGGCCTTCTCATATAAGAGAAATCATGTGATATTTAAGCTTGTGTATCTGATCTATTTCAATTAGCAGTATAGCCTTAAGGTGTGTCTATTTTTTCTACAAATGACTCAAGTTTATCCTTCTTCTTGGGAGAGTAGTACTCCACTACATATGTACTGGCTTGTATCTAGCTGTCCCACAAAGCCTCATGTGGTCATAGGTTGGGCCTTTCACACATGTCTAAATTTAGGGTGCATGAGTATGGATGGATTAAAGATATGATACTTGGATTAAGGGCATGGATAATGGAAGCCCCACCTTGAGAATAGGTGGCACCAATCAGTAGGCTTATAGCCTGAATGGAAAATAAAAGGACAGGTAGAAGGCAGGCTTGTTGCTGCTGCTTGCTGCTTGCTGTCTTCTGCTTGCTTTCCCATGGACTGTTTCTCTTTGGCTATCCCCTCTGTCATCCCCCTCTGCTTGGAGCCAGCACCTATGGATTGAAACCTCTACAAACTGTGAGCCAAAATAAACTTTTCCTCCTTTAAAAGTGGGTGTCAGGTATTTCATTTCAACAAAGAGAAAATTCCTCTTTGTTGCTTTTGCTGTTTCTGTTGCCATGAATTGTTGCCGCTCTGCCACTCTCCCTTGGAGCCAGCCTACTATGGACTGAAAACTGTACAAACTACAATGAATCACCCCACTGCAGAGAGGCAGGTCTGCCCATGCCCTACACACAGAATCAGCCCACTGCACACAGGAAGGTCTGTGCATGCCCTACCGAGGTCCTGAGTCACTTGGAAGACACCTAATCACCCCGCTGCAGACAGGCAGCCACCTGGTTCCACACTACAAAGATGCAGAGGACACCAGAACACCAGACCAAGGTACTGAGTCCCGCTGTTCCTGGAGCAGAGGTAGGGACTTCTGAGCCATCGTCCCACTGCTCCTGGTCCAGAGGAAGGGGCTTCCTGGCCACCATCCCTCCTGCTGCTCCCAGCCCAGACGAAAGGGCTTTTGGGCCACCTTCTGGCCCACTGCTCCTGGGCCAGAGGAAGGGGCTTCCTGACCACCATCCCTCCTGCTGCTCCCAGCCCACAGGAAAGGGCTTTTGGGTCACCATCCCTACCACTGCTCCCGGGCCGTGTCCCACCTCACCCAGATCAGAGGAGGTAATCTATGCAGGTGCTAACAGCCCCCCACCCACCCCAGTCGAAATGAGAAAACAGGTAAATAAGTCTCAAAACCAGATTTCCAGATCACCTACAGGAACCCCAAAGGGAAATGAGATGGAACACTCTGATACTCAACCACCTGGACCCACTGAACTGGCAACGAAAGGGGATCTGGAAAAAATGAAATCAGAAATAATTTCTCAGATAACAGGAGAAATTGTGCCCCTAGTGCAAGACATGATTAATAAATCTAGAGAGGAGCTCAGGAACATGATGGAATCCCAACATAAGAAACAAATGGAATCCATAAAACAGATGCAAATAGATTTCCAGGACATGAAAAACTCCATTGAAAGTCTACACAGCAGAATGAGCCAATGTGAGGACAGAATTTCAGATATAGAAGATAAGATTGCAATTAATGACCAGGAAAAGAAAAATTGTTTCAAAATTGTAAGGGAATATGAGAAATCAATCCAGAAGCTGCTAGATGATGCAAAGAAGAATAACATAAGACTGATTGGGCTCAATGAAGAAACAGGAGAGAGTGCAGATGACATAATAAATCTCTTCACAGAAGTAATGGCAGAAAACTTCCCAAGCAATGGAAAAGAGCTTGACATACAGATAAGTGAGGCATATAGGACTCCAAATAGCCTTGATCAAAAAAAAATCTACACATAGGCATATAATTGTTAAGATTCCAGAAACTCAACAGAAGAACAAAGTTCTCCAAGCAGTCAGAGAAAAGAAACAAATCACATACAAAGGAAAGCCCATCAGAATCACAGCAGACTTCTCAACACAAACCATCAAGGCAAGAAGAGCTTGGAGTGACATATTCCAAGCCCTAAAAGAAAACAGCCTCCAAACCAGATTGATGTACCCTGCAAAATTATCTTTCAAAATTGACGGAGAAATAAGATACTTTCATGATGAAGAGCACCTAAGGAACTTTGTGAATACCAAACCAGCACTCCAAAGAATTTTACACAATAGCCTAGGAACAGACATTGAGGATCACAACCCCAGGAAGCAAAGCAGAATGAACCCATCTGGCATGACAAGAAATTAAATGTAAAGGGGGAGAACCCAACAAAAAGAAAAAGTCATGGCAATGACAAGTCAATATGTTTCAGTTTTAACCATCAATGTTAATGGTCTCAATTCACCAATCAAAAGAAATAGACTGGCAGAATGGGTCAAGAAGCAAAATCCAATATGCTGCATACAAGAAACACACTTAATTCAAAAGGAAACTCATAGACTGAAAGTTAAAGGGTGGAAAACAATACTGCATGCGACTGGAACCCGAAAAAAAGCAGGAGTAGCTATCCTCTTGGCAGATCAAGTAGATTTCAAACCAACACTGATTAAGAGAGATGAAGAAGGACACTACATCCTTGTAAAGGGAAAAATCAAAGAGGAACAGATAACAATCATAAATATCTATGCACCAAACACTAGTGCACCCAACTATATAAAACAAATACAAATGGACAAGAAAAGTCATATATGCACTAATACAATTGTAGTGGGGGACCTTAACACCCCACTGTCACAAATAGATAGATCAACTAGACTAAAAATAAGTAATGAAATACTATTTCGAACTCTTGAATAAATGAACTTAACAGATGTTTACAGAGTCTTCCTCCCCACAAAATCAGAATGCACATTCTTCTCAGTTGCACATGGGTCATTCTCCAAAATAGACCACATACTCACACATAGAACATGTTTAAGTAAGTGCAAAGGAATTGAAGTTATCCCCTGTATATTATCAGACCATGGTGCGATGAAATTGGAGATCCATAGCAAAAGAAGCTCAAAACATTTCATGAACACGTAGAAATTGAACAAAACACTTCTGAATAACCAATGGGTCACAGAGGAAATTAAAGAAGAAATCAGACAGTTCCTTCAATTAAATGACAATGACAATACAACATATCAGAATCTATGGGACACAATAAAAGCAGCCTTACAAGGGAAATTCATAGCAGGGAATATGCATATTAGGAAAACAGAACGAGCCCAATTAAACAACCTGATGCTGATCCTCAAGCTTCCAATAAAAGAAGAGCAGGACAACCCCAAAGCTCATACAAGGGAGGAAATTATAAAGATCAGAGGAGAATCAATGCAATGGAGTCTAAGAGAACAATACAAAAAATCAATGAAGCCAAGAGACGGTTCTTTGAAAGAATCAACAAAATTGACAAACTCTTAGCCAACCTTGTCAGAAAAAGGAAAGAAAAGGCCCAAATCCATGCAATTAGGAATGCAAAGGGTGAAATTACAACAGACCCAGCAGAAATACAGAGGATCATCAATACCTACTTCCAGAACCTATATGCCAATAAGATGGAAAACACAGAAGCAATGGACAGATTCCTAGATACATATGAATTACCAAAGTTGAACGAAGAAGACCTAAAAACTCTGAACAACCCAATATCAACCAATGAAATTGAAAATGTAATTAAAAATTTATCAAATAAGAAAAGCCTGGGCCCTGATGGCTTCACTGCTGAATTCTACAAGACATTTAGAGAGGAACTGCTGCCACTACTGTTTAAACTCTTCAGTGAAATTGAAAGGGAAACAATACTCCCAAATTCATTCCTGGAAGCAAGCATCACCTTGATCCCCAAAGCAGAGAAAGACCCAACTGAAAAAGAGAACTATAGGCCAATCTCACTAATGAACATAGATGCAAAAATCCTTAATAAGATACTGGCAAACAGAATGCAGAAGATCATCAAGAAGATCATACACCCTGATCAAGTGGGATTCATGCCCGGGGTGCAGGGATCATTCAATATATGAAAATCAATCAATATAATACACTATATCAATAGAGCCAAGGACAAAATACATATGATTATCTCCATAGATGCAGAAAAAGCATTTGACAAAATCCAACATGCATTTATGATAAAAACCCTACAAAAAATTGGAATAGATAGTCTCTACCTCAAACTGATAGAAGCCATCTCTGAAAAACCAACAGCCAATATCATACTAAATGGTCAAAAACTGAAATCCTTCACACTAAAATCAGGAACAAGACAAGGATGTCCACTCTCACCACTCTTATTCAACATAGTTCTGGAAACATTAGCCATGGCAATTAGACAAGAGAAAGAAGTAAAAAAATAAAGATAGGTAATGAAGAAGTTAAATTGTCTTATTTGCAGATGACATGATACTCTATATAGAAGACCCCAAGAACTCCACCAAAAGTCTTCTAGATTAATAACCAAATTCAGTCAAGTAGCTGGTTACAAGGTCAACACCCCAAAATCAATAGCTTTCCTCTACACCAATGACAGACTCACTGAGAGAGAAATAAGGCAAATAATTCCTTTCACAATAGCATCCAAAAAACTGAAATACCTAGGAATAATCCTAACAAAAGAAATCAAAGACCTCTTCTCTGAAAACTATGGCACTCTGAAAGGAGAGATTGAAAATGATATGAGAAAATGGACAGACATCCCCTGCTCCTGGTTAGGAAGGATTAATAGAGTGAAAATGGCCATACTTCCAAAACTGCTATATAGATTTAATGCAATTCCAATTGAGATCCCAGCAGCGTACTTCATAGACCTCGAGAAAACAATCCAAAAATTCATTTGGAACAAGAAGAGACCCAGAATACCAAAAGCAATTCTAGGTAACAGAGACATGGCTGGGGGTATCCCAATCCCCAAACTGCAGCTCTACTACAAAGCTACTGTGATAAAAACACCATGGTACTGGCAAAGAAATAGACTTGAGAACCAGTGGAACAGATTAGAAGATGGAGAAACAAGGCCAGACACACTCAGCCATCTCATCTTCGACAAAGGAGCCAAACACCCTCACTGGAGGAAAGATAGCCTCTTTAATAAATGGTGCTGGAAAAATTGGGCTTCTACTTGTCAGAGATTAAAATTAGACCTATATCTCTCACCATGCCCTAAACTAAAATCAAAATGGATTAAAGATCTAAATATTCAAATAGAAACTCTGAACCAGTTGGAACAGAGGTTAGGTAGAACTCTTGAAGACATCGGTGTAGGAAAAGATTTTATTAACAAAACCTCAGTTGCCCATGAACTAGCACAATCAACAAGTGGGATCTCTTCTTATTAAAAGGCTTCTGTACAGCAAGAGAAACCACCAGCAGTGTGAACAGACAACCCACAATGTGGGAAAAAATCTTCACCTGCTCTTCCTCAGACAAAGGTCTACTATCTTGAATCTATAAAGAACTTAAAAAGATCAGACTTCCCAAATTTAAAGACCCAATCAAAAAGTGGCCATCTGAAATGAACAGACATTTCTCACACAAAGAAGTAGAAATAGCAAATAAATACATGAAAAAATGTTCAACATCACAGGTCATTCGAGAGATGCAAATGAAAACAATGCTGAGATTCCACTTCACTCCAGAAAGAATGGCTGCTATCATGAAATCAACCAATAACAAATACTGGTGGGGCTGTGGGGAAAGAGGATCCCTGCTCCACTGCTGGTGGGAGTGTAGACTGGTGCAACCACTGTGGAAATCAGTATGGAGATACCTCAAAGAACTAGGACTGGAAGTCCCATTTGACCCTGCTATTCCCCTGCTGGGGATCTTCCCCAAAGAATTAAAAGAATCATAACACAGTGATATATGTGCATCCATGTTCATAGCAGCGCAGTTTGTGATAGCTGAAACTTGGAAACAGCCCAAATGCCCATCAACTAGAGGCTGGATAAAGAAAATGTGTTTTTTTCATAAAATGGAGTACTACTCAGCCATAAAAATGAGAAATTAGAGGCATTTATAGCTAAGTGGATATACATTGAGGTGATACTCTTAAGTGAAATCAATAGGACCCACATGTGTAAGTACTGAATAGTTTCTCTGGTGTGAGAAACTGAAAGTGTAAATAAGGACTTAATGTATAATAGGTAATGTGAAATGGGAAGAAAAGGGGCAAAGGGGAAGGAAGTGGGAGGGATAGAGGAAAGGATAGAAGGGAATGGGATTAATATGAGAAAATGGAAAAATAGGAACAAAATCTTTGTAAATAGGGAGGAATGGAGGGGTTGAGGGGAGGGCTGGGCAAGGGTGAAAAATAAGAACCAAAAGAGACTATGTAAAGGTGCAAATTGCCAATGATGAATGTCATTGTATACCTAAAATGTACCAATGATTAGAATGAATAATCGATAATGTAAAATAGAAGAAAAGGTCCAAAGGGGTAGGGGTAATGGAAGGGGCAGGGGAACGGAAAAATGATGAGAAATTTTTAAAAAATGGAAATAAAGTCTTTGTAAATAAGGAAGGGTGGAGGGCGTGAAGGGAGGGCTAGGAATGGGGAAAAAATAAGAACCAGGATGCATTATGTAAAGGTACAATTCCCAATGAGAAATGTAATTTTGTTGTATACCTACAATGTACCAATAAAAGAATTTAATACAAAAAAAAATGAGAAAATTAGCTAAGACAATTTCTAAAGCAAAGAAGTAGGTATATTTGTCATAAAATATTGTCATGTCATGAAGACATAACAAGTTATTCTGGCAAATATATCCATGACAATTATATGATTTTATTAGCAATTAATAAAGCTGATCCTGAAATAAAATCAAATAAAAACAAAACAGGTCTGGGGACGTACCTCAGTGGTGCTGTGACTGCCTGGTAAGTGCAAGGTCCTGAGTTCAATTCCTGGCACCCCCACAAAAAAAGTTAGGATAAGAAAGTGAAACTTAATATACAGTACCCTTTCTTTTCCCACAGTGCAATAAAATTGCAAATAAATAATAAAATTATAGGAAAAATAAATAAAATTTATATTCAGAAAAATCAAACATGCATGTGCCCACACACACACACACAAGGAATTCACATGTCAGAAGAAATACCAATGAAACCTAAGACTTAGGAAAAAATAACACTAAAATCAATGCATATCACAACTTAAGAAAGAAATGCAGTGCTAGAAATAAATGAGTTGATCACTGAGAAAAATAACAAGGAGTAAGATCCCCCCACACCCACAAAGAAGATAGAAAACAATAAAGATAATAGCAAAAATTAATAAAATGAAACAAGAAACATTAGAAAATTTTTAAAAGGCAAATAAAATATACAAAATTTCAAAAAGACTAAGTAGAAGTAGAGATGCCACAATAAGAGAGAAAGAGAGAGAGAGAGGGAAATCTGATTTGTATAGTAGATAAGTATTATATGAAATAATATTTGAGCTGTAATCCTATAAATGTGACATAAAATTTTATATGAATTTTTCTTTATAAGAAGAAATGGACAATATCAATAATGATTAAAATATTTTAAAGAGAATTCCAAAATATTCCTTAATAAATATCTGTTCTATCACCTGAGATATGTCTTACAAAACCTTCAAACAAGAGGTAACCTGTTTTTATTCCAAATAACCAAGAAAATATAGAGAAGAATGTGCCAAAATAATTTATAGAGCTAATGCCTTGATTTTATAATAAAATAAAACAATACAGAAGAAATATAATCTCATTCCTAAATGTTTATGATTTTAACAATTCAGATTTTGGAAAAAAAAGTTACTTAGACTAAATATGGTTTGTTTTAAGAACTCAGGAAAAGTTTCACATTAAAACTTGTTAATATTTTCAATCAAAAAAAAATTAAGAAAAAGTCCAAATTTTATCCTCATAGATGAAGAAAATTAAGCACATTTCACAGAGAACAGAAGTGACTTAAAAAGGGGAACTAGCTGGGAGTGTGGGGGAAAGGAAAGAAGAAAAAGAAAAAATGAAAAAAGAAGGAAAAAAATGGAAACAAATATTATGTAAATAAGGAGGGTTAGAGAGGTTGAAGTGAGGGCAGGGGAACGAAAAAAAAAAAAAAGAACTAAGATATTTATGTACAGGTACAAATTCCCAATGATGAATGAGATCATAATGTACACTTAAAATGTGTCAATAAACTCAATTATTTAAAAAGTATAAATAGGATCAATAAAGGTAAAAGATTCTGGGCCGAAAAAAAAAAAAAAAGATTCTGGGCCGGGGATTTAGCTCAGTGGTTCCGGTGCCTGCCTCGCAAGCACAAGGTCCTGAGTTCGATCCCCAGTACCAAAAAAAAAAAAGGTGAAAGATTGTTTCTGGAGAGTAAAAAAAACACAAATGGAGTATATAAAAAAGATACATAAATACCAATGAAGCGAGAATTTCAAAAGTAACAAATAATGTTATATTTCCTGTAAGAAAGAAAGTGAAAAACTGCTTTTTTTTAAGCATAGAAAGTATATAAAAATAATAAATTTAAGAAAGTGATCATCTGCAGGGGATGAGTAGGATAAATATAGAGGAATGTGAAATGAGAGTGAAATATAGTTAAGTATAGTCTTATATATAATTATGACTTTTGAATCCATAACATTTCACAAACTAAACGCAAGTCAAAAGAATGAAAAAGAATGAACTTTAATTTTTAAGTGCAAATATAAATAAGCCTGTCATAAAATTGATAACCACAAAACACAATACTCGGTTACCCTATTTGGAATATGCCCTAAGAATAAACACAAAAAGCAAAAACAAAAAAAAAACCTTGAATTGTCACACATTAATTAGTGGGTCATTATGGGTAGTAGTAATGGTATAGTAATTGTGAATTTATTTTGTGATCATTGTAGGATTGAAGAACTGTGTAAATGTATTATTTTGTGGAGTTTAGTATTTCCCTGAAAGAAAAACAAGTTACCCATAAGAAATGTAGAATGCAGGGGAGGCTATAATACTGGATTTAAACTGGAGATACTGATAGGAATTTGTATCTTAAACCTTCAAATTCAAAAATACCTAATATTGAATATATTGGACATTGAAATATCTAGAAGCATTGATGTCTAAATAGCATCACTTCCCCTTTTAAAAACTGCTTGAAGATGAAGGAATTCTAATTCTGGAACACAAAAGATATAGCATATAGTGTTGTTCCAGAAAATGAGATCGAATTTTAAAACAGGTGGAATTGTATTAAAATGAAACAGAACCAAGCTTGAAAGGACTTTTGACAGTTCATTCTACAACAGTGTAGCTATATTCTAGGATTTTGAAGAAAAAAAGCAATGACTAAATAAAGATGAGGAAACTCACCAAACCATTTGAAATTCCTGTACTTAACTCTTTATTCTTTTTTTTTAGTTCTTTTATTGGTACATTTTAGGTATACAATTCATTTACATTTATCATTGGGTGTTTGTACCTGTACATTATATATCTTGGTTCTTATTTTTTTTCCACATTACCTGTGCACCCTTCACCCCCGCCGCCCTTCCCTATTTACATAGATTTCATTTCCATTTTTTTTCTTTTCTCATGCTTTTTCCTTTCCCTCTTTTCCTTTCCCCTTCCCCTCCCTCCACTCCTTCGTCTTTGGACCTTTTTTCCTATTTCAAATTATCAATTATTCATTTTAATCATTTTAACCCTTGTTTACACTATCAGTTTCTCACACTAGTGAAACTATTTGGTATTTACACGTGTGTCCTATTTATTTCACTTAAGAGTATGGCCTCGATATGCATCCATTTAGCTATAAATGATTCTAGTTTTTCATTCTTTATGGCTGAGTAGCACTCCATTTTATTAGAAAACCACATTTTCTTTATCCAGTTTCCAGTTGATGGGCACTTGGGCTGCATCCAAGCTTTAGCCATTACAAACTGTGCCTCTATGAACATGGGTGCACATATATCCCTGGGGTATGATTCGTTTAATTCTTTTGGGAAGATACCCAGCAGGGGAATAGCTGAATCAAATGGGATCTCTAGTTCTAGTTCTTTGAGGTATCTCCATACTGACTTCCACAGTGGTTGCACCAGTCTGCACTCCCACCACCAATGGAGAAGTGTTCCTTTCTCCCCACAACCCCACCAGCATTTGTTATTTGTTGATTTCTTGATAGCAGCCATTCTTTCTGGGGTGAGGTGGAGTCTCAGTGTTGTTTTCATCTGCATCTCTCGAATGACCTGTGATGTTGAACATTTTTTCATATATTTGTTTGCTTCTTTTACTTCCTTGTCTGAGAAATGTCTGTTTATTTCAGATGGCTATTTTTGAATTGGGTCTTTCTGAATATTTAAATAAGATTTATTAGGAAAAGGCATTCATCATCTTCCACATTTCTTCGTAACTACTGGAGACTGTAAATGTTCATATCACTTTGACAAAGACAGTCATGTTTTGTTCAAGATGAAGCCCTTTTACATTAAGTAGAACTCATTCCTTCTAATATGCTTTCTTGTACTTATTCTGTTTTTAAAATAATGCAGTCTATTTCATACATGTTTATTAATTACCAAGAGTAAATTACTAAATTATACGCATCCATGAACATTCATGTGATAAAGCATGTAACCTACTCTTAATTTATCTGTAATCTAGTGGAAGATAAAAGACATAAAAGCAATTTGAACAATATACAAAACATTATCTTTTTGAAAAATTTCAATAAGCAATTTTCTGCAGGAAAAGGGGCTATAAAATTGAGATGGTTGTAATTTTGAAAAATATTAAACCAGTGCAATTAATTACATTTCTGTTAGAAGTTAACATTTGGTATAATCCATATGTACTTTTCCTCTGAAAGTATGACCTCAAACTGTATTTGCCAAGATCTGGCTGCAGTAAACACAAATTGAGTATATGACAAGTTTTTTTTTTAATTTAATATAAATATGTGGTTAGCAGATAATATCCAGAGTATCATTACTATTTCTGCCCTTAAAATTAACTTAATGTTCTTTCTCCAAATAAAGTTTTATATCCTCAAAATACGGGGGACAAAAATCCCTGTCAATCACTGTATCATCATGCAATCATTCATATTTCATCAGAGTCCTACCTCAAACCAAAATTGTTCCTTCCAGCAATGCTCTTTTTAAAAAATAATGTGGAGAAAGTACAAGGTGCGAAGAGAATATAATTAACATTCAACAAATGTGTTTTAGTTTCTGCTTGTGCAGTTGATCATAAGTCTGAACTAATAGCAATTATCTCTTTCTTTTATCTCTTTCACATAATCCTTAATCTCTCCCATACTTTTCTCTAGATTTCCACAGATCAGGCAAATTTGTCAAGAGAATACTAAAATGTTTATCAGTGAACCTCTTGCATTTTAGAAATCATGTTCCTTCTCTGATTGTATGACAGAGACCAAATTTCCACTTTCTAATTGGAGTCAAGCACACATCTCAGCTTCTTTTCAAACCATCACTACAAAAGAATGATGAATACAAAATGACAATTGATAGTCTCAGCTTCTAATTAAGTAAAATCATGTCTGTGTCTTTTGCTGAAAAAAATTCTTCCTTGTAAATAAATACTTTCAAACTAACCAATGTGCAGATGTTGAAGTAAGAAGCAACAATCTTCCAGTTATGAAGTATACTAGAATAGTCACACATATTTTTTTTCTTTCAGTTTCCAAACTGTTAATTCTAGCTTTGAGTTAACTGATCACTGGTCTAAGACATACAACAAAACTTTTATGATAGCACCACTGTTTCACGATATTATCACTCAGTTTATGACATGACGAAGTCAACACCCTAATCTAACTTCATATTACTGGAACACAAGAGGCTAATGAATTCTATGGGTGCGAGTTACTGACTTATTTTCAGAGTAGGCCCTTGATCACAGACACTCTTCTGCAAGATACCATGTCAACGGCTAACACATTCTGTAAAGTCCTATATATATTCTGCCAACCAGAAAGCTTTGTGTTTGGACAGTCAATATTTTTCATTCTGTGAAGTATTTCATCATCCTTTTTATAATGGACAGAGTCTAAGGTCACCATCATGATGAGGGAATTCTTTGACATCCACAGTAAATTGGCCTCTATTTTTAGAAAGCTGGGTACTCAGATATCCTCATACACAAAACAATTTTGGTGCTTTTCAAAGAAAATTTTAATAAAGTGATGTTGATGCAAGAAACTTATTTGGAGGGTGCAGAAAAGCAAACAGTGAGATGGTGAAGTGGTACCATCGAATTTATTGCATTGGTTTGATATTTTTCAAAATCACAACAGCCATAATTGCCATAAGGGAAATGAGGCAGCCAGGGAGATCTGGGTTACAAAGCTACTAACCTGGACATCATAATGGCCAAAAGGAACTAAAATTAAGGTGAAACTCTCAAGAAAAGTATTAAATGTACATCTCAGAACTAATTCATTTTAGGAAGTTGAGGTGTTTATGTATGAACTCTCATTAGATACTGACTTAAGTCTGTTCCTAATGGTATTCCTTCCCAGGCAATTCAGTTCTGATACATGTACGGGGAAAAATTATACCAGCAAAATTATATCAGGCAAAAACACAGATGTTCTCTGCAGTTTGAAATCATCCAACCCTATTGAAAATGTAGGGTTTGAAGATATATTGGTGGAGAACTAGAAGCCTTCTGCCTGAGTCTCTGCCTCTATGTCCACTTTATCTGTAGATTCACTGAACGAGCATCAAAAGATCAAAGTCAGGGGATGCTACTATCCACAAAGAAATCTATCATGCTTATCTGGTTAGGATTCTCACCTAGTAATAAATGACCTCTGGTGGCACTTATGTAGGCTAAAGTATTACTGTTTTGAGGAGTCTTCTGTGGAATGTATTCTCCAAATTTTATGTGTTGGAAATGTGACCCTCAAATTTATAATTTAATGTGTGTTTGGAGATGAGCCCCTTGGAAAGTAATTTATGTAAGATGAAGTCAGAAGGCTGGAGGCTTTATAATAGGGTGAGTGATTTTAGGAAGAGACTGTTGATCTTCACAAGTTCCTCACCAGTCATTTAAATTATTATCAATTGCTCATGAAACAGCATTTTGGGCATCTCAGTCATTCTGAGGATTACTGGGGATACCCAGATATTAGATTGTGAACTGATTGGGATGGGAGACATTCTTAAACATAAATGAAAGACACCAATCATCCACTTCTGGAAGATCCTTACAGAGCACACAAGCCATTTTTAATTGAGGTTTGCACATTTTCCTTCCCATTAACACAGCATAGGGAATCCTTCATGAGATGTGGATTGAGGGAAGACACTATAAAACAAGGGAAACGGAAGCTGTGTTGCTTGTGCCACTTCCTGGAGCATTTTGTGCTTGTTTGGACACTGATTTCTATATAGTCTTTCTATTTTACAATGAAATTGTGCAGTGCACAATGAATTGTAACAGTCAATGAATTATCAACATAGCTTTCATGATGAGTTTGGTTCAAGTAATTATTTGATGTACAATAATCATGTGTTCAGTCTTTCAGCTACTCCAAATGTTTAGCTGTATTCAAATAAAGAGCATGTTGTCCACAGAAGACGAAACACCTTATTCCCAAACCCTAGGGACCTGATTAGTGATTTCCTATTGCTCCATAGAGCATATATGTGTTCCAGAGATATTTCCAATATATTTAGGTGGGATGACTCATAAAGACCCAAGTGGTGGGGCAGCTTGCACTGCAGCCTGGACCTACTTTAAATTCTTTCTGTCCCTGGCTCCTTTCTAAGCTAGCAGCTTGCAGACAAATACTGGCAAGAGCTGGAGAATCCTGCAGAGCTAGTGAGATGGCAATCACAGTGTAGAGGCAAGTCAGCCAATGCTCAGTGGATTTAGGGCATCCATGTGATACTCACAGAGCAACTTGTGCTAATCACCAAATAAGAACAGATGCACTGCAACTTAGTTTTATAACAAAAAGTAACTTTTTTGGCATTTAAAAAATTCCTTAACCAGTCTTCCAGGAACAGTTGTCAATGTTGAATTAAAAAAATACCCAAGTATTTGAAACTACTGAAGAGCAACCATTAATGATCCATAATTCCAAAAGGAGAAAAAGAGAAAAGAAAGAAAATATATTCAGGTGAGCACGACCTTTTCAAGCAATACTTATAAGATCTTATACCAACTGGAAAAAGGCATAAATTCCGAAGAGAAAACAAAGGACTAGATTTTGCAATTGATTCATATGGTTCAGGAGATAAAAATTAGAGTTTAAGGGCCGTCAATGAAAGTACTTTTGTTATTTCATAATATAATAATGATCAGTGAAAACAATGACATTGTGGAACAAGTATCTCTGCTCCATTAGGCAGGAAGAAATGTAGGAATTCTGCAATTACTAAGCACATCTACTTCTGATATAGATTTTGAAACTTGAGAAATAACCACAGTGTGGGTTTAGTCCCACACAACCACATGAGATAAAAATGGGCCAAAATTCCATCCATCCCCTGACCTTCACAGAGTTCTACTGTAACAGACAAATTATAGAAGGCTTCTGCTTTCTAGAATTTAGAGTACATGAAAAGTTGGCATCCAGTCATCCTAGAAGGCCTGGATCTATATCTGCCTGCAACATAAAATTTAAGATCATTCAAGTTATCCAGCTTTACTGCAACAAGCCATTTTCAGAAGTGTTCATACTTTTTTACAGAACGTCATTCACTGACATATCTTGAGACCTAAGGATTCTTACTTTATTGTTGTTTAACAGAGTTCAGTTTTAAATGTTAATAGACTTTACTTTTTCAAAGCAGTTATAAATTACAACAAGATTGGGATTATAGACATTTCCCATTTACTCCTTGCCCTGAACACATGCACAACCTCTCACATTCTCATCTTCATATATATATATACACATATGTGTGTTATATTAAAATTGTTAAGCCTACATTGATACATATATATTGTTTTGAGCATCAATATTTCTTTAACTTTTAATGCTGGTTGCTATTTAATTGTGTAAATATACCAGTCTGTGTAACCATTCATTTAATGCCCTGGAATAGGATTTCTAGGACATATGGTAAATACATATTTAATTTTATGAGTGTACAAAATTGTTTTCCAGAGTGGGTGCAACATTTTGCACTTACACACTTCTTTATATTTGTCATTGTTAGAGTCTTTATATTTTATTTTATCCATTTTAATAGTTATGAAGTGTTTTCATCACAGCATGGTTTTACTCTGCATTCCCCATATAGCTGATGATAGTGAAAGATTTTCACATCCCTAATTTCCTTCTGTATATATATATTGTCCTCTACTGAGGTGTCTGTCTTTTACCTATCGTTTAAATTGAGTAATACGTATTCTCACTGTTGAACATTGTGTGTTCTATTATATTTTATGTCAAATTTTTATGCATATCTCATGTAATTGTAGTTAATAAGTAGACAAATTATAGATAAGGCATATCCTTATTAAGACCACTGGAAAACAGCTAAAAAAGAGAAAACTTGATTTGCTGCAGGTAGCAGATGATTTATATATGACAATTATTTTTGCTTGCCTCTGACAAAAAAAGAACAAGGAGACAAGAATAGGATGTGTGGAACAGGACAAATTTCTACTATTCATTCTTAGAAATAAATGAGATATGGTCAGAAAATGCAAAAAAAAGTACATTCTATTTGGCATGGGAAAGAAACAGTTTAAATAAGCCAAGTGAATACATTCATTGACTTCAGTTTTAAACAGAAAAACAGGTAGACATGAAGTGGTTTATTTTTGTTTTCTGTCTGTGCTATTTGTGTCTCTTCATCTGTAAGACAGAACTTTCCTATAAAGCAAAGTTCACGGCCTTGTATTGGTTTTATAAAACTATTCTTATTTTTTTCATACATCTTAGAATTGTTCAGATAAATTGAACATCTGATATTTCTAACAGAAACATTGATATTTCATTACATTTTGAATAATAAATTAAATAATTTAACAATATACTTTAGAATATAAGAATTAAATCAGTACACTGCAGAATAATTTATCCTACAAAAACTCAGTCTCCCAAATTTCAGAAAAATAGTGTTGAGTTATTAAAAAATACTTAAAAATTGACTGTAATGCTGTAGTTCAAGACCACTGTAAAACATAAACTTTCTTTGTAGAAAATGGCAATTTTCTTGGAATAATCACTTTCCAGGAAAATTGCTTCTTAAATAACTTTAAAGCATAAAACCTAAATTTAAACAGAAAGTATCAGTAGAACCTGAAAAATCAAGATTATAGTGAGGGAGACATTTTCAAAAGAGTCTAAAATGAGTAAAAAGCTACCAAAGTTTACGAGGGATATGTGCCTGAAGAAAATGTAGGAAAAAGAATTAATAAAAGCAACAGTGACTTTAATGTTCTTCATGTGTGAACAAAACTGAAACTTAGTAATCAAATCACACAATAAAAATGTCATACACATCAATATGCAATGTATATCACCTCATTTTACTAAATTCTGTACTATGTTTTTAGATGTTATAAGGATGAAGAAGATAACTAAGACAAGACTCCTGTAACTGAACTTTTCAATCTTCAGGAAAAATTTAGGGTAATACAGATGATCAAAAATTATAAATGTATCTGTGACAACATAGAACATATCCCCACTTTAAAAATGACAAAAGCCCAATAACTTAGTTTGGCCATTTGAATTTATACATTTTAAGAAATGTATTAATATATGGATTAATATATGGATGATTGGTTGTACTTAACATATTTCATGCTTATGAAATACTTTTATTCAAACTTTTTACATATATCCCTGCCATTAATATCTTAATTACATAACCAGGAGGACTTACATAATTTTCTAGGACATTTTATTTTTCTTTCTTTCCACATAGGTCGAAATATTTGGAAGTTTTGAAGGATGATGCTGCGAACATAAATGCATCCCAGGTCATATGCACATATACATGCATCATTATAACCTGACTTCTTCCTTTTTTGATGGTAAAATGTATCATATGCATAATTTTAAGAGACATTAAGAAAATAAAAGTACAAAAGAATAACAGACATAAGAATAAAAAAATATGCTAAATGTTCAGAATTCAGGATATAATTTAGAAATTTTAAAACTTCAGAAAGAGACTTAAAAGAAGATGCATAAGATAAAATTTAAAAAGAAACAAAATGTATAACATCTAAGAAAAATGACTACATCATATATTAGGCTAGAAAAATTAGATTATCATCTCTTTTTTCAATATTTTATGGCAGAGAAAACTGAAAAACATATTTAAAAAGCTTAGGGAAAAAATGTAACCCAAGGATTTTATTCAGCAAAACTAAATTTCAATGGTAAAGATCACTACAGTTATCCATATACAAAGAATTATTCAATTATTTTTCTCAAAAGATCTCCTTAAGCAATCTTCAAAGAAAAGAGCTTAAATAACAACAATAACTACAGACATATCAACATGAGCACTGTTTTCTATTATTAAATACACTGGGGTTTTTTAGAACTAGAACTACATAGACAGAAAAGGTACAATGGATAGTAACCTTAAAAATGTAAAATAAGGGAAATAATTATCTTTCCTATAGCAGTAGTCACTTCGTATCCAAATAGCAGATACAATAAATAATTTTATAATAGATTTTCAATTAATAAAGTTAAAAATAATTGAAAGAATATGACTAATGTATAACCCCAAATAAATCCATCTAAATGTGAATAATAACTACTAGTATCATGAAATGTAAATATATCTAGTACTATGATCTATTAATAAAAGAAATCACCACTCTCCATAGTCTTGACAAAGGAATTAGACTTGAATTTGAAAAAACCTTTGAATAGAGTATTTGGAGGAAATCCAGAAGCTAGAAAAATAAGTTTAAGTACCCTAAGAATAAGTAATCTATAAAATGGACACCATGGAAAACTCTACAGGTCAAAATAGTCTCAAGATCTTCAACATGTAAATTGTAAGACGAAGAAAGATGTATAAGACACAGAGAGATCATTTAATTACAAGAGACTTAGAAGATATATTGATGTTTCTTTGCTTTTCTGTTTATGTTAGTAAACAAAACTAAACTGCAAGATCTGAGATTGAACACATGGATGATAAAACCAATAAAGTGCAAAAGTTAAAACAGTGATTATGTCTAGAGTTGGAGGGAATGTGATTGGGACGAGGCATGTGGAGGTTTCCTAGGATGGCTCTTAACCTTTAGTTAAAGGGTGAATTAACAGAAAATAACTTATTTCCATATTTCAATTTTGAATGAAACAAAAAGTGTGAACAAACTGATTTAAAATTTAGCTAATGTATAGAATTTTGTAATTGCAAATCCTTATTACCAGATATCTAAGTTATTCATGCTTTTTTTAGTCTATAATGCTATAATGAGCAGAATTTACTGAATCTTTGTTCACTTCTTTAATTTTAGAATAAATACTAGAAAGGGAATTGCTGGATCAAAGGCCATGTACATGTGGCTCTTGATATACATTGCCAGAACACTCCTTGAAAGATAATACATTCCTATTTCACCAGCTACCACACCCTTTCACCTTGTCTGGCATATTGATTATATTTCTGAAAGTTTGATTTTTTAAACGTTCTGATATTTAAATATTAAACATGACTGAGCTTCAGTTACATGGATATAAATGTCCAATTATGAAAAAGCAGCTTGGGATAAATCCAATAATACATGCCAGGTGCATCCAGTTGTGTTATTACTGCTATTTGTATTAATTCAAAGTGTAACAAAAGCTTCAACAATGATATATACAAGAAAATCATTCAATCTATTTTAATTTCCAACACTTGGAATAAAATGTACTATCTGCTATTTAGGTCAATTGCAACTATTATGCTAAATGGACCAACATAAGAGACAGACTAATCATAATTCATATTCTAATAGACTTGTCTCTACAATGTCAAAATGGCATTATGTGAATTCATTGCTCTAGGAAAACAGGGAATAAGAAGAACAGCTTTTTTTCTTTATTGCTGGAGCTTGATACTCTTATTGCTGACAAGTATTTGTCTAAATAAGTTGAAAACCAGCACTTAACTTTAATGGGTGGGTGGAGGATTTTGCTTTTCAATCTGCATAGAAATTAAAAATCACTTTGTAATAGAAGTGTAAGTTAGAACCATAATAGGAATTTATAAGTACTTGTGTGTATGTGTGTGTGTGTGTGTGTGTGTGTGTGTGAGATCTGCTTATAAGATATGAGTAGAAACAGCTCTGACAATGTAAGTAGTGCTATGTTTCTGCTGGATTCCAGTCCATCTGATGGAAATACCTCCATCCCCACATACACTGATGTTGCTTTGTCTTCTGCTAGATTCAACCATGCACATGACATGCCACCAGTATACTGAGCATAAATATCTCCTCTAATAACTCTAATTTTGCAAAACACATTGCTGCTGCTGCTGCTGCTACTGGTACTACTACTACTACTACTAGTAATGAATGCTACAATCTCTGCTATGTCAACTCATATCTGCTTGATTTTATGGTTCTTTCTGATGGTCATAACTTCCACAAGTGTACTTTTCACACCACCAAAACTACCCGGTGCTCTGTAGATTGGATAGCAATGCCCCCCTTCTGTCACTCTTCTGAGAAAGATAGGAATTCTGTAGTGTTCATGGTTTCTTCTTGCTTTGCATTCTTCTACAACAGGTTTTCCATCTCATGCTCATATTCCTGAATTCTTCAAATATACAGCTATAATCCGAGAGTGAAGGATAGACACACTGACACACTCAGGGTTCACTCTGAATCTTTCTTCCCAAATCACCATGTTCATTGAGGTACTGTGAGGTGAATTCCATTAGTTTTGCTTATCAACAAGCATATTTTCAGTATCTTACCAATTCTGTAGATATGTATGGATATGTCTGAACCATGCCTTGGAGCTAGCCAATTATGGATTGAAACCTCTATGAACTGTAAGCCAAATAAACTGTTCCCCCTTTAACTTTGGGTGTCAAGTATTTTGTCTGACTGAGGAGAGAAAAGTAACTAAGATAGATGATAGGTAGATAGATAGGTAGATAGATAGATAGATAGATCTGCTATACATGTAAGTGAATTAAATATTGAAATGCCATTCTTTATGATATTTTGCTTCATTTCTGATTATTTTATTGCTAGCTTTCTGTCACCCTTGTAGCATCCACTACCAATTATTTGGCTGACTGAAATTCAGCCATTTCATTATTCCTGTTTATTCCAAGACCTTAAACCTGCATCTTAACCCCTTTCTACTACCTGTGTTTGTTGGGGCAGTGGGCTGAAGGGAGCACTGGTCAGGTGAGGTTACCAAAGGAAAGAGCACGCATGGACCAGGCATTACAAAGCAGAAACCCAGCTTTATTTTCCAGCGAAGAACTTATAGTAGTTTTTATCAATTTACTAAGACATAGTAAGACAAACCATTCTAGGTGACCTTGTAGATTGTGTAGTGCATGTGTGATTGTCTATGCTGATTCATTATTATATAACAAAGCCCCATCATGGACCTGTGCTAAACAATGGGATTGTGTCTTCAGGTGCCTTCAGATGCCCTGGTTTTGACACATTTCACAGCGGCCCCCTACAGTGTTCTTTCTGCCTCTTCAGCATCTTGAGCTAAGCACTTCTTAAAGAATTAACCATTGGACCAGACATTGCATATCTAGTCCTTACAGAGAGCCCTATTGGTAAGTGGCCAGGCTCAGCATTTTTATATACCATTCTACTTTGGGGAAATGGGTTTGGAATTCATTTTGATTGAAGAATGTGGAATGAGTTCCTGATTAAGACAGTTGATCTTCTAGCCTTGTACATGTGGCTTAAGAACAAGTAATTTAGTAGGTATTTAGTGCTTTAAATCTAAGGAGGGTATTTGGGCAGGGAACATTGTAGTCCCAGGTCAGTATCCTATCAAAGTCAAACATTAACACTTAACTCTTTTAAGTATTTGTAGGCAATGCAGTCTCAAGACATGCACACCTAATAGATAAATAGCTGTTTCCAATAAAGAGTAGAGAGCAACGATAATCATTTGGGAATTTGAGGCTTCGGAGCTTGTGATTTACTTAAATTAAATGAAAATTTCTATATCCTGTCCAGATCCCATACCAAGGTTGTGAACTACTGACATAGAGCAGTGATCCTCAACCCTGAAGTATTTGGAGCATATTGCAAAGAAAATTTTTATACCCCAGTCAAGATAAAATGAATTGAAATCTGTGGATGTGAGGCTTTGATATAGATACTTTTTAAAACTCCCTAGGATGATTCATAAGATCAGTCTGGCTTGGGAATTACTAGGATACAGGATCTGGTCCCAAAGCAAAAAGAGAATTAGTACTCAGGGAGCCTATGCTCCAATTGTACAGGCAGTTGCTTATCACTCCTTTGCTTGTTCTGAATCAAAAATAATCCAAGCATTTCTTTATTTGAAGCCTGAGCAAAATGCATCAGCCCAGCACCCGTCCTGTGGAAAGGGCACATTCAAAGGTCCTTCATGGATGGATTAACTTTAATCGGAAAGCTGTTCTCCACACAGGTGACCAGCTGGGGAAACCTGCCACCACACTATTCTACCAATTATCACCATGTCCTGTTAAAAATGCCAGGGCAGGGTAGGTCTCCATTTGAACAAGGTAGTAAAATTCCCTTGGGCTGTATGTATTGATTCTACTTTAGATATTCTTGGTTAGACATAAAAGACAAAAACTAACAAAAACAAAAATAAGAAAGAATATCACTTTCAATACAAAAATTCAAGCAAATTGTGCCCTTCCTGTGATGTAGATTAATAGTTAAGCCCTAGGCACAGCCTCTAAAAGATAAAGCTTTCTATCTTTATAACTTGAATTTCAAATTACAAAGATACAGAAATTGGTATTTGGTGAAGTAAAAGTAATTAAAAGTTTATAAATACAAAGATATTTCTGTGTGTATCTGTGAAGCCCTTTTACCATCTGGGCTTATTTTTGTACTTTCTCTACTGTCTCTCTGGCCTCTTGAATCTGGTTCTACTTCAGCTTCTATTCCTACAGTCTTTAGCCCCTTGAGGTCTGTTCCAGCTCTGCCCACTCCACCTTCATTCCAGACTAAATATGGTAGTTTTTTCAAAAGGATTCTGCAGCCTCAGGTTTCAGCAATACCAAAACTCTTTGATAGAGATGTATTTTAAAAATAAGGCAATTACTATGATAGTTAACTGTGCGGTCAACTTGAATAGGAAACACATAGTGAATTAGTTTAGCACAGTTCTGGATGTGTCTGCATGAATGATAAACTGAGGAGGGAAGACCCACTCTGGATGTGAGTGGTACAAAAAATAGGTTTGTAGCTTGGATGGAATAAAAAGGGAAAGAAGAAAGAATTCTCTTTTTTCTTCTTTGGAGTTGTTCCAGTCTTTGTTATCACCTTTGGATGACATTTCCAGGCTTCCAGTTCAGACTCCAGTTTCCCCCAGTAGGGACACATTCTGGACTCTGCATGGAGTTCTAGGCCTTCAACATTTGACTGGATCTTCTGGCTGTCCAGTGTAAAGATGGCCCTTTTGCATTCTTCCACCCCAACTCTGCTGACAGACATTTTCAGCCTACCTTGCACATCCTTTCTAATATATATATATATATATATATATATATATATATATATATATATGTATACGTATATATATATATATATCTTGAGTTGGAGTGTAACTCAGTAGTAGATCACATGCTTAGTATTCATGAAAGCCTGATTTTGATTTGCAGTAACACACACAACACATACACATACACATGCACACACACAAATGAATTAATTGAACTCAATTCTTTGTATTTCTACTAACTTTGATAACCTCTCAAACTACAGTCCCCACTTTAAAAGTTCCTCTCTTTCTAATCCCTACACTGCCCACTGCTGTTCATCATTTATTCTGCACATTATGGAATCTGAGTTTATCTCTAATTAGTTTCTCTTAACTAAAATTAGGCTATTCCTAAAAAACCTAGCTTTCCCTGGAGACATTTCCAATAAAATTTACTATTCTTTTACTCTTCATGAACTTCAAAATCAGAAAGTAAAATGTTATTGTCTACTTTTTTAAAACCTGTTTTCTACAATTACTTGTTTGCCCACATTTTAATCTCAACTATTTTGAATGCCATCAAGTGATACTGCTTCCTCCTTGTCCCTGACACTTACAAAAGCTCTGCTTACTTCTTCACATTCTTTGAAAATGTACATACAATGATTCCTTCCCTGTGTCTATCCCTACTCTTCCATCAGTTTGAATGATTTCAAATTCTGTTAGAATATACATTGTTTCAATAATTGTGACCTCAACTTACATGGTTTCCATTCATATCCTCCTCAGTTTAGTCATGTACTCTTGTCATCATCTAAAATATTTCCATATTTAAAATATTGAACAATGATACTAATCTTATTCAATGTTTTACTGCTTTATCTACCCCATTACTTTCACTCCTAACATTTCATCCTCACTTTTCTGCACCATTTTTGTTTTCATTTTGTACCATTTATCATGTCCATCTTGAGTTTTCTTTTATATAAAGATCCCTATTAATCATTTACTTTTTTACTTTTTATCAATGCCTTCAACAGATTAGAATTCTAAGAATTTACAACTACATTCAATGACATTACTCAACTAAATTAAAACCTTTGTTTTCAAGAATAATCTTGTCTCTGGCTTCATGGGAAGGTGATGAGCACTATTTATAACAATATTCTACATCTAAATTTTTAAATGTATTTTGATACTTGTATATGCCACATATCTTTCTGTCTCAGAAGTATCTTTCCCCTTTAAGAAAAAAATCATTCTACGGATTTTACAATTTCTCTGAGCATTTCTTCTTTGTATGCTTCATGGCCTCTACTTTGTCAGTCTTCTAAGTGCTCTCTAAATAGCATGCCTAGATGATCTTATAAAACTCTGGTTTCAATTATCACATAAATGCGGAATATTAATGAATATTCATATATTTCTCTATGTAGCTGGCTGATCCATTTATATTTTTCTTAAGCTCAGGATTTCTTCCTGAATTTTAGTCTAGGGCTCTCTCTCTCTCTCTCTCTCTCTCTCTCTCTCTCTCTCTCTCTCTCTCTCTCTGTTCCACACATATTTCAAAGCCAATATGTCTAAAAATGCATTTACTTTACCAATAGACTTACTCTCCTCCCTAAAATTTAGCTCCCTGAAATTTAGCTCATTTTGAGCATTATCATCTCATTCCCTGAATTTCATTAGAAACTAAACCTGCCAATTTTGCTTGTAAAGTTATTTTTGCCTAAACTTCAGATGGGATATTAGGAATGGAGAGGAAAAAACAGCCATCTCTTCCATTCTGAAAACTTTCCCCATAATTTAATGTTCTATTTATTTCTTTAATGTGCTATTAAACAGCTTTGTGTGCTATCTTTTTTTTATTCTTCTTACCCTAAAGCCAATTTCTACAATGTTCTTTTTTTAAATGGTGTTACTTTCTGGATTATAATTACTCAATGACCTCTCATTATAATTCCAGGTCTTTCTCATTGCATTCAAAGACCACCATGATGGCTTTCAGCAAGCTTATTGCCCACCAGATTTTTGCCTAACATCTTAACCACACAAGAACACTAAGAAGAGTGAAGTCTGACTTATAGGCTTTGATATTTGTCACTTCCATGCTTCTAATCATATTTATGTTCTACTCTGTAGTAGGACTAACACACTGATTCCTAGTTAACTGGTTGGGATTCTTTAAAATGTGACTCATTTGCTGAAGAAGTACTTTTCTCTTAGGATGAATTAGGTACCCTCGTTTTTTTGTCCCAGACACTTCTATTTGTTTTTTCACATGTATTGAGTTATAATTTTCTGTCTTATCTTTTATCAGTTTATGGATTTTATATTTCTCAGAAACCATACACTTTATATATCCAAATGCCATAGTGCCTAGTGCCAATCATATGATTTACCCAGTTAATATGTATTTAGGAAATGAATGAATGAAAGAGAAAATGAAATTTTAGTTTTTCCTTCAGAGAAGGAAGTGGCACACTGACAGTTAAAACAAATAACAACCTTGCCATGAAGGATTTGGAAAATATGAAAATGTACAAGAATCCCTTCCTTTAGAACAAGAGACATGCACAACATGTGTATTAGCATAATGTTTTACATCTAGTTGATTCTTACAAAGATATGTTGAATGAACAAAGTAGTATAAGCATTAGAAGCAAAAGTATAGAGACAGAGTTATGTACTTTTAAATATTTCCCTCTGAATTGAAGAATAGTACTGTCCCTATTTTCATAATTGTTTTCCCAAAAATTCAACCTATATTTATGTACAGTGCATTTTTAAGTAACAAAAGTTTATAAGACATTTCAGATAAATTTCCATCATCAAGTCATAATTGATTTTTAAAGAATGTTGACCTATTAAAAGCTAGGTTTCTACTGTCTGGACAACTTAAGCAACTTAATATTACCTACCAGTTTAGCAAACAAAAAACAGGACTACCACTTTAATATAAATTTCAGTTAAACAATATTTTTAGTGTAATTATGCCTCAGGTAATACTTGTCACATATATTAAAACTTACACTTTTTATCTGAAATTCAAATTTAACTGGGTATCCTGATTTTATCAAACAACCAAAGTTATTATTTAAATCGCCAAATAAATCATAATCTGATAAACCCATATGTACAAGAAAGCTTTGATTTCTTTATAAAAATTTTGATTTCTGCAGTGGTCCTAGACTATTCAGTGTAGGAAGAACTGTATAATCTAAGTCAATTAGAGGTTATCCCACTTTCCTGGGTTGCATCAAACTTCTGGGACTGAACATAATGAAAGCCACGGGGGGATCATCTGCACTGTGTCATCCATGATCATACCCATATCGGTTGAATCTCATTCCACGTCTGTTTTTTACTCATCATTCACAAGGGTCCCCATTTGTTTCCAGGTGTATACAGATGTCCTTTTGTGTGCACAGGATATTTTTCCTATTCATATGCCAAAGTTGATGCACAGAAAACTCATAGGGACTAGATATTTGTTGCACTTTCAACAACATGAAATTCTTTATGTTCTTTCCATGCTGAGACCCAGGACAACAGAGTGTGGTTGATGGAGATCATTAGACACACTACACAGCCATCTTATTCTACTTCTTGACAGCTCCTTCTTATTCTTTTTTTTTTTTTCTGGGAAGGGGACTGTGGTTTTCTCTACATTTAGAAAACCTTTAACCCACCTGGGATTCTTTTATCCAAGTCCTCCCAGATTGGTCACAGAGTTGAGAAAACACAAGGTTATCCTGCCCAGATACCCACATATTTTCTCTTTTATTTCTTCATCTTCTACAAATACTATTTAGTCTCATGAGAAGCAAGGGAATAAGCTGAAAAACTTTCACACATTTATCAAATGTCTGAAAAATATACAATTTATAGCTTTGGCACATCCAAGTACCCAGGACCAAAACTTTCGCATCCAATTTTTTTCTGCTCTCTGATGTTCTAGTAATTCTGTGAGAAAATGAGTTTCAAAAGCCCAAATAACAGAATAAAATTCACAGGACAAACAGGTGTAAGACAGGAGAAAGAAAGAGATTAAGCCACATAGCTATATAAACTTATTGATGTGCACACATAAATAAACATATCATTTTAAAGACATAAATTGGCACATATATACATATATATGCATGCATATGTTTTTATGTATATATAATAAATGTATCTATAAATAGCACATATACATATGTATAAATAGATTTATTTACCGTATTCATGTACATAAACTCAAGATTGTATTCATGTGTATGATCACCAAATAAGCACCTATTTGGGGGGGTTATCTTCCAGTTAAAGGATAGGATTTGTTTGACTCCATTCTGATTTTTTCCCAAAGATTTGGAATGCACTGCTTTTAATACTTTAATTATAATATAATATGGCATGGAGGATCTGGCTTAGTACTATGCTCACTAAAGTGGGTAATTTCAACCCGGAGTCATCAGATCATGTCCCTGAATAGTGAGCACTCAGAACTGCACAATTTATTTAACTGGAATGTATGGCAAGCGGTTGATGCCATGAGATTATTATGCACAAGGATACAAGCATAGGCACCACAAGAAGAGATTTGAATGGCTGTATTTTGCCTTCTTTTATTATATGTTCATATTCTAACTAACAGTGAAATAAAATAGCTATTTCTTAATTGTGTCTAGGTAGCATGCATTATTATCACCTCTATGTTTTTTTGTTCCTGGAGTGCAATTCAACAGAAATTGAGCTTGGTTAGTTTGTATTTTTGTCTGGCAGAACTATTTACGTTGAAAAGTCGCAAAAATCCCCGGATGACCATCTGCACTCTGCAACAGCTTCTACTAATTCCTTTTTCCTTGCTCTAAGTTGCTCATTATGGTCAATGTTTTGTCCCCAAAGTAACTTCTGTCAGAATGTGTCTGCTTCCAACCTGCTGCAAGTCTTTTTCTCTTTCCAAGTGGAGAAGGGATATTCACTGTAGGTCACATGCAGTGTTATAAACACCACAATATTTAGGTTTTGTTTTAAATCAATCTTTGAGTTTATATATAATAAATATTTTATTTTAAAATATGTGTAAGAAAAATAGTAAATGATAAAGTATGAAACATCTCCAATTATCTCAGTATTCAAGACTAACTAATCTTTAAAACTTGTCTAAATAATTTGTTTTCCTTACATTGTCTCTGTGCACAGAAAGTTATTGGAGAGCTGGGGAATAGGAATGGGAGATGGTAAAAATTAGTGAAGTACCTGTGCTTTGTAAATGGTTAAAAGATTTTATAAATCAGACTGGCTATAAGGGTATAACATTGACACAAGTTTATACTGAGCAATTGTTAATGTACTTTTGAGAAGGATAATAAATTTGTGCCTGCATTCTCTTTAAATGATGTGTAGTATACAATATTCATACAATAATACATTTAGTGAATTATTTAATGGACAGAAGATAAGAGTAGACTTTAGTCAAATAAAGAATTTTTGTCGTCACTCATAATGTGAACTTAATACAAGTACAGGCAATTAGACTGTGTGGTGTGAGAGGTAATAATTACAAACTTTAGAATAACAGAAGACTTTCAGAATGTTAGCAGTTTACACACTCACTTTTCCGTGAAGACCTATAGACTTAGAGAAAAATTAAAATTAGACAAAAGTAAAAGTTACCTGATGTTAATTATTGCATTAATGCTAATTTTTAATGTTTGTTGCAAGTTAACATGTATGTTTAGGTATATGCATATGTACGTGGACTTGAGTAGCAATTTCTACCTAAATTATTACCTAAATACCCACACACAGGCACACTTATATATACATACAGAAACATGCCTGAATATAAACTCATTCCTTAGTTCTTTATTGTGAACATGTAACAGCAAAGGATTATTTGATAGAAACTGAGAATGTAAGCTAAGGTGGGAGAAGAAGGAAAAGAAAGAAAAAAAGTGTATCATAGAAAGACAAGGATGAAAGAAAATAAGAAACATACACTTCTATTGTTACAGGAACACATACTGCCCTACTTTTGAGAGCTAGATTGCAAAAGAAGAATTTTTTAGGCTTATCTGGAAAATATTTCTTCAAAGGGCAATAAGAAAAGAAACTTAACATCTTTAAGTGTAGAGAGGGAAAGAAAAAATTAGATTTCCCTCTTCCTACACTAAACTAGCAAGAGTTTAGTGATGAAGTCACAGATAAGTGAACAGGTTAAGTGGGTGGATATTAGACATTCATGAAGACACCAGAATGGCTGGAGTGTTTCTGCTCAGAAAAGGTATTTTTTAATTACTTAAATTATTTTATTGGTACATTTTAGGTATACAACACATTTACATTACTCATTGGGAACTTGTACCTTTACGTGATGCATCTTGGTTCTTATTTTTTCCCCATTTCTAGCCCTCCCTTCACCCCCCCCACCCTTCCACATTTAAAAGACTTTAATTCTATTTTTTCCATTTCTCATCATTTTTCCATTCCTTTCTTTCCTTTCCCCTGCCTATCCCACTACCCTTATCTCTTTGGACCTTTTCTTCCTATTTTGCATTATTCATTATTCATTCTAATCATTGGTACATTTTAGGTATAAAATATAATGACATTTCTCATTGGAAATTTGCACCTTTAAATAATCTCTCTTGGTTCTTATTTTTCACCCTTGCCCAGCCCTCCCTTCAACCCCACTTATTTACAAAGATTTTGTTTCCATTTTTCCATTTTCTCATATTAATTTCATTCCATTCTTTCCTTTCCTCTACCCCTCCCACTTCCCCTTCCCCTTTGCCCCTTTTCTTCCTATTTCACAATATCTATTATAACTTTTAGTCCTTATTTACACTTTCAGTTTCTCACACCAGAGAAACTATTCGGTATTTATACATATGTGCCATATTTATTTCACTTAAGAGTATTGCCTCAATGTTCATCCATTTAGTAATAAAATTCTCTAATTTCTCAATTTTATGGCTGAGTAATACTCCATTTTATTTTAAAAACCACATGTTCTTTATCCAGTCTCCAGTTGATGGGCATTTGGGCTGTTTCCAGGTTTTAGCTATTAAAAATTGTGCTGCTATGAACATGGGTCCACATATATCACTATGGTATGATTCTTTTAATTATTTGGGGAAGATACCCAGCAGGGGAATAGCTGTGTCAAATGGGACTTCTAATCTAGTTGTTTGAGGTATCTCCATACTGATTTCCACAGTGGTTGCACCAGTCTACACTCCCACCAGCAGTGGAGCAGGGTTCCTCTTTCCCCACAGCCCTGCCAGCATTTGTTATTGGTTGATTTCATGATAGCAGCTATTCTTTCTGGAGTGAGGTGGAATCTCAGCGTTGTTTCATTTGCATCTCTCCAATGACCAGTGATGTTGAACATTTTTTCATGTATTTATTTGCTATTTCTACTTCATTGTCTGAGAAATGTCTGCTCATTTCAGACGCCCATTTTCAAATCGGGTCTTTAAATTTGGGAGGTCTGATCTTTTTAAATTCTTTATAGATTTGAGATAGTAGACCTTTGTTTGAGGAAGAGCAGGTGAAGATTTTTTTCCCACATTGTGGGTTGTCTCTTCACACTTGCTAGTGGTTTCTCTTGCTGTGCAGAAGCTTTTTAATAAGAAGAGATCCCACTTGTTGATTGTTTGTGCTAGTTCATGGGCAACTGATGTTTCATTTATAAAATTTTTTCCTACACCAATGTCTTCAAGAGTTCTACCTAAGCTCTCTTCCAGCCGGTTCAGTGTTTCTATTTAATATTTAGATCTTTAAGCCATTTTGATATTAGTTTAGTGCCTGGTGAGAGGTGTAGGTCTAGTTTTAATCTTTAGCCAATTGAAACCCAAATTTTGCAGCACCATTTATTAAAGAGGCTATCTTTCCTCCAGTGAAGGTGTTTGGCTCCTTTATCAAAGATGAGATGGCTGAGTGTGTCTGGCCTTGTTTCTGCATCTTCTAATCTGTTCCACTGGTCCTCAGGTCTGTTTCTTTGCCAGTACCATGCTGGTTTTATCACAATAGATTTGTAGTATAGTTGCAGGCTGGGGATTGTGATACCCTCTGCCATGTCTCTGTTACCTAGAATTGCCTTTGCTATTCTGGATCTCTTCTTGTTCCAAATGAATTTGTGGATTATTTTCTCAAGGTCCGGGAAGTATGCTGTTGGGATTTCAACTGGGATTGCATTGAATCTATATAGCAGTTTTGGAAGTATGGCCATTTTCACTATATTAATCCTTCCTAACCAGGAGCAGGGGATGTCTGTCCATTTTCTCATATCATCTTCAATCTCTCCTTTCAGAGTGCCATAGTTTTCAGAGAAGAGGTCTTTGATTTCTATCGTTAGGTTGATTCTTAGGTATTTAAGTTTTTTGGGATGCAATTGTGAAAGGAATTATTTGCCCTATTTCTCTCTCAGTGAGTCTGTTATTCGTGTAGAGGAAAGCTATTGATTTTGGGGTGTTGACCTTGTAACCAGCTACTTGACTGAATTTGGTTATTAAGTCTAGAAGACTTTTGGTGGAATTCTTGGGGTCTTCTATATAGAGTATCATGTCATCTGCAAATAATGACAATTTGACTTCTTCATTTCCTATCTTTATTCCTTTTACTTCTTTCTCTTGTCTAATTGCCATGGCTAATGTTTCCAGAACTATATTGAACAAGAGTGGTGAGAGTGGACATCTTTGTCTTGTTCCTGAATTTAGTGTGAAGGATTTCAGTTTTTGACCATTTAGTATGGTATTGGTTGTTGGTTTTTCATAGATGGCTTTTATCAGTTAGAGGTAGACAGTATCTATTCCCATTTTTGTAGCATTTTAATCATAAATGCATGTTGGATTTTGTGAAATGCTTTTTCTTCATCTATGGAGATAATCATATGTTTTTTGTCCTTGGCTCTGTTGATATGGTGTGTTACATTGATTGATTTACATATGTTAAGCCATCCCTGCATCCCTGGGATGAATGCCACTTGATCAGGGTGTATGATCTTCTTGATGATCTTCTGCATTCTATTTGCCAGTATCTTAGTAAGGATTTTTGCATCTATGTCCATTAGTGAGATTGGCCTATAGTTCTCTTTTTCAGTTGGGTCTTTCTCTGCTTTGGGGATCAAGGTGATGCTTGCTTCCAGGAATGAATTTGAGAGTATTGCTTCCCTTTCAATTTCATTGAAGAGTTTTAAACAGTAGTGGCAGTAGTTCCTCTCTAAATGTATTGTAGAATTCAGCAGTGAAGCCATCAGGGCCCAGGCTTTTCTTATTTGATAAATTTTTATTACGTTTTCAATTTCATTGGTTGATATTGGGTTGGTTAGAATTTGGGGGTCTTCATTCAACTGTGGTAATTCATACATATCTAGAAATCTGTCCATTTCTTCTGTGTTGTCCATCTTATTGGCATATAGGTTCTTAAAGTAGGTATTGATGATCCTCTGGATTTCTGCTGGGTCTGTTGTAATTTCACCCTTTTCACTCCAATTGCATGGATTTAGGCCTTATCTTTCCTTTTTCTGATAAGATAGGCCAAGGGTTTGTCAATTTTGTTGATTCTTTCGAAGAACCAACTCTTGGCTTCATTGATTTTTTGTGTCATTCTCTTAGTCTCCATTGCATTGATTTCTCCTCTGATCTTTATAATTTCCTCCCTTGCATGAGCTTTGGAGTTGTCCTGCTCTTCTTTTTCTAGAAGCTTGAGGTCAGTATCAGGTTATTCAACTCGGCTTATTCTGTTTTCCTAATATGCATATTCAGTGCTACGAATTTCCCTTGTAAGACAGCTTTCATTGTGTCCCATAGATTCTGATATGTTGTATTGACATTGTCATTTAATTGAAGGAACTGTCTGATTTCTTCTTTAATTTCCTCTGTGACCCATTGGCTATTTAGAAGTGTGTTGTTCAATTTCCATGTGGTTATGAAATTTTTCAAATTTCTTTTGCTATGGATCTCCAATGTCATCACACTCTGGTCTGATAATATACAGGGGATAACTTCAATTCCTTTGCACTTACTTAAACATATTCTATGTGTGAGTATGTGGTCTATTTTGGAGAATGACCCATGTGCCGCTGAGAAGAATGTGTATTCTGATTTTGTGGGGTGGAACACTCTGTTAACATCTGTTAAGTTTATTTGTTCAAGAGTTTGATTGAGTTCTAATATTTCATTACTTAATTTTTGTCTAGTTGATCTATCTATTTGTGACAACGGGTCATTGAGGTCCGCCACCACAATTGTATTAGTGCATATATGACTTTTCATGTCTGTTAGTATTTATTTTATATAGTTGGGCTCACTAGTGTTTGGTGCATAGATATTTATGATTGTCATCTCTTCCTCTTGGATTCTTCCCTTTACAAGGATGTAGTGTCCTTCTTCGTCTCTCTTAATCAGTGTTGGTTTGAAATCTGCTTGATCTGCAAAGAGGATAGCTACTGCTGCTTTTTTTCAGGTTCCCGTCACATGGAGTATGTTTTCCACCCTTTAAAACTTTCAGTCTATGAGTTTCATTTTGAATTAAGTGAATTTCTTGTATGCAGCATATTGTTGGATTTTCCTTCTTGACCCATTCTGCCAGTCTATTTCTTTTGATTGGTGAATTGAGACCATTAACATTGATGGTTATAACTGAAACTATTGAATTTTCATTGCCATGACTTTTTGTTTTTGTTGGGTCCTCCCCCATTTCATTTAATTTCTTGTCATGCCAGATAGATCCATTCTGCTTTGCTTCCTGGGGTTGTGATCCTCAGTGTCTATTCCTAGGATATCATGTAAAATTTCTTGGAGTGATGGTTTGGTATTCATGAAATTCCTAAGGTGCTCTTTGTCATGAAAGTATCTTATTTCTCCACCAATTTTGAAAGATAGTTTTGCAGGGTGCATCAATCTGGGTTGGAGGCTGTTTTCCTTTAGGGCTTGGAATATGTCACTCCAAGCTCTTCTTGCCTTGATGGTTTGTGTTGAGAAGTCTGCTGTGATTCTGATGGGCTTTCCTTTGTATGTGACTTGTTTCTTTTCTCTAACTGCTTGTAGAACTTTGTTCTTCTGTTGAGTTTCTGGAATCTTAACAATTATATGCCTATGTGTAGATTTTTTTTGATCAAGACTATTTGGAGTCCTGTATGCCTCACTTATCTGTATGTCAAGCTCTTTTCCCCTGCTTGGGAAGTTTTCTGCCATTACTTCTTTGAAGATTTTTTTTGTGTTGTCTGCATCTCTCCTGTTTCTTCTTTGACTCCAATCAGTCTTATGTTATTCTTCTTTGCATCATCTAGCAGCTGCTGGATTGATTTCTCATGTTTCCTTAAAATTTTGAAGCAATTTTTCTTTTCTTGGTTATTAATTGCAATCTTGTCTTCTGTATCTGAAATTCTGTCCTCACATTGGTTTATTCTGCTGTGTAGACTTTTAATGGAGTTTTTCATCTCCTGTTAATCTATTTGCATTTGTTTTATGGATTCCATTTGTTTCCTATGTTGGGATTCCCTCATGTTCCTGAGCTCCTCTCTAGATTTATTAATCATGTCTCGCACTACAAGCACCATCTCTGCTGTTATCTGAGAAATTATCTCTTATTTCATTTTTTCCATATCCTCTTTTGTTGCCAGTTCAGAGAGTCCAGGTGGTTGAGTATCAGTGTTCCATCTCATTTCCCTTTGGGATTGCTTTAGGTGATCTGGAAGTCTGGTTTTGAGACTTATTTACGTGTCTTCTCATTTCAACCTGGGGCCGGTAGGGGAGTGGAGGCGGGGTGGGTAGTGCTGTTGCCACCTGTGTGGCTCACCTCCTCTGATCTAGGAGAGGTGGGACAGCGGCCTAGAAGCCCCTTCCTCTGGGCCAGGAGCAATGGGATGGACAGTGGCCCAAAAGCTCTTTCCTCTGGGCTGGGACTGGAGGGATGGGTGGTGCCCAGGAAGCCCTTTCCTATGGGCTTTGAGTGGTGGGCTGGATGATGCCCCAGAAACCCCTTCCTCTGGGCCAGGAGTGGCAGGATGGATGGTGGCCCAAAAGCCCTTTCCTCTGGGCTGGGAGTGGTGGCTTAGGAAAGTTAATGCACAGCCCCCAAATGGAAAGCATGTTCTTACAAAGGCTGGCCTCAGCATACCTGGCTGAAGATGTTCCCACATGATTGTTCTTGAAAATTTCTCAAGTTAGTGCTTCAATATTATTCCAGCAAAGTGCAAACCATACATGTGAACTGTAAAGTAGAGTGCACTCCCATAATATGACTTGCAGGAGCTTGCATGTGTGGATCCAAGTTGTACTTATTTCATAGCATTAAACAACACAAAGTTATTATTTTATTCTGCTGTAGGCAAAAGTCTAGCATAGTTGGTCTCAGAGACTAACATCAGAACTTCAGGGATTCTGTATTTCTTTCTAGAGTCTGGAAGAAAAAAATCCATCACCTTGTCTTTTTTATCTTTAGGGGTTGCCTCAATTTCTTGATTCTATCTTCCACATCCCTTTCCTTTGACTTCAAAGTCAAACAAACTGCACACATTTCTGAACCTTCTTCAGTGGAAAGTGCTCTACTGTGTAAGATGCATATGATCAGATTAACTTTACCTGAATAATGCAAGATAATCTCTCTAACCCAATGGTCTTAACCTTAATAACATCTAAGTTCCTTTTTCCATATGAGGGAATATTTTGGAATTAAGGTGTTGATACCTTTGTTTTGCCAACAACATCAGAATATAGAGCATCAGTAAATCTGGAAAAGACAGTGGACTTTCAGAGACAAGTGTCAGAACGAATGCTCAAGACACCTTAGCAAAAACTTGAAAGCCTATCATGATCATTTTGGATCATCAATCTTCCTATATCTATGTGATTAAAGTATGAGTATTTAAGATGGTTCCAGACATGCTGGAGAAATGCATAATCACATGAAACTGATTACTTGGAAAAATTCACAAAACTAGTTGCTAAATAGGTGCCAGAGAAAGAGGGCAGGCATTGAAATGCTCACTATGGACATCCAAGAAACTTAGTAAAATTGATTTAGTTCCTACCCCAGAAACTAGCATATACAATTTACATACACTCTTGCAGAAAGACACAAAACATCCCTACTTTTCAGATAATGTTTTATTAATTTTACTTTAATGCATGAAATTTTATCTCATGGTTTTATATTACATATTTTGTATATTATATATTTCCATAGATTCTATATAATAAAATTAATGGTGGGACATTTAATGTATAAAGTGTCGTGGTGCTATCCATTTAGTAAACTATAAGAAAAGTTCGAGAGCTTACAAATATATTAGTGCTTTATTATAGCATGATAAAAATTCACTGTGCCAAAAAGTGTTACTAGATCTACTTTAATAATATTCTATTTTCAGGGCTGGGGATTTAGCTCAGTGGTTATGCCCCCTGTCTTGAAAGTGCAAGGACCCAAGCTTGATCCCCGGTACCAAAAATAATAATAATAATAATATTCTATCTTCAAACTGTAATCATTTTCTTCCACTTCTGCTGGTTCAGTAGGTTTGCAGAATATGTGAAATAGACCAAATAATAGAGCCATTAAGCTAAGAAAATACATCTTTTTCAACCGAAGTATTCAAGTAATTAAGACAAGGAGGTTTCAGGCATCTTAATAATCTGAAGGCTTTCCCAAGTTTCTAAACTTTCTGTGCACAGAGACAATGTAAGGAAAGCAAATTATTTAGACAAGTTTTAAAGATCAGTTAGTCTTGAATACTGAGATAATTGGATATGTTTCATACTTTATCATTTCTGTATATTCATGAAATTTAAATGAGGAAGTGGTCTTATATTTGGAGGGGATATTTGCAGGGGCTTTTCATTTATCAGGCACTAGTTTTGTGGAGAGCGAAGGGTTGAAACAACCCTGAGCCTTTTGAGATTCTTGAGTCAGATAAGAACATAATGAGCCAGGATATGAACCTGGTGCGAAAACAAGGATGTTGACTTTTAAAGAGAACAACAAATATAGAAAGGATTTGAATGTCTGCTGGACAAGAAAGTAACATTCCCGGAATTGTAAAGATATAATTGACCTTTTCTCTGTAAAAATAATTAGTCACCTGGTCACGAGGGGAGGAAGGGAGGGAGGCTGTGGGTGATGAAAGAGGATATATAAAAGGCTCAATAAAGTGGGAAGGAGAAGGCTCTCCTCTCCTTTTCTTTTCTCTCGAGTTGGTGTTTTTCTTTTCTTAATCCTCACCCCTCTCCTCAGGTACTGTTCGTCTAGTGACAGCTGGCTCCGTCATAGTTTTTTATGTTTTATTCATTTAAACTTTCACTTACTATTAATAGTATGTTGTTTCTATTTTTTAGAAAAATACTATAATTTAAACACAAAGAATTTAAGTAATTTAACCAAGATTATACAGGTAAGTAACAAAACTAAAATTGAAATTTATATTTGAGTAATAGTGATAAATGTGTTATTTTTCAGTGAAATGTACTGCTTCCAAAATCCTACATCAATGTGAAAGGGATTAAAAAATCGAAGAAGAAAAATAAAGTGACTTCTTAGAATCTCTTCTTCCAACAATGTCACTGAAACCATAAATTTTACCAAATACTTTTCTTTGGTTCCAGAACTTTCCACAGAGTGCTCAATGTGCCCATGAGAACCACTTGCCATCTTCCATTTCACCCAGTGATTTTTCTGTACTTGACATCATAGCTCCCACACTCACCAAATGGAGAACTAAATTTCCCAGTGGCTTCCCAGAAAGATGCTACTACAGGAATATTTTTCTTGTCATCTCTGCCATTAATTTTTATTGATCTTTCATGGACCCTTGCTCTCCATTGTTCCTGGCAGAGACTTTTTTCCTTTCTGCTTCAGTGATTACTGTGTGGAGTTGATATGAAGAAATGCCCTTCTTTTCTCAACAATACTCTGGGTCTCTGCTTTGTTACTGAAATTTTCATGGCATCACTTTTTATCTGGATCACTCTTTATTGAGGTCATCTCTCCATGACACATTAGTACTATAGTCCAGTGAGAAAGTCAGCCTAAAGTTTCCCTCAGATTGGCTGAACTTTAGACAGGTTTCTTTCTGACTGTTGGCTCCTGACCTCCCCTGTCTTAGACAATTTACTTGAGAAAACTGGAGAATTCTCTTCTCATTCAAAATACATGTTAACATTTTTTCCAGCTACTTGCCCATTTCATAATAAAAGAAATGTCTTTCTCAAACACCTGGATACCATCTGAAAGCTAAGTGGTAAAGGAAAAAGCTTTTTTATCTCCCAATTTCTCCCCAGAGAATATGAGACTAATTTTGAATGGTACCAAATAGCAAACACAGATGGCCTATTAATCAAAAAAGGAAAAACAAAACCTACAAAGTCATAAATAATTCAATGTGTTCAATGCATCTGAATAATCCAATGATTCCCTAATATCCACCCATACTTCTTCATTAGTTCACCCCAATGCTTAAACTCTCCCACTTTTGTTTCAGAGAACATAAATCCAGTATCTCTATCCTATTAAAATAGTTCAAGAGAGCCTTGTCAGTTTAAATTTGAGGGTTTGATTTTTGCTTCAACGCCAGTGTAGTCTGGAAGGCAGTCGCACTGTCTTAGTTAGATCGTGCAGTACAAACTGATGCGTCCATTTGGTAGTGTGTACCTCAGCCCTCCTTTTCCTCTGGATGCTTCTTTTTCCCTTTGAGTGTGTTTCAGTGAAGCAGAGAAGATTTCTTCATTGTAGCTTTGATGTTTATCCCTAGACACCCAGAGGCTGTTTAGACCCTGGTTAAGTGTATTTCATGTAAAACTCCGTAATTCAACATTAAGTCACCTCTCTGCTGGCACTCCAGGTACTATGACAAACTTAGACATGGAGAAATGTATCAAATGCACACAGCATAGGCTATGACTTGGGGAACATTAATTAGAAGTAGAGAGAAACACTCAGAAGTAGATTCAGTAGGTCTTAATGCATGTAATTTTGTATAGATGTATATATGTAATTTTGGTTTTTGGTTGGTGTTTTTTTTATTTGCTTTGTTTTTTGTTGTTTTTTTTTTTTTTGGTACCAAGGATCAAACTCAGGACCTTGCACTTGCAGGGCAGGCGTAGGCACCACTGAGCTAAATTCCCAGGCCTGTATACATGTACTTTTGTATATTTATATATTTAAATATGTTTTTTAAAATATTGACCAAACCCATTAGCATACCAAGAGGGACAGACAAGAATCTATTGGCATTAAAAGGCAAAATTACATCATTGGCTGCTGACATGTGAAATTAACCTCCTTCTCCTTCAAACCTCTAATATCATGTTATACTCATTCAGAATTGTCTATAAAAATATTATATTGCCTCTATACAGTATCCACCAGATATTTTTGGAACATAAAGCTCTGCAAATAAAGTAGCATTCAGAAATGCCATGACACAAGAAGCACTTAATTTTGTGACACTTCAACATTATTCATGTTCACACATTGTACATTATAGTAATCTGTTATGAAGTAAGTTCTAAGTAGCTTAAATCTGGATGGCTTCAAGTGATAAAGAGATAAATGCAAATGAACACATTGTACACATACTTTCAACTTGAAATGGCAAACTTGACAGTGGTTAATGGTAATCATAACTCAGTGCCTCTGCTAAAAACATTATTATGAATAAATACAAAACACTTCAGTAACTTAAAACCATCTTATGACTATAGAGAAAACCATTGTTATCTTCTTAAAAACATCTGTACCTTTATTTATCTATGGATTTACCAAAACCAGTATATATAGAGCCAGTTTGGCTTTTCACAGGACTAGTAGCCTGACACCTTCACTAAAAACAGACACTTCCAATTAACTCTGTCTTACTTAGGAGATGTAACTTTTGGCCAAGCCCAGAGTAGGAAGAAAGAAAATCAGGTAAGTCCCTACTGAAAAATAAAGGAAAAAAATCTATACAGCATGGTCTTAACTGTGGTTACACATTCAAAACATCTGGGGCACTTTAAAAGAATATTAATGTTTGGATGCCCTCACCAAGGATATTTACTTAATTGATTTGAGTGTAAGAATATGTTCATGAGCCCTGAGGTAACTTCTCCTTGACTATTAATAGTCAACAGTACTGACAAGATTTCTCAGCTAGTGAAACTATGAATGTCACAGAAATCTGAAAGTATAAATTAACAAAATCAGAGTTGAGGACACACCAAAAATGGCAAAAATCCCTTTACCTACCTAATTTGAATGTTAAAATTATATAAAATAAAATTATTAATAATTAAATTAATAACTAGAGACTGGATAAAGAAAATATGGGGTTTTTTATAAAATGGAGTACTACTCAGCCATAAAAAATGAGAAATTAGAGACATTTATAGCTAAGTGGATGCACATTGAGGTGATACTCTTAAGTGAAATAAATAGGACACACATGTATAAATACCAAATAGTCTCTCTGGTGTGAGAAACTGAAAGTGTAAATAAGGACTAAAATGTATAATAGGTAATGTGAAATAGGAAGAAAAGGGGCAAAGGGGAAGGAAGTGGGAGGGCTAGGGGAAAGGATAGAAGAGAATGGGATTAATATGAGAAAATGGAAAAATAGGAACAAAATCTTTGTAAATAGGGAGGACTGGAGGGGTTGAAGGGAGGGCTGGGCAAGGGTGAAAAATAAGAACCAAGAGAGATTATGTAAAGGTACAAATTTCCAATGATGAATGTCATTATATTGTATACCTAAAATGTACCAATGATTAGAATGAATAATCAGTAATGCAAAATAGGAAGAAAAGGTCCAAATGGGTAGAGGTAGTGGGAGGGGCAGGGGAAAGGAAAGAAGGGAAAGGAAAAATGATGAGAAATGGAAAAAATGGAAATAAAGTCTTTGTAAATAGGGAAGGGTGGAGGGCATGAAGGGAGGGCTAGGAATGGGGAAAAAATAAGAACCAAGATGCATTATGCAAAGGTACAGTTCCCAATGAGAAATGTAATTGTGTTGTATACCTAAAATGTACCGATAAAAGAATTTATGAACAACAAAAAATAACTATGTAAAGCAGTAAATTAAGCAAGCAAAGTAAAAAGTAACTAATATTAAGTAAAGCAAGGCTGCATTCTTAATCTGCTTGCTTACAAGAGAAACAGACACGGCATAGGATTCAAAAATACTATCAAAGTTGTAGAAAGAATGCTTTGAATTTGAAAGAATGAATGAAAAACTTCATGTCTATTATTTAAACAACTTGAGAAATGAACCAAACTAGACTTTCTTCATCCCTAGTTATTATTATCACTCTGCAAATTATCCAGCTTACATAAGACAGATGTAGTGATAGAATTGTTCATTTACTTGTTCCTGGTTTACTGTTACTATTTCAAGAAAATATTCTCTATTCCAACCAACCACAAGAGAGAGAAACATCTTCAGTGTCTATGGTATGTGGGATAAAAGCCCCTTAGTGGATCATACCTAAAGACTAGAACCTGGGGATATGTTTTATTACATGGCAAATGGGAATCAAGGTTGTAGATAAATTAAGGTAATTAAGGTTCCTAATCAAATGGACTGGATGGAGAGAATATAGAGTATACAATGTAATCACAAATGTTCTTATAAGAAAGGAAGGCAGGCAGCCATTCAGAATGATCCAGGAAGATTCAACAGCTTGTTGCTGGCTTTGAACATGGAAGGGGGTCATTATTTCAGCCAACAAGTCAGCTTTTGGCCCCTGCAAAAAAACAAAGAAAGTGTACTCTCCCCTAGAGCCACCTAGAAAGGTACACTCCTGTTGATACACTGATTTTAGCACAGTGACATCCACGTTGAACTTCTAACCTTCAGAACTTCAACTGCAAGATAATAGACATGTGTTGTTTTAAGCTACTACATGTGTAATAATTTGTTATACCAGCAATAGGAAATTAACACAGTGTGCATGGACTTAGGTCCTAAATATCTCTATCCCAGATTTAATCTCAGTTGGGAGTCCATTCTTAATGTCCTCAGCTTCAGACAATCTACTTAACTGTATCTAGCCGGCTACCCAGCTTCCATCTGGACACTTCATTCAATGCTTCTTGGCCTTTGACTTGCATTGTTCTGTTGATTTCAGTTTCACTTTTTTTCTTGGCTGAAAATTTATACCAATTAATACTTGGTTAAAAATATCCCTTTCAGCCTGACCCAGACTCTAAGAATATCCCTACCAATAATACACATACAAGTTTCATATGGGCACATACATGTTTCAATTTTTCATGCAGAGCTTAAACACTGTATTGCAAATATGTATTTATGGTAATTACTGTGAGGGAATTGTGTACACTTAATAAAGCGATCATTCAATAAAGTATTGATAGATGCTCAAAGATTTTTATTTTATTCCCTGTTCCTTGGAGTAGAAATTAGGATGTAGCTCTCCTAATGATAAAGGAAATAAATCTGCCATCTACTGGTATCCAATGAAAACTACAAGCAAAAAGCCTTGAATTCACTGTTGGCACTACATAGCTATAATATAGCATTTAATTATAAAAGCAAAATTTTCTCTCTTATTCTTTCATTAAAAATAATAACAACTTTGATGCAACTTTTTGAGTTTCTTCAAATACATTTCCCTTTTCTCCTAATTGCTGCATATTAACTGATAAGAGACCTAAATAAACTCGGAGTTACATAATTAAAGTTATAGTGCCATTATGAGAGCAAAATGTTAAAGATCCTTTCTATTCATATTGCTTGATTCAATATCTAAAATAATCTTTGAAATAAAATATTACTCTGTGTACCCACACCTATTTGTGTGCTCACACACTTACAAATATACACCCTTACCACATACAAGTATTTTCTTTTTATATACCCTCCAAGTCTTAATCAAAACTATAGATCTGCTGACTTACAGAGTAAAGAACATTTTAAGTATTATTGGATAATATAGTTCATCCCTTGATAAACAGATTATATTATAATGATAAAACCAATGCTGTTTTGACATATGTGTGTGTGTGTGTGTGTGTGTGTGTGTGTATATATGGTTTTCACTGTTTTAATTTGGGAATATGATGACACAATGGTTATAGTCATAATAATTTGATTCTTAAATTCACTTTGATTAACCTTTTGTTGCCTGAATTTCTGTATACTCTCTTTCTCTGAAGAAAATCTATTTCTCCAGTTTGGGGTAGAAGATTCCAACAAAGAAAGGATATTGATTCTATTACAGTTTCTCATCTGTACATAAATGACCAGGATTATCCTAATATGATTAATGTAAAAGTAAGTTTCTCAATGTACAGAAAGCACATTACAATGAACCAATGGCCATTGCAATCTAGAAGTCTACACCTCCAACAATGAGAATTTTCTAAATTTTCCAAACATGGATCTGAATTCAAGAAACTTCAAAACACATTTGGAAAAATTTATAAGAAATTGACATTCAAAATCATTCTCCAGTGGAGTAAAAACTTAGTAGCATGAGTTTCACCCAGTTGTAGATCCTTAGAAATGCCAGCAACCTGACTGACATAACTAAAATGTGGAGGTTGGTTTGTTACAGCAGTTGACATTACTCTCAGGAACAAATGGGGAGATCAAAAAGTTATACATGCATCCACTTTCGAAGATGAATGTGAACTTTATATACAAACATACTAATAAACAACTAATAAAATATAAAATAAAATAATTCATATGGGCCACAAAGTTACTACAGTGGAAAGAGTGAGACCCTATAATCTTGGTGTATGACTGTCAAAACTGAAAACTTTGCAAAATCTTACATCCTGTTCCCAGTGGGAATTAGCAAGAACACCCTTAATACCAAAAAGAACCTTGTCCTTTTGTCTTTTCTTCCTCCATTCCTGTCGTTAATATTCCCCTTCTCCCTTTCTGTATGCTTTCCTCAAAGAATTGAAGTGGTTGACGAAACAAGACAGCAGGAAGCAAGGGCACTGAGGATGTTGCCGCCTATGTCACAGACAATCCAGGAAAAAAATGAGAGTCAGAAAATACACAAGATTCTGATATATTTATGTGAAAGTTAAATTTGGACAAAAGCAGACTGTGTCTTTAGGTCACATAAAAAAAAAAAAAGGAAAGAGATGAATAGAGAGTAAGCATGAATCTTAACTATAAGAAGTCCATCTTGGTTTCCAGGGAGATTTATTTGACAGATTTCAATTTCCAATCTTTCATTTTTCATAAAATGTTAGAAATAATTTGTGAGTATATATTGATACAAATATGATAAAAGAAGTATTTTCTGTTATGTCCTAAATGTGAAGATGTGTTTATCATAGGATCCCACAATTCTACTGCTAGCTATGCACCAAAGAAACCCAAACTTCAGTGTGTTCAAGAGATATGTGGCATAATGTTCAGAGTAGCATAAATACAAGTAATCAACAGAATCTTAAATGCCTATCAACAACAGCAATCAATACAAGAAGCAACAATAAATGAATCTTGCAAACAAAATGTTTAGATAGGGAAAAGTTTACAGGTGAATGCATATTAAAATAGAAGAGAGAATACATGCAGTATGATTCCTTTTAGGGGAAATTCAAAATTAAACAAAACTAAGTATTATTATTTACAAAGGTGCACATAAGTGATAATGCAAGTATACTAAAAGTGCAGGAGATTTTAGTAATAAATTCAGGATAGTTGTAATATCTTTTAGAGAAGAAAGAAATGAGATGGACCTGGAAGGAGCACAGGGAGCTTCTAGATTTCAGCCATGAGTTGTTTCTTGACCTGGAAGCTATTTGTGTGAGGATCATTATAGTAATAATTGTATGTCCATGACTTATGCACTTTTATAAATCTTCTTTTAATTTTATTTAAATTTCTTAAAAACTCAACAAGGAAAGGAAAACTCAAAGAGTTATTTGTCCTCCATACTGCACTATGAACTCTGAGAGACCAGGAATTATATCTGTTTTGTTCACTGACATTATCTTACTAGTACTGAGCTCATAGCCTAGAACAAAGGAGCTCAACAAACATGTGGTTCCTATACGGATAAATGAAAGCAAAACTAAGTAAACCAATTGTTTTTCACTTTTAAATTTATCATCAAAAATAAAAGTGATTCTAAGAGTTAGTATTTATTGAACACTTACCATGTGTAAGGAATTGATTTAGGCACTTTATATACATCATTTTCATTTAAGTTTCCACAATAAATTTTTGAATTTGTCACTAATATTAGACTCAAACAAGTGAAGAAGTTGAAGCTATAAAAAAAATTTAATAACATTTTCAAGTTTATCAGCTAGTAATTAGTGGCTGGGACTCAATTCTAGATCCATTTTAGTTTAACATCTATATCCTTTTCCTGTTTTACTAATGGTCTTTCTGAATAAATTGCACTGACTAGATTACCAACTGAATTAATATGATTAGACAAGTTTTCAAACATGTGGTATCTAAAGTTGTGGTTTTTAACTATCTATGAAGATATCCCTCACTGAATTGTTTCCTGCACTGAATAGAGCGAGTTTTCATAGGGCCACTAGGTATTAGCATTTACTAGTATTGTGCGATGCTGAAAAGTGTTTACCTTTTGAATAATACTCTAGAAACCAAAAGAGCCAAAATTTCAAGAAGGTAAACACTGTTATTGACAAGAGCAGTAAAAATAATTCTATTTACCAAAAGTATATAGTTGCAAAGTCAAAACAAATTAAATCCACAGAAGGAGAAAACATGGTCATGAACCTTTGTGAATCAAAAAATAAAACTGTTTGATGTCCTAATGTGTCAGAATAAACAGAGATGCTCAAAAGGATAATAGAATATATCAAAAAGTATAAGAACAATCTATATTTCCTAGAGGATTCACTGCTCAAATATGAACTTCAAAACAATTGATAACAATGGATTATTACCCATTGAATAAAATAAGCCAGAAGTTCAGAATAGTATTAATTAATTGGAAAAGAAAATGTTCTTCTTTATAGTAGAATGCCAGGTAAATAAATATAGAAGAAATAATTGAGGAGAAAATTATCAATGCATAGAAATTGTTAGAAAAAAATTTGATGAATAATGATATGTATTTCCATAATCTCTCCATAATTGATTAGCTACAAAGAGAAACGTAATACAATTAGAATGGAAAAGTCTGGCAACTGCAATCTCAATCAAGTGAACAAATCTGACACCACTAATATTAATTGTCCTTGGATATGATGCCCTGAAAAGGATGCAGTGTCTCCTGTGATACCCCTGTCAAAATGATGCAACTTTTTTCTACTTTTAAGGAAACACACACACACACATACACACACACACACACACACAAACACACACACACACTGGCCTGTATTCTTAAAAATATCAAAGGCACCAAAGAGAGATGGCAAAAAAAGCTGTTTCAAGTTAAAAGAGACTAAAAAGACATCTCAGTGTGTGATGGGGGTGATCCTGGACTATATATAAAACCAGGAAATATATACCTGCAAAGGGTATTTTTGAAGCAATAAACAAAATTTAAGCACAGACTATAGATTAAATAGTAGTATTTTATTCCTGTAACAATTCCTGATTTTGATCATTTCATTAAAATTGCATAAGAAAATATTCCTCTTCTTGGGAAATTCATACTGAAGTATAAAGAAAAAGAAAAGCTTTCAAAGTTATAAAGTAAAATTTACTACAGTAGAAGAGAGGCATAACTGTAGTGGGAATATTAATATTTGATAGAATATAGAAATAAGATTTATAGAACTAATAGAAAATATCTAAATATGGACACTGCAGAAAGGGAATGTATTTTTTTTCAATTCCACATAGGACTTTTATAGAACTCATAATATTTTAAGCCAAAAGGAAAACCTCAGTAAATTTCAAATGAACAAAAATAGAGTGTATACCTTCTGACAAAAATAGGAAAAAATTGTTAATATGTATTTTCATAGAAGAAGCTTGGCTTCAACACATTACTGCCATATTACTCAGCTGTCCCGCTGCTGTGATAAAATACCTGATACACACAACTTAAAGGAGAAAGCTTTATTTCAATTTACTATCTCAGAGGTTTTTAAGTCCATGATCTGTTGGCTCTAACGCAGAGGTATCCTGGTGGAAGGGTTTGGTGAAAGGAAGCTGCTGAGCTCATGTTTGTTGTGAAGTAGAACAAGTTGAAAAAAGCCATGGAAAAGGAGACCAGAGATAGAGTCCCCAGAGTCAAATGCCTAGAACCCACTTCCTCCAACTAGGACCTACTTCCTAAGAGTCCATTCAGCTACGAACTCATTACTAGGCTAAAATGTAATGGTTCAGTGCCTTTACACTCCAATCATCTCTTCATGACTCTCTTAATCCTATCATGCTTATAATGGAGATTAACTAGCCCACTAGTCGAGAATAAATCTATTAGTTACCTGATAATAACTGATATTAGTTAACAGATATTTTGCTTATTTGTTAGAAACAGAACAAAATAAGCCTGTGGAAATAGAAGTAAAGAATAACAAAAGATAAACTTGAAAATGTGAATGGCAATAACAAATCAGAAAAATAATTTTACAATGGTGAGAGAATTTTTTTTTACAAAATGTTTTAATCTAGCTAAAAACCTTCAACATTAAAATATTAAGGCACCTGGGAGATTAGGACCTCTCCAAAAACACGGTGTTATCACCGAACAAATTTAAAAACTAGTTAAGGACCTATAACATTCATACAACATTGGGAGAAAATAATGGCGACAACTATGCATAAAAGCTAGAAAATGTAAAATGAGACATATTAGTCAACCCTAGACCACGTTCCTTTATCAAGCCTATTAGACTACACAGATCATTTAATCCAGAAAGCCATATTCTCTAACAACAGACAGTGGAGAAACCATTTTCATCAGTCCTTTCTATCCCTTCTGTGTAATGATATTTATAGTGTAGGCAACAACTGATCATTTCAATGGCAGAAAATAGTATAGGAGAGGGAATGTGATCAATCCTGGTATCTCTAATTAGTGTTCATATGGGTTTAGCTATGTCAAGAAAGCCCAGGAAAGGGCACAGCTGGTAATACTAATTACAGTTAAAGATCAAACAATTAAAATAAAATGATTTGCTTTGTAGAGGCTAAAGTGCAAGGCTAACAAAATTGGAAAAGCATCTCATATGTAACATTCAGGACGTGTTTTCAGGGAAGAATAGATACAGGTTGTAGGTAGCTCCAGTTGAAAGCTCAGAGAAGGAGTAGAAAGAGTATAACTGTGATTTCTGAAATTTTTAGGAGTGCAAGATTTAGGACAAAGAAACATAAGCATCTCTCAAGGAAATGAACTATTCAATATACTTTAGTAAATTATCTTTTGATATCTTATTTTTCTTTTTTATATTTGACCTAATACTAGTTTAAGCAAAGAACTCTGAATTAAAAATTGGTAATTTCCACTGAATTTCAAGATGAGAAGAACTTAGGTGTATAATTTAAATTTATGTGATTATTTTTTACCTTCTAAAAATTGTCATCCATAAGTATAGAATTAGTGACAAGAGACCTTACATACCATCTTTTTTGTTTGTTTTTTTTTTCACAGCACCAGGGATTGAACTCAGGACCTTGCACTTACCAGGCAGGTGTGGCACCACTGAGCTATATCTCCAGCCCACAAGAGAGCTTATAAAAATCTAAGATACCCTTTTTTTTCTGATTTCTAAATTCAGGCAAATATACAAGTTCTATAGTAAAATTAGTTTAAAAATCTTCATTAATTTAAAATATATACTGTTTTAGTCATGTAGATAATACAAATATATAAGACTCATTATGAAAAAATTAATGTGTCTAAGAAACACACTTTAAGCCTTATTCTACGTATTTCACTCTAGGAGCCCTGCAGTGGTAGATATACCCTGGAGGTCTCTTATAGCCAAGTCTCCATAAATGGATTAAGACACACTAAACAAATGTAATGCAGTAAATTTACTATTTTATTGAACACTGGACAGAGGGTCAAGTACTGTTCTGGATGGTTTTCTTACATTATCAGTAGGCCTGATGATAAACCTGCAGGATAAGATTTATGTTAATATTTCTCAGGCATTAAAATAGGCCAAGTGACCTGATTTAATAAGTAACAGGGCTGAGACTGACCCCCATGTCAACTTGAGTCCAGTCATCATATCATGATTGCTCTTTATGCCGACTTTATTGGGACCTTGAGAAAGTGAAAAACAAACAAACATTCATTCTGTCCAGGACAGGGAGAGAGTGGTTACAGGAAGTGGATGGTCAGTAAATATGCTTTCTGAACCATGGCCAGAAAGAGACTTTGAAAAATAAAATCACCCTAGTGTCACTTCCCAGTGAATATATCCATTTTAGTCTCCTGAGTACTAGCCTAGTTCCATAACAGAGAGTTAATTGTGTTCAGGTACTTGTATTTGTCAATAACCAAAATCTGGCCTTTCCCATTCACTTTTTGTGTTCCCCTGGCTAAAAGGCCCAGGATCCAAGTGAACTTGAAGGAAGTCAAAGCTTAAACTACCATCAAGACCAACAAGGGCTTCAGGCTAGAGGCAAAAGGACAGACTCTAGCCTCAGGCACCAGTTCCTCAATGGACAAACAAAAGGCTACCACTACAGACCTGAAGCAGAACCAAGGTAGGAGACAGCCTTCTGTGAAGGTAAAACCAACAATACCAGGAATTAGTATGAGACTACTATCTAAGGGACAGGGAACCAAGAACTTTGAACAGGTTTTTCCATATAAATTATGCTGCTACAAAAGCACTGGAGGTAATGATGTTCCTACATTAAATACACTGAGAATAGAGCAAAAGAATTGAATTCCTTCTAGATATACATCACCTAAACACAAGGAAAAGGACACATGGCTGCCATTTATACCAGGAATTATCTGTTCAAATAAAGTCCCAATCCATAATGGCATCTATTTCAAAGCTTTGTTCACACAAAGTCCTCTGCTTTCTGCTGTACTAATCAATCCTCCAAGTTAGTGTCCATATATCATTATAATAGAGCCATTCTAAACTGAATTCAATATGGTGACATGTTTACGATTCTTTTTTTTACTTTAAAGAACATTATGGAAGGTGTTTTTATTTTGTAATGCTATTAGCAAACTGTATTGCCACAAATCTTTAGATAATTCTTTCCAAACGAAACAAAGAACTCAAAAGCTATAATGGGGAAAAATGAACAAATGTGATTGTACTAACATTTTTTTATACTCTGTATATCAACATATACCATAAATTAAATGAAAATTACTGTAAAGGGAAGACAATTTTTGTAAAACATACAATAGGCAAAGAATAACGGAATACCTGATGAATTTTTTAAAGAAATATCCAATTTAAAAAATGTATTTTTTACATTTTTATTTTTATTGAAACACAAAGTATTTCAATAGCCAAGTCTCTAAAGAAGTAATATAATTCATAAATAAAAATATTAAAGGAAACTCAATCACAATAATAGTGAAGGACATACAAACTAAAACAATAAACATATTTTATTCATTAAAAATTTTTGACCTTATATAAAATGTAACAGAAGCCATAGAAGTTAGCTTCTGGCCTACTCTTCAAGGGGATGAGCAGTTTATATTTTCACTCTATGAACTCTAAGACTCCATGAAATGAGCTCTTCCCTCTGTTGGAAAGATCACATCAATAGGCACTGAAGAAGAAAGTCTGAGCTGAGGCTCCCTTCCATAATTTCCAGCAAGGCATTGGCCATTTGAGTGAAAATATCCTTGGAACTCTAGACTCAAGCAGACACTAGCTGAGTCCCACTAACTGACCCCAGTCAATGGGTAGCAGAAAAAATTTGTGTTTATTTTCTTTCCAGTTTTGAAATCATTTGTTAAATAAATTGACCAAAGTAGACACCAACTACTAAGTACCACATAAATTAAAAGAGAACTTTTTTTAAGATATGAAGCAAAACAGTCAAGAAAAGTTAGAGGAAATTCCATTATAAATGATACAAATTTCAAAAAAGAGAATGAAGAAGGAGAAAGGGGGTTGATAATATCAATAATATGAGATGCAGCAAAAATGAATATTATATCTAGCAATTAGAAACTCATTGGCAACTTCAGTAATAATTTTAGTAGAGAGAATTAAACTAAAGAGTGAATAAAAAGCTAGCACTTCCATTCCTCGGTATGTATAACAGGCAAAATTTCTACATAGATAATGCACACAGTGTTTGTGTTAACCATAGAGGGAGAAAACTACAAACAACTTCTAAGTCATGGAAGGAAGAATGTATATATAAACTATTAACAGATCTTGTTTCATGCGAGTCACAGAAGACTGTGCAGTTGCCCATCCATATCTGGAACTTCTGCATCTGTGGATTCAAACAATCATGGATTGAAAATACTTGAAAAAATTGTGTCTGTACTAAACCTAAAGCAAACTGTACAGTCAAAAATTCCAAACTATATAGAATTTTTAATAGTTATTTTCTATGCAAATAGCATTCTGAAACAACTATTTTTAGAGCATTTACCTCATTTTAGTATTATTAAGTGATCTAGAAATGGTCTAAATACATAGAAGGATATATTACATGCAAACCCTATACTATATTATATTAGGGATATAAACACCTGTCAATTTTGCTATCTACGTGAGGCCCTAGAACACATTCACCATTATTAGAGAGGTGTGACTATACATAGCATAATCTTTTTTAAAAATGAAGAAATAAAGCTACATATATCTTACATATATATATATATGAGAATATAATAGGTATGTATGTATGTATATAATGGAAAACGCTTTTTAAAACAGGATAATGGTCATCTTCCTTGTTCAATGTTGGTTCTGTACTTTGTGCTTTGCCAGACGCAGAGCAGCATGTCCTTGAATAAGAGATTTATATTTGAGGAGAGATGGCTCTGCCAGTGTACTGAGCTATTGAAGCAACAGTTGAAGAGGAGGTCAAAGCTCAGAAGACCGAGGTTAGGAATTTACTTTTATCTGAACTTTCTATTATCTGCCTGTCCCTTTTTCTTTCAAAGAGGATAGATTTCTTTTTCTCCCAAGGTTTGAGATGATGCTCTGGGGCCATTTATGGGTTGAAAATTGACCAGTGGGGGAAAATCTCTACCTTTTGACATTCTCTCTCCTAAGTCCAGGACCAAAATAGAGCTGCTGCTGCTGCTGCTTCCTCTTCTTTTTCTTCTCCTGCTGCTGCTGCTGCTGCTGCTATTTAAGGACATACTGGGTTATTTGGCTATTTGGCTATTTAAGATACTGGGTTATTTGCTGAGATCTTTGGGGTTTAACTAGTTGAAAGAATTTCAGGCAACTACAATATGACCACTAGAATGTAGTGATCTGTTGACAGGACATTAGTAAGATGAAAGGAACAAGATCAGGACTAAAAGATTGTCTGAGCAAGGATCCACAGAGTTTTTCTCAGAAAGCTACAGTTTGGGTATTTACAAATTGTACTCAAGAATGAAAATACCAGTAATAAGGACACTTGGCTGTACCAGTGAGCTGTTCCTGCACTATTGGATACTCAAGGCATTGGAGTGCAAACATAAATGAATCATCAAAAGCTTGCTGTCCTTGTTGACTTTTTTGTGTATTAGAGAAGTCAGAATCTTTCTGCTCCATATACCATGGTTGTTTCTAAATTGGTTTTAGTTTCATGTATTATATCAACAAGACTTAATCTAATTTGAATTCTGGAGTTTGCAGGGACATAAGCCTTCAATTGTCTTAATAAGATGACTTTTTTGAAAGATAAAAGAGCACCCAGCATCTCCTTGTTGGAACAATATCTTGAGAAAACAGAAACATGAATCATAGCCTAAGAAGATGCTCTGTTGCAACTTTTTGTCATGCTACCATTTGTAAATACTTCATAATGAATTTCAGGATAAAATAATTAATTCCTCAACATTTAAGATTCATGCCTGAAATGGGAATAACAAGTTTCTTAGAATGTTCTAAAATATGCTTACATCTCTAACAACTTGCTTGAGGCTGTTCAGTCTTTAGGGTTAAATTATATATGGCGCTTTGATCAGATTCCATTTTTGCTACTTATATAGAGTGAATGACCCTAAGTACAGCAAAGACTTTGCTCAGACTTGAAGTCTGATTGTAACCCAGTTTTCCATCTGTAGATGGGTGGTTTAATACATCTTTTTTTTTTTTTTTTGGTACCAGGGATCGAACTCAGGACCTTTCACTTGCAAGGCAGGTGCCAGAACCACTGAGCTAAATCCCGACCCCTATACATCTTTAACTGTTATCTTTGGCTAAAATGTTTTACACCATCACTTCCCTACCCTAAAGGGTAAATATAAAGAAGTAAATCACTTGACAGTTTTAAAGTATCATTTTTTACTTGTAGATTTGGAAATAGGGTATGACCTGAAGATTAAAATGTAATCCTAGATTTATAATGTGGGGCATAGTAAAATACAAAATTTATCCAGAGAGAAAATAAGCTTCTCCTTCTTAAAACCTAATCAGGATTATGCTCTATGGGCAAAAATGAAATTTAGTGTGGGGAAAAACTAATTTTTTTCCCCAGAGTAAGATTTTTTTTTCTACCAAGATTGAGAAAGTTTTCTAAAGACAAAGAGGGAAATAGGCATGTTTTTCAAAATCTTAGCTTCAGAAATAGCCTCAATTCCTAGAATTAAGAAATACCCTGCTAAGATATTTTTCTTTATTCGGATATTACTTTTACTTTCTTTACCTTTTCCTATAGTAATAAAAAAATGTAACAACTCAAATGGATGGCCCAAAAGCCTTCTTATGACTTTCCTCAACCATAAAGTCTTAATCCCAAATCCTGTCTTATTAGACATTGCAACATTGCACCACCTCGTGTCAGTGTCCAGTGTATTGCTTTTTTACTCCAATTGCACTCTTCAATACATACTCTGTGATAAGCAGTGAAGTTTCTTTAAGCACCACCTCCTTAAAAAGAACATGGCGTTCAGTTCATGTTGAGGGTGCTGGAGAGGCACAACAGAAGGAAGAGGCTATCCTACATTTTCCAGGGGAGACTGGGGTTCAGTGTTGTGGATGTGAAGATACGCAATGGAGCACTGCCACCAGGCTTGGATCTGAAACATGGTCCCTCTGCAATCTCGTTACACAGAAACAGAGATCCCAAGCACTGGACATAATCTCAGGGTCTTCTGGCCCCACTGGTACCTAGTCACCCCCACATGGCCCATACACTTTCAAGGCCTCTTGCTCCCCACTAAGTAGATTTCCACTGCATACTCATACTGGTGATTTCTGGCCACCTGCAGCACTACTGCATTCTTGAGTGCTGCCTACTGCTCACCCAGCAACTCCAGACCAGCCTGGGCAAAGGATTAACTTCTCTGCTAACTTATTAACTGCCTTGTTAACTGACCACACCTTCTCCCAAGGTGTGAACTTCTTCCAGGTTTACACTCTTCAGGTGCTCTTTCTCCACCCTGGTGTACCCTATCGAACTTTCTTATGTCCCATGTCATTTATCCCATTGGGTATTGTTTATATTAAATTTCCCTTATTCAACACACCATGTGACTTCTATCCCCTGATTAGATCAGGATTGCTATGCCAGGAGTACCTTGAATTTAGTAGAAATGACACTGCCTGTAGGAGCTCTATATATCCACTCTTTTTCTGTTTGTTATCCATTTTTATGCACTACTTGAATGATCTTTTCCCCTAGCTCAGTGATTTTTTTTTCCCTCTCCTCTCTTCTACCAATTCTACTACCAGTCAATACTATTGAAATTAAACTTACTACAATTATGCTATCACACACAAAAAATGATAAACTTGTGTATAAGGCAAGTACTATTCCATGTGCTTTAAATATATCATTATTCCTTTTTACAACAATTCTGAAAGGTGGATTATTTTTCCAATTTAAAGATATGTGAAACATGGCTCAGAGATGTTTAAAACTGTACCACATGGTTACTGATGTAACTAAAATCATAAATATGTTTGATTCTAAGGCTGTGCTCATTCCATTACTGCTTCAAGCAACTTTCTGCTTTAAAAGCATTTATTAGTAGCCTATTGCTTCCTGAGCCCAAAGCAGTTACGACCTTGAACATGAAATCTTCTCTGATCTTTCCTCTTCTGCTTCTTGTGACATCACTTTTGCTGGATATTTAATAATACTTGGCAATCTGTTTTGAGTTTAATACATTTATACTACACACCTTGAAATTTAAGATTAAAACTTTTTAAATATATTTATTTTTATGCCCCATCTTTATCACTTGAGCTTCTAGTTTCTATATTAATTCATTTTTATCTTTCACCCGGGGGAAAAAAATAGAGATCTGAGAAAACTAACTTCAATTAAGAGACTTTTTCCAAATACATTAATAATTAATGACAAGGAAAGGAAGAAGAAACAAATACAATAGCCCTGTGGCTTTTGTAGTAAAATAGTTTAATTTTTTTCTGAATTTCTGACAAGTATGACAAAAATACCTATACTTGTATAGATATTACTGTGGTGTAATTTCCACTAGCTATTCTACAAGAGGAAATAGTGCTTTTACTTTATTACTAAGCTATAGTATGCATGAGATTTTGTTTTGTTGTTTCCTTCTCAGTATAATTCTAGCACCTTGCACAATGGCAGGCCCAATAAACATGCAACAAATGCATGGAAAAATAATTTTTGTAATAAGTGAAATAAATTTTCTCAAGAAGGAAGTAAAATATTAATGAATATCTTACCAAAAAGGAGAGAAAGGAAAATTGTTTTTAGATATTTCTATCATCATGTAAATGTAACCTTTGGTCACTATCTAAGCCTAAAGCTTATAGGACTAAAAGAAAGTAAGAAGTTGGAAAGGAAAAATGTTTGAGTAGAAATGAAAGCTAATGTCCCGCCTACAGGTAACTGACTTATCTAATTCACAATGATTCACATTTAATACCTTAGAGCATGGAGTAATAGGGACTGGATTTATGATCCCACCTGAAAGCACATGAAACAACAACAAACCTGAGTATATATAAAACAATAGATTTCAAGGGCACTGAATATTAGTCAATAAAGAATAGCTTGTCAGTATATTTCATGCTGCTACAACAGAAAACTACAGACCAGATAACTTACAAACAGTAAAAATTTATTTCTCATAGTTCCAGAGGCTGGAAAGTGAAGTATCTGGTGGGAGCCTTGTTGCTGCATCATCCCATGGCAGAGGCAGACAGAAAGGCAAAGGGGCATATTGGCAGAGGAAGAGAAAAAGAGAGAACGTGTGTGAAGTCAAACTCACTCTCCTATAAGGAAACATTCCCACAATAACAAACCCACTTCCTTAATAGTAACATTAATCTATTCATAAAGGAGGCTCTCCCTAATGCAAATGTTTCCCATTAGGATTCACCTCCCAACAACACTGCATAAGGACCAAGTGCCAGCTTGTGAAATTTGGGAAACACATTCAATGCCATAGGGGACCATGAAGCCAAACAATAATGAGTGAGTTTTAGGATTACCTCTTTTTATGACCTTGCTAATACTTTTCATCTCACAGAACAAATACAGGGAGCACCCAGGAAGTGCTTAGTGGCTTACCAAAATTGATAATCCAAACAGATAATCTAAAACAAAAGAAAAAAAAAAAGCACACAACAGATGACTAGAAAGAACTGCACATCCAGATCTCTAGATCTCCAGAGGATCCTCTTTGAATAATTTGAAGACCTTTTAACTTATACTTCAAGAAAACTGCCACTAATGTAAAGAAAAACTTGAAAATGAGAGTGATCATACCTAGATCTCACACAGAGGTGGAATAGTGCCTGCTCAAGTAATCAGATTTATGTAACCTCACAATTCACGGGGCAAAATGAAGGGGGCCTCAATAAGCCTACACTAAATGTGGCTTTTGTCCCATTCAACAAATCTTAAAAGCTAGCTCTAAGAAGAGCAAATTGTTTTTCATAATTTGACTATTCCAGAACAACACCCAAAAATATAAAGTTACAAAAATACGCAGTATTCAGCAAGGTAAAAAAATCACAATACCCAACATCCAAACAAACATTGCCATTCATGAAAAAACTTTAAAAAACAAGTTTCAAGTGTCTGAAATTAAAAATATAATATATCACATTAATGATTTTTAATTTTAAAAGATAGATTTAAAAACACAGAAATACAAAAAAACTAAAATGAAACAAAAACGAATCAAAGGATTTTTTTTTAAATTACAGAAAAATCAGAATGCCTTAGTACAACTTAAAAATGCTTAATATGTGTGTAATTAGAATTCCAAAGAAGGTGAAAATATTTTTAGAAATAATGGTACAAATTTTTAAATTTAATGATCACTGTAAATGTATAGACAAATGAATCTCAATGAACATAAAGTGTAATGAACACTGAAAAAATACATACAGGAACACTATAATCAAATTGCTCAAAATAACTGACAAAAAGAAAATATTAATAATATCTAAAGAGATGTTCACAGAAGAACTGGAACAGATTTCTTATCCAAAAACACTACGAAATAGATGGAAGTCAAACAATACAAAGTGCTGTAAAAAAAAAAACAACAAAAAAAACTAAAAACCAAGAACCAAGGAACATAGATTACTCAACAGAAATAACTTTAACTGCATCTTACAGATTTTGATATATTATTGTTCCATTTATTCAGTGATATATTTTTCAAAAAACTTGAAATGTTCTCTTCTCCATTGATTATTTAGTAGTATGCTTTTTAATGAACAACTGGAAGTAACTATTGCTGATTTCCAATTTTATTTTCCATGTTGTTCTATTAGCTGCTAGTTCTGTCCATTCACTGAGTGTGAACAAGTTGAAATATGGTGATGACTAGCCTCATTTCGTAGTATTCCCTTACATTTTATTGTTTTCCCATATGTCTTCCTTTGGATATTGCTACGTCTATGAATGTTCTCTCAGTAGAACTCAGAATCATTTGAAAATAATTTAAATGATTTAAACATGATTCTCAGTTCAAACTTTGTAGTGAGCTTTGACTCTTTTGTCTTCTCCATTCTTTTTTCTGGTCAAACAGGTGCTATTGATTTTTCCTTGGTAATAACTTAAGCATCATTTTTCTGATTTCTTCCTCTTCAATCAGTTTTACACACCATTATCAAATTACAGTACTAAAACAATACTCTCCTTTTGCTAAATTTTTAGTAGGCCCAAATTCTTCTAATATAATTTCTTAATTCCTCTGTTTGCTGCCTGCTTTTCAAGATTAATTTTCTGTTCTCTAACACAAATCTTCTGTTCCAGCCAGACCAATTGCCTTCTGTTCTTTAAACTAACATAATAGTACATTGATTAGAAACTTTTAGTGTAAAACTCAGAAATTTTGCATAGTGAAAAACAAGGGAAGATCATGTAATGAAAAATATCAAGGGTAAATTTGTAAGCAAAGATGAATCCAGGTTTTGAGTTATGAGAAAATCTATTTTCTGGTTTTTGGGCTCTATTTTCTTTCGTGTTGGCTTTGTTTATAGAACAGTTCCCTTTGCCTATAGGAAAACTGGCTGTCAGGCAATTACATCTTCTAGGGTTAGCAGTTCCTGTAGAGAGTATCAATAGATTTAGAAAAGATCCCGTGATTCTTTATTATGGAATAATTTAATCATAGTTATCTCATGAATTACTTATAAAGTGGTATCAAATCAGCTTGAGCCATCTGATCTACAACAGTAGATCCCTAAGAAAACTTCAAGTTCTATTAGGAGAAAAGACAGAAGGTAAAACAAGAGATTTCTACTACCAACACATTGTGAATTCACAATAGCCAGGACTTGGCTGCAATTAGAGCCTCCTGCATGTGGCTATCACATACCACATTTGCAACAGATATTTGATGAAGGCCAGTCTTTATTTTTCGATTGCAGGCTTTCTCTATTGTTATACTTTCCTCTTAGAGCGCCTCTCAACTTTGCTATGTCCTATTACAAATTGACACTTGAATTTTTTCTTCTTTACATTATATTTTCTAACCATTCCAGCTATCAGCATTTTAAAGAGCTTATCCTGTTTTAATCTCTTATAATTTTATCCTGTAGTTTGTTATTATTTTCATGTCTCACATTTATTCTTTGCACATATGTCTAGTTGTAATTAAATTAAAAGAGTGTAAAGACAGAAAATTGTGTTTATGCTTAGATGATATTTTCCATGGTAATAAGTGTTTTATTCTTCAGTTTGAATGCAAATATGTGTATGCAAACATGTGTAGCCATGATTAGAAAAGTTTATTTTATAGTCATAAAAGATTAACATATTAAATTACTATTAAAGTATTTACTCAAATATTATAGTATCAAAATCATAAAGTAAAATCAATTGAAAATATAAAGAGAAGTGGTGAAATTAAAAATTCCTATTGGGAGCTTTAGCATTATTTTAAAATTTCATATAAATTTGTGTATTATAATAAAGTTGATTAGTTAATAAATCTCTAATATTTATCTGGCACAGAGTATATTATCTCTTCACTACTTGTAGAAAACTATCAGATCTTTTATTCTGATGTTTTTATCTGACATCTTCTTTAGAACACTTATCTTTATGGCAGACCGTCATTCTCTGATTTTCATATTTGTCACTTTTGCCACAATTAAAATATTACTCAATATAAAATTAGACATGTTTTTTCTATACCCTAAATATGATAGCCTCTGCAATTTATAATGTAGGTCTTTTTTTAAATCTCTATTCACTCACTCTCAATAAGTAAGGCTATGGTTTATACAGACAGGACCCCTTCACTGAATAAAATAATGGACCTATAATAAAACATTTAGTACAATGTATTCTTATTCTTGTAATAGAAAATCTTAAACTACAGTTTTGAATCTATACTTAAGAATAGCAGAATATAACACAAATTAAGATTATGTATATTTACCCTTAAATCTTGGCACTGCTTTCTTGTATATGAGTTTGTCATTATAAATATTTACATTTGAATGCAAGTATGCATATTTGAAAATCCATACTTATACACACATTATTGCTGCAGCTATACCACCTGAGTGCTTCATGTCAGCCAGTAATGATTTTTAGAGTTGGTTAAACTATTCAAAAACATAGCTTTTAATAGTAGTTAATGGCAGAGAACAAGGCATAGAGAAAGGCAGCTGTAAATAAACCTCTAGGAATCACTGTGAATATGCTACACATGCGTGGATATGTGCCTCTTAAAAGCAACTCTTTGTGAGAAATGCATATTTTAATGAACAGAACATTCAAATATAGCTTTACATTCTCATTTGTCTTCAGAAATTTAAATTATGGTTCCATAGTTAGTGCTGAATTGGGCTTTTTTTATGATGATGCTCCCTTACCTTTTAATTAGCTGAGCTTCATGACATGTTTTGGTTTTTTTGTTTGTTTGGTTGGTTTTTTGGGGGGCGGTTTGAGACAAGGTCTCGCTCTGTCGTTCAGGCTGCCCTTGCACTCACTATGTAGTTAGTCTGGAACTCACAGGGATCCTCCAGGCTCAGCCTCTAGGGTGCTAGAATTACGGGCGTGGCCACATGCTACACGCCTGGCTTCATGATATGCTTTTGTAGCCATAGAAAATTGACAAAATCTGTCCTTTCACTTCTGCAATTTCAATTAGAATTCCTTCATGTGTAAATACCGAATAGTTTCTCTGGTGTGAAAGTGTAAATGAGGATCAAAATGTATAATAGATAATATGAAATGGGAAGAAAAGGTCCAAAGGGGAAAGGGAAGGGGAAGTGGGAGGGGTAGGGGAAAGGAAAAAATATGAGAAAAGGAAAAAACAGAAACAAAGTTTATAAATAGGGAGGGGTGGAGAGGTTCAAGGGATAACAGGGGAATGGGGAAAAATATAAGAACCAAGATATGCCATGTAAATGTATAAATTCCCAATGATGAATGTCATCATATTGTGTATCTAAAATGTACCAATAGCCGGGGATTTAGCTCAGTGGTTCTATTGCCTGCCTCACGAGCGCAAGGTCCCGAGTTCAATCCCAGGTCCCAAAATAAAATAAAATAAAATGTAGCAATAAACTTAATGAATTAAAAATATTCCTTCATCTTTCGCTTTTCTTTTTTTTTTTTTAAACAGTATTCTTTACTCTTTTTCAGTACAAGGGATCAAACTCAGGACCTTGCTTTTACAAGGCTGGCCGCAGAACCACTGAGCTAAATCCCTGTCCCTCATCTTTCATTTTTCTGAGGGCATGTAGCATACCAACTTGGAGTTACAGATTGTTAATGACCTACATTTAGATTTTTATTATACAATGTGCATAAATTGGGAGAAAATCAGGAGCTTTGCTGAATTTAAATTTTTTCTTATTAGCTTTTTCTTTACTCTATTGGTCTGTTTTAAACTGCGGGCCGACTCAGACTTTTGTTCCATTGCTCAGAATCTACCTTCAATTCCTTAAGTTTGTGGGACATCCTTGGCCATAGAGTTGTGAGCTTGGATAGCTCTATCACTAACCAATCCATTTTAACCCCAGGGTCAAGTTTCTCAACACTAATACTCTGCCTTGGTTCTGAAATGTTTCCCCTAGAGACCACATTAAAAATACTTTCTTAAGGTAATATCTCAAAAGCTTCCCCAAAGTGCACCTTGGGCAATTTAAAAAAGAAAATCAGTATTTAGAGAGTGGATTGGAAAGGTTCGGTTTTTACCACTGTCGTATTTTAAACAGTGCACTAGATATCCTTACAATACTTTCAACCACTCCCAAATAAAAATTAGCAAAGAGTTCCTATTTTAGGTTTTTAAATCTTCATAAGAAAATCAGAACAAGATAACAGTATGCAGACTTAGAATCTTATTACGTTTATTCATAAATTGTCCTGGATGACAAACTAAAAGGGTTTATTTTCAGATCTGCAATGACAAATCCTTCCTATTGTCTTTCATTCATAAGATCTAGCCTAAGTTTGAGCAGTAAATGGTTATTTTTGATCCCTTTCATTGATCCATTTCATTGTACACTAAACATAATATTTTTTGAAAAGAATAACTTGCACAAATTGTGAAGATATAACCAAGGAAAAATTGTCATGAAAATATATTATTTCTTTAAAAGAATTTATATTAAACTCCTTTCTGGGTTAGTTTGTGTTCTACCAATGATATTGATTATTTGTACATTTTAAGCATCCTTTATACTAAAGAAAAATACTAATATCAGCCCTAAGGTGCTGTTCCAGTTACAATGTTCACTACAGTGTTTCATGAAGTTAGGTGAAGACACATGCTATCAGCATAACTTTTAATTATGACATACTGACAGTATTTTTTCATGCCTTTATTTTATAAAATTAAAAAACAAAAACATGTTATTTTTAAAATTTACATCAACAGAGTAATTGACTTTTCAAATTTAATTCAGTTACATTCAGAAAACGTGATTTGCATCACTTGAATGTATTAATTTTATTGAGACTTGCCTTATGGCTCTAAGTATTACTTGTCTTAGTAAATATCTCAAGTGAATTTGTAAAGATGTATACTATGTTCTTGTTTCATGAATTCTTTAAATATCAATTAGATCAATTTGTCTGTATTTTTATTGATTTTTTATATCTGTCATTAAGCAAGAGGCGTTACAATATTATAAATATGGATTTGCCTGTTTATTTTTTCATTTTTTAGTTTCAGCTTCATGTATTTTGAAACTCTGTTATTAGGTACACAAATGTTTAATTGTTCTTTCTCTTGGTGAATTGATCCTTTTTTTCATTATGATTACTCAGAAATATATTTTTTTAGTATTAATATAGCCTTTTGATCTTTCTTGTGATGTATTTTAGCTTGGTAAATCCATCCTTTTAGTTTTAAGTGGTTTCTCAGTGTTTAATAGGTATTTCTTTTTCTTTTTTTTTTTTTTTTTTTTGGTACCGGGCATTGAACTCGGGTCCTTGCGCTTGCAAGACAGGCGGTGGAACCACTGAGCTAAATCCCTGGCCCCTAATAGGTATTTCTTATAAGCTTTGTATTAGGTTTTTTTAAATTGTGCCATAAGAAATTAGCACATTGCCTTAATTAGCACATTGCTCTATTAAGTCACAGTCCTGTCAATCAGGAGTACAATAATTCTGAGCTGGGTTCTCTGCTTAGGGTTTCCAGTATTGATATTGAGAAAAGGAGTCAGTCATGTTTGCTTCCAGGAATGAATTTGGGAGTATTGCTTCCCTTTCAATTTCATTGAAGAGTTTAAACAGTAGTGGCACCAGTTCCTCTCTAAATGTGTTGTAGAATTCAGCAGTGAAGCCATCAAGGCCCGGCTTTTCTTAGTTGATAAGTTTTTAATTACATTTTCAATTTCATTGGTTGATATTGGGTTGCTCAGAATTTTTAGGTCTTCTTCATTCAACTTTGGTAATTCATATGTATCTAGGAATCTGTCCATTTCTTCTGTGTTTTCCATCTTATTGGCATATAGGTTTTGGAAGTAAGTATTGATGATCCTCTGGATTTCTGCTGGGTCTGTTGTAATTTCACCCTTTTCATTCCTAATTGCATGGATTTGGGCCTTTTCTTTCCTTTTTCTGATAAGGTTAGCTAAAGGTTTGTCAATTTTGTTGATTCTTTTGAAGAACCAACTCTTGGCTTCATTGATTTTTTGTATCGTTCTTAGTCTCCATTGCATTGATTTCTCCTCTGATCTTTATAATTTCCTCCCTTGTATGAGCTCTGGGGTTGTCCTGCTCTTCTTTTTCTAGAAGCTTGAGGTTCAGCCTCAGGTTGTTTAATTGGGCTCCTTCTGCTTTCCTAATATGCATATTCCCTGCTATGAATTTCCCTTGTAAAACTGCTTTTATTGTGTCCCATAGATTCCGATATGTTGTATTGTCATTGTCATTTAATTGAAGGAACTGTCTGATTTCTTCTTTAATTTCCTCTGTGACCCATTGGTTATTCAGAAGTGTGTTGTTCAATTTCCCCGTGTTTATGAAATTTTTCCACTTTCTGTTGCTATGGATCTCCAATTTCATCTCACTATGGTCTGATAATATACAGGGGACAACTTCAATTCCTTTGCACTTACTTAAACATGTTCTATGTGTGAGTAGGTGGTCTATTTTGGAGAATAACCCATGTGCAGCTGAGAAGAATGTGTATTCTGATTTTGTGGGGTGGAAAACTCTGTAAACATCTGTTAAGTTCATTTGTTCAAGAGTTCGATTGAGTTCTATTATTTCATTACTTATTTTTTGTCTAGTTGATCTATCTATTTGTGACAGTGGCGTGTTGAAGTCCCCCACTACAATTGTATTATTGCATATATGGCTTTTCATGTCCGTTAATATTTGTTTTATATATTTGGGTGCACTAGTGTTTGGTGCATAAATATTTATGATTGTCATCTCTTCCTCTTAGATTCTTCCCTTTACAAGGATGTAGTGTTCTTCTTCATCTCTCATCCGTGTTGGTTTGAAATCTACTTGATCTGCCAAGAGGATAGCTACTCCTGCTTTTTTTCAGGTTCCTGTCACATGAAGTATTGTTTTCCACCCTTTAACTTTCAGTCTATGAGTTTCCTTTGGAATTAAGTGTTTCTTCTATGCAGCATATTGTTGGATTTTGCTTCTTGACCCATTCTGCCAGTCTATTTCTTTTGATTGGTGAATTGAGACCATTAACATTGATGGTTATAACTGAAACGTATTGACTTGTCATTGTCATGACTTTTTCTTTTTGTTGGTTTCTCCCCCTTTACATTTAATTTTTTGTCATGCCATATGGATTCATTTTGCTTTGCTTCCCAGGGTTGTGATCCTCATTGTCTGTTCCTAGGCTATTGTGTAAAATTCTTTGGAGTGCTGGTTTGGTATTCACGAAGTTCCTAAGGTGCTCTTTGTCATGAAAGTATCTTATTTCTCCATCAATTTTGAAAGATAGTTTTGCAGGGTACATCAATCCTGTTAGAGGCTGTTTTCTTTTAGGGCTTGGAATATGTCACTCTAAGCTCTTCTTGCCTTGATGGTTTGTGTTGAGAAGTCTGCTGTGATTCTGATGGGCTTTCCTTTGTATGTGATTTGTTTCTTTTCTCTAACTGCTTGTAGAACTTTGTTCTTCTGTTGAGTTTCTGGAATCTTAACAATTATATGCCTATGTGTAGATTTTTTTTGATCAAGGCTATTTGGAGTCCTATATGCCTCACTTATCTGTATGTCAAGCTCTTAAAAAATATGGAACACGTCACGAATTTGCTTTCAGTTTTGTACATAATATAAACCCTGCTGTACATTAGTACTTGTCAATAAAACATGCAGATATTTAGATAAGGATATTTATATAAAATTAAAGATATTTAGAAAATATATATATTTGCCTTTATCATTACCATGGTTTTCTACATGTTCATCTATATTCATATTCTATCTAGTATCCTTTCATTTTTTTCTTAAAAGAATTTTAAAATATTTTTAAAAGCAATGATAGCTTGCTGAGATGAATTCTTGTATGTTTGAAGAAGCCTTTATATTACTTTTGTTATTAAAGCAGTGCTAAGGAAAATTTATAGCACTATTTTTCTTAAAGACAGAAAAGAGGAAAACTGAAATCAATAATCTAAATTTCTACCCCAAGAAAACTAGAGAAAGAAGACCAAAATAAACCCAAAGCAAAAAAAGGAAGAAAATAATAGAGATCACAGCATAAACTAATAGGAACAGAAGATAATTAATAGAATCAAATACTGGTTCTTAAGAAATTGATTAAGTCCTTAGAAAATCCAACAAACCTAAAGAGGAAACAAATTAACAATATCAGGATTATTGGCAAAAAAATTAGAATAAGTATAGTACACCAATTTTCACACATTATCTAGGGAAAAAAAAACTAAAGGAATGATAATATGCACTGTTACCAAGGACATAGGGAAATAAACCTTCTAATATTTTACTAGCAAAATTATACATAGCCACAAATTGTTTTGTAAAAACATGTAGAAAAACACACCTTTGTATCAGTAATCTATATGTTAGGAATTCATAATTTAGTGATGTAATCCTAAATTTAACATAAAAAGGTGTTTATTGGAGTCAGCTTACAATAAAAAATCTAATTGATAAGGGAGATTAATTTTTTTATACAGTCATATTATAGACTAACATGCAACTGTTAAAAATGGAGGACAACTTAAAACATTTGGCATTAGGTGTGGTGGTGCATGCCTGTAATCCTAGCACTCAGTAGGCTGAGGCAAAGGAATCACTGCAAGGCCAACCTGGGCTACATAGTGAGTTCAGGGCCAGCCTGAACTGCAGAGTGAAACCCTGTTTCAAAAAAAAAAAAAATTTGGCTAAGAATGATATGCAGAAGATATTTTGCAAATTGGCTAGATGAATTTCAGTGTTGTGTTCAATATTACTGATCACAATTTTTAAGTAAATTAAGCATAAACACCCTGAATATGTGGCTATGTGCATGTATATATTTACTTTCAAGGGGAATGATATAGTAATAAGTTGCACCAACCTATAAACTTATCTATTACAATTGACTAGCTCAGGTGTTTGAGACCATTAAATTGTTTTATTTGTTACAAGAAGCACAAATTTCTTTATAATTATAAAAAAGAAGTAAAAAGACAACCAATAAAAAATTAAAGAAAAGATTTTGGAGTAAATTAGAATAAGTTAATGAAGTTATATAAGCATCAACTGACACATTTGAACAGTTAGGAAAATAATACATATTCTATTATATTGTTGATGAAATTTAATGAAATAACACACATAAGGCATATGACTCTCTTCACTCTAGCACTCAAAAAGTGTTGGTTTGGTGGCATTGTGGAAAATAATGTGAAGCTTCTGCAAAAACTAAAAATAGAATTGTCATATAATCCATCAATCTCACTAGTGGGTACATACTCAAAGGAAAGAAAATGAGTATATCAAAAAAAATCTTAATGCCAAGTATTGGAATCAACCTAAATGTTGATAAATGGATAAAATAAATGTATATATACACCATATAATACTATTCAGCTGTAAACAATGATGAAATCCTGACATTTACAACAGCATGGACTCATCTAGGGGACATTATATTAAATAAAATATTACATAGACACAAACATAAATACCCTATATGGTCTCACACATACATAGAATCTAAAAATTTGACCACACAGAAGTAGAGAACAGAACAATGGAAACCAGACTGGGGAAGGGAGAAGAGACAGAAGATTAGGGAGAGGTTAGTCATTAAGTGAAAAATTACAAGTAGACAGGAGGAATGAGTGCTAATATTCTGTGGACAGGAGGGTGACTACAATTAATAATGTAGCCAGATGAAAGATTTTTAATTCTCTTACCAGATATGATAATCATGCAAACTGATAGAAATACTAATTACTCTGATTTGATCATTACATAATGTTTACATCTATGAAATTATCACATAGAACCTCCCAAATGTGCAGTTAGTATTCGTCAATTTAAAAGTGGAAAAGGGAACATAAATTGTAGGGGACAGGGGAAGGGGACGTTACCAGAACCTCTGCAGTGAGTCCTGGTCTCCTGCGAGCCACGGCAGCACACGGCGAATTACAGGAAAGGTAGAAAAATGAGACTGAGAAGAAACTGAGCTTTGGGTCTGATCAGTGCTGCTCTGGGCAGCAAAGACAAAGCCCCCAGCTTACCACACCTTTTATTCAGTACATTGGGAGAAACAAATGTAACAAATGACTTGCAGAGAGTTCAATAGTTCACATTGGGATAAACAAGGTGTAACGGAAGGCTTGCAGAGAGTTCAGTACATCTCCGGCAAACAAGATGTTAATCAGTCCAAGAACAATGAGGAACTGAGCAGATGTTTGTTCTCCCAGGATGTTTCTTGTCCTGGAGAATCACAGCATCACTGGATCAGTGAAGTCTCAGTTGTGACCGGAGGCCAAACTGGAGTTATTCTGTAGCTGGGCTGTAGGCAAGAGAACTAGGCTAACCAAATGATTTATCCCTAGAATTATGTAGCATTGCTCCCAACAATAAATATTAGTTATATATATGAAATGTAGACAGCTAAGGACTGAGAATTTACTAGCTGCTTGTATTTACAAGGAGAAGGAAGCAAAAAGGAAAGCTAAACATAGGAAGTTCTCATACTGTCATATGATAGCACACTAAGCACTGATATGAGATGGTAGGAATTCCTGAATTCAATCACTGTCCTATTATTTATTTCCTGTATGATTTGGGATACTTTTACCTTTCTGTTTAGGTATCTTCAGACAATTATGCCTTAGAAAGTGGGAAATAAATAAATGGCCCCTGAATTGATAGGAAAAATGTCATTTAAAAACCTGAAAGGAGAAATTGCAATCTGATAGTGACTGAGATAGGAAAAAATTGAGAGTGAGAACATGAAAGTAGCAGAATTAGCATCCTCACTGGAATATTTCCTAAAGGAAGACAAGAGAAGAAACTGCAAGATAGGAGAACTATTTACTTTTCAAAACAGAGCCATGCAAGGGTGAGCATAGAAATCAAAAGAATGAAGGAAGTATAGGTAAACACAACCACCAAATATCTATAGAACTGGGAAATAGTGAAATCCAAGACGCAGTCCAGCAGGGTTTGCCTGTGGTAAGAAAGATTACCTTTCAACTCAATCTGTGGGAGAGAGAAAAGAATAAAATAGGAAGAGAAAGGGAAACAAATTATCTTGACAATGTATATCTCATTTTATGAGGAGTACAGAATAAGAATTATTTTTTCTCCTCCAACCTGATTAACATTTCTTTAGGGACTATATTTACTTAACTGTTTGCTGATGGTTGACTCCTTGATTCCTCTTTCTCCAGAGGAAAAATATACAACAAAATCAGGTTCTTGCAAAAGCCCTAATGGTATATCAGTACTACACTTTAATGTTCCAGTAAGTAGGGGTAATTATTTCTGCACAGTTTTGCCATGAGAACCCTGATTTCTGGCTGTCAGAGGCAGCAATCTGAGATGTCATGTTCTGTACTGTAGGTAGAGAAAAAATATTGTTGATGAATAGATGTTTTACCTGCAGAAGGAAGCATCACTCTGGTGGGAGAATTACAGGTTCTTCGCGCTTGAGCAGCCATTAATATCAGTCATTCTTATCGCTTCTCAGTCTTTTGGCTAAGATCAAATGTAATATCAGTCATTCTTAAAGTTTCAAGCTTAAAATTTCTGTTTGAACTATGTGAGACAATGACCAAGTTTTTGTAGACAGTTCTTAACTCCTCATAATTACTTTTTCATTGTTGTACAGATTCTTTGAAAGAAAACTCATCAATTTGATCAAAACTGTTATCCTGCTGCTATTCAGAAAAATATTCAATCTCCAGTTTTTTACAATGCAATGCTTTAGCCAGCTAACTCTCTTCTTTTCAAAATGAATTGCTGAGTGATCACCAGGAAACATTTGTTTTCTTTGCCTTTTTTTCTTTATTATATTACAGCTATTTATAATTTTGGCACATGTTGGATCTATTTGTTTTGGGGGACAGTAATTCTCAACTTGTTAGATGTCAGATGTACCTAGTTTTGGTGTCACAACATCAAAGAATGAAGTTGAGAACCAAAGGTGAAAGTAAGGAAAGTTTTATTGGAAATAAAGAAAAGAAAAATAGCTCCTGGACTTCCAAGAGGGGTCCAGAGTGGGTGGGGGGGGGTAATTATACAGCAAAATTATGTGGCTACAACATGGGTCACATAACAACCTATATGATTACAAGTATAGTCACTTAATATTTATCCCACAGGGAAATGAGTCATGTGGCAAGGATATATGGCAAGAACAAAGGTATTCATGGAAAGGAATGAATCCAGATGTTCTGGTCACCCACTTATGCATCTGATTCCTTTCTGGGCTCACAGAACCAGGTGATGCTGATTACAATATAGTCTCAAACCCCTGTTTATCTCTAGGGAGGCTCTCAGGCCTGGACTTGCATATTAATTAATTGCATATTAATTTCTATCTAACATAGCTATCTATAATATTATGATGCTGGAAAAGAAAATATGATTTAAGCTATATATTTTCCCTTGATTTCAAACTCCTAGGAAAATATGAGAAAATTTAAGATTTAAAGATTGCTAAGGCTTCACAGACAAGAGAATATAGGAAGTAATCTTCCAGTGTTTGTATGTGTAATGTATATATCCAGACTTCAACAAAATCTCCAGTTATTGCCCTGCTTACATTCCCTGTCAATCAAAGTAAAATGTTCCATTGTGAAGAGGGGTGGAATTGAAGACTTTGAAACATTTTAAAGAGATAATAATTTTTTATGAATTATATAATTTTATAATTATTTACAATTATAAAATTATATAATTTTGATTTAGTTCTTTGAGATGAATTCAACTGAAGTATCTGATTGTCATTTTGAATGTCTCCTTAACCTCAAGAGAACAATAAAATCTCCCAAACGACTTTGCTATGTCATAATTTTACTCTTCCTTTCTATTTCTGCATGTATCACAGATACATTTGCCAGAAACCACACAGTAATTTGGGCAGAGAAGTATTACTATAAAGAATTACTAATTTTTACACAGAATTATCTAAGAGGAAGTTTTAAACTTACCCAAATACACCAAGGTTGAGGATATATAGTCAGGGAAGGAACAGATTTAGAGAGGGGGGCTCCTCCCTACAGTGGGGACTCAGACTTCAGTGAAGAAATTAAGTGGTACTCTACTGAATCATAGAGAAAATATCCTAGTTGTCCTATTTTCCAGGAAGTTGCACACTAGTGTTGCTATTTAAGTTTTTGGAAAGATACCAGAGGTACTGGCTAGCCTAACCAGGAGAATTTCAACAGAAAACTTACCAAAAGGCCAACATTCACAAGGCTCCAGGAAGCAGCATGGAGGCCCCTTGGAATTCATGCTGAGAAGTCTGCAGAATTCAACCAGAAGCTGAAATGCATGGAACTTACTTCTAAGAAACCATCTGTAGTGTCTAGGAGCATTACAAAGCCACATGCTTAATGCATCACAGAGGAGCTTCACTGGATGACACCCATGCTAGGTGAGATCCACACAAACAGGAAGAAGCACAGCAGACCCAGGAAGAGAAGCCCTTCTTCCTTCAGTGTCCCTCTTGCATGGTGAGGTTAGTACTGTGGCAGCTGATGAAGAAAAAAAATTCCCATATCACTGACAGGGCAATGAAGGGTTGATTTAGATCAAAGAGGTTCAATCTCATGAACCAATATCCAAATGAACAAATTAGTAAAACATTTACCTTCATTTAAGGTGTCAAGATTCAACTATTGATTGCCTCAAAGGATACAAGTCTCCTGAGGAATAATAAGGTATATGTTTCACACCACTAAAATGATGATATTTACAAGGAAAAGCTTGTCACTTAGCTTACATTTAGGTTAAAGAACAACATGAAAAGGATATGGCTTTTACAATACAACTCTTTTTTGTTTTGTTTTTTTGGTACCAAGGATCAAACTCGGGACTGTGTGCTTGTGCAGCTGGAACCAGAAACACTGAACTAAATCCCAGGCCCGCACAATACAACTCTTAAAGCAGTAGTAGTTTTATATAATTAGTATATTGGGAAGTATAAAGCATCACTATATATTTCTACCCAGCTAGCAGCATTCCAATTATCTGGCAAAGAGTCAACATTTTCCTAATAGTTTCTTTGCACCAGTAGTTCTATAGCAAGGGCACAATGAGGGTTAACTCCATCAAGTCTGGAATTCACCCAAGTCATTTTGCTTAAGTACCTACAAGATACTGATCCTTGACCAAAACATGAAACATACCAATTAATAGTGTTATCATGGCTTGCAATCATGAATCTCAGGAGTCTCTAGGTCATTCATGCATCTTGTCAGCATTGTTTATCGCTAATAATGACAGTGGTGATTTATATCTGATCTTGGCATGACCTTCATGGCCAGTGGGTGGAGTAGCCCTTGCTTGCAAAAGCTTGTTACATAACAAAAATATGCCTGTCTGACCAGTGAGATACAAGAAACTCTGGCTGAAAGTCTATTGGAGTTCTTTGATTCCAGGGTGTTCAGTGCCCTTGTCAGGGCTTTCTGGTGTGAAAGAAAAGTGTTCCTCATATGGCCTTTGTAGAGTGAAGCTGCATCTGGCTTCTCAAGACCCTTTGCTGAAAGACAGCCTTTGGCTGTCATGCATATCCTTTTTAATGAAGTTGCTATAGTATATTCTTTCCTTAAAACAAACTGCATATTTATAAACATTGTCTTTTTGAGTCCTACCTTCTTTATCAGTTGGACTCTGTCTCACTGCCATTGTTAGTGCTACAAGACTGGTTTACAGTATGTTAATTGCCAGACCTCACAAGCTAAATGCAAAAACATTCCAAATGTAGAATACGTTTTAACTCAGAGAGAGCCACATAGAAAACTCAGAAGTTTTCCATTTGGCACCTCTCCTTTGCCCTTGCTTGAAATTTCTCTAGATTTGACAACTATTAACAGAATCCAACAGCACATCATGTTGCCTTTAATATTTCCAAGCCAATAAGTTTTTGTCATTTTTATAATGAAACTCAAATGATGAAATGTCTTGGTTTTGGGCTGCATTTTTCCTTTTTCTGAAAAGCCAAATATTGAGAACAGTTTTAAACAAATGATACTTATATTTCTCATGTAGCATAACAAAGTCCTATCATGAACTTCACTTCCTTATTGAACATCTGAGGAGTCCAGTGGAGGTTCTTGGTTTCTGCAAGGGGCCATCCCCTCCCAATATAAGTCATTAGCTCCTCCTGCACAGACATATATCTTTCATTATGCAGATTATTTCCTAAAACTGTGCTTATTAATACTTAGTTGAAATTAAGATGTATTGTACATTTTTCAATATTATGCTATTTTAATAACATTAAAATCATGTTTATTTTCTTTTAAAAATACCAATAAAAGGTAAGATTTTGCTTTGTACTTAAATAATAAATTTATGTTGAGATTTAAGTTGATCAATTGGATATACTTTTCTACTAGTCATTGTAATCTAGCCAAAGACATGTTTTAATTTCTAAAATTCGCAAATACTAAATCCAATGATGAAGCAAAATCTTAAGCCATTCCAGCCCACTAGTATTTCTCATGTGCTAGCCTTGAGTAAGAGCAGTTAAGATCTAGACTGACTTACTTTAATGAGTGGCACCCTGGGAGAGAAGATGACCAAAGAAAGTTGTAATGACAGTGTGTAGCTTTCTTTTTCTTGTCAGATGATGACTTGAGGTCCAACTCAACATCTCTCAACTTCCTCAATAAAATCAAACCAAGAAACCTAAAACCCAAAAGTAACAAGTCCAATAGAGACAGTAACATCACCTTCATCTCCAGCTATATCGGGGGAAATTAGGGCAAAGACAATTGGCTACTGCTACTTCTTTCCACTTCACACCATAAATAGACCTCCTTCATTTTTTTCAGTTGTTAAAGCTTATGTAATTTAGTTTAACTAAGAAGGATCATGCCAGAGAAAATTGAAACCTGTTCTCTGTGAATTAAGTAAGCCCACAAGCCATACTTAGCACATTTCAAACTATTTATTTAAATGACATTCATACTGTGGAATACTTATATTTTATTAAATTATAAAGGATAATGTTCACCTAGCAGAATATGAATTTATCCTGACAGAAAGTTTCAAAATTAAAAATGTATGGTGAAACAAATTAACATTAATTATAGGTGAGTGTAAAAGTTTACATAAAAATACTTTCAAAATAGTTACAAAAACCTTTCATCCATAACTCTATCATTATTAAACAGAAATGGTCACTCAGCAAATAATCTTCCTTTATGACTTTCCCACAGAGTTTCAGGAAAACAAAGTTTAATTAACAGGATTGGCAGTCCCTGAATATGGATATTCACAGAAGACATCTCTCCAATTAATGTATTAAACTTGCTATCCATTGTCAGTGGAATTGATGTAAAATGAAAGAGGGAAAACCACCAAACCAAAATATTTGCCTCTATTTTGGACTGGATGAATAAGAGACTAATGGGTTGAATAAACATGAGTTAAATTGCTTGAGTTTTTTGAACCTCAGTTTTCTCACTTAAAAAATGAAAATAATAGTAAATATTTTAAGAAATTAAATGATGTTTAACATACTGCATATTACAAAGAGCATATTAAAATAAATGCTGATACCTTGTCTGAATTTTAGGCCTACCTCTACATTTTTACCTCATGAAGACTCAGTTGGCTCATGTATGAAATACTAGGATGATTTAGACCTACCGTGATTGTTTTAGCCAACAGGGGTATTTTTTGAATCAATGACATTTTTTTCTCTTATCAAAAATGTAATAGGACAGAGGTCATTGTCTTTTGCTAAATAAAAAAGAAATGTGAGATTGAGATGAACTGTGCTATGTGAAGTAACATTACAAACATCCCTGGGTTGGGAAATTTCCTTATTTTCCTTCTGCTGGAATATCTCTAATTCAGAAAGGTTAAGGTCACTAGTAAAACGAGTCAAAACATTGCTGGTTTAAGAATTAGTAAGGAAGCAATAAATATGCCCAATTATTTATTAAACATTAGAATTTATTAAGGCTCTAAAAGAGTATATGCACACATAGCACATTTTCTACAAACAAATATGATTTTTAAAGTCAACAAGTCATATTGGAGTATATTACTAGATTGTACATAAGAAGTTAAAAGACAAATAGTGAACATATTAAATTTTGAATTTCAAACCTGGTAAAATTACTAATGTTGGAACATATGGCTAAACAATGAGTTCGGAGGAAGATAACAATTAAGATTCTATTATATATCATACAAAAATAACTTCTTCAGAGAACAATTTAAATTGCTTTAAAGTTTAAAAATCTACAAAAAAAAAAAGAAACATGCTTTTGGGTTTCATATCTGGAAATTTTCTAACCCTAATTAATACTTATGTAGGCAACTAATATTTCAAATTGATTACTTGTACTCCAATGAACAAGGAACTCTGACCAAACATATTAATAGATGTTTCTCCCTTGGGGAGGAATGGATAACAAAGAGGGACAACATTAGTAGGAGGGTGATGTGCTAATTCTCTTTACTGTCAGAATTAAGCTAAAATTAAAGAATTTATTTTAGCAAAATTATATATAACTCCAAGATTTAGCCATTATGAATTGTGCTACTTAAACATAGGTATGCATGTATCACTGTAATGTGTTGTCTTTAACTCTTTTGGGAAGATAACTAGAAGGGGAGTACCTGGGTTAAATGTAATTTCTAGTTTTAGTTTTTTGAGGTATCTTCATTACGATTTTCATGGTGGTTATACTAATTTACATTCCCACCAACAATGTAGAAAGGTTTTTCTTTCCCTGAAGACTCACCAGCATTTGTTATTATTTGAGTTCTTGATGATGCCCAGTCTTTCTGGGACAAGATAAAATCTCAGTGTTTTGTAATTTGCATTTCTCTAATGACCAGTGATAAATATGTCCATGAATAGATGAATGGATAAAGAAAATGTAGTATTTACACACAATGGTGTACTTCTCTACTATAAAGAAAGATGAATTTGAGTCATTTGTAGAAAAATGGATGTACTTTGAGACGATAATGTTAGGTGAAATAAATCAGACATACAAGCATAAATATTCCACAGTTTCTCTCACATGAGAAACCCAAATTAAAAATAAAGAACAAAATAAACGGTAGATAATAGGAAATGGGCAGATAGCTCTTTTTCAAGTGGGAAAGGGATCAAGAGATAAAAGGAGGAGGGAAAGAGAGAAGAGAAAGGTGATTTAAAAAAAAAGAAATTAAGATGTGTTAAGTATATACACCAACCCTACCCAAGGAATGTAAACATTATGTACTCCAAACATATACCAATAAAAAACTTTTAAAAATTATATATAACTCTGTTCTCACTAAATTCTATGAATAACCCTAATTAGATATTATAGGAGTTACTAGGATAATGACCCTAGAACTAGAAGACTGTCTCCACCATAATTAATTGTGTGATAACAAGTGCAAGATTAAATTTTTAAGTTCATTCTTTCACAAGACTAACTCTCTGGTTTGGAGAAAGCATTGAGTGAGAGGCACCAAAAAATTTAATGTTTCCTGAGAAATAATCTAAGTTGTAGGTTTATTCCAGTGCCTAGTACATAGTAAAAAGTCAATAAGTATATATTTTCATCCTTTATCGTTCCTCGGAAAAAAATCCAAAGTTCCCAGCCATATCTTTAAATGTCCACCACATTAGCCAAACCAGCATATCCTTCCTTTGTACTAGGAAGGAACCTGGCTCAATACATGGTGGATGGGCAACACAGTGTATTTCATTGATGGACTTCAAATCTTGCCCTAGTGAATATCGGAGGGGAAATATTCTGAAAAATTCTTCGACTTCCTGGTGGCTTGTCACTTTTGATTTAGTGACTTGTTTCAAAGAAATAGAGTATTTTCTTTGTAACTCAGTGCATTGGCTTGTAGTCCAAGTTCTTAGAAAACTTCCATAACCATTGGAATGACTAAGGATGGATTAGACTCCCTGTGTATGTCCAGATCTGTCCTTCAGTGTACTACAAACTACCCAGAATTGAAAATTAATACTAACACATCCCTGAGGCTAATGGACATCTGGGGAGCCTTCTTGGAGAAAAATGGGTTGATAAATGTTTTTAGACAGATCGTTTTCAAATAATTTCAAACTCACACCTTGAGATTCCATAAAAATTGTCCCACCTTATATTTCCTATATTGATATGAAGCAGAAAAATATATTACTCTTAGTTTAAGTTCAGTCTTATTTATATAGAATAAAAAGCTGAGTCTCCATAGCTCAAACATGCCTCACTATGTAATATCTGCTTTCATTATCTAAGGATTTTACAGAAAAAATATGTAGAGGAAATGAGATTAACTTAGCCAATTTACTCTCCCATATTTCACCACCAGACATGGCCAAAGCTACATGAAAATCACTGCCTAAAATCACCTTATAATTCTCCTTGAGCTACTGATATTTCTAAAACCTGCTATCTGAGAAAAACTGCTTTGATGGCATTTTAAAATATATTTTTATGTCCAAATTTTGATCATGGTTACAGTTAAACCATGAAGTTGATGGACCCTGGTAGAACAAAAAGAAATTGTTCTCTGTTATACCTCACATTACGCTGCATTCTCACTAGTAAAAAAAAAATATATATATATATATATAAATTATGAGAAAATAAAAAAATAGAAACAAAGTCTATGTAAATAGGGAAGGATGGAGGGGGTGAAGGGCATACAGGTAATGGGGAAAAAATAAGAACCAAGATACATCATGTACAGGTACAAGCACCCAATGATAAACGTAAATGTATTGTTTACCTAAAATGTACCAATAAAAGAATTTAAGGAAAGAAAAAAAAAAGAGAAATACAGCAGTCCCTCACATGGTAATAGGGCTATGCTAAGTTACATCACATGGACAAAACTCTATTTTCATTTAAAAGGAGTACAAAAATGGCTAGTACACATAGGTTTCTGGGATTTCACATTCCATTCCTTTTTTGTTACTACAGAAACTTAAAATCTGAAAAGTTGAACTGTCAGTGAAGAACACATTCTTATTTTTGCATAACTATTTTATATTAAATGCATCTCATGTAGCAAAGCTCTTTTTCTTTCTCCTCCCTAGAGAATCTGTCAGCCACAAGACTCAGCCTTACTAGTGTCTGTGGGTGTCTCCGAGCAGTCTAGTACTCTGAGAGAATAATGAGAAGTCACCGATCTGTTATAGAAAATCAGTCTAGCAGATCATCAAAAATTTAGCATAGAGAAAAATAATTTTGAAATCTTTAAAGACCTTATGTAAACTCAATTTTTGGAAGCCAAAAGGAAAATCATATTTTTATATGGCATATAAATGAGTTCCTTAATCCATTAAAAGATCTTTGTTGTTGTATGATTTTTTTGTAGTAAAATACATTGCTCATGAATCTATTTTCACTCATAGGTCCCTTAAATAAGATAGCAGAAAAGAATGAAAGAAAATTGATATTTGTCAAGTACTGGTGGTTTTCCAGGAATTCATTATATGCATTAACTTTTCCAATATTCACCACAACCTTAAAAAGTACAGAAGCAGTAAGTATAACAGCTACATATACAGACTATGAACTCAGCTTCATTTTTGGTTCATATCCACTCAGTAGCCAAAATATAATCAAATTACGTAGCATCTTTCATTCAGTTTCCTCCTCAGTCAATGGGGGTGAAAATATGTCATAATATTCATCTGAGTATTAAAATAAATAAGGATAAAATTATCACAGTGTAGCACACAAATATTCAATATATAAAGGCAAAATAACAGTTCAGTATTATTGTTCATTTTACAGATTCAAAACATGAAGCTTAGGGAGGGTAGCCAGCAGTTTGCAGATGCTTTCCCAGGAACTAAAGCTCTCATATTCTCTTTCATTTACTGTTGTACCATAGAAAAAAGTCAGGATAAAATATAGAGTGAACTTGCGATAATAGGGATATAGTTTACTGTTTACCTCTCAAGTCCCAGAGACCATAGTCCTTAATTAGTAAAGTCCTCTAAGAATCAGAACCTAAACTTTATACATTAAAAGTCCAAATATTTTTACTTTTATGGGAAAAAAGAAAATATTATGCAATTACTTCTTGTTTGTGTATAAGGTGAATGATACAGGTATGTACTTTCAAACACCTATGCTTCACAGGAATAATTGGGTTCTTTCCTCAAAGGAAGTATGGGTAGCAGATGAATGAACTTGAGATACAAATGATGACCACCTAGATAACAGAGGTTGTCTGTTGGGTAGTTCTCCTTAGAAAGGATATAGTCAAAACCAGAATGTGATTGGCTGCTTTACTTCACAGATGCTTAAAAATTAGTGGCCTGCCTATGGTCACACAGCTGTTAGAAAAAACTAGGATGCATCTACAGATAACATAAGATATACTTTTAGATCATTGTTTTTAATCACAGTGAAAAAACATATCTGTTCATAAGGCAAGAAAAAACCTATTAAAGAAAATCTATGTATTTTTATGAGACATAATCTTAGTGTCATTTTAAAACTAGGCTATTCTAGTCTGCACTGTTTTGAAAGGTGTCAAATTAATGACTGTGGTATGTGAAGTTTTTCTTGCTTTTATTTAGAAAGACATAACTCAAGTAGAAATGATTTAAATTCCCTGGATTCCAGAACATGTTACAATGTATCCTGTTTCTTGCCTTTGCATAGGGAGGCCCAGCACCTGGAAGTACTTCTGTCTTTCCCAGTTGTTGCCATTTCTAAGCCTCTTTTCATATATATCTTCCTCCAGAAACATCTTCCTGGCCAGCACCTCTGCATTGTTAACTGTTTCATTCTCTGGGAAATATCTGATCCCTGTGTATATTTATATTGTGGTTATTAGTGTAAGTAAAATCACTTATTAAAGCATCTATCTTTCCTACTAGACTAGGAATTTGTCAGGCTTAGGCCTGTCTTAGTCATTTTGCAAGTACCACATTTAGCAAAGCACCTAGCACATAGGAGGCAATAATAATTTTACTCTATTGACTTACACAAAAACTAAAAAATTAACGTTCTATGTAGTATTACTCAGAGGTACTCATAATAAAATACAAAGAGTATGAGGTATGATTATGATACATTATAAATTATGAGATACATATGAGAAATTAGAATATATGAGATATGATGACATCAAGGGATGAATTTATTGATATCTTCCATCATTTATAGTGATCAAGTTATCTTATTGTTTGAAGATTTATAATTCCAGATTTTCTGAGTTACAATTTTTGTTCCACAATTGGTTTTGTATGCTTGAAACTAGCAATTTATAAGTTAAAACACTACAGTAAGATCTTCAATCTTTTTAAATTTTTTCACTTCTTTGGAAACAATGTTAAACTTACTGCTCTATTCATGTACTCTGAACTTTAGATAATTTTTTTAACTTTAGATAATTTTAAAGCAACTAATCTATTAGTAGACTTTTTTCAAATCCAGGTAATATTAAAAAGGACATTTAATACTCCCCAGTTAATCACCCTTCTACCAAGGAAACAGGAGTTATGTGATATGATAACTCTTTTCCTTCTTCTTAGTACTTTTGATTTATAAATTAGATTTGGAAAGCACTTTTGACAAAGATCACTAACATAAAAACTAGTGCTACCTTCAAGCTTAACTGCAGTTCTTAGCCTGTGCTCTTCAAGCAAATCACAAAAGGCATCTGAATCATCCACAAAGCTAGCATAAAATACACCCAACTCATCTGACATTTCAGTGCAAGCACTATTTAGAAAATCAAGAATACATCTGGGCAAAACTGCAGAATATTTGGAACTAGCAGGGCTTCTGTCAAGACATTTTATAGTGACTTGATTCCCTAAAATACATACATCAGCCTTTATTCTCCTTTGAAAGCACCATTGTTCCACAAGATGTCTGCTTAAGATTTTTGGCATTGTTTGGAAGGTTGTTTGCTTTGTCTGAATTGTGTTTCACTGCCCTCCCGGGGGTTTCACTATTTCACACAGCTAGCTCTGCCCTCTATGTTCCCTTGGTGTATGAAATGGAAAAAATGTAATGGCCATCCAGGTACAGGAGATTTGCTGTGAAAATTCTGGTCCTTTTCACAGTATTCATCAAGACAAATTGATTTTCTGGCAGGTCATTCTTGAAAGTAAACAGTACACTCGCTGGTATGTTTTAGTAATTTTCTATGTATTCATCTGTTTTGACTTCTTTGATAGGCATGTTTTATCAGTTTTGTTCCTTGGCCATACATGGTTTTAGAAATGCAAGGATAACTTCTTATCCACCAGTAATCTATAAAATAATTTATTTCCCTTATGTTTCTGTTTCTGTTTTTTTTTTTTTTTACTTATTGATATAGTTTTCCATTATGTGCACATTTCAAAAAAATTCCTTGGTTAATGTCTCTCTCTAGTATGAAATCCAACAGCAACTGAGATTGGGCAACTTTTGAGCAGACTCCTTGTTCACAATGATTCACTAATTCATTCAGCAGTTATGAAGCAATATCTTCTTCCAAGTACAGTGCTTGGAGCTGCAGAAAGATATGGATAATAAAGACATAGACATATGGCTATATAAATATTAACCACAACACAGTCAACATTTGAAATGATAAACTTATTTGACAAATAGATTAAGTGCCTGTGTGCATGTTTCATAATTTTATCAACAAATCACAGAGGTATGGTGAATCCAGCTCAGTGTGCTCTTTCTTTGACATTTTATTGTCTAATTGTTTCTTGGGGCTTTGTTCAAAATGAAGTACTGATACATGCTACCACATCAGTTTTTCAATTGAGCCTTGAAAATATTGTGCTACTTGAAAGAAACCAGTCACAAGGATGATTAAACTATAAACTCAAAATGGTTGAATTTTATGGTGTATGAATTATATATGTGTAAAGAAATTATATAAAAACACACAGACATATATACACACACAAACATAGAGCAATGCATTAAGAAAAACTTTCAAGATTCATTAATCCAGATTGTTAATTCTTGCATCTGACACTTTAAAGAGTTCAGAGAATTTCAAATGTTATGAACTCAATTTACCTATGTGATTAACTAGGAAAAATTATAAATTCTATAATTCATATACTGAAATATTGGAAATAAAATGAATCAATATTTTGGTTTAGGTTAGTTAGGTCACTTACCTTAGATAATTATGTGATTATGTACTAGTATCATTCCAATCTAAGCATTGAGAGTAAATTGCTAACACCAACTGACAAATTATGAAATGCTTCTTTCATTTTACCTGCTTCCATAGCTTAGCAAACTTATATAAATGAAGCTATAATCATTTGTTGTCTAGTATAGCAAATTTACATAGAAAAGTAAAATAATAAAAAATGTATACCATGTTTCAAGTTTATGTATGAAAACAGGCTATATCTGATGAGAGTTTTGTTCTGTAGACTGACTGCTAGAGTTTGGGTCTAAAATGCCCACCAAATACTCACATGTTAAAGGCTTAGTTCTCAGTTGGTGCTACTAAAAGGTGCAGAACCTTTAAGAGTGGGGCCCTGTGGGATGAATATTAGAAGTCCTGTGCCCACAAAGTCAACTGGGAGGGAGATTCCATCTCTCTTGATACCTGGCTGCCATGAAGAAATCAGTTTCCCCCATTGTAATGTGCTGTCTCACCACAGACTCAACAACAGGACAAAACACCATGGACTGAAGCCTTCAAAGTAGTGAATTAAAATAAACCTTATCTCAGGTATTTTGTTACAGTAATGGAAAACTGAGTAAAACATGGACAAATATGAATCTATTAGCACAAATACTCCCTTCATATGTTCCAGTATTAATACATATGTGCTTTTCACAAACAATGTTATAATTAATTGGGTATGAATATGAGCCACATATTCTCTTCTACATTAAGGAATTAAAGGGCACGTTACTGTCTCTGAGGTACTCTTAATCTACTAGACTATTTCTAACAAATGAATTGCTAGAGATGGGAATACAAATGTCAATGCTAATCTGAGAAAAAAATATGTGAGTATATCAACATTTCTAAGAAGAGTATGTCATTCTCCAATAGTAAAACAGATGGTCACATCAGAAGTTGCTGGTTAACTAGGACATAAGCAACTTGTTAATACAAATATTTAGCTATTTTAACATTGTTCTGTGTTTTCAGTAGTTCTCTGAAGGCAAAGAATCTATGTGACTAAAACTCATAAGAATACCAGAAATCATATTTGATTCATACAACTGAATTATTCTTGCCATGCTGACTTCTTATATCCTTTATTATTTAATAATTTCCTAAGATTAGATACCAAATTTCAAAATTTTTATATTTATAAAAATATAAGTATCTGAACATCAAGATTTTTTCTTTATGTTTAGTTTTCAGAAGCCTATTCTGTGTCTAATCAAGAATTCCTTTAGATTCATTCTATTTATCATGTGTTCAGCTTCTTGATTTTGTAGGTTTATATCTCTTGCCAAATTTGAGGAAAATTTTAGCCATATTTATTTAAATATGTTTTCATCTCTATTCTTTTTCTACCTTTCTTCTGGTACTCTGATTACAGAAATGTTAGATCTGGTAATATTTTTAGTTTATTTTTTCTCCATTTTTCAGATTTAATAACTTGCACTGTCCTATATTCCAGTTCATTGGTTATTCCTTCTGTTTCCTCTTTCTATTCTTAAATCCATCCACTCTGCATTCTATTTTGGTGTTTGTGTTTTCAGTTCTAAAATTTCCATTTGGCTCCTTTCAAGCCTTCTATTTCTTTTCTGAGGCATTCTATATTATCATTTTATATCAAGCGTACATACAATAAATCACTAAATCTTTTTTATTATGACTAGTTTAAAAACTTTGTAGATAATTCTAACATCTATGTGATTTTAGCATTGGCATTTATTACTTGTCTTTTTTGTTGATTTTGAGATCTTCCTGGTGTAACTATATAAAGGTATAATACGTACATTTGATTGAAACCGGGACATTTTTATTTTATGGTATGGGACTCTAGACTCTATTTAAACCTCTTTTCCGGGTGGTTTTATTGGACCTTATTCAGGAAGAAAAAGGGATACTGGCCAGTGACATGGTCCTGCTGATTGGAGGTAGAAATCCAGACTGCCTACTCCTTCTCATTAGAGCTGGGCAGTGATAGGAGGTCTGTCTCCCCATGTGATCTCCATTAACACTACATTGAGTGTGGTTTCATTACTGCTGAGCAGTGATAAAAGTTGCAGCTATCCATTCAGCCTGCTCTGACATTACTAAAAAAGTTCCACATTAACATCACAGGATGAAAAACCTCATTACCAATGGAAGGGGATGAAAGTCTCAGTTCCATATTGGGTCTTTGCTGATACCACTCTGGTAAGTGATATTGGAGTACTTTGTTATAGCTTCAGATGTGTTTAAGTCTAGATTCATCACTGTGTTGACATGAGTAGAGATGGGGTCAGCTTTTTTTTCCCGATTTTTTTATTTGCTTTTTGTATAATTTGAGCACGGTGGTTATTATGTAAAAATGTCTGTCTTGCTAGGTTGCAGTAGATTCTCTGGCTAGAGAGAACAGGCTTTATTGAAGCTTTGTCTTTGATGTGCACTCTTCAAGATTTCTGAGTCACTGGCTATTTTAAGCTCCAAATCTGGGATATATGAGGAAAATAAAGAAAATCTAGCAAACTCACTACTCTTTTTTTTTTTAATTTATGTCTCAATATACCTAACCAGTTCACCTTCTTCTCCACCAAAAATTTTCTTCTCCATCAAAACTTTTCTTCTCCATCAAAAATTTTCATTTTTGAAAAGTCTTAATTGCACTTAGTGGGGAAAGTGTAACTTCCCAGAACCACAAATCTGAATTCTGAAAATATTTCTAAAATAATAAAAGTTTAAGAAATTTGAAAAATAAATGTAATTCAAATTATTCCAAAAGATAACTACTATAATACAGTATTTTAAGACTTTTCAGAAAACTGAACTAAAACTGGGGAAATACGCTGAAAAATATACCAAGTCAGAATAGATAGAATTGTAGGAACTATGTTCAACGTTTCTAACCCATGAAAAGACTATTTTGACATTAGTCTTATATGTCACCCTAGCTAATATGGCCTAAATAACATACTAGATAAACTTTGCAGTATTGTGAGGAAAGGGAGAAGCAAGCCAGCCACAATCTCATCAGCTATAAAGAGGGTGGCTAAGAGAAAGTTTGTAGCACATAAAAAATTTATGATTGAATCAAAAAAAGAGAAAGAAATAGAGAAAAACTAAGGTAGATAAATGCTGATTTTAATACTGTAGAAAATTTTAATGTACATCATCACCACAATTCTCTAATTTTAGGCCTTGTAGCTGTGATTAGTGAGTAAAAATGGAGTGATTAAAATATATTTTTCTATCAGTAGTTTTTATATTATGGTCATTTTAAAACAACATGAGACAGTTATGCACTGACTTCTACATTTTTTTTTTACTTCTACATTTTTAAACATACTCTTTTTTTCCCAGAATTTGAGGCACTTCCTACTTGCTTTGAACTTCTAAGTAATTTTAAATGTAGTTTAATCAATTATGCTTTCTTTGATTAGCAATTATTTAATGAATTGTCAGTTTTCTTTGTCAATTATTCTAAAACCATTTGATTGAGGTTTGCATAATGAACAGTTGTATTTTAAAACTATATGTGCTCTAAGATGATTTGTCCAGTTGATAAACATTCATCGTTTCCTAGGTTATTTTGATTTTATGAATTAAGTATTTCTTTTCAAACAGAAAGCAAACATTACATATTGGATCATATTTTTAAGTATTTTTTATTTTATATTTCCTTTGCAGTTAAAAGTTAATCCACGTGTAAAGCAATTTTTCCCATTCTGTGATTGGACATCATGACTATTTGCTATTTTGGGGTGGAAAGACTAGACTTGGATTCATAGTAAAACATAAGAAAATGTCAATGTAGATTCTTGGAGGAAAGTAATACTGAGCTTGGATTGCTCAGTAAAGCAAGCATGTTGTTTTAGCTGCTGGCATGCTCTCCTTGATGGGATTACCCATGTATAAGTACACCACCACTCTCTCAAAGGATAGGATGATAACATCCAAGGGGCAAATATAAGTACTTTAATAGTCAGCATATTCCATACTTTTAGCTTAGGGTTATAATTTAAGTTTGGCTCTAGAACTCACAATCAAAAGTCCTGAAAAATACTTCAGTGTAATGACACTTGCAAGAAATAAATGATAAAATGTGAACCAAAAAAAGGGGCTTCCAGGTAGCCAGCACTATATACTGTATAAGATGGTAAAAGAATCTTAAATCATTGGCTAAAACCAATTAATTAAATCATTAACCATTAAATTGAATCATTTGTTAAGGATTTAATTTATTTGTACCTCACATAACTGTTAAAATTCAAAAACACTGTTAAAAATTAGTACAATCATAACTGGCTAAAGAAGAAAAACAATGAGAATTTAGCTTAAAATATTTCTTATGAAACAAATATATTTAAAGGTGAATAAGTCTTATCAATGCTACTCTAAAATTATTAACATGTTAAAATAGTAACTAGGAAAAGGCATGAGCATCCATAGATTGATTGTTGATATATAGATATTTCTTAATTTGTTCTTTTTTTTGTATTAAATTCTTTTATTGGTACATTGTAGGTATACAACACAATTACATTTCTCTTTGGGAATTGTACCTTTACATAATGCATCCTGGTTCTTATTTTTTCCCCATTCCTAGCCCTCCCTTCACCCCCTCCACCCTTCCCTATTTACAAAGACTTTATTTCCATTTTTTCCATTTCTCATCATTTTTCCTTTCCCTTCTTTCCTTTCCCCTGCCCCTCCCACTACCCCTACCCCTTTGGATCTTTTCTTCCTATTTTACATTATCGATTATTCATTCTAATCATTGGTACATTTTAGGTATACAATATAATGACATTCATCATTGGAAATTTGCACCTTTACATATTCTCTCTTGGTTCTTATTTTTTCACCCTTGCCCAGCCCTCCCTTCAACCCCTCCAGTCCTCCTTATTTACAAAGATTTTGTTCCTATTTTTCCATTTTCTCATATTAATCCCATTCCCTTCTATCCTTTCCCCTAGCCCTCCCACTTCCTTCCCCTTTGTCCCTTTTCTTCCTATTTCACATTACCTACTATACATTTAGTCCTTATTTACACTTTTAGTTTCTCACACCAGAGAAACTATTCGGTATTTACACATGTGTGTCCTATTTATTTCACTTAAGAGTATCACCTCAATGTGCATCCACTTAGCTATAAATGTCTCTAATTTCTCATTTTTTATGGCTGAGTAGTACTCCATTTTATTTTTTTAAAAACCCACATTTTCTTTATCCAGCCTCCAGTTGATGGGCATTTGGGCTGTGTCCAAGTTTTAGCTATTACAAACTGTGCTGCTATGAATATGGGTGCACATATATCACTGTGGTATGGTTCTTTTAATTCTTTGGGGAAGATCCCCAGTAAGGGAATAGCGGAGTCAAATGGGACTTCCAGTCCTAGTTCTTTGAGGTATCTCCATACTGATTTCCACAGGGGTTGCACCAGTCTACACTCCCACCAGCATCTTAATTTGTTCTTAACAGGAATGCCGTTTTGAACATCTGGCTTGTCTTTTTATCACCTGCTCTTTTTTGTTCTACATTTGCCCTCTTTAACATCACATCAAAAGATAAAGAGGTACATATGGAGAGAGTATGATTTCTGATATAACAAAACTAAATTAACTGTCAGCACAAGAATAGCCTATGCTATTCAACTATTTGAATTACCAGTGTAAGTGGAAATAAAACATCAATGGAAGAAATGGCTGAATTTTATTTAGTCAGAGTCATAATACTTTCAGCTCTTGCATAAACCTAAACAGCTAAAAGTTTTAAGTTAAGTTTTATTTTCCCATTGAATACAAGACCAATAAATTGATTAAGTTTATAAGGACAATGCCCATTGACAAATAGAGAATAAAGTACAGTACACTGGGAAAAATTAGATTTCCATTTAAGTCATCCCTTTCAAAATATGCTATTATAAAGTGTTTTTAACTTGATGTTATTTTCCTCTTCTTTTTTTTTCATGAAAGTGGGACAAAGTACATAATTTGAGGAATTTTGAGCAAAATTAGGGGAACTATTTTTCAAAAGCCACCACAAATTTCAAGATGATAACATCAAGTAGCATTAAACCAAAAATAGGATCCATGTAAGTTAGCAGGGGCACTCATGCAACTTTATAGCTCATACACTCATGAAGTAATCTGGCAATAACCATCAGGCCTACTGTACATGCACCTACTCTTTTACCCATTTTTCCTATTACCAGGGCTCTACATATGAGAAATATTAGAGTTTTGTTATATTTCCCAGTGTTATTTTAATAAAGGAAAATTGTAAATTTTAATATTAAGTATAAATTGTAGGTTTTTAAAGAATATCAGAAAAACATTTTTCTTAATGACATAAAATGCTCCTAAATGGGAAAAGTAGGACACGGCTAAAAATATAGACTGCTCCCTCTCTCCTTCTCCCTACTTTCATTATTTCCCTATATACACATTCTGAAAACTGAAAAAGCATGTGGTAAAATATTAACAGTGGTTATTTCTGTGATAAATAATTATGCATGATTATCATTTCCTTCTTTGTGGCTTTCTGGCTATTCTACATTTTCTGCAATGAACATTTATTACTTTTACAACTAGGAGGAAAGTAGAAAAAAAAACAATAATAAAGACTTCACCTAAAACTGAGTTTCTAAACTCTAAACAGTTGGAAGCAATAAACTGAGCAGTAATACAAATGGACCTACCAAAAAATGGTGCACTCTCACTGTCTTCAATACAGCACTCTAGAGAAGGAAAATTTAGTGCAGAAAGTAAAATTTCAGCTCAATTTTCACAGTTTTCTTGGCCAAACTTGTCCTGCTCGGTTTTTTTATTTACTACGTAATTGAACAGATTAATGCCATTATTTTTAACATACAAGTTAGTAGATGTTGTACATTAAATTATTTTAGTCTTATAGAGAGTATATTCCAGTGATTCAGTCCTAGAACAAAAGTTATCCTATGATCAGAGCAATAATGACTAAGTTTACATCACAGGTATAAATAATGATCAGAAAACTTCAGAAGTTTGAAGCATCATAAGCTTGGGTTTCCCACAGCAAAGCTGAGATAAAGACTTGGGTAGAGGTAGTTTATTATAGAAGTGAGAGCAGAGATCATCAGGAGTGAGGGAGCAAGAATAACTGTAAGAAAAAGATAAAGCAATAGCAAAATCACTATTGAACCTTTCCTTACTATGGATAGGTAACTGGTACTCAGTTGCTCTATGGGACATCTCAAGGGCAATGTGAAATTCCTCTTGGAATTTTCACACCAAAAAATAAATTGAGGTAGTGAATGCCTCCACTGATTGAGGGCATCCTTGAAATCACTAACTTTTCTTCATTTCTTCACTGGTGACATGAGAACTGTGGCTTTGATGATTAACACAGTAGAATTAAGATAAGGGATAGCATCAAGGTACTTAGGAACTGCCCACCAGGACTTCAGGTGAAATCACAGGTGTATTGAAGTAATGTGATATAGGGCTCTGAAAATGATCACAAGGAATTTCAGTTATGAGTGTTTTGCAATGTGACTTGGAACAGAAAAAGAAAACTGAAGTATTTCTGATTTCATCTGTTTGTATTTGTTGGTGGGGAAGAAGAGGCAAGAGAAAAGGTAGTAAAAAGGGAGAGGGCCACAGTTTTTATATGATTTGTGCTTTGACAAAAACTTCATGACCAAGTTAAAGACATGAGACATTACATACTTGGGAGACAAATTGAAACACTGCTCTTAGATGTAGACGGAAATCCTTTGCCTGCCACCCTGTGAAGAAGAAATACACTTATCTTATATAATTATTTTACTTGTCAAACACCCAAGTAGTTTTGTACCTCTGGATACGCACCAAGACTTACTTTTAGAAAATTATTATTTCTGTGCTTCTTACACAATAAAATCAAAAGTAATTACTAAACCACAAATCTATATACTACAATAGAACTAGAAATACCCTGGATAATCACATCATTTTGGTCAAATCCAGAGTTGCCTTGAAAGAAATGGTCAGTGACTTGGAGAGAGATAACTGGTGAGTCCTTCAAAGTGATTTTTTAGAATTCTGTCCATATGTCTTCACTTTCACTTAACTCAGTCCACAGTAATGCATCTTCTTACTTGTCTAACTCTCCAGAAACTGGCAACTTACACAGAAAATGACACTTTGTCTTATTCACCTTTGCAGCAGAATGCTCAATGCATTGCCTGAGTGACCAATAAAAATTTGCTGAATGAGTGGACAAAGCATTTTCTAGGTTAACAATCCTTGATGTGTGTCAAAAAGATCAACACTGATGTGGCTTAAATCACGTGAAATCTAAACTTGGTTCTATGACTACTGCAGGACATCCTTGGATAAGTCAACCACCTTTCCACAGTCTCGTTTTTCCTCATCTTTACAGATAAGGAAATTGAAAAGATGAGCCCTAGCATGCTTTCAAGCTCCTGCAGCCAATGATCTATGTGTCACAGCTGTTAGCTCTTTAGAATTCACTAAAGGAATTCTGTCCTCAATTCTTAATCTAGATTTCAAAATACCTTCAAATATCCTGTGATTAGGGCCAGGGATTTAGCTCAGTGGTTCTGCCACCTGCCTTGAAAGTGCAAGGACCCAAGTTAGATCCCGGTACCAAAACAAACAAACAAAAAAATTCCTGTGACTAATAGTGTGTTTATGGGAAAGAGTATAGATGTGATGAAAGGGGAAATTAGACTTTTTAAACAGGAAGGCTAATAAGGAGGTTTGAAGATTTGTTCATTTAAAATTTTAATTACACTTACCTTTAGGGAATTTTCTCTCTTCATCTTTGTATTCAATTTCAGTATTTAATCTTTGATTTTTAGAGATCTGGAGGTATATGTTAACCTGTCAATAATAAGGAGCACTTGTATAAGTCAATACACCTTTTGTGTCAGCAACTCTATCGTCTGGTAAACCAATAAACAAAAATGATCTAGAAATTTTATTCACTCTATCAACATACTTCAATGAACTATTAGGCATTTTGCTTATCCTAGACCCCGAGAAATAAGTTAGAGATGTCTTAGTAAGCTAAGGAATAAAGCTCAATGCAAATATAATACTTTTACAATTGATACACACCAAAACTTGAGAACTTTATTTACATAAAGAAGTGTTTATTGTTAGTGCTGTTTATTCTTAGTAGTAATTGAGAAAAAAATTAAAATGAAAATCATGGAATCCATGTTTGAAGCAAAGCAAATGCATTCAAAACTGTAGTTTAATTAAGTCAAATCTTTGAGAAAGAAATAGAAAGTTTTACAACAAACATATTTTAGAATAGGAGTTATTTTATTCACATAGATTTTTTCTACTTTGAAGGGTTTCATAATGTATTTTACTTTTCAATTTTCAATTCCAAAAAAATACTGGAATGTCTATGTCTTAAAGGAGTTTCATTAAATCAAATTCAGAAACTGAATCTTCCAAGATATTCACAGAGTCTTCCAAAAAATAATTTTACACACTCCAGAAAAAGAAAAACTTGTATAAATATTTTAATACTAAATTTATTGAGACATCATAAGATTAATAAAAGTTATCTTTGGCCTGTACCATTGCAAGAGCTGCTCAAAATGGTGGTCATGAGCTTCTAGACATTTATTAGTATGGTAAAACTGCTGCTTGGGTAACCTTGGTCATTGAGATTTCTGCACATCCATTTTCAATTTCTTCTCTAAAGCCTAACAGTATAGGGCAGTATAATGACATACCATATAGCGGCAGTACAGTGTCACAGTTTTCTGTGACATACGACATCCTCTAGGGTCCCCCATACAAGAGTAAAGCCATCTGTTGAACAAATATAGTATTTTTCCCTGAAGTGTGTGTCTCTCTTTTATGTATATATATAATATTAAATTATATATTAAAATATATATTATTACATTAAATATATTTATGTATCTGTTGGCATTATCTCAAAGTATGACTGAGGCAAAACTGTAGACATGTAGTTACTGTATCTCAAGGGCAAAGAGGGGGGTGCACATAAACAGGCATACTTACTAATGATAGTATTAGAAAAAAATGTAATGGTGAATCACAATGGAGAAAATTCAGAAGAAAATGTACACATCTGAGAGTACATTTATGCTTTAAAAATATACATTCAGGCAAAAACTCAGATAAATCTTCAGGTAATTAGGCTAAACAGAAAAAAGCTAATCCCAAAAATATCATGCTGTCTTATTCTACTGGTATAGCATTCTTGAAAGAGCAAAATTATAGAGTTGGAGAACAGATCAGTGGTTTCCCAGGGAGAGAGGTCAGTGGGAAAGGTAAGTGTGATTATAAAAGGGTGATAATAGGGAGAATTTTTCCAGTAATGGAATTGAGCATTATCATGAATATGGTGGTAAATATACAGAATCAGATGGCAATAAAATTGCATAGAAATAACCTCACAAATGCCTACATACTATACACATGTACATACACACACACACACACACACACACACACACAGAGTTCCATAGTTATGCATGATGTTACCAGTGAAGGAAAAAGATGAAAAGAAAAATGTGTTTCCTCAGTGCTATTGATGTTATAAATGCATTTGAGTCTATTATAATCTCTAAACTAAAAATTTAATTACAAAAATTAGTAAGAGAAGTACAGACAACCCATTAGGAAAACGACTAAAATACTCAAACAACCACTCAACTAAAAGGAACCAAAATAAACCTATGAAAAGTATTCACCCTCAACAGCAATCAGGAAAAATTTATATTAAAATAACAAATAGATTCTATTACAGAGACTAGCTAAAAATAAGAACCTTTGATCAAACTAAAAGTTGCCTGGATTAGAATAATCAGAAATCAGATTTCAGGGTTTCTAGCTGAATTGTCAATTATATTGTATATCTAGATATAGTGGTTTATCAGTTGGTGTTATCCACTTAGCAGGACTTTAGTATTCCAGAAATGAGAATAAAAGTAAAGCAAATGAAGCAGAGACAAATCCGTGTGCCATCTTGCATTTATGATGATGCAGTACTCTGCTGGTGGGAGTGTAAATAAGGATAATGATTCTGAAAAATAGGGTGACATTTTCCAACAAAATGGAAAATGGGCATACCTTTGAACCAGAAGTTCCATTCCTAAGCTTTAGAAAGTTGCTTGTACATGTGTGTCAAGGATGTTTCCCCATAAAAATTATCACAACTGCCTAGTTCTAGTAAAAGCTGGAAACAACTCATGCTCATTTACAATAGAATAGATAAACTGGAGTATATCATTCTAATGAAATTCTGTATAACAAATATGTATCCCTTGATCTTGTGCTAAAAGATGGATGAATCTTGGAGAATACAGTATTACATACAATAAATAAATGAGAAAATAACTCCTCTTTTAATACAAAGTTCTAAAACACCAAATCTCATTTAAGGAAAGCTATATACATATGGTATGTTTACTTGTGAAAACAAAAAATGTAAAGGTGATCTTAAAAGTTAGGGAGGAGTTGTCCTGGACAGGAAATAGGAAGAACAGTTCTGAGGTCTAGAGTGCCCTTCACAATCTATTTCTTGATCTGAAACACAGCTACACATTTGTTTGCTTCATAATTATTTGTTCAGTATACAAGTATATTTACACAATTATATTGGGAACACCCAATATACTAAGTGCTATAAATTAAAAAAATAAAATTTCATTAAAAGATGGCAAATTTTTTTCTTGATCTTGGTAAGTTCAATTTTTTGTTTATACTGTATGAATGCAGACCAACTTTAAAAGCGAATAACACAGGGCTAAGTATACAAAATAAAATCAATTGACAGTCACAGCAGCAAAACATTAAGCATATTATAATACATTCCTTTGCCACTCTCACTTACACCCTAAGGAAATATAAAATACAAATGGAAATAATTAGCTATCCATAAATACAATAATCTTTATTCAGTGGTGCATGGAGAATGAAGAAGCATAAATAATTTTACCCTTTCATTAACATCAACTACTTTTATCCTTATTTTATTTCTCTTCATCCAAATAATTATTTATTTATTTTAGCCATTTCTCTGGTACTATACTGAACACTTAATAAATAGTTGTAGAGTGTTTTTATTAGATAAAAATTCAGACTTTAGATTTTCATTACGATAATTTTAAGTGAAAGCTGATTATATTATTATGTATAGAAAAATATCAGAATAAAATAGACCAATGGCATTTTCTTCTTTTTTGCAGTCTGACATATTTTACATTTTCTACTTTATACTGTAGATATATATTGCTTTTTATGATTAGAGAAATAATGGAAATAAGTATTTGCAATATAAAACTCAAATAATTTAATAATGAGTTTAAATCACTGAAAATATAAAAGAGAAAAATCAAACTCACTATTATTTTGACCATTTGTTACTAGGGTCTTAGAAAATATGGCCTAACTGGCTTTAGCTTCTTTTTGTTTAGTAACTGGCTATTGGCTCATAAAGTGAGAGACATCCATGGGAATAGATATACCTTACTCAATTACATTTTAGCTTTTGAAAGTCAGTTTGAGAGTCAAGATTGATTACTGTATTTTAGTGTTTTGTAATTTCCTCCTCTCACTTCCTGCCTTAATGCACAATTTAAATCTGTATATAATCCTTCATGGGATAATTACTTGTGTATTAAATTTATATAACTTTGTAGACTCAGCATCTGGAATTTTCTGAAAGTGTCCATTATGTCAGTAAGAAAAAATAATGCAGTGGGACTAAAGCCTGTATTCTCTCAATTTTCTTATACCCTATGGGTCCTTGGCTTCCCTTGGCCAATCTCTGATTTTTATCCTAAATCTGTCTTGATGTAACTCATTTATATAAAACAAATCATGTCCCAAAGCATTAGCGAGCTATATAGGCTTTACTATATAACTTATAGCTTACTATAGCACATATAGTTAATTATTAAATTTCTAACTTAGTTTTACATTCCTATGTAGAAAACATGGATGCAGATGTAGGTGAGATGAAAATATAGCATTGTTATTTCAATGAAAGTCAACTTCATTACATATCTTTTATTAGGACTATTTTCTTTCTCACTGACTTCCATATACTTTTTCCCTTCAGTCTCCTTTCCAGGCCTCCTCCAATCTTCCTGATTGTTCTCTCCTCCCATTACTTTCCCTTTCTTATCCAGAGAAATACGTGTATTTATGTCTGATCTCCCAAATTTGAATAATCATACTCACATTTAACACTGTATACAAGTATACAAGGCCAGTAAGCTGAGGATTAGTGTGTGTGTGTGTGTGTGTGTATGTAATAGAGAGAAAAGAGAGAGACAGAGAGAGAGAGAGAGAGAGAGAGAGAGAGAGAGAGACTAGTAAATACAAGGTAGTTAACAGATTCATCCTCAAAAAGGGAAAGTGAGGTGAGCCAAAAAGCAAAGAGAACCATAATGTCTTTCGAAAAATATTTCCTGGGTCACACTGAGCTGAATTTTGTTTCACATTTATAAGCCTCATGAAATAGGAATACACAGTACGATTTATTTATATATGTACTTACATACATGTATGTGTATATTACAATGGGACTAGTTTTCCGCGAATTTTTTAACGAAATTGATAGCCATCTCACAATGTTCTTAAAATTGAAGAATATGTTATGGAGCTTTTCTAAGTGCATGAATTCAATTCAGTGACTTTTGGGGGGTTTTTTGTACCAGGGATCGAACTCGGGACCTTGTGCTTGCAAGGCAGGCGGCAGCACCACTGAGCTAAATCCCCAGCCCAGAAGAGTATGTTAATAATATTCTGTTACTTTTTAAATTGTGATTTCACAAATGCCATACTTCCTGATTTAATTCAACGACCTAACTGCAAAGATAAAGATATGCAAAGCTGTATAAATAAAAAACTTGATAACCTTTTCCCAGCCTCCTTGCCTCCTCCTGATGCTTTCAAAAACCTGGGAATTCTCAAACATAATGGAATCATCTGCAGATTTTTTGGTTGTTGTAAGTTTTACAAAACTAAAATTTCACTCTTCTACTTGGTTTTCTTGAAGTACATTATAAATATCACTTATAGTTAAGTAATAAATTTCTTATTTATTTTCACATTCCTATGTGGAAATCCGTAGTATAGATGTACCACAATTTATTAAACATTTCCACCCTCAAATAATTTTCAGTGTTTTTTTCACTTTCCAGTGATTCTTCAATACATATCATTGTATATATATCCTTATGTATGGATGCCTTTATTTCAATAAACTATAGTCCCAGAAATGAGAGTGAAGGATTAAAATATGTCCATTTTAGTCATAACAAATATTTCCAGATGAACTTCTCCAGAGGTTTTAGGGATTCACACTGCCACCACAAGCATAATAAAAGACTCATTACCTTGTGTTCTCACCAACACTGTTGTAATTGCTCTTTTTAATTGTTGCTAGTCTAATAGATGACAACGATCTCCTTGCACTTTTTCATTTCCCTTAGTACTCCCAAAGGCATATATTCACACATTTTATTGCCCATTAGGACACTGTCTTTTCCCTCTAGCCTTTGTACACTGGCTGTATGTCTTCTATGTTGTCTTTTTCATGTAAAACAATTTATGTGACTATATTACTCATTAAGTATATTTGCCCTTTGGCAATCATATATGTTGCAAATATTTTTGTAGTTTGCCACTTTCTATTAAGCTCACACTGTAATATACTTTTAATTTTATTTTTATTAGTACATATTTGTAGCACATACTGATTACATTCAGCATGGGAAATTGCTACATGGTCATAAAATATCTTAATTCTTTTTTTCATTGCCTTCCCCTCTTTTCCCTCCCCTTCATCCTAATCTTGGTCCCTTTTCCTTTTGCAAAAGATATATCTATTTCCTATTACCTATCTTTTATTTTGCTTTTTATTTATATTTTGGGTTTCTCATCCAAGAGAAACTATGCAATACTTAAACTTATGTGTTTAATTCATTTCACTTAACATTATGGTCTCACAGTGCATCTATTTAAGTTTATCCTTCTTTATGGCAGAGAAGTTCTCCATTACATATAAATGCCACATTTTCTTTTATGTAGTCAATTCTTTTTATCTTTTACTTTGATTTCAGATGTCCCCTAATCTGAGATTACAGAGTCCCGTAAATTTTCTCCTAATATTTCAGTGCTTTATATTTATTTACTTTTTAACATTATTGATGTACAATATGCATGACAAGACTTGCTCATTTTAACCATATTAGTGAATTTCCTAGTCACATAACCTCTACAAAGGTAAAGACACAGGACTGATCCATCATCCTAGATCCCAGTGAAGCACTGCTGTATTTTTGGTTATGATAGCTTTGCATTTTCTAGAATTTTATATGAATGTATTTATAGACTATGAATTGTTTTGTATTCATTTTCTTTAATTTGTATGTTTGAAATGCATCTATTTTTTCACATATATTAATATTTAATTTATTTTTATTGTTAAGTGGTGTTCTACTGTGAGGATAACTCATGACCTGATTATTCCTGTACTACTTAATAGATATTTTAATAGCTTCTGTTTTTTGCTTATTATATACAAGTTCATTATGGGCATTTAAGTAAAGGTCTTTGCATGGACATACAGTTTTCATTTCTTTTGAATAAATGTAGAAAGTTTTCATTTTGGAGATGTGATATAGACTTTATAAAGTTTGTCATTTCATTCTGTCTTTGAAAGTATTTGCAGCATTTTGCATTCCCAACAGAAAGGAACAGATTTTCTAGTTGCCTCACATTCTCCAGACCACTTGATATTGTAAGGCTTTCTTTTTTTAAGGCTTTTTAATTTTATCCATTAGAATAATCTGAAGTGGTCTATCATTGTGGTTTTCATGTAAACTTATATGACTAGTGATGTTCAACTTCCCTTCATTTGCTTCTATTTGCTATTCTAGGTGAAGTGTCTAAGTTTCTCCTTTTATAAAAAATTGGTTTGTTTTTATTCTTGAATTATCAGTCATCTTTATATATTCTAAATTCAAGTCTTCTGTCAATAAAATATCTTGCAAGCTAGGCATGGTAGGACACATCTGTAATTCCAAGTACTCAAGAATCTGAGGTGGAAGACTGAAAGTTCAAGGCCAGCCTGGGCAACTTAGCAAGACCATCTCACAATAAATTTAAAAAGGGATGAAGATACATGAGGATATACCTCAGTGGTAGAGTGCCCATGGGTTTAATTCCTACCACCACACACACAAAAAAATTATGAACATTTTCTTGCTAGCCATGATTAGTCTTTTCACTTTGTAAACTGTGTCTTTCACTTGCAAGATCTTTAATTTTCATGAATGTTATCTTTATTTAAATTTCTTCATCTCCTGTTTAAGAAATCTGTAAATACCCAAAGTATCTTCTAAATATTGAATAGTTTAGGTCATACATTTAAGTCTCAGATCCATTTTCAGTTAATCATTGTATATGGAATGAGGTAAGGATTGAGGTTTGTTTGTTTTTTTCCTACCCAGATAGTTAGTTGTCCTGGCATCATTTGTTAAGTTGTTAATTTGTCTAAAATTAACTTTTATGTAACATGAAGCAGAGCTTTGTCCTTCTTTTCTCTTATAATAATCAACGGTATAAATATTTCCTATGTTCCTAAGTCAACATCTTTGAAATTTATTGAAATAGCATACTTGTTTTTATTAACTTCCTATTCATAATTATAACTATTTCAAGACTTCATTCCATTCCACAGATTTTTTCCATTAAGTTTATTGGTATATTTTAGGTATACAGTACAGTTACCTTCATCACTGGGATCTTGTAACTTTACATGACATATCTTGGTTCTTATTTTGTCCCCATTCCCCTGCCCTCCCTTCAACCCCTTCACCCTTCCCTATTTACAAAGACTTTTTTCCATTTTTTCCTTTTCTCATATTTTTTCTTTTCTCTTCTTTCTTTCCCCTACCCCTCCCACTTCCCCTATTCCTTTAGACCTTTTCTTCCTATTTCACAATGTCAATTATACATTTTGATCCTTATTTACACTTCTAGTTTTTCACACCAGAGAAACTATTCAGCATGTACATGTGTGTCCTATTTATTTCACTTAAGAGCATGGCCACAATGTGAGTCCATTTAGCTGTAAATGTCTCTAGTTTCTCGTTCTTTATGGCTGGGTAGTACCCCATTTGATTAAAAAAACCACATCTTCTTTATCCAGTCTCCAGTTGATGGTCAATTAGGCTGTTTCCAAGTTTTAGCTATTACAAACTGTGCCACTATAAACATGGGTGATCATATATCACTGTGGTATGATTCTTTTAATTCTTTGGGGGAAGATACTCAGTAGAGGAATAGCTGGGTCAAATGGGACTTCTAATCTAGTTGTTTGAGGTATCTCCATACTGATTTCCACAGTGGTTGCACCAGTCTGCACTCCCACCAACAACAAAGAAGGGTTCCTTTCTCCCCACACCCCCGCCAGCATTTGTTATTGGTTGATTTCTTGATAGCAGCCATTCTTTCTGGGGTGAGGTGGAATCTCAGTGTTATTTTCATCTGCATCTCTCGAACGACCAGTGATGCTGAACATTTTTCCATGTGTTTATTTGCTGCTTTTACTTCTTTGTCTGAGAAATGTCTTCATTTCAGATGCCCATTGTTGAACTGGGTCTTTATATTTGGGGGAGATCGATTTTTTTGAGTTCCTTATATATTCTAGATAGTAGACCTTTGTCTGAGGAGCAGCTGGTAAAAAATTTTTCCCACATTGTGGGTTGTCTCTTAGCTCTGTTGTTCGTTTCTCTTGCAGTGCAGAAGCTTTTTAAAAAGATGAGATTCCCAGTTGTTGATTCTTTATGCTAGTGCCCATGCTACTGATGATTTGTTCATAAAATTTTTTCCTGTGCCAATGTCTTCAAGAGTTCTAACTAACTTATCTTCCAGCAAGTTTAGCATTTCTGTTTTAATATTTAGATCTTAAATCTGCTTGGATTTTAGCTTAGTGCATGGTGAAAGATGGAGGCCTAGTTTTAATCTTTGGCAGGTTGAAATCCAGTTTTTCCAACACCATTTATTAAAGAGACTATCTTTCCTCCAGTAAGGATGGTTGGCTCCTTTGTCAAAGACAATGTGCCTGAGTATGTCTGGAGTTGTTTCTGCATCTTCTAATCTATTCCACTGATCCTCGGGTCTGTTTCTTTCCCAGTACCATGCTGTTTTTATCACAGTGGATTTGTAGTATAGTTTCAAGTTGGGGATTGTGATACCCCCTGCCATGTCTCTGTTGCCTAGAATTGCTTTTGCTGTGATAGGTCTCTTGTGGTTCCAAGTGAATTTTTGGATTGTTTTCTCTAGTTCTGTGAAATATACTTTTGGGATTTCAATCAGGATTGCATTGAAGCTGTATAGGAGTTTTGGAAGTATAGCCATTTTCACTATATTGGTTCTTCCTACCAGGGATTTAGAAGTAAGCAGAAGGACCCGAATTTGATCCCTGGTACAAAAAAAAAAAAAAAAAAAAAAATTGGTTCTTCCTACCCAGGAAGAACAGCAGATGTCTTTCCATTTTCTTATATGCTCTTCAATCTCTTTTTTCAGTGTGTTGTAGTTCTCAATGTAGAGGTCTTTTGCTTCCTTCACTACATTGATTGCTTGATATTTCAATTTTTTGGATATTATTGTGAAAGGAATTGTTTCCCTAATTTCTCTCTCAGTCAGTCTGTTATTTTTGTATTGATTTTTGAGTGTTGACCTTGTATCCAGCTACTCTACTGAATCTGTCAATTAAGTCTAGATGTCTTTTGGCGTGGTTTTTTTGATCTTCTATGTAGACTATCACATCATCAGCAAATAATGACAGTTTAACTTCTTCCTTTCCTATCTTTATTGCTTTTATTTCTTTCTCTTGTCTAATTGCTGTGGCTAATGTTTCCAGAACTATATTGAACAGGAATGGTGATAGTGGACATTCTTGTCTTGGTCCTGATTTTGGAGTGAAGATTTTCTGGTTTTGACCATTTAGTATGATGTTGGCTATTTGTTTTTCATAGATAGCCTTTATCAAGATTTACTTTTATGTCCATTGCCCAAAAGAAGATCTTGATTTCCAAATGTTTAACCTATTTCTCTTTGCTTTTTCTCATCTCATTAATTTTACTACCATCTTCCTAGTGGGTCAAGCCAATAACTGAAGTGGTAGCCCTTTTTTCTTTTTACTCACTGACTGTAATCAACACATCCATGTTCTCCCTTTACATTATTTCCATTGCTAACAGATTCATCCAGACCTCTCACACTTTCCATGTACCATGCTACTCCATAACCAGTAAATAGTGTCTTCTTATTCTTTAAGCATTCGAGTTTCTTCCTGCCTCGGGGACTTTGGACTTACTGTTCCCTCTGCCTAGAATAATCCTCCTTCAAAGATTATACCAGTTGGGTCTTTGGTAATGACTTAGCTCTTTGGAGAAACCTTGTGTAGATGTCACTCCTTCTATTCTAGGATCCCACTTCTAACTAGAATCCTTCTATGGCTAGTTTGAATTTGAGGAGGCTATCTCATTCAGGCATTAAGTATGCACACTTCACAAGCAGCATATCTTTTGCATTAAGCAAGATCAGAGTTGAATCTTTCCATTTCAGAATCATTTCATCTCATCTTTGTAAACATTGATCCAGTAGCCAGCACCAAACTTGTTATTTAGGGACAAAAACCACAAAGAATTAACCTTGGTCAATCTGATTACTACCTGGGAGTATGCTCATTGTAAAGTGAGACTGGGGCCGGGAATTTAGCTCAGTGGTTCTGCTGCTTGCTTTGCAAGTGCAAGGTCCTGAGTTCAATTCCCCGTACTAAAAAATAAAGAAATTAAAAATTTTTAAAAAATTTTATAAAAGAGCCTGTAGTGTTGGGCTATACTTTATAAGGGTAGTACTTTGCTTTTCAGTAAAACAGCCATGGGCCACTCTCAAATGAGGAGCAGAGGCTTCTCTGACCACCTGGCACATTCCTGAGAGGCAGTCTACACTGGGGAAAAAGGTCTGTTGAATCATGAAAAGTGGACCTGGAGAAGTGGCTGATGCTGAGAAGTAGGACAGACACTCTTGGGGTGGGTCCGCTCTGGATGAACCTGTATAGAGTCCAGAGAGAAGGGCCAGTCTGGGCAGGCTTGCCCATCACACAGAGCAGGGTGTGTGTGTGTGTGTGTGTATGTTTATGTGTGCTTTCACTCCTTCCAGCTCCACTGTGCTCCTCTTGGTACTGTGTATTCAGCGCTGCCACACAGCTGCCCCCACTCTGGTTGCTGTGACAACTCTGCGTTTTGCTGTTGCTCTGTGTGGGAATGAGCCCGAGGGTGTACCTTCCTCTCTGAGCCTCTCAAGGCTCTAAATGCCATTTGACTCATTTTCCATTACAATCATCAGAGGACCTTTCTCAATTTGAAGGGAGTTATTGCTTTCTTTCACATCTTTTCTCAAATATCTGATTTCAATTCAGCTCTTCAGAGAAAATCCAAGCTGCCTCTGCAGTCCTTATGAAGAGAAAAGGTGAATTTCATTCCAGATTTGTTGTTTTAAAGCTGAAGACCTCAAATACAATCTGATTGTCTCCCCCTATTGTACACGAGTAGAAATAAAATCTTTTGTGCCTAGAACAGGGGCTGGAATATATGGTAATCACTCAGAAAGTTTGTGCAGTAAATGAAGGAAGTTGAGGGAATCACAACTATTCCAAGATCACACAGGTCTATTGTAGAAGTAAGATTAGATTATAAAATTTCTAATTTTATAATTTAATCTATTTACAAAAACAATTGAGTTGTATTTATTTATTGAAATTATATAAAAATGATATTTGTATATTTAAATATTTACTCAAAACTTGTTAGTCTCTAATAGTCTTTAAACCCAAAGGTACCCTTAAAAACAAAGTAATCTATTCTGCTGCTTACTAAAAATAACATTGAATTTATTTATTTTTACTTTGATAACAGTTTTTGCATTTATTATTAAATGTATATTTTCTACCTTTCAAATTTCATCAACTTTAATTAGTAAAATCAGAATAAAATCTTGCAGTTTGACAGATTTTTAAAAGCATCAATAGGGAAAAAATGTGCATCACAAATATCTGATGTTTAAGTCATTATTTCTTTTTTGATGCTTTCATTTTAATTTTTATTTTTATTAGTACATATTTGAAGTACTTAAATCATATATTTCTTAGAACATATATTTAATAATTTTATTCAAATTGTAGAAGAATTACTTTCATCTCAAGACTGAGCTACCTTTCTGAGTCCATGTGATTAGGACACGTTTTCCTTGAAAAAATTTAAGAAGAGTGAGGTGAAAAGCAGAGAAAATTTAGATTCAAAATCTTGGAAAATTTTAAAACTTAGTAAAAAATATAAAAGCACTTATCCTCAAGATCAATTTTAAGGTCAAACTAAGAAATGTTCTGTTTTGTAGAGAGGGAATTTGAAATTTGTTTGCAGCTTAATCTTTTATAATAAGAAAATCTCCAAGGAATATCTTTGGAAGTGGTGCATTTATGATACTGGTTGTGTTTAACCATGTAAAAGGTCATAAACTTAGTTTTCCCCAACTTTGACAGGCTTTAAAGCCACCTGTGGCACTTCAAAACAAAACAAAAAACCGTAACTTTTGCTGAGCCCCAGGGAAAGCATACCAAACCAGAATCTCTATGAGACCCAGGATTCAGTTTGAATAATCTTTTCTGTGTCTTCTGAAGCCAGCCTGGTACTTCAGCCACCTGGGCTTTGGCAGCACAGGCTGTATTGACCTCTCTTTGGAGAAACAGTTGTGTCTTAACTTTGAGCCGTACTTGCAGACAAATGAATGTTCTTGTGGAACTGTAAACTTCCACTGATATTCCAAAATAAAGATCTAAAATACTACAGGAAAAAAAACTATTAGGTCTATCCTTATCTTTCCTTGAGAAAGAACCATTAAAAAAAGAAGAAAATGTGTGCTCTGTTCTAGTCTAAACTCAAAATTGGGAAGGACTCTAATAGTTAATATTGCTTTCTTTTGAGATAGTTTTGTTGAGAAGTCTTGATTATTCATCATTATTATTTTTCTTAAAGTCATAGATATTCCTAATATCTTCCTAAGAAAACAAAAATTCAGGATCAGAAAACAAGGATTTGAGCCAGTGGTTAGATGAGAACTCCTCACTCTGGACTTTGTTGATAGAATCTAACTCTGTGGAGTAGATTCCCTCATCCAAGCAGCTGGGTTTTAGGAGAAAAGAAAGGCTTTCACCACAGCCACACAGGTTAGAAATGAGGCAGAGATGGATCTATGTGGTATAAAGCAGCTCCACTGGAGCTCACTCACAAGGCACCTGAGTCCTTTTTTCAGAATGCCTGTGTCTCTAGACCCAGAGATACATCCTTTCTGTGGTGCCTTGGAGATTGAACTTTTTATCTTGACCCCACATTTTCAGAGGATGATTTTGATATGGGGGAAGAGTTGTAACTCCCAAACCTACTAGATATCTGAAATGTGAGTTCATGTTCTCTAAAATCAAAGAATGAATTCTAGGAACAATGGAGTTTAAGAGTAGGAAAAATTTATTGGGAGAAAGAAAGCTTCTGCCTGAGAGACAGAAGGGGGACCAGAAAGTGGCTTGCCCACCCACCCCCCTTTTCAAAGATGTTTTATACAGCAAAGCCATGTGGTAAGGCAGGTACAAAGTGTGACAAAACTGTAAGACCCAATGGAAATTTACAAGGTGGACATGAGGTGGGACAAAGCCATGACCAACCAATAAGATAACAAGTACAGTCACCCAGATAATATTGATTAAATGGGGATCAAATGGAAAGACAAGTCACATACAAGGAATTTCCAATTTAGAATAGCAATCACTGCTATCTATCTACAGGAGAAGTAGTATTTCTTTACCTTTTTATAATGCTAACTAGTGAATGTGCTTCAAATGTTCTCCGTGTTGGTTCCTTGCTGTATTGGCTCCTGGAGGGCTGGCGCCTTAAGGGAGGAGCCCCTGTCTACCTGCCAGTAAGATATCTAATTAACTTACCTATCTATAATAATGTGACTACACCATGCACTTCACCTAGACTGAGTAGAGGTTAAAAATTTAGCTGTAATATATCTTACTACCTGATTTGAACTCTCAGTAGAAGCCAATGGTCAGGGAAAGAACCATGTTGAATGCACCCATAATCTGACTCTAGATAGAAGACAGATTGAAATAACATGATTGCATCATCAGATACTAAGGCAAGTCCAGAATAGGAATAAAATTCTATGGTAATAAAAAGTGACAAGTCTTCATAAAACAAGCAACCTTGCAGTATCAATTACATTTCCTTGGCAATGCTCTCAAAATTCCAATGAATGGTAAAGAATATTTATCTTTCATATTTGTCCAGCCAGAAGGCCTACTTTCATCCTGAAAGGATTACTGATTTGATTACAAAAATATTGTGAATTTATTATCCAGGACCAAAGGCATTTTATACCTGACATAAATGCCTGATGAGTTGAACTACAGCTGCATTTTAAAATGTTCCCATTTCAATAGTACCCTATGTATTCACTTGCATTACTAATCTAGTACCAAAACAGTATGTCATCAGTACTAAAACTTATACACCTGGAATTATAGTAAAAACAACCTTCACATTTTCTTATTTAAATATGACATCCTGTGAGTTAATATACTGTATATGAATCAGTTGAATACAATAAAATTTCTTCTTAGATACAGTATCCATAAATATCAAATAGCCAGTAGTCTGTTTCTAGGGAGAAAAGAAAAAATGATTCAAAAGATTCTTCTCAACAGCTTCTTGGCAGCTAAGGAGGAACTTAATAAAAGCTTAGCTGTTGACTTCATCAGACTGTGACACAGATGCCCTAACTTTGTGGCGCTGTATAGATCCAACTCAGATTGGGTGCAAAGATTTGGTGCCTATTTGAAGAACGAATGTGGTCAATTTATTACCTAGCATGGGCATGATCCCAACCATGATGGAGATGTTATTCAGAAGACTGCTAGAAAGGGTAACTTCTGTTTTGCTTCTATTATAATAAAGGAAGCAAGCTGAAGCTTGCTAAACCAAAAGAGAGCTATTTAAATATCCATTCCAACCACAAATCCAGCTCTAGTCTAAAGACCATTGGATTAAAATGGTAATCTGATTACTTACCAAAAGACATTGAGCATCCCCAGGCTATTCATTGTTATTCCATCTGTTACCTGAATTCCTGGAAAGATTTCATTGTGTTACCCTCTCTGCTTAGTCTTTCCTCTCATTTCTTTGCTACAAGTGTGAGTAGATAAGTTAGATCTGAGTGAATTTAAGAAGTATGTATCAAATGATACTATTTCAAAATAAACAATATTCTTGAATAAATTTTTATGATGAATCACATTGTCCGAAATATTTTACATTATATAGTATCTCATTTAATCCTTTAAGAATCATATGTATCATGATCATTTGCATTTTATAGCTGAACAAAGTATAAGATTTTATTTAAATAAGAAACTTGACCAAGTCAATATCAATTATATAGATCAGAAACAATCATTTCAATCTGAATGTTCTAATCACAAATTTTTAGTACTATAAACAAAAGAAATATATTTTTTAATAATTAATTAAACCTAAATTAAAAAAAAAAAAACAAAACCACTCTCCTAGTAGCTACAGCTCTAGTTAAAGGTTTTTATTCTCTACTACATTCAGGTATCTTCTGAATTCCCAGACTCCATAGAAAACACTCTTATCCCACCCAGACAACATTTTATTAATTGAAAAATCACTTAAAATAATTTAAAATTGATATGCACAAGCAATTTGCTTTAGTGGAGGTCAGTTACAAAAGGTAAAGCCTGGAATATCTGTCTGCCTTTGCCACATTGCAGCACATTTGATCAAGTAGGTCTCTGAGACTTGAGAGGCAAGGCTGCTGTAAGAAGTTAAGAGGATTTCTAAGGAACTGATAAGGGAAAATTCCCTCTTATTTGGAGTACCTGCCACCAACCTGGCTCCTCCTTTGTTTTGACCTTTTCACTTCCCTGTAAAACTCCAATAAAATGTAAAGCAAATGAATAAAAACAACTAAAAGAATATTAAATATTAAAATGTTCACAAAATAAATGTTTTATTGAAGATCAAGGCTAGAACTCTGAACTGGCAGTGATAAAAAAATATAAAGATAAATGGAGTCAGAGGGCAAGCAATTTCACCTGCTTTCCATCAGCATTCTTGAAGGTAACCTTCAGAAAAAAAATGTTAAGAAGGATGAGTCCCAGACAGACCTTGAGCATACACTCAAGTTTACCACAAGGACCTAGGCCAGGGATTGATAATATATTTTTGAACCATAAAAAAAATTTGAACTACCTGTTATGTTTAACTCATAGTGATAACAAAAAGTACATATAATAGATACAATCTAAAGGAGTCAGTGAAGGCAAATTTAAATCAGTAGATGAAAAGGTATGACATAGGAGCAAACCAGAGCAACTGATAAACTGCCCTCATGGACTCAAACTTAAAGGTCTAGTATGGATAATTATATGGACATTGTTTTCAAAGAATTTTCCAAAAGCATAAACAGATCATCTTGAAGTAAGATTAAAAGGCAAAATAAGAGTACTTTAATTCTAAATCTTAATTCTAGTTCTTCAAAACTATAGGGCATATTGTGGAATCTCCAAACATCCAAAGATCCTTAGATATACTAATAATGTCCTTGGTTGTTTTCCATAAGACAAAATGTCTTATGAAACTATGTGCTTATCCTCAGTACTACAGAGAATTCAAATTTCCTTTTTTGATTTTAAATTTCCTTAATACTAAGATCCAACCAGAAACTCTGGTTGGTATTGGTGCTTTTTATTGAAAACAAATAGAAAAAATAACATTATTATTGTTTATTAAATGAAATTTTAGGGTGGATAATGGCTTATAAAACATGAATTTAGGGTAAATATAAAAAGATTGGAAATTGTTATAATATTTTTACTTTGCCTTTACTCAGAATGACACTCGATCTATAAAACCATTTCTAAAAATTTGTTTCAGTGATAGACTTCTAAAGAGTACCCATGTGGTTGGTTCATTTCACTTTTAACAACTAGAAAAACTTGGTATTTGAACACAAACACACACCTCAAATTTTAATTACGGTCCCTTTTCTAAAGAAGATGAAAAAGACAATGGAGAGGAGGAAGAGAAGGTAGAAATATTCTCTTAAATATTCTTCCCTTTGCTCCTACTATGCATTGTTAACTTCATTTCAGAGTACTAGATTAACTCTCAAGACCTTCTGGAGACCTTCCCTGGCCAACCAACCCACCCAGTTTCCTGCCTACCCCTTTACCCTCTGTTATATAAACTTTTTGTTCACTTCATGGCTCTTATCACAGCCTGTAATTATGTGGGTTGTTTATTTGTTTATTGTGTAACATCTCATTGTCACATTAGAATGTAATTGCTGTAAGAAAGACATTGTGTGTCTTATTCTCTCACTTACAACACTTGGTGGGGCATCAAGTCATATTTGTTAAATAAATAAATAAGAACTAAAATCTCTATTCAGCTATCAACTAGTATATTGCTAGATCCTTCGCACTATGCACAATCCTTACAAAAGTTCTAGGAAGTGAGCATTAAGTACTTACTTAGCAGGAAACTGGGGCTTAAGAGAGATTGAAACTGGCTTTAGAAATGCCAGATATTGATGGACCAAATACATTTCTGTCTGTCTCTGAAGTCTATATTTAAATATAGCTTTTTAGCTGAGAACTTCAAGGTATAATTACCTCATCTCTGTAGATATTTGTGTGACAAGAAAACACAGTCTGCCTTAACGACTTCATCCTCATCTGTTATGGCATTTTCATGCTGAGTTATTATGGGTCTGATTACCTGGACGCCCCCTCCTTTAGTCTGAGAGCTCTTCAAGGGCCATGAATTACTCTCTACACCCAAGAGCTTCCACAACATTTGTATGTGAAAGAAAAGAGTAAATTTTCTAGATTAACTTACCACTCTAGTTATTTTAGCACCTCTCAACTGGTTAGAAATTTGAGCAAAAAGATAACTCAAGGTGTGCCCAAGGACATACAGCACTTTGCATTTAACAACAACGAGCTATAAATTGTTGACTGACAATCATATAATAATGAAAAGTCTCAAGTCAAAATTAAAAATTTTAATTTTTAAAAATTATTATTAAACTCTTATCAGAAATATTTAAATATTATGGTAGCAGGATAGAAGATGGATATAGGACCCCAGCCTCAATCTCTCAGATCTCCACTAAAAAGACTGAGCAAGAAGAATACTGAAAACCTAATTAACTACTGGAATTAGAAAAGAGTGTCATCTGAACAATGCTAACTTTGAAGAAATTCTGTCTGGTATCTTGCATAGAAAAAGAAATAAAATGGCCATGAGCTGTATTTTATTTCTGTGCGTCTACAGTATTGTATCTGAAAGTAAGGGTGATGGAGGGCCCCAGGGTTTGTGTAACAGCTACCCCAAAAGGTGAAGGGTTGGATCAGAGGAGATCACAGGACACAGTGGGTGGCTGGACAGCAGATTAAACCTGGTCCGGAGACCAACTACCAAAAAGCTGAAAGTGAAAAATAAGCCTTGCTGTAGTAATTTGAAAAACAGCACAGGATCAAGCATGTCCTGGCAGAATTAATCAATGCTCATATGCTCCTCTCTCCTGAAAGTCCTAACACTGAACTAATAGTACATTTGTACCTACAACTCTTCAAATTATAAGTGCTTTGAAGGGAAAATCCCACAAGACACTATTGATCATAAGGAAAATCTAGGACGGTCTATAAACAGGGGTTGGTGTCAAACACTAGGACTAGACAGAGGATCACTTGAAGTTGAGGAAATGTTCACGACCATGTAATGATCCTAGAATAATAATTGACAAAGTGAAAAAATAATTTATTTTTCAGAGAAGTTTTAGATTTGTGGCAAGATCCAGACAAAGGTAGAAATTTCCCACATATCTCCTGCCTCTACACATGTGTAACCTCCATTATTAAAATCCCCTCCAGACCAGTGTGTTACAAGTGATCAACTGACATGAACTATATTTCAACTTGTGCTATATTTTTTCATTAAAAATCTGATTTGCATGATGAGTACAGATTTATGTAAAATGCATGGGTAAATATGCACATATATTCATAGATTTAAAAGTAGCATTATTCACCCTAAAGGGCAATCACTGACCACAACACTCCTCTGCTTAAAACACTGCAACAGCTTCTCATGGCATGTAGTTCAGTGTAGCCCTTAAGACTTCCCTGGTGAGCCTTCCGCTTATATCAGCAGCCTTATCTCACGTCACTCACCTCGTCTATGCCCCAAACATTGGAAATATTTCCAGGGTCTCCACACACCATCATTCTTGCCACTCAGGTTGTCTGCAATGATCTCCCAACCCAGCCTCTTTTTGCTAATCACCTTTACCACCTTGCCACACACATACACACAAACTGTTGTTCCCTTTGTGTTTTGCTACTTGTACTCACAGTTGAGGTAAAATCAATGAACATTCAGCAACATTCTCCCTGACTACTACATGAGGTCCCTCTGGTATACAGTATAATGAAATAATTCCCCATCCTTCCCATTCACAGTTTTCATTACAGTTAAATATTTATATGTTTCAAGAATGATCCTTAATGATTTATAAGTACCATGACAAGAAAGAGTTTATCTTTTATGCAGCATAGCTTTTAGTACATTGTAGTTAGTAAAAATACATGAAAATGAATGATATAGCTGGTATCTTTTAGGCACTTACTAAAGTAGTCTACATACATTAACTCATTTAATCTTTAGAATAACTCAAGGAGTGGGTCCTGTTCCAACTCCCATTTTAAAGGTGATGAAATGACGGCACTGAAAAATATAGCGATGTCAATTCTTATTTCTAGTACACAGCAGAGCAGGGATTCACACTCAGAACATTTGGCTTAACAGCTTGAGTTCCTAACCACAAATAATCATAGCTAACAATTACATGGCATGTAAAATAAGCCAGTTATTATTCTAAATGTTTTGCATGTATTGATTCATGGAATCTTCATAGAAAACCTCAAAAGCAAAACAAAGTGGTAGGCACCATTATTATCTATATCTTATACAGGAGAAAACTGCGACAGGGAGGAATTAAAGAAACTTGCTTCAACTCATGTGGTAGTAAGTGACAGAAGGGGACTCGGAACCCTGGAATTTTTTCTGGTATAAATACTCCTTTATGCTTTGTTTACATTAGAGCAAAGAAAGGAAGGAAGGAAAGGAGTTATATTTTAGTATAAGGATTGTGAGTGTATATTTTTCTGTATTTTTTATTGTCCAAAAAAGTGTGACAAGCACATTTGTATAATATTAGAGAGAGTATTTTGAGGGAGATATAATTTAAAATTACTGTTGGTATAAAAATATTCAGAAAGCATCAATATATGACTTGGAAATTTACCTAACTGCTTCTTTAACCCAGTGTGTTCTCTGATACTGTATTCTTGTACCCATCACAACATACATTAAAAAATACACCTGAGTTTCTATCCTCTTCTGGGTCAGACTCCACTGATAGCTGCTAATTAAAATGCACTTATGGAATCTCCCCAAGAGTTAGGGAATATCAGTTCCTCTGCATTCCACTAACAAATGACTGTGGTCAGGATTGGGTGATTTATTTTTTAAAATGATTTCACACTTTCAAGATACTGTGAGATGGAAAAACTAAGTTATCTCAAAAGAAAACTATTTTAAACATCTCTTCAACCTCATGAGTATTGTTTTCTGAAGCCCTAAAGTTTAGCACATGGAACAAAGTAATTTAATCACAGTAATTAAGATCATTATAATTAATATACAATTATATATTAATCAATATGTAATTAATATATAATTGTATTAAATATATGATTATATAACATATAATTAATATATATATATTGGTACCTGGGATCAAACTTGGAACCTCGCGCTTGCCAGGCAGGCATTGTGCTGCTAAGCTACATCCCTGGCCCTTGACTGATATAGTTTTCATTTGGTGATGGGGAAAAACAGGTTTTGTGTGCCTGACTTTTCAAAACTGGACTGTGATGGGGTCTTCATTGTCTCCTTCCCTGTAAAAGTGGTGATTCCTCCTCATTGCCTTCAAAGGGCCCTGTATAAATTATTTCTATCATGTCAACTTTAACAATTTATGCACCTCTTTATTTACGTGCCTGCTCTTCTTTCTTATTTCTAGCTCTATTTTGTTTCCCGTGTGCTCGCTTTGGCAGCACATATACTAAAATTATATTTTGTTTCCCTGGTATATAATTCATTGTAATAACACGAGGTTCAAAAATAAATAAATAAAAATAAACACACAGCTCAAGAAACACAGTTCCTCAACTAAAAATTAATTTCATAATATTTTAAATTCTTTGTGACATATTTACCCATTAAAATAGATATACATGAATAATGTCTTGTTTCAAGAAAGCTCCTTCTCCTTAGCATGTTCTTCCAGTACATCTGAGGGACTGCTTTTACCACAGTCAAGCCAACTTTTGTATAAAAAGTTTAACAACTTGCTTCTGAAGTTATTTTTCTTTTCCTGTCCCTAAACTCTACCTATTAGTTATTTGAAAGGTCTATGGGTACTTTCTTTCCATATCATTGGCTTGAAATGGACTCAAAAAGTTTAATGAGAAGTTATCATTGAACTATTTTCAGACTAATTCTAAGTGCAGACGAAAGGTCATAATACTACTATAACAGCTAAAAGCACTTTTGCTGACATTGTCTAATTTACACAGAACTCTAGAGACATAGGCAATTATTTTGATTACACTCCTACAGATAAGGTGTTGTAGGCACAGTGAGGAGAATAATGGAGGTCAGTCATTGCTTACACCAGAAATAGACTTATACCTACTAACAGTCAAGGGAGACTTATTTGGATGACACAACTTGGCCTTTACAAAAGGATCTTTTATCAGCCTTTGCATGTCTAATACAAAAAAGTCTTAAATATTTTTATTGTTAAGTTGGATTTGTTTAAGTCACATATCCTAAGATTTAGATGTGTTCCTCCCCAAACACAAAACTATGTGCACCCTTTGAACATAAACAGTTGATACCAAACACATATATGACAGCTCTATTAAAAGTCCTGTATAACAAAAAACAGAGATTTGTTTTCATTGAAAGAAAGGGCAAATGATTGGCTAAATCAAATTGTGGAACAATTCTATTACCTAGAATGGCATTCATATACTTCATTGAAAATACTCCATTTATTTTAAAAGTTGATATCTGAATTGCATACTTTTATCACAGTTCCCACTAGCATATATTGGAAGTGTTTAAACTTCTTTGCCTGACATTTATCTAGACTATTTCCCCTGAAGTCACACTTCAGGATCTCCTACTCCCCCAACTAACTGTATACAATGGTTCTAGTTACTCTTCATTGGAATTTTTGTCCTGTTGACCTGTTATTTAAACATGAATGAAGATTATGTTGTTAATCCTTTACTTTGAAGGTGGAAGCACAAGGTAGTGTGGGTAAGAGAAGAAAGGAAGCCCAAAGAAAGGAAAAGGAGGGTGCAGTAAGTGACAGAAAGCAATGTGTTATTACACGTTTTTCTTCACTGTAATCTGCAAAAGGACACATGGAAAATCATTCAGCAAGAGTGTCTGCTCAATGTACAGGACTGCTCTAATGGTTGTAAGAAGGAACTGAGTCTTACAGTCAATTTACAGGAGCAAGAAAGGAGAGGAATTTGGCTTAGCTCCTTCCTGACTCACATTTCACAGTGGTCTTGACATGGAAAACTAATTACCCTACATTTTTCCATTATATAGTCCGAAAACATCTAGGGAAACCAAAAGCCTACCCCATAGTGTAGTATGTTATCCAAGTCCAAAACTGCAGAGATTATCTATTGTTACTATAACGTGGATCAAAATAGAAAGAAAGGGGCAGTTGAGAAGGAGCACAGTGTTACTGTTACAATACAGACTCGTAGGACATAATTATGACAGATAACTACTTGCTGAACAACAAACATGGCTGGGCTTCCTCACCAGGGCAATCAATATGGTGAGGGTCAAACAGGGATCAGACAAGATGTACCACAGTTCAGGCCCTGAACCATAGCTAAGCCAGGGTAATAAATCTGAGAGAGCCAGGAATAGAAACACTCAGAGGTCAAGTGCAAAACGAAGTCCTTAGAGAGTACTAAAAGTTGAAGTTGAGAAACCAAAAGCAAACACCAAGGCTGGGGTCACAGGTGAATTCAAAGGTGGAAGATGAAGGCCAAAACTAAAGCAGAATAAAAGTAGAGTCTCATACAACAGAAGCAGTGTATAAAGACTCCCATCCAATTGTTTCTAAAGTTCTAAAAAGATGAGATTTATCTTTGTGTATCATTAGGCATGTGGCAAATGGGTTTGCCTCTCTTAAAAGTATGGTGTCATCGCAGACATAAAAAATGTGTAGGAAAAAGAGGATTTTAAAGGCTTCTGGAAATAACTTTTATGTAACTTAAATATCCCTCGGCCATATCAGTATGACAACTAAAATGAGGTTGCATTTTCTTAATAAGCACACTATTGATTGATTTAAAATTTTGTATTAAAAGCCTACTATGATCAAAGGATTGCAATTAGGACCACATTATGCAGTGCTTATTTAAATTGTCATAATCTCAGCCTTTGTGGATTTGGTACTCTGGAACACAGATAAGTAATGAAAACATATATATTTGTAGTTGTGAAGCACTGTGAATTTAATGAACAGGGTACTGTGAGAAGAAAGCAAGGAAGAAGAAGAGAATGAATTCAAATACTGTTGACAGGAGGATCACTTTAAAGAGTCATCCATTAATTAGGCTGAGATTCGAAGTGTGAGAAAAAGAAACCAGGCTTTAGAAACCAGAGGTGGTAAAAGAGACTTAAATAAGGAAATGATAGAATGTCCAATTCCCAAAGCTAGAGAGAAATTGGCTTGATCAAGAAACTGAAAGAAACCAGAGGATGGAAACTTTATAAACAAAGAATTACTTGAGATGAAATTGGAAATGATCTATCAAATTTTAAATTACACAGTATTTTAGCTCTCCATTGTGAGGTCATTGAAGGGTTTAATTTTTTCAGATGTAATAACTTGAAAGCCTCCATCCAGTTTAACTGCAGAATGTCTCCTTTTAACAGGTTGCCCTCCCCCAAGCACAGTCAAGAATCTCTGGAGATCAACTAAATGTTCCACGAATATGTGCTGTTTTCATCTGCTGCCTCAACCCTCATTCTTCTGTAAATGGTTGCCTTGAGAACTGAGTTCACCACCTCCCTTCAGTGTCCACTGCTTTCCCCATGTAGGAACAACATTGCTTCAATTTTAATATGATTTTTCATAAGTTTGAAGAAAATACAAGAGAAGCATAACACAGTGTAATGAAATAAATCTCTTCTTGCAGCAAACCTATCCTTTGGTTTGCACAATACTATGCTCCAGAATGTCTGGCCCAGATCATTCTGGTAATCTTCATGACACAGAGGTCAAATTACCTTTCTTCTATCCCATCCGTCCACCTATTCTTATTTCCTATCCTAGAGTCACTCTCCCAAGAAAGATCGTCAACATGAATTAATTCCCTTTGGGGAAAAATATGACCTCAAGACCTTCTCACTCTCAGGTGAGGGTCAGCTTTGTGATCTGAGCTACACTAAAATCCAATCATCTAACATAATGAAGACTGAACTCCCATACTGTTCAAGATATTACCATGCCAGCCCACATTGAGTTTATTCAAACCAAGTCTTGTTCTTACCTCTAATTCAAGATAAAGATCGAGTTTCTCGCATTCCTTTCTACATTTCTCTCAAGGGTAAGGTCACAGCTGTGCAATCCTATCTATCACATAAACAAAATCATAATACCTAAAAAATCTACAACTCTGGAATATGTTTATATTTTACTTTTGGATAACAAAAAATTACTTTGACTCCTTCAAAATAAAGGCATAAGAAAATAATGAAAACAGTCTTTGTAAATAGGGAGGGGTGGAGGGGTTGAAGAGAGGGCAGAGGAATGGGGGAAAAAAACAAAAGTGTGATCTGCAACAAAGTATCTTTAGCAAAAGAGAAAAATTCTTAAAGTTTGAGTAATACACATGTAGTCATCTTCCTCTTCAACTAACACAACAAAAACAGTCTTGTATTTGACCTCTTCTCACCAAGAATATAAGCTTGCTTTAACTAAAAGTCTTCAATACATTAGTTCCCTTCTTCAAACTCTTACCTCAAAGACTCCCTTCAATCTCCTGCCACAATCTTTTGCCTGATCATCAGTAGAGACCCTGTACTTTGATTCAAATTGATGGGCTCTCCTCACCCAAAGGCATGAACTTTGTACCCAAAGGAGTGCTACCCCCACTTGGCTTTCATAGCAGTTGTGCCTTGCCATGAATTTCTCACCTGCTTCCCTAACAAAGATCCAGCCTCTGAGACTCCCGCCTACTTTGGAATTCTATGCACCCTCTCTTGAGCCTTCAGCATCTCCTGAGCAAGAAATTGCAGCTCTTACCCCAGCTTCAGATTTCAAGAACTTCATTGTGAACTAATGCTGGAATGCACACTTTGCAGTTCTTCTGAAACCAACACAGCTCAACTTTACCTCTACTCAGGCTCATGGAATTACAGAGAGATTGTAGACTTCACTAATCATGGGAAAAGAATGTTCCATATTGGATATTAAACTCTCTTGCCTCCAGTTCTTCCCTGCCCTCAACCACTTACTTCCTCAGCCTTTGCCTGGTGGCCAAAGATGGCTAGGTGGGGGGTTTTAGGCTGCCTCTTTTCACAACTACTGTTCTAATTGTGCCCTCCAGTGGTGAGTGATTTGAGTACAATTTAAGAAGCTTTATAGGAGAATCAATTATAATCAACTCAGTTCAACAACTCCCCCAGGGATAAGTTTACTTCTTTTTTTTTTTTTTAATTTATTGGTACATTTTAGGTGTACAACAGTTACATTCATCATTGGGAACTTGTACCTTTACATATATCTTGGTTCTTATTTTTTCCACATTCCCCTGCCGTCCTTTCAACCCCTCTGACCTAGAAACTTTCTAGTCCTTTGTCTTGTACAGATATGTGGATACATGAAATTTACATCAGACAGTAAATAAGTAGTCTGTGGGGCAGCTCGCTGATCAACAACCAACCATTCTGCCAAATAGTGCTAGCTACAAGATATCCTTTCTACTACTACCATTAGCAGCAGACTGACAGGAGAGGGAAGGTCTATAACTCCCACCACCAAATACTTATTATTTCTCACAGAGATACTGAAATAAAATGGTCTAACTCTAGGACTCAGTTCTGTACAATACTCAAATACAAGTTCCTTAATAACTCTTTTGGCTTTTGTTTTATTTCCCTGTAAAGGTAAAAACAAAAATACATGATGTTTATACTTTCTGGGCTAAAAACTGAACCCAATTACTTTTGGGAGCTGTATAGATAGGGCAGTCAGGACATCCAATTCTTTCACTGTACAGAAGAGCTCATGACTTTTGTATTGTATACCATAAGGCTTACTGAAAAGGTTCTCATTCCAATGGAGCACACCACTGCCATGTATTTATGTGAAAATAAGTAGTCTCAAGGGTGGTTGAGCAGTTTTATAAACCAAACAATTGCCTCTTAGTTCCAGGTTTCCACAAAAACCATAAGAATAAAGATCCTCAGTGCCCTCATTATGCCCCCCTTCTCAGTTACCTCATCCATGCTATGAATTTCAGATAAATGCATCCTTTGTGGAGAAGGTGCATGAAATGAGGAAGTATGATTATGAGATGCAGCCAGATTTGGGCAGCAATACAACCTACCCTAAAACACTTTCCCAACATTCAAAAGACTGTATTTACATGATATACTTTTAACTATTCTGTGATATTTGGATGACTTCCAGCTTTTTTGTTATTAAAAAAATCCTGTGTGTGATTCAGTAAATGGTTTAAAATTGGATTTCTTTTTCCTTTTGGATAAATTCTCAGTGAAATGATACAGATAATTTTTAACTCTCTTTAGAGAATATTTATTAGTAGAAAGAATGAGCCCTGTAATGGTGCCATGAGTGGTGAATATACTGCCTAAAGTCATGTGAACATTGAAGTTATTGTGATCACTAATTTTTACTAGTGTGCTTATCATATAACAATACAGTCAAGCTGTTTTAATCCACATTGCTATAATAGCCTGGTAAGATTTTATGTAATGGCATCTTTCTTCATATCTGCAGATATATAAATAACTAGGCAAGATACCTGAAGCTAAATAACCTATCTTTATAGATTTACTAATATGCTCTTATGATAAGTAGAGGTTATTCTTTTCTAAGACAAAAGCATTTAATAAATATGCAATGAATTTTTTAAAATTCTGAAGGGATTCATTTTAGTTATACTGGGAATTTACTTTTGTCAATATTGTTTATTAACCATGATATAAAATTAGGCAAAATCAAGCACATAAGTTATCTTTCAACTTTGACAATTTTTAATGAATAGCTAGCTAGAAGGTTTTTAAATAGTGCAAATTAAGGAAATCTTTAAAGAGTCAAGTGAGTTTAAGAAAACTACTTAAAGCTATGTTTGTAATTCTCCTAATGCAAACAATAAATGAAATGGGTACAGTTATATAATGCAATATATAGTATATAGGTATCTTTTTTATGCCTTTGGCTTTCACCAAAATCAGAAAGGAATAGATAACTATAGTCCAAGAGCCATTTCATAAAGAATAGAATTATGAAAAATTTCAGGGTCATGTACCCATGGCTATAAATTTTGTATAATAGTCTGGGGCAGACCTGAAACAGTCACTGGAAATACAAGTATTTTTCCTATTCTCTCTCCTATTGTAATTTCAAGGAAGGTGAAATAAGAATTACTTAAACAAACTTTGCATATAAATAAATTTTAATGCAATATTATAAGTATATCCTTGCTCAGTTCTCTTCACAGAAACTAGAAAGCCTCTATAAATCTGAGACAAAGAGCTTGGAATAATAACAAATATACTGTATTGCAACAGATTAGTTCAAAATACTCCATCTGGATCATAAACAGGAAAAATGATGCAAGAAGTTAGGTATCTACTTGAGAGGGAGGTTAGTCAGTGGTGTATGTGATAAAAAACATGAGGCAAAGAATCCCAAGATATTTGTCTGTTGCATCCCATTCAGAGGGCAGGCTCCTGTTCACTGATTTCAAGTTATAGAAGTGGCCTAAAAAACCAAGCTCATGCCCTACATTCCTTGTTCCTCACCTTCCCTTAGTTACTTAGGGAGTATCACAAGTTATTTTCTATCTCTCTCAAGCATAATAGTAGCTTTTCTTTTTTATATTAATGTAATATAAGTAGATATTAACAAAAAAATATTTTAGAAGCACTCTTGTTTCTCCTATGAAAAATACAAAAAAAATTTCATTAAACAGAGAATAGCAATAGATAATGCACTATATACCATAAACTTAAAAGAATGGCCAAAATGTTACTCAGAATACAACTTATAGACAACTCATAGACTCCCTCAGGCTGAAGTTGTAGCTCAGTAGTAGAACACTTGCCTAGCTTGCATGAGGACCTGAGTTCTAACCCCAAAGTCTCTGTCTTACAAAGAAGAAACAAATGACAGAAAACTTTCTTCCAATGAAGTAGGAGAAATTAGAAGTATAAATTAGATAAATTAGTATACATATATTAAAATATTTTTGAAACAATAGAATAGGTAATTTGGGGAATTATTCAACCATCACTTTATGTTTATCTATCTTGAAATAAATCATACACACAGTCTTAAATATCATATAATTTCTCTTATATGAGAAACTCAGTATGTACTTATATATATATATATATACATAAATATATATATGCAAATAAAGCACAAAATAGTAGTTTCTCATATCAGCAAATGTGTAGTAAAAAGTTTAACTTGATCCAAAATGAGGGACAGTGTTTTGCCTTTGATTCTGGGAGATAATTTCTGTCATATGTGACAGAAGTATATTTGCTCAGGTGGGGGCTCCCCACATTGTATCATTTAATTTAAAGTGAGTACTTCTCTTCATTCAACATCAGTTAACTTAGAGATAGAGTTCAATTATGTGGGCAATTAATCAATCATTCATGCCTACATAAATACATCTAAATAAAAGCTCTGGACCAGCTATTAATTTCCCTTGTTGATAACTTCATGCATAGCCGCAGCCAGGTCAAAAGGATGACAAAAGGATAACACTTCCTAACTCTACAAGACAATACAAAAGATGCTTCAGATGGAACTTCCTAGAATATGTTCTACAAATCTCTGTCTGATTTTTATTTGACTCCTTTTCCTGTAGTACACTTTAATATAAGTATAAAAGATTTCATGGAGTTCTGTGATTCCTTCTAGAAAATTATTTAACGTAAGGGTGGTTAATGTTGTGGTTTAGATCTAAAATATCACCCCATATTTTTATGTATTTGGAAGGTGATTGTATCACAGGGGTGCTATACTCATCAGTGAATTCATCTGTTGATAAGTTCAGTAGCTGAATGTGCTGTTAGGAAATAGGGCCTGGCTGGAGATAGGTCACTGGGTACAGGACCTGCAAGGGTGTATTGTTGTCTCATTTTCCTGATCCACTGAAATTGCATTTATCTCTTTCAACTTATTCTGTAGACATCTCAGAGATTATTTCATCCATTAAAGATTCTTTGCTAGGAGATATGCCTAAGGTAAATTTCTTAGATCTTATAAAATTTTGACCTTTTAAATGAAAAAGAAATTATAGAATTTTTTGTATTTTTAGATTACTTGTGTTTTCAATTTAATTTATTTAAAAAGAACACCATTTGTATACAGTGTCTTAAGTTGCTAGAGCAAAGTATTTAAAAAAAAAAAGGTAATGGGGGCAAGGATGATAGAAGAGGAGGAAGAAGAGGAAGAGGAGAAGTAGGGGAAAGAAGAAGGAGAAATCTTAAATTATTTCATTTCTTGCCCATTTTACACATGTCCACTGTGAGATAGCTTTAGCCTTGCTTTATATCTTTTTCATTTTGGTATCTAGATTAAAAAGTCACCACTGTTCGATCAGGACATGGCCAATTTTCACAGTAAATAGAAAGGAAAAAACAGTGGGAACATGTAGTGAGCTTTAAAGTCTCTGTTTAAAAGCTATTTATATCACCTCCACTTGTAAGTGAATTGGACCATACCAGATTACTAGGCTAAGCCTATTGAAGAGATAAAATTCCAAATCACATCCAATTATAGCACCATACTAAAAGTTGAAGACTCCATGATAATCTCATTAGAACCAGTCATTCACTCTCTTGAACCAGAAACTTGTGAACTGAAAAGAACAAGTTATATGTATCTTATACATCCAACATAAAATGAATGCAAAGAGTTCAAGAAAGCACAATAAACACCTGTATTTGGAAAGACATACTATGTCACTATTCTTAACAATTTCACAATCCTGAAAGACCTGTTAGAATCCCATGCTCTGGAGTGGGGAAAATCGCTTGATGAAACCCTAGCTCTGCTTTCTCATAGTTTATTTTCTTTTCTGATTCTGATTTTCACCTTCTAGGAGGTTCTACTTTTCTATTATCTTCCTTGGCCACAGCCAACAAGGGCACGAGAGATTAAAGAGCTTCCTCTGTCTTCTTCCTGCATTTGCACTCTCTGTTAGCATCAGTTGGTGAACCTTTTAGCATTGTAAATCAACTCACTCAAAAATTGAAAAACTTTATTTATTGTATTCCAGTCAACAATGTGTGACAATGGAAGACTTAATTTCCCATTCTTTGAATTTTATAAAAAACCACACCTTTTATTTTTCTGCAATCATTTGACTCAACTAAAATTATTTACTGAGTATAATCACAGTACATTTTGAAGCATTAACAAAGGACAGGAAAACAATACCCCTGTGCAGATCCTTATCAAGAGGCTGAGTTTTAATCAGCCTTTTAAAGTCATAGTTTTTCTAGTGAAGGTTGAAAACCACTGTTAAATGGTCTGTTAAATTCAGGGATAATAAGCAGGAAGCACTACAATGTTTTGTACATCTCTGTCTAAAGCTAGGAGTTCTGAGTTGTTACAGCAATCTGCATATTAAATATCACATTACTTCATAGCTTGGAGTACCATCTTTCTAACTTCCAGTAATAGATTCTTCACTGTGCATTTCTCACCTGAGAGCCAAAGTAACATACTTTCAGTTTTTGTTATAACAAGTTTCATGAAATGTAACAAATCTGATTCATTCAGTTTACACAAGTCAGGCTTCTAAAAGTGATCCAAAGCTTTCATTGGCTCACAACACTAAGGATTAACTTACTGTTCACCTTTCATGTCTATCACAGGTTAGCTTCAAGTCTGCTTCATAGCACCTTACTCCAGGGTCCAGGCTAACTGTGCAGCCCAATTCACACATGTACACCACATGGCAAGGGAAAAGCAAATCTGGAAGTATCAGGAAATGCTTCTTAAAGCTTGTGCTGGAAAGGAAATACATACCACTTCTATTTAGATTTCATTATCCAAAACACTTACAAGACTGTTGTTGTCTATTTAGGCTTCTATAGCAATACACCATAATCTAAAGACTCTAAATCAACAGAAATTTCCCTGTAACAGTTTTAGGAAGCTGAAAAATCCAAGATCAAGGCTCCCTCAGTATCTGGTAAGAGCCTTCTTCCTAACTCTTGGGTGTTGCCTTCTAGCTGTGTCTTCACAAGGTAGAAGGGGCAATGCAGCTTTCTGAGGCCTCTTTTAGAAGGGTAATAATCCCACTCAGGAGGGGTCTATCCCCACAGATTAATAAGGTCTCAAAGACCTCACCTCCTGAAACCATCACACTGGTGACTAGGTATCCCATGTAATGAAATGTGCAAGGATATATTCATTCAGACCATAGCTTAAGACCCAGCTGGTATCACTGGAGGATAGTAGAGTAATCTTCCCACAGAAAAAGATTCTTAGATCCAATGCATTTTCACTTAATCACTAAATCTCAGCTGTGACAGGCTTTGAGGGTATAATAAAATATGCTACTATTCCCTTTAACTACTAAGAAACATTCAAGGCCTATCACCTTTCCTAGAAGGTGAACAAGTATGGAAAAGATATTCAGATAAATTTGTCTTCCTAGCTTTGTCCCCACCTCTACATAAAACTTACCACAAATTTGAAAAACCTAACACAATACCAATTTATTAGCTCACAGTTCTATAGATCAGACAACTGACTGGACTCAGCTAGATCCTCCGCTCAGGCTCTCAAAGGTCAAAATCAAGGTGTTGGCCAGCTGAGCTCTTATTAAAATTCTCTGGGATGAAAGCACTTCCAAGCACATTCAGGTCACTGGTAGAATATAGTTCCTTGCAGTTATAGAGTTGAGAATGTTATTTCCTTTTCTGATTGAATGTACTTGAGTTTGATCAAAGTTTGAAATATTTTCCCTTTGATCAAGTTTGAAATATTTTTCCCAAAACCACTACTTAAGTCCTTCTCTTCAAACATATTTTTAGGGGGCAAATGCTAGAAATCAGGTTGTTGACTAGACAGTAGACTGCATCAGAAAGAAAATTAGATCTGGGGCTAACCTTCTAAAACACCTGGAACTTATAAAGTCCTATTCTAAGTGGTCAAAAAGTATTTCTGCTTTCTATGTCAAGAAAGTCTAAATCAATCATTATGTCAGCTATGATTTTTATTGTCTGTGTAATGGAGTTTTCAGCTAGTACATTATAAGGAATGAGAAAGGAGACATTACCAGAACTCCTGCAGTGGGTCCTGGTCTCCTGTAAGCCAGGACAGCACAAGGCTAATTAAAGAATAAATACAGGGGTATGGGAAGTGGGAAGGGAAGGGGAAAGGAAAGAAAGGAAAGGAAAAATTATGAGAAAAGAAAAAAATGGAAACAAAGACTATTTAAATAGGGAAGGGTGGAGCGGGTGAAGGGTGCACAGGTAATGAGGAAAAAATAAGGACCAAGATACATCATGTACAGGTACAAGCACCTAATGATAAATGTATACATATTGTATACCTAGAAATGTACCAATAAAAGAATTTGAGCAAAAAAAAAAAAAAAGACGGAAAATGAGACTTAGAAAAAAGCTGAATCTTGGGACTGATCACTGCTACTCTAGGCAACAAAGACAACGGCCCCCAACGGCGTCCAGTGTTTATTGAATACAACTATGGGAAGGAATAGGGAGCAGGGTGTGCTTTGAAGGCATTTAGTGAAATACTGCGAACACCTGGCGCCAGGTAGGCTGTTAGGGAGTAAGCACTGTTTATCTTGCTTGGATAGAACAAAGAGGTACTGGGACTGGGTGCAATTAGCACACAACCCATTGGCTCAGTGAGAAGCCATGATTCAGGGGAAAGGATTTTATTTGGGATCACACTGACCTCAGCTGCATGTAACTCAGCAGAGACCTGGCACTTAACAGACTAGGACGTAGGCCTCAGTGACAACTATTAGCAAAGGAGCAATATTAGCCTAATTGCTACCCAAAGTGCCCATTTGAGTCACATAGGGCTTCAGTCTAACTCCTGATATAAAACAATAGAGCTGAATTAGGGAAAGCAAGAAGCATGTGCCACTCATACCCTGCTAGTACTGGGTGGGATGTCTGCTATAATACATCTATTAAAAAACCATATTATATATGAGAGAGAGAAACTAGTATTTAGGATGCAAATAAGAAATGGCACGTACATTATGTCATTTAATTTTCAGAAGGTCTTTTAAATTGGGCAGTATTATTCCTTTTACAAGTTTCAAGATGATAAATTGAGATCAAGCCAAGTCCATAAGATGATAAAAGAAGACTAAACAGAGTAAAAAGTATGTAAACCTCACACATCAACAATAAAAAGAAAACAAGAAAAGAATCATTAACAGAATATAAATTTCAACCAATTTGGAGAAGATGGATATTGGTACACTATTAATAATGCAGAAGGAAGAGTGCCATGACATCAAAATATGTGAAGAAAATGCAGCAAAGAACACATTTATTTAATGAGCAAATCTCAGAGAGCATGGGTGTTAAAATTCTCAGTACATTATAGACCAAAGTGTAGAAGTGAGGCTGAAAAGAAGATGAACTGCTGCTCTAATGAACTGTCATTTCTATTTTTTAACCCTAGCTTATCACCTTCATAAATAGCTTTTTTTTTTTTTTTTTGGTACTGGGTATCAAACTCAGGACCTTGTGTTTGCAAGGTAGATGCGGTTCCACTGACCTAAATCCCCAGCCCATCATAGATAGCTTTTTATCTGTATTTATTCTCAGTTAAGAAAAGGCAATGGAAGCAGAGTTTCATTGAAAGAAATTAAAATGTTTAGAAAGAATTTTGTTTTTAAAGTAAATTCACAGCTGTGACTCAAGAGATATTGGCGGAAAGGACAATTTATAACTTGAAAATTTTAGAAAGGTTAGAGAGACAAACAAGGAGGCGACCCCCAAATTAAACAAATACATCGTAAAGCAGTGAAAATAAGAGTAAAATATTCTAATTAGTATTTTAAGAAAAAGCCCAGAAAGTATGATACCTATAAATCATGAGACAGCTACTATGAAAAAAGTAACACTAAAAGAAACCAGATGAATCCCATGGGAAATTACAAAATGTGATTAACAAAGTTGAAATTTCAATAGCCTAGTTGGGAAATAAGATTAAGAAAGCCTCACCAAGAGTAGAAAGAAATGAAAAATATGAGAGGAAATATAAAGACATTTCAAGCCAAAAATACCAATATCACTATCCAAGTAATGAGATTTCCCAAAAAAGATTACAGATAACACAGAGAAGAAAAATTATAAAAATAATAGGCAGGAATTCCCCAGTGCTTAATTCCCATCAATTCTCAAAACTAAAGGGCTTAGCACAAGACATACAGATCTACAACCAACTTGATCATTGTTAAATTTGAAAACCTCAGCAATAAAAAGATCTTAAAAACTTAAAGTAATAGGGACAAATGTGTCTTAGTTATTACTTACTGACAGTCTTAAGGACAGTGAGAGAGTTAATGTTTGGAACCCCAATTATGTTTTTTTGTAGTTTTTTTCCTGACATCCATTTCTTTCCATTGTTCAAGTATCAAGTTGTTTGGTAATATCACAGAGAAATTTAGGAAATATTTTCTCTATCCTAGTCACTCTACCACCTCTCCTAAAGTGAGTCTTCCTACTGGTTCACAACTTCTTAGTATTTATTTTAACATGGCTGACCCTGCACAAACACAACATATGAGAACAATCATATAAGATATAAAAATAATTGGCCTTTATCCTCTGCCTGACACAAGTTTTTCCTTCAAAATGCCACCAGAGACTTTTTTTAGGTACTGAGGATTGAATCCAGGGGCATGTACAAGCTAGGCACATACTCTACCACTGAGTTACATGTTCAGTCATATTTTATTTTGATACAAGATTTCACTAAGTTCCCAGACTAGGCTCAAACTTTTGATCCTTCTACCTCAGCCCCTTGAGCAGCCGGGATTTCATATATATACATGCCATCACACCCAGCTGGAGATATTGTCTAAACTACAGGCATGTTCATTTATTTATGTGTACAAAATATTTCAGAGAGATCACCAACATTATGAGTATCCCCCAACTACATATGTTGTAACATGCAATCTCCTTAAACTTCTAGGATACTTATTTTATTTATTGAGTTATAGTTAGGATCTGCATTATATGCCAGGTACTGTCCTAACTTCTGTGTTACAGAGCACAAGATGAATGATTCTCAAAATAGTCAAGTTGAATAAACAAAGCCAGACAGAAAAATTGCATGTTGTATGATTCCATGTTATAAAATTCTAGGAAAGCAAACTAATGTATACAGTATCAGTGGTTGTCTGGAAATGGGAACAGAATAGAAAACAGAAAAAGTGAGAGATTACAGGGTCACAAGGAATCTGAGAGTAATGAATGTGTGTATTATCCTGACTGTGGCAATAGGTTAATGATTAAATACATGTTAAAACTCATAAAACTATACACATTTTCCAAAACAGTTTGCTATATGTCAATTATAGCTTACTAAAGCTATTTGGCACACATATATTTTTAAAAAACTGGGTGCTATGGGCTGTCATATATGGGCATATATTGAAGTCATAACTGCTAGCACCTCAGAATATGATTGTATTTGGAGATAGACTTTATAAAGAATTGTTAAAATGAAGTATTTAATGAAAAGTAGAATTTGTTTAATAAGAGTAGGAGATTAGTATACCTACAAACATGACACATACAAGGGAAAGACTATGTAAAGACAGTCATGATAAGCCAAAGACAAAGGTCTCAAGAGAAGCAACTATACTGACTTCCTGCTTCCAGAACTGTTGGAAAATACATTTTTTACTTAAAATATCTAGTCTATGGTACTTCGCTCTGGCAGTCCTAGCAAATGAATATATCCAGTGTCTTAGTTATTTTTTTGTTGCTGGGACAAAATACCCAACACCCACACAATAAAGTAAGAAAAAATTATTTTAAACTCACAATTTGCAGAGGATTCAGTCCACAGTCTGCTGGCTCCAAGGCAGAGCAGCATGGCAGAACGGTGGGGCAGAGAAAAAACAGTCCATGGAAGTGTAAGCAGAAAAAAAACAGTGGTAATGAGCCTTTCCCTTTATATTTCATTCAGGATACAAAATTATGGCTAGTACTACTCACACCCAGGGTGAGTATTCTGTCTTCACTAAATCAATTCACCCGAACCTACAACCATACTAATCCAATCAGAGGACTGATCCCAGTTATTGCACACCCATGATCCAGTCACACCCCAAAGCCTCACATGAGAGCTCATGAGGCTTTGGCAGACATTCTGGATATAAATCATAATATCCAATAAGAGTTAAGCTGCAATGAATCTAACGCATGTTCTCCTTGTGGCTATATTATGACGGACTTAGTTTCTATTAAATTATTTCCTTTGTTTTACAGTAACCATGTACTGTTGTTATAATTAGAAAAATAGTCATAAAATATTATGTGCAAACATTCCTGGGATTCAATTTGAAAATCCTAACAACAAAGAAGTCATGGCAGAGAAAGTCATATTTTTTTATTCTGAAAGAAAGATATTTCTAATATAGAAGAAAACATGGTAATTTTACAAAGACTGCTTAAAGAAAATAGGTAGGTGTACTTTTGAAATTTTTCTATAAATATTCAGGAGGAAGCCTGCAGACTCTAAATTGCTGATTGTGTTGTTTCAAAGATAACAGTAACACATACAGCAAAGACTTGGTGGTACCATAAATGAGCTGTTCATTAAAGATATCTATGCAAAGTACAAATCAAAAGACAATATTCAAAATAATATGTTCCCATGTTTTAGAAAACTTTGCAAAATGAGTTTTAAGGTGACAGTGATTACCAGCAATGTTTTTGTTAGGTGTTTCACAAGCTTTTCTTTCATTTTTTAATTACCTTTGCAACCACTAGCACTTATTCCATTAGATATATTAGTAATCCCTGGATTTCTGTACACCTGTTTCTTCCAGCTGTTTGGAAGGCTGGTTCCCTGACATCTGTACAGAATTAGTAGTTCCATTTCCTACCACTAAAATTACAGGAAAAGAAGCTATAGGTTCAAGGTGAGAATAAAGCACTTAAAATAAAGACCAAAGGTGGTTAAGCATCCATTTTCTTGCAATAAAATCATTGTTATCAGGATAAATTCTGGGAAGCATAAGGTCAATTATGCTTTCATAGTTACTATGAGAGTTTATTTACCGAAGGAGTGTTCCTGGGTTCATAAGCTCTCTAATGCTTCTTTTGTATTTATAAGTAAATTTAAGGCCTGGTTGTAGAATAGTTTCACTATGAAAATTAGAATAAAATTAAATACTTAAAATTGAGTCATTTATATTAGACTAAGACAACTATTTAAAAATGCTTTCAAGAGTATACTTTCCCAATTTTTTTCATTGAGAAAGTATTTCCTCTACTTCTACAGGCAGTTTGTCTAAATTCAGGGAGTATTGCTAGGAAGATAATGCCTCTGACCTTATGGAGCTTGAAAGTAAGTTGAAAGGACAAATAAATCAAGATTAGATAAGTGTTGTGAACAGACTATAATAAGGTAAAATTACAGGAGTTTCCACTGAGAAATGTGGGGCCATCTTTATTGAAAGGATATTGGCATAATTTATTATCACATTTTTAAAAGTATGTAAATTATAAAATTATATTTTTAAGATTGTAACTGAGGTGTTTGCAACAAGATTTTATTCTACTGTTGCTCATTGTGCAATTTTTCATAATAGTAAACAATGGAAGAAAATTAAATCTCAGCAACAGAGCATTCATTAACCAAATAAAATACTGTGCATCAGCAAAATAGCACATTGTGTGGCCATTAAATGATATCTTGTATTTCTCATGTGAAAGGATAGTTCTTCCATTCCCTTTTGTGGACTATGTGATAGTAAAGGAATATTTAAAAGATATAAACACAACAAATGAGAGGAAAAGAAAGTAGCCAGCAATAAACAAATGGGAGGTAAATGGAAGAATTTGAGTAGATGAGGCATAGCAAAGGGAGCCACAGACTGGAACTCAGCTATGAGCATCAGTAAAGAAAGAAATGATGCACCAGCAAATACAAAAACTAAAAGGCAATAAAACAACATGAGGAAATAGTAAAAAGGTCTAAAAAATGAATAGTAGATGAAAGTCTATGTACAGAAATTTGTGAAAAAATTTGCACCCTCCCTTGCCTGTCTCTAGTGGCCTGGAGCTTTATATTCAACTCTGGAAAAATCTTGTAGAAAAATGTATGGAACTGGAGAACATTATGTTAAGTAAAATAAGACAGATAGAAAAATGTCACATGTTCCCTCTAATATGTAAAAGCTAAGAACTTGTCTCAAAATTAAAAAATAAAAAAACTTAAAAGGGTTAACTTAAAAGGTTGTAACTTAATGAAAGATCCTGGGTTCAATCCCTATTAACACAAAAAAGAAAAAAAAATTCATCTGAATGTAGAATAGTTATTACTAAAGTTTGGAGAGCAGGGAGAAATAGAGGGAAATTGGATAACAGGTACTAAAAGGATAAACTGTAGTATTTCACAGCACAGTAGTGTAGCTATAATTCACAATAACCTATTCTATACTTTATGAAGAACTAGAAGAGAGAAGCTCAAAAACCCTAAGCATAAAGATGAGATGAAAATGCTAATTACTCTGTGTATGCTATATTTATATGTTGAAATAGCATATGCACCTTGTAAATATGTATACATATTTCACATTAATAAAAATAAAAATTTATCATAAAAGAAACTGGAAAGAACTAAGGTAGCTAAGGTTGGGTGCTGATGCTGACAAATACTTCCTTGTCATATTAGAGCTGTTTTCTAAACTAATAACCAGTTTTTGCCCTGACCCCAAACAAAAACTGGAAGTCAATAAACCTAAACTGCCACCAAAGGTCATGTAGTTTGACTTCCTATCACCCATTTCTAAATATTAGCAAATGAGACATTTGAGAAAAGTCTGCAGCATGAAAAATAAATACCAAGATTTTTAAAACATAACCTTTGGAGAAAGTAATAAGGAAACAACAAAGAAAGACCTTCAAATTAGAATCCTCAGTGACATTTAAGAAATATTCCTCTACAAAAAATACTGCATTATAAAAGTAAAAATGAATTGGAGAATAAAAAAGCTCTTAAAAGTTAAATATTTGGATTTGGAAATGAGAATCAAACCCATCCCCACTGCCTTGCTATCTATCCAATTCCAATCCTATGATCAGCCTTATAGGAGCAGAAGCTGCCAGGAAGGGCCTGGAAATTATAAAGGTCTGTGTCTCTGCTGAGATTCTGGATGAAAACAAACCTGAGAGGAAAGGAAATTTTCCAGAGACTTCAGAGAAACTAAGCAAGCACTGTGGTGACCCTGGCCCAGAGGCTGAAAAAGTTCTAACCCAGTGGTTTTCCAAATTGGAAGTACTTGGAAGCTTTGAAAGCTCTCATTGCCAAACCCATGCCTGATACTAATTAATTCAGAGACTCTGAGGGTGGAATAGAACCATCAGCATTTTTGAGGTTTATAAGGTAATCTCAATTAATGGGCAGGCTTGAGAATCAGTGTACCAGCTATTTTGAGAGGAATACAGGAGCAGCAATAACAGTAGTAACCTCTAGAAATGGTTTGAAATGGTAAATTAAATCTATTCCAGACTCCATCAGAGTCCATATTAAACAAGATGATCAAAGATTTATGTCCACATGAAAATATAAATTCTACATTTAGCCCAGGACTAGAAGTCCAAACCAATTAACCAAGGATGGCTACTATTGTTATTTTTTGAATTACAAAGGTAATTCTCATCCACAGCCAAATTGGAGATCTCTGCCCTAAATATTACAGTTGAGACAACCAAAGTGGAAGATTGGCAAATCATCACCTGCTACAGCATTGGCCCTCTGAGAATGAAATTGATGTAATTCCTACCTTCACATAAAGTAGTCCAACAATCCCATGCTCAAAAGATGACATATCAATCAATGAAGAAAAAGGACACACATTAAAAACAGCAGAGTAGAGACTGGCAACAAAATTGACTGGCAACAAAATCGAGCCTCTCCAATACCTGGTACAAAAAGAAAATGATGGATCCCTTGGAATCAGGAGACAGCTGACAAGAAAACTAAAAACCAATGAGCTGCTAGACAAATGGAGCACAAAGCAGAGAAAAGAATGAAGCTATTGGGAAAACTAACCTTGGCTCCCACGGAGGGAAACCTGCCTCTGCTAACACAAAGTTAGCATGGAGAAGGTCAGAATCACCATCTCCAGTGAGAAGCAATGGACTAGACCAGCAGCAGTAGCCTCCCTCATGCCACCCCAGCAAAAAAGTCCACAGCTATTGTAAACTGTTACACCCAGTGAGAAAGAACCAAACAGAGACTGATATTAAATCCACACAGGAATTTATTACCGGCCAGGACCCCAGCCAAGCATCGGACTCAAGCCCCGACTAGGGGGAGACTAACATGTTTTATACACCTTTGAGGCCAACAGTTTCTAACCAGCCCCCCCCATGGGATAGAACTAGCAAAGCAAGCAAAAGGTACAGAAGCAGAATGTGCTGCCATTAGAACATTTGTAAAACAATAGTTGATTAATTGTTGTTTCTAAGAAACTTTCTAAGGGGAGGAGGTTTCTAAGCTTCCTCCTTCTGAGTTCATCTAAAGGGCAGACAGGTGGGTCATCCAGCAGCAATATGGAGTCTGTTTTGCTGACTAGGGTCCTTCATTCCCCACTGGTTCTTATAACTTAATCAAATCTTTGATTTCTGTATTTACTCTTCAGATTCTTCCTCTAAAACATCTTCTAAAATCTCATAATTTTGTCTCAACACCATCACTTTAACTACATCAACCCTCTGTCTAACATATTTAGTCAGAGCATTTATAATACAAGGTCCCATGCATAAAAGCAGAAGTAAGATAATTAAGGGGCCTGCTACAGCAGAAAGTAGGGTAGTTAACCATGGGGACCAGTCAAATAGATTTTGAAACCAATTTTGATCCTTTTGCTAAGTATATTTAGTCTTTAAATTTTCCCTGACCATAGCTAAGGTATCTCTAATGACACCAGACTGATTAGCATGGAAGCAACAGGTTTCTCCTAGGGCTACACATAACCCTCCTTGTTTCATGAACAGGAGGTCAAGTCCCCTTTGATTTTGTAGGACCATCTCAGCTAGGGAATCAACCTGGTGCTCTAATCTGGAGATTGATTCTTCCAGGTGACACAAATTTCTGGCTACTTGGTGGCTTAGGGCTTTAAAATTTGTGTCCTGAAGGATCAGGGAGGAAGTTCCAATAGCCGCTGACCAGGCTATTCCTAATCCCACCAGAATGGGCACTAAAATGGGGGCAGGCTGTTTACTCCTATAGTGTTCAGTAGTTAATCCCAGATGTTCGTGGCCCCCTTTTCCATTATAATACAAGACTTGTGGAATAACATACATGGTGACCCAAAATAAAGTGGAAGATTGGGTAGCCAAGACTGATTTGGGAACACATTTAGTCAAGCCCTCAATGTAAGCAAACCAAGCATCTTCTGGAGACTTGTAGCAACGGGAGCCTGAGGCAGGGTGACTATTATAATTATCATTACATAGATCTCTATAAGGTGATATGTCTAAACTATAATTTGTTACTATTAGGCAGGTTCCTTTTCCTTGGATGTCCCCAATGAGTCAAGGGTGGCTCCAATCACAACCTATTGAGGGGGATGAGTCTGGTGTAGCCATGAGCCCCAACTCCAAATAATATGGGGGCTTGGGGTCAAGGCAGAGCTAATAAACTTTAGCCTCCTCAGGCCTGGATTTGTTGAGGAGTAAATGGATGCTTGTCAACACTTCCAGCACAGGGGTGGGGGTTTTATCTTGTGGTAATACAGTTAGAAGAGTGGAAGGTTTTAGTTTCTGAGTAGGCGAGGGCGCAGGCTTAGGCCTTGCTATGGGGAGGGGATAGGTAGAGAAAAGTCCTTGCTGGACCCCATAGGTCACTCAACTTGCTGGTGACCTTGCTGGATGGTAGATTCTGACCCAGGATCCCACCAAGATACATATAATCTAATTCCCCATGTCCTTCCAGTTACCCACCCAGGATCTTCCAATCTTTGGGGTGTAATGATAATCAGGTAACATATGCCAGTATCACATAGTTTATCATGATATACGGTGGTGGGAGACATTTTTAACCAGGGATCTGTAATTTGAACGGATGAAGGAGCTATAGTCTCACATCCCCACTGGACACAATGATAGTCATTGCCGTTACCATCACAATATGGGTCTTCATTTTCTGGACATACATAGTATTGGACAGGATGGAGTCCCCATTTAGTGAGAGTACAGCCCCCATTCCCATTATACGAGGCCTCCTCAAACATATGACATAAGCTAGTGGTAAAGGTGACCTTGGATTGGTGGAGTCCTCTTTCTATTTTTGCCAGGATTTTTCCACTAGACATTAGTGTTAATTCCCAAGTTTCTGAATGGAGAAAAAATAAGTTATTTGTTCCCCTGAGCTGACATGATTGATAGAGAATATATACCAAGAGTACTAGTCCTCTTTTCCCAATTTTAACTTTAAGTCTCCTGGGGCACTTAGGATCTTCCATTGTGCTGGTTCTGGGCTCTCTGCTGGTACTGGCTTGACCTGGGTGTGATGAATCCAAGCTGTGACCCTGACTACTTTGACCATGGAGGGGGTTACCAAAATAACAGGGTATGACCCCTTCCAATGTAGCTTGAGGCTTAGTCTGATGTCAGTGTATCAGTACTAAGTCTCCTGGCTTGAAACTGTGGGACTGGAACATCATAAAGGGTTTTTCTCAAACCTGCTGTATTGTAGCCTGGATCTCACTCTGAATAATCTGTAAGGCTTGAAGAGATTGAAGTAAAGAGACACAAGAGCTCTCTGTTATCTGTTCAAGGTTTAACTTAGGGAGGAGTGGTGGTGGCCTCCCATACAAGATTTCAAAAGGGGTAAACTTGTCAACATATGGGGTACATCTAACTCTTAACAAGGCTAGAGGAAGGAGATTGGGCCACCTACCTCCAGTTTCTAGAACATATTTAGTCAGGGTTTCTTTCAGGGTCCTATTCATCCTTTCCACTTGCCCTGAACTTTGTGGACAATAAGCACACTGTAACTTCCAATGGATATGTAGTGCCCTTGCCAACAATTTGAATATCTGTGCCATGAAGGCAGGCCTATTGTCAGACCCCAGGTAATGAGGGATGCCAAATTGGGGAACTATGTCCTGGAGCAAAATATTAGTTACTATGTTGGCTGATTCTCCAAGAGTGGGGAAAGCTTCTACCCAATCGGAGTAGGTGTCAAACAATACCAGTAAATATTTGAACCTATTGCTGGATTTCATTTCAGTGAAATCAAGTTCCCAATGTTCCCCTGGCTCTCTTCCCCATAGTTGATTACCTTCGCTCCTTATTCTCACCTTGGAGTTTACCTGTGCACACACTTGACACCTGGAACTAATGTCCTGGACCATAGAGGTCAGTCCTGGGATTGAAAACTTAAAGCTCATTAGTCTTTTTAACTTTGATTCTTCCAGGTGAGTTAAGTGATGTAACTGATGAGCAAGTTGTCACCCCAGGGCTCAGGGGAAACAAATTTGTTCATTTGTCCCTTTCCACCAGCCTGAGTCCAATTATGTACCCCCTCACTTTTGATTTTCCTCTTCCCCTTCCAGGGTCTATGTGGGCCTTTCTGGCAGGTAGCCAAAGGGTCAGATGGGCAGAATGTCTATTGGCCCCACTGGCTCTCTGGCCACTTGTCAGGCCACATCATTGGCCTCTCAGTTACTGAGGGCCTCAAAGCTATTTCCTTTTTGGTGACTTTTGCAATGAATAATGGCCAACACCTTGGGTTCCCAAATTGCCTCCAATAAGGCCAAAATTTCTTATTTTTAATAGTTTTCCCTTTTGATGTCAATAGCTCTCTCTACCTGTAGATGTCACCATGAATATGGGCAGTAGTGAATGCATACCGGCTGTCAGTGTAGATGTTTACAACCTTGCCTCAACCTAACCTTAGGGCTTGAGTTAAGGTTATTAGTTCAGCCCTCTGTGCCAATGCCCCCCAGCTTAATGCTTGTGCCAAGTATACTTGTCCTTCCAACTGACTACAACCACCCCCGTGTACCTGATTCCATCTTCCACAAAACTGCTACCATCAGTGAAGTAGGTCTCATCCAGGTGTTGCAGGGGAATGTCAGTCAGGTCTGGGCAGTTGGTGGTAGAAGTTGTCAGAGTGTCCAGACAGTCATGGAGGGGCATGCATACGAGTCAGAGTCCGGGAGTACAGTGGCTGGATTAAGGGCCATCTATTGGGTGAATTTGATGTGTGGCACATCCAGCAACAGGGCCTGGTACTGAGTCAGGTGGGCATTGGAGAGCCATCATTCTGGGGCTCCTCTCAGCAACATCTCCACTGCATGGGATGTGGTGATGACCAGGTCCTTCCCCAGGCTGAGCTTATCTGCCTCTTTGACCAAGAAGGTGGTGGCTGCAACTGCCCTCAAACAGGTAGGCCATCCATTTGCCACAGGATCAAGTCTTTTAGACAGGTAGGCCACAGGTCTGTTCCAAGGCCTTAATGCCTGAGCTAGCACTCCTTTGGCTATGCCCCCTCATTCAGCCACAAACAACCAAAAGGGCTTGGTGACATCAGGTAGGGCCAGGGCTGGTGCTGACATTAAGGCATCCTTTAAAGCCAAAAAGGCGGCTTTTTCCTTTTCTGTCCACACTAGGGGAGTGCCCACCCCCCACCCCACCCCCAGTGGCTGAGTAAAGCAGTTTGGCAATCTCGGCAAAACCCAGAATCCACAGCCTACAATATCCCACTGTCCTTAAAAATTCTCAAATTTGTCTCTTAGTGGTGGGCAGGGGGATTTGCAGGACAGCTTGTATCCTCTGAGAGCAATCCATTTCCTTTAGTGAGCTGGTAGCCTAAGTATGTGGCCTTAGTTACACATAATTCAGCCTTCTTGGCTGAGACCCGGTAACCTAGTTGTTCCAACAACTTCAGAAGATCTCGGATAGCTTTTTGACACATGTCAGTGTCTTTTGCTGCAATCAACAGGTCATCTACATACTGTAGTAGAGTCACCTCCAGGTGGGTGCCTCGAAACAGGGACAAGTCTCTGTTCAGGGCTTCATCAAAGAGAGTTAGGGAGTTCTTAAAACCCTGTGGTAATCTAGTCTAAGTCAATTGACCAGAGTAGCCACTGTCTGGGTCCACCCATTCAAAGGCAAATAAGGGCTGGCTTGCCTTGGCCAGTGGGATACTGAAGAAGGCGTCCTTGAGATCCAGAACAATGTAGATCTGTCTCTCTGAGAGAATTAAGCTAAGCAACGTGTAAGAATTTGGAACCGTGGGGTGAATGGTTTCCACCTTCTTGTTGACTTCTCTCAAGTCCTGGACTGGTTGGAACTCATCTTTGCCTGGTTTCTGAACTGGAAGGAGAGGGGTGTTCCAGGGGGACTTACATGGCATGAGGATTCCAGCATCAAGAAGCCTCTCGATGTGAATGCAGATTTTCACTTTGGCCTTTTGTCCGATTGGATATTGTTTTACTGCAATTGAACTCATAGTGGCATGTAGAGTGACCACTACTGGGGGTTGATGGGTGGCCAGCCCTGGGGGGATTAGTCTCTGCCCATACTCTAGGACACAAGTTGGTCAATTCCTGAAGAAATTGAGAGTCTGGGGTTTTTGAGTCCATAGGTGTGATATTGGGGAGCCACAGATATTCCTCTGATGGGGGCAAGTAAAAAGAATTTTGGCAGGCTTGTTACCAATTGAAAGACTAGCATGCTGGCCCTCAAAGGATATTGTAGCAAAGGAAGCTCCCCACCTCCATCCCAAGCTCCTAGGGCAGAGAAGCTCAGCCCGTCCCAGAACCTGGAAGGAAGCTCCCCTGCTGCCAACCCAGGGTCCTGGGGCAGAGAAGGTGAGCCAGTCCCGGCACCCAGAAGGAAGTTCCCCACCTCCATCCCAGACTCCTAGGGCAGAGAAGCTCAGCCAGTCCCAGAACATGGAAGGAAGCTCCCCTGCTGCCATCCCAAGCTCCCAGGGCAGAGAAGGTGAGCCGGTCGGGTGCCAGAAGGAACCCCTCCTGTGGCAATGAGAAGACACATAAACAAGTCTCAAAAACAGACTTCTGGATCATCTACAGCAACCCCAAAGGGAAATGAGATGGAATACTCTGATACTCAACCACCTGGACTCTCTGAACTGACAACAAAAGAGGATATGGGAAAAATGAAATCAGAAATAATTACTCAGATAACAGCAAAGATTTTGCTCATGGTGCAAGACATGATTAATAAATCTAGAGAGGACATAGATAAAAAAGTAGAGGACTTGAGGAAGATGAAGGAATCCCAACATAGGAAACAAATGGAATCCATAAAACAGATATAAACAGATTTCCAAGAGATTAAAAACTCCATTGAAAGTCTATGCAGCAGAATGAACCAATGTGAGGATAGAATTTCACATATAGAAGATAAGATTGCAATTAGTGAGGAGGAAAAGAAAAATTGCTTTAAAATTGTAAGGAAACACAAGAAATCAATCCAGCAGCTGCTAGACGATGCAAAGAAGAATAACATAAGACTGATTGGAGTCAATGAAGAAACAGGAGACAGTGCAGATGATATAAAAAAAAAACTGTTCAAAGAAGTGATGGCAGAAAACTTCCCAAGGAGGGGAAAAGAACTTGACATACAGATAAGTGAGGCATATAGGACTCCAGCTAGCCTCAATCAAAAAAAATCTACACAAGGCATATAATAGTTAGGATTCCAGAAATCCAACAGAAGAACAAAATTCTACAAGCAGTGAGAGAAAAGAAACAAATCACATACAAAGGAAAGCCCATCAGAATCACAGCAGACTTCTCAATGCAAACCCTCAAGGCAAGAAGAGCTTGGAGTGATGTATTTCAAGCCCTAAAGGAAAACAGCCTCCAACCCAGATTGATGGACCCTGCAAAACTCTTTCAAAATTGATGGAGAAATAAGATACTTTTGTGACAAAGAGCACCTCAAGAACTTCATGGATACCAAACCGGCACTCCAAAAAATTTTAGACAATATTCTAGGAGAAGACAATGAGGATCACAACCCCAGGAAACCCAGCAGAATGAATCCATTGAGTGTGACAAATTAAACACAAAGGGGGAGAATCCAATAAAAAGAAAAAGGCATGACAAGGCTTTTAAAACTTTGAACTTCATCTCCCTAATGAATGTATAATTCAGTCTTATTATTGTACTGATTAGTATTTTTCTGATTCTAGAGTTGCACACCATTCCTTGTGCTATACTGGCTATTTATCATCTTCTTATGTCTACATTTTAATTGGATGTCTATTAATGAGCTCTAAGAATTCTTTATATATTCTGGTCATAGGTTGTATGTTTTGTAAATATGGTCTGTTTAAGGACTACTTTTCATTTTAATGATGTCATTTAAAGTTCTAAATTTTGATGGAATCTCATTTATCACTATTTTTCTTTTATACATCATGTTTTTTGTATCCTAGGTAGTTCTTGCCTACCCTGAATTCATAAATATTTTCCCTTATAATTTCTTATTAAAGTTTTATACTTTTAGACTTTCTTATTTAGGTTCATAGATCCCTTCAAGTTCTTTTCATTTATGGAAAAAAAGGGTTGAGGTTAATTTTTTATTTACAGATACCAGGTGTTCTAGTGCCATTTGCTGAAAACATTATCTCTTCCTTGGCTTTTGAATTGAGTTTCTATTCTATAAAATGCTAATGTTAAATAATCTTTCAAAAGTCAGTGGACCATATATGTGTGGTTCTATTTCTAGATTCTCTGTTTTATTCAAATGACCTATATATCTTTCCTTACACCAACACTGCCTTCATTACTGTAGCTTTAGAAGAAGTCTTAAAATTAGGTACTAAATCTCTTCAAACACTCTTTTTGTTTTTGTTTTTGTTTTTAACTTTTCTAGATCCTTTGTACTCCTACATAACTTTTAAATTTCAATATCCAATTCTTCATTTATAGCAAGTATACACAGATCTGAATTTTTATATATACCTTGTGTTTTCTAATCCTGCTAAATTCATGTACACGTTCTAGAGGCTCCTAGAGATTTCTTAGTATTTTCTCTGTAGATGATCATTTCATCTACATATAAAGATTTTGCTTCTACCTTGCCAATCCTATCCTAGTTGTGTCATTTTATTACCAGACTATTTTGGTGGGGCCTAGGTTTCAAAGTTTAATGGACAGATAAAGAGTAAGCATATCTGCCCTTGTTTCCCACCTTAAGGAGAAAGCATTGCATCTTCTCCATTTATATAAGGCATTCTCACTGGAAGTATGGAGTACATGTCTTTAATCAGTTGAGAAGTTACTGTTCTACTTCTAGGCTCCTGATAGCTTTTACCATGAACAGCTGTAGAATTTAGTCCAATACTTTTTCTCCAACTAGTGACAGGCTCATATGGCTTTTTCCTTTCTCAGTTAAAATGATGACTTTTGGGGGTAGATCTTCCAATGCTGAACCAACACTGCCATCCCTATAATAAAACCACTTTCTACATCCTGCCAGATCTGACTTCCAATAGTTTGTTTTGTTAAACAAATTTCTATCTATGTTCATACTTTTTTCTTCTATTATCTTTATCCAGTTTTAGGATTAGCACAATGTTGAGTTCCTAAAATGAGGGGAGAAGTGTTCCTTCTTTTTTCTGCTTTGTTTGATATAATTTATCGTTAAAATGTTTATGTCCCTTTTACAATGATATAATTTATCAGCTAAAATGTATATGAGCCTGCTGTTGTCATATAGGTATATTTTCAAGCTAGGAATATACTTTCTTTAATAGGTGCTATTCAAATTTTATATTTCTTCCAGAGTTAGTTTCATTAATTTGTCTTCCAAGGTACTTCTTAGAAGTTGTCAAATTTATTTCAAAAAGGATTTTTTTAATATACTTTCTATATCCTTTTAAATTCTGTAAAATCTGTGGTAATGTCTCCTAGATCTTAATATTGTAATTTAAAAAATGTATAACTGATATTGTGTAACAGGAAGAAAAGGTCTAAAAGAGCAGAGGAATTGTGAGGAGTAGGGGAAGGGAAAAAAAGGAAAGGAAAAAATATGAGAAGAGGAAAAAATGGAAACAAGTCTTTGCAAATAGGGAAGGGTGAAGGGGGTGAAGGGAGTGCAAGGGAAGGGGAAAAAAAATAAGAACCAAGATACTCATGTAAAGGTACAAGATCCCAATGATGAATGTAACTACCCTTTATACCAAAAATGTACCAATAAACTTAATGGGAAAAAAAAATTAGGATATTGTAACTCTTAACTTTTTGAGTAAGTCCCTTCCCAGCAATGGGTATAGGCAATCCGAGATCACAAGGAATGAGTGTGTCACCATGTTGCACCCAAGGTCCACTGTCCTTTCTGGAGCCCAAGGGAAGCCTGTAGTAGCAGTCCCAGTGGTTCCCTGAACAAAAGTATTTCTTTTGGTCATTGGCCCTAGTGGTTGGGTCAGAACTGAATTGCCACTCTTGTATTGACTGGGAAATTTATAATTTTTCCCCCTACTTTGGCTTTTACCCTGGTCTCCCAGGGGCTTAACAGGTAAGAGCCCTGCCCCCCCCCCAGTCCTCTTCTTCCTGTATCATCAAACCTCCAGTTTGTCCTTCTTGGAGGGGGGGTCCTTTCTCCCCATAGGAACACTCATTTTTCCAATGTCCAATCCTCTTGCATCTAGCACATTGGTTCTTCCCCAAGGGGGGATGGTGTGAGTCCCCAAGGGGCTTCCCCTTCCTTCTGTTCAGAGGGACTGTCTCTTGTGCCTGGAGTGCAGCAATAGTGACTTTACCCAGTTTCTTGGCTAGGACTTCCTTGAGGGTGTCACAGTTATCATAAACTTTCTGGCCTATGCTCAGGAGTTCAGTCCTATTCTTTCCCTCAAATCCCTCCAATTTTTGTAAATTTTTTCTAATGTCTGGGGCTGACTGGGAAACAAAGGTCAAATTTAAAGCTGCTGCATTTTCAGGAGCCTCTGGGTCAATAGGAGTGAAAACTCTATAGGCTTCCGAGAGTCTCTCTAAAAATGTAGGTGGAGACTCTGTTTTTCCCTAGTGAACCTCACTTACTTTACTCAAATTAGTGGGCTTTTTAGCAGCTCCCCAGAGTCCCCCTAATAAGTACTGGTGGTAGGTCCCCAGCCTCCTCCTACCATCATTATCTTTGGGGTCCCATTCGGGGTGCTGCAATGGAACTGCTGCTTCAGCCCTAGCCGAATACCCCAGAGTTTAGCCCCAGGGGCTTTTTGACTGCCTGTTGATAAATGTGGTCCTGCTCCTCAGTGGTGAACAGGAGCTGTAAAAGTTGCTGGCAGTCATCCCAAGTTGGCTGATGGGTATGGAAAACAGACTCAAGAAGAGAGATTAATACCTGAGGTTTTTCAGAGAAGGGGGGATTTTGATGTTTCCAATTGTAAGATCACTAGTTGTAAAAGGGACATAAATCAATCCTCCCCTGGGCTCTGTCTGTTTTAAAGGAAAAAGGGAGGAGGAAGATGGGGCTGATGGACTGTAGTCCTGTCCCGATTGAGTATGGGGAGGTGAGTGGATCTCATCCAAGGAGGATCCAGAATGGGAGGGCCTGCAGTGGGAGATTCAGGGCCCCTCCCCCAGGCGCTGATTCCACCCACGTGATAAGGAGGAGTTTGGTGCAAATCATCCTCAGGGTCAGACTGGAGAACACCTTTGCTGGTTGACACAACCATCAGAGAGGGGCTCTTTTCTGGTAGGTTTTGATTTCCCCTTCTCCAATTCAGGGTTGCCAAAGGTAGATCGGGACCTGTACATTGTATAAAATATTTAGGGGGATCTTCCAACATATCCATCCAAATGTTGATATATGGGAATTAATCCAGATGCTGTGGGTCCCCAACTCCTGTGACCACATTCCAAACTTTGCAGGCAATGTGCATAGAATAAGTTCCCACCAGGGGCCAACCGACTCTGAAACTGGGTCATTCTAATTGACACAGAGTTCATAATTTGCTTTTAGAAAATTTTATGCCATATTCATCTTCCCTGTCTGTGGAATAAATTTTTTTGAAATTATTCAAAACACCATCAAGTGGAGTTCCTTCTGTGGACTGTGAGGAACACATAATTTTAGCCTGTGAAAATGCAAAAGGCACACAGAGCAAGCAGACAGACAACAACAGACAGACAAAGACAAACTTTGGCCAAGTAAAACCTCTGGGGCCAAATTAATACAGACCCCACCCAAGGAGTCGCTCTTCTGAGGACTCTGACCCAGTAAGTCTGCTTGCTGTCATGAAAAGACTCTAGGTAGGGGAATCTGTGCCGCATCCAGCTTTCTCCTACCTATCCACAGTACACTAAGAGTCATTCAATTCTTACCTCTAGAGGCTTTCCCGATAAACTCCTGCAGGTCGGTTGATCAGCAATAGGGCCTGACTGGGACCAACCTACCCAGCCCAAAATACTGTCAGGATGGCCTCTCCTTCTGCAGACTGGTGTCCAGAGGGGCCAAACACTACCAATGTCCAATCCTGGTCTCTCCTAAAAAGAAACAATGGCTCCAAGATAATAAGCTCCAGAGCAGCTGTCTATCTTGCTGGGGCCTCCAAGAATGTTACACTCAGTGAGAAAGAATCAACCAGAGACCGATATTAAATCCACACAGGTGTTTATTACCAGCCGGGACACAAGCCAAGCATCGGACTTGAGCCCCACCTGGGGGGCGACTAACATGTTTTATACACCTTTGAGGCCAATAGTTTCTAGGGCCCCCTATGGGATAGAACTAGCAAAGTAAGCAAAAGGTACAGAAGCCCAACATCCTGCCATTAGAACATTTGTAAAACAATAGTTGATTAATTATTGTTTCTAAGAGACTTTCTAAGGAGAGGAGGTTTCTAAGCTTCCTCTTTCTGAGCTCATCTAAAGGGCAGACAGATGGGTCATCCAGCAGCAATATGGAGTCTGTTTTGCTAACTAGGGTTCTTCATAAACTACAAAAACAGCATGGAGTTCTACTCTGAACATGATTTATTCTGCATGGTAGGGTAGAGTTGGAGAAGAAATCCAGTGGATTGCTTACCATATTTGAGACTATATAATCAGGAGCCATTTTAGGAAGGGACTAAAATATTGAGCTACAGAACTACAGAGCAACCACACTGATTGGGTGGGACATAGCCATGAGACAGTTGCAAGGAGGACATATGCTAGACATAGACCCCTTGAGAAGTTTAAGTTCAGGCTGGCCAGGACACAAGGGCACTATCTTTCATGCTAAGAATCCAGGATGGTAGTGTGTGGCACTTGGAAGGGGTCAGGTTTGACAATGTTGGCATTAAATCCAGGGAACTGCTTGACCCCAGTGTTCTGCTGCCTGTATACAAACATAGAACTCAGAGGTTTGTCTGCTTTCTCTATCTGTCAACATCAGAGTGGACAGTTGCTACAACCTTGGATGTATGAAGAGAGAGGCCTTGGGAGGGGGTGTAGCACCTCAAAAAACCTACAAGCCATAAAGCTAGGTGGAGAAAGTTATGATTTAGGGCACAAAGAGGGACACAGAAACTGGGAGCAACTGGAGAAAATACACCCCTAGGGAGGACACCATTGCCTTACCATGCCCAGCAGGAAAGATGGGCAAGGATTTAGCATTCTCACACAAAATGCTGAATGTGGAAACAAAATTGGTCTTAGTAGTGATTCACTATCCCTCTTCCTGATCTAGTAGAGTCCAAAACTGCTGACCCTGAAAATAAATCACTTATTAAAAAATATACAGAGAATTTTTTTGGACTCATTTCTTTTTTATTTCATTGATTTTCATGGGATGGGGTTTTTCTTCTTCTTTTCTTTATTTTGCTTTGTTTTTTTCTTTGTCTTCTTTTTCTTGTTTGGTCTTTTATGTGACTTTTAATCTAATTCTATTAATTCCTTATAATAAATAGGATCCTTTGTCACATTTCTCTCCTCCTCCTTTTCCTTTCCTTGTTTTTCACATTTTACTTCTTGAATTTACCACCTCTCCATAATAGTATTGTTATTAAGCTTTATTACTCTTTAGATATTTAGTTCATGTTATGCTATTATTGTTGAATGTTTTGCAATTGTTAATTGTGGTATAGATGTTACTTTTAATAGATATTTACTGTATGTCAATATTTGGTTTGTATTTGTATCTACAATAACAGATTTCTTTTCTATTATTGAGTGCTACAGTGGTAGCTTTATTGGGGGAGTCATGATATGTCAATATCCAGCTTGTCATACATTCTATTATTGTTGCTGATTTTTTTTTTTTTGGTACCAGGGATCGAACTTGGGTCCTTGCACTTGTGCAGCAGGTGGCGAAACCACTGAGCTAAATCTCCAGCCCTGATTTTCTTTCTATTACTAGGCAGCATAGTTGTTGACATGAATTGGTTGTATATATGTCAATATCTGGTTTGTCTTTGTACCATCAGCAATACTGCAGTTCATTTCCAGAGAACTGAGTCTTGAGCCAATTACACTACACTCTCCCATTCCCAAATTAATGGAAGGTGACAGACCTTGAGACAGAGGCAAAGGCCTGTAGTGAGCCATGTTCAGAGTGCATCAATGGAAATTAGATATGATCTAAAGAGATCACCATACTAGGAACAATGTCTTTTGATTATAATTGTTCCACAACCCTCAGCACACACACATGAAAAACAAATAGACATATAAGACCACAAATAAAGAAAGTGCTTCCAAAAGACCCCCAACTCTCCCAAACCTGTTCCAACAGTTATTAAAGGGAGGAAATAAAAAGCCAAGCAGCTGAATTATATAAAATGATTAAAAAGGAAACAAAACAGATCAATATGTTGGTCAGCAAGCTCAAAGGAAAACAAATTGAAACACACACTGATATATCCTGCAAAAACTATCTTTCAAAATTTATTGAGAAATAAGGTCTTTCCATGATAAAGAGCACCTCAAGAAATTCATGAAAACCATATCTGCACTTCAAAATATTCTCAAGGATATTTTAGAAAGAGACAATGTACCCAACAATGCCAAAAGTCTAATGGAATAACAGAAATAAGTCACTAACATTCATTAATAACTCTCAATATGAATGGTCAACCCTTCTCTATCAAAATCAGATTGGTAGATTTCATCAAAAAAACAAAACCCAAAGATACGTTATATTCAAGAAACTCATTTAATCTAAAAAGAAATTCATAGGCTAAAAATCAAAGTTTGGAAAAGATATACCATGCAATGTGAGCCCCAAAATATGTGGGACTAGCTAACTTATTTTCAGAAAAGGAGACTTCAAGCAAAACTGAGCAGAAGAGGCAAAGAAGATCACTCCATATTGCTTAAGAGAGCAATTCAATCAGAAGAGATAATAATTATAAGCAGAGGGCCAGGGATTTAGCTCAGTGGTTCCACTGTCTGCCTTGCAAGCACAATGTCCCAAGTTCAATCCCCAGCACACACACAAAAAAAGAACAATTAGACAAAAAAAAATCAACAAAGAAATATGAGAGTTAAAGCATACTTTCCAACAAATGGACTTAATAGATATCTACAGAGTGTTCCACCCAACAACAGAATGCACATTCTTCTCAGCAGCACATGGAACATTCTCCAAAATAGACCACACAGTAGCCCATAGAACATAAGATAAATACAAAAGAATCAGACTTACCCCATGCATACTGTCAAATCATACTGCAATGAAACTAGAAATCAATGGCGAAAGAAACCATGTAAATTAGCAAAAACACAGAGGATAAACAATACACTCTTAAGTAAACAGTGGGCCACAGAAGAAATCAAGGAAAAAAATTAGTTCCTAAAATCGGGCAATAATGTCAGTACAACATACCAGAACCTATGAGACATAATAAAACCCATCCTAACAGGGAAGTATATAACTATGAATCCCTCACATCAGAAAAAAGGAGAAAGCCCAAGTAAATAAACTACTGTAACTCAAGGAACTAGAAAGCCAAGAACAATCAAAATCCAAAGTTAGTATAAGGAAAAAAATATGAAGATTAACAATAATAGTATATAAGCCTCTTGATACACATATCTTTGTACACATTTCTAAGGTCACACATTTCAGATGTAACATTTTACTGAAATAGATTCAAAATGAAAAATTACTCTGTTGTCTCAGTTCTCATAAATTATTCTGATTAATTGGAGTATTCTACAAAAGGCTTTTTATTTTACTCACCTTGAAAGTTGCGAGTGATACATTTTTATTGCTTTTGAAATTAATAAAACTTCTTATTGCAGTAAAATTTCTGGGTTTCCATCAAAACATTGATCCACTCTTATCTAACATATTTAATAACTAATAAATAATCATACATTCATTTTTCCTTTTAGGTAATGAGTTCCTTCCCTATACATGCCTCTTCCCATTTCCCAGAAAAAAAGACCTACCTATAAAATAATCAGCCTTGAAAACTAGACATCAAAAATTCTAGCCCCCATCAGCCTGTCCTTGTCTTACCTGCCATCACTATTCTCTTGCTCAGTGGCTACTCTGTAAGTAAGGCAGGTAAGGCAAAGATAGTCTAGTTGGGGCTGACATTTTTGCTCTCTAATTTCCAAGGCTGATTACTTTCCAGTTGGTTAGGTCTTATTTTTGGTAAAACAAGAATATGAAATTCTCTTAGTCTTTAAAATACAATAATCTGATCAGAATAAATCTCAATGTTTTATTTCTCTTTAATTCTGCCTAATACATGGAAAGCCTTCTAGTTAGATTGAGGTCTATCATTAACTCAGAAAATGTCTTTATTTTCTAATTTAATTATTTATGCTTTTTTCTATTCCTTTCCTTAGGATCACAAATTATGGGTACGTTGAATCATCATTATATATATTCTTTGTAATCATTTTTGTAACTTTTAAAATAACTTTTATAAGAGTTTTATAGCTTTTATTTGGTGTTCAAGGTAATATTCTCAACTGTGGTTTAGTTATTCAGTATCATTGCACTGATAAATTAGCTCTTTACTATTTGGAATGCTTTAATAGAATTATTTATTTTATTAGATTTATTTAGTTTCTTAACAAAGATCTCTGTGGGTCATTATGTAATATAACTTTCACATTGATTATCATATTATCCTTAATAGTCCAAAATAGTACCTAAAATATAACTTTGTTTCCCTCAGTAAATCTTCTTCAAATACTCTTCAACTAAATTTTTCTACACTATTGTTGTAGAATGTCCTGATTCCATTTGTTGATAGGGTGTAAGATGGTGGGTTTAATATAATGGATTCCATTTTACTCTTCTCTTACTGATAAAAAGAGGCTTTCAACTGACTCAACTTTCTTGATTTTTGCCCAACATCTTGAAATATATGATCCCAGAAAATAGTTGGAGGGAGATGATGTAAGTTAATATTATCACCTGTTTTTCAGTGGCTTCTAAAATGAGGAAAAAGAGTTAGCACTATAGAAAGTTGTAATCACAGCACATTCTCCCTGAGGCATTTCTATAAATTGTTAGCTTGTCATGCTTGTAAAAAAACTCTGAGAAAAATAATTTGAAGGAGGAAAGGTTTATTTTGGTTCAGAATTTCAGAGGTTTCAGGTCATGGTCACTTACCTCCATTGTTTCTGTGGTAAGGCAGTATGTCATGTCAGAAGGGCATGGTGTAACAAAGCTGCTCACCTCATGGTGACCAGAAAGTGGAGCAATGGGGAAGGAGCTCCAGAGAAAGGACTTGAGGATAAAGTATAGTGCCCTACTTCATGCTTCCATACCCCTTCCCTTCTACTAGACCCCACCTGAAATTTCCATCACTTCCCAATAATATTATCAAAGTATAACTCATCAGTAGATCAATGCAATTGATGAAGTTAGAGCCCAGTTTTGAAAAGCCCACCAGCTGGCAACCAAGCTTCAACACAATGAGCCCCTGGGAATATTTTGGATGCCAACTAATAATGTTTATTTGTTAAAATCCACTTCAAGGAAGCCAACTTAGGTAAGTTTGGAGAAAATCCTTTCCCATCATAGTAGCCTTTAGTTCTTCTGACCTATGGGCAAGAACTTGGATAAGAAAAAGGTCAGAGTTCAATGAGACAAAATTATGTTTTCTCCTTCATTAATGTTCTTACTACTAAAGATCTACAATTTTAATGCCTCTAAATGGATGTGCTTCCATCTTGCCAATGATCCAAGTGGTTCATTTCTAGACTTCCTTCCTCTCCACTAGTGGATGTGGTGACAGGTAGACCCCAAGATGGCTCTTAAGAGCACCCATCTGCTTGTGGGTTTGCCCAGGGGTAACCCTCTCCCCTTGAATGTGAAGGAGATCTGTGACTTGTTTCTAATAGCCACAGTGGAGGGATTTCACTCAGGTGATTATGTTTCATTCAGTTACAACTTTTCTTTTACTAGTCCACCCCCTCTGATGCAGCTTTCCCTTGCCTTGCTCACATGGAAAAATGGCCTCCCACCAAGAACCAGCAAGGAGCTGAGGCCCTCAGTCTAAAAGCCCACAAAAAACTGAATACTACCAACAATCACACAAGCCTAGAAATATGTCCTTCCCTAGCTGAGCCTCAAATGAGACTCCAGGCCCCGATAAAATCTTGATTGATGCCTATAAGAAACCCTGAAGTAAAAGAACCCACCAAGCCATGCTTGGATTCCTGTCCAACAGAATATATGCTGTCTTAAATTATTAAAGCTATGGTTATCTGTTTTACAGCAATAGATAAATGCTACAGTAAGACTCTTTCTCAAAATACAGCATTACTACTAGGAAACCATCTCAGAGAAAAATAAGGAGCTTTGACTGAACCACTGTTGTTTTGGAGTATAATAGACCTATGGCAGGAGAACCTCAAATTATATCTTCCCAGTTCTTCTCATAGCTTACTCAAACCTTCAATGCCTGGACCTTCCCAATTGAGAGACTGATAGAATTTTCAGAGTTTTTTCTACTGATATTTCACAATACATCACTTTTGTTAATGTCTTTGAATCATCTAGTTCCCCAGAAGCAATGACTGAGGAGGAGTTCCACATTAAGAGTTTTGTGGAAGTTTTCAGGAGGAGAGCAATTCAGGAGAGGGAACCAAGAAAGCTAAGCAAGATATGGCTACTTAGCTGAAGATTAATTTTAATCCTGGTTCCTTTGGAATCTCTGAAACAAATGTGGCACCTAAGACTCAATTCCATCTTTGGCAAGGGGGCAAGCTTTTATCTTGTTGGTCACTGGCTCTCCTATGGGGGATTCAGAGTCAGGAGGGGATTTGTATGGAAAGGAAAGCTATGAGTTCTTGGCAGCCAACACTCACAGCAGCTAGAGAAAAGTTGCACCTATTCACTGATGGGTATCTGGGGATCAGTCAACAGCTTCCACTAAAAAGGTAAGTTGTGTTCCACTTTCTGGCACCATCTTTGAAAATGTTCATGACTATGTTGTGTCTCACACATAGTCTTAAAATGTTTGTGATTGATAATATCTCTAGTTTTAGTGTCACAATTTTTTTTCTCACCATTGGTTCTTTCTTGTCATTTTACTCAGTAAATATGTAAAAATTTACAAAAATGATCTTATTCCACTGTCTTTCCCAAAATTTTTCAGATTTATAAAAGTGCAACATAGAATATATATTGGTGTATTTATATTGGCAATAGTATAAATTAGCTTATTTCTAAAGTAAAGTCTATAATTTATACTGAGGTTCTAGCATTTATCTCTTATTCCACCCTCAACATGCAATCTAACAAGTAGACCTCATGAGTTACTGACTTAAGCTTCCACTTCAAGATGAAAAATAATAATTTTGAACATAGATTGTGGGGTTTCTGACCCCATTCCTAGTTTATTCAATCTAAAAAAGAAGCCCTACGGCATGGGTTATCTTCTCACAGTGCCACTGGGGTGTCTGGCAAGGCTTTTACTGTCACAGAGGTATTATCCTGAGTTACTCAGCCAGAGGAAAATTGCTTCCTAATGGAACCCTAAGACCTCCATTCAATATTCCCTTGGGGCCTGAAGAATGCAATCCCAAGAATTCATGCTAAGCAAGGCCTCTTCAAAAATTATAGCCTGTGCTCATCTGAGAGTCAGAAATTTTCAATTATATAGCATCCCAGGGTACATTTTAGGGGAAAATGGAACACAATTGTTTTTGTTCACTTGTTAAACACTAACCATTTTGCTTCTAGTTCCATTACTTTTTTCTTACTTTATTCCTTTTATGCAAATAAGCGGCCCATTTTCAATCTCCATAGAAAATAAGAAATGTAGTCTCTCTATATAGTAAATAAGTGTCTTTGCAGCTCACTTTAAGAATTGTCTTTGGAAACAATTTGACTTTTTTTGACACTTTAGTTTCCAAAGTGCTTTTACATACCTTGCTTCATTTGATTGTTACAAGCTTATAAAGTAGACAGGTGTTAAAACTCCCAATCCACAAACTACAGGTCAGAGATTATCTAACTTCTTAAAATTGTATTGCTCACAGTAAGCAGAACTAAGACAAAAACCAGATTTTGTGGCTTTTGTTGAATATCATTTTTTTCTTTTCCATGCTGCCTTTTAACTCTTAGCTATAGGCAGTCTCAATTTCTTTCTTGATCCTGGGGATATCTGCTTTATTATTATTTTTTACCCAAGGATCCCACAAATGCACAACAGAATTTAGAACACCTCATTTAATATTGTTCAATACTGGTACTCCTTTTATGTATTTTCACATTCTGTAATGAAATCTGTGACTTAATTGCCTAATCTGGACATGTTATTTCAGCAGTGTGAGTCCAAGATGTTCTGGTGAGTCCCAAAACTGGCATGTTATTGAAGTTTATTTGAATTTTATCATACCAACCTTATGCTTTATTTCTATTTCATTTCAAAGTAATCCTTAGCACGCATAATATCACTTAAATAACACATAGTGCTGCAAAGTAAGAGTTCCCTAAATATCCCTATGCAACCACAAGAGAACCCTTCTAAACCAAAAAGCTGTGAATCTTGTCTGTGTGTTCTGCTGTAAATTTTGATCTTGAGGCATGTTTAATAGCTTTTCAGTGACTATTGTAAAGGGAGTACTTACTCGAAATGATGTCTGCTTATATTATTTCTTTGCCAAATTGCTCCCAGCAACTAGAAAATCTGTTTATACCTATCCATCAGTATCCTCCCTGGAAAGGAGACATTTTCTGTTTGTGTACTGCATGAAATATTTAATTTTACTTGATGATCTTTAAAAGTTCATCCAGAAGGATAAATAACACACTCGATGATTTTTTTCAACCTTTTCCTCAATAAGGACACTCTTGCTATTTCACTCCTTGATTTGAAATATTTGATCTGTCAAAAGTCACATTGACTAAAGAATTCTTCATTTCCCCATTTTTAGAAACAACAAACATACACAATAGGAAATGCAAAGAATAGATCACCTGACGTGCTGGGCTCTAGTCTAATGATTTATACAGGATTCTTTAATCTTTTTGACACCATAGGAGGTAAATATTTTATTTTCATGTTACATGTGAGGCACACACCAGAGGCAGAGACCAGAAGGTAAGTCCTGTGATTTGAAAAGAGGCAGATTAGTTTCACAGCCGATGGTCTGAACCTCCACCTGTGCTTTTTCGCATTTGTAATATCCAAATAGCAGAGCAATAGCAAGCCCTCTCTTAATTTCAGGAAGGTGCAATTGGTGAAGGTCCAATTTCCTCCAATGGGCAGACACTCTGGATGGAAAAACCACTCTCCCTGGAATCAAGTTACTAGACTTCAAGTTATCAAGCTTTCCCTTGTTAGCTTTAAAACCTCAAATACATTTTTAGTATCCCAAGTCTCCAAATCTTAATATAAAAATAAAAATGCTAAAATTTATGATGCCCATTAGCAAATGAATGGATAAATAAAATGTGAAATATGTCTGTCAATCACATATATATGTCAGTCATAAATATGTCGTACATATATGTCAAATATACATATATATGTCATAAATATATATATCTGTCATATATATATGTCAGTCATAAAGATAGATAAATTTGAGCAATTTGTAGGAAAATAGACCTTGAGACCATAATGTTAAGTGAAATAAATCAGATACAAATTTATAAGATTTTTTTTTTGTACCAGGGATCGAACTGGGGTCCTTGTGCTTATGCAGCATGTGGCAAAACCACTGAGCTAAATCTCTGGCCCTCAGATACAAATTTAAACACTGAATGGTTTTTGTGATATGAGAAGACCAAAATATAAATAATTTACAGAACCAAATAAAAATAGATGATAGGAAAAAGAGAGGCAAACCTTTTGGAGATAAGAAGGGAACTTAGGGATGGAGGGAAAGAGGAGAGAGGGAAGCAGAAGGGGAAGTATAGAAGATGAAAATGTCATGTGCATATTACCAACACCCTGCAATTAATGTATTTGTTATGTGCTGTAAACATGTATTAATAAAAATTCCTCAAAGTGTAGTCTGTCTGCCTCATACATTAATTTTAAAAAATCCTTCATGGCACTATCTAATATGCACCAGGCACTGTTGTTGCTTGCTCTTATCATGCCATATGAGACAGGACTATTTTTCTGAAGGAAAATTGACACTAGAGTAGGGGTACAGGAAAGCAATCATATTTTCGTAGAATGCTACATGTTCATGCCATAGAAGTTTCTGAGATCTAGTGGATGGAAAGAAGAAGTATGTCACATTTCTCTGGAGTAAACAATAGACAGACAATGTTAGGAAAACATCATGGAAAAGATGACTCCTGAAATGATAAGGGCAACAAATGCTGGGGAATCAGGACTTGTAAAAACATAACAGACATAAGGAAAAAATATATCTAATCTCAAGCACTCTAAAAGTATAGCAGACACAGCAATATAGGGAATGGGAAGGTTGAATATATGTGAGCTCTGTAAGAAACTGGGTGACTTGATAGAGCAATTCTAAAGCACTGCACATATAGAGATGGGTGTTAGGATGGACACTGCTGAGCACACAAGTAATTACGGAGCACTTGTGAAACATATTAGCACATTCAACATCTCTTTTTAAGTGACACCTCAATAAAGCTTGGAATGGGGAGAATACAAGCACATGAACAGGTCAGGACAATCTTAGAATTCAGGAGTCTTAAAACGTGGCAGCTCTTAAAAGCTGGGCACTTTTCTGGAAGCATGTGAGATAATGAAACCATGATTTTTATTTTAGCTTTTCATCCCTGTGACAAAATATCTTGGAAAAACAACTTAAAGTAGGAGATATCTATTATGGCTCACAGTTTCAGACTTTTTAGACATGGTTGCTTGGCTCTATTCTTCATTTCAGGGTCTACAGTGAGGCAAAGTACAATGGCAGAGAGCACGTGGTGGCGCAGATTAGCTCATCTCATGATGTCTGGGAAGGAAAGAGAGAGAGACCAGGACCTCAATATGCCCTTCATGGGTGTGTCCCAGTGACCATGACCTACTTCTTCAACAAGACCCCTTCTTCTGAAGTTTCCATCACACCCCCCTCAATACCTCTGCTCTTCTGGCACCAAGTCTGCAACACATGGGCCTTTGTGTGGAAAGTTCTTGGACATTCCAGATCCAAACTATAACAACTTCTTTACCCATTTTCATCCAGAATTTCAAATGAAATGCTATTGTTCACATTAACACAGCTAGAGAAGCCAAGACTATGTTCAGACAGGAGCCTAGAGAAATCCAAGAGGCCTAAAGAATCCTAAACAAAGAACTTTTAGCTACCTCTCTTTGGAAGGACAAGGGGCCCAAAATGGGATCAGAATTATTTAGATAATTGCTTCAGTTTTTCATTTCATTTCACTTTTGTAAATGAGGCAAGAAGTGATCAGTAGAATACTTTAATTCAGGTCTTTTGAAAACATATTTATTTTCCTTTCCTTTATCCACTCTCCATTTTACTTTGGGAGAAGCACAGTGAAAAATAGAAATATGCATTGTTGGGAGAAATTACACTGGCATAATAAATCCATTTCAATGGGGTCCAGGTGGGAAGAAGAGAGCTGTTCCCTGTTTAACCAAATGTGTATGTTTTTTAAAAGAAAATTGTGTATAAATAAACTAAAATGATAGCTTTCCCAAATAACTTAGGTAATTGACAGAATTCTCCTTTTTACTTTGTTGGTATAAGCAGAAGTTCTGTAGTCTTTATGATGTTATTATATTTCTTTTGCTTTTCTTTTCTCACGTATAAAAGGGATATGTTGGTAAATGTACTGATGCAATGCTCACATGGATTAGGTGATTTAATTTGCAAGCAAATTAAGAAAATAATACAGTTGTATATGGTTTTGCTACATGTGCAGCTTATTATATAAAATACCAAAGTCAAAAAATAATCCTGAAACAGAAATTACTTGCAAGGTACTCAGGCTTTGGGTAGCAAAAAGTTCTAGCTCATACCATCTTACCCCTAACATGGACATAAATCTACACACACTGTAAAGTGGGTGTAGATTAACTCATATTTCAACTTGGATACATATAAATATGTAATTTTAACTACTTTACTGTATATAGCCACAACCTTAATGAAAATAATAACGGCAAGAATAACTGCTATTCTTATTTAAATTTTAAAATGGTTAATTATAAATAGTCCTTTAGGTCAATGTTCAGCATTTTCTGATAAAATATGTTTAATCTCTCAGGTAACTTTTACTTTCCAGTATTTCTTCCCAAGATACTGTCAGATATACAAGAAAGAGCTTTAACAAGACTGCCAAAGATAGAGGAAGGTGGCCAAGGGAAGCCCTGACCTCCTGCTTATCCATGGACTTGCACCAGCTTACATCTACTGACAGTAGCTTAACTTCTGGGATTTGCAGCAGCTAGCACAACTTTTGATTCAGATTCATTTATTTCCCCCCATTAAGTTTATTGGTATATTTTACGTATAAAACACAGTTACATTCATCATTGGGATCTTGTACCTTTAGATGAGTATCTTGGTTCTTACTTTTTTCCCCTTCTCCTGCCCTCCCTTCATCCCCTCCACCCTTCCCTGTTTGCAAAAACTTTGTTTCCATTTTTTTTCTTTTCTCATATTTTTTCCCTTCTTTGCTTTCCTCTACCCCTCCGACTTCCCCTGCTCCTTTAGACCTTTTCTTCCTATTACACAATATCAATTATACATTTTTAAAATTACAATATCAAGATCTAGGAGATATTACCACAGATTTTACAGAATTTAAAAGGATATAGAAAGCATATTACAAAAATCTTTTTTGAAATAAATTTGACAACTTCTCAGAAGTACCTTGGAAGACAAATTAATGAAACTAACTCTGGAGGAAATATAAAATTTGAATAGCACCTATTAAAGAAAGTATATTTCTAGCTTGAAAATATACCTGTATGACAACAGCAGGCTCATATACATTTTAGCTGATAAATTATATCATAACATTTAAAGCAGAAAAAAGAAGGAACCTTTCTTCCTGCATTTTAGGAACTCAACATTGTACTAATCCTAAAATTGGATAAAGATAATAGAAGAAAAAAGTATGAACATAGATAGAAATTTGTTTAACAAAATAAACTATTAGAAGTCAGGTCTGGCAGTATGTAGAAAGTGATTTTATTATAGGGATGGCAGTGTTGGTTCAGCATTGGAAGATCCACCCCCAAAAGTCATCATTTTAACAGAGGAAAGAAAAAAGCCATATGATCCTGTCACTAGCTGGAGAAAAAATATCGGACTAAATTCTATAGCTGTTCATGGTAAAAGCTATCAGGAGACTAGAAGTAGAACAGAACCTTCTCAACAGATCAAAAACATGTACTCCATACTTCCAGCAAAAAGGCATTATATGAATGGAGAAGATACAATGCTTTCTCCCTAAGGTGGGGAACAGGGGCAGATAAGCTTACTCTTCATCTGTCCATTACACTTTGTAACATAGGCCTAAACAAAAATAGTCTGGCAATAAATTGACACAATTAGGATAGGATTGGCAAGGGAGAAGCAAAATCTTTACATGTAGACGAAATGATCATCTATAGAAAAAATACTAAGAAATCTCTAGGAGCCCCTAGAACTTGTATTTAAATTTAGCAGGATTAGAAAACACAAGGTATATATAAAAATTCAGATCTGTGTATACTTGCTCTAAATGAAGAATTGAATATTGAAATTTAAAAGTTATGTAGGAGTACAAAGGACCTACAAAAAGTAAAAAGTAAAAAAAAAAACAGTGTTAGAAGACATTTAGTACCTAATTTTAAGACTTCTTCTAAAGCTACAGTAATCAAGGCAGTGTTGGTGTAAGGAAAGACATATAGATCATTGGAATAAACCAGAGAATCTAGAAATAGAACCACGCATATATGGTCCACTGAGTTTTGAAAGATTATTTAACATTAACATTTTATAGAACATAAATTCAATTCAAGAGCAGAGGAAGAGATAGTGTTTTCAGCAAATGAAACTAGAACACCTGGTATCTGTATATATAAAATTAACCTCAACCCTTTATTTCCATACATAAAAATAACTTGAAAGGATTTATGAACCTAAATATGAAAGACTAAAATTATAAAACTTTAAGAAGAAATTATCAGGGAAAATATTTATGAATTTAGGGTAGGCAAGAATTTCCTAGGATATAAAAAGCAGATGTATAAAAGAAAAAAATTGATAAATGAAATTCCATCAAAATTTAGAACTTTAATATAAAAAGTAGTCCATAAACAGACCATGTTGATAATGCATATAATCTAATGACCAGAATATATGAAGAACTCTTACAGTTCATTAATAGAAAACCCAATTAAAAAGTAGACCTAAGAAGATGGTAAATAGCCAGTACAACACAAGGAAAGATGTCCAACACTAGAATCAGAAAAATACTAATCAGTACAATAACAAGATTGAGTTATACACTCAGGGAGATGAAGTTAAAAGTTTTAAAAGCCTTGTCATGACTTTCTCTTTTTGTTGGATTCTCCCTCATTGTGTTTAATTTGTCACACTCAATGGATTCATTCTGCTGGGCTTCCTGGGGTTGTGATCCTCCTTGTCTTTTCCTAGGATATTGTCTGAAATTTTTTGGAGTGCTGGTTTGGTATTCATGAAGTTCCTAAGGTGCTCTTTATCATGAAAGTATCTTATTTCTCTATCAATTTTGAAAGCTAGTTTTGCAGGGTACATCAATCTGGGTTGGAGGCTGTTTTCCTTTAGAGCTTGAAATATGTCAGTCCAAGCTTTTCTTACCTTGAGGGTTTGTATTGAGAAGTCTGCTGTGATTCTGATGGGCTTTCCTTTGTATGTGATTTGTTTCTTTTCTCTCACTGCTTGTAGAATTTTGTTCTCCTGTTGAGTTTCTGAAATCCTAACAATTATATGCCTATGTGTAGACTTTTTTATCAAGGTTAGTTGGAGCCCTATATGCCTCACTTATCTGTATGTCAGGTTCTTTTCCACTGCTTGGGAAGTTTTCTGTCATCACTTCTGTGAACAGTTTTTTTATGTCATCTGCACTCTCTCCTGTTTCTTCGTTGACTCCAATCAGTCTTATGTTATTCTTCTTTGCATTGTCTAGCAGCTAGTGGATTGATTTCTCATGGTCCCTTACTATTTTAAAGCAATTTTTCTTTTCCTGGTCACTAATTGCAATCTTATCTTCTATATGTGAAATTCTATCCTCACATTGGTTCATTCTGCTGTGTAAACTTTCAGTGGAGTTTTTAATCTCCTGGAAATCTGTTTATATCTGTTTTATTGATTCCATTTGTTTCCTATGTTGGGATTCCATCATGTTCCTCAGCTTCTCTATTCTTTTATCTGTGTCTGCTCTAGATTTATTAATCATGTCTTGCACTATGGACACAATCTCTGCTGTTATCTGAGAAATTATTTCTGATTTCATTTTTTCCAGATCCTCCTTTGTTGCCAGTTCAGTGAGACCAGTGGTTAAGTATCAGATTGTTCCATTTCATTTCCCTTTGGGGTTGCTGTAGGTTATCTGGAAGTCTGCTTTTGAGGCTTGTTTACATGTCTTCTCATTTCCACTGGCGGCGGGGGGAGTGCTGCTGGAACCCATGCGGCTCACCTCTTCTGCCTGGGAGCAGTAGAATGACAGCCAGGGAGCCTCCTCTTGGGTGCTGGGATTGGCTCACCTCCTCTGCCCTGGGAGCAGTGGAATGGTGGCCAGGGAGCCTCCTCCTGGGTGCTGGCCTATATAAACATCTATTTTCAGCAGAAAGGAAGGTTGGTCTGAGACAACCTAGTAATCCACTGCCAGAAGTGTCTTTCTTTTCTCCCTTTTCTCTTCATTCTTCCATCTCTTCCTCCTTTGGACTATGATGGTGTTCTGTATATCTCATTTACTGCTGTATTCCCAACACCTAGAATAATGCCATTGTAGTCTGTAGGGAACTGGGAAAGGGGACGTTACTAGAACCTCTGCAGTAAATCCTAGTCTCCTGCGAGCCACAGCAGCACAAGGCGAATTAACTTATTGTACAGGAAAGGTAGAAAAAATGAGACTTGGAGAACCTGAGCTTTGGGCCCGATCGGTCTTGATTTAGATTCTTGATGTGGCCAGGGCCTCCTATTAATCACTGAATGGCTTAGACTCATGTCACCCTTATCTGCCCAACCAGCTGTGCAGACCATGCTAGACTTTAATATTCCCCTCTCCTGACATAAAGCCCAGTATCCATACCCTCCAGCTCTGCACCTGACAGCACTTTTTTTCCCTGGGTTAATCTCATCCATCTAAAATAGTTTCCTAGCCAAGTGCGGTGGTGCATACCTATAATCCCAGCACTAGTGAGGCTGAAGCAAGAGGATTACCATGAGTTTGAGTCCAGCTTGGGCTACACAGTGAGTTCAAGGCCACCCTGAACTACACAGAAGGTTTGTCTCAACAAAACCAAAAATTGAAAAAAAAAATAGTTTCCTGATGCCTAAGGCTTTCTCTGAAATGGAAATCCAGAATCAGATCCATCTCTCTCTTTCTCTTTCTCTCTCCCTCTCCCTCTCCCTCTCCCTCCATCCATATTTTAAGCCATCTTGGAAAGATTCTAAATAATGGCCAAAAGGAAAGAAAATTATTTCACTTTGACAGAAAACGCTCCAGAACTCAGTCTGCACTCTACAGGGTGTCCCTTTCTCCCTTTGAAGAGCAAGGGATCATTCACCCACTTTCATTTCATTTATTCAAATCGTACACTACAAGCACTAGTCTGGGCCTAGCATCTCAGAGATGAGAAGCAGACAGTCCCTTTCTAATGGTGAAGACACAGTGTAGATGCATTCACAACACACAGATATCTGTTTTGATTAAGGAAGCTCAGGGAGTGGGGATCACAGAAGGGGACACGTAACTGGACCTGGGAGGCTAAGGAAAGCTGCCTGGTGAACCAGTGCCAGAGCTGAGTCCTGAAAAAGAAACAGGTACTACTCAGAAAATGACAGCAAAAACATTTCATGTGAGAAGGCAGCATTGTAGAAAGACAGGGAAGCATAAAAGAATGTGGCTCATTAGGGGATCTGTCAAGGTACTTGGTATGGCTACCCTGCACACATCACACATTCATCCCTCCTTTTCCCTCTGGGAGACTTTGATTCTGACTTGATGGCACATACCCGTGAGCAAAAGTTTAAATGCAAGCAGAAATGAACAGGGCCAAATGAAATAAAATACCTGTAAATGGATACCTTTTGGAGATGAAAGCAGAAACATCTTTAAATATCTTTTATAAAGAATATGATTTTCCTTCTAAAGACTTCAGGCTGTCACTTGGTCTCAAATACAAGAATAATTGGCCATTGTTGTTGCTTTCTTTTCACCTTTTTTCCCATCAAGATAATTTTTTAAAAATATTCTCCACAAATTACAAAGCATCAGGGAAGGTGAATCACACAGGAAAATTCCAACAATCATGAATGTCATAGTAACAAGGCAATCTACCTTTAAAAATGCATTGTTTAAAGTATAGAATAATTGTGAAAGAATAGCACTATTTTTTGCAGACTGTCTTTGTTCTTACTTTTATATAAATAAAGATTCTTTAAAATTTGCATAATCCACATTTATTTATACCATGTAGAAATGAATAACCAAAATTAAGGAGAATGATACCAGCACAGAAGAGTAGTCTCAGTACAGCACATGAAGATTTTCAGAGGATGACAAAGTAATAAAAGTGTAATATAATCCTAAAGTAAAATCCCTTGGAAATTATGCTAATTGGAATCACTTTCTTTGGAAAGATGTTGCCTGTCACTCAACTTAGAAGTAAAAAAGTGTATGTATCTATTTATTCATTCCAGGTAGAAGAAAATATTTAGAAGACAGAGAGAAAATGCATCCAAAATATGTCAAATATTTTAATTAGTCCAGGGAATACCACCTGCTAGTGTGGCATGTAAAAAATGTAATCTGAAATCTTGGTTCTCTATCATACTGCTTAAAATGATAAATATTTATTCCCACAAGAAAGTATCAGCTTTCCCCTCAACACACTAGTCAATCTGTTTCTTCAAACAAATAGGTTTAACAAGTACTACTCACTCTTCATGTGAAGATGTAATTAGGTCTAGTTTCCTTCAGGGCTTAAGTCTATGAGATGTGCCTTCTAGCAGAATGAGTTCAGGATACGGAGGTGAGAGAGGGCATACAGACCAAGAGGAGAGAGTGCTTGTGGAGTTAGAGTTCCACGCATAAACACCAAGGTGATCATTTCATCACCATTACTGCAGAAGTCCCAGTGTCAAATGGGCTCAGTGTTTCTTGAGGATTGACGGGGCTGGTGCCAAGAGGCCAGCTGACATGAGGAATCTGGAAGTCTCCCTTGTAAGGCTTCATGCTCAGAATAAAAAGTGCATGAAGGCACACAGGTTTGGATTCAAGTGTAACAAGCTATTAACATGTGCAGATGAAGAGAGGAGAGGATTAGGGCAGAGGACTGGAACAGTTTGACCCTGAGAGAGTTTTTATACACTACTTGCCAGTCCAAAACATGAGTTCTGGAGAAAGGTACAAATAGAAGACCCAGGATCACTATACCCTTTTAAAGGATTGAAAATAAAATGTAGCATCCAGAGCACTATATGTATGATCACATGTTATACAACCCATTCACATTTTAGTAGTTCATTATTTCCTTACCTTTTGTGGAACTGATTTTCAGAAAACAATAAGGAAAAGCAGAGGACATAACCTGGTTTTCAGTTCATTCTGCTTGAAAAACTTGTAAGTTTCAAATACACTCATTTCACAGGGACATTGGAAATGATAGAGCATTCAATGGAAATAATTAATTCCCTTTTGAGACACCTCATGCCTTATATCAGAAGACCTAGGTTTCTCTTTCTGCTATGTTGGGCTCTGCCCATCAGAGAATTGGCTGGGAAGCACCTTATCTGGATAGTGAAGATAATATGCTCAAAAAGAACAAAGAAGCAGCTGTTTATTTCACACCTAGACTTTGCTTAGCCCAGTGCCCAGAACTGGTGCTCTCCTAGTCATACTGACCTCATTTTTCTCATCTCTAGTCCTCCATCTTTTGTAAAAAATACAACATGTGGGATGGACAAATGAGACCAAGATATCACCTTGATGTATATTATGCTTTACTAAGATTAATGGGAAATGTAGGCCTATAACTGCAGCATGGAGGGGTTTGCCTCAGAGAGAAGCACTGAGAAGAGAAATGATGAGGGTAACAGCAAGTCCCCATCTGGCTTCTGGGCCCGTGTTGAGATCTGTAATGAGACTGGCAAGGAGCTGCCCATCATAGGCCTGCCTCCATAAGGTTTGGCTCAAAAGAGATAGCCAGAATCTGACTCTTCCATTCAATTAGTACTTTCTGAGATTAGGAGGGCTTCTTTGACAGCACTTTTGACAAAGTGAGGTCATAGTCAAGTACAGGTCTACTTCCTTCATCAGTCTTTAGGAAACTCTACCAAGTCTGGCTCCCTGAGAATTGGGAGTATTAAGTGAGCAAGTACTCTTAGCAAGGCCATTGAGATTCTCAGAGACACAGTGGCCATGTGGTAAGTCCCTGAACTCAACAACTTAGTAGGTAACAGCTGAAGGGGTATGGGATCCAGAACAGCGGAGGACAGGCAGCACATTTACTGCTGATGCATTGCAGGCACAGCTAACTAACTCTCAGAAATAACTCCTTTCAGAAAGAAAACTCTGTGGACAAGAGCATGAGCTTTGTTCCTGCTCAGTCTCCTGTGTCTGCCACTTCATGCGTATTCCATGAATGATTTGAAATAAATTCAGGATATCTTTAGACAGGTGGATGGCCAAGAATTTGTTCAGTGAATATTTGAGCTATCACCACTTGATCATTAAAATATTTATAACATAACTTCATAGAAACTGGTTAATGGGGTACATTTGTTTGGAGGGAAAATCTATTTAGTTTGTGACACTCTTTAAAGATGGCTTTGCTCTTTATGCATGGATAAGAGAAAAACAATGATTAAAGAGAGAAAAACAATGAGGTTTGACATGATTTTTACCCCAAATTATGTGGGTCAGTGCAGCAGTTTTGTTTTCGTATATGGATGGAGGCTGCTTCTCCCCAACCCTGTTCAGTCTCATTGATCAGATAAAGAATGGTTTGGAACAGCCTCAGCGTCCTCTAGAATTCAGTTTTCCTTTGTGTTATTCTCAAATACTAAAGCATGGTGAGTGCAGCAGTGCCAAAATGTTCCTTGAAGTAAAAAACTTTCCACATCACTCAATACCAAGGTTCAGCTATTTTCCATTGAGAATTCTCCAGCATAAAGTGCCTGTTCAAAATACAAACATATTACCTGGAAGGGGTGACATATTAATCCATTACCAGCCACTAATACTACAACAGAAATTAGTTTACCAGTCAGTCACTGAGCAGGCATTGCCTCAGGAAATGGTACACAGGGAAAATTTGTTCATTTTTTCCTCCATCTTAGATTATGGTTTATCATACAAACAAAAAACTGCACCAGAAATAAGGAAATCAAAAACAACAAAATCCCTGCCCCTTCCTCTAACTGCAGCAACACTGTCTGCTGTATTTGTCTGTGTTCTGGTGCAGCTCCCATCCAAATTCAGAGTCAGCTTCAGCCCCAATATTTTTCTTTTTCTGAACAATAATAGCTAACATTTATTAAGGGCTTACCACGTGCCACATAACTTTTAGAAACTGTTGAACAAATTAAATTGCATTATTTTAGCACCTCAGGAAATAGGCACTGTTTTCATCCTCATTTTACAGATAAGTGGATTGAGGTCCAGAGAAGTTAAGTAATTTGCCATAGCTTGTAAATGATCGATTCAAAGTCAAGAATTTGACTATAACATCAAATGCTATTAATTCATGAACCAAACATCCCAAGTACCAGTAAAGAAACTGAGGCTTTTTCTTAATAATTATGTCCACAGTTCCACAAATAGTAACTGGCAGTTGGAGCAAGCTGCTTGGCTCCTCTTAGATGCACAGTACCAACAACAGACATATTATCTTAGTTGACATGGTCTCAGAATAAGGTTGATATCATTATGCCCATTTTAAAATATTGAGCTTCAAGAAAAGGATTAATTTGTTCAATTACACATCATAAATGATGAATGCACATTGTAAATCCAGCTATTTTGACTCTAAATTCAGTACATTGTACTTTATTTATTGAAAGAAATTCACTACTTTCTCTTTTGTTAGTAGGTAGTTTTAATCATTTTCATTGTCTTGGTAGCTCGATAGTACCTTGAATTTTCTTTTATATTTTACAGCTATTATAAATAATGTGACAATTGACCGGGGATTTAGCTCAGTGGTTTCGCTGCCTGCTGCGCAAGCGCAAGGACCCGAATTCGATCCTCGGTACCAAAAAATAAATAAATAATAATGTGACAATGAAGACATCTGTGACACATCACTTTTTCTTTTAAATTAATTCTATAAGAATGATTATCTAAAGCATTTCTCATTTTGCTCAATTTCCCAGTATCACTCTACCTTATTCAGAAAAGTATCCCCTTTCCTTGCAGGAAGCCACTAACACTCTTTCCCAGAAGCCATCCATGTGAGCTGCCTATAGAGACTTGAAAATTTCTACTGCATGGCTTCTTTAGTGTTGTTCAGCAAATTGCCCCTTGCTACCAACCTGCTGACAGAGTCCCCACTGTGTGAAACATAGTTTTAAACACTTGAGCACCACTCCTAACTTTGCCTATCCAGTTGGACTAAAGAGCAGCCATGCCCTGTAATCAGAATTCTCTCTTAGTATTGTCATGAAGACAAAGTAAATTCTTACAGTTCTCTCCTCATCTGTCTGCTAGAACATAAATCTTTAAGAGCAGAAATTATGTCTTTGTTGGCTCTTAATGTCATCCCTACACCCAGCTGATACTCAAATATTAATGGATAGCACCATCTGATGAAGTGAAGGGGTGCTTTGTAGTCAATTCAGTCAAACAACTACTCTTACTAAAATGAAAGATTGATGATTATGGGAGAGAGTTTTTGTACTTTGGATTGCATTACAGAAGTAATTTATTTATGCTAATTATCATGTCTCATTCCATAATGTTTTTAATTGAGTGAAATATTGATTTCTTTCAAAAAGTCACCTTGTGGGTAACATATTCAGCTCATAAAATAATTATTTTAATTACTCTAATCTCATTACATAAACAGAATTGAGAAAAGCAGAAATTTACCATGGTTTATCATAAATTATTGGGAAATTTGTTTTCTTTCTGGAATCACTCTGACTTAGAAGGTAAGACCATCATAATATCTTCTTTGCATACAAATTGCCAAGTTTACAATATTTTGCATTAAAATATTAGTACAAGAATAAAGGTAAATATTCACTTATATTAGCTACAACAAAGAACTTTCCATTATCAAATGCAAAATACAACCTATCTTCTTGAGAAAACCTATATCTTAGGGCCATTTACTTATTGCTACTTGGAAACATTTCAATATTTAATTATGAACCTTCAGTTTATTTATTTCACAATTGTATCCAATTTAGCAGCTGAATATGAGTTGTAACCAGCTGAGAAAAGAGAAATAGAAATATACCTGTAGCAACCTCGAGATGAAAATAATATTACATGAATTTTTACAGTCAAGTGTAAAACTGAGTTACAATATATTTAGTTACTGTTAGATCATTTTTCAGCAATCTTCAATTGATGTTCTCTTCTATAACATATAGTATATTCATTAACTTGATTCTTTGATGAAGTGAATCTTCCATTTTAGTAAAAGTGATTGTTTGACTGAACTGAATACAAAGCATAAGGCACACTCTTCATTTCATCAAAGAACAAAGTTAATGAATTATATGTTATAATTTAAATGTAAAATTCTATTTTATAAGACATAGAAAAGGAGTCAAGTATAGAAATATTTAGATTACTTAAAGCTTGACTCTGCAATAAAATCCCATGGAAATTTTATTTTTCTCTAATTCTTTCATAGGATAGTTTTTCTCTAATTAGCCATAAAGCACCAACATAACTGACTCAGTACAGTAATTTTCAGAATGTGTTGAGACAACGCACAGAATCCTGTGAAGTTACCATTCCAAGTTGACCAGAAAGAAGCCAAGTACCTGGAAACCTCAACCTTTTTTCTCTTTTCCAAGAGACCAGTAACATATTTGTCTGTTTGCAACTAAAAGTTTTTTGGAGTGTAAATCAGGACTGATGGAATTTTACTCCTAAAGCTATTGCTATAATGATAATACACAGAGGCCAAGTCAATCATTTTTCTCTGTTTTGTTTTTCTTGTTATTCTAGAAAAAAACATAATTTTAATATGGACTTAAATTATTTCAATCTAGAAATTAAAAGAGAGGTTAATAAAAATCAAAAGGAAGACATGTAGGTAGCTAAGTGACCAAAGATACTAAGGAAAAGAAATAAAGAAAGAGAGGACCAATGAAGGAAATAAAGTGACAGGAAAGTAAAAGAATTTAAGAACTACAAGTCTAGAAAGAAAAAGTGCAAAACTACACTTTACTTTAGTCTCTGGTTCAAATATTTGAAGTGGAAATGTTGTATTTTTTAACATTGATTTTGGCTTACTGTGGCCAATATTTTTCATAGATTTTGTTTCATTGGGATTATAAGCTATAAAAGAAAAGAGGCTAAACCAAGAAACAAGATACAAAGGAGTATAGATTGTAATAAAGTATGAACCTTCCCAAGAAACCAGATTTTGTTTTTCTCTGTCCATTAGAATGCCCTCTTTATTATTTCAAAATCGTATCCCTTTAAATGTATTTATTAAGCATCTATAATTTGTCAAGTTATTCTCCCTTTGGTATGATATGATGAATGACTTTATTGTTTCTGTTAGAGGTGGAGAAAGTTATATAGTTGGAAACTATTAAACTATCACACCATTCTCACCCTTTTTTGAGTTCCTGATGTACTAATTCCTAATTTTTAGTAGTATTTACCATATACTTGTTTTTTAGTATATCTGTTCTTCCACAAGTCATTCCCTCTATTATACTTTATAAATGCTTTAAAATACAAATCATGTCAAGCTCCTTAGGTTTTCATAGGATGAGAAGCTGTATGTGCTTGTTAAATTAAATATTTAAAAGCCTTGAAGAAAGATATAATTTAAGTTTTCAATGTAGAGCAGCAGATAGAGTATGAACTTTCATTTCTATTGGTCTTATATTACAAATGACTTAGAGTTATACACAGTCTTTATTTAAAAAAAACATATATTTTATTTTTTTCCACCAGGGGCTTAGCAGATTAGTTAAGACATATATTACTGACTCTATTTTAAATATGGAGGAGCTAAGTGGCTAAAATCATATTCAATATACTATTTTATAATAGAGAAATCCAGGTCAAAATCTACTTGCATACTTCATATATCCATTTTTATAAATTTTAAGTTTCCATTATCTAATCCAATATACTTGGTCAACCTTTCTCTATTTCAGTCATCAAGGCTGATTATATAAGAAGAGAAAACTTCACATTGTTGTTCACACATCAAACAGTACAATTCAAATATGTATTCAAATAATGACATCTCTATGTTGTAGTGGGGAGATAAAAAGTAATAAGCAAGAGCAGCACAGAAAAGAGCAGTACAGGCACACAAGCTTCAGCCAGAGGCCCACCATACCATCAGCCACAGCCAAGGACCTGCCTGGAAAAGAGCTATACTGGCTCACAAGCAACAGCCAGAGGCTTGCCCCAATAGCATTGATAAGTGCACAGAGAGCCAAGCTAGAAGCCTGTAAAGACAACAGGAACTGGGGTGCACACCCTCCAGCCAAAGGACCTCCCAGACAAGAGCTACATAGGGGCCCCACTGAGAGGCATGTCTAGATACCACCCCAGGTGTGCACAGGCCCCAGCCAGAAACCCCCTCCAGACAACAGGTCACCTCAGGAATACAGGAGGCCAACATTCTGAATCCAGGAATTGGTGTACTGGTGAGCAGCAGAATAAAGGCTGCTCCATGGCTTGCTGAGAATTGAAGACCACTGGGTGAGCAAAAAGTCATCTCAATAAAGGCATAGCAAGCTGCCTCTGTTGAAATGAGAAGACACATAAATAAGTCTCAAATCCAGACTTCCAGATCACCTAAGGCAACTCCAAAGGGCAATGAGACAGAACAATTTGATACTCAACCAACTGGACTCCCTGATCTGGCAATGAAAGAGGACCTGGAAAAAAATGAAATCAGAAATAATTTCTCAGATAACAGCAGAGATTGTGCCCATAGTACAAGACATGATTAATAAATCTAGAGCAGACACAGATTAAAAAAAACAGACAGCTGAGGAACATGATGGAATCTCAACATAGGAAACAAATGGAATCCATAAAACAGATGAAAACAGATTTCCAGGAGGTTAAAAACTCCACTGAAAGTTTACAATGCACAATGAACCAATGTGAGGACAGAATTTCAGATATAGAAGATAAAATTGCAATTAGTGACCTGGAAAAGAAAAATTTCTTTAAAATAGAAAGGGACCATGAGAAATCAATCCAGCAGCTACTAGATGATGGAAAGAAAAATAACATAAGATTTATTGGAGTCAATAAGAAAAAGGAGAGAGTGCAGATGACATTTAAAAAACTGTTCACAGAAGTGATGGCAGAAAACTTCCCAAGGAGGGGAAAAGAACTTGACATACAGATAAGTGAGGCATATAGGACTCCAGCTAGCCTTGATCAAAAAAACCTCCACATAGGCATATAATACTTAAGATTCCAGAAACCCAACAGAAGAACAAAATTTTAGAAACACTTAGAGAAAAGAAACAAATCACATACAAAGGAAAGCCCATCAGAATCACAGCAGACTTCTCAACACAAACCATCAAGGCAAGAAGATCTTGGAGTGATGTATTTCAAGCCCTAAGAGAATAGAACCTCCAACCCAGATTGATGTACCCTGCAAAACTATCTTTCAAAATTGATAGAGAAATAAGATACTTTCATGACAAAGAGCACCTTAGGAACTTCATGGATACCAAACCAGCACTCCAAAAAATTTTAGACAATATCGTAGGAAAAGACAGTGAGGATCACAACCCCAGGAAGGCCAGCAAAATGAATCCATCAGGCATGACAAGAAATTAAATGCAAAGAGGGAGAATCCAACAGAAAGAAAAAGTCATGACAATGATAAATCAATATGTATGAGTTATAACCATCAATGTTAATGGTCACAATTCACCACTTAAAAGAAATAGACTGGCAGAATGGGTCAAGAAGCAAAATCCAACAATATGCTGCCTACAAGAAGCACACTTCATTCAAAAAGAAACTCATGGACTGAAAGTTAAAGGGTGGAAAATAATACTCCATGCAATGGTGCAACAGGAACTCCCCCAAAAAGCAGGAGTGGTGATCCTCTTTGCAGATCAAGTGGATTTCAAACCAACATTGATTAAGAGGGACAAAGGAAAACACTACATCCTTCTAAAGGGAACAATCCAAGAGGAAGGGATGACAATCATAAATATATATGCACCAAACACTAGTGTGCCCAACTATATAAAAATAATACTAACGGACAAGAAAAATCAAATAAGCACTAATACAATAGTAGTGGGGTACCTCAATACCCCATTGTCACAAATAGATAGATCAACTAGACAAAAAACAAGCAACAAAATACTAGAATTCAATAAAACTCTTGAATAAATTAATTTAACAGGTGTTTACAAAGTGTTCCACCCCACAAAATCAGAAAACACATACAATTCAGCTGCACGTGGGTTGTTCTCCAAAATAGACCACATACTCACTCATAGAACATGTGTAAATAAATGCAAAGGAATTGAAGTTATCCCCTGTATATTATCAGACCATAGTGTGATGAAATTGGAGATCAACAGCAAAAGAAACTGCAAGAATTTCATAAACACATCAAAACTGGACAACATACTTCTGAATAACCAATGGGTCACAGAGGAAATTAAAGAAGAGATCAGTCAGTTCCTACAACTAAATGACAATGCCAATACAACATATTGGAATCTATGGGACACAATGAAAGGAGTCTTATGGGGGAAATTCATAGCAGTGAGTATTCATATTAGGAAAACAGAGAGAGCTCAATTACACAACCTGAAGCTGAACCTCAAGCATCTAGAAAAAGAAGAGCAGAATAAACCCAAAACTCATACAAGGGAGGAAATTATAAAGATCAGGGCAGAAATCAATGCCATGGTGAATAAGAGAACAATACAAAAAATCAATGAAGCCAAGAATTGGTTCTTCAAAAGAATAAACAAAATTGGCAAACTCTTAGCCAACCTTATCAGAAAAAGGAAAGAAAAGGCCCAAATCCATGCAATTGGAAATGAAAAGGGTGAAATTACAACAGACCCAGCAGAAATCCAAAGGATCATCAATACTTACCTTGAGAACCTATACACCAATAAGATGGAAAATACAGAAGAAATGAACAGATTCCTAGTTATGTGTAAACTACCAAAGTTGAACGAAGATGACCTAAAAATTCTAAACAACTCAATATCAATTAGTGAAATTGAAAACATGATTAAAAACTTACCAACTAAGAAAAGCCCAAGTCCAATGGCTTCACTGCTGATTCTACAAGACATTTAGAGAGGAACTACTGCCACTAATATTTAAACTCTTCAATGAAATTGAAAGGGAAGCAATATGTTCAAATTCATTCTTGGAAGCTAGCATCACCTTGGTCACCAAAACAGAGAAAGACTCAACAGAAAAAGACAACTACAGGCCAATTTCACTAATGAACAAATATGCAAAAATCTTAATAAGATACTGGCACATAGAATGCAGAAGATCATCAAGAAGATCACACAGGGGCCTGGGATTTAGCTCAGTGGTTTTGCCACCTGCTGCACAAGTGCAAGGACCTGAGTTCGATCCCCGGTACCAAAAAAAAAAAAAGAAGACCATACACCCTGACCAAGTGGTATTAATTCCAGGGATGCAGGGATGGTTCAACATATGCAAATCAATAAACATAATACTATATTACAGTATTATATAATACTATATTAATAGAGCCAAGGATGAAAACCACATAATAATCTCAATAAATGCAGAAAAAGCATTTGACAGAATCCAACATGAATTTATGATAAAAACCCTACAAAAAATTGGAATAGACAGTCTCTACCTCAATCTGATAAAAGCCATCTGTGAAAAACAAACAGCCAATATCAGACTACATGGTCAAAAACAGAAATTCTTCTCACTGAAATCAAGAATAAGACAATGATATCCACTATCACAACTCCTGTTGAATATGTTTTTGGAAACATTAGCCACAGCAACTAGAAAAGAGAAAGAAAAGGAACAAAGAATGGAAATGAAGAATTCAAATTGTCATTATTTGCAGATGACATCATACTCTATGTCCCAAGAAGACCCCAAGAACTCCACCAAAAGTCTTCTAGACTTAATAACCAAATTCAGTAGAGTAACTGGATACAGGGTGAAAACACAAAAATTAATAGCTTTCCTGTACAGGAACAACACACTCACTGAGAGACAAATGGGGCAATCAATTCCTTTCACAAGAGCATCCAAAAAAATTGAAATACCTGGGAATCAAACTAACAAAAGAAATCACAGACCTCTACTCTGAAAATTATAGCACTCTGAAAAAAAGAGATTGAAGAGGATATCAGAAAATGGATATCCACTTGCTCCTGGGTAGGAAGAACCAATATAGTGAAAATGGCCATAGCTCCAAAACTGCTATATAGATTCAATGCAATCCTAATTGAAATTCCAGCAGCATACTTCACAGACCTGGAGAAAACAATCCAAAAATTCATTTGGAACAAGAAGAGACCCAGAATAGCAAAAGCAATTCTAGGCAACAGAGACATGCCAGGGAGTATCACAACCCTCAACTTGAAACTATACCACAAACCTACTCTGAAAAAACAGTATGGTGCTGGCAAAGAAACAGACCTGAGGACCAGTGGAACAGATTAGAAAATGCAGAAACAACTCCAGATACACTTAGGGACCTCATCTTCAACAAAGGATCCAAATACCCTCACTGGAGGAAAGATAGCCTCTTTAATAAAAGGTGCTGAAAAAATTGGGTTTCAACTTGCCAAGGATTAAAACTGGACCTATATCTCTTCCCAGGCACTAAACTAAAATTGAAATGGATTAAAGATCTAAATGTTAAAACAGAAACACTAAACTGGCTAGAAGAGAGCTTAGGTAGAACTCTTGAAGACGTTGTTGTAGGAAAAGATTTAATGAACAAAACCTCAGTTGCCTGTGAACTAGTACAAACAATCAACAAGTGGGATCTCTTCTTACTAAAAAGCTTTTGCACAGCAAGAGAAACCACCAGCAGTGTGAAGAGACAATCCACAATGTGGGAAAAAATCTTCACCTGCTCTTCCTCAGACAAAGGTCTACTATCTCGAATCTATAAAGAATTTAAAAAGATCAGACCTCCCAAATTTAAGGACCCAATCCAAAAATGGGCATCTGAAATGAACAGACATTTCTCAGACAAAGAAATAGAAATAGCAAATAAACATATGAAAAAATGTTCAACATCACTGGTCATTCGAGAAATGCAAATGAAAACAACACTGGGATTCCACCTTACCAAGAAAGAATGGGTCCAGAGTCGGGCAGAAGATGCCGAATCACCTCGCTGCAGACAGGCAGGTCTGCCCACACCCTACTGAGATCCCCAGTCACGTGGAAAACGACGAATCAGCCTGCTGCAGACAGGCAGGTCTGTGCACACCCTACCGAGGTCCTGAGTCATGCAGAAGATACCTAATCACCCAGCTGCAGACAGGCAGGTCTGCCCACACCTTACCGAGGTCCTGAGTCCCACAGAACATGCCAAATCAGCCTGCTGCAGATAGGCAGGTCTGTGCATGCCCTACCAAGGTCCTGAGTCATGCAGAAGACACCGAATCACCCCACTGCAGACAGGCAGCCACCTGATTCCACACTACAAAGATGCAGAGGACATCACACCACCAGACCAAGGTATAGAGTCTCACTGTTCCTGGCCCAGAAGTAGGGGTTTCTGAGCTGTCGTCCCACTGCTCCTGGTCCAGAGGAAGGGGCTTTCTGGTCACCATCCCTCCCGCTGCTCCCAGCCCAGAGGAAAGGGCTTTAGGGCTACCTTCTGTCCCGCTGCTCCTGGCCCAGAGGAAGGGGCTTCTGAGCCACCATCCCACTGCTCCTGGTCCAGAGGAAGGGGTTTCCCAGCCACCATCTCTCTGGCTGCTCCCAGCCCACAGGAAAGGGCTTTGGGGTCACCATCCCTACTGCTGCTCATGGCCCCTGGCCCACCTCACCCAGCTCAGAGGAAGTAATCTGTGCAGGTGCTAACAGCCCCCTGCCCCAGTCGAAATGAGAAAACACATAAATAAGTCTCAAAATCAGACTTCCAGATCACCTACAGCAACCCCAAAGGGATTGAGATGGAACACTCTGATACTCAACCACCTGGACCCAATGAACTGGCAACAAAAGGGGATCTGGAAAAAATGAAATCAGAAATAATTTCTCAGATAACAGGAAAAATTGTGCCCCTAGTGCAAGACATGATTAATAAATCCAGAGAAGAGCTCAGGAACATGATGGAATCCCAACAAAAGAAACAAATGGAATCCATAAAACACATGCAAATAGATTTCCATGACATGAAAAACTCCACTGAAAGTCTACACAGCAGAATGAGCCAATGTGAGGACAGAATTTCAGATATAGAAGATAAGATTGCAATTAGTGACCAGGAAAAGAAAAATTGCTTCAAAATTATAAGGGACCATGAGAAATCAATCCAGTAGCTGCTACATGATGCAAAAAAGAATAACATAAGACTGATTGGAGTCAATGAAGAAACAGGAGAGAGTGGAGATGACATAAAAAACCTCTTCACAGAAATAATGGCAGAAAACTTCTGAAGCAGGGGAAAAGAGCTTGACATACAGATAAGTGAGGCATATAGGACTCCAAATAGCCTTGATCAAAAATATCTACACATAGGCATATAATTGTTAAGATTCCAGAAACACAACAGAAGAACAAAGTTCTCCAAGCAGTCAGAGAAAGAAACAAATCACATACAAACGAAAGCCCATCAAAATCACAGCAGACTTCTCAACACAAACCATCAAGGCAAGAAGAGCTTGGAGTGACATATTCCAAGCCCTAAAAGAAAACAGCCTCCAAACCAGATTGATGTACCCTTCAAAATTATCTTTCAAAATGAATGGAGAAATAAGATACTTTCATGACAAAGAGCACCTTAGGAACTTCGAGAATACCAAACCAGCACTGCAAAGAATTTTACACAATATCCTAGGAACAGACATTGAGGATCACAACCCCAGGAAGCAAAGCAGAATGAACCCATCTGGCATGACAAGAAATTAAATGTAAAGGGGGAGAACCCAACAAAAAGAAAAAGTCATGGCAATGACAAGTCAATACGTTTCAGTTATAACCATCAATGTTAATGGTCTCAATTCACCAATCAAAAGAAATAGACTGGCAGAATGGGTCAAGAAGCAAAATCCAACAATATGCTGCATACAAGAAACACACTTAATTCCAAAGGAAACTCATAGACTGAAAGTTAAAGGGTGGAAAACAATACTCCATGTGACAGGAACCTGAAAAAAAGCAGGAGTAGCTATCCTCTGTGCAGATCAAGTACATTTCAAACCAACACTGATGAAGAGAGATGAAGAAGGACATTACATCCTTGTAAAGGGAAGAATCCAAGAGGAAGAGATGACAATCATAAATATCTATGCACCAAACACTAGTGCACCCAACTATATAAAACAAATACTAATGGACATGGAAAGTCATATATGCACTAATACAATTGTAGTGGGGGACCTCAACACCCCACTGTCACAAAAAGATCAACTAGACTAAAAATAAGTAATGAAATACTGGAACTCAATCGAACTCTTGAACAAATGAACTTAACAGATGTTTACAGAATCTTCCACCCCACAAAATCAGAATACACATTCTTCTCAGCTACACATGGGTCATCCTCCAGAATAGACCACATACTCACACATAGAACAGGTTTAAGTAAGTCCAAAGGAATTGAAGTTGTCCTCTGTACATTATCAGACCATGGTGCGAAGAAATTGGAGATCCATAGCAAGAGAAACTCAAAAAATTTCATAAACACATGGAAATTGAATAACACACTTCTGAATAAACAATGGGTCACAGAGGAAATTAAAGAAGAAATCAGACAATTCCTTCAATTAAATGACAATGACAATACAACATATCAGAATCTATGGGACACAATGAAAGCTGTCTTATGAGGGAAATTCATAGCAGTGAATATGCATATTAGGAAAACAGAACGAGCCCAATTAAACAACCTGATGCTGAACCTCAAGCTTCTAGAAAAAGAAGAGCAGGACAACCCCAGAACTCATACAAGGGAGTAAATTATAAAGATCAGAGGAAAAATCAATGCAATGGAGACTAAGAGAATGATACAAAAAATCAAAGAAGCCAAGAGTTGGTTCTTCAAAAGAATCAACAAAATTGACAAACCTTTATCCAACCTTGTCAGAAAAAGGAAAGAAAAGGCCCAAATCCATGCAATTAGGAATGAAAAGGGTGAAATTAAAACAGACCAAGCAGAAATCCAGAGGATCATCAATACCTACTTCCAGAACCTACACGCCAATAAGATGGACAACAGAGAAGAAATGGACAGATTCATAGATACATATGAATTACCAAAGTTGAATGAAGAAGACCTAAAAATTCTGAACAACCCAATATCAACCAATGAAATTGAAAATGTAATTAAAAACTTATCAACTAAGAAAAGCCCGGGCCCTGATGGCTTCACTGCTGAATTCTACCAGACATTTGGAGAGGAACTGCTGCCACTACTCTTTAAACTCTTCAATGAAATTGAAAGGGAAGCAATACTCCCAAATTCATTCCTGGAAGCAAGCATCACCTTGTTCCCCAAATCAGAGAAAGACCCAACTGAAAAAGAGAACTATAGGCCAATCTCACTAATGAATATAGATGCAAAAATCCTTAATAAGATACTGGCAAACAGAATGCAGAAGATCATCAAGAAGATCATACACCCTGATCAAGTGGGATTCATCCCAGGGATGCAGGGATGGTTCAATATACGCAAATAAATTAATGTAATACACTATATCAATAGAGCCAAGGACAAAAACCATATGATTATCTCCATAGACAGAGAAAAAGCATTTGACAAATCCAACATGCATTTATGATAAAAAAAAAAAACCCTACAAAAAATTGGAATAGATGGTCTCTACCTCAAACTGATAGAAGTCATCTATGAAAAACCAACAGCCAATATCATACTAAATGGTCAAAAACTGAAATCCTTCACACTAAAATCAGGAACAAGACAAGGATGTCCACTATCACCACTCTTATTCAACATAGTTCTGGAAACATTAGCCACAGCAATTAGACAAGAGAAAGAAATAAAAGGAATAAAGATAGGAAATGAAGAAGTCAAATTGTCATTATTTGCAGATGACATGATACTCTATATAGAAGACCCCAAGAACTCCACCAAAAGTCTTCTAGACTTAATAACCAAATTCAGCCAAGTAGCTGGTTACAAGATCAACACACAAAAGTCAATAGCTTTCCTCTACACGAATGACAGGCTCACTGAGAGAGAAATAAGGCAAATAATTCCTTTCACAATAGCATCCAAAAAACTGAAATACCTAGGAATTAACCTAATGAAAGAAATCAAAGACCTCTTCTCTGAAAACTATGGCATTCTGAAAAGAGAGATTGAAGATGATATCAGAAAATGGACAGACATCCCCTGCTCCTGGGTAGGAAGGATTAATAGAGTGAAAATGGCCATACTTCCAAAACTGCTATATAGATTTAATGCAATTCCAATTGAGATCCCAGCAGCATACTTCATAGACCTCGAGAAAACAATCCAAAAATTCATTTGGAACAAGAAGAGATCCAGAATAGCAAAAGCAATTCTAGGTAACAGAGACATGGCAGGGGGTATCACAATCCCCAATGTGCAACTATACTACAAATCTACTGTGATAAAAACAGCATGGTACTGGCAAAGAAACAGGCCTGAGCATCAGTGGAACAGATTAGAAGATGCAGAAACAATGCCAGACACACTCAGCCATCTCATCTTTGACAAAGGAGCCAAACTCCCTCACTGGAGGAAAGATAGCCTCTTTAATAAATGGTGCTGGAAAAATTGGGCTTCTACTTGTCAAAGATTAAAATTAGACCTATATCTCTCACCATGCCCTAAACTAAAATCAAAATGGATTAAAGATCTAAATATTAAAATAGAAACTCTGAACCAGTTGGAGCAGAGGTTAGGTAGAACCCTTGAAGACTTCGGTGTAGGAAAAGATTTTATGAACAAAACCTCAGTTGCCCGTGAACTAGCACAAACAATCAACAAGTGGGATCTCTTCTTATTAAAAAGCTTCTGCACAGCAAGAGAAACTACCAGCAGTGTGAACAGACAACCCACAATGTGGGAAAAAATCTTCACCTGCTCTTCCTCAGACAAAGGCCTACTATCTTGAATCTATAAAGAACTTAAAAAGATCAGACTTCCCAAATTTAAAGACCCAATCAAAAAGTGGGCATCTGAAATGAACAGACATTTCTCACACAAAAAAGTAGAAATAGCAAATAAATACATGAAAAAATGCTCAACATCACTCGTCATTCAAGAGATGCAAATGAAAACAATGCTGAGATTCCACTTCACTCCAGAAAGAATGGCTGCTATCATGAAATCAACCAATAATAAATGCTGGCAAGGCTGTGGGGAAAGAGGAACCCTGCTCCACTGCTGGTGGGAGTGCAGACTGGTGCAAACACTGTGGAAATCAGTATGGAGATGCCTCAAAGAACTAGGACTGGAAGTCCCATTTGACCCCACTATTCCACTGCCGGGGATCTTCCCCAAAGAATTAAAAGAATCATACCACAGTGATATATGTGCACCCATGTTCATAGCAGCGCAGTTTGTAATAGCTAAAACTTGGAAACAGCCCAAATGCCCATCAACTGGAGACTGGATAAAGAAAATGTGGTTTTTTTATAAAATGGAGTACTACTCAGCCATAGAAAATGAGAAATTAGAGACATTTATAGCTAAGTGGATGCACATTGGGGGAATACTCTTAAGTGACATAAATAGGACACACATGTAAATACCGAATAGTTTCTCTGGTGTGAGAAACTGAAAGTATAAATAAGGACTCAATGTATAATAGGTAATGTGAAATAGGAAGAAAAGGGGCAAAGGGGAAGGAAGTGGGAGGGCTAGGGGAAAGGATAGAAGGGAATGGGATTAATATGAGAAAATGGAAAAATAGGAACAAAATCTTTGTAAATAGGGAGGAATGGAGGGGTTGAAGGGAGGACTGGGCAAGGGTGAAAAATAAGGACCAAGAGAGACTATGTAAAGGTGCAAATTTCCAATGATGAATGTCATTATGTTGTATACCTAAAATGTACCAATGATTAGAATGAATAATCAATAATGTAAAATAGGAAGAAAAGGTCCAAAGGGGTAGGGGTAGTGGGAGGGGCAGGGGAAAGGAAAAAATGATGAGAAATGGAAAAAATGGAAATAAAGTCTTTGTAAATAGGGAAGGGTGGAGGGTGTGAAGGGAGGGCTAGGAATGGGGAAAAAATAAGAACCAAGATGCATTATGTAAAGGTGCAATTCCCAATGAGAAATGTAATTGTGTTGTATACCTACAATGTACCAATAAAAGAATTTAATACAAAAAAAAAAAAAAGAAAGAAAGAAAGAATGGCTGCTATTGTGAAATCAACTAATAATAAATGCTGGCGGGGCTGTGGAGAAATAGGAATCCTACTCCACTGCTGGTGCGAATGTAGACTGGTGCAACCACTGTGGAAATTAGTATGGAGATACTTCAAAGAACTAGGATTGGAAGTCCCATTTGACCCAGTTATTCCCTTGCTGGGTATCTTCCACAAAGAATTAAAAGAAGCATACCACAGTGCCACATTCATAGCAGCACAATTCGTGATAGCTAAAACTTGGAAGCAACCCAATTGCCCATCAACTGGAGACTGGATAAAGAAAATATGTGGGTTTTTTTTTATAAAATGGAATGTTAGTCAGCCATAAAGAATGAGAAACTAGAGACATTTATATCTAAATGGATGCACACTGAGGCGATACTCTTAAGAGAAATAAATAGGATGCACATGTGTAAATACCAAAAAGTTTCCCTAGTGTGAGAAACTGAAGGTGTAAATAAGAACTAAAAGGTATAATAGATAATGTGAAATAGGAGGAAAAGGGGCAAAGGGGAAGGGGCAGTGGGAGAAGTAGGGGAAAGAAAAGAAGGCAATGGAATTAGTATAAGAAAAAGAAAAAATGGAAGCAAAGTCTTTGTAGATAGGGAGGGATGGAGGGGTTGAATGGAGGTCAAGGGAATGGGAAAAACATAGGAACCAAGATGGATTATTTAAAGGTGCAAATTTCTAATGGTGAATGTCATTATATTGTATACCTTAAATGTACCAATAAAATTATTTTAAAAAGTAATAAGCAAGAAAATCTTGCTAATAAAATTGTTAAATACAAAATGGAATGAGAAAATAAAATGTAGTACTATGACAGAGAATAAGGTAAGAAAGAAACCCATTATGAAAGACTAATTCTTGTATTACCTTTAAGAGGTGATCATTAAGCTGAGAAAAAAAATCGGTGTGAATTACAGAGAAAGAACATTCTATGAAGAAAGAATGGAGTGCACAAATGTTCTAAAAGGAGCAAAATCTTAGGATGAAATATAAAAGGCAATATGACCAGATTGTAGTAAAATATATGAGGTGAAATTATAGAGAAGAGATAGGATCTTTCCACGTCAGGCCTTTTAGGCTAATATATAAAGTTTGGATTTAGTTCAAAATCCAGTAGAAATCCATTAAAATATTTTTAATCAGGAAAGTAGAAAAATCTGTCTCTAAAAATTCATTCTGGTGCTCTAGAGATAATAGATTGTAGAGGGTGAAAGAGTAAGTGTACAAATCCTAGGAAACTATGGAAGTAATTCCAAATACTACTTTTTATGTGGCATGGATGGAATGCTGGTAGTAGAAATGGAGTGTGATGAGATACAAAATGTAATTTGCTTGTCAAACTTGCAGGACTTAATGGCCTGGAAGTGTAGGTACTGGAAAAAGAAAGAATAAGCATTTTTTCTAGGTTTGTGGGTAACATCTCTGGGAAATGTACCATTAACTGACAAGTAAAAGACTATGGATGGAATAGGAGTACAAGTTTGATGTTAAATCCATAAAACATACAAATTAAGATGTCCATGAGCAAGATCAGATATACAAGATTGGAGAGTTAAGAAAAGATTTAACCCAAAGATATAAATGGAAAGTTACTCACACATAGAAGATATAAATCTGTAAGAACATATGGGATCTAGTCTATAAGGTCTTTAAAGAGAAAAAAGAAACTCCTAAAATCAAACACTTAAGAATCCAAACATTTACAGGATAGTTCGAAAGAGAAGAAATCAACAAAGGAGATTTACAAATATAGGCCCGATGAATAGGAAGAAAATTAGGAAAGAGAAAAAGAGAAGTTACTAAAATAAGAAAGATATTTCTGGAAGATCCTCAAAGTCATATATACTAAGAGGTCAACTGAGAAGAAAACAAGCAGTACATACTGGATTGGGCAGCATAAATGTGTCAGAACTCTTAATAAGCATAACTTTTGGGAAATGTTAGAGGCAGAAGCCAGACTGCAATAGAAACGAAGAACAACTGACACATAGTACTTAGGGAACTCTGGAGAATTTTGGCAGTAGAAGGACCATTCATTTACTGATGTTGTCCATTCATTTTATTAACCAAACATTGTCTAATTTTAGCAATGAAATGTCCTAATGATCCCTTCAACATAGATGAGTTGCAAAATGTACTTGCAAATAATGGAAAGTCTTGATCTGACTTATAGGAATGTTGATTGTTAATCAAATAATTGTTAAAGAATTTATATCCAAAAATGAAGATTTCAGTTTTAAACATTAACTCAAGCCATTCTTTTTATAGTAAATAAAATGCGGGACTAATTGTCCATTGAGAAAATTACTGGCATGTGAGAATCATACGTTATCATGAGAAGATAGAAGTATATGTACTTTTCTTATCTAAATTACTGGAATTATACATAATCTGTCACTTAAATAGTGTTTCTTTTGGGTCACTGAGGAGCACAGGAAATAGTACACTTAAATCTTTAGTCTCAAGATTCTTAAATTGAGACATGAATACTTTTAAATTGTAAAGCCTCATCTTGAATGACAGAAACAAGAGGTGTGAAAATTTGAAGAAGCAGGAAAATTGAACTCACTGTAGGTTTTAATTAAATATATATATGAAAAAAATCAATTGTAATATATGTGAGTTTTTATATAAGTTCTTGAAAAATTAGAATACAAGTGAAACAAATTTTTAAGAGAGCTGGAAAATAGTGTGTATTTAGAACGAAACTTTACCCTCATATAAATATGTATAATTTTCCTGCAAAGTTGTATCTTAGAAGTTTCATGATATAGAGTTTGCCAAATTTTTCTTTTTATTCAAATATAATTTTGTGGAGATTATCCTCTATTGCAAAAGGAATAAAGTTAAAGTTTGTAATAGTGTTCTTTCAGTCACAAGTGACAAATAGCATAATTCAAAATGACTTCTAAATTAATAAAATCTAAAATGGAGTACTACTCAGCCATAAAGAATGAGAAACTAGAGACATTTATAAGTAAATGGATGCATATTGAGGCCATACTCTTAAGTAAAATAAATAGGACACACGTGTAAATACTGAATAGTTTCTCTAGTGTGAGAAATTGAAAGTGTAAATAAGGACAAAAATGATTAAAATGAATAATTGATAATTTGAAATAGGAAAAGGTCCAAGGGTTTGGGGATGGCAGGAGGAGAAGGGGAAAGGGAAGAAGAGAAAAGAAAAATTATGAGAAAGAAAAAAAAATGGAATCAAAGTCTATGTAAATAGGGAAGGGTGGACAGGTAATAGGAGAAAAAATAAGAACTAAGATACATCACGTTCTGGTACAAGCACCCAGTGATAAATGTAAATGTATTTTATACCTAAAATGTACCAATAAATATATATTTTTTAAAAGACAAAAAAAAAATAAATAAAAATAAATTAATTAATAAAATCTAGTAAGTCTTATTTAGTATTTACTATTTGTTGTGTAATGCTCCAGAAAGATGATAGATAGATAGATAGATAGACAGATGATAGATAGATGATAGATAGATAGATAGACAGATATCTAATTCTACTAGAATCCTATATGGTTGATATATTCTTTTCTCAGTTGGAGAGAAGAAAAAAATTAAGAGTAGGGGCACTAACTTCTCCAAGTCACCAAAATTAATAAATGTGGAACTGAAATTTGAGTATATTTAAGTCTTGCCCAAGAGTCTTGCTTTTAACCACTATATCCTACCTCATAGAATTCATTGGTTTACCTGTTTAAAAATTGTGGAGTTAATAGTAATCTCAAGGGAAGCTTGAACTAGAGGTTAAAAATGTTGCCAAGAATCCAGTCTTGTTCCTTCTTCAACGGCATTTATTCCATTCTCAAACACTATATTATGCTTCCAACTATTGGCCCATATCCAGCTTTGCTTATTATGGATAAAATTATCATAGACATTGCAGACCTCGTGAGTATAAGAAGAAAGCTACTCTATACCAAAGTCCCAGCAAAACTCTCCTTACACTGTGTTGGTACTGATTGGATTATGTGTCTATCTGACATATTATTGTGCCTGATAAGGGGAGGATAGACCAATAGGCTTTATAATGGGGAATGAGTTGTTTCTCAAAGCAAAAAGGGGGACGTCGTTCTTGGCCGGGGGAGAAATGTAACTTAAACTGCAAACATCAGTCCAATATCTTCACATACCACCTTCCTATGTTTTGAGTATGTCATCAGAACAACCAAAAGTCACTTCCATTTTCTATACTCAGCTCTAAGAATAAGAAAAAAACCGTTCTCTCCTAGGTCTCAAAATAATTTCTCACAGCCTAGAAACCTAACACTAAATTGAAAAGTATAACTATTATTAACATTCCACTTTTCAATAATAGAGGAATAACAGAAGTGCATTTTATTAGACCATTTTGAAATGTTGGAGCATTTAAGGTCTGGGAATAGAGAGCAGTCAGTGGTTAATAGAATATCATACAAGTTGATTACCCTTATCCAAAATGCCTGCAACTAGCAACGTTTCAGATTTAATTTTTTTAAATATTGGGATATTTTCATACACATCAACAAAATATTGTTCAGGTGGGATACTAGTATAAGCATGAAATTTATTTAGGTTCCTATAAACCTTATATACCTAGTCTTAAGGTAATTTTATACAATATTTTTAGTGCATATGCATTTTGACTATGAACCATCACATAAGGTCATGTATGAATTTTCCATTTGTGGAGTCCTATTGACATTCCAAAGTTTGGAAGTGCTTCAGATTTTGAATACTCCTATTAAGGATACTCAACCTATACAGTATTTTTCTAATCCGAAAGAACAAGAAATCTGAGACATAACAGTGAAGAGTCCTTGCTAATCAATTGTCTTCCATTTGTTCTATCTCTGAGAGTATCTTCCTTGTTCATCATCCTCCATGGCCACTTCCATGGGCTTTAGGTGAAGAATTCCCCTTGTAGGATTGTAACTTTTAGCTGCCTATTCCCTGCTGGTGCAAGAATGAGACCTTGGGAATTTACTGAGTGATTAAAAAATAACTCACCATTATAAGTCAGGTTTGGAATTTATCAAATGATACATCTTCCTTAAAAAATTGCTTTCAAATTTATAATGTTCCCTAAACTAATTGACTAAATCTAGAGAACTTTTGAATCTTTGTCTAGAACCTCCTATCAGGTATAATGGTTCAGGTCTCAGTCTCCGTCCTTTATTTAAACCTCATGCAAATGGGCTCTAACAATTTAGGACAATTTCAAATAATAGACTGGGAGACATAACTTATCCACCCACTGTTTATAGACTGCATCTTAGCTTCATAGTTACAAGTGATATGTATAATTATATATAATTTGCTACATACCAGGCACTGTTCTGAGCACTTCACATAAATTAACTCACTTTTCGCAGCCTAAGAAATAGGACCCATTATTATCATCCCTCTTTTATCAATTAGAAAACTGACCAAAAGAAAAGTAATGTGACTTTCTCTAGGTCACTCAGCTAGTAAATAATGAAGCTTGATTTCAAACAGAGGAAAGCTGGTTCCAAAGCATGCATTATTTAAGTCTAGTACTGAACTCTATTCAAATGTTTTTCATGGGAATAATGGCTTCTTTTTTCCACCAGGTATGCTTCTGGGTGGCCTAAGGAATCAGGCTTTTCCAAGCACCAACTTATCTCCTTACTTCCCTTGCTTCTGTCTTCTGTTATTACTTCTGACCTTGGGTTATAGGCAGCAGGCAGAAAAGACTATTATTCCCTTCTTGTACTAAAACAAACCAGCTTCACCCTAACCTTGGTTTTTGTTTCATGGGACCCTATTTCAGTAAGTGGATAACTCTTTCCAATGTCCTGAACTTTTATATTTCAAGTTCCCTAAAGCTCTAACCTAGTCATCACATATATGAGTTCTAAGTACAATTAAATAACAATTTAACTTGTCACTAGTTCTCCTGTAATTGACCTTGTTTTCTTTTTGACTTTCACTCAAATTTAGCTTCATCACCTGCACTTTTATGAGTCTATCCCTTCCACTCCCTATTCTGAGCCACAAATTCTGTATTTGCAGTAAATCATCTTTTAGCAATTGATATAAAACCAGTTTCATATGATTTTACTAATAAAATGTACTACCAGAAAAGCTTTAAAGTTCAGAGATATTTTCTGGCTTCAGGAAAGGTAAACAATGACACAATTATGTTGTCAAGGATTCAAATTCTCTTTTTGTTTCTGACTTGCGAGGTTTTGGTTCTGCACTGTGATGCCTGCTTCCTTCAGCAGACAGTTCAGACTGTCTCCTCACAGTAGTAAAATGACTGCAGCAGCTACAAATCTCATACCTTCACACTGTGCCTTCCACATTAAGACAAGTAAAGCATCTTGTTCAAGGCACAGAAATACATGCATTTTTTTCTGATTGAAATACTGGTTGGATCACAAGAAGAGACTATGTTGAGCAACAAAAGCCACTAAGGGTACACCGATGGGCCAGTTGTAGGGAAAATCCTCCTAAGATGAAAATATGAGTTAGAGTTGTGCCAAAGGAACCCCAAGAGAGATGAAGACTGAATATTATGCCATAAATAAAGAAAGGCAGTTGCAGTTACACAGTGTCAAAGCCACATTACTGACTAACCTAACAAATTTCAAGGGTTGTACATCTGTAGAGGGTTGTATATCTGTAGAGAATGAAAACCAACATCTCATTAGAGCTGTAAGCTACTACCCTAAGATGCTTTGTCGAAATTCATTGCTCTGGGAAGGCCAAATTTTAATTTTCTTTTTTATCATTTGTTTTGTATATCTTAGTTGAAATAAAGACTGGTTTCTTACTCTTCTAATTAAGAACAGTATGCTATTCATGTGTCTCCTCAAAGACTTTTTCCAATGTACAAACAAGTCTGATGTGCAAAAGGGCCACCTATTTATTTCATGATAATCACCACGAGTCTGAATTTCTAACACAGAACTAAACCTATGTACAAGATCCCTTTATCTACCTTTCCTATGTAAGCAATGAGTAATCTATTCATCAATAAATTCTTAATTAAATGCTCTTTCAGGATCTTTGCACCATTTAAGGTAAAATTCCTAAACTCGCATTATTTGAAGTACAGAATATAAGAAAAATTCTATTTCATCTTTATGTAGAGGTGATTGTATTAACTAACCCAAGGAAGCGGAAATCTATTTCTTACTATAATAATATGTCAAGCTCACAAAAATAGAAAATGCTTATGTGTTGTATCTTTGTGTGTGCATGTGTGTGTGTGATATCTTCTCAATTTAAAAAATATCTCGATGACAGTTTTGTACCAAATGATGAATGGATGGTTCTACTTTTAAAATTAAGCATTCACCATCTCTAGGTTTTAATTCCAGAGGTGATGTTTAATTTCTCAAATTAAATAACCTTGAGAAACTAACTCTTGTTTTACATTTATTTTGTTTTTAATTTTGAGACATTGTCTTGCTAACTTCCCCAGGGAGTACTTAAACTTGCAATCCTCCTACCTCAGTCTCTCAGGGTGCTGGGATCACAGGCATGGTCCACAACATCCAGCAGTCCAAACTTATTTAGCAGTTATATTTGTAAGAGTATTTCCCAGGACCTATAATGTCTATGTTTCCATTTCCAAATTCTATCTTAATTAAAATACTCCAACTATCCCAACAGTTTCTTCCACTTCTAAGTCCTGTAGATTTCCAGAAATAGTGTGAGGCTTTCCTATTGTGAGCTGTCTGGACTCTCAGAAATCTGTGTGGAAAAGTCAAATCAGATAACAAATTCATCAGGCAGGATTAGAACACCTGTGAGTGATAGGTTGTTATCTGCCCCAATTACTGTTATAAGGAGCTATCAGAAGCTAGATGTAGACATTTGGGGGAAGCAGATGGTTAGAAAAGATGTGTCAAAAATGCAGAGAAAATAATCAATATTTTGACTCAAGAGAAGTTCAAGATTCAGGGTCTGGGCACAGGGTAGACTTCACAAATACAGCCAGAAGCAAAGCCAGAAGTCTGTAGTGAGAATATGGTAAAAGAAAGTGACATGCTCCAGTTTCTCAGGGATTAAGTGAATGCAAATGCAGGACAACTCTATTGTACAAGGGCCTTCCAAAGTCTGGGCAAGGGACCAACACTGTATCATTCACATGATCCTCAATTTTTACAGAATTTTTGAAAGGAAAATTTTAAGTAGTCAGTTACTAATAAAAGAAAGGGAAAATGTCTGTGCCCTCTAACTCCTTCACACATTGTTTCCTGTCTGGTGATGTTAATAAAGCCACTACCCCAGCTAAGGGACCATTTGATTAAAGCAGATACATGAACATAGAACCTGATATAGAATTTCTTCAACATGGCAACTTCTCAAAATGCACTTGACATAACAAATGACAAATTGTTAAGTTACAAGAAAATTTCTAATTATCAATAAAAACAAAACCGCAAAATTTCATGCTTCTAGCCAGGGCAGAATAACTTGACCCAGACTTACCCTCCCATTAAAATAACCATATTACTAAACAAAATATATCAAATAATTATTCATGTATACTGACAACAGGCGAGAATGTGATTCTTGAGAGTATGAATGCACCCGGTTACATCCAACATTTAGCCTGGCTTTCTCCCAGGGAGCATTTTCCCTCTGATGAGGCAGTGAGCTGAAGCTCCATCAAAAGAAAGAATCATGCTGTGCTCAGGAGGCAGAGACTGGAGAGCAGGTCACTGAGCTGGCTTAATTTCCTTAGTAGGACTCTACAATGCAGGGAACTGAACAAAAATATAAGCACAGGGTTTTCCCCTGGATCCTTGGGAGAGGGGGAGCTAAATATGTTCAAGGCAAAACTCTGCAAGGCCTGACAGGAGGATTGGGGCTCTAGAGTCAAAATCAGAACTAAAATGTTGGTCTCCCATTGGGAGACTTTGGAGTTCTGGCTCCAGTGGAGTGGAGAGATCTTGCTAATCACCCTGGTCACTAAATTTGAGATTCCAGCAATGTACATATGAGGAATAAGAACCATGTGATAGGCCAAAGAGCAATGAAGAGAAGAAGAATCTGACAATTTCAGGAGCCAATCAACATGTGTATTATACAGAAAAACCTTCAAAGTAAAGAAGCATCTCTTTCTCCTTTTTGACATGGCCATATTTACTCTGCACCATGCCATTTTAACTTTCTATTTGACTTTTCCAAGGATTCACAGCTAAGGATTTCCCTTAAGTGTCAGGAGACTTCAGAGGTGGATTCTTCCTCAATGATGGAACTGTTGGGATTTTAGCAACACTTAGAGATGGACTACATGCTTTTTGCATAAGGAGAGGTGCATGAATCTTAGCAGGCCAGAGGTAGAATGTTGGTTCATATCTAGATATACCCCTCAAGCCTCAAGTGCTTATAAGTGGAGTTTTTGCATGGTGATTAGATCATGGGAGAGCTATATTTATCTGTGGATTAATCCATTGATTAGTTTAGAGCTAAATATGATGTTGGGAGATATAGCCTGGTTGGAGAACACTAGTCACTAAGGACATGGCCTAGAAGGGTATATCTCCCTCCGGCTCCTCCCTTCACACTTTCTGCTTCCTGGATGTTATAAGGTAAGCAACTTTCCTCTGCCTAGGCCCTTCTACCATACTGTTTCTGTGTTTAAGCCTGTCCATCATGGAATGGAAAGCTGAAACATGAGCCAATATAACCTCTCCTCCTTTAATTTGTAGGTGTTGGGTATTGTGCTCTAGGGACAAAAAAACTGACTAAAATATCAGGCAAGAGATCTTGAGGATATACAAGGGTCATATTAAGAATAAGTAGGACAGGACTGGGGATTTAGCTTAGTGGTTTCACCACCTGCTGCGCAAGCACAAGGACCTGAGTTCGATCCCTGGTACCAAAAACAAAAAGAAAAAGAAAAGAAAAAAAAAAGAAGTAGGACAGGGCCCGGGATTTAGCTCAGTGGTTCCGGCTCCTGCCTTGCAAGTGCAAGATCCCAAGTTCAATGTGCAGTACCAAAAATAAATAAATAAAAAAGAATAAGTAGGACAGTTTTGAAGACACAACTGCTATAGTTCTTCCTGTATACAAGCACAGTTAACTCTAAAATTTATGGCCAGGACAGTCCTTATAGTTTGCATGTTAAAGTGGCACCAACTATAGCAATCTGAATAGCGAAGGGACATGCAAAACTATATAGTCAATGAAAGAAAAAAGTTGGGTGACTTTAGAGTCTGTGTTCAGAGTAGACAACAATGACCATAACTGGAGAAGCCATAACTGGCATAGATGGAAAGGAAGCACAGTACAAACCCTAAGTGGGCAGCAGCTATGAGACAAGTCTGGAAACAGGAAGGCAACCTGCCTCCATTACAAAACTGCCATGGGGACCAGTCTGAGTTTTCTTCCTCAGCTTTTAAGGTACGGACTGGTTCTTAATTAGGACTGTGTCATTCACAGACCACGGTAACAATGACTATAATATGGTTCTAAAATGACCAACAAGTATGAATGTGATAGAATAGAGTTTTATTCTTGAGATGACATTGGCACTTGCTAACTCAAAAAACTAGTTAGCAATCAAAGGGAATATTTTTACTGCACAGAGTGGTCTATAACCTCACTGCATCTGAAAGCCTTTGACTTCCTAGGAAATCAAGCCTCAGGAATTTGCTCTGGATCCTTCTAGCCAGAAACAGCTTTGCCAGTGATAATTGTAAGAGACTAACTAGCCTAACAACAAAGGCAAGAATGAGCCAATGTTGGTAACTAGGAGTTCTGGAATGCAGAGCTTGCTGGTTGCTTTCAGCAGCATATTTTGTGTTTGCTTTAGCAAAAAACTAGAGAAATATACAGCAGAAATGAGACATAAAACTAGAAATATCTAGTATTGTGAACAATTATACTTGAAATGATTGTGTTTTTAAAAATATAAATAAGTTAACTTTACACCATCATCAGGTTCATATTTTTAAAATCAGTACTGTATTAATGTTTATCTTTCCAGTCCTACCCACTTTCTTTATTCACTGCCAAATGTAAAATTTTATATCCAGATTTTATTGTTTTAACAGTTTATATTATTAATCTTTATGAAATTTGTTTTGAGATTTATATGTTGACTATGTTTATAGTAATTATAATTACTTATATGTTTCACTTAATTGATCTTGCTACTCATTGCCAATGCTTCTATAATACAACTTCAACAACCTCAAGGGGTGTTTTTATTATGACTCATCTCTTTGTCAGAGAATATCTCTGGGTAATAACACCAGGAATGGAACTTGTGTGGTACATCTTATGAGTTGTGTATATTGTAGAATGTATTTTTGTTGACAGTGCACAAGAAAGGCAATATGCCTCTATGTGGAATCTTTAGTCATAACACTGTCATTATCTCCCTTGCCACTTCAAATGTTGCTGCCAAAATCATGATCTAGAAACGGAGACATCCTAGACGCAATGATATTTTTTCTGCACAAATAATCTGATTTTCCTTACTTTCATGTTCGTAGGATATTTCTTATTTATCCTTTGAATTTCAGATATCTCAGCAGGATGTGTCTAAATATTGGCTTCATTTCATTAATGTGCCTGCTTCTCAGTGAGACCCTTCATTCTGCAGACTCAACACTTTCTTCATTTTAGGAAAGTTTTATATAAACACAACTTTGATAACTGATTTTTTTACCATTTTTCTGATCTGTTCATTTATCTGTTGTGTTGAGTCTCCTTAATATTTTATTTTTCATCTTCACTCTCACCTTCTTAATATTATAATCCTTTCACCCTGTACTCTAGAAAAGCTTCCCTTATTTATGTCTCACATCACTGATTCCCTTTTTGAAGTGTCAGTTTTTATCTTTATTATTTCTAATGCATATTTAATCCTCAACAGCAGTTTTCAGCATCAACCTAATATTTACTTGCCTCATCTGGCTCTATTTTCATCTAGGTCTTTTGTCTTACTTTCTTGTTCTACTCTTTGTACTGTCCATTGCATTCATATCTTGAATTATTGAAATTATAAAACACAGGTTTTCAAAATGTTCTCCCATGTACTACAATGCATTATTGTCATGTTGGCACATGCATTTAAATATTCTGTTAGGCCACAAAATCTTTTCATAATTTCATAGATATTATGTTTTCCATACATGGTTTTCTATTTGCTTGTGTATAAAACCAGGGCATAATATCTACCCATAATTAGAGGAAAAGGGCTACTATTCTTTATGATTTACTTAACAGCTACCTCTACACTCTTATAATTTTCATTTGATATATTAATCTTGAAATGTCAGAGGCTCTATACACTGTCTAATATTCCTTTATGCATTTTCTAGTACTTGATCATCACTTATCTAGTGTCTCTGCTGAATCAGGGAAGGTAATACTGTCCTCATAGTTGGTCAGCCAAATATGCAAATGGACACATATTCTTGCCAATCAGTGGGGAAAATAAAATCTAAAAATCAAAAACAGGTCTAACAAAGGGCAACCTACACATGGCCACTCTTCTCACTAATATCTTCAGGTTCCAAAATGAGATACAGCATCCATATTATATTTCTCTTAGACAACTTTAAAAACTAAGCATTTTAAACCTTGAATGGGTATAAAAAGAAGGGTTAATCAGAAAAAGTCACATTCCAGCTGCCTCTGACATTTGTGTGATTAAGATTTTATATCTTTGTGATAGATGCATTTGATGGATAAAGATGAAAATTATTCTCTTCCTTTTTGTCTGATTTATACCATAGTGCCCTCAATCTCCACTGTTAGAAGAGTAACTGGAAATTTCTCTAGAGATCTGGCAAGTTGTCACTCAAATATCGCTAATTCTACATGTAGTTGTGAATGTACATTTCTGTGGCTATGGTAATATTTAATTGGAATTTATGACTGCATTTATTTTTAATCAAGAACTGTATGGGGCCGGGTATTTAGCTCAGTGGTTCCGCCACCTGCCTCGCAAGCATAAGGACCTGAGTTCGATCCCCGGTACCAAAAAAAAACCAAAACTGTATGCCAGTAAGGATGAGAGTAAACTCAAGCATCCTTAAACTCTTTCTTCCTTGCTCCAGCCTGAGCACATTAGAAAGAATTATCATTAATTTTTTCAGTTAGTTACAAATAGAACAATTGTACTTCCATTGCTAGTGGATGAAGTAGCTGTATTAGAAGGCCTCTCCCCATTCCTATTGACAGGAAAGTAAGGCTCACTATGGCTTTCATTCTCCAAACAGATCCTATTGAGTTTCTTTCTCCTGTCCTTTCCTAAGCTCAGCCAGAAGACAATGAGAACCAGTTTGGATTTGGAGAGGGGTGCTGTGGTTGAAAGCTTGAAACCATGTGTTCTAGCCTAGTTTTCCACAGGGAGAAAGTGATCATTCCTTGTGCATTTATCTCATCTCTTTTTTAGAAGTATGAAGTATGATCAACAAATACAGGAATGTTTAAATATTTAACTTTATTACAATAAAAGATGTATTGTCATTAACCTCACTAAGATACTTGAAACATACTTATCTCATTGTAATTGCAATTCTGGAAATCCTCTTTTGAGTGTTTTCAGTTGTGCTGTTGCAGCTGCCACAGTGTTCTGAATCAATTGAAAATATTTACCTTTGTTAGTCTTTTTTTTTTTTGGTACCGGGGATTGAACTTGGGACCTTGCACTTGGGAGGCAGGCAGCGGCCCCACTGAGCTAAATCCCCGGCCCACCTTTCTTAATCACTTTGACTTAGGGGAAAAGCTGCAAGTCACATAGTGCCAGATCCAGTGAATAAGGTGGATGAAAACACATTAATGTTTTTACACACTTGCCTTTCCGTTGGATGGCACAACCTTGACAACATCATTTAACATTTCTTGACCACACTTTGTAAAGACACTAGTTTTTATTGACATCCAGAGTTACTTCTTAGCACAATCGAGTTTGCCAAAGTCCCTTCAATTTTCCATCCCTTGCCATAATTGTCCCTTTATTATCATCTTTCTATATTTAGCACATTTGAGTTGCCATCTATTTTCACTTTGTATGGTGGATCTGCAATTTCCTGAGTAGGATTTGTGGATACAAAGTTGTTGAAGCTAGCACAATTACACTTCATCATACTTAAGTCTCGTCAGTTAAAGTATCATGTTAGCCATATATATCTCAAAATGTTCAGTTAAGTTTTTGTTCCCTTTCACTTTCTGTGGTCATTCACTGTAGTAATTTAGGGTGAAGTTAGCCTAGGGTAAGTATTTGGAGTAATAAAGCATTATCCTCTGGAAGATTTACTAGTTTCTTGCCTGTTCATTCTTGCTTTCACATTGAGTACTAAAGTGCAATCATTCTATATCAGAACAATTGTTCCTCTATTTATGATGAAGTGGTCTTTTAAGGGATACGACGGAACATATGGTTATAATTCCTCGCAGGCAGAGTTGTAGATAGGTACAATCTTAAAGGATTTCCCAAATACACTTCTAAGTGACCTACTGCTTCTGACTATAATATTTGTACTTTTGAACTCTGTATTATTGGGACATTCACAGTGACACACTATGAAATCTGTCCTTTCTCTGAAAAGTAGAACATGGTAATGTAATGCAAAAATCACATTTCAGAGTCTAACACACACAGGCACACTCTGAATGTATGACAATTATATTCTATTATGTAATTCCCTTTTTATTTTGTGCCTAAAACCAAATCACAGGGAATTTTCTGTATTTCAGACTAAGAGAAAATGAAAAAGGATATTATAAAAAGATAATTGTAGCACTGTATCAGATGTCACTAGTCACTCACCTGATGATCTTTTAATGATCACACATACATCCTGGAAAACCCTTGCCAAGAATTATGAATATTCTCATATACTCACTTCTTTAAACTGTTTATTGCCTTTTAATTTTGTTTTTACAAAGAGAATGCAAAACCTAACACTTTCCAAAATCTCCACATTCACCCCAAAATTGACTTTATCACCCTCTTCTCATGCATTTTGTGATTAAAGGTTTGGCCCTACGCTACCTTACACTAGAAATTTTACAAGTCAGATCCCAAATTTCCAGGATTATGGAATTAGATCTAGTAAAATCTCTTTATTATTTGGAAGAATATGGTCCATAAGTCCATGTGTCTACCACCCAGTAGACTCATGTTCTGATCACCTATTAAACTGTGTTCTGTGGAATGGAGCAGACTGACAAGGGATCTGGACACCATTGGTTTTTCAGGGTCAGCTAAGGAAGGCCAAACAGTTCCCCTATCCCTAAATATCCCTTTTGTTTAGTCTAACAAAATGCTCCTATTTCAAGGACAAATACTGGATTTATTACTGGATTGTTGTCCCAAGGGAAGAAGGATGTTATCAAATTTCTGCTTTCAATAGTTCCATCCTAGAGCATGTGCTCACTGAAAAGTAAATAAAAGTGTGTTTGTGTTTCCCCTCCACATGTTTTATACCACATCTTATATTTTTAAAATGTCAGCACAAATGATTGCTAGTAAAAAAATAAGGATTATCATAAATTCATTTTTCTTCATAAAGCTTTGAAGGAAGCAATTTCTTGATAGATATATGAAGATTTAATTTTCAGTGATTTAGACTTCAGGCAGTGTGTTGTAATAGTAAGCTTTTTGTTAGAGAAATGATTTATGAATCTGGGCTTCAAGTATTGTTATATTGCTATCTAATAACTTGGTGACTTCATCGTGAGAGTTTTGATCTTTAGACATTTCTTTCTACAATAAAGAAACATCATTCTCTGTCCTGGAGGGGTCTTTGTTTTACTTTCAGTGGAAATGGTTTGTAGACTGGATGAAAGAAAAAGGACAGGGAACAATTTTTAAATGATTCAGAGCTTATATTCTGTATAAGTGTATGACTTGGAAATATGTTTGCTAAAGTTTTATTTTTCTATGGTAAAATTGGCCATCTAGACTAATTTCTGGTGTGATTTGTAATGAAACTCAGTCCAATCACCTGCCAGGTTTGTGAAAAAGTCTAACACTCTGAAAAATGACAAAACAGTAACAATTCAACAGAAGTCTTATAGAACAGAGAAGAAAGCCTAAATGTGATTCATCTGAGTTTAATCACAAGATAAAATGCAATTTAGCAATGAATAAACAAAATCCAAATAGCAAAAAAAAGATATAAGAAAACATTTTTAGATGAAGTGAATAGTTTTAGCAAAAGCACAAATGCTAAATTCAGGAATGGTCCAGCTGGAATGAAAAGCAAGAAATAAATAGCTTCAAGGGATCATGCATAGGAAGAGACAACAGATGTTTTTGTCTGATTAGTTATAGAGGGAGGCACAGGGTGTCAACCTCAAACATCACTGTACTTGATTTCTTCATTAATTTGTGTATGAATTGATGTCATATCCTTGTATGTTAGGCAGAATAACACCCCACTGAGAAATTCACACCCAGATCTCCAGGATTTGTAAATATAATACTTTACATAGCAAAGAGATGTTGCAGATGTGATGTAACAGCATCTCAACATGTAGAGTTTATCCTGGATTTTCCAGCTGGGCCCAGTGTAATCACAGAAGTCCTTATAAGAGGGTGATAGGAAGTTTAAAGTCAGAGAGAGAAATATGATGATGATGGAAGCAGGGTTGTAGAAAAATCTTAGGATTTCAAGCTGCTCAATTTGAAGATGAAGAAAGAGGGTCACTGACCAAGGAACACAGTGGGCTTCTACAAGATGAAAAGGCAAGGAAAGAGATTCACTCCAGAGCCTACATAAAAAAATACAATCCAGCACACATCCTAATTTCAGCCCAGGAAATCCATTTCAGACTTTGGACCTACAAAACTGTTATATACAAATTTGTGTTATTTGAAGTTACTAATTTTTGATAACTTGTTATAGCAATATTGTATACAGATACAACATTTCACTCCCCTCTCATTCATTCCTGCGTCCAATTGATCCTATTTACAGCAACATATTAACCTTTCTAAAAAGTCATTTTTATCATGGTACTTTTTATCCAAAATCTTCAGAGGTCCCTCCAATTCTCAAATGAAATAATCTACCCTGAGATGGAAGCCATAACTTTTAATACTAGCCCTAGGCATCAGTACTAATTAATTACCCAGATGTTTCTTCCAACTAGATGAGGCTTTTGCCCAGTTCCCAGTCTTGGTTTCTACTTATTTCTTGATAAGAACTATCTACATCTCTGCACAATAAAATTCTATCACCTGAGAAAACTTGTAAACTTTTTAAATGAAAAATAAATTCACATGTTTACATACATAAGATATCCCACTGAAGAGCCCTTACATATCTATTTAAGGAACATGTTTAAGGCAAGTCCAGTGAAAGAATATTCTTACAAAATGAATAGCCAACAGGTAGAATTGATACAAATTACAAACACATAGATTATATTAGGTAAATGTACAGGAGATCAAAAACAATTTGAAGTGAAAAAAGTCAATAAATCAGAAAGCCTATGAATAAATATTCAACAAAATAAATTCAAATTAATGATACATAGTTTTAAATGGTAAATTAGTAAATATTAAAAATTATAATAATAATGCCAAGCACATAGTGAAACACATTTTTAGACAATGGCTGATAGTTAAAGTGCTGTACGATAGCACTTCGGCAACACATAATAATAGCATTAACGTACTATCTTCCATTTGATTAATCTATTCATAAATATTTATATAAACTTACATAAAATTGAAATAATGTGAATGGAAAATGATTTAAATCATGGCACATATATTTTATGAGATCTGTATGTTCTAGAAGTTTTTAAGAACTTTGTAAAATATAAATTATAGAATTGTATGTCATGTGCAAGATAACAGTATATCCTTAAAAATGTTATTAATCGTGACCAAAAAGTAATTAGATTATTTTTCTTTTCATATTTGATGGAGATTGCATTGAAGCTATAGACTGATTGAGTAGTATGGTCATGTTGACAATATTAATTTTTCCTATCCATGAACCCAAAATAAATTTCCACTTTGGAAGGTATAATCTTTTTCATGTGTTATTGGATTCAGCTCACTAGTATTTTGTTAAGAATTTTACCAACTTTCCATCAGGGATATTGGTCTGTGGTTTCCTTTATTATTGAATTTTTTGTGATTTTGGTGTCAGTGTAATTCTGCTCTCATAAAAACTGTTTAGTAGAGTTCGTTCCTTTTAATTTTTGAGATACTTTGGGAAGAATTAAAATTAGTTCTTTAAAAGTTTTGTAGAATTCAGTTATAAATCCATCAAGTCCTAGAATTTTCTTTGATTATAGACTTTTAATTACTACTTTAATCTTACTCATTGTTGATCGGTTTAGATTTTTCTATTTCATTTCTAAAACAACAAAAATTAATTTCTCAACAGTTCTGGAGACAAAATGTCTAATTTAGTTTGTATCTAGGAATTTATCCATTTCTTCTAGAGTTTTCAATTTGTTAGCATATAATTGTTCATAGTAGTTTCTTATTATCCCTTGTATTTTTGTGGGACAAGTTGCAGTGTCCCTTTTTTCATCTCTGATTTTATTTATTTGGGTCTTCTCTATTATCTATATTACTGTAGCTACAAATTTGCCAATTTTATTTTTATTCTGTAAAAGACAACACTTTTTTGTTCATTAAGTTTATTGGTACATTTTAGGTATACAATATGATGACATTCATCATTGGGAATTTGTACCTTTACATGATATATCTTGGTTCTTATGTTTCTCCCCATTTGTCTGCCCTCCCTTCCACCCCTCTACCCCTCCCCATTTACAAAGACTTTGTTTCCATTTTTTTCCTTTTGTGATATTTTTTTCTTTTCCCTTTGTTCCTTTCCCCTACCCCCTACCAGTTCCCCTTCCCCTTCCCCTTTGGACCTTTTCTCCCTATTTCACATTATCTATTGTACAATTTGATCCTCATTTACACTCAGTTTCTCACACGAGAGAAACTATTCGGTATTTACATATGTGTAAAAGCAATTCTTTAATTGATCTTTTGCATTTTGTTAGTTTTGATTGTCTTTATTTCTGCTCTGATCTTTATTATTTCTTTCCTTTCACTAATTTTGGCTTTGGTTTCTTTTTGCTTTTCAAAGTCCTTGAGTTGCATGACTGGGTTCTTTTTTTTTTTTTTTTTTTGTACCTTGGATTGAGCTCAGGACCTTGGGGTTGCAAGGCAGGAGGCGGAACCACCGAGCTAATCCCTGGCCCCATAATTGAGTTCTTATTTTAAATCTTCTTAGCTTTTTGGTGTATGTATTTTTTGCTATAAATTCCCCAATTAATATCATTTTTCTGGATTCCACAGATTTTGATATGTTGTGTCTTCATTTTCATTTGTTCCAAGACATTTTTGGTTTATATTTTAATTTTTCAAGAACTCATTGGATTTTTAAGAATTTGTTTTTCAATGTCCAGGTGTTTGTATATTTCCCACTGTTGTTTCTGTTGATGTCTAGTTTTATTCCATTACAATCTAAGAACATACATGAAATTACTTCAATTTTTAAATTTACTAAGAATTTATTTGTGGCTTACCACATGATCTTTCTTGAATAGCGTTCTATGTGCTAATAAGCAGACTGTGTAGTCTGTTGCTGTTGGATGAATGTTCTGTAAATGTCTCTTACGTCTATTTGCTTTACAGTGTGGATCCATTCTGATGTATCTTTGTTGATTTTCTGCCCTGGTGATCTGTCAAGGGAAGAAAGTGGGGCACTGAAGTCCCAGTTACTGTATTGGAGTCTGTCTCTCACTTTAGCTCTAATAATATTTGCTTTATATATTTGGGTGGTTCAGTTTTGAGTGCAAAATTTTTAGCACATAGTTTAATGCAAAAGAACAATTAATACTTATTTTCATATTAGTTCTATTTTCATATAATTTTTGTGTTTCAAATAAGTATAGACTTTCCCCATATAATTGACAGGTATTTTTAAAAAGTGAAATTCTAAAAGAAAAACATGTTAGATTATGTTTTACAACAGTGATATAATAAAAACTAATCCAAAATGTGGGGAAAGCAATACACATTCAATTTTTTAAAATTAGTTTCTGATAAAACTTGAACACCCCAAACCCTCATCAAACATTTTAGTCTTGTACCTAATAGGATCCTTCAATCTCCAGGGTTAAGTTTTGTGGTGTTTCTCATTGGGCAAATATCAGTGCTCCTGATGCCACACGAAGAATCTGTAAGAGCCAAGGATGTAGCTCATTGGGCACTGCGCCTGCCTGGCAAGTGCAAGGTCCTGAGTTTGATCCCCGGTACAGAAAAAAAAAAACAAAAAAACTCATGGTGATCCACCTGCCTCAGCCTCCCAAGTTCTGGGATTATAGGCATGCATCACCATGCTTGGCAAAAGAATCTGTAAGACTCCCCACTTGGAACTGGACTTTTCTCCTTAACCACAGCCACTAGATTCATCATCCATTGTCATGGTACCTACCTGAGTCTGGAAACCACTAATGATGGAAACTGTCACTAATAATGACCACCAGGTGTGTAAGTGCCAATCCTACATTACGTGTGAGTTCACCATACCTTTGTGCATATTGTAATTGAGTTATCTAGTCATCCTATGAGCTAGTTCTATAGCTCTGTCACTTTCCGTAATCCAAACCACTGCCTTTCCTTTGCCATAAACTTCATACAAAAGTCCCTGATTACACCATGTTAAGGGCTGTACTACTGCTGACATGCCATATAATGTTCTACCTTTACCTGATGCAGTGTCCTGCCTATAAAACCTACAACTTGGATTTTCCTCATCAATAGTAGTATACTTTTAAAAGTAAAGGAAATTTGCCACCTCCTGCCTTGCAAGAAGAAAGACCCGAGTTCGATCCTCAGTACAAAAAGAAAAAGTAAAGGAAATTTAGACAAACACTGATTATTCACTCTATTTGATCAAGCAGAGGTAAAAATAACAAAGATTTAAATCTCCCTGTTTAAATATGTCTCCAGTGTAGAGCAGAAAAAAAACCCCAACCAAATGAAATTATCAGTATATGATGTAAGATCTTAAGGCTCACTTCACGTGCTGCCTCAACATGTGGTAAAACCAGAAATGTTGCAAACAACCTCTCTCTAAGGTCTCCTTCAACCCTGCTACCATAGATGAGGTCTTCTAGCCAAACAATCCTCCTTATCAAAGGCACCAGGCACAATTACTGCTTATCCCTGATAACTTAGTTTCAATTTCCTGCCAACCTTCAGAAATATTCAGACAAGCCAATCATATCCTCCCATGGGATCTCAGGGACATCGCAGCCTTGTAATGTTACAAAGCCTGCCTGATGCAGCCTCTGGTTTTTCACTCTATTTCCAAGTCCAACTCATGAGTGACCCTGAATAACATATAGTATTCGTCTCTCCCAAACCATGAGTATATATGACTAATAAGCTACTTTTATCCTCCACTGTTGGATGTCTTATATTCAGATGTCCATGTGAATCCATTCCTTACCAATAGAGTCAATAGAAGGGATTAAAACACTTCAGTCAGGAGGCTTTTTAAAAATGTCTGTTGTGATCATTTATATGAGATTTTTCATGATTTTTTTCTCATCAGACTGGAGATCTTAAGGACAATATAGTTTTTCTTATAAAACCTTCACAAAAGGATATGGATGAGAACAGAGTTTTGGGTCTGGATCAGCACCTCTATACTCAATGTTAGTCTCAGTTTAGTTCTGTCAAGTACATCAAACATACTCAGCAGTATCTAGAACAGCAAATCCCTATTTCCTACCCCTAAAGCCTTCAAAGTACAAGTGAGAATATTTCCAAGTCCTTGTCAAGACTTCTGGTGAGAAAAGGACCACTGTGTGCAGAACTTTTAGAACCCCTACATAGAAACCTGTTCTTGGCATATATTTTTAAAAATTCGTAAGCCAGAATCCAAAAACCTTTTAACAACAGCTTGAATGGGCATTCCATATATTGCATCTGATTCTTTATGCCCTTGTGAGGTTTCCACCATCCTTATGGAACCAGAGGAATTAAAGTATAATGTGGCAGAATATAAGTGGTCTCCAGTATCCAATCTTTAGCTATCATCTTGATAATGAGGTATAAACTTGGCATTTTGGTTAAATACTACATTTTTCAGCCTCTCTTGCTCTCCAGTTCTACATAGGACTGTAGAGTTATGTGCTGTAGAAAGACATGTAAGGAAAAATGTTATGTGGGGGCTTTCATAAAGTTTTTTTTAAGGGAAGCCACCACAACTGTCTTCCTTCCTCTTTTCTCCTTCTCAGTGACTAACACATTATATGACCAGAATTTGAACAGCTATTTTGGACCATAAAAAGAATGGCAAATATATCAGGACATCAAAAGAAAAAATACCTAAATTTCTAAGAACATTCTGTCCCTGAACATCCTACCTCCAGATTCTCTTAGCTAAAAAAGAAAAATAAATTCCTAGGTTGTTTAAGCCACTCGATGTATTCAGATGAACTACATTCTAAATGATATAGATGATATACCTAGAACTAGTTTCATCAGCTACTTTAGAGACACCAAAGACTCACACGTGCAATGTAGTAAAAAAGACACCCAAAGCAAAAGCACAGCAGCAACATTATTATCACTAGTCCAAATGTAGGCTCTCCAAATATGCACACATATAAACAAATCAATAACTGATTTAAATTAGTGTATTGTATGAATAATTTATGTCATGTAAATAGCTGTATGATTTAATATACACATATTTAACTTGGTAAAGAATTTAAAATGAATTTTATTTATACATTAATTTCTATTACCATAGTAGTTGGTGCGTATTTTGAATGTCACACCTAATCATACCCAGATAAATCAAGTCTTATTAAATTAGAATTTTAATTTAAGATATGATGCTTTTTGATATTTCCCACTGAGAATATCAGATTCCTCACTATAACTGCCACTTGGGATATACTCATTAATGACTTATCTACCTATATAAATAGCTGAGGAATATGTTCCTTTGAGACTCTACATTCTTAAAAAGAAGATACTCAGGATGAAGTGGCACAATTAGCTAAAAACAATGAAATCTATACAAGAGAAAGTATGTTATAAAAATGTAATGAAAATACAATAATCATAAACTCCAAAACACTTTGGGTCTAACAATTTTTGAAGTCAACTTTGTAGGGAAGTGGTGCAACCATTAGCTACATATTGTCAGGGAAATACGTCTCTTCTAGTCTTTCTATTATTTTAACTTCATCATGATGATTCTCTGACCCTCTCCCTTCAAGTTACAAACTCTAACAATTTTGGAGATTTGCTCAACTTCTTCTATGAGGGATGAATAATAACTGCAGAGAATACTTTGTCTCCTTTCAATTTCTCTATTATCAGACTGGGTTAAATACAGAGTTTTTGTCAATTGTATCTTACAAAATTTATCTTACTCTCAATTATAATCTGCACAATTGCTACCCCAAAACTGCTTAAGAACAGTGATTACCAAAAATCAATCTTTTGCCCTATTGCCACAGAGTCATTTGGAGAATTTGTTAAAAATTCAGATTTCCAGGCTGGGGATTTACCTCAGTGGCTCCGCCGCGTGCCTTGCAACCACAAGGTCCTGAGTTCGATCCCCAGTACAAAAAAAAAAAAAAGAAAGAAAGAAAGAAAGAAAGAAAGAAAGAAAGAAAGAAAGAAAGAAATTCAGATTTCCAAACAGTACTCCCATGAAATATAATAGATAGGGCTTGTGAAACTACTTTAGCAATATCTTCAGCCTCCAAATAAAAAACATAGCCAAATTTGGGAAACTGAGTTTAAAGAAAAGCTGCCCTTGCTATTTGGTGGGGCTGAAGTATTGCTTTGCCTTTTGCATCTCCTATGCAACTTCTGTGGGATCTCACTCTTATTACAAATATTGGTTAGAAAGTGGGAAAGGCTTTGAAACCTCACTCTTAACTTTTTTTTCCTCACTCTTAATTTTGATAAATAGATGTATTTTTCAGATTCAAACATGACAAGAACTCAATGGAAAAGTTAATTCTCTAAAAGGCAAAAATATTGTTTCTTCCCCAGAATGATTATCTGGTACCTCCCTTGACTCAAATAACTTTGAGTTTTATTGCATATTTCATATTCATTCTCAGGTAACTAATTTAGATAATCCCAGAAGGGAACAATGAAGAACTATAAGTACAACTATAGAAAGACCTAATTAAAGCATTGATAGGAACAGAGATCATCAGGAAGAGGCAAATTGAGGAATCTAAATTCCAACCAGATTTGAGCATTCAAATATAAATGTGAGGTCAGAGAAAGCAATGAGTCAGGAATCCAACAAGCCCTGCAAGTTAAGTCTTAAGGCAGCACTCTGAGGTTAAGAGAGCAGGAAATGGATAAATCCATAGTTTTAGGCAAGGCTGGATAGATCAAAAGAATCCTGAAAGGAAAGCAGTTCCAGAATCTAACAGCTTAGAGAATTTGAAGCAGTGGCATTCATGAATAGAAACAGTACAGAAACTGAGCCTAAAGCAGTGATTTTTTTCCTCCTCCTTTTTAAACCTTTTGGAAAGTATGGTCCAGAGATAACAAGTGTGTAATAACTGCAGATGATTAAAGTGCGCTACACACCTGACTAGAGTAAAGACAGAAATATGACAATTACAAGGTGCTTTAAACATTGAAGTAATTGATTTCCTCCCCTATTAATAATCCCTGCCCTGTACCTCACAGTGTACAAAGAAAAATTCTGGTTCCTTGCTAATTCAGTGAGTTGAATTCTGTTCTGCTATTGCAGAAATAAAACTAATCTGATCAGTAAAAGCTGTCCCGTGTCCATTTCAATAACAAAATGGAAGCAGGGCATGATCATAACTAACAAAAATCTAAGATTTAAAAAACTAGCTAAACTGTGACCTTGAGCAAATTATTCAACATCTCTAAACCCCAGTGACAGAGGGTATAAAATCAAGAAAATACCACTTGCCCTAATTTTTTCATGAGATTGTGATGAGGCCCAAAGGAGTTAACATACAATGAAGCACTTTTCGGTTAAGAAATATCACTATCATTATTAATGTCTTACTTCTTTGGCCATTATTATATTCCAATAAGTCATGTTTTTAAAAGTATGTAATTGCAAAAATTTGTTTTGAAAATATACGGTAATAAAATGTTGTCATACCTTGGTACTCATCTGCTTTGAAATTCATTGAATTTAGCACTTCATGGATTTGACACAAAAATTTTGTGCTGGTACTCCGGTACTTGACATACAAGGTAAAGCTTGGTTCCTGCTACTCAGTCCTTGTTGATTGTCTTAAGACCGGTTACCCTTTCCAGCCAAAGCAATTGGTTTGATACTGTCATTTTTAGAGCTTCTGGTACCTACCAGGAAAAAGTAATGATTGTTAATGTATAACTGGATAGATTAAATTACAATAGTTATATATTTTTAAGAGAATAAGAAAATCATATCAAAACAGGAGATTAAAAAAATCAAAGTTTAACACTGCTTCTTGTTGTAATATATATTTTCTTCTTTTAATTCCCCAAAAACATTACAAAAATGAAAGTAGTATTAAATGCAAGACCAATTGATATTTGTAACTTGTTTCAATTGTTTTCTTATTGCAAGAACAAAATTACCTGACACCAACAAATTAAAGGAGGAAAGGTTTATTTTAGCTCAAAGCTTTAGAGGTTTCAGTCCTTAGACTACTTGTTCCAAGGCAAGGTGGTATGGCAGAGGGGCACAACGGTTCATGGCTGGGCAAACAAAAAGCAGTGAGCCTTCCTTCTTTCCTATTTTATTCCATCCAGGCTACTCACACCCAGGGTGGATGTTCCTCTTCATTAAATTGATCATCCACACACAGAACTATGCTAAACCAATCAGTGGATTAATTCAGTATCACGCACCCATGATCCAGCCACCTCCACAAGTCAAACTTATGAGCCCAAGAAGCTTTGGGGGGACATGCTGGGGACCCCTGAAATGTTAATGGAAACTTCTGCAGAAGGCTCCAGTCTCCTGCCCAGTTTACGTCAGAGGCCTGGGGAGGCGGGGGACTCAGAGAAAGAGAAAGCTGGGCACCAAGACAACCAATGCCAGTAACTGACAAAGGCACTGGCCAGTGCAAGCCACTGATTTTTATTGGTAATCAATTGGGTTAAAGGCAAGCTACATGAAAGTATAGCACTATGTGTAAAGACGTGCAGTCTATGCATTTTCTATGGAAATTAATTTAAACAAGGCTCCTAGAGGACAAGACAAAACATTCTCGAATTAAGAACAAAATATATGGTTATAATTAGAACATTGTCCTTCTAGTTAAGAAGGTTTTAGTTATGGGAATGGAATATGGGTGTGAATTATTTTGACCTTGGCATGTACGCTTCAGCTGGACTCACTTCTATAAACAAGTCAATTGTGGGGTTAACTCTTTACAGCTGGTACTGTTCACAGCCTGCTTTGGACATAATCAATATCATGGTCCCCTGCAGGGACATCTAGATATAAGCCATAATATAACTAGACATGTGGTTAATGCTACTTTTCACAGGCAAATTTCTAGGTATTAGAGATGTAAGAAGTAGCAAGTGCAAGAGTAAATGAGGGCCAAAATATATAATAGATAATGTAAAACAGAAATATCTTTGGGCCCAATAAAAAGTAGAGGTAATTAAAATCCTATAAACTGAATATAGGTAATAATACCTCCTTTCAATATCATTGAAAAAGTCACAAACAATTGATCATGTAATCAAGCATTCAGAATACCTCAATGAATTGCAAAATCTAGAAGAGTGAGGATGGTAGCAATATTGTGTTCATAACTAAACCAAGAAACAAAAAGCCTGAGACAGATGTTACATTGTGTTGCCTATCAATATTTCCAGAACTCTTCTTGTCATTCCAGAACATAAGTTCGTGTTTCTCTGTATCCTAGGGTTCATGATGATGTGATCTGAGTTAGCCAATAAAATGTAAGTGAAAGTAGTTAAAGCTTTGCTGCAGTAACTGGTGACATTCCATAGAGTTTGTGTGTGAATTAATGGTGCACAGGCCTTGACGGACCCTAATAAACATGTGCTGTGAAGATGAAATTAGTCTATCCTAAATTAACTGACATAAATTTTTAGGTTGGAAAATATCCAAATTAAAATTATAGAATATTTACAAAAAAGTTAATAAAAACACCATATATCAGAATCTCTGAAGTAGAGTTTTTAAAAAGACATGTTTTACAAATTTACAAAAGGAAATTTCCTTCTAAAGTATTGCCATTAGTGTGTCCCAGCTCAGTCTTTCTTTCATCTCCAAGATTCAGATTTCCAGAAAATCCACCCCGCACGCATCAGTTATTTGAACAAAAGTACGGGTTTAACAACATGGACATAACCTCGTAGGTACAGGCACCTACTACTAGGTTTAGAGGCCATTTCTAGAGGGGAATACATTCATTACATTTTACTCCTGAAAAATTTGCTGCCTGCAGTGACTCAACTGTTTATCTGCTGGACTCCACTGACAGTGGCTCAGATGTGGTTGCAACATGGGAGATCTCTCCGTGTTGTTTGGTTGTCTCTTTTGGAAATGAACTTGGCATAGTTACACTTGTCATATGGACAATGTTATCACTTGAATAGGAAAATAAATAACATACTTTGAAGGTGTAGGTTCCATACCAGTTTCTATGAGAACTGGCTTGGATTCTAAATGAAAAATCTATGGATTTATCACATTTTATTACACTGCTGATTTTCTGGGTACATGCTACATATGAGAAATTGTGTTTCTGAACAAAAATACGGGAAGAAATAACATGTGTTTCTTGGAATCTGTCTGTCAGTCACAGTCATTGTGTTCCAACTTTGTTTCGGCACTCATTTTATGGGTCCTAACTCTTAGAACCACCACAAATGTCTAGGGTGGGGTTTTCAAGCTTTCTCTTTTATCCCCTCCATCCAAACAGAAGTTTCACCCAACTTGACTCTTCCCTTGATAGGAAAAGGCCCATTTTTTTTCTCTTTTTCATTCAGCAAGGCCTACTCTTTAAACAGCTTCCAGAAGCAGGATCTGTACTCCAAAAGGAGTGGTAGACACGGCTAAACCCTCTTCAGGGCCAAGAGCAGGGCAAAACAGTGTCCAGACGGCTGTGCTGGAACTCCTCTCTTTCCGGAATCTACCCAGGGATGGATTTCTGACCATTTCGAATGCGACTGGACTCCTCTCAAGGCATTAAATGTAATTAGCTGTTAATCATTATCATGAAAGGATTCTGCTGAATGGCTATCTGGGCACCATCTGGACAGCTCCTCACATTCACTGGGGAAAACCTGGAATCCCCATCCACAAATGTGTGCATACCATTTACAGACATTTACCATACTTGTCAAAAACCTTTGTGTCCAGTGTCCATCTTAGCACAGGTGGTTGAATTAAAGACAGAAATGTTCTTTTCATGGAACAGAATTCTACTTTATGTATGTGTATTTCTTTAAAGCATTCAGATTTTAGTGAGAATAAAAAGTAATATGTTTTTTTATTTTAAAAACCATCTATATCACCTGGGCTGGGAAAGTAGTAACAAAAAAAAAAACATAAAATGGCACTGATAATCATTTACAGGGGGGTGGAAAGCCTTATTTGAATGATAATGGACAACTAGAGCAACTAGAAGAACAGGCTTGAAGATTTGACAGGTGCCCAGTGAATTCTAGAAGGCCATGCAGAAGATAATCAGAGAATATCACACAATTCCAGAAGTCCCCATATTGTGCTATTATTTGCTACTTGGCCCTTGTCATGTGGTACATCTGGAACAAATACATGAAACAAAATTAATGAAACTTTTAAAATACCATCGTGTGTCACTGTGCAAGGTTTTGTGACTGAATATAATGTAATTCTTAGTATGTCTCTACTTAAAGACTAAATGGAAAAATAAGATATATCAATTCCAAATAATTAGAAAATAGGGTAATAACAAATATATACTTTGATGAAGTCAATTCAAATTCTATATATCTTAATGCCTACTTAAAAGTATCTCTCTATATTCACTTCCAAACAAGTTTTTGGATCTTGGAAAGTAGATGTGGCAGAAAAACCAATTTGATTTTGCTTTTCCCATCTGGTAAGCAATAATTTGTATGATAATTTATAGATTTCCTCCCTTTATCCAGACACTTGGGCATATCTTATCTACTTCTGGCAACCATATTCTCTCTCTTTTTATCTTGTTAACTCCAGTTCATCCCTCAAGCTTTAACACAAATGTTCCTCCAATTGTGAGGTTTCCCCAGTACACACCCTATGGGGTAAGCGTCATGAATGAATCCTCTACACATGGAGTCACTAGTAGCATCACATCCTAATCACTCAGGAAATTCATGCTCACCTTTGCGCCTCTATTCTACTTCATTTCACCATTCTTTTAAATAGGAGGAAGGGTGCCAATAGAAATGAAGAACAAAATGGAGTCCTCAGAGTCATAGACATAAGCCATCATACTATGGAGTGGCACCCAAGGCAAGGGTCAGAGAAGAATAACTAGATTAGAAAGAGAAATTAATGGGAGAAATACCCAATCCCTGTAAATTTGACAGGGACCAGAGGTTCTGAATAAGTTGAATAATCACCCCTTATCATAATCCAACCTATTTCCTTTCTTTACCATGCTAAATCAGTTATCAACTTACTACATGAAGAGTTGTGAAGTAACATTATATTGTACAGTAGTGCCCTCTCAGCAGGGGATATGTTCCAAGACTCCTATGGACATCTAAAACTATGGATAGTACAGAAACCTATATATACCATGCTTCTTCTATGAATACATACTTATGATAAAGTTTAGTTTATAATATATGCAGAAAGAAATTAACAAAATTAATGAATAATAAAGTAGAACAATTGTAACAGTATGCTGTAATGAAAGTTATGTGAATATATCTATCTTACTCCCTAGAGATGAAGATAAACATCGATATTTTCAGACCTCCCTGGACCGCCGGTAACAAACCACACAAAGCAAAGCTCACAGAAGAGGCACCATAGGCCTGCAGGTTAGTTTTCCTTGAGTGCTTGACACCGTTGATGGCATTTCCAAGGTGGGCTGAGGAGAATGACTCTCTCTGTATGCAGCTGTGTTGCTTTTGATGTGCGATGCTCACAGAGATGTATGCACGGAGGACCGCTCTGGTCTGGATGACAGGCACGGTAGCCTTCTGAGTTAAGTACTGCTTCCACTCATTGTTTATGCTGGAACATTTTCTCCCCATGGAATGTAAGTAAAACTTAGTGTTTGTCACCAATAAATGGTAACACTTAAAAAAAAAAAGAAATGGGAAGCAGAGCCACCTGTTGCTGCTGGAATCCACAGCTGTGTTCAGAGTAAAGTGCTGTTGCTAGGGTGCCCTAACAGGATTGGGAAACAAAAAAGAAGCAGCAAGCCCCTTTTCCTCCTTTAGCCTCCTAATTTCTCTATAGTTTTCCATAATAACAGTGGCTCAGAGCACACATCTGGCAAAGGGGGGATGGGGACAGTTGTGTGCAGAATTCCAAACCCGGCACCACAAAGCCAAGTCATGATTGGTAGATTAGGGGACAGGTGAGAAAGGAATCTAGGGCAATTAAAGGAATTTAAAATGAGGTGTCAGTGTTTCCCCTCTCCACCTATGTTTAGGTTTCATTTTCTCTTAAGTTTTAATTCTCAAGATTTCTAACTAAAATCATCTCAAAAATACTATCACAGGCTTCATAATGAACACTTTTTACCATACTCGAGATGAACCAACTTCTTCATACTCTAAATTGACATGTCCAATTTCCAGCTTCCTTTTTCATCACCTACAATTTCTTATATAGTTAGAAAAAAATTAATATGTAAATATCTATTTAGTTCCCAGGGACAAGTTTTCCTGATCTTGTCCATAAATTTAGGCAGCCACTGCCTTCTGAAAATTATTCCTGACCTTCTGGATAAAGGATGAATTACCACACTCTGCAGGAAATACTAGAGCCCATCGCTAGGCAGTTACATTCTGCTTACAAACCTCTGTTTTTCTTTTAAAAAGCCCTAGATATTTCAAATCTCTGAATATGTTTCTCTGAACAGCATTAACCAATACAGACAAAAGGCTCATAGGTGCTCCAGGAGCCTCAGAAGGCTGTTTGGCTGGAGCCCTTACCACACCTTTGTCAATGAAGCAATAATGATTCTTTCCCATACCTAAGCAAAGTACTGAGTTAAAAATCACCACTGTATGACTCACTTTTGAAACTTTTCTGACAGTTCTCCCCTGTAGCTCATCCTTAAGCTTGTCCTGTCTTTATGGGCTCTCAGATTTGTTCAAGGATCTCCACAAGCAGCAGCGCTCAGCACCTGCAGCTTAGCGGTTCATGATGGGGGAAACATTCTTTCCTGACTTTGAGTTTAGTAAAGCAATTTCTCCCCCTCTGATTTTTATATCTAGTGCCTAGCTGGTCAGCCAAGTATGCCTGCAATGAAAGGAAAATGGCTGTGGGGAAGTAATATGGACTGCTTAGAGTAAAACAATCAACTGAGGAAAGACCCTGTATGGTTTATTCTTTCTCAGGTTTAAGGAAATTTCTTTAACACATCATCTCAAAATACTGAGCAATATAAAATCATCGTTCACTTCAATAAATTAAATTTAACAATGACAATGTAAGCCACTGTGCTAGATATGCTAAACCAAATAGAGTCATAAAATTCAGAAATTCTTGAAAGTCTCACAGGCATGTTACATTTCTTTTTTCATTCAACATTTTGATTTAACCATAGAGGCACAGGGATCACCATCCTCTGTCTTTGATTTTCTGTATCCTCTGTATATTCAGTGAACAGAATATGACAGAAGTGATGTTACCTTTTCTGGAACCATGTTTGATTGAACAGACTATTCCCATTGCACGGCTTGTGGAATGCTTACTCTTGAAAGCCAGCCTCCATTCTGAGGAAGACCAACTTTTCCTGGGGAGAGGCCCGCAGAGAGAGGAAGTAAGACCAGGGCTGAAGTTCAGCTGAGTTCCCAGACCACAGTCAGCACTAACTTGCAATCATGTGAACCTGTATCTTGTAAATGAATCTTCTGGCTGCAAAGGAGCCTAATTCTTGACCTACAAAATCATGAGAAAATCATGAGAAAAATAAAATTGCTATTTCATATATTATGACTTTGCAGTTGTTTAATAAGCAATATGCACCAACTATAAAATGTTTCTTCACCTCCTATGAGATACCAGCCTCAACACACTTTGAGGTTTAGTCTAACTCACTAAAAAAAAAAAAAAAAAACCTTTGTTTTCTCCCTCAGCACACATATTCCCCACCATTGATTAATGTATGTGCTGAAAGGGCGGAAAGGCGTCTGTGCCATTACAAGACACAAAATTCCAAGTGCCACTTCCTATCATTTACCATGATGTAAGCAGCCCTCTCACCCTCTCACAAAGGAGAATCAGTGGCCATAGCCTTATAATCCCTCTCATCTTTCATCCACTCGTCCCTCAGTACCCTGTGCCTAACACCGTGCCCTCTCCACTCATTCCCACCTCAGCTCTATGTTTCAATCTCAAAAAATCCAGAATGCAAACTATGGCTTTACAAAAGATAAATAGAGAACATGAAATGCCAAAAGACCAGAAATAATCTTTCAAAGCATGGCTTCTTTTGTGGCTGTGTTTACAGTTCCTCATCCATTTTTTTAAACCAGTGAAAACCACTGCATTACAACCGCAACCCCACTGCCACACTCAGCACCCCTTCCCGGGTTTGTTTTTCTCCATGACTCTTATTTTCAGATACAATACTACATATTACTTATGTATCTTGCTATTCTTATCCCTTCACCCTTTAATAGAATGTAAGTTTCATGAAGCCATGAATATGTGTCTTCTTTACTAGTACATCTTTATGCTCCAGAACACAACAAAGGCCACGTAAGCATCTCAAAAAATATTTATTAAATTATCGTTGCTAAATATATTGTTTGTAGATTATCATAAGAAAATATCATTGTTTTTACTGGGAATATATATTTCAAACTTCAAAGAACTTACTTCAAAAATTTACTTTCAGGACAGTCTATTCAGAAATAAAAACATTAATTTTTAATTTATATTTGCAGTATCTTTTTTTATATTTCAGCAATGTAAAATTATTCCATAAATTAATTTAAATAATATCAATGAATAATTTTCTTCTTCAATTTTTCTCAGCTTTGGCTTTGGTCAAATCAAGCTACTAATAATTTACTAAAGAAAATGTCTTGATTCTTTGGAAAATTTTTTCTTTCATTCTTTGAAAATTTTTGAACTTAAATGATTTAAATAAACATAATCTGCTCACTTTATACCTAGTTTTAGTATTGGTATTTTTCTACTATTTCTTTTATTTATTTATTTAGTAATCATTTATAAGTGATAACTTCTAAACTATTTAAACAAATTAGATACATTAGTGCTATTGCATGTACATATACTCATATATATATATATATATATATATATATATATATATATATATGTTTGAACAACAAACTAAACAATAATTTGAGCACCTGGCTGCTAGAAATAACTAAAATCTGCATCTTGTGACTATTCTGTATCCTCACCTTCAGTAATCCATTGATTTTAACCATTTTAAAACTCCTCTGTACATTATTCCACAGTTTTCAAAGCATACTTCCGTGTTTTATCTTAGCCCCTACAGGAATAGTAAAGAAAGTATTTTATCAGTTACCCACTGTTGCACAACAAACCAGCACAAAAACTCAGTGGTATGAAATTATAATTATTCATCTTTGCTCACAAGATGGGAGCATGTTCTGCTGTGTTCAGCTGTGTGCAGCAGGGTCCATTCATGTCTCTGTGATCATGCAGGTAACTAGGCAGCTTCTGCTACCTTAACTGAGCTTTTATATGTTCTTGTTGGCTTTGGCTACATAAAGTGAGCTGCCTTGACTCTGCTTTGTGTGTCTCATGTCCTCATCTGGACATGTTCTCTGATGAAGGGGGAAGAACAAGAGAAAGCGTAGGCTTATTTCTTCAATTCTCAGATTGCCTCTAATTTTGCTACCATTCCATTACTCAAAGTAAATCATGTAACCAACCCCATAATTATAGGATTAGGAGAAAAGAGATGCCACAGAAATACCATTACTTATGGTCATTAAGGCAATCAATCTGCCACAAATCTGTTATTATTTGCTTTATTTTATGAATGAGGAAATCAAGACCTAGCCAGGTGAATCAGCCATGAGAATGAGCCAGAAATTCAGGTCTCATGACTATAAATATATTCTATCCTCTAGCCATTTAAGGCCTATTACTTTACATCAAGAGAAGCTGAATTTACTTCCTCTGGAAAGATAAAACCATTTCATACTATTATGAAATTGCAAAAATTCCAGAAACTGAAATTGGTAGGTCAAGCTGCTTACTTATCCTTTTTGTGAACTACATAAATGCAAATACTTACCTCTATTGTTTTAAATTATCAAATTGCTACTGAACTTTTAAGTACACATTGTTCATCCCTCCAGCTAAACTGTCACCTCCTTTAACAAGCAGAAGTTCAAGCACTTCTCTGATAAAAAATTTTTTGAAATGCTGTTAGCTTGATAAAATTTCCTGTGATAAATGAAAATTAAAAGTAGAAATCAAAATTGACCTTGGAACCAAGCATGGTAGCACACACCTGTAATCCCAGCTACTCAGAAGCCTAGACACAGTATAAGGATCACAAGTTCAAGACCAGCCTGAAAAACATGGTGAAATTCTGTCTAAAACTTTTTAAAGGATAAAAGGGTTGGTGATGTAACTCAGTAGTAGGACACATGTCTCGTATTCCTGAGGCCCTGGGTTTGATTTCCAGTACTAAAGAAAGAAGGAGGGAAGGAAAGAAGGAAGGAAGGAGAAAGGGAGAGAAAAAGAAAGAAAGGCCTTGGATTGAGTAAAAGAAAAGAGATATGCTTACATATTAAAAGAACAAAGGAATACATTTATATTTTATTTAAAAAATCTTCACAGCAGTTAATATAGATGAATATTTCCTTTATATTTATTTGCTCTGACTCAAAGAATTGAAAATCAACTGTGGCCAGTCCCAGCATCTGGAAGGAAGCTCCCCGCCTCCACCGCAGGCTCCTAGGGCAGAGAAGCTCAGCCAGTCCCAGAACCCGGAAGGAAGCTCCCCACCTCCATCCCAGGCTCATACGGTAGAGAAGGTGAGCCAGTCCCAGCACCTGGAAGGAAGCTCCCCGCCTCCATCCTAGGCTCTTAGGGCAGAGAAGCTCAGCTGGTCCCAGCACCCAGAAGGAAGCTCCACCGCTGCCATCCCAAGCTCCTAGGGCAGAGAAGGTGAGCCGCATGAGTGCCAGTAGCACCTCCTCCTGTGGAAATGAGAAGACAAGTAAACAAGTCTCAAAAACAGACTTCTGGATCACCTACAGCAACCCCAAAAGGAAATGAGATGGAACAATCTGATACTCAACCACCTGGACTCTCTGAACTGGCAACAAAAGAGGATATGGGAAAAAAGAAATCAGAAATAATTACTCAGATAACAACAAAGATTTTGCTCATGGTGCAAGACATGATTAATAAATCTAGAGAGGACACAGATAAAAAAATAGAGGATCTGAGCAATATGATGGAATCCCAACGTAGGAAACAAATGGAATCCATAAAACAGATACAAACAGATTTCCAAGAGATTAAAAACTCCACCAAAAGTCTGCACAGCAGAATGAACCAATGTGAGGATAGAATTTCACATATCAAAGATAAAATTGCAATTAGTGAGGAGGAAAAGAAAAATTGCTTTAAAATTGTAAGGGAACACAAGAAATCAATCCAGCAGCTGCTAGACGATGCAAAGAAGAATAACATAAGACTGATTGGAGTCAATGAAGAAAGAGGAGAGAGTGCAGATGACATAAAAAGAACTGTTCACAGAAGTTATGGCAGAAAACTTCCCAAGCAGGGGAAAAGAACTTGACATACAGATAAGTGAGGCATATAGGACTCCAGCTAGCCTTGATCAAAAAAAATCTACACATAGGCATATAATAGTTAGGATTCCAGAAATCCAACAGAAGAACAAAATTCTACAAGCAGTGAGAGAAAAGAAACAAATCACATACAAAGGAAAGCCCATCAGAATCACAGCAGACTTCTCAATGCAAACCCTCAAGGCAAGAAGAGCTTGGAGTGATGTATTTCAAGCCCTAAAGGAAAACAGCCTCCAACCTAGATTGATGTACCCTGCAAAACTGTCTTTCAAAATTGTTGGAGAAATAAGATACTTTCACGACAAAGAGCACCTCAGGAACTTCATAAATACCAAACTGGCACTCAAAAAAATTTTAGACAATACCCTAGGAAAAGACAATGAGGATCACAACCCCAGGAAACCCAGCAGAATGAATCCATTGGGCATGACAAATTAAATGCAAAGGGGGAGAATCCAACAAAAAGAAAAAGTCATGACAAGGCTTTTAAAACTTTGAACTTCATCTCCCTAATGAGTGTATAATTCAATCTTGTTATTGTACTGATTAGTATTTTTCTGATTCTAGAGTTGCACACCTTTCCTTGTGCTGTACTGGCTATTTATCATCTTCTTAGGTCTACTTTTTAATTGGGTTGTCTATTAATGAGCTGTAAGAGTTCTTTATATATTCTGGTCATAGGTTATATGCATTGTAAATATGGTCTGTTTAAGGCCTACTTTTCATTTTAATGATGTCATTTAAAGTTCTAAATTTTGATGGAATCTCATTTATCAATTTTTTTCTTTTATACATCATGTTTTTTGTATCCTAGGTAGTTCTTGCCTACCCTGAATTCATAAATATTTTCCCTTATAATTTCTTATTAAAGTTTTATACTTTTAGACTTTCTTATTTAGGTTCATAGATCCCTTCAAGTTCTTTTCATTTATGGAAAAAAAAGGGTTGAGGTTAATTTTTTATTTACGGATACCAGGTGTTCTAGTGCCATTTGCTGAAAACACTATCTCTTCCTTGGCTCTTGAATTGAGTTTGTATTCTATAAAATGCTAATGTTAAATAATCTTTCAAAATTCAGTGGACCATATATGTGTGGTTCTATTTCTAGATTCTCTGTTTTATTCAAATGATCTATATGTCTTTCCTTACACCAACACTGCCTTGATTACTGTAGCTTTAGAAGCAGTCTTAAAATTAGGTACTAAACCTCTTCCAACACTCTTTGTTTTTGTTTTTGTTTTTAACTTTTCTAGATCCTTTGTATTCCTACATAACTTTTAAATTTCAGTATTCAATTCTTCATTTCTAGCAAGCAAGTATACACAGACCTGAATTTTTATATATACCTTGTGTTTTCTAATCCTGCTAAATTCAAGTTCAAGTTCTAGGGGCTTCTAGAGATTTCTTAGTATTTTCTCTGTAGATGATCATTTCATCTACATATAAAGATTTTGCTTCTGCCGTGCCAATCCTATCCTAGTTGTATCATTTTATTGCCAGACTATTTTGGTGGGGCCTAGGTTTCAAAGTTTAATAGACAGATAAAGAGTAAGCATATCTGCCCTTGTTTCCCACCTTAAGGAGAAAGCATTGTATCTTCTCCATTTATATAAGGCATTCTCACTGGAAGTACGGAGTACATGTCTTTAATCTTGAGAAGTTTTTGTTCTACTTCTAGGCTCCTGATAGCTTTTACCATGAACAGCTGTAGAATTTAGTCCAATACTTTTTCTTCAACTAGTGACAGGATCATATGGCTTTTTCCTTTTCTCGGTTAAAATGATGACTTTTGGGGGTGGATCTTCCAATGCTGAACCAACACTGCCACTCCTATAACAAAACCACTTTCTACATCCTGCCAGATCTGACTTCCAATAGTTTGTTTTGTTAAACAAATTTCTACCTATGTTCATAGTTTTTTCTTCTATTATCTTTATCCAGTTTTAGGATTAGCACAATGTTGAGTTCCTAAAATGAGGGGAGAAGTGTTCCTTCTTTTTTCTGCTTTAATTGTTTGATATAATTTATCAGTTAAAATGTATATGAGCCTGCTGTTGTCATATAGATAGGTTTTCAATCTAGGAATATACTTTCTTTAATAGGTGTTTTTCAAATTTTATATTTCCTCCAGAGTTAGTTTCATTAATTTGTCTTCCAAGGTACTTCTTAGAAGTTGTCAAATTTATTTCAAAAATAATTTTTGTAATATACTTTCTGTATCCTTTTAAATTCTGTAAAATCTGTGGTAATATCTCCTAGATCTTAATATTGTAATTTAAAAATTGTATAACTGATATTATGTAACCAAAAGAAAAGGTTTAAAAGAGCAGGGGAATTGTGAGGGGTAGGGGAAGGGAAAAAAGGGAAAGGAAAAAATATGATAAGAGGGAAAAAAAGTGGAAACAAGGTCTTTGCAAATAGGGAAGGGTGGAGGGGGTGAAGGGAGGGCAAGGGAAGGGGAAAATATAAGAACCAAGATACTCATGTAAAGGTACAAGATTCCAATGATGAATGTAACTGTATTTTATACCTAAAATGTACCAATAAACTTAATGGGAAAAAAAAAAAAGAAAATCAGCCATGGTGAACTGCCAGGAGCTAATCAGTGAACTAATTCTTTTAGTCAGTGTAATAACCATCACAAATGCTGGATCCAACAATGTACTCTCTTTTCCATTATAAAAATCAAATCTAAATTTTTTTTTACTGAGAGGTAGCTGAGTTAATGTTATCCTCTATACTTGATAGCACTTCTATTCAGTAATTTCATCAGACCTAGACAAGGTAAAGATTTAAAGAAATGTGGTCTTGTCAGATATTTTTGTTTATATGTAAGCCATGTGTCCCCTTTTACACTGTCTGAGTCATCTCAATTAAATGTAAGATATGAAAAAGAATTAGTGTAATAATTTTCAGTGAAAACCTTGAACATGCCATTTTCTTTTAGTAGTAAAGGAAGATGTAAAGGAAACTATGTAATGCATTTGCTTAGCTCCCATAGAGAAAGATAATGGGAAAACTCTACTGTGTTAAAACATGTCATCAATTTCCATATTTGAGTGGAAATAAATTCTTTCTTCAATACTGAGTTTTAAATCTTCAACTGGGTACAATCAAAGCCAAGTCAAAGTATCTTGGTACCTCCAATCTTTGGAAAAGAGAACATGTCTTTTTCATTATAAGCCTCCCAAAAGGATCCAATTAATAGTCAAGGCTAACTTCACCATTAAAACAATTAAGTGGCTATAAAAATAAAGAGTGCTTCACATCATCTATAAATAATTTGTACTTTGAGAAACATACTGCAATATCTGTGAATAATGCTACTTCCTGTGGCTTAGAATGACATTGGCTGAATTGTTACAGTTATGGAAACATTAACTGATAGTGACAGGTAAGACAAAACTTCTATACAAAATTTTTAGATAGGATAGATTCAATAGTAGATTGTTTTTAACAATAGGGTAAGGTATACACTAGAATTCAGTTCACAGTTAGCTTCAATCAATGTCAGTTGCTGAAAATGAAGAGCACAATAACCACTAAGAAAAATCTTGTCCCATGTGTAGATTGAAAGTAGACCCCTCTGTACAACAATACCCACATCAAATGCACCACCAGGACCCTCTCACTGTGAAATAACAGGAACAAAATCATAATTTAAGCTCTTATCTTTCATGACTATAAATTGTAATAACAGGGATCATATATGGAAACTTAAAAAGATCTACAGGAAATAAGATTTCCAGTAAGAATTTTTAAATGTATAATAATAAATATTTTAAGTGATTGCAATTTATTTCCACCAGAAATATTTCATGGTAATAACACTGAGGTTGAAAAAGGTCCCAAATCTTGATAGGATGATTACAAATTTGGCTTCCTGAAATGTTTTAAGTTGAAGTTAGAATAAACAGGTACTACATTGCTAAATGTCACCAACAGACCTTAGGGAAACATTATAAATACTCTTACCAGTTTGCTCTTCAGCACAGTGAGTGGTTGACTCATGAGTGCCAGCCTTCTATGATTGGGATCCACTGGGCTTTTTCTTTGTGGACTTTGGAAATCCATACCATTAGGTTCATTATTACTTTGTTTCATTTACATCATTCATTAATTTATTCTCTAGGCCAATTTTTATAAGTTATTTAATACCAGGAAATATTGTCTACTGTTTTACTCACAATAGTGATGTGATTTTATGTCTCTGCCATTTATTTTAATTACCTAGAAAAGAGCAGTAGAAAAAACACCAAATTTTGTATGTCAAATACTGTTATATCAATATTGTGATTTTTTTACAAAGTCATAGTTCTTATAAAGACAATTTACCCTTATTAATAATAACATACTAAAATAACCTTGAAGATTGTTTTATTGCTTAAGGTTGTGTAACAAAATTTGTACTTTCATAAGTTGTTAATGAAAGATATAGATCAGTTCAAGCCTAGTAAAATGAAGATAGTATGATCAAGAGTCAGAAAAATGTTCAATATTTCATTTCAATGTGGGCTATAGAATTGAAGCAGTTCAGTCTTATAGATATAAGCAACCATCATGGTTTGTATCTAGATGTCTCCCCAAAGCCTCATGCAGTCATAGGTGAGACTCTGAGAAGATGGTTAGTTTAGAGTTTATGAATGTGGATAAGAGTCTGACGCCGCGATTAAGAGTGCCTCCCTGGGTGTGGGTGGTACCAATCACTAAGCTTGCAGTGACAGAAAGAAGGTGGCTGCTGCTTGTTGCTTTTCTGTCTCCTGTCTGCTTACCATGCACTATTTCTCCTCTGTGATGCCCCTCTGCCACACCACCCTGCCTTGGAGCCTGCTGACTATGGACCAAAACCTCTACAAATTGTGAGCTGAAATAAACCTTTTCTCCTTTAACTTTGGGTGTTGGGTATTTTGTCTCAGTAACAAGAAAAATAACTAAGAGAGCAACTAAAAGCTCAAGTCTCTATTATTACATCATATTTTTTAAATGTGTTGAGAAGACAGCAAATGGGATCAGTGGGAAATTAGAAAGTTGGCACATTGTCTTATTGATGTTAAAAGATGTTTCCTAAAGTTTCAAATCCAGGAGTTCAGGGTTTTTTTCTACTGTTCTATCCAAACAAAAGCCACTGCACCTAAAGCCAAGTTTCAGAAGTAGGAAAAAAGGGAAGGATAAAAATAAATAAATAGAAAGGACATCTATGATTGCCTACATCTAAAAGAATAAGATATCAATTGTATTAGTTATATCCAGAGAAACAGAACCAATAGGATATATAAAGATATGCAAAAAGATTTATTACAGGAACTGGCTCAGATAATAATGGAGGACAAGAAACTCCACAATGTGGTATCTGCTAGCTAAAGTAGCAGGAATGCAGATGATATATTTACATGCAATGTTGCATGCCTGAAAGATTGGAAGATGAGGGAATTCAGTCTTAGAGTCTGAAAGCCCAAGAGTTCAGATGTCAGCAGGACAAGCTGGAAGTCCCAGCTTCTCAAGAAAGACCACATTTGCCCTTCCTCCTCTTTGTTATATCCAGACCATCAGTGAAGTGGATGACCCCACAAACACACATACACACACACTCCTACATTCATGAGGGCCAACCGCTGGAGAAAAGTTGGGAGTGGGGGCATGAAGGGGAGCCCAGACAATCTAAAAATGGCCATAGCAATTTTAGACATTGATTTTTAATGAGCCTAGAAAAAACAGTTTATTAGAAAAGTGAAATATTTGTTTTTGTGCCAAGGTCTGCTAGTCTATCATTTGCATGTTACTATGTTAAAATTATTTCATTGTCATGGCTGCTCCAGAACTCTTCAGGAATCACAGCTCTACCACACACTACTGAAAGCCAACTCTGGGTTTCACTTTAAATGAAAATATTGCCTGAATTTGCAATGCAGTGATGCTAATTTTAAGACACAAAACACCTATGAGGAAGGGATAAGAAACTTTGTATTTTTTGTAAGTTTTAGAGATCTATACAGCAAATCTGACAGATAGACAAATAGATGATAGATAGATAGATAGATAGATAGATAGATAGATAGATAGATAAATAGATGGCATATATACATGGCTATATCCATACATATATTCATATATGTATAATAGTTCAACTTCACAATTTTTTTTACTTTGCAATGGTACAAAAGTGACAGGCATTCAGTAGAGTTCATACTTTGAATTTTGATCTTTGGCCAACAGTATGTGGTGTTGTATTGTCTTGCCATGCTGGACAGCATCAATGAGCTGCAGCTCCCAATTAGCCATGAGCTCAGGAGAGTAAACAACTGATATTCTCCAGTGTGCTGTGTTGTCAGCGTTGTTTGATACAGATATTGAAAAAATTACATGAAATATTCAACAATTTGTTATAAAATAGGCATTGTGTTAGAGGATTCTGCTCAACTGTAAAGTGTACAGTAAGTGTTCTGGGCACATTTAAGGTAAGTTAAACTAAAATATGATGTTTGTTAGGTTAGGTATATTTATTTTTCATCTTTTATTTTTTATTAGCATATGTTTGTGTAGGGATAGAGAACGATAGCCAGAGAGAGATGAGGGACAGCCCCCTCAAGGAGCTCAGATAGCTGGCAGAACAGTCTTAACCACATGTAAAAAGCTGACAGTCTGCGGTTGCACCTCCTCTTCACGCTGTACTCTGCAAACCTTGGTTTGCTAAGATCAAAAAGAAAAACCTTGGCCCTAAGATGTAAAAGGCCCCTGAAAAGACCCTTCCCTGTTGTCCCTAGTAATGAGCTAAGTTAATCATTAACCAATCAAGTAGCGGCAACCTCAGCCCAGAGCCAAGATAGGCCCCCACTACTATAAAACGAGCATCCTGAGCCCTCCTTCAATGATGGCTCCGTTTTGGACACCCTTGCCTGTCTCTCTGAGAGAAGACAGCTGTACTCTTGCATGCTTGCTGAATAAAAGCACAACTTTGCTTCTACACTTTTGATCTCTTATCTGATTCTTCCACAACCTTCTGCATGGTCAGGAGAGTCAGGCTCAGGACTGCGGGGACTCTCCAGTTGTCTCCGCCTGTGACATTTGCAACACATAATGATTACATTCATGTAAGGAACTGGTACATGTACACAACGTGTTGATTCTTATTAAATATGCTTTCATATCACAATATTTACAGTGAGCTTATTGGAACATAACTCCATTGTAGGTTAAAGGAACATCTGTAAACACAAATTTGTTTGTGTATATGTGCACAAACACACACACACACACACATGCATGTACCACAAACTTTAGGGAAGTGACAAAATTAAAAGGGTTAATAGTTTACAATATTTTACTACTCTATCTCTAGAGAGGACTAAATCCCACCCCTTTCAAAACATAGGGAACTGAAAACTAAAAAGAGATAATCCAGTATCTTCATTCCAAATGGTTTCCAGGGGAAATATTTTAATCATAATCCAAACATAGTACCAGCCCCAAATGTTGAGAAGGTAACATTGTACAGGAGCCTTCCTGCTACACAGCCAAGCATTGCTGACTTTGCATAGGAGCAGCCTCTCTGGTGTAGTTAACAGTATACTTCAAGTTGGGGGAAAAAAGGAAGCTACAATTGTGGAAACAGAGCTGAATAGACTGTGAAGTACCACACAGTATTGTCTACTATGATTCTTTTGCATATAGGAATCACTAGATTAATATAGCATGAACTAGATAGCACCACCAATCTAATATACATGTAGTGTTTTAATTCACTTACCTTCTTATTTTTGGTAGCAACCCAGAAGTGTTCCTTGATACTAAACAAATACCTTATTTAATTGTAAATGTCAAAAACTATTATATTCTTTTTTTTTCTTAAATTCTTTTATTGGTACATTTTAGGTATACAATACATTTAGATTTATCTTTGGGTGCTTGTACTTGTACATGATGTATGTTGGTCCTTATTTTTTTCCCATTACCTGTGCGCCCTTCACCCCTAAACCCTTCCCTATTTAAATACTTTATTTCCATTTTTTTTCTTTTCTCATAATGTTTCCTTTCCATTCTTTCCTTTCCCCTTCCCCTCCCACCACCCCTACCCCTTTGGACCTTTTCCTACTTCAAAGTATCAATTATTAGTTATTAATCCTTTTAGTCCTTATTTACACTCTCAGTTTCTCACACCACAGAAACGATTCAGTATTTACACATGTATGTCCTATTTATTTCACTTAAGAGGATGGCCTCAATATGCATCCATTTAGGTATAAATGACTCTAGTTTCTCGTTCTTTATGGCTGAGCAGTACTCCATTTTATTAAAAAACCACATCTTCTTTATCCAGTTTCCAGTTGATGGGCACTTGGGCTGTTTCCAAGCTTTAGCTATTACAAACTGTGCCACTATAAACATGGGTACACATATATCTCTGTGGCATGATTCTTTAAATACTTTTGGGAAAATACCAAGCAGGGGAATAGCTGGGTCAAATGGGACCTACAGCTCTAGTTCTCTGAGTTATCTCCACCCTGATTTCCATAGTGGTTGCACCAGTCTACATACACTCCCACCAACAATGGAGAAGGGTTCTTTTCTTTTCACATCCCCACCAGCATTTGTTATTGGTTGATTTCTTGATAGCAGCCATTCTTTCTGGGTTAAGGTGGGATCTCAGTATTGTTTTAATCTGCATCTCTCGAATGACCAGTGATATTGAACATTTTTTCATATGTTTATTTGCTGCTTTTACTTCTTTGTCTGAGAAATGTCTGTTCATTTCAGATGCCCATTTTTGAATTGGGTCTTTGAATTTGGAGGGGTCTGATTTTTTTCAGTTCTTTATATATTCTAGATAGTAGCCCTTTGTCTGAGTTACAGCTGCTAAAAAATTTTTCCCACATTGTAGGTTGTCTGTTAGTTCTGCTGGTGGTTTCTCTTGCAGTGCAGAAGCTTTTCAATAAGATGAGATCCCAGTTGTTGATTCTTTCTGCTAGTTCCCGTGCTACTGAAGTTTTGTTCATAAAGTCTTTTCCTATGCCAATATCTTCAAGAGTTCTACCTAACTTATCTTCCAGCAAGTTTAGTGTTTCTGTCTTAATATTTAGATCTTTAATCCACTTAGATCTTAGTTTAGTGTGGGGTGATAGATATGGGTCTAGTTTTAATCTCTGACAGGTTGAAATAGAGTTATTCCAACACTATTTATTAAATAGGCTATCTTTCCTCCAATGAGGGTGGTTGGCTCCTTTGTCAAAGATGAGGTGGCTGAGTATGTTTGAAGTTGTTTTTGCATCTTCTAATCTGTTCCACTGATCCTCAGGTCTGTTTCTTTCCCAGTACCATGCTGTTTTTATCACAGTAGCTTTGTAGTATAGCTTCAAATTGAGTATTGTGATACCCCCAGCCATGTCTCTGTTGCCCAGAATTGCTTTTGCTATTCTAGGTCTCTTTTGGTTCCAAATGAATTTTTGGATTGTTTTCTCTAGCTCTGTGAAGTATGTTGTTGGAATTTCAATTGGCATTGCATTAAATCTATATAGCAGTTTGGAACTATGGCCATTTTCACTATATTGATTCTTCCTACCCAGGAACAAGGGATGTCTTTCCATTTTCTTATATCCTCCTCAATCTCTTTTTACAGGGTGCTGTAGTTTTCAGCATAGAGGTCTTTTGCTTCCTTTGTTAGATTGATTCCTAGATATTTCATTTTTTTAGATGCTATTGTAAAAGGAATTGTTTCCCTAACTTCTCTCTCAATGAGTCTGCTATTTGTGTATAAGAAGGCTGTTGTTTTTTGAGTGTTGACCTTACATCCAGCTACTCTACTGAACCTGTCAATTAAGTCCAGAAGTCTTTTGGTAGAGTTTTTTGGGTCTTCTATGTAAAGTATCATATCATCAGCAAATAATGAGAGTTTAACTTCTTCCTTTCTTATCTTTATTCCTTTTATTTCTTTCTCTTTTCTAATTGCTGTGGCTAATGTTTCCAGAACTATATTGAACAGGAGTAGTGATAGTGGGCATCCTTGTCTTGTTCCTGATTTTAGCATGGAAGTTTTCAGTTTTTGACCATTTAGTATGATGTTGGCTGTTAGTTTTTCATAGATAGCCTTAATCAAGTTGAGATAAAAACCTTCTATTCCAATTTTCTGTAGGGTTTTTATCATGAATGGGTGTTGGATTTTGTCAAATGTCTTTTCTGCATCTATTGAGATGATCATATGGTTTTTGTCCTTGACTCTGTTAATATAATGTATTACATTTATTGATTTACGTATGTTGAACCATCCTTGCATCTCTGGAATAAATCCAACTTGGTCAGGGTGTATGATCTTCTTGATGACCCTCTGTATTCTGTTTGCTAGTATCTTGTTGAGGAGTTTTGCATCTATGTTCATTAGGGAGATTGGCCTGTGGTTCTCTTTTTGGGTTGGGTCTTTCCCTGGTTTTGGAATCAAAGTCACACTTGCTTCCTGGGATGAGTTTGGAAGCCTTGCTTCCCTTTCAATTTCCTTGATGAGTTTAAAGAGTAATGGCATTAGTTTTTCTCTAAATGTCTTGTAGAATTCAGCAGTGAAGCCATCAGGACCTGGGTTTTTCTTTGTTGGTCAATTTTTTATTACATTTTCAATTTCACTCATTGTAATTGGGGTGTTTAGAATTTCTGTATCTTCTTCATTTAATTTTGTCAATTCATATGTATCTAGGAATATGTCCATTTCTTCTGTGTTTTCCATTTTATTAGAGTACAGGTTCTCGAAGTAGGTATTGATGATCCTCTGGATTTCCGCTGGTTCTGTTGTGACTTCCCCTTTTTCATTCTTAATTGCATGGATTTGAGTCTTTCCTTTCCTTTTTTTGATAAGTTGGCTAAAGGTTTAACGATTTTATTTATTCTTTTGAAAAACCAACTCTTTGATTCATTAATTTTTTGTATTGTTCTCTTAGCCTCCATTGCATTGATTTCTGCTCTGATCTTTATAATTTCCTCTCTTGTGCGGGCTTTGGATTTGGTATTCTCTTCTTTTTCTACGAGTTTGAGGTTCTGCATTAGACTATTTATCTGAGTTCTCTCTCTTTTCCTAATATGGGCATTCACTGCTATGAATTTCCTGCATAGAACTGCTTTCATTGTGTCCCATAGATTCCTAAATGTTGTACTGGTATCATCATTTACTTGTAGAAACTGTCTAATTTCTTCTTTGATTTCCTCTATGACCCATTGGTTGTTCAGGAGGGTGTTATTCAATTTCCAGGTGTGTGTGAGAGTTTTGCAGTTTCTCATGTTATTGATCGCCAATTTTATTGCACTGTGGTCTGATAATATACAGGGGGTAACTTCAGTTCTTTTACATTGACTTAGACATGTCCTGTGAGCTAGCATGTGGTCTATTTTGAGAATGACCTGTGTGCAGCTGAAAAGAATGTGTATTCTGATTTTGTGGGGTGGAACACTCTATAAATATCTATTAAGTCCATTTGTTCAATAGCTTGGTTCAGTTCTAGAATTTTGTTGTTAATTTTTTGTCTGGATGATCTGTCTATTTGTGATAGTGGGGTATTGAGGTCCCCCACTATAACTGTATTAGTGCTTATTTGGTTTTTCATGTCCAATAATATTTGTTTTATATATTTGAGGGCATTCATATTTGGTGCATATATATTTAGGATTGTCATCTCTTTCTCTTGGATTTCTCCCTTCACAAGGATATAATGACCATCTTTGTCTCTCTTAATTAGTTTTGGTTTGAAATCTACTTTGTCTGCAATAAGATTGCTACCCCTGCTTTTTTCTGGGTTCCTGTAGTGTGGAGAGCCATTTTCCATCCTTTTACTTTCAGTCTATGAATTTCTTTTTGAGTTGTGTTTCTTGTATTCAGCATATTGCTGGATTTTGCTTCTTAATCCATTCTGTCAGTCTACTTCTTTTGATTGGTGAATTGAGGCCATTAAAATTGATAGTTATAATTGAGAGATATTGACTCATCCTTGTCATGATGTTTACTGTTTTTGGCTCTTATTTCTCTTTCCCCCTTTCCCTTTAGTTTCTTACCTTGTCTGGTGGCTTCCCTCTGTTGAGCCTCATGGAGTTGTGACCTTTGTGGCCTTTTTCGAGGATATTGCTTAGAATTGTTTGGAGTGCTGGTTTGGTGTTCATGAAATTTCTCAGGTGTTCTTTGCCATGGAAGTATTTAATTTCCCCAACAATTTTGAAAGATAATTTTGCAGCAGTCTAGGTTGGAATTTATTTTCTTTTAGGGCTTGAAATACTTCACTCCAGGCTGTCCTTGATTTGAGGGTTTGTGTTGAGAAGTCTGCCATGATTCTGATGGGCTTTCCTTTATAGGTGATTTGTTTCTTTTCTCTAACTGCCTGTAGGATTTTGTTCTTCTGTTGGGTTTCTGGGATCTTGACTATTATATGTCTAGGAGTAGTTTTTTTTTTTATCATGGCTGGGTGGAGTTTTATATACCTTGCTTATCTGTATGTCCAATTCTCCTCCTCTGTCTGGGAAGTTTTTTACTATTACTTCTGTGAACAGTTTTCTTTATGTCAATTGTGCTTTCTCCTGTTTTTTCATGGACTCCTATCAGTCTTATGTTATTCTTCTTTACATCATCTAGCAGCTGTTGAATTGATTTCTCGTGATCCCTTACTATTTTTAAGAAATCTCTGTTTTCATGGTCCTTCACCACAATCCTGTCTTCTATATCTGATATTCCATCTTCAGATTCTCTTAATCTGCTCTGCATGCTTTCAATGGAGTTTTTAATCTCCTGAATATCTGTTTGAATCTGTTTCATGGATTCCATTTCTTTCTTACATTGGGCGATCATGGTTTCCATTTCTTTCCTATGCTGGGCATTCCTGGCTTCCAGCATGTTTCTGAGCTCATCTATTTTTTTTATCAGCTTCTGTTCTAGAGCCTCTAATCATGTCTTTCACTCTGCTCACCATCTCTGTAGTTATCTGGGAGATTATTTCTGCTTTGAATTTTTCTAGAGCCTCATTCATCTGTTTTGTTACTTCCTGTCCTATCAGTTCAGGGTGCCCATGTGGTTGATTATCAGACTTTTGCACCTCATTTCCCCCAGAAATTGTCTTTTGTGGGGTGGAAGTCTGGGTTTGTGATTTGCTTAAATGTCTTCTCATTTTTGTTTTTGGTACTGTCCCTGGTTTAGTTCCTGGGTTGATATTATGAAGTTGTTTATTGTAAGTATCTTTGTTGATCTATTTAAAACCCTTATGGAATGATTGCTTCTCAGAGGTGTCTTCCAGATATAGCTGGTCTTTAGGTTTTGAGTCTCTAATGACTCTGAGGCTATCTCATTTTCATTATACCTGGAACAAAAACTGTTTAGATCAATCAGGACACCTTAGCCCAAGTCATACAATCAGCAACACCTCAGCATCAAATACCTCTTAAAGAATGACAATTTGTGGTAGTTATTAATCTATCACCTTTTTAAAATAAAGGGCCTCCTTCAAGGTGTTTCTCTGCTGTCACAATAGACAATGTGGGCAGCAGTGTGCAGTTATAAGTCAATGAGTCTCAGTAAGCTAGTCCCAGACCCATGAGATTCAGGCAGATTTCTGGTTGCAAGTCCCAAGTTGAGCTCCCTTTCCTCCTGCAGGGTTGCACTCTGCAAGTTTCTACTGCAGGTTTCAGCTGCTTTTCTCCTGAAGAAAGTCCAGTTTCCAATGGGAGCTGATAATCCCTCCAACTTACCAATCATGGTGGTCTGGTGTGCCTTTATTGCAGAGATTCCCTTCACTTTTCCAGTGGGCTTGTTTTCATTAGGGAGCCTGAGATAGTCACTCTCTCTGTTTTTCACTTCTGAAGCTCTGGACAATGGCTTTTGTCCCCTGTGCCTCTGCAGTGTGTAACCAAGTAGCTGCACAGGCCAGAGGCCGGTGGGGGGGGTGTATTTTTGGAGGCGCCCACTTGGCCCAGCCATTAGCTGGTGGGCCTGCCCGAGAGGATCCTCCTCACCCTGTCCTGGCAGCTGGTGGAAAGCTGGTGGAGCAAGCCAGAGCAAGCAGATCCCGGTCAGCCTGCAATCGCTTGGCCCCACTCAGCCCCGCCAGCTCCATTCAGCCCAGCCATCAGCTGGTGGGCTTCCCCAGGGGGGTCCTCCTCACCCTGTCCTGGTGGCTGGTGGAAAGCTGGTGGAGCAAGCCACAAAACTTTTATATTCTTAAAAATATCCAGTCTCTAATTTTATCTTTCTTTAATTCACCCACAGGCACCTTATGAACTAACATCAGATCTGCATCAGCCTCCTACAATTATACCTAAACCTCTTCTATCCACCTTCAAAATCCTCTTCTAACCTAAGGCAAACTCTTCTCAATCATTTTCTTGGCCCCTGCTTATTCATTTCTTCAGGGTCTGATTTTATGCAGAAATTTCTTATTTGGTGTTGACCATTATGATGAAATATTTAAATTCCATTATTGCTACATCCACCTAGCCATCTTTGGCAGCATTGGAGCAAATCCCTGCCTAGAGTGAAGGGCAATACATGCAGCAGGCAGGAGACTTCCACCTGAGTGCAGGACCCAGTCCCAGGGGTAACAAGAACAGCCGAAATGTCCCCAGTGAACTTCATTCCAGAATGCAATATTTCCTGAATAAGTATCAGAGTCCTTGGGAGTGCAACACCTCTAAAGATTTTCAAAAATAGTTGCAGTGATGTTTAAGGCAAATAAGAATGAAAAAGTCCCCCGTGACTGTAAGTAAATTTTTTAAATGTATGTGTTAACATATTGGGGAAACTTGTTCAAACTATAGACTGGTTTGACCTAAAATATATAATTTATGATTTTGTAGAAAGATTATACAAAGTGCATAATGAAACATCTTAAAAGACTAAGTTCAAAAACATTTATTCAGGCAACAACTTGTACAATTGTAACGTCTGAGGAAATTGCTCAATTAATCAACCTAGTGCTAGAGTTTCAATCATGAGATTAGCACTTAAAACATTTTTTAGAAGTTTAAAAATATAAGTTATAAAAATAAGACATAATAGCATTCAGAAAGAGGAAGAGTTATGTAAATATAGTCAGTATATATTCCAAGGATGAAGATTATAAGTTAATAGATTCAATAGATAATGCGATCTATCTTATGGTAAGACCATCTTTGTAGTCTTAAGTCAGTCTTATCTTAATTTAGGAGAGGCACTCTCTAAAATTAAAAAGTCTATTTCCGTTAGGTGAATCTTCTGATTAAATGGTATAACTTTGTATATTGCCTACAAGGAAAGAATATGCTGATCTGATGATGAGTAATTCCATCCTGACTACAACTATATTTCTCATTACAAGTGGGTAAATTGATACTCTAGTTTATACATCTCTCTCTTTTTATTGAAATGAAGTAATTTCCTAGCATCTCATTATCTTGGAGTTCTGAGAAGATCAAATTCCTGGCCTTGTAAGGCTGAGGACTAGATCCTGAAATATGGTGATTCAATTTCTGGGTTATGTCCTAAATAACCCTTACATGCTGCAGCCAGAATCCCTATTGGACATTCCAGTATCATAAACGTGAGCAATCAACAAACTTTGCTTTCATGAGAATTTCATTTGTTTGCTTTCTTGATATTTAATTTGACATATTTACTAAAAGGTATTTACCACATTTACAATTAAGAGGCATATATATTTGACAAGCAGTGAAGAATTTAATAAAAGAATAATTTATACACATGAATAATTTAAGTTAAATGGCAAGTATTTCTAAGGTTTAAGGCAGTCTTTAATGATATAAAATAAGAAGGAACATGGAGCTAATACTTTTGCACCTTATGCAAAACATTTTTCCACTACTCAACCTGGAAGTCATTTTCATTTAATCAAAAACTATCACAACTATAAAATCCTATGGCACCACTATTGGTGAGTCAGGAAACCACTTTAGAATAAATATAGCTGCAGTAAGAATTTTTCAAAGGTTGTATCCAAAAAAAGTAACCACTTCACTTTCTAATGTAAAAAGATAAGGGGTTAAAGATTTGATAAAAGCTGCACTTAAAACGTTGTTCATCAATTATAGCTACAAACTGGGAAATCTGCAATTATTACATTAAAAATCAAATACTTCCCCACCAAAAATGGCATTGTCCAAGTAGATTATAATATCTTATGAAAATGTCTTGCACAGGTGGATTATCATGTTATACATTTCAGTATCCATATAGACTATGGAGCAAAAAAATATTCAGTAATCTTTTCCAACCATGGAGAACTTGTAAGAGATACTAGACAGATTTGCAGAGTCATCATCAGGTAGTTACACATAGCATATTGTAGAGGAGCAGAAGAATAAAAGTCTGCCCTTGCTTCTACCTTTGTTTTAGTGAGGATATCATGTGATGTTCCTATGTTCCCAGATATGAAATGAAGAGAATCGATCAAATGATGCAAGGTTACTTAGAAGATTATCTAATGCTTATGGAATGCTTAGATGATAACTTGAAGAATACCATAGGACACTGAAAACAAAAACAAAATGAAACAAAAACCCATACTGAAATCTATTAGTAACATTCTCATAGTTCTTCATCAAATGTGATTCTATGGTCAAATTCACCTACTTAGAGTAGCTATCATTTTTGGAGTGAGGTCATTAGTAAATAATAAATATCCTTCACTAAAATCTTCATGACTAGCCTTATTATCTCTTCTAGCATTGTTTTAAACACAAAGATTTTATCTGAAAGACACATGACTATTTTAGATATCTATAACTTCCTCTTTTTTAGGTATATAATATTTATAATATTTTAATAAATTTGGAGGACATAGAAAAACAAAAATTTATTTGCAATGTCTAGAATAAATCTTCTACGAAGATCAAAGATATCTACCAAAATGTCTTTCAGTCTATTTTCTATAAAATAATAGATAATTGTTGTTTATAATCGAGCATTCTACAAATACCATTTTATGGCATATATTTTCCTCTTAATATATCTTTCACATTTAAATATTAAACATTATTAATGTGATTTTAATCATTCCACAATGCTTTATGCAATTTTTATAAGATGTTTAGTTTCTTTTGAACAATTTAACATTATTTAAAATGTTTCGATAAAAATTCGTGTGAATAAGTTTTTCAGTAGATTCCTATAAATATTCACAGAATATATTCATACAGAATAAATTGCCCAGTCGAACGGTTCAAAGATTTTAAGGCTCCCATGACATACAGTATTACAAATTTTCCCGCCTGAATAGCCATAATTGCACTCTTGCCTAAACTGCATATTACTATTTTTCAAATCATACAACTTTGAAAATTTTGAACCAGTAACATTTCCCTATGTATTTTACTTTGATAACTACTAGGGCTGAATATGACTTTCTAGATTTCATTGGTTAGCTCCTTCCTATGAATTATTTACTCATGTAATTGACCTATTTTTCTGTTGGGATATTTGTCTTTCTTGGATTGATTGCTTAGCACTGGTTTTAGACTAAGAATATAAAATTCTGTCTTCCAGGAAGTGTTCCAGACATTCACTCCAGTTTGCCGTGTGCCCTTTCTCATTATTTACTTATTTTTCCTTTATGTTTGAAAAATAATTTCCTACCCTAAGACCAAAAATATATCATCATTATTTTATTCTATTTTTCAATAGTTGGGTTTCTTTTTACTTTTAACTCTATTCATATAAAATTTATTCTGATATAGGGTCTGAAATAGAGAACTTACTTCATCTTAATTTCAAAAAGTTTATCAGTTGCTCAAATAGTAATCATCCCAATAATTTGAGAAGCTTGGAATTCATCTCTTCAATAGATGCATTTTAGTGACCTTATTGCAGTCAGGAAGCAAAGAGAAAGACAAGAAGGGGTCAGGGGCCAAATACCCTTGTCAAGTGCAGTCTCCAATGAGTTAACTTCTTTCTACTAGGCCCCACTTCCTAAATGTTTTACCCCCTTGCAATAGTGTCAAGGACTGGGAACCAAGTTGTTAGCATATGGACTCTTGGGGGATATTTAAGACTCAAACTATAACAATGGGCATCTATGTTGATTTCATATCTTAGCTATTGTGTAAAATTTTATGTGTCAATCATAAAATAGTTTTAATATTTTAAAAGGTGGATATGTTAACTGCCTTGATTTGATTATTACACACCATGTACATATACCAAATTATAACACAGCACCTGTAAATTTGTACTTTAAAAATAATAATGTTTTAAAGGTGAAATTTAAAAAGAAATAGTCTCTATAGACAGAAAACTTATTCAAAAATAAATTTCACAATCCAGAAATTATTTTTTTGTTTATGGAGTTTGTTAGTAGAAATACATATTCTAAAAGATTATTGTTGAGTGTTGTGATTTAAACTCTTCCTGGAAATTTTTCAGTATTTTCCCATTCACAACACCCTTAAGTGTCTTACTTATTTATTTACCCAGAAAATGTTTATTGATCACTTGCTGTGTGCCAGGTAATGTACCATGCTAGGTATTAAAGATAAAAAGAAAGTAACTGATTTTCAGATTGCCTTTTGTTTAGTCCCTCAGTATTTTCAGAGAAACTTACTATAGTCCATTGACTTATCTAAGGCATAGATTCCTTACAAACTGCATGTCCTATTTTTATTAATGGCTTTGCAAGATCTTCATCATTCTAATCAGCCACATTTCTTCTTTTTCCTTTCCATATTGATGAACAATGGACTGCCTCCATTTTAAAGTCATTAATTTTATACTCTTCATTTCTTGGAATAATACAATTGAATGATAGAAAAGGGCTTCAAATATCATTTTAGTAATAATCCATCTGATCCTTATAACCTTTATAAAACATCTTGGCCAACTGTATGTCCAATTACATTAGATACCTTCCTTGGTGGGCACCTCCCTCCAATCTATGCAGTGTGTTTGTCCAGCAAAAACTTATTAAACCACTACCACAAATTTGGTATTATACTAATTCTGGGTATACCATGGGAATAAAATGTACATCGTTTTTTACCCCACAGAGGGAAGTAGATCATAAACAGGAGAGAAATAAATATATAACTAACTATAAATAGTACTGAGTGTTGTACAGTAAGTGAGCATGATACTGTTTTAAATTGAAATCAATCTCCTTGTCATTCTCACTAGTTAGTCCAAGTTCTTTTCCCATTGGGCTATTAGAAATAGACATAAACCAGCATTTTCTGGAAGCCTCTCTCGTTTATCCAGTAGCTTCCCTTCACTCCTCTAAACCTTCCTCACCCCTAGCCACACTTCCAAGTCAACCTTTGGCATATGTTACACTACAAACAGAGTGGAGGAGGGGAGGATGTGCCAGGGTAAAAGATGCTGTTAGTACAAAAAAAAAAACCCATTATAGAATACTCCTTACTTACTTAGTTTTAAGATTCTAGTTTGCTTTTAGCCATCTTCTTTAGACCTGAAAAATTTCACTCTTTCCTTTCTGTTTTCCCCCACCCAGAATGGTTTCTGTAAAGAGCACCACCCTTGTCCCTGGCACCCAAAATTCTCATTACTTTTTATCTTCTTGCATCTACTCTGTAGGACTTCAAACTATCTCTGGTCTGTGACCCTCTACTGACCTTTTTTGGCCTTGATCAATATAAGCTACTGACGAGCTACTTCACCCTTCTGCTCCACTCACCCGCCCCCCATTACCCGGAGGGCAAAAAAATTCCACCATTACATGGACAACTTCCCTTTAGCACGGGCACATAACAATTCAAAAGGCAAATTCCCTGCACCGTATTCCAGCCCACCCACACACTTCAGTTTTCAAACGTATATATGTGTATGCATATGTATGTGTGTGTGTGTGCGTGCGCGTGTGTGTATAATTCAGTTACTACACCAACTTCTACAAATACATCAGTAGATAAGGAAATTCATGTCCTCTAAATAATATGACTGAGCGGGGGATAAAACTACGTAAATTGGCAATAATTTGACAAGTACTGGGATGGGGAAATCATGATTCTATAAGAGCATCTAAAGGATCCTGTGATGAAATACCTCGGAAAAAAACAATTTAAAGGAAGGTTTATTTTTGCCCATTGTGTTACAGAATTCAGTGCATAGTTGGCTGGATCCTAATGGGTCAGGGTCCTTATAATCCAGTCACTTCCCCAAAGCCCATCAGCTGGCCATTGGAAGACATGCTAGGTATCAACCATAACAAAGCTTACAAAACTATGACTCAAGGAAAAGAAGGTTTTAGATCTTCAATTGTGATCTCAAAATGGCTTTGTCAAGTGTTCCAGTTAGTTCCAATGCTGTCACATAGAAATCAACATTGCTTGGCCATTCTGGAGAAAACTGGATCCTTCACATAACACATGCCATCATTCTGGGCCCAGGGTCACTTGTTCCCATGATTATATCATCTAAAAAAGGGCCAATATCATTGATCCAGACAAATTCCTAAGAAACACAAAAACTCCAACCACATAAAGGATAGACCCAACTTTATCAACTTTATTAACAGGTAATCCCATCTACATCAAATCCCTGTTATCTTTAGACAATGCCCAAAGAAAGCTTCTCTAGTTTGCTATTATTTCCCCATCACTACCCCATAATACCCTAGGCTGCTTTCCACTTAAAACACTTACATATTGTTCTCCCCTCTTTCAACCATTTCCACTGTGCCACATCCCTTGCCAAAAAATCCCTCTAGATCCACAGCCTCTTAACTGAATATTTCCTTCCTCCTTCCAATGCCTTAGGTTAAATTTGCTTCTCTCTAAATATTGTTTTTCCTGCACCCCTCTCACAAGAAGGTTTCTCATCCTCTCCCACCTGAAGAATTCTTTGTTCTTACCACTGAGAAACATTTGTCTTCCAGTCATGTCACAAATCCCTCCTGCTCACCATCAGCACCATCATCCACTGTAACCAGATCCTTCTTCTCACTGACTTTGTCCCCACTCTATTCTTGTCCTGAGAAACTCAGGTTCTATGTAGATAAATGATTGAGGCTGTAATGGTTTCATTGCTTCTGAATATGAAAACCTCTGGTTTTCCTCTTTTTCTCTGATTACTTATAAGATCTTCTTTTATATACATACCCACATTAGGAAACAATATTAGCTTCTTCTTCACTCACTTTAAACTCTCTCTCTGATAAATCTCACCTGCAACTACAGTATGACTTCAATTAACATCTATGTGATAAACGATTCACATCTTAACCTCCATCCAAAAATCTCTCTTGAGCTCCAGAGACACATATGTAATTATCTGAACATATTTTCTTTTGGATGATCCACATATATCTAAATTCAGTATGTGCGTAGATGAATTCATCATCTTTTTACCAAATGAGCTATTTTCCATGAGAGTTACTCCCAAATGCTCAACCAAGAAATATGTTTTTCATCTATATTTCCTCCCTCTCTTGTTCCTTTGCACATCAACACTAAGACAATCACCCACTTGCCATTTTTCATAAGGCAGTTCACCCTCATTCCTCAAGTATGTTGTCTTACATTTCATCCCACCACCCCCTTCAATCCATTCTTCATACTGCATCTATAGTGATTGTCCTAATATGCACCTGATTGTACCATTTCCCTGACTTAAAAATATTAAACACTTAGAAAGAATCCTTCTGCCCAAAGAATAAAGTTCAAATACTCCAATACAATTTACCATCCTTCTCTAATATGGCTTCTCAATAACCCTCCAACCTTATCTGTCATTCTCCTCCTTTTCAGAAATCCCCAAGTGTAATGAACTACTGTGTGGGATACTTCAGGGGCATGAGAGGACAAGGACAAGTTTCTTGGAACAGTTATAATTTGACATGTATCTAAAGCTACACTTCTTATTAAGTATCTGAGGGTGAAGAATAGGGATTTTTAAGGAAATTCATGCCAATGAACCCTAGCTATATGAATCAATGTAGATAATTACACATATATTTGATTTCTGCAGAGAATTCTGGGAAATCCTGAGAGGGACATTAGATAAAAAGAAGAAAAATCTATTAAAGAGAAAATTTCACTTTCACTAGGCTCCTTAACTTATGACAACACTTACACATGATTGGCCCAGAATTTAGGCTGCAGTGAAGCATTTCTAATGGCTCAATTCCAAGACTAATAGAGCCAAGCAGCTCCTTGAGAATGTGCTATGTCCTCCCATTTTTAAATCCCCAGATGCTGGCACATAATCAATGTTTAACTGAATGCTGAAAATCTGTTGTAGGGGTGGTGCCCATGTAACCTAAATTTTCCAGGATAATTATGATTTCAAATATTCTCCTCTATAAACCATGAGAATGTTCTCTGAATTACAATTTTTATGAAGACAGTAATGGAGGGGATCGAGTAAATAAGCACTGCAATGAAATTACAAGTACTAAAAGATGAAGTACAAAAAATATTTGAAAAATTGGAGACCAAGAAAACTCACCGTATATCATGAAAAAAAATGTATACCAACCCATGTTATATGTGTCTAGATATGTAACATAGAATGCATATAATATTTGGCATCTTTACATAAAAATAAATCATGTCACACAACATCGGCAAGGAAACCACTTTCCTGATTAGGACAGTATGAGTATCAGACTTGAAATAAAGAGTTAGGTAAGGATTACTTATTACTTTGTTTAGCCTTTCATTTTAGTTTTGGAAGTGTTTGTTGGATTTTTAATAATTCTTGGGACTTCATAAAGAAATTAATTGAGAAAACTGAAAATGTGAATGAATTACATTAAAAACTCTCTATATATTTTACCACAGAGTAAAGATAAATATAGTAACTTATAACAAACTTGACCATTTTAATAACCATGATGGGTATTGATAGACTCCCATATGCTCATTTATTCACACGTTTAACAAATATTGAGCATCTGCTTTGTATCAGGTACCATTATAGGTACTTGGAAACAGGAACCTAATGAACAAAATAAAGATTCTTGCCTTCAAGGAATTTATATTCACTGAAGAATATAGACAACAGTAGACTTGTACATTAAAAAATTATAAATTCTTGGGGAAAAAGCACTGGGCAAAGTTGGGAGTGGAGTGCTGAAAAGAGATAGTTAGAGGTTAAAATGTTAATAGAGGACTAGGATAGGTTTCATTTGGAAGAAATGATTTGAGCAACCACTAGAAAAATGTGAAAGAATTAAAGATACAGCCATGGGAAATGTGTTCCAGGCAGAGGGGGTAGCTAGAACAAACACTAGACTAGGAGGACTTTTTCATAGGTGTGATTTCACATTTGTATTTTGATTATTTTATTAACATCTCATTCTTTAATTGCCAAAGAGAATAAGGGCCATATATGCTTTGCTCCATTTTCTCTTCAAGGAGATAGCCGAAGGTTGCTGAGAAAATATGTTGAATAACTAAATAACCCAATTAACTTGAAAACATCTTCATTTGGTTTAACTAAGACAAAACTTCCTCAGTTCATGTATTCTAGATTTTATTTCTTCATTTACTTCTGGCTGATCCTGCTCTTTGTGTCCTACCCCATCACCAACCCACACTAATCTATAAAAGAATGATGGCTCCAAGTATCAGGGTATTTATTACTGACTCCAAAAAATCTTCAGCCTCTTTCTCTCCCTGATAAAATATAACTTGAAATACAAGAATGCTTTCAAACTTTCCAATATCATCTAATAAATGTCTGCTACAGATGACTTTTTCCCATGGGAATTCTTGCTGGTTCCTCCCAGCATGGCTGAGCAGATTCTGTTCTCTGCTTCGTACTCATTGACTGGCTGCCTGTGCTCTGCAGAATCAGTATTCTGCATTGTTGTGTGATAGACTGGGGGATATCCCACTTCTTTTTGGCAGTAATAGGAAGTTCAAGTTTGGCTATGAATTGAAAATGGATAACACACTGAGAAGAAATAAGGTCACCACTATTCTTCCTGTGTAATCACTATTAAATATTTTCTTTGCATGAATTATCTCAGGGCTTTTGCCGTTTAACTTGTTAGAACCTAATACCATAAAAGATACAAAGATGTAGAGTGCTGAATAAACTATGAAATCCACAGCACATACAAAAACCTGAGCAGCTGAGGATGAAAGGAACACAGAATTATATTCTAGTGGCTCAAATTTTTATGAAGTATGTTTTAAAATACTTCATTGTTTTACTACTCAAATATATACTAAGAAAATGAAGTAAAACAACACATGAAAAAATTTTCAGTGCAATAGAACAAAGGAATACTTTTTCTAGTGTCATGATTTATTCATAGTATTTCATACATAAAGCTATGATAGATATAAAGTTTGTGCAGCACTTATTATATTCTAGGAATGAATATATATATTTATATATTTATATTTATATGTTAAATATATTTATATATTATATATTTACACATTATTTATATATTTATATTGTATATTATATATTTATATATTTATATATATATATAAAATTACCTGTTCATATTAGTCACATAAGGAATGTAACCTAGTATTAGCTCCATTGGTTCACATTATGCCACACTTATGCATGAACTAATTATACTGAACTAAACCTTAAAGAAAAGGATCTGATCTCACCTGACAAATTTAATCTAAGAAATAGAGTAAGCTCTCAATGTATATGTTATGTTTTCTTTTGATATATATATATATTGTTCATATGCATATTCATTTATATATGTACATATTCATAATCTATTAGTTTGATCAAATGAAGTTTTTATCAGATTAGATCAGCCTATATTGCAACATTTATACTTGTCAGTTTATCATGTTAAGAGTATATTAAAAAAAAAAGAGTATATTCAAAATTAGCAGTGTATCTCAGTGGTGTAACACTTACCTGAAATGAGCAAAGCTGTAGGTTTGATCCTCAGCATCCAACCCCCCCCAAAAAAGAGTATATTAACAGAGGTATCCTCCATAACTTTTAATGTCATTTTTGCTGCTTACTAGTCCTATGTCTCTCTGAGTCTCACTTTCTAGATGAAGAATATTTCCTATTTATGATGATTAATTCTGTCTAGAAACTTGACTAAGCAATGATGCCTAATTGGTCAAACACAGGTCCAGATGTTTCTGTGAAGTACTTTTTAAATATGATTAACATTTTAATTGGAAGACTGGGTAAAGCACTACTGTGGCCTTTAATCCTAATTTATCTATTTCCTCCTCGGATTAAGTAAAGCAGGCTCCCACATGTGTCTGTGAGGGTCATGGAGGCATGACCTTAGGTAATATACATATGATCCCTAGAACATTCCTATATACTGTTTCCCTGCTCTGCTTCCTGGTCACCAGGATCTGAGTAGCTTTACTCTGCCACACATTTCCATCATGATATTTCTGCCTTGGAGCCAGGAGTGAATGCCCTGAAACATGAGCAAAACCAAAACTCTCTTCCTTTAAATTGGGGGTGTCAGGTATTGTTTCCTAGTGATGTGAAAGCTGACTGATGCAAGTACTCTTCATGGTATGGATGGTCCTCATATAATCAATATTGTCTTACAAGACTGAGATCCACAGAGAAGGAAGGAATTTGGAATTTGGACTGTCTTTCAACTCAAGACTGCAATATCATCTCTTCATTGGGCACCCAGCTTGCATCTATCTATCTATCTATCTATCTACCTATCTATCTATCTATATCTTATTGTTCTCTTTTTCAGAAGAACCATAATACAGTTATTCTTATGGGAATGTTGTGAAAAGTTTTGCTTTGCAATCTACTTTGATATCAAATAGCCACTTTACTTTTCTTGTGATTGGTGTTAGTGTATTTCCCATCCATTTACCTTACATCATCTGTGTGTTTTTATATTTGAAATATATTATATTTGGACAATGTTTACTTAAGCCTTATTTTTTGCCTAATCCTCAATTTTTATTCGCAATTGAGTGTCTAAAGCATTCCTTTGTTCAGCTCCATGTTTTCATATTTCCATGGTATCATCTTCCATCACTTCAAGGACTTTCACGTTTTTGTAATATGAATGACTTTATTTACTTTTGTATTTGAAAGATCATTTTAATAGGTACAGAATCCTTGGTAGGTGGTCTTCTGCCAAAACATTAGACATTATCCAATGTCTTCTCACATGCAGTGTGGCAGTGAAAAATCTGGCATTATCTTCCCATGTTGCACCATACAAAACAAACCTTTTTCTGTCCACTTTTAAGATCTCTTTATCACTGGTTTTAAGAGATTTGTTTATTATGTGTTTTGGTGTAATTTTCTTCGTGTTTCTTGTTCTTGGGCTTAGAGTTTCTTGGGCCTTTAGGTTTATCTAATATGGAAACTTTCTACCATTATTTCTTCAAATACTGTTCTACTTCTCTCCTTTCAGGAACCCCAATTACATACATTAGATCACTTGAAATAGCTCCACAGTCGACTGATGTTCTTATTATTATTATGCTCATTATTATTATTACTACTACTATTTCTTTTACCCTACATCTATGTCTTCAAATTCACTAGTCTTTTCATCTACAATATCTAATTTCTCAATTAATCCTGTACTTAGCATCTCAGACATTTTAGAGAAATTGAATTTAAATATTTTTAAAATATCTTTCCTATCTAGTTTTAGTATTTAACCTTTCTTCCAGCTTTTTGAACATATATTTATAACTTTTCATGCTATTGTCTGTTAATTCTAATACATATATCAGTTCTGAGTCTATTTGTAAGTATTGATTTTTCTTAGTATGCAATGAATTTTCCTGCTAGGCATTTGAATGTCCAGTAATGTCTTTGTTGAATGACAGACAGTGAGATTCGTCTCATCTGGCACCAGATATTTTTAATGTCAATAAATCTTCATGAATTTTGTTCCAGGGTGCACTTAGAAACCAGTTGATCCACTGGGACACTGATTTTAAGATTTGCTGGGCAAAACCAAAGCAGCATGCAGTCTAGGGCAAATTACTCCTCGCTACTGAGGCAATGCTTCCAGGTCTCACGAGTTACAAGAATTTCTCGCTTGGCTATTGGGAATTGGCACTCTTGTTGGACCTTCATGACTACCAGCTATGATTCTCTTTAATTTTCCTAAGTTCCCCATCCCCCTGTACCCATGGTCTAAATAGTTTCCTTCATACGCATGTGTTGATCATCACTGTGTAGAATGTTCAACGTGGGATCTCTACATAGCTCAGAATGCTCAAAGCAGCTCCCTTTGCTCTGATGCTCTGTCTATAAACTCTCTACCTTGTGCACACTATTCTCATCTCTACCTTCTCAGTGCAAGAAGCCTCCTGGATATCCCTGTATTTCTGTCTCCCTGTACCACGATATGAAAATTCTATCAGTCAGCTAAGGAAATGACAGGGTTCACAATCTCTGAAGGCAATCTCTTCTGCAATTACTTTTTGTACACTTTTGTGACAAATGCTCATATGTTTTGTCTGATTTTTGTTTTTTTCATCCATCTTGGCCAGAAGTCCAACGTTGTGGAAAATCTAAGGCAGTGCAAAGCGCTTGGAAAGAAACTAATGAATGTTACTTACTATTATGATCACAGAACCATTTAGACTGTACTTTTGTGCAAATTTTATCACTGTATGGACTAACTTTTAGAACTACAACGAAAGCGTGAAACAATGAAAATATTAACAGCCAATAATAATTGAGTACTAAGTACTTTAAGTTAATTGTCCATTTAATTTCAACTCAACACTATAAAGTAAGGTAATATTTGCATTTTATATATGGGGAATCGGAGGATCAAAGAGATTAAATAAATTGCTCAAGGTTAAGTAGCTTCTAAATAGTAGAGAGTGAACACGGCCAAGGTCTGTCCAACCCCAAAGCTAAGGCTTTTAACTTTCATACATCACTTCCAAACTGCTCCTAAGTAATTGTGAAAAACAACCTAGCTTCATAGACACAGACTTTGGAAATGAACTTAACAAAACTGTGTTTTAGCATTCTCAGAGTTTTTTCCAACTCCTACTATCAGAAAATCATTTCCACAGATATGTTATGAAAATGTGAATTGTAGCATGATATTCTTAAGCCTGAAATCCTGCTACATGGAGCAATATAAATTTAATGATGATGTCTGTTCTCCTCAGAAAAAAGCAGATTCACTGAGAAGACTGTTAGCATGACAATGGATAACATGAAGTTTAGCTTTCATAGGCCAAAACATAAAGATAATAAAAATTGCAGTTAATCGCAACATAACAAATAAGAGGAAGGGGCAAGGACCTTGAGTGTAATCACTGTGACAAATAACTCATCAGATATTTTTCTGATTGATATGGCAGCTATTATAAATGCTCATTGTTTCCATTGATATACCATACAAAACATTTCTATGAAGTTATCTAAGCTCAATACCAGAATACCACTATCATACTAATTATTTTAATACAATTTAAAAATTAAAAATTCCTTGTAATTAAACTGTTCTATTGACTAAATATAAATAAATAAGCCATGTATGTAGTTAAAAATGCAATAATAAAGAAAAGCCCCCAAAATGAAATATTCCTTCTCTGTTCAACCCCTTCAAAAACCTCTCTATCTTTTCAGTTTTCCCTGTATAGGTAATTATGATTAATTTTCTCTCAATTTCTGAAAAAATAGACACATTGACATAGATATAAAGAAACTTCATTTTCACAATTCTATTGAAGGGGCCAGGGATGTACCTCAGTGGCATCGCACCTGCCTGGCAAGTGCAAGGTAGGGAGGGTTGGAGGGATGGAAAGGAGGGAAGGGGAATGAACAAAAACAAGAACCAGGACAGATTGTGTACAGGTACAAATTCCCAATGATAAATACGATCATATTGTATACCTAAAATGTACCAATGAAAATAATGAATAAAAAAATAAAATTCTATTGAAAATACAATTATTATTTTAAAGCCATTTTAAGAAATTATACCACCATACCCCTTCTGATTTCTATCACTAATTCAATCTATATCAATTATTTTCCATGGTAATATTTCCAAAATATTCACAGAGAATATAACAGCCCAAGAAGTGAAGTATTTATGCTTATTTCAAAATTTCAACTTTACTGGTGAATGTGAGAAAATCGAGGGTGTACATAGCTCAGAGGTAATTACTGCAGTTCAGACCTACTAAGAAAATACGGGAAAGTTCTACAATAATCTAATGGGTTGTCCAAATTACCTGAAAAAATTGCAGTACCGTCTTATGTTTGGTAAAACTATAGTTAAACTGTGAAGACATGATATCTTTGATCTTTTCTCCTATTCTTTGTATTTGCTTACTAGTTTTTGATTTGCTGTTTGCAATAAGTCGGTCTTGTTTATGGTTTGTTTGGGACTTTGCATTCTTTTAATTGTTTTCCTTTATGTGATATTCAATTAATCAACTTTAACATTAAATGACATCATAATGAGATACGATTGTATACTTGGTAATTACGTCCTCTTTAGATATTATCTTGATTTTCGCAGGATTTGAATTTAGTTGATCACTAACCTGAAACTTTTGACCCACTGGACTAATTCTAACTTTTGCAAAAAAAAAAAGTGGGAGGAGAACTCTAATAAAATCTGGAGTCTATCCTTTTTATTTTTTTTTTGGTACCGGGGATCAAACTTGGGATTTTGCACTTACGAGGCAGGCGCCAGAACCACTGAGCTAAATCCCCGGCCCTGGAACCTATTTTTAATTGCCAATATTTCACACTAATCATTCTTTCTTTTGAAAAAAAAACAAGAGATTTGTGGAGAAAATTAAAAGATGGGAGAAAATTGAGGGAATTGTTTCCTCCTTCCTTAAGAATAAAATTACAAAGACATACAAACTCATTCCTGGTATTATTTGAAGTCTATAACTGATTAAGGAATATAATTTTGAAAATCTTTAATTCTTATACTTATTTCCACTTTTCTCTGTAACACCTGGAAGTTATCAGAGTTAGAATATTAAACAGTAAGTACCTGTTTAGGTGTTTAAAAGGACTTAGTGATACTGTTTTCCTAGATAGTTATCTAACCCAGGTGATTGTCTGGCTTCAAATCCTGAACTTCTAGTTGAGGATTTGTCTTTGAAAAAGTTGTTTAGTTCTTCTAAGTTTTAATTTCCTCTAGTGTAACATAAAAGGAATAAAACTTTCCTCACACACCTATTATGAGAACTAAATGAGAAGAATGTGCAGGTCAGCACTGAGTAAAAAAGAAAGACTGAAACTTAATATTTATTGGATTACCTATTATATATATATATATATATATGTGTGTATGTGTGTGTGTGTGTATACGTATGTGTATTATATTAACTATTGCCAGATATTACTCATACATCTTCCATGTATCATTCCTAATTCCCACATGCAGTAGGTATGAGGCTTTCATCTCAAAGATTAGTAACAAAAACTCAAAATGGATAAATGACTAAGAGCACACATTTAGCAATTGGTGTACTTAGGATTCAAACCAGATCTTTCTATCTGGAAACATTGTCTTCTCATTATACTATAGTGCCTTCCAAACAGTGCTAACCTGCTGTAAATGTGGATCTATTTCCTAATAGATGATAGTACTAAACCACATACAGTTATTTGTGAATGTTTTTTTAAAAAGATTAAAGCCTATAAAGGCTTTAGATCAGTACTTGATACATAAAAAGGTTGCATCATCATCATCATCATCATCATCATCATCATCATCATCATCACAGTGCACCATTTTGCTTCCTAAAATCCTTCTGGAGTGTGAAATTTGGTCTTCCATATTTATATTGATCTGTCTTGGCCAAGTTTTCTTTATGAAATACATCAAAGTTGATCACTTGGCCTAGAGGAAATTCTCATTCTATATTTATACTATGCAACATACCATAAATAAAATAAAATGTATAATGTCGACTTCAGTATTTTATTAACATTTTCCAAAATATACACATATCCCAGATTACTATATCAAGTGAACCAAGCAAGCCCAAAGGGAAGAAGTCACTTTTGTCTCTACAGATTAATGTGAAAATGTGACAATAAAAAGTTCATACTATAATTACTATACAGTATATCCAAATTTATTAAGACTGTTTAGTAAAAGTATCAGCTCCTTCTTAAAGAAATTACAATGCATCTCAGAACATCTATCTGATTGCTTCTAGATTCATTTGATCTAGATCAGTTTTGCTGGAGGCAGCTTTACCCCCCAGGAGAATTTGGCAATCCCTGGAGAAATGTTTGGTTGCCATTACTGGGCAGGTGGGGTGTGCTGCTGGCATGTAGTGAGTAGAGGCCAGAGATTCTGAGAAACAACCTACTGTACACAAGACAGCCCCACGGCAAAGAGCAAACTAGTCAAACATGTCAAATGTTCTGAGACTGAAAATTTTTGTTCCAGTTAATTTTTCTCAACCCAAGTTTAACTTTAGAAGTATCTGGGCAATGTTTTAAAATGCCAGTGCTTGGGTACTCCTAGACCCAGAAACTCAAATTTAGGTAGTCTGGATAGGTTAGGGGATATATATATATATATCATCCCAGGTGATCCTAATGTGTTATGTAACCAAGACTATGAAACACTGATTTAGAAAAATCTAAGTAGTTTTAATAAAGATATGGAAGAGATGGTTACAATAAGAGAAAAACCTTACTGGGATTTTGCCTAAAGGACTCTTCTACTAGAGATGCCATTGTAATTCAGTTTTTGTTGTAGTATTTTTTGAAACAATGCTCAATCGGACTGATAGGAATAAATCTCATTTAAATTAGTCAAACTCAGAAAAAATAAAAGCTAGAAACTAGATCTCACTCCCATACAAAATACCCAAGTGCTGCCAACAACAAATTACTTTTACCCACATTTTCCCTGTAACAGCCACAAGGCTTTTTATTCTCCCTTTAAAATGTATTTCACCTCACTTCACTCGGATTTACATTATTGCTCTCCTTCCTGAAAATCCATCCTATCCTTGGCTCCTAGATCCTATACCCACAGTGTAATTATCCCCTATTCATCTCAGAAACCAACCTCTTCCAAATAACCTTTCTCAGGGGATCCCAAACCAAAATGCAGAAGGATGCAGGTCCCTGTTAAATATCAGTGGCTCAGAATCCCTGAAGAATCTTGTCTTTGTACCCAAAGAAGCTTATTAAATCACCATAGTTACTGATTAATGGAAAGCAAATACGTGTGGAGAAAGAGGTTATTTAATTTTGATAATTTAAATTTCTCCACACAAATTCACTTAGAAATTTCACTAGGCTGAGGGAAAAATTTAAAAATATCTTCCGGATGATGATTTCAGGCACATTTTCAGCAGGCTGATGATTGTAAATGTTGTATGATAAGTGTACAGATCCCTCCCGCCTTTCAATAACAGCTTCACTGTGGGCTGCTGGAAGTCCATTTTCTGCCAGAGGAAGAAGGTTATTTTAAGCTATTTGACAAAATGGTTTTAACTCTCAGGAATAAAGAAAGCTGCTTTAATGAGTATCAGCTGTAGATTTTATTTCCTTCTCATGTCACATGCTTCTGCAGGGTAAATAGAAAACTCCAACACTATATAGAATTTAGATGGTTTCTGTTTTTAAAAAATGCCAAATGTAAATAGGAGAAACAACATAGTTACGTATTCCAAACTCTGTTGGTTGCCATGCAGCAAAGGTAATCTCAGTAACACATATTGTGGAGAAAATAGCACTAACAGAAATGTGATTTGCAGCATGAAAATATAGAATACCAGTGCCCAAGAAAATTGAAGGAGTTATGAGAATAAGAAAAAAACTAAGAGTAAATAAACACCCATACTTATGAATCACAATGGAACCATCCTTTTATTAGCAATTTTATCTCTCAACTCCCTGTGTTGAGTAAGCCTGAAAGCTATTACTTTAAATGAAAGGTCTTTTCAGTAAAAGGCCAGAGTCAATATTTTAAACTTCATGGGCCAGACCATCCTAGTTGGAACAACTGGGCTCTGCTGCTATGATGTTAAAGCAGCCATAGACAACACATACAGAAATGGTCTTGAATGTATTCCAATAAAACTTTGAATGAGTTCCAGTAAAACTTTATGGACACTGAATTTTGAACTTCATGCAATTTTCAGGTCATGAAATATTATTCTTCTTTGATTTTTCTCACCCTTTTAAACTCTTCAAATCATTCTTAGCCTCCAACCCATACAAAAAAAAAAGAAGTGATGGATTCAATTTGTCCCATAGGCCCTAGCTTGCTGATCCCTGCTTTATAGTATTTCTTTTTCATCATTGAGTTTTTGAAATTTTTATTAAACATTACTTGTTGGAAAGAATGTGTGAGACTTCCATTTTCTTGCAATATGGTATTACACAGAGGTGGTAAAAACGTTTTGATGCTAACACCTAAAAATGCTCACTAAAATTTAAAAGGGGCAAGGTAAAGAGAAGAAATGTTCTAAAAACTTGAATGAGCCCACAAGAAAATGAGGACACCTGGGGAAGTTAGGAACCCTGTGAGAACCTAAGGAGAAAGCAAGCACCAAAGTCACCTCAGGAATACCCTGCAAAAAAACACAGATCCTTCAGTGTCTAAAACTTTAAAATACAAGTGATACTGGATACAGTGCTATAGGCCTGCACACAATAGAAACCTGGACCAACTCACACAATGTTTACCACAAGGGTTAGACCTTCCAGAAAAGGGAGAACTAGAAAAGAGAAAGTCAGTAGGAAAGATTAACATTCAAGGCCTGTGTCTATAAAGAAACTAATAAACAAAACTTTTCTTTAAGACTTTGTAGGCACCAGCCTACTGATAGGTAGGCTTGGTGATTAAATATAGGCTATACAATAGTTCCAAAAATTACAGACTAATTATTGCAATTTCCAAGACTAATTGAGGTAACTGGGACAATCTTTCCTGGAAGAAGGGCCTATATTTCAAGTACATAGAATTCTCATGCATAGAATTTCAACACGTGACTGAAATAATAATAATTTATCACAAAAAATTACTCCTAAAAATACACAAAGAAACAAATCACAATTAGCAAGAGGAGTAAAAATAAATAGTAGAAACAATACAGAAAGAATTCTGATCTAGAAATTGTCAGATCATTAAAGATAAGTTATTAGGTGTAAAGAAGAGAGAAGAAATTGAAAACAAAACTAGTTAGTGGGAAAACTCTCAATGACCAGGTTATAAAAAAAGTAGAATAAAAGAATTTTAGGAAATAAAAATGTTAATAAATGGAAATTTAAAACTCAATGAAAAGTTAAACAGAAGACTAGACACAGGCAAATAGAGACATATTATATACTGTAGTAAAGCAGATTTAAAGAAATTATCCAGAATGTAGAATAGACAAAAAAGTATCAATGTGTGATTAAGTAAACAGAGGAAAGAGAGATAGCAAATTATATTAGAAATCTAACCAAAATTTCCAGGATGCCTAGAAAATGGTATCTAGATTGCCTATGGATCCAAGAGATATCAGAAGGTATTTAGCAGAATTATTGAATGATATAACTCATAGATCAAGTAAGCCCAATAAATATAAAAAACATATTTTTAAAATTTTCCAAATGGATAAAAAGTGAACTCCCATAATAAGAAGATATAAAACAATCAAAAACAAAATATAGATAGGATCTGGTATCCAAATGGAGGGGTTGGCCCTAGATTAAGAGTTTCAGAACATTCAACTCTAGTACTACTCTAGTACTAGAGGAGAAAGCCAAGTATATTAGCATAAATACTGATGAATGGCTTGACATGGAATTTGTAGAAGTTCTTTTTTAAGAATCACTTTGTGTACAAAATAGGAAGAAGAGCCATCAATTAAGAGCAAGCTGGAAATTTCTGGAAGGATTTGGGAGTTTGAGAAGTAAAATAATTGTTAGAAGAGTTGAAGAGGGCCAGGGATTAAGCTTAGTGGTGCCAAGCCTGCCTGGCAAGTGCCAGGTCCTAAGTTCGATCCCTGGTATCAAAATAAATAAATAAATAAAAATAAGTAAAAGAATGAAATAGGAAAATATATTATGACTAAGAACAGCATTAGTAACCTTCATGAGCTTTGTGGGCATGAATTATAAGTAAGACTATTCAACTTCAGAAGCACAAGAAAGAAGTAGGAAGATAGTTGTATTTAACTAGGGCTGGTGTCTAGCAATGTGAATAAAATAAACTCAAATAAAAACAAGGAAGACAAAGCTGTGGGCAATAGAATTATTATAATGATTTCACTAGTCTTTTTGTTTAAATATTAAGTGTTCCCCCAAAGAATCACTTGTTGGGGACTTGATATCCAATGCAGCAATGTTCAAAAATGGGGCCTAGAGAAATAATTCCATCAGGGCTCTGACCTCATCAGTGGAGCAATCTATTGATTAGTTCATAATTGAATGGACTATTAGGAGTGAGGGCCCAGTGAGAGGAAGTAGGCCACTAGGGGTATAATCTGGAAGGGTATAATCTTGTCTCCAGCCCTCATCTTCTCTTACTCTCACTCTTTATATCTCTCTCTGCTCCCGAGCTGCCATAAAGTAAGCAGCTTTCCTCTACCACATGCTTCCCTATAATGCTTCTTCCTTAGAGGCAGATAATTCTGGACTGAAACCTCTGAAACCGTGGGCCAAAATAAATCTTGCCTCCTCTGAGTTGTTTTTCTTCAGTATTTAACCCTGTGACAAAAAACTCACTATCTCAGCTAGATAAAGAGAAAAATGAGATCATGAAGTGGGTGAGGGACAATTAAAATATGGCACACAAAATAAATTATATGTACACATTGAATGCTATGATTGAAATCAGAATAATAGAGTAAATTACTTGGGAATACAGAGGGCAGAGTGCAGAGACCACTTGTTTGAAAGAGTTTATGGAGGGCTTGTATTTACTGGTAGTAACAAAGACTTTCCAGGAGAAAACCATAGAAGTGATGGGCTAAGAGCAACTTTCCTCAAGGGAAAACTTCAAGGAACTGAAAGTCAATAACATTGGAAGAATTTTCTGTGAGGTACTGAAATCAACAAGAATTAAGATGGAAATTATTGAAAAGAAGGACAATAAACTAAGAGCTAATATTTTCTAGAACCATGTGATAATGAAATAAGGGAAATTAGATGACTACCACATGATGAGATAGATGATAATACTTTCGTATCTGAATTTCAGTGAGGAGAAACAGGCAACAATCTGTATGTATCAGTGAAGGCTAACCTATGGATTGTAAGATGGTTCGCATGACAAGAAAAACTTTCTCCAGACACTGAAAATGCCTCTGAGGATTATCTCAAGTGATAATCATTGGTCCACAGAAAAACCTCATACTAAGTTCTCCAATCTCATTACATCCATTCTTCTCCCCACTTTTTTTTTCATAGATTTCCTATCTGCCATTCACTTCCACCATGCACCTACTTACTAGTGTTTAAATACCTAGGCTTTCTCTTGCCTCAAAGTCTGTGCATTCTGTTTCTCCTACCTAAAGCACCCTTTTCCTAGATGTTTTTACAGCTACTGCATTCTGTCCTTGTGTCTGTTCAAAAATCAACTTTTAATGATGCCTGATGTTTTAAACTACAACAGCAAGCTCTTCCTTTTTCCTACCTTTATTTACCAACCTATCAGCTTTCAGCTTCCAACAGTTTATGAAATTTGCTTATTTTTAAAATAGGCTTTCTCCTTGTGCTAGAATGTTAGTACAACAAAAGCAGGGATTGTTTCCATGAATATCCCTAAAGCCAGTAACTGTGTCTGGCCCATGGTAGAGTGTAAAGGAGATCTGCATTACTTTATTCACCTGGCTAAGGTAGATTTCCTGGTTTCTTATTTATTTTCACTCCTTTGATTCTCTATACTTTTGGAGGAAGTTGTTAAATGCAGTCCACACTATTAGGGATGGGTTAGGAAGGGAGAAAAAATAATTTTTATCTTTTGAAGGTGAGGTATCTACATAAATTATCAGGTATTCTGTGAGAAAATGTTGTCTTTTTCCCATTTATTTATTTCAATCATTTCTATCAGTTTGAGCTCATATAGATGCATTTTATACTTTCAGTTTTCATCTAATACTACACCAATGAGTTTGCTGCACAAAGTGTTCCAGCTTTGTCCAATAGAAGCTCTTTCAGTTTGGTCCCTGCAATGAATTGAATTTTTGTTCAATCAAGATTAATATGCTGAAATCCTAACCCCTGATGCAATACCATTAGAAGATGGGGTTTGAGGGAAGTAATTATGTCATGAAAGAGGAATTCCCTTATGAATGAGTTCCCTTATGTTTTATAACCAGAGAGTATTCCCTTTTGTTTTAGACACAGAGGACTCTTTCAACTCTCGCCATGTGAGAACACAAAAAGAAAATATTTGCCTATAAACCCAGAAGCAGCTCCACCAGACAATGAATCTTTTGGCACATTTGTCTTAAAAGTTCAACTTCCAAAACTAGAGGAAATAGCTGTTGTTTAAGCCACCCATTCTATGGTATTCAACTAGAACAGCTGTCTTGTTGACAGAGATAGGTCGTGTGTCCTGTTGACATTTCTCCATCCTTTTGTGTCTTCAGCACTTCCCTCCTCTCCAGTGCCCTAAGACGCTCCAACTTCATGTTGCATTTTCATTGACCATCCATAGAGCTAACTATATTTTTAAGTGTAGTGAAAGAATTTAGGATGTCTCACTCAATAATTGGGACAAAAAATGGTAAGAATATAGAAGATGTGAATGGGAAAATAAGCTTGACATATCTATGAGGAACATCACATCCAACAATTTTAGCCTTCAGATCTTTGCAAGTATAAAAATAATTTACAAAAGGGGCTATGGATTTAGCTCAGTGGTTCCACCACCTGCTTCGCAAGAGTAAGGCCCTGAGTTCAATCTCCAGTACAAAAAAACACCAAAAACAACAACAACAACAACCACATAATTTACAAAAGTTGACCAACTACTGAGCCACAAATAAGGTCTCAACAAAATTCAGATGACTGTATCAGACAGACCAAATTTACTGAATATAGGTTAGAAAATTAGTTATAAATGTATGACTTGCCAATCCTACATAGTCATGGAAATTTAAAAGTATTCCTTTAAATGACTCATAGGTCAAAGAAAAAAATCATGTTGGAAATATGAAAACATAATTGAACAATAATGAAAATACGACATATTACAAATAAAGCTTAATAATAAAGCTAAAGTAATATTTCAAAGTAAGTATAGAGGCCTTGATAATTTTAATTAGAAAAAAATCTCAAAGTTAACAATCTAAATATAGTAAAACATTTAGAAAATAGCATCAGAATAAAGCCAAAGAAGCTAGAACAAAAAGTAATGAATTAATAACCAAATTTGGAATAAAGAGATCATCCATCAAAATGTTGGTTTTTGGAGATAAGAAAAACAAAAAAAAGTAAAATTAATCAGTGAAAATGAAAATGAGAGCATGTCAGAAAAAACACAGTGAAAATATTATGAATGAAAAAGGTGATGTGCCAACTGTAGCAGAGACTAAAATGATAAGAAAAACATTGCAAATAATTATGTTTGAAAAATATAGGCAGAATGGATAATTCATCTATATATCTTACCAAAACTGATTTGAGATGAAATAGATCATTGTAACAGTCCTGTAACCAATAAGGAGATTGAACCAGTTAACATATTTCTAGTGGGAAAACAAGAAGTTCAGATGTAAAGTCAGGTGACTTCTGGTAAACACTTAAATACAAATATCTGATCTTCCACAAACTATTCCAGAGATTAGAAAGACATAAACAACACTCTAATTCACATTTTTGGAGGGGTACTTGGAATTGAACCCAGGTTGTTCAGATTAAGTTACAACCCCAACCCTTTTTGTTTTAGTTTGAGACAGATTTTCACTAAGTGCATAATTTGCCCAGGCTGGGCTTAGCTTGCAGTTATCCTTCCTCATGCTCCTAGAATGTAAGGATCATAGGCATACACCATTACACCCTACTCCAACTCACTTTAAGAGGCTAATATAAGCCTGATATCAAAATCTAATAAAGACAGAACCAAACAATAAAATAACATTTTCATCATGAACATATATAAAATTTTTTAATTTAGTAAACTGAATAAAATAATGCTTTAAAAAAAGATAATTGATTCTGACCAAATTGGTTTATCTCAGGCCTAAAAGCTAGTTTAATATTAGAAATCGAATAATACAATGGACTATGAGTAGATTAAAGCAGAAAATCACATGATCATCTCAATAGATGAGAAAATTATTTTTTAGAAAATCCATTATCCTTTCATAATATTAAAAACCCAAGAGATAAGGCTATAAATAATATTCTTTAACTTTTTCCAGCATACTTATCAAAAACCTTCCACAAACATCATACAAAATTGCAAAATGTTTAAAGAATTCCTTGTACTATAAAACTAGAAATCAGATCTATTCTAACTCATTGTAGCATTGTATGAAAAATTCTGCAGTCCATGATTTAGAAGGAGACAAATGAGGTCATAAGGATGGGAAAATAATAATCCAAATTGACAGTATTTGAAAATACTATAATTGGCCTTGTATAAAACCTAAAGAGAATTGACAATTTTTTGAAAAACCTGAGATATTTTAACAATGTTGCTGTATGTCAAATCAATACACAAAAAAATCAATTGCATCTCTGAACGCCAACAATAGTTTTGAAATATAGCTTTAAAAATATAACCACTTATTGAAGCAACAAAAACATAAGGTCCCAAGCAATAAATCTAACAAAATATGTGCAGAAACCTTATAGATGGAACTATAAAACTTAGTTAAATGCTCTGGAAAACAATCCAAGTAGAATAATAAACTGTTCTTAAATAAAAGTACTCAAAATCATAAAGATGTTAATTCCTACAAATTGATCTATAGATTCAATGAATTTGCATTTACAATTCCCACAGGATTTTTTTTCCTCATGGAATTTGGCAGACTGTGCCTATAATTTGTATGAGAGAGCAAGAAGTCAAAATTATACCAAATAGTCTTATAGAACAAAACAAGGTTGGAGGAATTGCCTTACAGATCCCTAATATTTTATTATAAAGCTATAGTTACTAAAGTGTGATGTTTTGGCAGGGACAGAGGAAAATAAATTGATGGAATAACAAGCCTACACAGATCTATACACGTATGGAAACTGATTTATTATAGAGATAGTATTGCAGAACAGCTGGAAAAGGACAGATTAATAGTCTAGAACAATTGCTTTTCCACATTAAAAACAAAAAAGAAATTTGACCTCTAAGGCACACTATATATAAAAAAATCAATTCCTAAAGCATTAAAATAAATGTGAAAAGCAAACTCATAAAATGTTTAGAAAACACAGAATATTTTTGGGGAGGGTACCGGGGATCAAACTCGGGACCTTGCGCTTGCAAGGCAGGCGCCGGAACCACTGAGCTAAATCCCCGGCCCCACAGAATATTTTTATAAAGGTAAGATAGGAGATATTTCATAAAACAGTGAAAAATCAAACTGTAGGAAATATTGATAACTGATCATATTAAAATCAAATTATGAGTTTTAAAAATAGAAAATAGATGTATACAATGCATGTAAGTATGAAAGAATTAGTAGGCATAGAATAGAAAGATCTCTAAATCATGAAAAAGATAAACTAGTGAAGGACAGGTATTTCATAGAAAAGCAAATGGCTAATAATCATAGGAGAAAATGCTCTGATTGATTAGTAATAATAAAATGAAAACTAAAATCACAATTCTCAGCTTCATATTTCATACAATCCTTGGTATGATGAAGTTCACAAGAGCTTATTTTTAAAATCATTCCAATAACAAGATAAAGAACTGATTAGAATAATATGAAATCTATAGTTTCAGATTATTGCTACTATAAGAAAGAAATAAGGAATAACTAAGCTCTTAAAGTGATATTAATGAGAAGAAAAGGAGTGATCACTCCAGTGAATGATATTAAAGGAAGATCTTATCTACCTAATTCATCATTTACCTCTCATGGCTAGCATTAAAACAGACATTTAACACATATTTGCTAAAATAATAAATAAATTTTATGATTGATAAAATGAGAAATGAAGTATACAAAGGAATATATAATGATTGCTAAATTGTTTTTCATTTTATTCATTTTATAGGTATAAAATTGTGTTTCCACATATTTTGTTTTTATGTTTATACCTGGATAAATCAAGAGGTTAAACTCTCTTCCATACGTTTCATAGCTAATGAGGTGGAAATCTTCCACATGTGTATTTATAACTGTGCCTCTCTTTTATTAATTATTTCTTGGTATCTTTTGCCAATTATTCTATGAACTTTAAATATTTGCTAGGATAATTTAATGTAAATCCTTTGGCTCTCATTTTACATAAACATTTCGGTCTTCCAAATTTTGTTGATTTCTATTTTGCTCGGTTTATCTTAGTCTTAATTGCCTAACTGTTTGAAATGTTTATGTAGTTGAATCTGAATGTATTTTTCCAAATAGCATGTAGGAAAGTGGCAACTCTCTAAAAATTTAATAAGGCTACTCAACTCTAATCAAAACTTGGTAAGTTATAGTCTAGATTTTCTTTGGCCTTTATATTTATTTCATCTGTCTACTTACATATATACCTACCTTTACCATATAAAGTATGAGTTCAAATTATTTTTTCCAGGTTCCTCAAATTTTCCTAATTCCCTTATATTGTCACATGAAATTATTTTATGAATCAAGGTTATTTCCTGAATTTTCAATTACTACATTAATGCACACCTCTACTGTTGAAATTAATTAAAGTTTTCTAATACATTATCTGACATTTGCTTTCTGTTCTCTCTTTTTGCTGACACTTCTTCCATTTTACACACTAAAATCCATTATTCCTTAACATACTCCCTCACCAGTCTGGTTCTTCCATTACATTTTCGTCCATTCCCATGGCATCTACTGGCAATCACAACTTGATGACACCTCCAGGGAAATCAGAAGTCCAAATTTTTCCCAGAAATTCTTATCCATAGACAACGGGGCCTTTATCCAAAAGAGTCTCAGGAGTAACGTGCCCAAAAGCAACACATTCACTTTTCCTTTTTCTGTAAATGTGCTTTTTCTCCCACATTCCTCATTCTGTGGATAGTAGCAAGTTTTTCTCAGTTACTTGAGAGTAAATAAAAACTGGGAGGACACTCATCCTTTTTCATTATAAATATCCAGGCCATCACAAAAATTTATCTTTTTCTCTAAATGCCTTTCAGTTCTGAAAAAAAATAAAGTAAAAATAAAAACATGCTAACCATTGCAAAGTATTGCAATGAATCCTCATAGAAGTTTATGATATGGACATTAATTGTTCTTGTTTCATAAATGAGGAAATGACTAAAAGAATATGTCAGTTATGGCAAACATTAACTTGAGGTTAGTAAGACATTTAATGGGAAAACACTCATGAGGAAAAACAGGATGGGAGCCAGAGAAATCCAAGGAAAGTATCAGACCAAGATGCAAGTCTGACTTCTATGAAAAAGGTGGATAAGAAAGGATGGTTGAACAGGAAGATCTCAGTGCAGTTCTAGGAAAGTTTTATAACATAGATGGGAAGTCCGCAACCTAAATCCACTCTCCCAAGGGTCCTGCCTATCCAAGGGAATTGCCTGCTTTAGTGTCCCCACCATGTTCAGCCACGGGTCAGAGATAGTACAGGGAATGTGCTCTCAGAGAAATACAGCAAAGGATTTTGGAACACATTAGCTGGGCTTTGCTACTCCCTCAAGTCAAAGACCTGAGAAGCACATTCACACAGCCTTGTAAAACAATGTAAGCATTTCAGATGCCCATTTTCAGATTGGGTCTTTAAATTTGGGAGGTCTGATTTTTTTAAGTTCTTTATAGATTCGAGATAGTAGACCTTTGTCTGAGGAAGAGCAGGTGAAGATTTTTTCCCACATTGTGGGTTTTCTCTTCACACTGCTGGTGGTTTCTCTTGCTGTGAAGAAGCTTTTTAATAAGAAGAGATCCCACTTGTTGATTGTTTGTGCTAGTTCATGGGCAACTGAGGTTTTGTTCATAAAATCTTTTCCTACACCAATGTCTTCAAAAATGGGCATCTGAAATGAACAGACATTTCTCAGACAAAGAAGTAGAAATGGCAAAGAAACATATGAAAAATGTTCAACATCACTGGTCATTTGAGAGATGCAAAGGAAAACAATGCTGAGATTCTATCTCACCCCAGAAAGAATGCTACTATCAAGAAATCATCCAATAACAAATGCCGGCGGGGCTGTGGGGATAGAGGAACCCTGCTCGACTGCTGGTGGGAGTGCACACTGGTTCAAACACTGGAAATCAGTATGGACATACCTCAAAGAACTAGGACTAGAGGTCCCATTTGACCCAACTATTTCCCTGCTGGATATCTTCCCCAAAGAATTAAAAGAATCATACCACAGTGGTATATGTGCTCCCATGTTCATAGCAGCACAATTTGTAATAGCTAAAACTTGGAAGCAGCCCAATTGCCCATCAACTGGAGACTGGATAAAGAAAATGTGGGGTTTTTTTTATAAAACAGAGTACTACTAAGCCATAAAAATGAGAAACTAGAGACATTTATGGCTAAATGGATGCACATTGAGGTGATGCCCTTAAGTCAAATAAATAGGACACACATGTGTAAATACCAAATAGTTTCTCTAGTGTGAGAAACTGAAAGTGTAAATAAGGACTAAATGTATAATAGATAATGTGACATAGGAAGAAAAGAAGGAAAGGGGAAGGGGAAGTGGGAGGGGTAGGGGAAAGGAAAGAAGGGGATGGAATTAATATGAGAAAATGAAAAAATGGAAAGAAAGTCTTTGTAAATACAGAGGGATGGAGGAGTTGAAGGGAGGTCAGGAGAAGGGGGAAAAATAAGATCCAGGAGAGATTATTGAAAAATGGAATTTCCAATAATGAATGTCATTATATTATATACTTAAAATATACCAATAAAATAAAATTAAAAAAAACAGTGGAACCAATTTGTCAACATCTCACAGATGAAAGTCCATCTTATTCAAACCCGTGCATGATGAGTTCACAAGTCATACAACTAACCACCATGAAACCACCTTATATTATCCTTGATCCAAGGGGTACTGAAACATACATCCAACAAATCTCCTTTCCTCCAGCCCTAGTCCTTCACCCCATATGAAGCTAGATAACATTTCCTAAATCATGTTTATGAACTTTCCTTTCTTCTCACTCTCAAAATAAAATGTAAAGTTCCTTATACAGTACACAAACCTTATTACCTGGTATTTACATCTCAAAACATTTGTGGGCATGTCTGCTCTTTCAGCTTTACAAAAATATTTATGCCTTCATTTCTCCCTCCACACAGTGGCATTTGTACAACATTGGTCAAATGTGGCAATTCTCTGCTAACAAGAAATTTCCCAAAGCTGGATGATGTTCCTATATCTTTCATTAAAAAGTAAATTGCAAAATTAATCAATTCAGAGTGGGATATATTCTATGAATAAAATAAATTAGAAAAAAGATTATTGGAGTAATGTGCTAGGAAGATGCTCACAAAAGGCCTAAATGACAAGAAGTCAACTTTTGAAGGGAGAACTCTCTAGGAATGGAACAACAGTAAATGGACTCTGAGGAAGAAGAAAGTATGTCTGAAAGGTAATAGGCATGGGGAGAGAAGATCAGGATTGTGAAACCCAAAGAGCATACCAAGCAAAGAAATGGCATAGCCAGATTTTTATACTTTAAAAGGAGAAGTTCGGCTATTGTGTAGTTAATAACAGAGAATAAAGATAGGAGCAGAATTTGTAAGTTCCCAGGAACAGCACACTTGTTCATATATCTCTCTATTTTATATTCTCAGCAAATTTTACTCATCCTTCATAGTCAAAATATTAGCACCTCTGTAAAGTTTTTGCCCATTTATCCAGGAATACCTGGGTACTCCTTCCTTCAGAATCTCACGGCATCAGAAGGGACCAGAGTAAATTATCAAAGCCACTGTTCTTTGGAGAGAGCAGAGAAAAATACAGACTTGCAGCATTTGTGCTCTATTTCTTCAAATAATCCAGAATGCACTGGTACTTTCACTGTGCCTCAATTAAGTCCAGCACTCTCATTTGAAGTTAGATAAAAGAATCAGTGGGCTTTTTAAGAGAGGTCATAGCCATTTCTATATAAAACCAATAGGTTAGAACAAATGTATCCTAAACTCAGCATCTACAAGTTAAAAGGAAAGCTTTATAATATCAAGCTAACAGAAATACTTAAATAATAACTGTTTTTATTTGCTTTGTTTGCATATTGCTTTTAATGTTCCTCTCACATTGCATAACAGAGTATACTGGGCATCTGTGGATGTTATTAAACCTCCCCACTACTCCTCAGCAAAAAGACCGCTCACTGTAGTCATTATCAAGTTCATTTCTTTCAAGCACATCAGAATCATGACATATTTATAAAATTTGTATTTTCCACCTTTCAAATTTAGTGATCAGCAAAAAGTGAAGTATATATTTCTCTTTTTTTTCTTTTTTGGTACCGGGGATCAAACTTGGGACCTTGTGGCAGCACCACTAAGCTAATTTCCCAGCCTGTGAAGTATATTTTTGATGATTCCTTGTAGTAGATATATATTTTTCTCTGACTTTCTTAAAAAATGTTTGATTTCCCCAGTTTGTCCTCAGAAAACTCCCTTACAGATTTTCCTATCTCCTGGTCATTTTCCAACCCTAATCCTTCTTAGGAGCCTCTATATCCAAATGCCAAAACCACAGGAAAAAAGGAATTTCCTCTTGAAGTTTCCTGATGGGAATCATAGTAGACTATTATAGAAGGTATTATAGAAACCTACAAGGTGGTACACCCTGTCCTCCGAGCCTACAGAATGTCTTAAAACAAACCAACACATGTTGAAGGCCTAAATGTCCTATTGCCAGCCTGTTTCTTGGGGTTAAAGGGATTCTCCAACTCTCTTCTTTAAAATCCAAGTGAAAGTTCTACTAAAGCTCTAATGGTCTAATTTAGAAATGCATTACTGTGAAAACTCAGGTTCTTTGATTCATATGCTGCCTCTCCTTCTGCTGCCTCCTAATGAATGGGCCATGGTGGCCTCATTGGTCAATCATTGCAACTTTGAGCTGCCGAAGATGAGAAGACCTTTGCATGAACACAGTTTCCTGCATCGGAAAAGCAGCATAGATTCACCAACTTTTTCAGGGCCAGCTGTCAAGTCAGAGATGAAACAGCTGATTGTTAGAAGTTCACAGAGCAGATGAGGGAAACACTTTGAATGTGCTGTCAAGGTGTGGCTGTCCTTGAAGAAATGGCTTTTTGACAGCTGCTGGTGCCTTCCTTCCTGCCAACGTTTAATTTCTCTCAGAGACTCAGAGCTTTAATTAGGTTCCTAGGGCAGCTAGCTCTGTATTTTTGACCTTATCAAGATGCAGGATTTCAAAGCACAGACTTATATAGGGCTTCATTAGGTACTGATCAAAAGTCTCCTCAGGAGCACTCCTGGGGTCAGACTTCAGCTCCTCAGAAACCAAAGCTGCCTCTTCATGTTTCCTTCTACAGGATAGTCTTACACCAACATTCCTGTCATTGTCAAACCCTGCAAGGGAAGAGGGGAGTGTCAGGAGGTAAAAATAAGGTGCAACTCATATAAGAAAATTTTCATATCTGAATTTACTTGCATACATACATCACTATGAAGGCTCCTAACTATTGGAAAAGGTTTGTGTTCCGTTTATTGAGTTGATTTTCAAGTGGATAATGTTCTGGGTAGAAAAAAAAATAGTAATTGAATGGTAGAGCTTGCTTTCAACCTGGTTGAAAGTGTGTAATTCCTCTAAAAAGACAGACGTTAAATTTCAATAATAGAAATTTTTGGTGTGCAAAATGAAGCATGGAGCATCTGCTTTTGCAATGCCAACATCTGTTTGCCTGACATCTTGGCCTTTCCTTCTGCTAGATCCAGCTGTGAATTTGGTATAGAATTTGGTGTGAAAAATACATAAAATTGTTCTTGATGTGCTAGATTTTATAGGACCAGAATAAACAAGGCTACCGGGATTAGATTCTCAATGTAAAAGAATAGAAGCTTTCTGAGTCATCCCTGCTCATGACACTCAGATTTAGAATTGAGATCAACAAATGCAAAATATTTTATCAAAGAGTAACATTATTTATAAATGACACTTGTGTCCTGAAGTGCTTTTTTGCAAGGCTTTTTGAAAAAAATTATTAAAAAGGCTACAATTGAAGGCCATCATTAAAAACCATGTATGTGTTAGTCACAGAACACCAAGAAAATTCACCCATGCAAAGAAATTTCCTTGAAGATAATCTTTTTAGAGGGGCATTTAGATAGCCTAAAATCACAAAGACATAGAATATGGTAGGGAAGTAAGAAGATAATATAATTAGATAACCACAGTGACCTTGTATTGAAGGAAAACAAACCCTAGGTTTAACAATGATCAACACAACTCTATCTACTTGTACATTGCTTCACTTTCTATGTTTGTATTTATTCATTACCAAATGTTATTAAAAGCTAATTCTGTGACATGTGAGTTACCTGCGAGTGACATAGAAATCACTAAAGCAAAACTTAGTCCTTGAATATAAAGTCTAGTGGAGAAAATATACATTTAACATATAAACTTACAAACAAACCTATGATTACAAATTTTGTTAAGGGGTCTGAGGACAAACCGCAAAGTAGGTTGAGATACAGTGAACCAGTAATATATTATGAGGTACAGTGAGCTGATAGTGTATTGTAGAGTTATCAGTAGAGGAAAACATTTGAAGTGAAGAACATTTAGTTGGTCTGAAGGTTGTGGATTATTGTAAAATTGAAGTAAAGGACATTTCATCCAAAACCTGAAGAATTAGTAGATATTAATAATGAGGAGAAAGTAAAGTATTCAAAGGAAAAATTTAGAAATAGAAAAAATACAATGTGGTCAGAAAATATACTGAGTAAGGATGGAGAAGAGGAGATGAGATTGGAAAAGGACAGCTGGAGCCATGTAGATCTCAGCAGCTGTTTCTATCTTGCCCCAGGAGCAGAAGCCATTGTTGGTTTCAATCTAGGAAAATGAGGAGACCCTTCGTAAAGACCCACTGACCCACTGACTGGTGGCAGGGTCTTAGTGCTGCACTCAGGCCTGTGATCACAAATCCAGACTACATTTTAGTTTGAAGAATGAGTCACCTGCCAGTTTTTCCCTTGCCAGAATCTCATAATTAGTACTCCTATCAATGGGCCCAGTTCTGCTGGGCCTTGGGTTAGCCCAGCTCTGGAAAAGCTCCTAAACTGGTCATCAAACCTCTTCACCATGGTTGTGCAATCTTCTCCTAATCTCTGGATTATAAAACCCAGTAATTCATTTGGGTTCCTGAAGGCAATAAGAGTGATACATGAAAATCTGCCCATCCTGGCCTCAGGAACAGCAGAATTTGCCTTGTCTACTACCCATGGCTTCTGCTCCCTCATAACTTTGGTTCTTCATGACTTTGCCATTTCCTCTCTAGAGATAAAATCTAATACTCTCACACTATATTTTACATCCAGCTAGTTTATGAATTTGTCGGCCTTGAATCAGTGCCATCCCTTAATACCATCAACTGTGTTCCAAAAGCATGGATCTTGATGTCAACACACATTGCTGCCAAGGAACTGTCTGTTCAGCACAGATTGTACCAATAACATCGCTGCTTCAAAAAAACTGTATTAGTTGTTAAACTACTTTTTTACTTTACTTCAATTTTCTCACTTGCTAAATGAGAGCAATACCAACTTTCCCTGTTTACAAAAGATATTATACATCATGGTGTGAATATGGTTTAAATTGTGTCTCCTAAGGGTTTGTATCATGGAATCCTGGTACCCTGTGTGATGATGTTGACAGGTGGTACAGCCTCTAAGGGATGGTGTGGCCTAGAGAGAGGTCTTTAGGTCATTGAGGGTGTTGCCCTCAGAATAAAGCAGTTCCTGATTTAGTTCTCATGAGAGCAAGTTGTTATAAAAGCCTGAGCCTGACCTCTGGATTATACTCTGGCTCCCTGTCTGGTAGTGTGATGCCCTGTCTCTTCTGCTCCCATGAGGTCATCTGCTATGAGGTGATCCAGTCAGAGGAGCCCTCACCAGAGCCACTGACAGTCTGTTTGGACTTTCTGCCTCTAAAATTGTGAGGTAAATAAAATTATCTTCACTATAAAGTATCAATACTCTGGTATTTTATTACAAAAACAGAAAATTGTTTAATATATATTGATTACAAGATGAAACATGGATTTGAAATCTAAAAAAAGTTAAAAGTCACATATCACGGTTTAGCTGTTATTATAAAATCTAAATTATTATCAGCAGCAATATATTTATTATTGTTATCAATTTAAAATAAAAAAAACAGAAATCTGCCACTTAGCCATAACTCATTAAAGAAGGATAATATTTATAGTCTTCAATCTCTGTTTTCAGCTCTACTTCTCTTTCTTAATCCTGTATATTTTTATCTTATTGTTATTATATGTAGACCATCAACTTGGAAAATATTTGAAAAATATTTGAAAAATGTTGAGTCAGGCACTATATTGGAGTTTTATATGCAACAATGGAAAACATGGAATAACTTCAAAGAGCTTACTCTGTCTAACCAGAAAGACAGACAACTAAAAGCCATAGCCTAGCTTGTGAGAAACCCTGGGTTTAATTTCTGGTACTTAAAAAAAAAATGACAAGGGTCAGTGTATGACAGTTTTCAGATTAATAACTCATTCAAACCCTACATATCTTCAAAAGTATTTTTTGACTCTGTGTGCATGTATAAATATTTTCTATAAAAGGGAGTAATAGACGTATAGTAAGCTCTCAATAAATATTTATGATTTTTATTATTATTGTTATTTCTGGACAGAAAATATGATTCTACAATGAAGAACTAAGCTATGTATTTAGAGGGTTTTCACATTATATTAAGAAAGCTACAACATAAACTGTGTACAAAGAGCAAATTATTTGACTCACATTATAATTGAATCAGCGTTAAAATGAAATAGCTCTTAGTAGAGGCTACAAAAACATTTTTATTCCCATGATTGCTTTTGAAAATGATCCTGCAAATAGATGATAGAAACAATAAGGACAAAGAGGGGATGCCCAAGCAGCTATATTTTGTAAGAACAACGAACCTTTACTGTTTTTCAATTTCTAGGAACATGATACATTGCGTATCTGTTATGTTCTCACTGCATTCCATTTAGTTTGGAAGATTGTTGGTTGATTATGCTGAGTGCTTCTTTTCATTATCCTCAGAGCACAAATAATAAGTTTATTCTCAAACTGCAAATGCTTTCTTTCTAATCAAGCTTTTGCCGAATGGAACTTAAGTTCAAGAGTTGTCATTACTTTTTAAAAACAGCTCTCCTCTGCCCAGGCCCTTCTACTCTGCAGTTCTATGGTTCTACATTTGAGCAGGCAGAACACAGAGTGAAACTTCTAAAACTTCAAAGAGAATCTTCAGAACAGGGCTGGAATTAATAAAGCTTTTGTACTCACTCGAAATCCAGCAACAAGCCCACTGTGGAATAGGGATCTAGAAAACTCTACCAGAGCCCATGTCTATGTTAGGGGCTGCTGGGCTCTGGGGTGCTGCTTCCTTGTCCCCCTGGAATTACCTGCACATTACAGTCCCAGTAACAGGGAACATAATGTGCCCCTCCTGCTGATGGGTTCCTGCTGGGACTCACCTGGGCCAGTGAGTCCGTCTGGGTTTGATGCCAATTCTACCTCATGGGACAATTTGGGATCTAATGTGGGCTTAGTCCAGCAAATGAAAAACTAACACAGACTGAGGTTATTAAGAGAAGAGAAGGGCCAGCACAGAGGAGGTGAGCCACTCCCAGCACACAAAAAGAGGAGGCTTCCAGGCTGCCATACCACCCCTACCAGCACACAGGAGGTGACCCACACAGACGCCAGGAGCAACCCTCTCCTCTGCGTTGAAATAAGAAGACACGTAAACAAGTTTCAAAACCAGACTTCCAGATCACCTAAAACAACTCCAAAGGGAAATGAGATGGAACAATCTGATACTCAACCACCTGGACTCCATGAACTGGCAACAAAAGAGGATATGGAAAAAATGAAATCAGAAATAATTTCTCACACAACAGCAGAGATTGTTCCCATAGTGCAAGACACACTTAATAAATCTAGAGAGGAACAGATGAAAAATTAGAAGAGCTGGGGAACATGATGGAATCCCAGCATAGGAAGCAAATGGAATCCATAAAGCAGATACAAACAGATTTCAAGGAGATTAAAAACTCCATTGAAAGTCTATGCAGCAGAATGAGACAATGTGAGGACAGAATTTCAGATATAGAAGATAAGATTGGAATTAGTTACCAGGAAAAGAAAAATTTCTTTAAAATTGTAAGAGACCATAAGAAATCAATCCACCAGCTGATAGATGATGCAAAAAAGAATAACATAAGACTGATCGAAGTCAATGAAGAAACAAGACAGAGTTCAGATGACATAAAAAAAAACTGTTCACAGAAGCGATGGCAGAAAACTTCCCAAGGAGGGGGAAAAAACTTGACAAACAGATAAGTGAAGCATATAGGACTCCAAGTAGCCATGATCAAAAACAATCTACACATAGGCATATAATACTTAAGATTCCAGAAACCCAACAAAAGAACAAAATTCCACAAGCAGTGAGAGAAAAGAAACAAATCACATACAAAGGAAAGCCCATCAGAATCACAGCAGACTTCTCAATGCAAACCCTCAAGGCAAGAAGAGCTTGGAGTGATGTATTTCAAGCCCTAAAGGAAAGCAATCTCCAACCCAGATTGATGTACCCAGCAAAATTATCTTTCAAAATTGATGGAGAAATAAGATACTTTCATGACAAAGAGCGCCTTAGGAACTTCATGAATACCAAACCAGCACTTCAAAATTTTTAGACAATATCCTAGGAAAAGACAATGAGGATCACAACTCCAGGAAACCCAGCAGAATGAATCCATCAGGCATGACAAGAAATTAAATGCAAGGGGGGAGAATCCAACAAACAGAAAAAATCATGACAATGATAAGTCAATATGTATAAGTTATAACCATCAATGTTAATGGTCTCAATTCACCAATAAAAAGAAATAGACTGGAAGAATGGGTCAAGAAGCAAGATCCAACAGCATGCTACATACAAGAAACACCTTTAATTCAAAAAGAAACTCATAGATTGAAAGTTAAAGGGTGGAAAACAATACTCCATGTGACAAGAACCAAAAAAAAAGCAGGAGTAGCTATCCTCTTTGCAGATCAAGTGGATTTCAAATGAAAATCTGACACACTCTAGTCCCAAGAATTTCAGATAAGGGATAGTCAACTTGCATGTACAAATCTATTGTGAACATGTGTTTTCATTCCTCTCAAGTAAAAATTTAAGAACAGAACAGTTGGTTCTTAACAATAATACAATACATTTCTATATTGTTTTCCAAAAGGGTTTTATCGTTTTAATTCACATTAGCAGTATTAGAAAGTTCTAACTGGTTCACACCTAAGCTGACATTTGATCTTTTAAATCTTTTAACTTCTCTCCCTAATGAGTGTATAATTCAATCTTGTTATTGCACTTATTAGTATTTTTTTGATTCTAGTGTTGCACAACTTTCCTTGTGCTGTACTGGCTATTTGTCATCTTCTTGTGTCACTTTTTAATTGGGTTGTTTATTAATGAGCTGTAAGAGTTCTTTATATATTCTGGTCATGGGTTATATGCATTATAAAGATGGTCTGTTTAAGTGCTGCTTTTCATTTTCTTAACAGTGTCATTTAAAGTTCTAAATTTTGATGGAATCTCATTTATCATTTTTTTCCCATTTGCTGAAAACACCATTTTTTTCCTCTGCTTTTGAATTGAGTTTATGTTCTATAAAATGTTAATGTTAAATAATCTTTCAAAACTCAGTGGACCATATATGTGTTGCTCTATTCCTAGATTCTCTGTTTTATTCCAATGATCTATATGTCTTTCCTTACACCAACATTGCCCTGATTACTGTAGCTTTAGAGGAGGTCTTAAAATTAGGTACTAAATGTCTTCCAATGCTTTTTTTTTCTTTTTACTTGTCTAGGTCCTTTGTACTTCTACATAACTTTTAAATTTCAATATCCAATTCTTCATTTAAAGCAAGTATACATAGACCTGAATTTTTTTATATACCTTGTGTTTTCTAATCCTGCTAAATTCAAATACAAGTTCTAGGGGCTCCTAGAGATTTCTTAGTATTTTCTCTGTAGATGATCATTTCATCTACATATAAAGATTTTACTTCTACCTTGCCAATCCTATCCTAATTGTGTCATTTTATTGTCAGACTATTTTGGTTTGGGCCTATGTTTCAATGTGTAATTGGCAGAGGAAGAGTAGCCATATCTGCCCTGTTCCCCACCTTAGGGAGAAAGCATTGTATCTTCTCCAATCATATAAGGCATTTTTGGTGGAAGTATGGAGGACATGGCTTATCTGTTGAGAAGTTTCTGTTCTACTTCTAGTCTCCTAATAGCTTTTACCATGAACAGCTCTAGAATTTAGCCCAATATTTTTTCTCCCACTACTGACAGGATCATATGGCTTTTTCCTTTCCTCCATTAAAATGATGACTTTTGGGGATGGATCTTTCAATACTGAACCAACACTGCCATTCCTATAATAAAACCACTTTCTTAATACTGCCAGATCTGACTTCTAATAGTTTGTTTTGTTAAACAAAGTTTTATCTATGTTCATACTTTTTTCTTCTTCTATCTTCATCCAGTTTTAGTATTAGCACAATGTTGATTTCCTAAAATGAGAGGTGTTCATTCTTTTTTGTGCTTTAAATGTTTGATATACTTTATCAATTAAAATGTATATGAGCCTGTTATTGTCATATAGGTAGGTTTTCAAGCTAGGAATATACTTTTTTTAGTAGGTGCTATCCAAATTTTATATTTCCTCCATAGTCAGTTTCATTAATTTGTCTTCCAAGGTACTTCTCAGAAGTTTTCCAACTTATTTCAAAAAAGATTTTTGTAATATGGTTTCTATATCCTTTTAAATTCTGTAAAATCTGTGGTAATATCATCTAGATCTTGATATTATAATTTTAAAAATATATAATTGATATTGTGTAATAGGAAGGAAATGTCTAAAGGAGTAGAGGAAGTGGGAGGGGTAGGGGAAAGGAAAGATGGGAAAAGAAAAAATATGAGAAAAAGAAAAAAATGGAAACAAAGTCTTTGCAGATAGAGAAGGGTGAAGGGAGGGCAGGGGAATGGGAAAAATATAAGAACCAAGATACTCATGTAAAGGTACAAGATCACAAAGGTGAATGTAACTGTATTTTATACCTAAAATGTACTGATAAACTTAATGGAAAACAATAAAATTACATCTTGGGGATTTTCAAATGCCAGCACCTATATATTTACTTCATCATTTGGAATTGCTGTATACATGGATTTCTATTAATGCAGGTATCATAATTTACTCAACTACTTAAAAATTGATAGATTTTTCTCTTAAAATAAAGGTTTGTTAAACATCCATCTACTTACCCTGTCTACATTTGAATATCTCTTTAAGAGATTTCGAAGTGGAATTATTTCCTTAAAGAGTACAAGTATTTAACTTTTTTTAGGTTCTGTCAAATTGCCTTCCAACATGTTATACTGATTTATACATCTGGGAGGAGAGCATAAATAGAATTTTTCTATCACTGCTTTGTAATTATCAGTCTTTTAAATTTTTTCCAGTTTGATAAATTAAGAAATACTGTTTATTTGCATTTTAAAATTATTTACCCGGTTGAAAATATTTTCAGATATATTCATTCTTCTAAGTCATATTACTTTTTTCCTATACATCTTTCATTAAGATTGCATTTGTTTTCAGAAAACAGTTGAAAGAGTAGGCTCTGATCAGAGTGAGATACGGTCCTTCTATACCCGTTTTCATCATGGTTTTTATCATGAATGGATGTTGGATTTTGTTAAAAGCTTTTTTCTGCATCTATTGAGATGATAATGTGTTTTTTGTCCTCGTTTCTCTTTATATGATGTATTGCATTCATTGATTTACATACATTGAACCATCCTTGCCTTCCCTAGGATGAAGCCTACTTGGTCATGATGTATGATCTTTTTGATGATTTGTTGCATTCTATTTGACAATATCTTTTTGTGGGTTTTTTTGTATAAATGTTTATTAAGGCTTGGCCTTTAGTCATCTTTTTTTAGTTGAGTCATTGTATGGTTTTGGAATCAGGGTTATGTTAGCTTCCAGGAATTACATCAGTAGTACTCTTTTCCTTTCATTTATGTTAAAGAGTTTGGAGAGTATTTTGTGTTAGCTCTTCCCTGAAGTTCTTATAGAATTTAGTGGTGAATTCATCAGGTCTTGGGTTTTTCTTAGTAAGTAGGTTTTAATTAACTGCCTCAGTTTCATTTCCAGTTATTGGATTGTTCCATTTTTATGTCTTCTTGGTTCAGATTTGGTAATTAATATGTATCTAAGAATCTGTCCATTTCTTCAACATTCTCCATTTTGTTGGCGTACAATTTTTCATGGTAGTTACCATAGAATCTTCAGGATTTTGGTGGTGTCTGTTGTGATATTGACTCGTTGCTACTTGCATTGATGCAGGTTTTTCTTCCTTTTAGTAAGTTTGGCTAAGGGCTTGTCTATTTTGCTTATTCTTTCAAAGAACCAGCTCTTCTATTCATTAATTCTTTGCATTGTCTTTTTAGTCTCAATTTTATTAATTTCTGCTCCGATCTTCATGATTCCCTTCTTTGTACTAAATTTGTACCATTCATCTTTTTCTACTATTTTGAGTGTATCATTAGGTTATTTCCACTTGCTCTGTTTTAATGTGAGCACTAACAGCAATAAATTTCCCTCTTAGGATTGCTTTCATTGTGTCCCATAGGTTCTGTAGGTTGTACTGGCATTATCATTTGATTCTAGGAATTATTTAATTTCTTCCTTCATTTCTGCTATGAGATGTTGAGTATTCAGAAATGTATTATTTAATGCCCAGATGTTTTTAAAATTTCTGTGGTTTCTTTTGTAATTGATCCTAGTTTCGGTGAGCTATTATCTGATAATATACATGGTAAGATTTTGATTCTTTTGTATTTATTTAAGCAAGTTTTATGGACTAGTGTGGGTCTATTTTGGAGAAGTTCCATGTGCTACTGAGAAGAACATGTATTCTGTTGCAGTAAGGTAGAACACTCTGTAGATATCTATGAAGTACATTTATTTGAAGCTGTGGTTCAGTTAGTTTTTGTTAATTAACTTTTATTTGTTAATTTTTTGTTCAATTAATCTATTTATGAAAGTGGGATACTAAGGTTGCCCACTATGATTGTGTTGGTGTTTATTTGATCTTTTATGTCTCATAGTATTTGTTTTATGAAATTAGATGCACCAATATTCGGTACATATAAATTCACAATTCTTATCTTTCCCTGTTGAATTGTTCCCTTAACTGGTAAGTAGTCTTTGCCTCTTTTGATCAGTTTTAGATTGCAGATTATTTTTTCTGAGAATAAAATTACTACCCTGATTTCCTTTGGAGTCCTGGTGCATAGAATATTGTTTTTCATCCTTTGATTTTTTTGTCCATGAATTTCTTTTGGGATTAGATGAGTATCTTGAATGCAATGGACTATTGGTTTCTGTTTTTCATCCAATGTGTCAACCTGTGTCTTTTTATGGGAAATTGAGGCCATTTACATTAAGATTTATTACTGAAAAGTAATGACTTATTCCTGTCATTCAGTTCTTTTTCTTTTGTTGATACCATTTTTTCCTTTTGTGTTTAATTACTTTGCTTGATATAGTCATCGTTTTTTGCTTTATTGTTTGACTAGGATATTCTTGGGTATTTTTTTGAAATGCTGATTTGGTGTTCTTTTTTTAAGGTGTTCTTTGTCATGGAATATCCTTTTTTCTCCATCGACTTTGAAAGACAATTTTACAAGTTATATATTAGTCTGGGGTGGAAGTTGTTTTCTTTTAGGGTTTGAAACACTTCACTCCAAGCTCTCCTGGTATTAAAGTTTCTGTTGAAAAGTCTGTTGTAATCACAAACTAAGAGCCAAAATTATATCAAATGGAGAAAAGCTAAAAGCTTTCTTTTTAAAATCAGAAACACTACAAAGATGTCCACTATCACCATTCTTGTTCAATATAAAATTGGAAACATTAGCCAGAGCACTCAGTTAAGAGAAAGAAATAAAAATGATACATATAGCAAAGGAAGAAGTCAAATTATTATTATTTGTAAATGACATGGTCTTTTGCATAGAAGTCCCAAAAAAATTAACCATGAGTCCTAGAATTAATAACCAAATTCAGCAATGTACCACAATACAATATCAACATACAAAAATTGATAGTATTCCTCTATGCCAATAATGAACCCATCAAGAAAGACATTGGGAAAACAATACTATTAACAATAGGATTTAAAAAATTAAATATTTAGAATTAACTCAATTGAGGAAGGAAGTAAAACACCTCTACAATGAAAATCATAGTACTATGAAAAAGAAGATAGAAGAGGATATCAGAAAATAGAAAGACATCCCCTGTTCTGGGTTAGGCAGAACCAATATGGTCAAAATGGCCATATATCCAAAACTGATGTACAGATGTAATGCAATAGCAATCAAAAATGCCAACAGTGTTCCTCATAGAAATAGAACAATCCAAAAATTCATATGGAACCAGGACTAACTCAGAATAGTAAAAGCAATCTTGGGCAACAACAGCAAAGCAGAAGGCATCAGAATTCCAGATTTCAAGTTATATTGCAAAGCTACAGTTTAAAAGCAAAAAAAACATGCCACTGACACAAAAACAGACATATAGATCAACAGAACAGAAGAGAGAATGGAGAAATAATACCAAACACATTCAAATATCTGATCTTTGACAAAGGGACCAAAAACAAACTGGAGTGAAAGTAGCTTCTTTACCATATAGTGCTACAAAAACTGGTTCTACACATGCAGAAGGCTGAAGCTGGACCCATACTGCTACTATCTACTAAATTAAAATTAAAATGAATCAAAGATTTAAATATTAAAATAAAAACAGTAAAGCTGCTAGAAGATAGAATACGTAAAACTCTTACAGTCACAACCATATGCAAGGACCATCTGAAGAGAATCTCAGTTGCACAAGAAATAACATCAAGAGTCAATGAATGGGATTATATCAACATAAAAACCTTCCTCATACCAAAGGAAACAATCAACAGAGTGCAGTAACAACTTACAGAATCATAGAAAAATTGCCAGCTACACCTTGGACAGAGAACTAATATTTAGATATATAAAGAACTCAAAAAGATTAGATCTCTCAAAAGACTCCATCAACAACTGAGCAAATAAAATGAATAAACATTTCTCATAAGTACAAAACCCCAGTGAATATATGAAGAAATGTTCAAAAATCACTGGCCATTAGAAAAATGCAAATTAAAACAACACTGAGATTTCATCTTACTCCAGAAAGAATAGCTATAATCAAGAAATCAAAAACACATGCTAGTGAAGATGTAGAGAAAACAGACCCTTTTACATTGATGATGGGAATGTAAACTAGTACAATCATGGAAATCAGTATAGAGATTCCTCAAAAAACTAAAACTAGAAATTCCATTCAATGCAGGTATTACCCTTCTAGGTATCTTCTGAAAAGAGTTAAGGATATTCTATTATAATAATACTTGCATATCCATATCTATAGCAGCAAGATTCATTATAACTTAATCTTGAAAATGGCCTATTTGCTCATCAACAGATGAATGGTTAAGGAAAATGCGGTGGGGGCCGGGGATTTAGCTCAGTGGTTCCACCGCCTGCCTCACATGCACAAGGTCCTGAGTTCAATCCCGGGTATCAAAAATAAAGGGGGTGAATTTTTTTGTACACAATGGAATACTACTCTTCTATAAAGAAGGATAAATTTAACTTACCTGTAGGAAAATGCATGCACCTTGAGATCATAAGATTAAGTGAAATAAATCAGACACAGAAGCTTAAATATCACATAGTTTCTCATGTATAAGAAATCCCAAATCGAAATAAACAAAAACCAAAATAATATGTCGGTAATAGAAAACAGGGAAATAGATCTACAAATGGGAAGAGGACCTAGAGATGGAAGAAAGGGATAGGAAGGGAAGGGAAGAGGATATAAAAATGATTAAGATGTGTTATGTACCAACTCCCCACCATGAATATAATCATTATGTAATAGAAATGTGTAATAATAAAAATTTAAATTTTAAAAAAAAATGGGCTTTCAAGGGAAGAATGTTACTTCTACAGTGAAATTAATTCAAGGAAAAGGGAGAAAGAAACAGCATAGACAATGTATCTGACAATGTTGCTGAATATGTACCCATTTGAGCCTAAGCAAAGTCAATGTCATCAATGAGTGTGCACATTTAATGCATAATATGTTATTGTTGGGATGTTTCACTTAAGAGTGTGTCAGGTAAACTTTAACACATTGCTTAATTTTTCTGCTGTTCAGTTTTCTCACATGTACAATGGAGATGCTACTATGTATCTAATAGTGTTGTTTTAAAGATCAAGTGAATTTGGTGTGTTGATGTATAAAGTGTTTGGAATATATATGAATTAATTGAGTTGAGTAGGATTTTATAAATAACCCATTGCACATAGGCAGTTGAACAGTTTCTGGTTAAAAATTGTGAATTAAAAAGCAATGTAAGAATGTTTTTAAAAATTTAATATTTTAGCAATTTTAAAATGTACATTATTAAGACTTATCATTATGAAATGTAATGGAACACTAAAACTTGTTATCCCAGTCTAACTAAAACTTTGCGTGCCTTTCTCAACATCTTTCCTTACCTCATTTCTCTCTCTCTCAACCTCTAGTAACCATTTTTTCCTCTCTATTTTTATAGGATATACTTAGTCTAAAAAATTAAAAGTTGGTGGAGTGCTATACATATTAATTATCTTAATTAAATCTTTCTAAACTATAATGAAGATGAAAACATCAGATTGTACCTCATAATTATACACAATTATTATTTTTCAGTTAAATTTAAAATGAATTACTTTTAAAAAGAACAACATGTAAGAACAGTCCAATAATAACTAAGTGTTCCCAGATATATGAAATCCTTATTATGTGAGTAGGGAATAGGGTGGGAAGCAAAAATTATGAAATCCCCAAGAGAAGAACACTAGTCTACCTGGTGCTACTTATAGGCTATGTTGGTGTTATTTGTTCTTTGGGGCTGCAAGGAGGTAAGTCTGCAGGCCCAAGAAAACCATTTAGTACTGGGTATCCTGCAAGGGAACATTAAAAGGAGAGTCAGTAATATATCCAAGCCAAAATCCTTGAGGATGACTTTAAAACAATGCTTTTATAAGCATCCTTCTACTTACCATATCCACATCTGAATATTAAAAGTACTGCCTTGACGCAGCTCCTTGGACACAATGTAAATGGTAAGAGATACTCATTCCTATGGCGGGAACTAAACAAGAATTGAATCAGAATCAGAACACCCAGTGATAGAGGAAGAAGCAAGACAGTTGCATCAGTCTTGTTGGAACTCTATGCCTTTTGGCCTGGATTAAATGCAAAAACTAGAAGGGCTCACCTAGACCAAGTAGAGTATGAATGACCCTAACCTAGGTTGACTAGATTAAAGCCATTACTGCTTGATTTTGTACTTTGTTCATTTGTGCAAAAGACATGAGCTACACCACTATACTTTCAAGGCTAAAATAACTCTGAATATGATGCTAAGTATTGATTCATCACCCCAGGGTCTAAAATTCAAAACCAGGAACCAATTCTATTAGGTATCTAACAATGGATATCTTACATTAATTTGTTTCTTGTTCAAGGAAATATTTCACCCTCAGTTGATAAACACAAACATCCTCATTGATAAACATAAATATTAAATTTTTTTAACGTTTTAAATAGCAAAAGACTTCTGTAACTAGTAAAAAGAACAGATTTTTTTTCAGTTCCAGGGATTGAACTCAGGACCTTGCACTTGCCAGGCAGGTGTGGCACCACTGAGCTACATGCCTGGCCATGAACATGTATTAATGAAAAAAGAAGAGATCATATTTATTTCCCATGAAGTGATTGTGAATTCTCCATAAATTAAGTCAACAACGAAAATTTTCTTTCATGTCCTTCTCCTGCCACTTCTCTATGCTTTATATTTGCAGAAAGGTATCTTCCATTTTCTTTTAAAAATTCTCTCAATATTTAAGCTTGACATATCCTCAATTATTCTAGAAATGTGTTCTGGTATTGTGATCTTTCAGTTTGCCATATTTTTTGTGTAATTGCAACCTTGCCTAGGAGTTTCCATGAGTTTAATTTTAGCTGTGGATTAATTTTGAGTGCAAGTCTGTGCAAATATAAAATTATATGAGCAGTTTAAACTTTAGCACTGTCTTTCCCACAGGGTGGGGGCTGAAGGGAATTAGACAGGAAACAGTATAGAAAATTTTGACTCAAAAGATCTAGGATGAAGACAACTATTACCACTGGCCAGCCAGACAAATCATCAAGCTTGTTTTCTCATATTTATAAATTAAACAACTGCAGGGATGATTAAAATCCTCAAGAGCATGAAACTGCCCCAGAATAAAAGCTAATACTTTGGAGTACACACTGACTGCCAGAAACTTAGCTAACTGTATTACATGGATCCCTTCATTTAATGCAACCTCACACCAAACCTCTGAACAGGAATTATTGTACAATTTTAGAGATGAACAGCTTAACAAAGTTAAATAAACTAACCCAAGGTTACAAAGCTTGTTAGTATAGCAAATAGGGTTTCAAGCCCAGCACTAACTCCTAAACCAAACTTAATCACTGCTTTACATACTGTTTTTTTCTGTTTTACCAGTTCCTAATACACATGTCAGCACAAAGTAAATTCTACTTGTGGTGCCAACCCTGACTCTCTAGAATCCTATATCTGACAGTGAATTTTCTTCATAAACCATTTATTTCTCAATAAAATACCAAGCTAAGTGCTTTACATATATTTTCATTTCTTTCTTCATAATAACCTATATCATAAGACCATCCCCATTTTACAGAGGAAGTAAATGAGCATAGAGAAGTTAATTGAATTCTCCAACATCATGTAGCCGGTTATAATGCAACTTTTATTTAAGCTCAAGTTTAACTGGCTCCAGTATTCATTCTTATGAGGACCATACTGTATGGAGTCACATTTCATTTATAGTCTAACTTTGAAACTCAAAACATAAGGCAAAACCTTCATATAATCAACACTACCACTAAGTGTCACTTTAATCACAGATCAAGTAACGTGCACTATGGTATTCTGTACTACTTTGGAGGCAAATAAGTTCAACACCAGACACTTTTCCTCCAGAACAGATTGCTATTTCATCAATTCAGCACAGATGAAATAGTTTATGTTTAGAGGCCATGTTTCTGAAAAGTAAGTATCTTTAACATAAGAATCATGCCCAGCTCAGTAAAGTGTTCACATTATAAGAAGCAAATGGAAATGGCAGTCAACTGACTGAATAACAAAGTAATATCTCCCACTTGTGCTCTCTCCAGGACACAAAGCTCCTGACTGAAATGGCTTGCCTAAATACTAATTTTTATTTTTTTATTTTTCTTTTGAGCATGTATAATGTAATTCTACTATGTGCTATGAGACCACAGGAAGGGCTAGAGAAACAGAGATCAGAAATGATTCATGTAGTTTATGTGTACTAGAGTAGTAGTCTTAGCCATAACTTTAATAAGTACTGTACTTAGTTATTAACTTAATTTGAGGATCAATCTCCCTCTTATATTTGTATATTTCTCTTTTTACAATGTAATATGTTTCTTTGTATTTTATCATAAGGCCATGAGCATAAAAACAATGACTATCCTGCTAACCACTTTGTCTCAGAATCCAGCAAATAAGCTGGAATACAGTAGCCCAACCCAAAGATTTTTGTTGAACAATGAATGAAAATACATATTAATGGGTACATTCTCTTCAAAGTTAAAATCTTTCTTGGTTCAGTGTCAAAAGAATCCCATATGGCTTTATGCAGTTGATCTTCACTTATCTTGACCCTTTCATCTAGAAGTTATGGAGAATATAATCTATTCAGCTCTATGATTATCAACCTATCCAATATACTTAAAGTGTTGTAACAGATAATGTTCAATAAAAGGAAAACACTAGACTCAGAAGCCAAATGCCTGAGTTCATGTGTCTTAATACTTAATTAACCTCTACAAAACTGTTTCCTCATCTGTAAAACGAGTAAAATAATAACTATAACTCACATTATAAGTAAAAATTATGATAGCTTTATGCTTTTTTTTTTTTTGGTACCGGAGATCGAACTCGGGACCTTGCACTTGTGAGGCAGGCAGCAGAACAACTGAGCTAAATCCTTGGCCCAGATAGCTTTATGTTATTGCAACTAAACTGCTTTATACAATTAAGTTCATTTAACACTTCAGATACCCTGTGAGAGAGCATCTCTAAATTTAAGCCTTTTGCTGTAAGTTGCACAGCTACAAAACAGGAAGCTGTGTGAGAGTTTTATCCAAGTACAGTGCTTTGACTCCAAGGCCAGTGTTTGTACCTAGTTCTCTATATTGCCTCATCCGGTAGTCATGCTTGAAGTGACCAGCCTTATAAAACATTAGGCACAGTGTTCAAAGCATAAAGAAGTCTCAATAAAATGCAATAAAAAGTCTCTATAATAAAGATTAGGTCTGATCATTAATAATTATAATAACGTAATAACTGTTCTGTATTTAACTGGGCAAAAAAACTGCAGGAAATCCTATAGTCAGGCCACACCAATTCCCCTTCAAAACAGAGAAACTGTGATCCTAGTGTATTCATCAGGGTTCTTCAGAGGAAATGAACCATTAGGAGATAGCCAGATGGATGGATACATGGGTGGATGGATAGACAGACAGATAGACAATTTTATTATGAAAAATTGACTTATATGATTATGAAGGCTGAAAAGTCTCACAATATACCTTCTGTGAACTGGACACCCAGGAAAACTGATGATGTAGATCAGTCTGAGTTCCAAAGCCTGAGAATTAGGGAGGACAAATGTGGCCCCAGTCTGAGAACCAGAGAAAACCAACATTTCCGTTTAAGTAGCCAGTGATCAAATTCTCCCTTACTCCACCTTTCTGTTCTGTTCAGGCTCTTTACTGATTGGATGCTGACCACGAACACCAGAAAGGGCAATCTGTTTTATTCAGTCTAACAATTCCAAAACAACCTACACACACACACACACACACACACACACACACACACACACACACCCCAGAAATAATGTTTAGCCAAATATCTAGACACTAAATCATCCAAATAAACTGTCACAGAAAATTAACCATCACATTCAGCTACCAGGAATGTTGATGTGGATAACTTATAAAAGATTCACTCTGAGGAAATACACTTTGGTAAAGTTTGCTATTCAATTCCACAAACACACCTTCTCAAGGCAGCTCCCTCCCAATGTCCAGTTGATAAAGACAGCTGAAGGAGAGAGACCAAAGTCTTTGTCTCTAAAAGCCAAGCCCTGCTCCAGAACTCCCTTTGGAAACTGGTGAGGCCTTTGCTTCACCTGCATTATCTTCTCCCCTGCCAAAATCTGCTTATATCACCCCCAAAAGATGCTGTTACCAGCAAGCAAATCGGCAGTTCTGAATTTGCTTCTTGAGAACCTAACCTGTAGTCATAACAGAAGACTACAGTATCTCACAGCTTCCTGAAGCCAAAGGTGCACAAGAGAGCTTGATTGATCACAGAATTGTATCACAGAATTGAGCATCTTCCAGACCACAGAGTGGGACCCTTCCATGACGGCCTCACTCTGTTTGAAATTATCTTTCCCTGTTACATTGTCACTCTAACATTCCTTGACACACACCTTCTTCTAGTCTCCTGTTTCCATATTGATTCTGTTGTAAACATTTTTACTGAAAGGCTAATAGTAAGAGTGTATATAACTATTCAAAAATTATAGCATTATTTTATCTTCTGTCAAGAAAATAAATAAAATATTAAACCATACCACAACTAGTTTTTCTAAGGAAATCTCAAATGTTATCCAATTTAAAGTGATCTTATATTATTTCTTAATTTTGGTGTCTAAATTACAACATCATTCTCAAAATAATCCTGATTTGACTTTTGCATAAATATCATCCCTTGCACTTGTCACTTAAATACTCAAGCTATTAATTAACAAAGTTGGCAAATCTTGCATATTCTGTAAATCATACTGAAAAAAATGTCTGCTCAGATTACTCCTTGGTGAAGACCAGTGAAGGCTACCTTTCACATACTTTGACTTGGCTAAGCTGAGCTACCATGACCTGGGCTTTTTCCAGAACATTTACATTTTCAGATCTATTGTTGTCTCACTAAGAACCTATAAAAGTTCTCTGAAAGAAGAATGTGTATCTATTCAAAATAAACAAGTGGAGCCAGTCTGCATTTCCTTACCAAGGAAACAGAATATCACAGCCAGTGACCCATGATTCAAGGTTTCTTACAATCAAGTGTTCTCAAAGGCAATTTTTCTAGAGAGGTTCACAGAATCAGGCACTGAGTGATTCTACCACACCAACTAACAGGAATCTCTTTGCTCAACATAGTCCAGCAAACCCAGCTGTGATGACTGCCCATTTGTGCATGGAACCAACAAGAACCAGCAGTTTTATTTTCACTGGCAGCTGCTTTTATGATTCAGATGTCCCCAGTTCCTCAGTTAGATTTTCCAGAGCTACTAAACAATCTTTTCATATTGTCTGCAACTTGACTGGGTGATGGAGAAGATGGCATATAAATAACTGACTAAAACCACCATGTGCTTTTGCTATTTTTTACAGCTAAAAGTAAACAATCTCCTGTGTGTAGGAACACTCTTTGCCAAGTCTAAGTTTTTAAAAATTATTACACTTTGAGCTTAGGGTCAAATTAAAATAATAATAAAGTAAATGATTTTACAGTTCTTTCAGTGCCAATGATCTTATGTAAGTTTAGGATGCACAAATTAGATGTTATTCTTACCTACCAGCATATAGATGAATGTAAATTATTCAGGAACAAGTGGCTTAAATGAACTTTGAGATAGTTATAAGTGCATAAGAGATGTAAAAAGGATCAAAATATTTTAATTAAAATTATTTCATATTCTGTGATGTATATTAACATTGTTAAGCATTCTTACGTTAATTCAAATAAGCCTGTTTTTAATATGTTTATTTATTACAAGATATAAAAATGGAATAATTATACACTGAGCTCAGAAAACCCTCAGAAAATATAATGTCAAGGGCAATGTAAAAACTGAGCATCAAATACAACTAGGTGACTTTCAAAGCCCTTTCAATCCTAGCAGTTCCACACTCAGTTCTATGCATTCTGGCTGAGAATTTACTTCATACAGTTTAATAATTTAGACATATGCATAATATGCTATTTGAACATTTCTTTTTTAATACAACAGAATATATATAACAAGGTGCAATAGATTTATTGATTGAATGAATTTAGATTTACTATTTTTCACAAAAGATTTGAGACAGCGGGCATTAAAAAAACATGAAATGCAGTAGCTGATTACATATCAATGTAAAACAAAAGATCTTAGGATTGATACAAAAGAGACAGAAGAAAATATAGAGCCAACATATTTATTTGACACAAATTTCTAATTGACACTGAGCTTCCTGGTAAAGACATTTAAAGGTTTAATTGGAATCAATTATATTACTAATTTCCAGAAAGGAGGGTGTATCATAGTTCTTAAAGGAAAACTATATTTTTCTATAGATTATTACTAAAAAATTACTCATAAAAATTTTATAGGGCATAAGTTAGTAGAATGTCTGTAACTTCATTTCCAAGAAATGCTTTAGCAAACTTTGTTGTAGCAACTACAACAAAAGACAAACATGTTAATAGTAACTATAATTTACCATGTGGGAATTCTTCAGGAAAATAAACTAATATAGTGCAAATGTGTAGGTTAGTGGTGATTCAATTTAATTGAAATGGAGAATGAATTGATCTTTGCCCTCTATCACACTCTACTGAAATGCAAGAGATACTCCCAAGGACTTTCAAATTATACAACAAAGTTTTACCTAGTCCTGAAACCTCATACTTCTTAGAATTCACTTTGTTGTTTTTTTATGGTACATAGAGTTTGTTTTCAGCTGTAACAGTACTAATTCCAGTGAGACAGATATTCAGGAGTTCAAAAAGGTTTCTCCATTCAAAAATTGGAGGCTTCTTCCTACTCAGATGACAGATCCTAAGAACGCTATTTGACCTATTCCTTTCCCTCTACACATCATTTGAGTTCACTTTCTCTTTTTACATTTTCAAAAAGCAGCAGTTACACTCCCAATCACCTGTGATCTTAACAGAGAAACACATTAGAACATTTCTATCCAAGATTGGGTGCCAGCTATGGCTTAGTTGCCTATCAGGTCCCACCATTGTATCATCAGTGTGTCCACAAAAGGAAACACATGGGCTGCTATTTTGGAGAGACTATTTACATCTAGAAGCCTGACTCCACCAGATTTCACCAAGTTCTTTGTCGTTTTTGGTTTTGGGTGAGGACTTTTGTTTGCTGTTGCTCTTATTGGTTTTTTTATTGTTTTTGCCAAGAAACACTTTTTGTTCTGGCAGATCAAAAGTAGAAGGTGGATGACAGGGTCAGAGCTGGAACCCTTAGCACCACTTATTCATTAATAATTCCACTGTATAATATACCTCTAATTGCTAGAAAACAAGCAATATGGTTTATGGTTGATTAGCTATTACCTAGTTTACTGCAAGAAGAGAATTTTGAGTTTGCCACTAGTTAATGTGCATCGCCTTGGTATCTTAAGCATGTTTGGGAGGTACAAAGAGTTAAGTTTCATAAGGAGCAGATCCCATTATCTTATCAGGCACACATCAGAGCTGTTTTTCTGGCTTTAAAAAATCCACTTATTAAGATAAAAATATCAAAAATACAATACAGGGCATTTAAGACAGAAGATACTAAAAGTATATAAGAGCATAAGGTATGTGCACTTGTGTATATTTGCTTATGTGCCACCCACGACCAGACTGTTTCCCTGAGCAGTACTTTTGTGGGTCCCGGGAACTCAGAAAATACCAGTCAATGTGCTCAAAGGAACTCTAGAAAACATTAAGCACATTATGAAGCCAAAAGACATGAAAAAGAATAATGTGACATCTCAAGCTCATTTCAAAGGAGCTCCATTTGACCCAGGTTTAAGTAGAACACAAAAGCCTATTCTCATTATGGAAGCTTTTGATGTCCAATTTTTCAGACTTGCCTTCTTTCTAAAATCCATGTCATAACAGCACTAAATAAAATTCTAGATATTTCCATTCATTAAGCTGTCCTGGAAAAATAATTGGTACTTTTATTTGAAAAAGTGTAATTCTGCTAATTTTTTTCAATTCCACAGTTGGAATGAGAACCACATAGACTATGAGAATTGTAAAGATTAATCATGCCAAAAATATTGTAAATAAAGGCAAACAACATTTACACTAATTCATGACCTTTACAAGTATTTTGCCTTAAAATGATGTGAAGTATCAACTTACTACATAGATAGTAAGCTGTCTATTCAATTTGCAAGATAGAGGATGCAATTAGAGATTAAAGAATTTGAACTTAGAAACTTGAGTTTAAGTTGTTTGATTTTGGATGAAGGTACTAACCACATACAATGAGATATGAGAGGGACACAATTTTAAAAACACTCATAGTTTTTGTGTGAATTAAATGAAATAATGTATGTGTATTATGAGTTTTCCATTACTATAGTTAAATACCTATGGCTGGATAAATTTATAAGAAAAGAGACTTATTTGGTTCACAGTTTTGAAGATTCAAAGGGATGACACTGGTATGAGCTCAGCTCTGGTAATGGTCTTATGGAGGATGGCATCACAATTCATGGGATGACTGAGAGGGAGGGGGAGTGATCACATCACCAAATACCAGATGGGAAGTCAAAGGCTACTGTGGAGGAACAATTCTTGCAACTTCCCACTAGACTCAATGTTGATAGGCTGGGTACATATGGATTGATGTAAACTAGATATATTCCTCTTTTATTAAGTAACTTTAAACACTCTTTTAATGTTCTTTTGTGATTATATTTAGTACTTTAACTGAAGAATATGATGTAAAAAGTGATTTTCAGTGTTGATATGAAAGTTTGCAAGGACTTACTAAATAAGTCATTCTCCAACTGCTTTTATTCCTATGAGCAAGAACTGTACTTTTGACATATCATCTGATCTAGTTTTGTTCTTGATAATCTATTTTTAATCATGAACCATTCTATTATTGAAACTAGATAGAGAGGATAAGGTTTATTATTAAATTTAAGGGAAAACATATAGGATACAATCACGTTTTTAAAGTTTTTGGCTCTTGGGTAAACTTTTACAAAATTATAGCAGAAGTCATCATTCTTAGAGGCCATATTTTTAAGAGCCTAGCTTGAGGTAGAATATTTTCATTTTCACTTTTCTTCTACCATTCTAAAATCCCTGAACTCTCTAGGACTCAAATCTGGGAAAGATTGTAGATTTATTCAAAGATGGATTGGGAAAAGGCATACATGATAAATGTGAGAATTGGCCAAGAGAATAAAAATGTTACCAGTTGACAGGAAAAGAAAAATTAGAGATGCTATTGGAACATTTTTACAGTAGGCCTCTGAGAATGCACAGCTCTCTATCTCATTTTGAGGCTTGTGGTAAACAGACTTCGGGTGGCCTCTGTGAGCTCTACCTCTTGGTTTCCATATCATTGAATAATCCCTCCCTTTCGGTGGAGGCAAACCCATGACTTGATTATAGTCAGTTGAATATACCAAGTTAATGGGATGCCTCTCTCCTGATTAGGTTGTATTTTATGGTAAAGATGAGGTGCTGTCATTTCTATAATTATATTATATAAAGTTCTATCTTAGCAGAGGTTCTCCTTCAGGGCTTGATGAAAGAAGTGGTCATGTTGTGGAAGCACACAAGGGAAAGAACTTCAGGTGGCTTCTAGGAATTAGTGGTGGTCTCTAGGATCTGAAGGAAATCAATAACCAAGAGCTAACAAGAAAAATCTAGCAACTGAATTCTGTCAACACTTAAAGGAGCTTGAAAGAACTGCACATAAAGCCAATTTCCATCCACTAACACTGAGACAATCCATAAACCCACTTCCTTGGAAAGAAGGAGACAAGGAGAGAACAAACCCTAAGGAACTGTGCTTGATGCAAACACACTGAATTTTTTTAGTAACCTATTTAAGTTTTCGTCCTTCAGTAGAAATATAAGTTTGAAAGACAAATTAAAATTCAGTTATAGAAAATTAAAGTGATATTTTTGCAATCTCAAATGCTATTCATCTGGAGACCATATAATTTAGAAACCATTGTATTTACCATGATAAATACAAAATATATTTATGTGTGTACATATATATTAATAACATGGGTTCCATTTTATCAAACTATTATCCCATTTTCTGATTTCTAGCATATACTATACTTTCCTATTTAATATTTTCTATTGATTCCTCAGTGTTTGCTATCCATACAAAGAACTCAGTTGTAACTAAGGAACCCTAACCCTAACAAAATTCTCTCAACACTAGTGAGACTTAAAAAGCAGGGATTTTTTTACTGTATTTATTGCTGCATTCTATACCAAATACCTACCATTTCTCTAATACAGAGCCAATTCACTTTCTATAAGTGTGTAAACAGTTATTAAATTATGACTGTTCCCATCCTTTATTCTAACTCTGACTACCAAAGATTATGGCTTGAAGTCATCATTTTTATGTTGTGTTAGTCAGCTTTCCATTGCTAGGACAAAATATCTGACATAAACAAGTTAAAGGAGAAATGGTTTCTTTATTTCGGTGCATGATTTCAATTCATGTTCACTTGGCTCTGCTCTTCCTAGGCCTGTAGCAAGGCAGAAACATCATGGCAGAAGACTGTGGTGGTAGAAAGTTGTTTATTTCATAACAGCTAGGAAACAGAGGGAGATAGAACCAGAGAGGAAGAGGCTGGGGACAAGATATGACCTTCAAAGTTATACCACCAGGGACCCACCCAGCTAATTAGGCTACACCTCCCAATAAGCCCATTGAAATATGAATTCATCAATGGGCTCATCCATTAAGGAAATCAGTGCCCTCCTAATCCAATTTTCTCCCACAGCCCCACCTCTGAACATTGTCACACTAGGGAACAAAATCCCAACATGAGGCTTTGAGGTGTACTTCATATTTAGACTGTAACAACTGTCAACTGGTTTGGACCCTTTCTCTAGGAGTCTATTATACAGAATTCAGAAGAAAGGCACTCGTACATATAAAAGACTAGGAGGCCACAGGCTATACCTGTGAAACTCTTCACACAGGCAAAGGTTTGAAGATTTTAGAAAGTTTAGAATGAAAGAAAAGTGGACACATTTGCAATGTCAATGGGAGAAATGAGGAAAATGTTAAAATGTCACTGTGTTATATAGCTCTTTATGCTATTTGAAAAATACAAATAAAATATCTTCTATTTTAAGTTTATTTTGTAATTTGATATATACATGCTAACTTTAAAACCACTTATTCTAGGCACTAAATGTGTTCATGAAATTATTTTAATAAAAGCAACATGCTGAGTATGTCCATTTCTTGGTGATTTGAAAGCTCCATTGTGCAGGGTCTTGCAAAAGGGATGAGTCTTCTTTGTGTAAGACTGTACATGTAAACATAAGTGCTTGGATTGAATGTGGACTATCCACAATATATTAACAGGTTTGGGTGTTTTTTTCTTAATCCATAAATCTCTAATTGGTTTTTGATTTTTTTCTTGTAAAAATTAACAAGATGCATCTATTGACAAGTTGTTCATACATACAGATTTTTATATTTCATTTCATTTATATTATATATATTTCAATTACTTTGCTGTATAATAGATGATCCCAAATATTTTGGACATATAATACAGAATTTATCTTCATTCACTGTACTGCTGTTCACTGGAATCTGCTGAACTTGTTTTCAAATTGTAGCTGAGTCTGTTTTACGTACCTCTTAGAGACCTGGACAAACAGAAGTCCAAAGAAGGTTTTTCACTGAGAGAAAGACAAGAACTCAAAAAAGCAAATCCAGCTATGCATGTACATTGCAAGGCTCTGTTTCCATCAAGTCCATGAAAACCAACTGGTTAAAGCAATGAGTTAGCCAAGCTCCATACCCTTTTTATCATATGATCATTTGCTACTAGAGGGGAAAAATAATTAAAACTAATAATTCAGTATGTACATATTGCTGAATTACATTGTAATTATATTATATTTTTCATTATCGTAAGACTTTGCAAATAAATTAAATTTATCATCATGATTCCTGATCTTGTGAGAAATATGATTGAAGGTGATATTGACTATCTTCATTTCTTTAAACTATATCCCTTGACTATGTAGAAATATCAGACATCCTAACATTAACATAAAATTAAATTGAAATGATGTATAAGGAGTCTATAAACATCTTAGTAACTTGAAAACTATCCTCAAAACAAAGATGACAGTGATAGGCCATGTCCTGTAGCAGTCCCATATGTCTATTGGCACCCACACTCCCAACTGCAGGTGGTATATTATACCTATTTCTTGCCACTCCCTTCTGCAGTGAAGGCAATGTATTTTTGCACTGGAAAAGATACCAGTAAAAAAAAATCTGTAATAGCAACTTTAAACCCCATGATGGGGAGTCTGATAAACTAGCACAATCACAGCTTGATTTAGAAAGCAGCAGGGAGCTTGTAGAGAGACTTAAAGAGGAAGATTGAATAGCTGGTACAATAGACAGGGAAGATTGCTTTTGCTAAAGACCATTTTGAAACTCCACAGAAACATGATAGCACCGCCAACCAGACGAAGAGCTTGAGAAAGAAATCATACAAAGGCAGAGATTGTTGCAAATCTCCCAGTTAGAAAAAAAATGAATGAAGATGAAGATAGATATAGTCATTATAAAGAAATGGGCAGTGGGTGTTTTCATTATCAAAAGAGCTTGGCTCTCACCCTAATGGAATTAAATATCAAAACAAAACTGGATCTTGCCTGGGAGCAGATCAGAGAAGACATATCAGCCTACATAGCACCCACTCCATCATGGTAATTGTAGTCAATGTTGTCTCCCAGTTTTCAATGCTATAAAAGGTCTAGGACTTTAGGTCTGCATTACCTTCAGCTATGGAATCTTAGGCTGTCCATATATTGATTCTGGCTTAGGCATCAGCAACTCAAAATTCATTAAAAACTATAAATATATTAATATATCTACTTTCTTCTTACCTTAGAGATGAAGGAAAAATCTACTTCATTAAGCTCTTCAAAAGAAAGGTGTCATTCCATATCAGAATACAGTAGCAATTATTATGTACATACTACTTCATCCAAATCAATCTCATTTTGCTCACATTATTAATGAATAAAAATGATTTCCATTAAATTTTTGGTAGAGTTCCATGTGATCACAAACTAGTATGTGCTGGTATTGACTCAGTCTCCACCCCACTGTATATACACCAATTATAATACTGTTACATTTATAGGAAGTGGTTAACTTTATTTTTTTCATTTTTATTTGTATTAGTATATGTTTGTATTAAATAATGATTTCATTCCTTGTGAAAACTTGGTATAGGTAAATAACACATATTTGTTCTTGTTTTTTCATCCCTTTTCCCTCTCTCCCCCTCAAGAAGAGGATAAATTGTGGTGAGTTTTAAACCAAGGGTGGAACCCCAAAAGAAAAAAGTATAATTTTCAAATTCATAAGTATGTCATTCCTTTTCAATAATAATATTTAGATGACCAGCCTTCATTTCAAGGAGTAACTCAGAATTTGCATTAGATTTTCTTCTTCCTGAATCCATTAGAGCACCTGGAAAATTATGAAGGACAGCTCTGCGTAGAAGAACTTCATACCTCATGACATGAAATACAGCCAAACTCATATTTGAGTTAGCCAGATCAGACCATGTGAACATGTGAACTGTTCAATCCTTTGGTAAAGATAGAAGTCATGTCAGTCAGAGTATGAAGAAGAGGCTCACCTTTTCTGAAATTGAACTTTTTCCAAGTAGACCATTCCAAACACACCATCTGAAATCACCCAGATTTTCATATATTAAAATATTGTTTGATAGCTTGAGTATATGTTTGCTGCACAAAGACCCTAAGAAGATTAACTGTGTGTTATGAGTTATTTCCAATGACATTCAAAATTACAGACAAAGAAAGAGTCCTTTCACATAGGAAAAAGTCAAAAGCCAACTGGCTAGATGTTTTGTGATTCGACAAAAGAAAAGAAATAAATGATGTGTAGAACTCAACAGCAAGGGAACCATTTCCTATGATCTCAAGTTTTCATTTATATACTCTGAGATATAATAATCTAATAACTTTGTAATTACATTTATCCCTGTACTCTAGTCAGATAATGGTCTCTATTCAGCCAGGCCTAGCTATAATGCCTCCATTCATGCCATAAGCACAGATGAAAAACACCTGGTCTTGGGAAAAAGAAGAGTGAATCTAAGTTTGCTTCCCAGTTCCTACCAAATGAGTTAGGCTTACCAACCCTCAGTTTTATCATCTATAAAATAAGGACAACAGTCTATCCATGAAATTAAGAGATCATGTACACAAATTGCCTGGCATGTAGTCATGGAGGATAAAAGCTCAACTTTCATAATTGTTGAGCATTTGAACACCTTCCCCAAATTCTCTTTTTAAAGAAATAAAGACCATTTTTCTTAAATAAAACACTTTTATAGATGCAAAGCATGAGATCCATAAGGCAAATCGCTTTGAGAAAATTTCCAAATTCTTTTGGCTATGATTATAACACTAGCGCTACAAACTGGGCATGAAGAAGTTCTTTAAAAATGTCACAATCTGTGATGGCCAAGTTTTATTCCATAAGTCATTTGGATAAAGGCTAAATTGGAATGAATATTGCAGAAAGAGAAAGCGAGGTTGAGAGAGACTGCCATATTATCCTCTCCAAACCCTGTTTGAGCTCACTGTGGCAAGGTTTAGGGAAGGAATCAGGAAATCCAAACACTCAGCTAATAATCCTGGTGGATGTTGAAAAGGCCAAGCACTTGTCACAGCTGATAAATCATTCCCCCAACGACAACTAAAATGAGGACACCACAGCATTCTTTCTCACAGAAGAAAGGGAAACAAATATTGAAACTTTCTCATTTATAGGTAGGTAATATCTCTCACCTAAATTTGGTTTCCTGGGTGTAAGCAATCATGTGGTGCAAAACAAAAGCCATTTTACTTTGTGTTTTCCAGGATAAAGGGCAAAGCCTTTATGGCAAAGCTCTAGAATGATGAAGATTTCATAATTTTTGCACATTTTCTGTAAGTCTTCCTTAAAGTTTCTCATATCCCTAAACTCTTTTATAATGCAAAATGAACTTCTTCTTTCCCTTTCCCCATTCCCAACAGAATAATAATTTTGTGATAATCATGGTAAAATAATTTATACTAATGAGTAATGGCCTGATAGTTTTATAACCATAAAAATTACTTCTATTTTTAAATAGAATGATTGTTGCTCAAAAAATGTTACACAGTATCAAGCAAATATAAGTTTTTTTTAAATTAGAAAACGAGAAAAGAATTAATAGGTTTTTGATATATGAGTACTCAAGGTCTCCTTTTCTATACTAGGTTTTCTCTAGATTTATTCCTTCCTAAAATTCTGTTATCCTGGATTCTTTTCAAGGTCCACTTACCTTTTGTTCATATCTGGTTTTATCCAGAAAGATTGCCCTAAAAACAAGGTCTCTAGAAATAGAGACCAAAAAGGCGACATGGGTGAGGGCAAAATGGGAGACATCCATTAGCTTAGGAGCGAGCACATTTTCTACCCGAATCTTGATAAAAACTGATATAGTGATCCTTGTATAAAAGGCAAACCCATAAATGGGAACATGCCATTGACTATTATTGCTATTTACAAAACAGAAAGCTGTTTTGGGGTACAATTTGAAATTTTTCACAGCATAAGAGGAAAAAGGATAGTTTTTCCAAAACATTATAAATATATAGCAAGAAGTTCCCCCATTTCCATGGAACTTGAAACGTTTGCCAGGAACCACCTACTGCCATGACTATGTAGACAACTGACAGAAGCTGTCACCACAACACTGCACAAAGTAGGAGGCTCAAGCTTGGGAGGTTAAATGTCACCCATTCCAAATCTAAGTGCCCCATCCCCACAGCATCTTTCGCTGGAGGTTTTGCTGGGCAACCTCCATAGTATCACAGTCTTACTGCAATGTTTCTGGTACAAGAAAGCGCATATTTACTCAAAAGCACATTTTAAATTGTGAGCATTTGTGTTTGCTTTCATCTGCTTCACTCTCCAGCATGTGTTCCTAGATCAGCAGTTCTCATTTGTAATCATAAAATAAACAAAGCTTCAATTTTGAAATATAACTGATACTTGCAACCAACAATGCAATTGGGATGAATTTAGAATTCTGAAGTCACACTGCCACTCACTGTGTGTGTAATGACTTTTTACAAATAACTCAACTTTTCTGAGATATAATTTACCACTCATCAGAGTGGAAATAATAACATTAGCCTATTAAATTTGTTATGGTTTGACAATAATAATATGCCTCACAGCATTATAGCAAAATCCTCAACTCTGACCTCCTGGTGTCCATTCTTTCCCATCTCCCATCTACTATCAGCAGTACCACTAGCATGGTCCTTTTAGATTATCCCTGTCACTCTTCTGCTCAGTCTCCTGCCCTCATGCATCCTCATCCCATTCAGAGCAGAAGCTAACATTTTTCATTGGTTTATCCTGACTGCCACCTCCTCATTGCCTCTCTGACCTGAACAGCCACTACTCTCCCCCGGTCATTTTGCTCCAGTCACTCTGGACAGTTCCTCACACATTCCAGAAATACTACTGTCTTAGGGCCCTTGCATTTTCCCTTTTCTCTGTTTAAGAATTCTTGAGATATATATGTTCAAGAAGCACTTCCTCAGGAAGCTCCCCCACCACCATCCCAAGCTCCTAGGGCAGAGAAGCTGAGTTGCTGGGTGCCAGAAGCACACACCGGCCCCCTCCCCGCCCCGTGGAAATGAGAAGACATGTAAACAAGCCTCAAAAACAGACTTCTGGATCACCTACAGCAACCCCAAAGGGAAACGAGATGGAACAAACTGATACTCAACCACCTGGACTCTCTGAACTGGCAACAAAAGAGGATCTGGGAAAAACGAAATCAGAAATAATTACTCAGATAACAGCAAAGATTTTGCTCATGGTGCAAGACATGATTAATAAATCTAGAGAGGACACAGATAAAAAATAGAGGATCTGAGGAACACTATGGAATCCCAACACAGGAAACAAATGGAATCCATAAAACAGATGCAAACCAATTTCCAGGAGTTTAAAAACTCCATTGAAAGTCTACGCAGCAGAATGAACCAATGTGTGGATAGAATTTCAGATATAGAAGAAAAGATTGCAATTAGTGACCAGGAAAAGAAAAATTGCATTAAAATTGTAAAAGAACACAAGAAATCAATCCAGCAGCTGCTAGACATTGCAAAGAAGATTGGAGTCAATGAAGAAAGAGGAGAGAGTGCAGATGACATAAAAAATCTGTTCACAGAAGTGATGGCAGAAAACTTCCCAAGGAGGGGAAAAGAACTTGACATACAGATAAGTGAGGCATATAGGACTCCAGCTAGCCTTGATCAAAAAAAAATCTACACATAGGCATATAATAGTTAGGATTCCAGAAATCCAACAGAAGAACAAAATTCTACAAGCAGTGAGAGAAAAGAAATAAATCCCATACAAAGGAAAGCCCATCAGAATCACAGCAGACTTCTCAAGGCAAACTCTCAAGGCAAGAAGAGCTTGGAGTGATGTATTTCAAGCCCTAAAGGAAAATAGCCTCCAACCCAGATTGATGTACCCTGCAAAATTATCTTTCAAAATTGATGGAAAAATAGGATACTTTCACGATAAAGAGCACCTCAGAAACTTCATGAATATCAAACCAGCACTCCAAAAAATTTTAGACAATACCCTAAGAAAAGACAATGAGGATCACAACCCCAGGAAACCCAGCAGAATGAATCCATTGGGCGTGACAAATTAAACGCAAAGGGGGAGAATCCAACAAAAAGAAAAAGTCATGACAAGGCTTTTAAAACTTTTAACTTCATCTCCCTAATGAGTGTATAATTCAATCTTGTTATTGTACTGGTTAGTATTTTTCTGATTTTAGAGTTGCACACCTTTCCTTGTGCTATACTGGCTATTTATCATCTTCTTATGTCTACTTTTTAATTGGGTTGTCTATTAAAGAGCTCTAAGAATTCTTTATATATTCTGGTCATAGGTTATATGCATTGTAAACATGGTCTGTTTAAGGACTACTTTTAATGATGTCATTTAAAGTTCTAAATTTTGATGGAATTTCATTTATCATTTTTTTCTTTTATACATCATGTGTTTTGTATACTAGGTAGTTCTTGCCTACCCTGAATTCATAAACATTTTCCCTTATAATTTCTTCTTAAAGTTTTATACTTTTAGGCTCCATATTTAGGTTCATAGATCCCTTCAAGTTATTTTCATGTATGGAAATAAAGGGTTGAGGTTAATTTTTTATATACGGATACCAGGTGTTCTAGTGCCTTTCGCTGAAAACACTATCTCTTCCTCAGCTCTTGAATTGAGTTTATATTCTATAAAATATTACTGTTAAATAATCTTTCAAAACTCAGTGGACCATATATGTGTGGTTCTAGTTCTAGATTCTCTGTTTTATTCAAATGATCTATATGTCTTTCCTTACACCAACACCTCCTTGATTACTGTAGCTTTAGAAGAAGTCTTAAAATTAGGTACTAAACCTCTTCCAACACTGTTTTTCCTTTTTTAATGTTTCTAGATCCTTTGTACTCCTACATAACTTTTAAATTTCAATATCCAACTCTTCATTTATAGCAAGTATACACAGTCCTGAATTTTTATATATACCTTGTATTTTCTAATCCTGCTAAATTTAAATACAAGTTCTAGTGGCTCCTAGAAATTTTTTAGTATTTTCTCTGTAGATGACCGTTTCATCTACATATTAGGATTTTGCTCCTACCTTGCCAATCCTATCCTAATTGTGTCATTTTATTGCCAGACTATTTTGGTGGGGCCTAGGTTTCAAAGTTTAATGGACAGATGAAGAGTAAGCATATCTGCCCTTATTCCCCACCTGAAGGAGAAAGCATTGTATCTTCTCCATTCATATAAGGCATTCTCACTGGAAGTATGGAGTACATGTCTTTAATCTGTTGAGAAGGTTCTGTTCTACTTCTAGTCTCCTGATAGCTTTTACCATGAACAGCTATAGAATTTAGTCCAATACTTTTTCTCCAACTAGTGACAGAATCATATGGCTTTTTCCTTTCCTCTGTTAAAATGATGACTTTTGGGGGTGGATCTTCCAATGCTGAACCAACACTGCCATCACCATAACAAAACCACTTTCTACATACTGCCAGATCTGACTTCTAATAGTTTGTTTTGTTAAACAAATTTCTATCTATGTTCATACTTTTTTCTTCTATTATCTTTATCCAGTTTTAGGATTAGCAAAATGGTGAGCTGCTAAAATAAGGGGAGAAGTGTTCCTTCTTTTTTGTACTTTAATTGTTTGATATAATTTATCAGTTAAAATGTATATGAGCCTGCTGTTGTCATATAGGTAGGTTTTCAAGCTAGGGATATACTTTCTTTAATAGGTGTTATTCAAATTTTATATTTCCTCCAGAGTTAGCTTCATTAATTTCTTAATAATTAATACCTAATTAATTAATTAATACCTTCTTCCAAGGTACTTCTTAGAAGTTGTCAAATTTATTTCAAAACATTTTTGAAATACGCTTTCTATATCCTTTTAATTCTGTAAAATCTGTGGTAATGTCTCCTAGATCTTGATATTGTAATTTTTAAAATGTATAATTGAGATTGTGTAACAGGAAGAAAAGGTCTAAAGGAGCAGGGGAAGTGGGAGGGGTAGGGGAAGGAAAAGAAGGGAAAAGAAAAAATATGAGAAAAGGAAAAAAATGGAAACAAAGTCTTTACAAATAGGGAAGGGTGGAGGGGTGAAAGGAGGGCAAGGGAAGGGGAAAAATAAAAGAACCAAGGTACATCATGTAATGGTACAAGATCCCAGTGATGAATGTAACTGTATTTTATGCTGAAAATGTACCAATAAACTTAATGCGAAATAGAGAAAGAAAATAAATGAAGAATCACTTCCTCACTTCCCCTTTAAGTCTTAATTCAGAAGTTATTTTCTCAGAAATGTTTTCTATCTAAAATTATAACTCGCCCTCCCCCTAATACTTCTTTAATATGTTATTTTTCTCCTAAGTAGCAACTAATACATCCTACATGTAGTTAACTGTGTGTTTTAATGTCTGTCTCTCCTACTAGAATATAAGATCAATGTTAACATTTTGTTCAGGCATGAACTAAGTAACTTTCTAAAGGAGAAAAGAACTCAGTTTCATTTAAGTAAAGTTTGTTCATCTGTTTCTAGGACAGCCCTATGGCAATGTTTCATGCCTAGTAGGAACTTAGTAATTGGTTGCTGAATTGATGACTGAATCTAATAGAGCTAGGAGCTTTGGAGCATGAAAGAGAGCAGGGGAGAGACAGAGACAGAGATAGAGAGACCTAGACAGAGAAAGGGAAAGAAAGGAGTGAAGAAAGGATAGAGAAAAATGTCAGAGATGTGTGAACACAGTGACCTGGATGAAGAGCCAAGCAACAAATGGAAGACAGAAAGGAAATGATACATCTTAACTGAAAAGTTCAGAAAATAAAAATACAAAGGAAGCACAAAAGAGAGCACCATTCTTCTTGCCAGATCACTCAGTAGTCACAGGATTGAACTGTCATTTTACCATGAGCTGGAGCAGTACTATGTCCAGAAATTTGGGAATTGCCTCTTTTGTGAAAGACCAATCCAGCCATTCTCTCAATGCATCTTGAGCTTGTGAGAGGCCTAAAACATATACAGTGGCTCTTGGACTCCATTCATGATCAGATCAACTATTCTCTATCACTATTCTCTTAGGAACCAGATCTCAACATATGCATAATGCCAAGTACTACGATCACTAAGATTTGAGGCATAGTCATAGCCTAGAATGCTATACTCTGATGCACGCATACACAAATACAGATGAACACCCTCCTTACTGCACAATGATCAGATTGCAACTCTTCTTGCAAGGACAGTGGAATTCTACACTTTCTTAGTCAGGTGTCAAGTGGTGGAATCCTTTGAACAAGAGGAAATTGCTCTCATGATACAGCCACCTTTTCTCCCATTCATGGGATTCTCTCTGGGGCCTTGGAGTGTCTGTTTTTCCTCCTAGTTAGCCCTTACTATGATTTTCATTTTTCCCTCACCAGAGCCTTCTTTTTTCTGGCACCTCAGTCTTGCATGACCCATTTTGTGCTGAGGGGAACAGCATTCACTTGGCAACCCTCTTGGGGTTTTTATCTTCATCCCAAATATTCAAAGCATGGTGAAGGAAAACTTTAGCTCATGAATCAAAACAGTTCTCCAGAGCTAAAAGCTAACTGCATTTTCATAACAATTAGCAGATCCAAACATCAGGGTAAGGCCAGGTGAAATAGATTGCCAAGGTCATGGTTCTCTTGAAGCAGTATTGGATTTGAAATTGCTGATCCCCAATGTCTGCTCACCCCAAGTATCTCTCTCACTCTCCTAAATGATACTGCGATATAAAATAGTTTCCTGTATGTGTAGTAACCACGGGCCCCTCAACCTTTTCCTTTCCTTCTAATGTCAGGTTATTCTGATCATGGAGGAAATGCTCAGTTCATATAGCCACTAACCTCACTGTATTGCTATACAAATGAGATTACTTACAAGAAATTGTTGCCTGGGGACTTTTCGTCTATACTGAGAACTGTTGCTGGCTATTTTAAACTCTGAAAGTATTTTAATCTCTTAAATAATTGTTTTGGGTTCACTTGGTTTTAATTCTGAGAACCTAAAAACACAAGGATCCTTTAAAAAGGCAAAGGTCTTTATGCCAGAGAGAAGGAAACAAGGGGATTAAATGTGTAAATAATCCTTGCTTTAAATACCCTTAACTAGAAACCCCTTCGTGGCAGCACACTGAAGAAGAGCTTCTTAATGTCACAGACTCTCCTCTTCTCCTGTCAGCCACCGTGCGACTCAGAATTCAGAATTCTCCGCCACTAAGAGCCTTTGCCCTCTTAGATCTCGGGGAATTTTGCAAACTACGGACTCCCAACCTCTGAGAGGAGAGGACTTTCGGGAGAGCGCGGGATGTGCCACCAGGGAATCTCACCATCAGTGGGCGTTTAGCGCAGCCAAGCGACAGGCTGGTGCCAGGGCTCAGCAACAGGGAGGCGCCGGCTGAGGCGGGGAGAACTTTGGCGCTGGGCGCAGAACCACCCTTTGCCGGCCAGTTGCGTCGCTCCTCGGAGGAAGGGAGCGGTGGTGGCCACTGGGCGGGAAGATAACGGAAGGAAGGAAGAGAGGAAATAACGAGGGCAGAAAGAAAATGAAGCCAGCACTGGGGGAGCCCAGGAGACCGCAGCCAACAGTGGAGCAAGGCGAATTTGACTCTTCTGTACCCCAAGCGTGAGTGCCCTCTCCAACGCTCCCTGAGGACGGAAAAGGAAAATAACGCACCCCAGTAAGAGCGTTGCTCCTCTGTCACCGCCGCCCGCCTGGAACTCCGGCTGTTTCTTAGCCCCGCCGCCTCCGGGCTCGGACGCAGTGTCCGAGGCGCCCTGCAGATGGGGCGGGCGGGGAACTGGCGCCCAAGCCGCGGGTGACAGGCGCTGGCCCGCCCGCCTGCCCCGCTCCGTGCAGGGACCCGGCGGGCAGACGATGCAAGACGGAGGAGCCCAGGAGCTGTTCTGAGACTGCCGAGGGCGCGCTAGGCTCCCTTGGATGGCCCGGAGACCGCTCCAGCTCCTGAGACCGCTTCACCGGGTCTAGTGAAACCGCGCTCGGGACCTGGAGGCGGAGACCTTAGGCGGCGGCTGCAGAGGGGCGAGCCGGGCGCAGGAGGGGGCGCGCTTTCTCCCTGTGCGTCTCAGTAATGAGGAGACTGAGTTTGTGGTGGCTGCTGAGCAGGGTCTGTCTGCTGCTGCCGCCGCCCTGCGCACTGGTACTGGCCGGGGTGCCCGGCTCCTCCTCGCACCCGCAGCCTTGCCAGATCCTCAAGCGCATCGGCCACGCTGTGAGGGTGGGCGCGGTGCACTTGCAGCCCTGGACCACAGCCCCACGAGCGACCAGCCGCGCTCCGGACGGCAGCCGGGCGGGTGCACAGAGGGATGAGCCGGAGCCAGGGTCTTGGAGACCCCTGGCCCCCTCTCAGGGCGCACGCTGGCTGGGGAGTGCTTTTCATGGCCGGGGACCGCCCGGCCCCCGGAAGCCGGGGGAGGGTCCCAGGGGTGAGACTTTGTGGCCGCGGGAAGCCCTCCTATTCGCCGTGGACAATCTGAACCGCGTGGAGGGGCTGTTGCCCTACAACCTATCTCTGGAAGTAGTGATGGCCATCGAGACAGGCCTGGGCGATCTGCCACTTTTGCCCTTCTCCTCTCCCAGCTCGCCGTGGAGCAGTGACCCTTTCTCCTTTCTGCAGAGCGTGTGCCACACCGTGGTGGTGCAGGGGGTATCGGCGCTGCTGGCCTTCCCCCAGAGCCAGGGCGAGATGATGGAGCTCGACTTGGTCAGCTCAGTCCTGCACATCCCGGCGATCAGCATCGTGCGTCATGAGTTTCCGCGGGAGAGTCAGGTGAGAGGAGTCCGCCGCGTGGAGTGCAGATTTGCGCTGCTGGGAATCGGGACCCTAGCGGAGGCAGGAGGAAGGAAAGATCTGGGTGAAGTCATAGGGACTTGGGAGCTGTAACTTTGTTATTGTGTAAGGATTGGGCTGTGTCCGTAGGTGGTAGATAGAAGGACCTCCGTGGAAGTAGCATAAAACATTTTAAGTGCAGACAGAAATCAAATGTGAGGTGGGGGTTGCCGGTGGGAGAAGTGAAATGAGAATACACAAAAAAACCGCTTTTACCAACTGGTGAAAGTCGAGGTTCAGAACCATGGAGAGCGATCGAGGTTTGGAAATTTGTAGGGCGGGGAATGGGTGGGGACCCCAATGTGCTAGCCTTACACTCCCAAAAGAAACTCTGGGAGCCTGTGACCGAAAAAAGCATTACCTGCTCTTTTTTACTTCAGAAGATGTTCCTGACCCTAAGGTGATGGCGTAAGGAAGAAAGCACATCCCTCAGAATTTCTTTGAGTAAACAAAATCTGGAACTAGTACAACAGTTATAGGTAAAGAGTGGCTAGTAGTCTTGTGCATTGGAACCCTTTAGAAGTATTATCTGACAACATAAAAATGGATATGGAGACTCTTGGGTGATTGTTTCTTTGTCCCTACCTTCTTTCTTTGTAACTTGGGCTAAAAGGTAGATATGTAATTGCTGAGAGTCTGTTTTTGCTCTCATTAGCTAAGAATAAAGGAACAACAATCTAATGATGTGGCTTCCTATGGGTTAAAAAACACTAAATATATTTTCAGTAAAAAAAAAAAAGGAAGCTATTTGTGAACTTAACTGTTGATAAGTAATTATACTAAGATAAATATTTAAGCAGAGGACAGACAGAGTCCTTTAAGCAATAAATGTTCTGTATTTTATAGGCTTATCATAATACCAAGTTGTAATAAATCTTACAATAAAATAGTTGTGGAGCAAAATAGGTAACTTTAATCAGCCCCATTTTAAAGATTGAGAAACTAAGGAAAGTTCTGAGATTTGATGAACATCCATCAGTGTACTAGTAAGAGTCCAGACATTAGAAGATTTCTTACTCTACATCATTTTCACCCTGTCCTTCTATTTCGAAAAAATTTCTTATCTCTCTTCTTCCACTTGATATATGTACACAGACAAAAACTAAAATGAGTAAAGGCAATATGCAGTGAAAAGTTTGATAGAAGCTATCATAAAATATCAAGACAATACTAAGATTTCTTTTTTCTAGAAAAATAAATCTTATATTTTTAATCTTAGGAAGGGCAAGTACAAACTACTCTCAGTAGTTTCCCAGAAGATTCCTATTTAATGATGAGATAGAGAGATTTGATCTGCAGGGTTCAGGCTAATTAATTTTATCTAAAATATTTCTGTCATCTGAATAACTGTAGGCAGCAGATGGGAAGGCATGGAAAATAGAGGTGCACAATGCCACCAATGGCCAAAGAATTAAAAGCATGAATCTGCATCCATTGGGTGTAACATTATTAATATAGATGCAGAATCAGATCTAATGGAATGCAGGAGCCCGCATCACTGGCTTCCTTATTATCTAATTCTTCAGAAGTTGCCAGTAGCAGTCACAGTCTCCAGACACCTTTCCATTTGCAGATTGTTTGGGAAGAGTCTTAAATAGCAAGAACTGTCTCCCAAAATGAGTGTTCCTTATTTAGGAGAGAAGTTGTCTGTGTTCCATGATAGATGTGTACAGTACAAAGCACATTAAAGCAAGGAGACTAGAAAAGCCATGAAGCAGCACCTAGAATCAGTGAACTTCAAGTCTTTAAGACCACTGGGGGGATAAAGTCCTGCAGGGAAAACCTTTACAAAATGACTATAAAATACTCTACCAAGCACATTTACTTCTGTGCTTCTATCCAAAAACATGTTTTAAATCATTGTTGTCACTGCTACTTTCATGGTAAACATTTTAAAAGGGAGAGGATTTTATATTCATTGAATCTAGTTTGTCCAACTGACGACATTTTCTTTCAACTCCATTTATATTTTAAATTCAATCATATCTAACTCATCTTGCCTTAATTTTAGTATATTATTTGTCATTCTATAATAGTCTATGTTACAAATGTCCTGCTCAATGTAAAGTCCACTCTAATACGTAATTTCAGGATACAACCATAATATGCTTTCAGCAAAATTAATAACTGATCCTTCCTTTACTTCTCCTGGAAAGTGAACCTTGCTCTACTACATTGATTTTTTAAGACCTTCTAAACATAAAAGAATGTCAAAGTCATTTTACACATTAAATAAAATTGATTTAATTTAGCCACTATTCTTGGAGAGTTCTGCCCAATGATCTAATTTGTGGATTGTACCAGTATCTGAATAGACACTAGTGAAATAAAGTATTTTAGAAGACAGTGGAGTTACCCACACACTCACAAGTGTAAAATAAAATTGTGTCTCTTATTCAAGTGAATCAAAGTTGCTTTTAGATTAGGACCATTGGCAGCTATTTTCTCTGGCTTCTTTTGAGCTGCTTATTTCATTCTTACAAAGGTTTTAATCAATAAATAATGGTTTTGGTAACATCCTGCCCCAACTCTTGAAAGGAAGGAGACATCACTGTGATGATCAAGCCCCTGGAAAAGGCACAGTAGTTTACTTCAATAAACTGTTTATTCAAAACATATATACATAGTTAATTATCAGCTTGGAAGAGACCAACTCTCTCCAAGCAGGAAAATTCATTAAAAGTTAGTTATGTTTTAGAAAACATATGTATATTATCAATACATCAGAAAAACTTAGTATAACATTCCATATAATATGAGCTCAAAACATATTTCCATCTTTTTAAAAATGACTTCACTAACACACTCTAATATCTACTTGATGCTAAATTATTTTATTTTGATGATCACTTCTTAGGTCTTCATTCCTATGACCTTCAAATAATGACACTGTATATGCTCTTAGCTCATTTACATTACATTAGTTTCTATAGTTGTTGTTGCTTTCTCTTCCATTCCCATGCTGCTTTTTTTAAGGGTTTTGTGTAATCTTTTCAAAGTAAACTCTTTACAATTTACTTGCTGAGTTAGTGACAGATAAATATTTCTCCCTAAAAAAAAAATCTCATGTTAATTTCACAGTGTTTCCATTGGCAGAGTTAATGAAGTAATATAATAGGCTTAGATCCAAATCCATGCAATTAAAAAATGACTGCACTATTATTTTCAACTCTGGTTGAATGTACCAAACATAGATCTGCATAGCTCATGAACAATGTGTGCTAATTTTTATACATACATATGTTTATGTTCATACAAATATAAGTGTTTTAGATGTTCATTTTCTCTGACAACTCAAGGATAATTACTGAAGCCTATTTGTCAGCACTGCTTTTTTATAGAACAATGATAGCACTACATAACCAAGGTGGTGCTTGAAGGGACCTGTAAAAGACATGTATATTTAAAATATTTGCTCTTAACTGTTGGTTTTGTTTGACTGGTTCTACCCAGGCCTCTGGGGAGAAAGTGTTTTTCCTCAACTCATGATGAATGGCTGAGAGGAGCACCAAATTGTTGCTGACTTGAAGATACGTGATTTTGAATTAAATATCAAGTGATGCAAAAGTTTTTCTGGTAGTAATTTGTTCTAGGTTCCTCTTGATGAACAGAGACATAGGGCTAATTTGGTAATTTATTTACATTATTATTTATCTTTTTAGATAGAGCAGAAGAGATTAGCAAACATTATCTATAGGATAACTAGCCCGTACCACCCACTTTTCTTTGTGTTCACTACAGAAGAATAACTTAAACCACAGAACATATATTGCCCTTGATCTCACTTGACCATTACATCCTGGAGCCAATTTATGATTGAATAAGCCAAGTCATCTGAATACCAATTTCATTGTTAAATCCCCTAGTGTTTTATCTTCTGATATTGCAGCAGATATCATGCATTTTGTACCATTAGATTTTATTTCATGGCTATTCCCAGTCAAATTCTAACTACAATGTAGTGGGAAGTATATAAAATAATAGTCAAAAGAGTTCCAGTCTACCTCTGCTTCTTTTTTATTGGCCATCTAATCTTGGGCAAGTGACTATCTCCGAATATCTACTATCAAACAAAAGAAGTTTATCATCCTTGTGTGACAGGGTCATTTTGTGCATCAAGTGAGAAAGTGAAAGCACTTGAGATAAATTTATATTGTTATCCAAATAACCAGTGGAAAAGTATTTCATAATCTGATAAGAAACAATAAGCCTTAATTTTCATTAATTCTCCATTAGTAAGAAAAATGAAATATAATCCATAGTATGGTATGTCTCCATTCCCCACCATCCTCTTTAGGTATCCCCCCATTTTTTCACTTGCAAAAAAAGCAACCTAAGTGAGTTTAATAAGAAAGAAAAATAGGTTCTTCAGTATGTTGCCTTACTTGCCTAGGAAAAAAAGACAGGGCACAGCCCTGCTTCTGTGTCGATGCCAATTTTTACCTACGTCACATCATCTCATGCAACTTCAACCACCTGAGGTGCTTTCATACAAACTACAGTAAAATGGTCAAGGTTTCTAAATAATCTTGGCCCTTCACATTGGTCACAAATTTCTCTACATATTTATCATAAATGGCACTAAAAATCCACAGGTGCTCCATGCCCACCTCCATCGTATCAGCTACACCATTATGCACACTACTTGGTTTATCATTTTTTCCACACAATATCTTTCTTGATAAAGAAACCAGTGTGTTAGCTCATAATTGTATAAGCTCCTTATCTCATCATGGACAGAAGATAATTTGCAAACAAGCTAGTTTGAATACCATTGCCCTCCATAACTATGTGAAATTCTCATAGCAAGTCATTGTTCATTTTAATAGTATCACTGAATCTAAACATGAGAAACTCCATTGCTTTTTCTCCTGAATATTCTAGCTACTGCCAAGTACTGAGAAGAGTACAGTTCTAGAATCTATAAAACGAGGCAAGAAGAAAGAATATCTCTTAACATCTCTACATTGCTTTTTTCCCCCTGTTCTTTTTTCTTTATTTTTTTATTTATATATTAATTGGTACATTTTAGGTATACAATACATTTACATTTATCATTGGGTGTTTGTACCTGAACATGATGTATCTTAGTTCTTATTTTTTTCCCCATTACCTATGTGCCCTTCACCCCCACCACCCTTCCCTATTTACAGAGACTTTGTTTCCACTTTTTTTTCTTTTTTTTCTTCTTTCTCATAATTTTTCCTTTCCTTTCTTCCTCCACATTGCTTTTTGAATGAATGCATGAATAACAAACTAATAGAAATTATAATGCCACACAGTTGTCTTTCTTTGATCTTTTTTTAATGAGATTGTGGGGGAAAAAGCAGGAGGGAAAAAGTAAACTGAGAGTAAGCTAATTCTCTCTCCTTCCTTTCTCTTCTCTCAATCCAACAACACAGTCAAATTCTTAGATCTTTTCTTAAATTTGTAAGATTCATGTACTTTCAGAGGAGACTGTCAACTGCATTTTACAACTTGCATTGAGGGAGCAAACTAATCTCTGACCTGAACTGGTATTTCCTCAGCAGGAGTAACTCCTGAACCCGAGAGTCTGGTATATGTTTGGCCAAGGCCTGTCTAGTAATAGAGATGGATTAAAGGGATAGAATATTAAGTAGAATGATTCTTTTTTAGTCTGGCTGAATCATGGCTCATCATCATTCAATTGAAAACAATTTGGGAAATTTTTAATTATATAGCATTTTTGCTATTCATGCTTTCCTCACAAATACATTTATATTATCTTATCCCTGTGAGATAGATGATAATGTATAGACAACATACAGAAGAGAGAGAGAGCTATGCATTGTAGAGGTGAGAAGCCATCATGAAGAAGAAAGACTAATTGCTTGTTCTGGAACTAGTATTTTTTCAGCTTGCAGTCAAAAACTAGACTGGATCCATCACTGCTTTTATGATATCCTAGTGAAAAACATCTAAGTTTAGCTGTTAAAGCATATTGAACACTAAATGTTCAATAATGGGAATACAAATAGTTGAATCATGATATAAAATAGTACAATCATTCAAAATAAGAATATTCGATGCAATCAAAATATGTAGCATGAGGGCTGGGGATTTAGCTCAGTGGTTTCGCTGTCTACTGCGCAAGCCCAAGGACCTGAGTTCGATCCCCAGTACCAAAAAAAAAAACTATGTAGCATGTTTAAATTAAAATTTTATTACAGTAAAAGACATATTGTCACAACCCCCTTCAATATACTTTCCTCACTTGAGCCACATATATCCTACTGTTTCTGTCACTCTCTAAAACAGTTCTGGAAGTCCTTATTCATGAATACATTTAGTAGCACTATTGTGACTGCCTTGATATCTGAATCAGTGTTTAATTTTCCTGATCATTTTGACTTTAGAGAAGAACTAGAGTCATATGTTACCAGATCGGGTGAGTAAGATGGATGAGGACACACTGTTATGCTTTGAGGAGCCTGCCCTCCCATTGGATGGCACTGGGCAGTAGCATTCACCGTATTTTTTATCACACAATGTAAAGATACTTATGAAAAAGCCTTTCAGAAATGCTTCTGCAAGAGGTTATAATGATGGGATAAATGTGTTCAAAGTGATAAGGAGTATTTTGGGGAGGATTAATGGCAAGGTGTCTTACTGCAGTAATTTTTAAAATTTAAACATTCCCAATATTTTTTGATCATGCCTTATATTTATGGACATTTTAAAAAATTACAAAAAATATATAAAAAATGCGAACTTGTTTCTGTAAAATTTGAAGTCTTCAAAAGTGTTAACAATGATTGTCAGTAGCAAGTAGAAGTCCATATTGTGACCTCTTCATGCTTCCATTTTTTTCTAAAAATACATACATGTTTATGTTGCCTACAAAACTAAAAAATAAGGGGAAACAAGTTACCTTCATACTTCCTCCTGTATGCTTTCATTCCTTCAATATGAAAATAAATTTCAGGAAAAATAGATTATAGAGTATGTTTAAATTCATGAAAGTCCTTTGTCACCTGTTTTATTAGTTTATTCTCACAGTTACTTTTTGAGGCATGAGGAAGAGGATGCAGGAGGAATAAGAGAATGTAGTGATATGATGTGGTGAAGGAAGCAAAGATTGGAGTGGTGTACTTTCAAGATGAAGGAAGGGGCCATAAGCCAAGAAATACAGGCAGCCACTAGAAACTGAAAAGTCAAGAAAATGCATTGTCCTCTTAAAGACTTCAGAATGAATGCAGCCCTGACAATATCTTGACCTTAGGTCAGTGAAACTGATTCCAGATCATAACCTCCATTTGTAAGCAATTAAAAACTAGTTATGTTGTTTTGAACCACTAAGTCTCTGGTAAATCTGTTAATAGGAGATTAATATACTTGCTCATACAGACTTATGCAGAGAGGAAATGAAAGAGATAGATGGTGGCTTGGCCTACCTTAGCTTAGGAATGCAGGTTCCATTTTCAACTTACACGTTTCACAGCTAGGGGGAAAAACAAGGAAACAAACATGAGAGGTGAAGCTTGAGTTCTGTCTTTTAAAATGCAGTCTTTCCATTAGTACTCATGATCCAATTGATGATTTAGGCTTTAGTTAGAAAGGGCAGAGTCTAACTCAACATGGATTAAGGGTTCAGAAGTTTCACCGTTTTCCTAAAGGCTTTCTCTGTATTAATGTTACTGACTGTGGCTTACAATAATCTGAAGTTTCAGGGCTAGTAATACTGCTGTGTACTAAGGCATAAAGAAGAAAGGATGTCCATAAAACTAACTCTGAGTTTTTTTAAATCACTACTATATCAAGACTGTTTGATGCACACAGATATGGGGGAATTTATAAAGGCAATCACTTCTTTTTACAAAAGTAATGCACATGCACTTCCTACCCATCCCTGTCCAAAGATAACCCTGATGGATTTTTATGTATTTTATTCTGCCAAGAGAAGAAAGTCCTACTGTCATTCTAATTGGGCATAAAAAACCAGGAGAAATAAAGGAAAGTCAATTTTTTTTCTAAACATTTAGAGTTGGCATGGCTGTCGAAGCTTGGACATTTTTACTTGATGATGTTTCTATATTAAAAGGTGGGGTTTTCCTATGTATTTATAGTCTGTCTTAGTATTTTCATGACTCTGAAAGTGGCTGAATCTGTACAGTTCCAAACAATACCTCAACCTGTATCTTTCAGTAACGTTCTTAGGAATTACTTAGAAATAAGTTGTTACTACTGTCCCCTCAGTTATCTGTGGTCATAATATGAATATAATAAGCAACAGTTCAGTACCAAACACTTTAATGTCTACACAATCTGCATACAACCAGGTGGGCTCTTTTTTCTTAATATTGAAAGTTTCAAATAGAAATCAAATAATAAATGGGTTTATACTCTCTAGCTTAAATTTTAAAGTATTTATTACTATAAACAAAGTTAAATGCCAAGCATGTCTTTATCTGATAGAACTGCAGTATAGCTTAGTTATGGAATGCTATTTGTTCTGTCCCAAACAGAAGTTCTTAAATGGGGAGTCCATTGAACAAACAAACAACAACAACAAAATTGCTTCTATATATGGTAAATGTAATAGGTGCAGGTATATATACAGATCCACACTCAGAGACATGTTATTGTGTCGGTGCAATAGAAAGAGTTGTGTCTCATTGCACATTAGATTACATTAAAAAATTGTTCAATATGAACCTAAAGAGGAATGATAAATCCATACCTGAATGAAGCCGATATTTCACTTGGTTATGGGTCCAGAGAGCCATCTAGTGGTCTCTAAAATATAGCTATAAGTTGAAGTGTCCCAGGAACCCAACCTCTTGGACAAGAAACGATTCAAGCAGTTCTTAGTTTCTTTCCTAGTCCAGAGTGTAGGAAGTCTGAATTAATCAATCAAAGAGAAGGCCTTCTTCTGCCTTTTACTAAGCATGAGGGTCAAAGACTTCTGGTATCCTGCAGCTATAAACCATAAAATAATATATCTCAAAATGTGTGACCAGAGCATTTGGAGAAAAATATGAAGTTCTAAACTTACTTTAGAAATGTATAATATTTTTAATAACTGCATTTTCTATCACTCTGGTTTTTAATGCAACATGGAAAGATGCATTCATTTTTTGTCGAGCATATCATTTATTTCTAGTTGTAAAAGGTGTTTCTTACAGATAATTCTGAAAGTTAACAAAATACAAAATAAATAAATAAAAATTGCCCGCACAACCACAACTCAAAGATCTAGATAGGTACATGTGTTTAAAAAACTGAGGTCATGTTATTTTATGAATTTTCTTTTTCAACTAACTCGTACATTGTATAGATTTTCCCATGTTGTTAAGATTTTATAATTAGTTTTTGTTTGTTTTTTGTTTTGTTTTGTTTTTTTTGGTACCAGGGATTGAAATCAGGACCTTGCGCTTTTGAGGCAGGCTTTGATGCCACTGAGCTAAATCCTGGCCCTACAATTAGTTTTTATGGCTACATAGTTTTGCTTTAAATAGATTATTTCATGATTTATTTATTTAACCTTTGTTGTTTAAAGTCAGGTTTTTTTCCACTACACCTAACAGGACTTTACCAGACTAGTCTTCCTTAACATTCTGTAGTTGCTCATGCTATAGCATACCCCTGGCTGGGTTACATGACACCATCATGGATTCTCACCCTCTTCTTCCTGCTCTTTCGTTATTTTTTACTGACTGTGCTTTTTGTCCTTGATCCTTAATAATAATAATCGCAGTGCTGTGTTGTCCAATATGATAGCCAGTACTCAAATATAGATGTTTTAATGTAGTTAAAATTATACAAAATTTAAAAGTCATTTCCCTGAGTGTATAAACCACATTTCAAGTGTTCAGTGGACACATATATGGGCAATGTTGTCAAAAGATTTGTAATTGCTAGGAAGAGAGACTTACTCTATGAATCTCAAAAACAGGAGAATTTGTACCAAAATCCTACAGGGAAATGACAAAGACAGAAATGTGGGAGGTATGGCTGGCCCACACTACTAGAAAGTCATTTGGCAGTTGCTTTCTTTTTCCCTTCCTCTGTTGTTCCTTGGCTTTCTCTCAACTTCTCACTTCCCATGTGCTCTCTCCTCTACATACTGGCACCTTGCCCTACCTTGTCAAGATTCTGCATGGATACAGTTGTTTTGTCAGGACAGTCTGAGCTCTATACAACTTTACAAACTTACCAAACCATCTAACTACATTTCTTACATCTATCTCTCAGTCCAAATTTTCCAGACATCTGACTGCCTCAGCCTACATACACTGATCCCAACCACCCCGAATTATATGTCCTCCCTTAAACTAATCAGAAATGACTAGATTCCTGAGTTAAGTGCTAAATATGAGCCTCGTGATATAGCAAAGCTCCAATATGCAAAGAATTCATATTTGAGCAGGGGAGACAGGCAGTAAGATATGCAAATGAGTAAATATGTAATATGTTATCAGGTAGGAAAAAGTAGAAAGGAAAGAGATAAAGCAGGCTAAAGGATCAGAGTGACTGTACTTGGCCAAGTGAAACTCAGGAGTGATATTGGAGCAGAGAATAAAGTAAGAAATGAACCACACACTTTCTGAAGGAAAGTACAAGATCAAGGGAGCAAAAAGTACAAAGACCCCTGAGGTAGAAATGAGCACAGTTATAAATATTTATAAAATATACAAACAAATGAACACTCTTTAGAGCCATTCACAGCATAATTTGTTCATGGGCCCAATTCAAAGGAGGTGTAAATAGTGGAGCAATAACCAGATCTGGTACACCTGTATAGTCATTTCCCACAGTTTCAACTCCTCAACTCATGGAGCCAGACCAGGAATTCCTAACTAGAATTTCCAATTAGATCTCTGACTCTTACCTTAAACTCAAAATATTTAAAGGTCTCCTTAGAAGGTGATCTCCATCATCCATAATGAAACTTCTCGTAATATCTGACTTCTCCCTCTTTTCTCATTGGGTTCTGTTACTTTCCTCAATATATTTTTGAGCCCCATTCTTTCTTCCTATTTTCTCATTACATCCTTTCATCAGTACTCTTCCTCTGAATCTCTAGTGTCTTTCCACCAAACATGCTGTACATTGATGCTTGCTAAATCTTCCTAAAACAACTTTCATTTATCTATTCACCCATCCTTTCAAATTTAATACATTTATTGAGTACAGCACATTGAGCTTTGTGCCACCTCACCTCCACTCCAAAATCATTTTACTATGCAATATTCTTGCTTTTTCCCAACACTCCAGTGGGATGAAAGACACACCTTACTAGCAGTAACTCATTAAAATAGTACTTCATAAAATTGGAGTGTGGTATACCACTTGGAAGAGAATAAATCTGATTCTCCAGGTTTTGTGAGTGTTTGGAAATCAAAAAACTCATTCTACACAGCACTTGACATGCCAAGTTTCTGACACACCTTCCCTAAAGCCAGAGAAACAAAGGTCAACAATCATCAACAAATATACAGAATTGATCTTCAAGACCTTCCACAAATTGCAACAAATTCTTTCCAATTCATGGCTTTCAGTTTAGATATAGATACCCAGAAAGCAAACAATCTCTATGAATTGAAATGTGATGTAATTTTTAAATTAATAAATGTAAATAATGATATTAAAAAGCATTTCTTTATATATCTATATAGGAAGGGGGATATATACCCAAGTTGCCTCACTTTGCAGTTGAATTATGGTCTAATTCAGATTGATTTTTCCATTGAAACAATGTTATCTGTGACTGTTAAGATCTCAGGCCAGGGAGCAAAAGCCTATTTAAACCATATTATAAGATAACTCTGATTTTAATAGTTCTGAGAACATAAATATCATCTGTAAAAGACTTTCTGTTTAAGACCAAGGGAATGTAGATCTCTGGGGAGAACCAGACAGTTGACTTCAAGTTACAGTTCCAGAATCATCTGTAGAGTCTTGGTTTCCTCCATTATAAATTGTAAATAATCACTCATTATTTGGGGGTGCATCATATGCTATTTTGAGGAATTGGTACAAGTGTCAGAGAGATAATGTACATAAAAACTTTGTAAATTCACATTTTAAAAGCAGATGAAAGGCTTAAGGAAACATTGTAAACTAATGTATTACATGCCTCATATAATACATCTCAAACCATAGAAAATGACATTATGTGCATCACTGTTCCAAGAGACACACCAATGTAACAGCTAAAACATCTTAGAAATGCACCAAGCTTATGAAGTCTCAAACAAAACTTGAATTTTCTGTACATACTCAAGTCAAATAAAATTAATTCCTCTATACCACTTGTATTGGAAACTGGCCTTCTATTTCCTCTTATTTGACCTAGAGCAGCTACAAGAACTACCTGGGATATAGCATATAGGTGTAGGTGAATGCAGTCTTTAAAAGCAACTGTGAACATATCAGCAGATAAAGATAAAGGCTGTACAAGAAATTAGGTGAGAGTGTTTTGAAAAATGGAGCTAGTCTTTATCCTAGGCAGAGGTTGCCTAGTTGGTATAAAATCTGATAAATTTCAAGAAAGTTTACCTTTGCTTAGGTCACAGGTTCCTTATGTGATGATATATATGAATACTCAGCCGTTTGTAATATTCTTTATTTGCAAACCTGAGATTTCAAAATATCAATCTCCTGCTATTTATGGGTACATTGCAGAGCTGAATTTTTGCATTACTGCACAAGATTTTTTTCATACTGTCATTTTTTTGTGAAGTTTTGTGAGTTTTGTGAAACTCTTTGAGATTAAAGTTTGGGTTACAAAAAAAAAAGATGAGAAGCATTATTATTGAAACATCTTTTTCAACTCACCCTTAGTTCTAGTTTGGAAAGCCAGGACATGTCTCCCTTGGTGCTAATTTGGCAAACAGAGCAGCCCACTTTGTTCCATCCTCCTGTCACAGATGAGTGTTTGCACAATATGTTCTACCTGGTCGGCAGCAGCTGGGAAGGGTGTAGAGGAGAGCAGAGCTTTATACTTTCCAAAAAAACCTTAAAAATGTGTTAAGATGCTCCTATAGTCAGGGAGGGAAGCCCAGGAAATTCAGCTTCTTACCTTAGGGCTAAAGGAGATGAAAGGAGTTTGGGGAGTTGACAAGATACATAGATTACATACAGGACACAGATTAGAATGAGAGACACTAGGGAAATTAAATACTAAAGCTGGGATGGTTAGTTTATAGCTATAAAATACATTAGTTAAGCTTCAATATTGTATTAGTACATAAACAATATGGACAATAGGTTAAGATCCTACAAATGATGAAAGCTCATTCTAATCTTCATCCAAGTTCACCTTCAACAATGGGAGAGCAGCAACCACTTAAAGACCTTTGAATCTGCACCTTTCAGAACCACTTCAGGAATTAACTCTGATCCTAGGCCTAGTGAACCATTGAGTCCTTTGCAGAATTTAAGAGGGTAGCAGCACTAGGAAAGATAGGGAATAAGTCAACAAAGCTAGCCCCAGCCACACCATCATTGACCATTTCAATGGCCTCTTAACTGGCTTCTTTGCCTCCGTTCTTGGCCCCCTTGATTCTATTGTCTAAGATGCTGTCAGATGAAAATCCAGGACACTAGCCTGCTTCCACTCTTTCAGTACTCCTCTAACCTGACAGAAGTGTGCCTCAAATTTCAGGCATTTGGGTCCTGCCTTCTAGATTTTTCCCATATCTCTGCATCACTATTGATATTAATTTTTTAATTAAATTAATATTTTAAATACATTTTTAATATTTTCATCACAACATTAATGAAAATCCAGTAACATCTACTACCATAAATATAAAGTAACTACTATCATACATGTAAAGTAACTATAAAAACAAATACACAATGAAAACAAGAGTTCTAGCTAAGTACCATTGCTTGCCAGAGGTCTAAACTTGACTCTTTTTAAAAGAGGAAATTTCCAAGAGCTAGAGAAGTATTAGAAACACACTGACACCAAACAGAGACTTTCTCCTTGACTAAACAGTGGGGTTAAATGCTAATTGAGAAGGGATTAAGTTTCTCACTATGTGACTCGGTGTTATTTAATGTCAAATCCCTGAACAGCCTAAAATAATCCTACAAACCATCTACACTGTGCCAAGCACTAACCTATTGGATGAATTCTAACCAGCTTATGGTGGCATTCTAGACCCTTTATTACCTGATCCTTGATTAACTCTTCTGCTCATTTCTTCTTGATACTATTCCTCACCCTTTGCACTTTGTTCTCCAGAAATCCCCAAATATGCCCCCCCCCCCCAGCTTAGCAGACTGTTTCCTCTTGAGTCTGCAGGAAACTCCTATTCAATCAGCAAACCTTTGCTCAAACATCACTTCCTCTGTGTATGGGTCCCTGCCCATCTTCCCCTGACTACAATTAATTACTTCCTTTCCATGGGACTTTTATGCCTTGTACATTCCTTTTTTTGTGTACATTCATTCCATAGTAATGTCATTATTTGTTAACATGTAAGGAAGGGTCTGTGACAGAACTCTAAGCTGTTCACACAGTATGTGGCTCACAACTGATGCTCAATGATTATTGTTTAAATTGAATGTATGGTTCACTTCTATCTCTTGCAACATGAAAAAGCTAAGCAACACTGTGGGAATCTTACCATCTCTCAAGGTTGTTTGATGTGAATGTAAGAGCATGTACTGCCGTCCAAAAGAGGATCATTACTCACTGGTGGCCAGACTTGAGGATCACCCAGAATTTAGTATACAATATACAACTAAGCTGGGACAGTACAGCCTTGGAGAAACTGACTTCATAGGAAATAGAAAACCTGTTTCTACCACCCTATTAAACTTTTTAATACTGTCTTCATTGTTCCCAAATCACTTTTTAATTTCCTGTAGGCCACAAATAACAGGAAAGTGACATTGTTCTTGTGTCTTTGAGCCACTGATTTCCCCAACCTTTATTCCCTCCCTTCAGCCAATTTCACTATACAGCATTGCCAAATATTCTTGACTTTCAAAATTAGAGAAATTAGTCAAATTAGTCAAAATTGATTAAAAGTGAAGTTACTGGAAATAATCATTAGTGAAAAAGAAAAAGCCTAGAATTATATTTCATCCTATCACTTCTTGTCAAACAAAAACATCAAAAAATCAGACAAAAATTCAGATCTAGCTAAGATTAGCCAGTTCTATTTCTGGCTTTGCATTGTATTTATTGTTTGTCTGTCACTAAGGATCTACCTTTGGGGTTTAGCCCCTAAGAGTGGTGACCCTCTGTTTGTTAGCAATACCCAGATAACTTTTCAAACTACAGGTTCCCAGGCTTGTTGCATCAGAATGCGTGACGTTGGAGCATGGAAAACTATCTTCCAAACAAACAAATAAGCAACTTCACAAATGACTGTATCCACAGATGATTCTGAATATCATTCTTTGGAACCACATAATCCTAAGAGTCACCTAAAGTAATTTGTAAAATGTGATAGGATCATCTGAAATAAAATTATATTTGATAATTTTTAAAGTATAGATTCTCAAATTCACTGAGTTCCACTTAATTATATATTATGGCCTCATATCTACATTTTTAAAAAGAAACTCCCCTGGGTGATTCATATCTACACAGTACCGTTTGAGAGATAATGACCCAGGGCAGAGATCTCAAATTCAGATGCCCTATAGGGCCCAAGAAGGTAATGGAAATGTGAAAAGTAGTCCCAAGCAATACAGTAGGGACTAGCAAAATTGTAGGTAACAGAAGAGTGCTTGACCTTTCTAAAATGCAGCAGGCCACCATTCAGCTGCAACCAGCTGTTATTCCAAGAGAACAGTGCCAGATAGTCTGACTTTTTGAAAGAAACCAGACTGTATTTTCTTAAATGTAAAAATTCCCTTAAATGTTGACAACTCACTCATTTTTCAAAAATAAATTAAAGACCTACTAGTGCTTGAGGGTCACCAGGTCAACTCCTCTGTTCTAAGAAATGTCAAGGCATTTGTAGCAGACAAGTATTAACCAGAAATGCCTCAATGTCCGGATGAGCAATGGGAGATGACATGACATAGGCCTATTACCCTAACAAACACTGTATTTATTTTCTAGCACAGCTAGAAAGAACTAGAATAAGTAGGTACTATAAGAAGAGGGAGAGCCAGGCAAGGGTAGTGCATACTGTAATCCCAGTACTTTGGGAGGGTGAGACACGGGGATCACAAACTCAAGTCCACCCAGGCAATTTAGTGACTTCGTGAGACTTTGTCTCAAAGAAAAAAAAAAATAAAAAGGGTGGTGATATATCTCAGAGTGAAGGCCTTGGATTCAGTCACCAATACTATAAAAAATTTTTGAAAAAAAGGTGGACACCCTCACTTGTAAGCAAGAGAACAAAAGGGGAGAAAGGCACTAAAAGATAATGAGTATAACCTAGATAATGCATAATTAGATACAAAATAATGAATCTATTTCATGTGACTCCATAAATGAATTTTAGAAACATTACTCATAAAATAGAGATAAGATAATGGTGACTACTCAGTGTTTGAGGTATTGATTAAATAATGTTTGAAATATTGATTAAATAGAATAGTTCATATCAAATGGATTAACAAGAACATTTAATATAATATATAGTCCATTTTATAATATAGTAGGGGAAAGAATATAACTAAATAGGAGACCATTTACCTAACATGTGCAAGGTCAGGTTTTGAACTAAAGCACTGCAAAACTAAAAATAAAAATAAAATAAGATAAAATAAATGCTAGTTGTTTTATTTGCCCTGTCCTCAGGCCTTTATTTCCTCACACTGAAATTCAACAGGCACTAAAAAAGGAGTTCAGGGTAAAAAAAGCTGACAAACTCCCTTGATTTTCATGTGTGTATGTTTTTTTAAGAAACTGATGATAACATTTCTACAGTGAGATAATTAACTAGACAGTGATGATAGCGATGCAAGCCGATTGCAAGAAATTTCTCTTCCTCTACTGTTCCGTGATTCCAAATCCTGTGCAAAGAAAATTGCTAAACAAGTGGTTCTGAGAATTCTTATGGACAGTTCTGAAAAAGCAGATAATACTCTGAGCCAGAGTGGTCTAGGAAGGTTGTCTTCATTTTATTGTACTCTATTATACATTGACTTAAATTTTTTTATATAAAATTAAATAATGGTGATTTTTAAAATGTATTTACAATTTCAAAGATGAATAATTTCATCACCTTGACATAAATTTCCTTCCAATTTTTGTCTTCCTAAACACAATTTTTTTTATCTCTGTTAGGTTCCTATTTTCTATCTTATTTTCCATAATGGTCCAAGGACTTATAATTAAGCCTTGCACAGAGCAGTTATTCAAATATTTGTTTAAAGATTGAATGCATGTTAGGGATGAATGAACTTTAAGAGAAGAATGAATGAATGTATGAATGAATAAATGATATTTTCATTAGTACATGTTTGCAGTAATTATGTTTACAGTAGTAATGTTTACATGCCTTGTATGGACTTGGTGCATTTGTATAACACATTTTAATTCCTCTTTTCATCCACTTTCCCTTCTCTCTCTCCCCTTTCCCTCACTTCTCCCTCTTGATCTCCTTCCCATTAGAGAAAGATCTAGCTCTCTAGTTCCTGTATCTATCTTTTATTTTGCTCTTTATTTATAATTTGGGTTTCATGTAAGATATGATATTTAAGCTTCTGTGTCTGATTTATTTCACTTAACCTTATGGTCTCAAGGAAATTTTAATATACAATCAAGTTTGTATTCAGGTTTGCTTGCTTCATTGGGTCATAAATTTTTTATAATTCTCCACAGACTCCAAATGAACTATATTCCTCTACCTATTTTGTTGTTGTTTTCTGATTATAAAATGGAAAATCTTAAAAACTATTTTAAAATCCTACTCTCCAGAGACAATCATCTTAACTTCTTGAGGTATTCTCTCTTAGCACTTGTTATATAAATTTTTTTCTTTGAACACAGAGAATTTTTATTTAGATCCTTCCATTTTATATAGCATTGATAGCATTTCCCTCACATAATGGGAAACTCATTGTGGCCATGATCCTTTTTTTAACTGTTTGGTGGTCCAGGCTATTGGACATGCCTGAAGTGTTAACATTTAAAGTTTTTCACAATTTTTTCTTAAATTATTCCACAATAAAGTTCTTTCTTCACAGACTTTTTGTCCACTTTGTATATTATTTCTTTAACATAGATTCCTGGAAGAGGAAAATAAATACTAATTAATCAGGGTATTTCCAAAGATTCTTTTTATATTGGGTCTACACATATTTTCTGCATCCTTAGGTATTCCAGCATGTCTTTGTTATTTTTCTTACAGATAAAAGACAGGTTGACAAAGCATAAAATTCTTTTCCAAGAAAACTCAGTTAGATATCATTCTACCATTTTGGGCATTTAATGGAGCAGAAATGAGAAGTCATGATACTCATATTTAATTTTCTGAAAGTTACCTTTTTAATTTTCTTTCTTTCTGAATGCTTTACAGATACTTTATTTAAAAATTTTACCAGATATGTCTAGGTATAGTTCATTTTTATTGACTGTTGAGAATGATGTGTCCATCAAATTAAAGCTTTTAAATTCTAGAAATGTTTTCTTCGGAGATGTCTTTGATTAGTGCTTTAGTTTTTGTTATTGTGGTTTTTATTAGATACAACTATAATTCTTATGTTTCTGTTTCCTTTTTTGCCCACCATACTCAGTGATTTAAATATATCCAAACCAGGAAAATTTTCATGGAGAAAAGAGAACACTATTAATACAGTAATTACCTGGGACAATGGACATCAAACAGGAACTGAGTACTGATGGAAGCATTGCCCATCATTGCTCTCATTATTATAATTCTTGACCTTTTATAATATATCCTAAAAGATTTTCTAGACTTTGTCTCCCACTTCACTAATTCAGTGTTGTACAATATGCTTTTTGTCCTTCCAAAACATAATTTGAAATTTGTCGTTGGATTATTTCCTCTGTTTCTTTCCATATACCACATTCTTTTTCATTCCATTCTATTATTTTATATTTCAATATGTTCTCTTTTTGGGGAAGTTTTATGTCTCATAAATGTCAAATTCTCCAACTTGGTTTTAAATTCAGGGTTTTTATTTTTCCGTTTTTCTTTTGGCTCTGCAAGTAACTCATTTTCATAATATGACTTTTTTCTTTTTTCTTTTGTTGTATAATATTGGTAAAGGGCTCCTGCTGTTTTGTTTATGCTTTGTAATTGGGTAGTGGGAAAGAGTTCTTATTCTAGACCAATAGCTATCTATCCATAGATTTATGTTTGCCACCAAATGTTACTTAAATTGCTAATTCACTTATATATTAGTTAAATCACCTTCTAAAATATACAGGTGAATGCTAAGTTGCTGTGTTCATTGCCTAAACCAAATTCCACTCTTTAACAATCATCAGGCACATGATGTGATTCTACGAACCAGACTGGCATCTACACCTCCACTAAAGATCCTTAACCAGTTCCTCAACTTTATCAGTTTTTTCAAAACTCATGCCTAGACTCTATTCAAGACCTCTTAGTTCAAAATCTTAAGATACGTGCTTGAGTATGTAAAAAAAAATCCCAGATATTTCTAATGTGCTCACTTGGTTGAAAAATCAGTGATCTCAATCAATTCAATGTATTGAAAAGTTTTTAAACTGCTCTGAGTTTCCATGGATACAGGGAAAATTTATCACCTGCTGCCTCCTATGGTGATTTTCTAATGGGAATTAAATCTCCCTTGCATACAAATTCTTCACATGATGCAGTTTCTGTCTAGATTTAGAAATAAAAATGGTAACCAGGAGAAGAAAGTGACCAAATGGCACTTCTGGCTGCCTCAGTAAAGCAGAACCCCTCAGTAGAGGGGCCGTAGTGATTCTTCAATGTGAACCAGATGGTAGAAAGAAAAGAATGATCATCATTAGAGGAATTAAGAGATGGAGGGCCCAGATTAACTTGGTGAATCCCATCTTTGCCAATTATTATCTAAAGGCAATAGGGTAAATTACTTAACCTTAAGGTCACTTAAATTTTAGCCATAGTTTCTTCATTTATATGATAGGAATATTAGAACCTATCTTACTAAGTCTTCAGGAACATTAAGTGAAATAATTTATAGAAATTATTAAGAATTGCCTGATTTATATTTTAGTCAAGAAATATTACCCATTATCATTTTTAAGACAATATCAATTTCACACTTTCTTTATTCTAGTTCCATTGACTTGTAGTTTTTCTACTACCCTTCCACTGTAATCATAGATTGATTGCTAATAGAAGTTTTTAGAGTGGTGACCTTTCAAGAAATATTACCCATTATTATTTTAAAGACAATATCAATTTCAAATTTTCTTTATTCTAGTTCCACTGACTTGTAGTTTTCTACTACCCTTCCATTCTAATAATAAATTGATTGTTAATAGAAGTTTTTAGAGTGGTGAACTTTCATATTTTTATCTTACTTGAAATTTTAGAGGAAAGTTGAGAAATGCTGCACCAGATTAGTTTCTTAATTTTATTAAATTTTATGAATAAGTTTCAGAATGGTGATCCATCATGGTGGGTTTGTGTTGAATAGGAAGTCAATCATTTCATTTCTATCCATGTTTTCATGCCAGTTTCTATGGCTGCCTTATCTACTTCATTTCTCCTTCCATTTAGTACTATAACTTTGGAGCATCTCCAAGTACAATGAAACCCATAACCTGTTTTGAAACATGGCAATATGGATCAGGCTAGTGGTGTCCAGGAAGAAGAATTTTCTCTGTAATTCAAAAGGCCCTTGGGTGTGATAAGTCACTAAGAGAGAACTTTAACTCAAAAAACAAGAACTTTCTAGGCTTCCTGAGTGATTAAATAGACTATCAGATAGTAAATGTATTATCTAGGGCCAGTCAGTTATTTGAAGAGAGAATATTCAACATAAAGAATTGTTAACTGATTATGCAGTTGTTAATTAGGTAACTTTATGTCATGAAGATAGCAAATTTTCAAACTAGTTACTATCCATGAGAAAACAATAGAAGACTGAAAATAGTAATAATTATCAGCTTAAGAGGAGCAGTCCTATAAATCTGAAACTCAGACATCTAAGACAAAGGTGCTGCTCAGTTGATGATGACATTTCTAAGATCCAAGAAAGGGGTCCCAAGGAACTTGCGACCAGACCTCTCAAATCAGCTGGTTGGTGGTGATAGTCTCTGACGACACAGGGAAAACTGCACTACATTCAGCATATGCCCTAAAGAATGAAGGAAGAAGCATTGCTGGGATAATGCTTAAAATAACTTCAAACAAACAGAAAACCCTCAAGAAGCAAAGAGAAAATGAACAGGAAGAAGCAAGCCCCTTCCTTCCTGTAGTCTTGCAGTCTCCTCCTAATGGCCTCCACCAGCAGGATCCATCTGGCAAACCAAAATTGTGGTTTTTAGAATGCTAGCTCCAGCATCCCAAGTGAAAAAAAAAAAAAAGAAACATTTGGAATTGGGAGATGAGAGCCATGTCTGGTACAGTGAGTCACTCAGAGTATCAAAGACATAGTTGTTAATGATTGATGGTATTATTTGACCTTTAGTATGTGTTAAGCATCAAGTATTAATATCTTACTCTACATCTTATTAAATCTTCTCAAGTAGCTATTATTTTTAATCCCCATCTTATTGGAGAAAAAATTAGAAATAGATAGGGACCACACTGTCTTAAAGTTATGCAACTAGTGAAAATACAACCAAAGAATTAAGCTCAAATTTTGTATTTCCAAAGCCTCAATACAGCTCTGCCTCTGATGTTATGATTTCTTCTAACCATGAGATGCAATTGTAAGTAAATGATCCCTCTTTGCTCAAAATTGCCTTGTTTTATTATCAATAAAATTATTTTTACTCAGCATTGAATTTAGTACATTTAGACATGTGTACATAACTGCTCAGAGCTGCTGAGACTGTGCAATTTTTCAATTTATCTGAACTAAACAGATAGCAAAATAAATCAATTCCAACTCTAGAAAAAATACATTAATGTAAATTATTTGTTTTCGGCCATCCACTTTGTCTTTCAGATTGCCTGGAACAGTGCCTGGTTGCCAATTGACCTTGTTCCATAAAATGTCCCTGTAATTTTTTGGCAAAATTCCTCCCTTAGGAAAATAATTAGCAGAGGCTGACTCTCCTCAGTAACCTCTCCCATGGAAAAGCAACTTGGGTAAACTGATAGTGCAATTTTTCTATAAATAGAATTCACTGAGTTACAATGTGGATCTATGAGACAGGGTGGAAAGTGGAAAGTGTCAGCCTATTGCAGATTTCTAGAGTAGTAGAGATCTGTCCAGAAAATAAATTATTGCTTTTGAGTATAGACTTGGAGCATCAATCATCAGCCAGATCTTAATATATCCACAGATCTATATAAGATTACCAATATCTACATATATTTGGCATTCTGCATGATGCCAAATATATGTAGATAATAAATGAAGCTTTATCTTAATTTTCATTTATGCTTGTGACAAAAAATAAAAATTCTCTGATGGAGAAATTTGTTGGAATATAAAAACTTTACTGTCATTCGAGTTTTTGACATTTGAGACATAACTTTAATTATCTTAATTTCCACTCATCTAGCCCCACTCTGCCTAGACTCTCAATTATCATTTATCTGTAAATATCCTCCAGCTTTTAAATGCTAGACTGACACTGCAAATATTTTAAATTTAACCTCTTTATAGTTCCTTCTCCAAAACCCCTAAATTACTGAGATTCATTCAAAGATCTCTAAAACAAAGAATTTCTCTGAGAAACAATTTTGAAGAACAATAATAAAACAAATAGGTTGTGTATAAGATGGGTTTAAGTTTGAGGCATCCAAACAATACTTTTCGAAAGGCTCTTTACATCATTGTATTGGTAGATAATGAAAATGCCATTCCTATATTCTGTAACAGAGTTTTTCATAACTGAAAGAGGAATAAATTCACTTGGAATTTAAGATAAAATGTCTCATTCCCTTGGACCCTTTGGTACATGTACAATAAAAAATAGCTCTCTTATTTGATAAAGATTTCAACATTTCCAAAGTGATTCTAGTAGCATAATCTCACATACACGTAACAACCTACAGCAACTCTAAGGGAGGAATTTCTTAGTCCATTTTCTGTCCCTATTACAGAATACCTGAGACTTGGCCATTTATACAGGAAGAAAGCTTTATTTTGGCTCCTGGTTTTGGAGGCTAGGAAATCCAACATAAGGTAGCTGCCTCTGCTGAACTTCTAGTGAAGGCCTTGTGCCGTAGCAACTCATGGTGGAATGTAGAGAGTCAGGCAGGAATGCACAGAAAAGAGAGCACATAAGAAGTGGTCTTGCTTTATTGCAACCTGCTCTCATGGTAAATAAAGCAGTCCCTTAAATGCAAGAGCCCATTCCCAGGAGAGAGATGAATCTGTTTATGAAGGCTTCACTGCAGTGACACAAACGTTGTGGGTGAGATCTCACCTCCCAGCACTGCCACAGTGGGACGAAGGTTCAACATGAGTTTCAATAATGACAAACAATATGCAAACCATAGTCCAGTACCTCTCCAAATTATAAATGTGGGAGCTGAGCCTCAGGTAGTTTATTTTATCAAGCAAATACTAAAAGGAAATTTTCTGATTTTAAAACCATTCCTCTTTTTCCTAAATCACTGCAGATACAGAGATTTTTAATCTGAGAGCTTGAATGGCAACTGTGTAAGTAGCTATAGCACCAACCTCAGAATTCAAAGACCCCAGGACTTCAATCACTAGGCCTTGCTGCCTCAGCAACACCAGGGATTGTCTATTGAAAGACTCACAGAGCGGAAAGTTGTTGTCTTCTGTTTTAATAAATGATACGTTCTTTAAAGCTGCCTTTATATTACTCCTCAGTATCTTAAAATTTGAGACAGATAAAGAATGAGTCTTGTTTCTTACTGAAAAGGATGATTCAAATTTTCTGAGGCTCTTTGACCTTGAAAATGTATTAATATATTCATTAGCTTCTCATGTCCATCCTGTGCAAATGCTAAGCAATCCACCTTCCCAGGAAAAATCAGGTTCAAAGGGAAAAAAAACACACTTTAAGAATTAGAATCCAGGTTATGACTGAAACATGTAAGCATGCCGTTAAAAGTGTGATTCCATAACCAGAGGTCAGAGGAGCATTTTGAAATTGACTGTGTGTTATGAACATTTCAAGTTCTTTTTAAAGTTTTTGAAAATATTCACAACAGTTAAAAATTCAATCTTGCCCTTTCTACTATTATGTGAGATTCATAAAATATGTTCTATGACATATTCATATGTTAGAGATTTACTGCAAAATTTTATGTGAGAGTCTGCAAAGTTACTTTGGGGACTTTTAAGAAACATCTGTAAGATGTTAGTGTACCCCTCGTAATGTGAGCACTAGATGCTCACTCATTTGATATAAAAATGTCAGGCCAGCCATACACATAAGAAAAATCACTATTTCATTATTTCTGAAGAGATAACTTGAAAAGAGATGATAAATTTAGTTCTGGATTTGTAAGAAAAAATAACCCATTATTGACTATAAGACAGAACCCAATCATAGTAGGTTATCAAGTAGCTATTTCTAGGCCACATTAATATCTATGTCATCTAGTTTACTTGGCAAAACTATGCCACAAGACTACATTTCTTCTTTTATACAGAGCTTTTGATTACCTCTATGACTTACCAAGTCTAGCAAATAGCCCCGTGGTGCCAGTGGAGGAAAAATATTCTCTAATTGGATCTATTTATAAAGCCATCACAAAAACCACATCATCTTGTTTGGAATGATACTTAGAAGATATATGATGCCAATCTCTCCAACACTGGACAACATATTGCCCAGAACACATAACATTAAATGTCTGAAAATCATAAAATCCAATTTGTTGTTCAAGTTTTAAAATCAGGTCACATTGGTTACTTAGTGACCCATTAACTGCTATTTTGCAGTATTCACTGACATGGCTTCAGGATCTTTAAGGAAGTGAAATGAAAAATATTTCACTCTCATAAACAAAAGTCATTTTTATAAGCTTCACTGAAATTGTGAAATGGTTCCCATTCTCCTTTTATTTAAGTCTATTACATATTTACTACCTCTATAGACTGCCCCCAACTAGGGATTTAATAATATTTATTACTATTTGTTTAGAGCTTTTGTAGTATTTATTATTATCTATTTAGAGATTTTATATTATTTATTCTAGGTAATCTGTACAAAGTTGGGGTGATTGGCATGATACGTTTTTAAAATATCTTTCCAAAACAGATGATGTGGATTTTGTGATGGCTTTTTGGTCAAAGCATATTTTCCTGCAATGTGAAATTATTTCTTTCCTTATATGATAATCAACAAGGTACAATTGGTTAACATTAAGGGAAAGGCCTTGCCAAAGAAAAATCAAAAGAGAACTGAGCAATTTCTGATTTACAGTCCTTTCACTCCCTTTCCAGCCAAAGCATTAAACATAAAGCATAGTGAGCAAAGCCTTTTTTACAGAGACTTCACTCAAAAGAGTACACTCACTCCTTCTTATGCTGACTCTACATCTGTATATTCAACAAACCAAAGATCAGAAATAATTTTTTTAAATTATACTAATCATGTACAGACATTATCATTCTCTAGACAATATGGTATAACCACTATTTGCACAGTATTTACATTGTTTTAGTATTATATGTAATTTAGAGATCATTTCAAGTACTCAAGAGAATGTGAACAGGTTATACGCAAATATTGTATCATTTTGTATGAGACACTTGAGCATCCATTTGGAAACTTTAGCATCCACATGAGGTTCTGTAATTAATTCCCCATGGATATTGAGGTTCAATTGCATTCTAAGAAGGAATCAAAAGTTCACTATTCACTATTCCCAAATTCTTAAGATGAGTTACCTGCCACAGTTAAAGGCAAAAACAGTTGTCTCAATATTGCCTTAAAATTGTAGACATATATGCAGGGCTACAACTGTTTCTGTTGTCACTGCAGACAATTGTAAAGAGCTAACACAAAACAAAAGCAATGTGTACTTAAACTAGGGATATAAATCTATCAAAAATTATTTCACTGTTTAAACCATATGATTTTCATCTGTACTCATGTCTTACATCAAAGGATGTGCCAACCTGGTCCAAAAAAGAAGTCTTTTCTGATTGTGCCAAAGATATATAAGAGCAACAATGAAGTAGCCATAAAAAAGAGCAGTCACACGGGTGTACACAAGAGTTAGGTTTTAATTCCATCATTTAACCCTATTAGAAATAAACAATAATTGGTGGCAATAAATTAAGCTAGCCAGTATCTCTCCAGTTTAGTTCACTGCACAATTACCATGGACAGAAAACTAATAACATTTTTGCTGATGTAGCTATGACCCTGGGGCTACTTATGAACTACTATGTGTAATGCTACACTCCATAAGACAAAATCTATGGCTGGGAAATTTTGAACAGCATTTTTAACCTGCTATTTCTACACTTGACATTTCAACAACATGATTGTCTGTCTACTCTCCTGGGAAATACTGCCATCTTTTGCAAATTTTAGCTGCTGTTGAATAATTGCTATTGGGTTGTTTCTTGCTCATCATTTCCTACTTTAGTCTCACCATTGCATTAAAAATCTGAGATTTCTTTTCTGAAATCTGTCAGTTTTGTCTGCAAGTGACAGGAAAGAAAAGGAGATCAATCTACTTGGACATGAGAGACTATAAAACTTGGCCATTCTCAATATATTGATTCTAATTTTTTCTTTTGGTTTCCCTTGTGTAGAGCATTCCACATTTTTAGATAAGTGCTAGGGTGAAGGATGAAATCTGTGTCCAAGGAACAAATTGAAGCTTCCTGGCCCATCAGGGAGTTAAATGAGCTGTTACTTTAAAAGAACCTGTGATGACCTTGTCTGGCAGCACATTCTAGTGCTATGCCATATGCATAGTAAGAAATGTTTTCCTCATGGCCAGATTTAAAAAGAGAGACATCATTTCCTTGAAAAGACTTACTACAAAAGTATCATAAATTAAATGTAATAATATTGGTCATTCCTGTGCCCTTATTATATAATTTGATTATGATGTTTTTAACTATATCTAATTTCTGTCCAAACAATGGTTTTATCTACAAGGGGCTAAAATGGGTCACAAAAGAATCAGAGTTAATATTGTTCATTTCTTAGGTGTCAGAAATTCACATTCATCCTGAAGACAGACCACAGCCAGCCACAGAAGTTAAGTGCATCTAACCTATATTCATTTGTTCTGCCTTTGCATTATGTTGAGCAATAGTAAAGATTGATTATATTGCAGGCAGTGGAAATGTCAAAAGTATGAATTAAATAGCAAATTGTCAACTCTTTGAAAAGAAGTCTCAAGTGGTTTTAGGTAGAACAGAAGAGGGCTAGAAAGAATGACATAGAAATTAATTAAATCATTTCCATCTCAGTTCTCACGTGTAAGAAAATCTTCCCTGATTCTCCCTACTTGGTCACTCTATGATAAAGTCTCTTTAAATTCTTTACTTTAGGTTCACAGGATTTACTGTTAAAAATTAACTTGAAATTATTCTTGCCTCTCATTTTTTAACAAAGTCATAGTAAAATGTAGTGATTAAAAATATAATTTCTAGAATGATTTTGAATCCCATTTTGGCTTCTTAACTAGTCATATAAAGTTAATTTCTTCCTCTGTAAAAATTAAGACTACTAATTCCTATATCATAGACTTATTGTAAGGGTTAAATGAGTTAAGGATTATAAAGCACTTAGAATAGTTCATGGCACAAATAAATATTCTTGTTCACTTTTTTAAAGTTTATGAACATATGATTTTTATTAATAGCTGCCTCCTTCTTGACTCCCTGCAGGCAGAGAACATGTCTGTTTGCTCATTACCATTACATATCCCAATAGGTGTCATAATGCTTAGCATGTAGTAAGGATTCAATGAACATTTACAAAGTAAATCAATAAATCTAATTGCCCAGAAACATGAGTCACTCTGGAAGTGAATATGACTCTAAACACCACAGGAATAAGTTGGACCTATGTATAATGTGTCATTAAGATATGGAACATGCTAGAAATTCTACGTGAGAATGTTTTAGGAAATGTGATTGTATCCACAGGATATTCAATTTTGTACTAAAGAACTGTGCATAATGAGGTTTTTCAAAATTATAATAATAATAATAATAGCTAACTGTCTCATCTTTCTAAGACATTAGCTAAAGCAGCAAGCTGTTTGAATATGATGATAATGATCTCTAATGTTCATTAAATACAGTTGTTTGCCATTATTATGATTGTTTCAAAGGAAGCCCTTTGCCTTATGTTTAAACAAAAAACTGATAGAGGGCTAAAGGAGGCAAATTTTAGATAGAGGGGTTTACAGACTGTGGTACAGAGCAGGATCAAGATAGAGAAAGAAACTGGAGGAGAAGGAGAAGGAATGCCAGGCAGAGATGGAAGGACAGGTTTCTACAGGTCAACCAGAAACACTTAACAATGAAGCCAAAAATAATAATAACAATAAACCTCAAAACAATTTCATTGGGATAATTTCTGAGATGTGTGTTATCAATCAAAACAGCAGCATTTGAAGTTTTTAATAGAAAGATAAATTTTAATGCATGATACAGAGGCATCCTGAATAAGTCACCAAGTACCATAGAACATTATTTTAAATCCTGGGGGACCTAGTGAGCAGTAAGTATCTAGGCCTCCCAGAAACTTATATTTTGGTAGTGAGAAAATATACAACAAACTCATAAAGAATTAAGTAAAATTGTTTCAGTTATTGACCAGTGTTCTGAAGAAGATGAAATAGTGTCATATGAAGAACATGTTGAATTTGATGTTGGTGGTATAATCGGAGATTGCCATGTTATAGTAGAAAACTGAAACTGAAATCTGAACTGAGACCTGAGTGTCAAGAAAGAGTCAACCATGAGGTGATCTGGAGGGAGAATGTCCCAATTGGAAAGAGCAACGACTACAAGGGTATGAGACTGGAGCAAGTTTGAGCATCCTCCTGGCTTTGAGATCACATGGGTAGAATAAGATGGGTGAGAACAGTTGGCAGGGCCAGATCATTTAGGACAGAAGGTAAAGAGCTTGCCTTTTGCTTTAGTTGTTCTCTTAGTCACTTTCTTCATGATTAAGACACAATACCCAACACTCACAAATTAAAGCAGAAAAGGTTTATCTGGCTCACAGTACGTAGAGGTTTCAGTCCATAATTGGTTGGCTCCAAGGAAAGACAGCGTGGCAGAGGGGAATGCCAGAAGAAAAGTGGTTTGTGGTGTGGCAGCAAGAAAGCAGAGAAAGTCAAGGTGGGAGTTAGGAAAAGAGAAAGTCCTATCCAGGTTACACTCACAGTGATCCACCTCCTCTGATCAGGCTCCACCTCCTAACACCACATTTAGCTCTGAACTCTTCAATGGACTAATCACTCCCTTATGATCCAATCACTTCCCTAAAACCCCACCTATAAGTACATGGGGCTTTGGAGCGACATCTAGACACACACCATAACAATTGTCATGGGATTCTATTAAAGAGTTTTTTAAGCAAACAATGTACATATAGAATAATAGAGCCCTATTATTAAAACTTAGAGAAAAGACAGAATGAAAAGAATCAATTGGTGAGATAAAGAAAAAACAAGGAGCAGACCTGGTGGTACACATTTATAGTCCCAAGAGTCCCAGCTGAGGTAAGACTATCACGTGAGCCCAGGAGTTCAGGACTAGCATCAGCAGCATAGTTAGACCCTATGAGAGGGTGAGCGGTGAGGGGGGGAAGGAAGCGAGGGAGGAAGGAAAAAGAGAAGAGGAAGGAGGGAGGTAAAGAAAGAACAAGAGGGAAGAAAGAAGGAAGAAAAGAAAGAGAGAAGGAAGGAAGGAAGGAAGAAAGAAAGAAAGAAAGAGAAAAAGAAAGAAAGAAAGAAAGAAAGAAAGAAAGAAAGAAAGAAAGAAAGAAAGAAAGAAAGAAAGAAAGAGAAGGAAGGAAGGAAGGAAGGAAGGAAGGAAAGAAAGAAAGGGAAAGAGAAGAGCCCATAACTGCTTTAATTGAATTTGCTTTATGATGAATTTAAAAGTGTGATTAATCAATAAAATGTAAAGTGAGGAAGTAGAACTTGTTGGTACATATATGCTGAAAGAAGACTGAAATGTGAGAGAGTAACTGGAGGGAGGGAAAAAGATGATTTTAAGTATATTTATAATTGATGAGAGGCCGCTGGGAGGAGAAATCTGCTGATGCAGATTCAGAACAAAGTCACTGGGAAGGTAAGAGAGAAGAATGAAAAAACTCTCAATTATCTTTGTAATTAAAGTTGTCAAGTACTTCCAGAACTAATTCTGGGTGCTCCTCACTTCAATTCGTAGCAATCTGAATTTTGTTTCTTTGTTAAAGAATCAGGATCGTCACATTTCCTACATGTATACAAGGTGGCAAACCAGAAAACTGGGAATAGTTAAGCAGAAAGAGTTTATTCTGTAGTGGTCCATGTTCTCCTCTCCCCATTCTTCCTGCCAGGTAGAATGATATCTCCAAATTCAAGTAAACAGGAGGCTGGTCATTTATGGATAATGATAATCGTTGTGTTATTTTTTTAAAACCTTGAAAAACTTTCTGACATCTTCCTTTTATCTGTTAATTTCTCTCTCTTATTATTAGTGTCTTTATTTCCTGTTATATTTATTTTTATTTTATCGAGCTATCATTTGTTATCGGTCACTGAGATTTCAAGGTCACTTCTCCAGTTCAAGTGCACCTCACTTTAATTAAAAGATAATTGAAAGGTTGACACAATGTTGATACCTTTGTCTATTGAATCACACTTTAAATACAGCAGTGTTGAACATTTCAATAAATTCAATTATAAATTATTTATAAGGTGTGATAAATGTTTTCCTCACAATCTTCTTTAGTGCAAAGAAAATGACTGACACACATTGAGTTTGTGCCTATCACAATTCACTTGTGTCTCTAATAAATGCCTCAGGCGCATATGCGCTTGAGCAAGTCTGTCAATCTGCTTTGAATTCAGGTGCCACTTTTCTGATTGACATCAGAGAAGATTTGTGTCATCTGAAAGGATAAGATTTTATGGAAAAGCAGAGAATAGTTACTCTGGCCTCTAGAGAAACCACGTTAGTCAAATCGGAAGGAAGAAGACTCACAAAAAATAGATGTACACCTTAGCCAAAGGTCAGACTTCTCTGTCTAAATCTAAACTACACATCACCTTTCATTCATTTATTCATCCAACCAAAAAAATCCTCACTGTGAGTCTGTTATTTTCTGGGCACTGTTACTCAGGATTTTACTATTGAAAAACAGCATTTCTGGCCCCTAAACAGTCCAGAGAAGGAGAGAAATGAATAAACCAATAATGACTAGACACAACAAATGACTGAAAGATGAATGCATTGAAGATGGTGGGCAGCAGATAAAAGAGAGGCAAGTAATCCAACCTGAAAGTGAGGGAGGACAGGGATTCTTAAATAGAGATATGAAACTGAATACAGACTTGAAAGATCCCTGGGAGTCCACAATGGAAAGAATGAGGTCTAGAGTGCTTTGGGCAAAAAAAAGACCAACCCAGGGAAGGAGAGGTAAAAGAGCATGGAGCACTGGGGAAATCCAGGAATTTGGGCAATGGCTTTCCAAGGTAACTAAAAGGTAATATATAATTACATAAGCGAATGCACCAGACAAGGTGACACCACCATTGTTTCAAATTAGATGCACATGTGAGGGCTGGAATACACAGAGATGTAACCATCTGCTCTGATGGTGCCTCCATAATCTGGGAAGGGAGGCAAGAGGTCCTGAATCTTCAGGATCACCCAGGACTCGCACAGGGAAGATTTTTAAAAATCAACATTGTCCATTTAGCATTTTGAGATGTTAGACTATTGTGTACAGGCTAGTTAGCAATTTTCTTTTCCTTTCTTTTTCTTTGTTTCTGACAATAATAAGAATCTCTCAAGGTCCTTGTTGTCTTTAGGAATCTACGCTCCCTGGACTGACTTATGAAACGTAATGATCTTTGGAGATTCTTCTCATTTTGAAATTAAAAAGCTTTAGGCAAAACATGCAAGAATTTGAAATAAAATAATTCTGAATATGCTAAATAATGCTTATAAAATAAATGTATATGGATAGTGAATAATTCTAGAGATAATTCCAAAATCCCTGCATAAATCATTCGTAAGCCCATAAAATTTATTTTATTTTACACTTTTTTTTGTACCAGGGATCGAACTCAGGACCTTGCGCTTGTGAGGCAGACTGTGGCACCACTGAGCTAAATCCCTGGCCCTACACTTTCTTTGCATTAAATATATCAGTAACTAATGCTTCTGTGCTCACAAAACATCCTGTCATAAGGGAGAAGAAAAATTAGTGAATTCATAAATCTGAATATTCTCTATGCCTCTTTTATAAGGGGCAGTGATTTGTAGCTTAGGCACCACAGAGAAGCTTTAGAGTGTGCAAGTTTTGACTGAGCCTGAATCTTTTCTTTAAAATTCAGGACATAAATTTAAAAATAAGTATGTATCAAATTCATAGTCATATTCGTTAAAGTAACAATGAGGACAGACTACCTCAATTAAACAAATTGCTAACCTTTGTAACAGAAAGATAAATGTCTCTACTTCACTCCTGACCCTTAATACTTGGCAGTTTATAAACTGTATAGAACTCTGGAGTATGTGAGCTTCAAGTTCTCGTTAAAACCAAATGATAAAATCATAAGTTTACTAATTGGCATGTGGTAAATTAAGTTAATATTTTTGTTCTATCTGAATATATGGGGCTTTCGTTTACGCGGGCAATGATTTAACAAAGTGAATTTACAACAAGGCCAGATGCAACCCAAATCTTAGACTTGAAAACTAGCCAACTGGTGTTTTTTCATTGCATATTCTGAACAGTGCTCACACAGACTTTCCTGAAAGAACAAACACCTATTGATTCCGGATTACTTGTCCTGGCTGTGACATCACCATACTGCTTGAAACAATTTGAGTTTAAACAGCAACTCACGGGAAAGTACTACTTCTGATCAAATATTTTAAGAACTAAATTGAACATTGCCAATGTCATCTAATTTTGAACAAGAACTTGAAAGGTACAAAGAATTAATTACATTAATGTTCTAGTGATTCAACTGAAATAAAATGTCATTGCAGCAAAGCTTAATCATACTTAGTAGATCACAAGTTTTGAAATAAGGTGCTAAAATGGAAATGTACTGAGATACTGTTTCATAGCATACTAATATTACATCTAGTATTAAACTGGTCAGTGTCAGGTATAAGCAATGAATAAGAGTCAGTAACATTTTTAAATTCCCAAGGAAAATAGGAATTCGTTATGTAATTAATAGATTTAGTAATTATGAAATTAATCTGAAGTGACAAACCAAAATAAATAAAAGCACATTGCATCACAATCAAGTGAATTACAGTTTAAATGTGCAAAGCATGTACTTGTGTCAATAAGCAAAATGGCCTGTGGAACTGAGCAAAAAGTTTGTCAACTATGGTATCAGTTCTAGGTCTTTAAAAGAGAAATAATAAACATTTAGCTGAGTTTTCATTCTTAGTGCAATAAAACAAATTAGCATGTGACATAAGCCATCTCTTAACAATAGTTTCAGGGTGCATTGACATAAAGTAATCAAATTTCCTTAGGAAATTTAACTTCCATGCTAGACAGTTTAATTATGTGGTGCATATTTCAATAGTTCCCAATATAAGAAAATATGCCTGCATTTGTCACCAATAATGCCTATAGCAATAGTTTGAATATTCAATAAATTTTAATGACCTTATAAATTATCTGCCCAATTATGCATACAAATGTGTATGTTCTTTCAAATATTGCTAAATTTGACCAATACCTAGGTGATTAAATAGGAACTAAAATCAGTCCTAAAGCAACATCTTCATCCAAAAAGTTCTTAAAATATGAAGAAAAATATTTCCCTTTATAATATAAAAACATAAAAGTCATCAAAGAACTTGAAAATTATTTCCAATTTTATTATTCTACTGCAGAATCACCTTCTTTATCCTTTCCTGGGTTATTGATCCCAATGTCCCTACTATCTAGGGAACAGATATATAAATGTACTATGTACTCTATCTGTATTGTAGTCTCCATTTCATAAAGCAGTTTACCAGCATAATATCATATGGTTTCCAAATTGCCCTGAAACAGTTGATTGACAGTTCATACTATACTTCTGTCACAGTTGCAAAACTAAAAGTCTGAAGTTCCCCACAAAAGAGTCCTAATCTCCAATCACTCTTCTCAATGCTGTTATACCTGACCCATTTTTCTAATAGGATGGTCCTTAATATATTTTACTCTTACTTGAGACAAAATAGTACTCTGCGAAATGTACTTTTTGTTAGCCCAAATGCTATTTAAAAGGCCTGAAAGGGGTAAGCACATTGACGTAGTGAAAAAAAGATAGAAATGACTATGGCAAGAAAGAAAATACATTTTCTAAAAGGATTCAAGAATTCCAGCTTTCCCACAAGCTTAGCTCTGCTTGGTGTGGAGAACATGAAAACAGCAGTCTCTGTACCCCTGAGCACTTTGTGGTTCTACCACCAGGTTAGTGTCAACATCAGAACACTGTGAGGCTTTGGAAAATGATCAATTATGTCAGCAGAGGGAAGTGTGCTAATTATTATTAACAATAATAATATTAATAAGGTTAATATTTACCAAGCACATACAACATGTCAGACATATAATAAAGCCTAATTATTAGATTCTGCTTTTTTCTAGCCTCCTCCTCTCTTCCACTTACTTGGGCACCCTCAACTTCCACCTACAGAAGTGACCTTGCTCAAGTGATTAGCTAGGCCTAATCTAAATGGTAGATAGAAACAGAAACGTTATGAAGATATTTACCTCATAATACAAAACTCAAAATTCAAATAAGTATTCTTTTTAGTCTGGCTCAACTTTTGGGCCTTATTTCTTGTCTACTGCCTTATTCCGAATGTATTCCCCTATTTGTGTCTTGGCACTGATATTACCCTCTAGATTCAAAAATTCTAAAGGAAAAGACCATATTGATCTTATTCACTACTGTGAATAAGTCTCAGCAGTCATTAACTAATGCCAGGCATAAAATAGGTCTACAAGTGCTTTTAAGGAAACAAAATGCACCATTATTCTAGCTAACCCTTACATTTCAGTTATCTTAGTGTAACATTTCTAATCTCAGTAGCAGTATCACTATCATTATAAACGGCCACTTGCTGAGGATACACTATGTTCTGATGCTTCATATAATATGTTAATTAATTCTCACAAACCCCTGTAAGGTAGGTTGTATCACATTCATTGCACAAAGGGGAAAATGAAGTTCTCTGAGGCTAAATGATTTTTCACAAAAATCTCACACATACAACTGATAAATGGTAGAACCATAGTTTACAGGTCTGAGTGACTCCAAATGAAGTCCTTATGTTCTCTTTTATAGATTCAGGAATTGCCACGAACTTCTGAAACCCAAACCAAAGTTTTGAACCTGTTGCTTACACATAATCTTTACTAACATCAAAGTCTCACATTTTCAGTGACTTCCTCTTTCTCTATCATCCTTCCCTGGGACAACTTGCTTAAGCTCACAGCTCTCCCCAAACACCATCTGACTAAATATATTTTGTAGCCATGCTCTCTTAATAAAGCTCACCCATTCCCAAGTATGCTTATGCCAGCTTTTAGGCCTCAATGACTACATCTAGGCAGTGGGTATCTTCTGCACAAGCTTGAGAATAAGACCCAGGGAGTGAATCACAAAGGCTTTCAAGATTACCAAGGGTCAGATGAGAAACACCAAGTGTAACCATCCAGCATAAAAAGTGGAAGGGGAGTGGAATATAGATTTAAAAAATAAACTATCAGTAACTAGATAGAATTAGAATGGGAAATAATCCATGATCAAGAGGTCAGTGCAAAAACCTTGAGTGACTGACACAAACCAACCTGATATGTATTGTTTTATATAACTGATACTCAAAAATTCTAAAAGGTATAACCTAAGATCTTTGCTTACACCTCTGTACATAATTGTTAAACATCATTATAGATTATAGTTTTTACTACGAAATTCAGTAGACTCCAAATAAAATAAATTTGAGTGAATTTTTCCAAACTTTCTCCACTAGACGCAAAATTGATGACATTAATTATACAAATGTCATTCTTTATAAACAGTATTGTCAATGAAAATGCAAGCTTTATCATTTCACAAGAGTTGTTACACTTGGGAGGATGAGTGAAGAAAATGGCTTCATGGGAATGTGCATACTGGACAGCAGCAGATGGATCAACAACACTGGACACATCATCCTAACCCATCCAAACCCAGACCATGATACATCTTAAAACTGACTTCTGATACTTGCAAACAACTGAAGCTATACATATTAAATCCGGAAATATCCAGGGTCTACTTCACATGTTGTTCTTTCCAAGTGGAAAGAAAAATATTGTGTAGTGGTTGAAAGCACAGGTTTTCAAGTCTAATGACTCAGGATTTTGAATCCAGGCTCTATTCTTTAGTATGTGTGCCACATTGGGAAAATTAGTCACATTTTCTGAACCTCAGTCTCAGGAGGCAAATCAGTGTAGGCACTTCATGAGGCTAATGTGAAGATGAAGTAAGAGAATATGCATAATGTAACTGAGACATCAGTATGTATTGGCTTTTCATTTTTTGTAATTATTATTAGATTACAATTTCTGGGCAGGGACTATGCCTTGTGTTTGCCTAAATCCTCAATACAACCATAAAAACAGTTAATTTATTTAAAAGCCTGGGCTTCTAAAAGAATAAGCTTTAATTTTCAGAAAAAAAATGGCCTTCTATATAACATAAGTCAAATGAGGTGTGAGATAATGAGAAATAGAAAACCTCTCATGGCCTCTTTGGCTGAAGAAAATTGATAGCAGCATTCAAAGACTGTTCTGAGCCCTTTAACCCTTCAAACATGTTTAATCATCATGAGCCTTATGAAAGGGAAAGAATTTCATCTGGATTGGAAGTAGTGGTGGTATTATGTTCCCTTGAACTTTCTGAGGCTTGCCGTACCTCACTTGGTTCTGTTAGCCCAGGACAGAGCTAAAAGAATCAATCTCCACCCCCCTCCCTTTCCAGTGCTGGGATTAACATCGGGGTCTTCACATCTTCACACAGAACTATATACCAGCCCCTTTTATTTTGAGACAGGGTCTTGCTAAGTCACTAAATTGCCCAGGATGACCTTGAATTTTCAATCCTCCTGACAGATTCCCGGAGTTCAGGGCTGGGATTTCAGGTGTGTACCACAATAATCAGGTCTTTTCTCCACTCTCAAAATAAACCAGCTTCATTATCTCATTTCTTCTGTCAAGGTATATCTCAGAACTCTCTGGCAAGCTCTTTTTTTTCTCCATTCAATTCTGTTATTGAAAGTTTTACTGCTACAGAAAATAGCTGAATGTGCTTGTTCTGGGAGGACAAAGATTAATGGGGAAATCTCCAGAAGTTAGTACCAAAAATTCCTTAGTTTGTGAAGTGGTGCAAAACTTGTTATCAGGAAAAGAAGAGCTTGGGAGGGGTGAGGACATTTACTGTGGGCATAATATTTCCCAAATAAATAGCTTTTCCCCCCATGAGATAGAGCTTCTGTTTTCCTGCAAAGGAGTTTGTGTAGTTGGCATTTGTAAAAGATATCTGTTAATGAGACCATGTGTGCAAATACATGAGAAATTGGAGAAAGGCCAATAGCAAAGAAAAATATTACATATTGAAACACAGTGACTACATTCCATAAACAAATCCCTACTCTTGGTAAGTACTGGGCCCTTATTCTATGTCTTAGTCACTTTCTTGTTGTTGGGACAAAATACCCAACACCCACAAGTTAAAAGAGGAAAGGTTTATTTTAGCTCACAGTTTGTAGAAGTTTCAGTCCATGGTCGGCTGGTTCCAAGGCAGGGTGGCATGGCAGAGGAGAAACAGTTCATGGCAGGTCAAGCAGGAGGAAGTGCAACTTCCTTCTTATTTCCCTTTTTTTTTCCATCCAAGGTACAAACCTACTGGTTGGTGCCACCCACACCCAGGTGGGTCTTCCCTCTTTAGTAAATCCATCATCCACACCCAGAACTATACTAAACCAATCATTCTGTTAATCTAGTATCACATTTCCATGATCCAGTCACTCTCAAAAGCCCTACCCATGAGTACATGAGGGTTTGGGGGGGTGGATTTAGATATAAGCCGTAGCGTTCTGTGACAGATATTTTCTATACATTATCATATTTTCATATTTAATTCTCATAAGGAATCTATAAGGTAGAAAGTAGATATGTCCTCATTTTAGAGATGAAGAATGTATAACTCAGAGATGCTGAATGACTTGTCGATGGTCACATAGCTTGCAAGTGACAGGGACATAATTTAAGCATAGATCCCCCTCACTACTAACAAATATACTGCCTCTCTGAATAGAAGAGAAAGTTCTTCTAATTGAAGAAACCAGTGGCTCCAGTAGCAAAGAGATCATGAGCCCATTTTAGAACATGGCAGACACTACTGAAAACAACAGTGCAAAATCAGACAAAATACAGGCGCAGGTGATAGATTCAATCACATATCTCGAGTTAGAAAGTTAATACTGTCAAAGAAGAAGGAGTGTAATTATTATGTACTGCAAACAAATAATAATAAAAATAAAATTGAAAACATAAAAAAGAATGGATCATTAAAATGAAACTTTTAGTCAAATGAAATTTTTAGTTAAATGTTTAAGTTTTATAGTAAATCACTGCATATGTTTACCTATATAGTCAGCAATTGTCTTTTTTCTAAAGTCCCAATCAGAGAACACAGGTATAGTATCAATGCTTGCATTTGCTCACCCCTACTACATTTTTTCTAGGATGCTTTTCTCACTCTCCCAGTCTTGTCATATCCTATTTAGTTTCATTAATAGTAATTTCCATAATTTATAATTATGTTGAGCATTTTTCTAGTGACTTACATATTGTCTATCTTTTATTCACTACATAGACAACACAAAATGCACTAGACAGGACATGGCTCTCTGTAGAAGTTTAAAATTATCTTTCTGGATTAAATGAATGCCAAATAAAGGATTCTAGTTCCTTCTTGACTAATAGTCTCCAAATTTTGTGAACATAAACTCTTTTCTACAAAATTTGTTGAAAATATTCTTGTCTTTTTATGTTCCTTCATTTTTGTTTTATGATGAGTATTTAATGCAAGAAATGATATATTATAATATTTATAGTTTAATGTATTTCTCTTTGTCACTGTGATTTCTGAGCCATATTTACCTATTGGTCTATTTTTAGTGATTTTTTACATTATATCTTTATCTGTTTAGTGGAATTTATTTTTAACATACAATAGGGTTATGAATTTAAATTATATTCTTTTTCTAAATAACCTGTTTTCTTCATGCTTAATCTCATTTTTTCCATATTTCCTTATGATTTTTCATGTATATTACCTTAATATATTAAATTGATGTATTTCTTTATATGCATTAACATTTACTTACCTGTTAATTCTTTTGTTGGTACTTCCTTGTTTTCATAATTATTGTTTTACGAAAATTGCACTTTCTAATGGGTTTCTTCTATCAATTTGCTTTGTACAAATTTTCTTAATTTGACTCAATTGATCTTGTTTAATTTTTGTTCCAGATTTTGACAAAAGTCATACTATCAAGCTTAAATTTAAGCATTATAAATTTTCATATCTCTGTGTGTGTCTGTGTATGTGCATGCACCTATATCATTATGTGGGGAGAAACTAGAAGACTTCATCTGAGGCTGCTAGATAAATAATAAATAGTTGGATGATTCTAAATTATTACTTAATAAATGTTTATTTGAAGAGTTGTGTCCCTTAAGTCTGTGAAAGAATTAATTTCAACATATGGAATTTCTCAGTAGAATTGTTTGTAAGCATGAAAGTGATTATATAAATTAATCTTTATCCAGTAAGTAAGGAAGAAGGAGTTCTTTATTTAAATCTCATGTTGCTCTCCTATGCCAAATGCATTTATTTCTCTGTTTAGTGCTAAATGCTAAATATGATTAGCTAATTTCACTTCTATAATAAGAGGATAATAACCATCCTTGCCTCGTTGTACTTGCTCTTCTACAACAATTCAGTGAGTTCCTCTGTGGAATATGTTTGGAGGAAATGTTGTCAACATTTGAAGCAAAATACTGGGTCTTGAAACTCCTGTAGATGGTTTTCTTCCCAGTCTTTTTGTTTTCACTCTCTTGGATTATGATTATAGCCCAGAACTTGGAGTGAATGATAGAGAAAAATCTATTTGATAAATACTGTCTCTTGTTAACTGTGTTAGAAGATATGTTTAAGATATGATCCTTGTCCAAAAGAAACTTTAGTCTATTGTGCTAGATAAATGCTTAACAAATAGATGCACCACTGTGGGTAAGTTCTGTAATAGAACATGACATAGATGTGAGACCATTAATCCTGCCTGGGCAGTAGTCAGATGAACAAGCAAATAAAAATCCAGTTTACCATTGCAAGAATTCAACAGAGGAAAATTAGTATAAACATCAACACAAAATATAGCTCTGATTCAAATAATATGAGAGATAATTTATCCTGAGACAAATATGAGTGACCAAGACCCAGGAACGTGGATTCAAATTACCTAGGGTGACTTGCTCCTCAGTGGAAAGTGTTACATGAACTTTTATAGCTATGGAAAAAAGTCATAAATCAATATATTCAACAAATACAATGGTGAGACATTAGGTAGGCAGGCCACAGCAAAGCAGAGAAATGAATAGGTTTCAAATGGTATAGCATTCTTAGCTTTAGGATAGGTAGAGGCCAATGGTCTGCTAAATTTAACAATACATTCCAAGAAATCTACTTAATAGCTATGAGAATGTTAGGTCACATACAAAGGTTAAAAGTAAATGGATGTTTTTAAACCACCTTAAGAAAGATAGTCCTAGATAATTTTGGATCTAGATACAACATTCCATCTCTCCACAATCACCATGTTCTACTCAGATGAACTCAGTCTACAAGGTCTTTAATATAGATGTGGATTTTTTCAGAGAATTTCAGCTTCACATAAGTAAATAAAAAGTTCAGCTATAGCAGTAAAAATTGTAGAAAACACATATAAAAATTTTTCTAGTAATCTACATGGAGCTGAGTTTTGAAAGATGAATATGAATGTATGCAAACCCATTACCAGGTTAAAAAAATAGCATAATAAAATTTATGTGGGCATGAAAATGCTTGCCTTGGTTTAAGAAAAACAGATTGCCTAGTATGATTTGACTTGGTGTACACTGTGCGAGAGAAAAGTTAATTTTATCTCTATCTTTCATATTTCACAAAGGGCAGATTAACAAAAGTAAATCAAACAGCAATTTGATAACCTGTGAGCCTTATGTATAGATGGGCAATGCTTAGGTAAAAGTGAAGAAAAGAGGCAAAAATGAAAAGGAAAGATGAGGTTAAAAGTGAAAAAATTAGAAGTAACTCTGAGTTTGCATTTAAATATCATAATCAAGGGTTCTGCTGGGAAGATCAGGAAGTAGCCATGAAAAACACAATAAACATGAGGAAGGATGATGTGATGTAGATTGATGTTAGTGTCCTTTCATCCATAAGAATCTTTAGTGGTTTTCATCCATAAGAATCTTTGATGGTTTTGTCTTTATTCTCTTTCTGGCACAGAAAGAAATACCTCCACAAATGAAAATTTCCATCATACATGTAAATTTCCCTTGCAGAAGGGTTACTGCTGCTCTGTTTTCAGTGCTTCTCTGCCTGTCATTTCTCAAAATAATCCTCATACAAAAGGGGTGTATTTGAGAGGTTACATATTCTACTCTTCTACAGTATATTTGTTTGTTGGAAATAACGCTAAAGATGAGGTAGTAATGGCCTCCTAAGCCATACTATTAATTTTAAAATTTGCCCCATGGGTAATTCAGAGGTAATTAAGGTGCTGGAAAATGATATGATCATATTTATATTTTAGAAAGAAAATTGGCAACACAATAAGGAGCTGAAGCCAGGAAAGCATTTGGGAATAATTTGTACTTGCCAAATAAATGTAGAGCTTTCCTTCCATTATTGTTTTCTGCTAGAAGAGATCAAAGTAGAAGAGGAAATAAAAGGAAGTAGGAAAGAAAGGTGAAAAAGGAGGATGGAAAGAACTCTCTGGGGCAATTCATATGCATTAAAATTAATGAGTAGGCAAAGCTTTCATTCCTCTCACTTTGAGATTTTTATTTGGCATCTCAGGCCTATAAACCAGTAGCTACCACTTCTGAATTTTGATATCTTTCTCTCTTTCACCTCTCCCATTTGATCTTGTCACTAAATCCATCTTAATTTTAAAAGTGCTTCTTTTCCCCTCCCCTCCATTACCAACATGAACTTCCAGTTAAATCACCTAACTGAGATTTTAAACAGCATTTCTTCCTTCTCCCTATTGAACACTGCCTATAGAGAACCCTCCCAAAACTCTGCTTTTATTATAACAAGTTTTGTTAAAAAATTTAACTTACAAGGATAAAAGTCAAATTCTCAGAACAAATTTTAAAATTCCATCCTATGTACCATCATGGATGCTCTCATTTCCTGCAAATGGTCACAGTTTTCCTCCTGAAAACCCCCTCAGAATCCTCATTCTTTGTTCTATACAAATCAAAACTCTTTCAGTGCTTCATGGAGTTCAAAGTTCAGCCCAAATCCAATTTCTTTTTCTATAGTTTTGGTGGGTAGGGAGAGACCATACTTCTTTTATATAAGGGCTTGAAATTTAACCGAGAAGGCCCTCCTCATATTTTGACAACAGTGTGTATTACGGATGTGAATGTTTGGCAAATTCTCAAAAATTCTTCAATAATTCCCCATTGGAACATATGTAGTTCAATTCAACCAATATTTACTAGACAGTAAAAATGTAGATGGCATTGTTCTAAATATTCTTAGGACATTATGGTTAGAGGATAAATATGTTAAATGTGTGCTCTTGAAAAGAATAATCAACACATGTAGTAATGCTGGAAGACTATAGTTCACCTATATGATTAATAGTTTTCAACTCTTCAAATGACATACTTTTTCTCTATTGAGTTGGTGAATTCTATACCTAGATGACATTGTGATTGAAGTTAAATAAATGTGTTTAATGACACACATTTCACAGCAAAAATCCGTGCTCAGTAAATACAGCAATATAATGAAAACTTCAACATTGGAATATACACTTAATCTTGATGTATATACTCCTAATTATTCCATATATGTTGCAGGCACCTTGTGCTAGAAATTTAGGAAACTATGGTCCATTCATCTTCTACACTTCCTTATACAAGAAAATGTACTGTTAAGATTTCCATATTAATTTTTAAACAAGGTAAAGGTAATGTCTTTAGTTATTTCACCAGAGGGAAAAATTTAACAAATGAGTTATTAACAGCAGTCTAAGAAATAGGATTACAAAGGGAACTTTCTGTAAGGAAGAAAAGTGTAAAAATCTAAGATGAAATTTATGGTTATGTTTCCTTTCATATTTATACCAAGAGTCATCTGCTTTTTGGTACACTTAAACATCACCAGGAAACTGAATGTGACGAACCATTAGTTCCATTATACAGAAACCATATATTTCCAAAATATGAGATTTTATCCCAGAGATATTTAAATATCACAGGGAAATGAAGGATTTAACCTTATAAAAAAGTGAAAGTACTCAGTTTTTGACCAATGCTTTCTAATTCTTCTTTTTCATATCTTTAAATACAGAATCCCCTTCACCTACAGCTGAGTTTAGAAAATTCTTTAAGTTCCGACGCTGGTGTCACTGTCTCAATCCTGACCATGAACAACTGGTACAATTTTAGCTTGTTGCTATGCCAGGAAGACTGGAACATCACCGACTTCCTCCTCTTTATCCAGAATAATTCCAAGTTCCACCTCGGGTCTATCATCAACATCACTGCTAACCTGTCCTCCCCCAAGGACCTCTTAAGCTTTTTACAGGTCCATCTTGAGAGTGTTAAGGACAGCACACCCACAGTGGTGATGTTTGGCTGTGACATGGAAAGTATCCGGCAGATTTTTGAAATTTCCTCCCAGTTTGGGGTAACACCCCCTGAACTTCATTGGGTGTTGGGAGACTCCCAGAATGTGAAGGAACTGAGGACCGAGGGTCTGCCCTTAGGGCTAATTGCTCATGGAAAAACAACACAATCTGTCTTTGAGTACTACGTACAAGATGCCATGGAGCTAGTCGCAAGAGCTGTAGCTACAGCCACCATGCTTCAGCCAGAACTTGCTCTCATTCCCAGCACGATGAACTGCATGGATGTGAAAACTACAAATCTCACTTCAGGACAATATTTATCAAGGTAGGATGCAAAATGTGCGTTATATTTCCATTCATAGGGCTATGACAGGAAGTAAAAAATTCCTATTTCTTCTATTTGCAGAAATTTTGACTCTGAATAGCTATACAATCCAAAAATATTCCTGAGAGGGTTTGCGGTAACTTAAGGCTAATATCTCATGATCTACTATCTGTAATTTTACCTATATACTTATAAGTGCATGTTAGGGCAAGCACTCATTTCTGCTTTTAAACCTTGGTTTGGTCCCCTACTCACCATTGTGTTCTTTGCAAGTTATTTAAAAGCTCTAATATCGGTTTTTTAACTAGTAAATTAATATAATTATTAGCTGAATATAGTACAATAAAGATAGCATGAAATTATATATGTAAAGGAACTAACACCATGCTTGGCTCATACAGATACACAACAAATATTTCTTTTCCTCCTTACTCTTTCCAATATCTATAGACTGAAAAAAACATCTCTCTAAATATATACGGGGGAAAAAATAGTCACACAGGACTAGAGAGATTTTTTTTCCTCTACTCCCATGCCTTAAGACAGTATAGTCTGCTATTTACTACCTGCATATCATGGTCAAGTTACTTTGCTGAGCTTTAGTTTCCTATGTTCTATATCTACTTGTACAAAAAGGACATAACAGACCTTTTAACCTATGGATCATTATGATAGATGATGGATAGGAGATAGATAGATACATAGATCAATAGATCGAACTAAGAGTTCCACATGAGTATTATCATTTTATTATTTTAATATATCATTGTTTCTTATTTTGTATATAAATAATTTTATGGATGCATTTTCTAAATAGATTCTTTTCCTGCTTAGTACCTCAATCTGATTCAGAAGCTAAAATGAAAAATAAAATTTAAAATATAGAATTTAAAATGAAGAATAACCCATCATATGGAAATGGTTTTCATAATCTCTGGGAAAAGCAGAATAACTTTAAAGTACATTTTGTAGAAGCCTAGATTTTCTTCTGGAAAAATATATTTGTAGTCAGAGTGGCCAAGTCAGGGAAATACTGGTATTTCAGAGTTAAAATCTGGCCTGTAGGTCTCATTTTTAGGCAGTCATCTTCAAAGAGGGACATTTGATTACATTGAGGAGCACCAGGGAATCTCATAATGTCTTACTTTTAAAGACATGAATATCTGGTAAATGTGGAGGGAGTCTTCAAAATTTACATTTAATTTTACATGTGTGGACTAAGCCCTTGGTGTGTGCAAGATAACATGCCACATGCCATATATATGGCAGAATTAAAAACTAAGCACAAACTATAAATACCTTAAAATATGTTGTTAATAAAGTATAAAATGATTCAAATTTATTTTTTAGAAATCTACTAGTGATAAAATTAGATGTTCTATCATCATCAGAACTTTCCATTTTTCCCATATATATTTGAATTTCCATAAATTTAAACTGTTTGCATATTCTATAGTTGCCATCTAGATTTAATCTACTGTTTGTAAAATAGCACATTATTGAGACTCAGGATTTTATCTAAGACAATAAATATTCTCCACAAAAACACATAAGCTAAGTTTTGATTTATAATTTCAAATACTTATTTTGGAAGGACAATTATAAATAGAAAAAAACACTCGTGAAAATTATAATTCCATTTGGATCCTCAAAATGCTTAGAAATTGCAGGGAAGAATATTTTTTAACTTAGGTTGTGCATATCTTAAGGATTCGTTGTGTCAAAATCAAGTGATCTAGGGCTGGGGATGTAGACCATCAGTGCCACACCTGCCTGGCAAGTGCAAGGTCCAGAGTTCAATTCCCAGTACTAGAAAAAAAATCAGCTGATCTTCCTGGATCCCCAAGATTGAATTTGTATTAAAATTACATGCCTTTTTCCACAAGAATCCCATGTCAATTTGTATATGAACCTATATGACTCTACTTACCTCATTCCATCATCATATGTCTGTGTGTTTGACTTCTGAACTAGAATATAAATTATATTAAATGGAGACACTATTATTCAGCCTAGTCCATAGCCTAGCATATAGACACACTTAGTAGTTATTTATTGAGATTTATTAATACAGAAAGAAGAAAGGAAAGTTTTTATAGTATTTATATCCTCCATCATCTGCCACTGTAAAAGAAAATAAGTAGTTGGTAGATAAATTAAAAATAGACATCTTTTTTGTACTTACCAAGATACTGTCTGATTTTGTTCCTTTACTTTCCCTTTCCTTTTTTCTTTTCTTTCTTTTTTTTTTTCTTTTAAGAGAATGGTAGGCTAGTGGATAACCTCTACCCTCATGGCTGATTCTACATTTTTATTCCACAAACTTTGAAAGTTGTAAAAGAAGAGTGTGAGGCTCGGAACCCAGCAGCAGTTCACGATGTACAAGGGTTAGTGACAATATTTCCATCCCCATGGTTGTGTTTGAAAACTGAACTCAAAGAACTTCAGAAAATATGTCTAGGACTTCTTAAACTCCCTGAGGAATATAGTCAAAGAGAAAGTTTCAAAGTGTTCAGGAAAAGGTCAGGGAAGTGGGTAAAACCCTAGAAACAGTCTTTATAATGAGTAAGTTCAAAGCAGCAGTAAGCCATAAAACATCTGTGGACTTTTCATCATCCTTATTTATTTTGTTTAATTCAGACTTTTAAAAAGTTAGTTATTCTCAGTCCATAAGTCACATCTGCATATAGTAATTTTCTTAATTGTTCCTAAATTTTGTGAAGCTGACCCCACTTCCTCACTGCATAATAAAAACTGGGAGGATAATGAGCCATGACTAGTGGGTGTCAGAGTTATGCAAGCTTTCATTTCTCACATGGCCATTTTCAGTTTGGGCTGACAGAACTGTTAACATTTTAAAATGTTAATGAAATCACCAAAAACATGACATTTTTAGTATAGGTTTTTAGGCTAGAAAAATCATTTCTCATGGCAAACTACACAGACATAATTACAGGTATAAGGGACTCTATTCTTTCCACTTTTCCACATGCCAGAGTAAATATCCATCATAACTAAATGTAGGCAAAAACATTTGAGGATCAAGTTCCTGGTGTGATCTTCAACAATTTATTTAGTTGTCTTACTCAATGCTAATTATTTGGAGCCATTATAGCTGGCATATTATTTCGATAATATCACCCTAAATACATATGCCTGGGTGTTTTGGTTCAGCCAATGTTGAACTAGGGTGAGTAGAAAAAATAAAGATATGAATCTCCATTTTGGAGCTGAAAGTCTAAGGGATAAAGTTTAAAAATAAGTAAATGATTATAAAACAATGGAATATGTATTTTTTAAAGAACAAAGATATGTTCAGATACACAGAGAAGGATATATTTAACATTTCTTAAAGATTTGGTGATAGATCTGAATAAATGAATAGAAGTTTTCCAGCTTAGAACAAATTCACAGGCACAGAACATATGAAAATTTTTTAAAACCTGAAAAAGAAATTAAGTACAGTTGGAACATAATTGCATATGAAAAGTGCTTGTGATGATTCTGGCAAAGTAGTTAATTTGATAACATACACACAGGGCTGTGATGATAGGCTAAGGAGTTTGCATTTTATACTCAAGGCTGGATGTCAGCTGAATGGCAGAAAAACATTAGCTATGATGTATTTATAAAATCATAATGCTGTAACAAATTACCCAGATAAAACAATACAGTATAAAAGGCTTGAAAGTATGTTTTTAAACCATTAGGATACAAAAATTACTTTCATTTCTCAAAATTAGTTTTAGCCTTGCCTACATTTCCTCCCTGTTGCATTCTCAATACTAGGCTCTGGTAAAAGTGAATAGAAGTTTAAGGATTTACCTGCTGTTTCTAGATTAGGATGTGCCTGTGCTTATGGGAAGAGTCTAGACACTGACAGACTTCACGTTCTCCTTGGTCTAAGGCACCTCTGACCCTTTAGCTCTCTGATCCTAGTCCTAAAGATAGTCTAGTTCAAGGTGAGATGCAACATGCTGACTTCCTTCTTTGAGTAGCTTCTGGACTTCATTCCTGTATTCTGTAATAACTGTTATCAAACAAACAGTAATTGATTAACTCACTCACAAACATTTGTTGAAGTTTATTAAATATTAAGTGAAGCCTTGGTGGAGACAAAGAATAAAAAATGGGGGACTCTGCTCTCAGAAAACTTAAAATTCTTTGCTTCTGTTCTCCCAAGAGGAGAGGATATACTCATCTAATTATCCATACTTTTGTCCATTTTCCTTTAACCTGGATATTCAATAGTCATTCTTCATTGAGCCAACACCCATTTTATTAATGATTATCTTCTGGCACCTGTAGATATTTCTAGATCCCTTCCTCGACTGACGCTGACAGATGATCCAACATGCAAGACACTTTCCCCTCCAAGCTATGTTCATCTTTATATTTAAGCAGTCAAGAAATACTGAGATTCATTGTCCTTTCATTAATAGTAAATGCTTTTTTTCCTTTGAGACAAGGTCTTGCTAGGTAATTCAGCCTGGTTTTGAACTCACTATGTAGGCCAAGCTAGCCTCGAACTCATGGCAATCCTCCTGCCTCAGCAGAAGGAAGTACTGGGATTACAAGCATGTGCCACCACACCTGACTTGCTGTAATTATTCATTTTTTACATATTAAGAACATATTATGTGCCATGTATCATGAGACACTAGAAAAGCTTCAGAAAAAAACTAAAATGAAAATCTCTTCAAAAAACTGAAGGTGTGACTTACTTGGTGATGATGTCCAATTCATCCCTGGACATTAGAAGAATTCCGCAAGAACTTGAGGTTGTATGGTATAATTCTAATTTTGTATTCCTGTCCACCACTACTAGAATTTAGTAGAGTCATGACCCTAGGAAAGGTATTTAAAGTATATAAGATTTAATTTTAATAATTCTAAGAATTCCTGTCTCAAAAAGTAAATAGACAAAAACTATATAAATGTAGAGGCACAATTATCCATATAGAAGTATACTTCTCCTAAGGTCCTCTACCAAGCCAGATTGGTTAGCCTGTAGCTTTCAACATGCACAGGAAAGAAATACAGTTGCCCTTAATAATGGAGCCCTAAAGAAAATACATTGCTTATGGGTGACCTATTGTATCCAGCTATGACTCCTAGATCAACTTCCTGTGCTAGAGCTACCCAACAGTTGATATTTGTAGAAAGCATGCAACAAATCTCAGGGACCAACACATGAAGCCTGTGTTTCCAGATGCTGTCATCAGGAATCTGTTATTGAACTAACTGCTTAAAATCCCTTGAACTTTTCCCTCCATCTAGTTTGCTTAAGTCATACTAAGAACTGAGTCTAAACATTTTGCTAAATCACAGGGTACTCAACTAAGGGACACTGGAAAATGTGTATTCTCTCAGAACACTATTTTGATAAAGAGAGCTCAAGTTTATTTACTCTAAGATCCAGCAGGTTTTAAACTGAAAAATATTTCCAAACTAGAAGAGATTCTGATATTTTATTTGCCTGAGAGGAAATATTATTGTTGACTTTTTCACTTTACACAGATTTATTGTAAAATTTGGAAATATGCCAAGAAGATATGAGGCTATAGAGGGTAATGCTGCAGTCCTACTCTGCATTGCAGGTCTGTCTCGGGATCACTAAATCTATAACTTTTTAGAGGAATGTTTTACTGGTTAAGACTGTACAATGTCATATTGCCAGGGATACGCCAAGGCAATAGTGGTAGAGATAATGTAGCTCCTGAGATAGCACTGAAGCCAGGTCTAAAGGTCCAGAATCATGAATTAAATTCAGGTATGACACAAAGGAACTGAGAACAACTCAAATGGTGGACACAACTGTAGAGACTCATCAAAGTCCTTACCAAAAAGCAAGAAATAAAGACAATGACATAGGGGTATGGAATAGATTTAACTGTTATATAACATACATATGGGAGAAGAAAACACAGAAAAAAGTGCCAACTTGCCAGTTACAACATATGGAAGCAAGAAAAAGAGAATGCCACCTCCACATATCTGATTTCTTGATGTAGTCACCTTCTCACATATACCAATAGTAACACAGTTCAAAGTGTGTGTTTGTATTACATTACGACCCAATTGCATAGAAAAGTATCCTCTTTCTTTTGGGGAAAAAAATGAAGAATGCTAGAAGCTCTCCTTCCATCATAGCTTTACTTATAACTCAATTTTGCAGATATTTGCAAAACACAGACCCAACTGAATCATACATCACCACATATATTTAATGTTATTAACCTCTGAACTGATAGAAATTTTTTGAAAAAGAAAAACTTGGCCTTTTTTTGGTTTTGTTGTTGTTGTTTTGTTTTGTTTTGTTTTGTTTTTTGAGACAGGGTCTCGCTATGTAGTCCAAATTGGCCTTGAACTCACCATGTAGCCCAGGCTGGTCTTGAACCCTTGGTGATCCTACTGCCTCAGCCTTCAAAGTGATGGGATCACAGGCATGTGCTACCTTGCTTGGCTAGGCCTTTGTTTTAAAAGACATAGTTGATGATTATAGTATATAAGACCCTCTGCTCTGAGGACTGAAATTTAGTAATTTCCAATTCCTATTAAATTTCTTATCAGAGAGATTTCCCATTGAACTAATTTCTATTTTTGATACTGTACTATCCACTGTTTGGGAGGAAAATGTATCAGAATTGTAATGCTTCAAACAATCCATAAATTACAAACAGATGCTTCCTGGATGATTGAATTGTGTTTTTTGGCAAAGTGATGAACTCTTTAAGAGATACATGTCTACTTTGAGCAGAAGACATGTGTTTAATTAAATTTACCCGTAAATACTACTGAGCAGTACTCCTGGCTAGGCACTTGGTTGTGCCCAGGATTCAAAGACGACTCAGTGTAATAGGTGCATAGATGAAAGCTGAAGGGGTTTTTTTGTTGTTTTGTTTTGTTTTGTTTTTTCAGCTCCACAGCCTGCACAGGACACGGGGTACCCTGCCTGAAGAAGGATAGTGGGAAAGGGAGAGGGGTCTTCATTCCTAACAGTGACTCTGTGAAGATACTTCTCTCAAACGTGGAGTGTGTTAAGATCTAGACCATATAGGATTGTGCAGTCTAAAGAGTCAAAGCTGAGGTTAATCAACTACCAAGTCCTTATACTACAGGCTGCTCAGGAGGATTAGAGAGAATATTCGAGGAGCCCTTTTATATGCAGGTCAAGAAATCGTTTATATTTAAAGTTTAATTTGGAGAGCTGCCCTGGGCATGGAGAACAAAGTCAAACAACATCTTCTGACAGTTGAGCAATAGATGAGATCTGTGGCTAAGATGGCTAAATTCATGTTATCAAACAAGGAAGCAGATCCCATGGGGATCTGTGAGACAAGCCCCAAAGTGAGAACTGAACTGAACAAAGGACATGTGAGCAAAGAAAGGTCTTCTGGGGCTGGAAGAAAAGGTGAGATGATAAAAGATACATTGAAAAATAAATAAATATGTAGAAGTAAATAGATGGATTTCGGAAGGTAGTGGGAGGGGAGCCAGAGTGACAATAAAAAAATAAATAATTTTCTGGACATGGTGACACAAGCCTGTAATCCCAGAACTCTGGGAGGCTGAGGCAGGAGAATAATAAGTTTGAGCCCAGACTGGGCAACTTAGTAACTTAGTAAAACCCTACCTTAAAATTAAAAAACAAGTTAGTACAGTGTGAAGGCCCTGGATTGGCCTTTGGTGGACCCAGTACCACCAAAAAAAAAAGAAGTTAAAGAGGGATGGTCAAGAGCTGATTTAAGATAAGCTCTCCTACCAACAGGACAGAATATTGCTATTTCCTTTGTACAGCATCCACCAAAAGGAAAGGGGAATAGGAGAGGAAGGAAAAGAGAAAGTTTAGAAAAATAAGATAAAGCATATTAAAGGAATACTGAGGTAAGTGTCAATTAATCCTCATGCCAGCAACTGTTAAGAATACTGGAGGGAAGTGAAATAATGTAGAGCCTGAGAAAGAGAAGTGAAATGAGAATCATTGAGGAGTAGGAGGATTCATGGGGGGTGGGGGGAACCTGAAAAATTTAAGCAGTGTCACACACATGGGTTAAACTACAAGCACAAAATGTAAATAGCTAATAATGCAGACAACTGGAGGTCTATTGAGTTTGTGATACATGGGAAATGAGTATAAGATTTCTAAAAGACTATCCAAAGAATATAGTTTGAGGTTCTTCCCTGTAAAAGAGAAGGGGGGAGGAGAAAGTAATGTAATTGTGAGCTTTCAAGAAATGCAAAAGAGTAGAACTCTAGAGAATGTGAGTTTGATTAGAAGATTCCTTACAGACATGTCATATGCAAAAAACCCATAGGATTTCTGAACATCCATGGTTCTCTTCCCAGACCTCATTTTTTGCCCCAGAAAAAAGAGAAAGAGAATTTTAAGCAATTTCTTTGTCTCATATGAAAGAACTGTATTGACGTGAGTTTTCTACTACATATCAAAAGCTAGGATATTGAACTAAATTAAAAGGGAGCAAGCAGAGATTCTGCCGCCTGCCTTGCAAGTGCAAGGTTCCAAGTTCGAACCCCTGTACCAGAAAAGTAGGGGGGGGGGAGCAAAGATTTAGATTTCGTGCATCGGAACAAGGAAACCTGGCAATGGAACCCAATAAACCTAACAAGAATTAGGTGGTACCAGAGGCTGGGAACACTTGAAAGGCCATTACCAGTAAAAATATTGTCAAAGATTTATAATCAGGTAAAGGCAAAAAATTAAAATTAAGTTCTCACAGGCAAGAAAAAATTGATACAGTGTTATGGAGGGTGAGCAATCTTTCATTCCTTGGGGGAAAATATTAAGTATGATGAGATGATCATGGGAAAAGAAATTCAGCTCATTTTTCAAGATATAAGATAATGAGGATGCAGTTTTTTTAGGATGTCAAGAAATTTCCCAAGGGAAAGAATAAATTTTAAGGCTTTACAGAGAAAATACATATTCTCATGTATAGATACAATTAACAGAAGACAACAGTAGGGGGGAAAAGCAAAGATAATAGAACAATTTAAAAGAACCAGAAAACAAGTGAGAAAATAGATACACAAAGAGGATGATGAGTAGAAAACAATCAAAGTAAAAAAAAGTGTATGACCTATAAACAATTGGGGAATCAAAAAGACACGTAAGAATGGTGGTGCATTTAAACAACACAGAAGTAAATTAATATGTAGCTAAAATGAAGATTCAGAGGAACTACATTATTACAGAACTATTTCAAAACCAAGAAAAATAGTTTTATAATAAACATAAAACTTGTAAAACTTTATATATTGAATAAGAAATAAAAATCTCTAAGGAAAAGACAACATTGCAGTGAGAGTTTTTAACTTTGGTAAATTTCAGAGTAACTTAATAAAAAGTAAGAAAAGAATAATGTAAATTATTCAGATAAGCATCTCAAAGTTAAGTAACATATGAGTAATAGTACCAGAAAATTTGAATACCGCAGTTAACATTCCACAGAAAATATGTACTCACTTCAATTAGTACATGGAATATTTATTCAAAACTACAATAGACTAACACAAAAAAAGCTATAAAATATGGCAGCAGGTTTTTATATGTGAAAGTTGAATAAACCAAAGTTCAAATCATTTCAGTAATATAGTTATTAACTATTTTGAAAACAGAAGTTCAGCATATCAAAATCATTTGCTTGCAGGAAAAGCAATAATTATAGTTAAATAGTTATATTTCATTAATTAAATTCTAAAAAGGGAAAATAAACACAATGAATAAGAAAGAAATTTTATGATTGACACATAAAATATAAGATATAAGCCATGTGATCAAACATCAAAATAATAGAATCAAATAAATTCAAGCCTATTTCTTTTTAAAAATAATTAGAACAGACAACACTCTTAAAAAGTCATCTCAAGAAAAATAAGTTGCTAATAAGAAAGTGAGCATAATGGTAAAAATAAGCTTATTATAATAAAATAAGATAATTATAGTTAATTAGGGAATGTCAATAAAGTGGATGTTTTTCTTCTTAAATACAGAATACTAAAAATGACAAGTAGAAAATTTGAATAGATCAAGAATTTAACTAATACAGATATGAACAAAATGCCTGGTACCACACAAAAGATATACACTATCGTGACCATATGTGTTTAATGACATATCTTTAAAAATATGCCTAACCTGAATAATTTGCTGAAACAGTCTTTCAAATTATGAAATAGTTCCAATTATATATACCCCATTCACATACAAAGAAAAAGGTAGCAAATGACCTGATTCTGTGCCAGAGTGTTTACTTCATAATTTGAGACTAGCTATTTAAAAAATAATTTCTGGTATTGTGTATTATATATTTGTTCTAAACACCATGCCAAAAAAATTAATGTGTTATCACAATTAATTTAAATATTATGACCATCTAAAATAGTGACCAAAAAGGAAATGCCAGACATGTAACAGTGATGAATGGAGTGTTACTTGGCACAAGGGAGAATGTCCCCATTATGTGAATGGGACCAGCTCATACGTCCCAGCAGTGTCAACTCAACTCTAGCTCATTATTGTCTTTCCAGAATGGAGGTCCATTGCCACAGAAGTTCAATGTATTTAATTTTCAAAAACTTCTGGGTTTTGCCACCTGCCTTGCAAGCACAAGGTCCTGAGTTCAATCCCCGGTACAATAAAAAAAAAAATTTCTGGTTTTGTAAGCCATCAAATTTTAAATGTTGGTTTAGACAATTATTAATGGAGTTTCACAAGTCATAAGAAACATATGTTACAAAACTGTTGGTTCACCATTTTTATAATTTTTGAGCTAAACAACAATGAAAAAGCCATTTCTGAAAAATCTAATCTCTTCATACTAAAACATATCCAAAAGTGATGATCAAAAATTTTCCAAACCTGATACATTAAACTAAATATGTGTGCAGCAAACAATATGTCAGCTCAGGCATTTTTTTAACTAACAAAAGAGAAAAGAAAAGAATTTAAACAAAAAGAGATATCAAGAACATAGAAGATATTTAAAAGCAGTCAGTAAGTTTTAATATGTAAAAGTAAAATAAATTCTTTTCTTTTGTTTGTTAAACATGTATTTACCCACTATCATTTTTAAAAACAAAAAATAAACATTTTAGGGCCTGGAGATATAGCTCAGTAGTAGACCTTTCCCAGCATTTATGAGGCCCCAATTCAATCCTTAATCCCATAAGAAAAAACAAAACAAACAAAAAGAATAAACATTTTATAGTCCACTTCCTCTAATACAATTAAAAATGAATATGCCATATTCAGTAATAGAGTTATGGCTTTAAATATCTGTTATTGAAGAAGAAATTACGAACACAAATATATCCTCATCCAAAAAGACTAGAAGAGAGAGAGGTTGGAGAGACCTCAGTAGAACAAATTAGCAAAATAAAATAAAGACCAAAGATAATTGAGGAAAAATTCTTACATTACTTTATTTATTTGTTTGTTTTTGGTACCAGGGATCTAACTCAGGACCTTGTGCTTGTCAGGCAGGCAAGCAGTGGCACCACTGAGCTAAATTCCCGGTCCATCTTAAATTTTTTCAAATGATATTTTTTGTAGCTCTCTAGCGAAAAATTCCCCCCAAAAATATTACTTGCCAAAATTGACACTGAAAAGTAGAAATCTTAATAGAAGAGACTTGAAAAGTAATTAAATACAGTTTTTAAAAACATACCAAGTACAGAGAGCTTTAGAATTGACTCCTGCAAATTCAAATGAGAAAGTCACACACTAATCATTTTTTTAAATTTTATTTTATTGGTACATTTTAGGTATACAACATAATGACATTCATCATTGGAAATTTGAACCTTTACATAATCTCTCTTGGTTCTTATTTTCCCCCTTCCCCTGCCCTCCCTTCAAACCCTCCATCCCTCCTTGTTTACAAAGACTTTCTTTCCATTTTTTCATTTTCTCATATTAATTCCATTCCCTTCTTTCCTTTGCCCTACCCCTCCCACTTCCCCTTCCCCTTTGCCCCTTTTCTTCCTATTTCACATTATCTATTATACCTTTTAGTCCTTATTTACACTTTCAGTTTCTCACACTAGAGAAACTTTGGTATTTACACATGTGCGTTCTATTTATTTCATTTAAGAGTATTGTCTCAATCTGAGTCCATTTAGCTATAAATGTCTCTAATTTCTCATTTTCTATGGTGGAGTAATGCTCCATTTTATTAAAAAACCACATTTTCTTAATCCAGTCTCCAGTTGATGGGCATTTGGGCTGTTGCCAAGTTTTAGCTATTACAAATTGTGCTGCTATGAACATGGGTGCACATATATCACTGTGGTATGACTCTTAATTCTTTGGGGAAGATACCCAGCAGAGGAATAGCTGAGTCAAATGGGACTTCCAGTCCTAGTTCTTTGAGGTATCTCCATACTGATTTCCACAGTGGTTGCACCAGTCTACAATCCCATCAGCAGTGGAGCAGAGTTCCTCTTTCCCCACAGCCCCACCAGCATTTATTAGTTTTCATGATAGCAGCCATTCTTTTCTGGGTTGAGGTGGAATCTCAGTGTTGTTTTCATTTGCATCTCTCAAAGGACCAGTGATGTTGAACATGTTTTCATATGTTTACTTGCTATTTCTACTTCTTTGTCTGAGAAATGTCTGTTCATTTCAGATGCCCATTTTCAAATTGGGTCTTTAAATTTGGGGTCTGATTTTTTAAAATTTCTTTATCAATCTAGATGGTAGACCTTTGTCTGAGGAACAGCTGGTAAAAAAATTTTCCTACATTGTTGGTTGTATCTTCATGCTCTTGGTGGTTTCTCTTGATGTACAGAAGCTTTTTAATAAGAAGAGATCCCACTTGTTGATTGTTTGTGCTAGTTCACAGGGAACTAAGGTTTTGTTCATGAAATCTTATCCTACACCTCTCTTCTAGCCACTGTAGTGTTTCTGTTTTAATATTTAGATCTATAATCCATTTCAATTTTAGTTTAGTGCATGGTGAGAGATATAGCTCTAGTTTTAATCTTTGGCAAGTTGAAACCCAATTTTTCCAGAACCATCTATTAAAGAGGCTACCTTTCCTCCAGTGAGGGTGTTTGGATCCTTTCTCAAAGATGAGGTGACTGAGTGTGTCTGGAGATGTTTCTACATTTTCTAACCTGTTCCACTGGTCCTCAGGTCTGTTTCTTTGCCAGTACCATGCTGTTTTAATCCCAGTGGTTTTGTAGTATGGCTTCAAGATGGGGATTGTGATACCCCCTGCCAAGTCTCTGTTACCTAGAATTGCTTTTGCTATTCTAGGTCTCTTCTTGTTCCAAATGATTTTTTGTATTGTTTTCTCAAGGTCCATTAAGTATGCTGCTAGAATTTCAATTGGGATTGCACTGAATCTACATAGCAGTTTTGGAAGTATGGCCATTTTCACTATGTTGATTCTTCCTACCCAGGAACAAGGGATGTCTTTCCATTTTCTCCCCCAACCCCCATTAAGTTTATTGGTACAATTTAGGTATAAAATACAGTTACATTCATCATTGGGATCTTGTACCATTACATGAGTATCTTGGTTCTTATTTTTTCCCCTTCCCTTGCCCTCCCTTCACCTCCTCCAACATTCCCTATTTGTGAACACTTTTGTTTCCTGTTTTTCCCTTTTCTCATATTTTTTCTTTTCCCTTCTTTCCTTTCCCCTACCCCTCCCACTTCTGCTCCTTCAGACATTTTCTTCCTATTACACAATATCAATTATACATTTTTAAAATTACAATAACAAGTTATAGGATTACCACATTACCACAGATTTTACAGAATTTAAAAGGACATAGAAAGCATATTACAAAAATATTTTTGAAATAAATTTGAAAACTTCTAAGAAGTACCTTGGAAGACAAATTAATGAAACTAACTCTGGAGGAAATATAAAATTTGAATAGCACCTATTAAAGAAAGTATATTCCTAGCCTGAAAACATACATATATAACAACAACAGGCTCATATACATTTTAACTGATAAATCATATCAAACATTTCAAGCAGAAAAAAGAAGGAACATTTCTCCCCTTTTTAGAAAATCAACATTGTGCTAATACTAAAACTGGATGAAAATAATAGAAGAAAAAAAGTATGAACATAGATAAAAATTTGTTTAACAAAACAAACTATTAGAAGTCAGATCTGGCAAGATGTAGAAAGTGGTTTTATTATAGGGATGGCAGTGTTGGTTTAGCATTGAAAGATCCACCCTAAAAGTCATCATTTTAACACAGGAAAGGAAAAAGCCATATGACCCCATCAGTAGTTGGAGAAAAAGTATTGGACTAAATTCTACAGCTGTTCATGGTAAAAGCTATCAGGAGACTAGAAGTAGAATAGAACCTTCTCAAGAGATCAAAGACATGCACTCCATACCTCCAGCAAAAACGGCTTATATGAATGGAGAAGATACAATGCTTTCTCCCTAAGGTGGGGAACAAGGGCAGATAGGGAAACTCTTCATCTGTCCATTAAACTTTGAAACCTAGGCCCATATCAAAATAGTCTGGCAATAAAATGACACAATTAGGATAGGATTGGCAAGGTAGAAGCAAAATTTTTATATGTAGATGAAATGATCATCTACAGAGAAAATACTAAGAAATCTCTAGGAGCCCCTAGAACTTGTATTTGAATTTAGCAGGATTAGAAAACACAAGGTATATATAAAAATTCAGGTCTATGTATACTTGCTATAAATGAAGAATTGGATATTGAAATTTAGAAGTTATGTAAAAGTACAAAGGACCTAGACAAGTAAAAAGAAAAAAAAAACCTAGTTGGAAGACATTTAGTACCTAATTTTAAGACTTCCTCTAAAGCTACAGTAATCAAGGCAGTGTTGGTGTAAGGAAAGACATATAGATCATTGGAATAAAACAGAGAATCTACAAATAGAACCACACATATATGGTCCACTGATTTTTGAAAGATTATTTAACAGTAACATTTTATGGAACATAAACTCAATTCAAGAGCAGAGGAAAAGATAGTGTTTTCAGCAAATGGCACTAGAACACCTGGTATCCATATATAAAAAATTAACCTCAACTCTTTATTTCCATACATAAAAATAACTTGAAAGGGACTATGAACCTAAATATGAAAGACTAAAACTATAAAACTTTAAGAAGAAATTATCAAGGAAAATGTTTATGAATTTAGGGTAGGCAAGAATTTTCTAGGATATAGAAAACATGATGTATAAAAGAAAAAAATTGATAAATGAGATTCCATCAAAATTTAGAACTTTAAATGACATCATTAAGAAAATGAAAAGTAGTCCTTAAACAGACCATATTTATAATGCATATAACCTATGACCAGAATATATAAAGAACTCTTACAGCTCATTAATAGACAACCCAATTAAAAATTAGACACAAGAAGATGATAAATAGCCAGTACAGCACAAAGAAAGGGGGGCAACACTACAATCAGAAAAAATACTAGTCAGTACATTAACAAGATCGTATTGTACACTCATTAGGGAAATGAAGTTAAAAGTTTGAAAGGAACAAATGTTAGCTTAGATGTGAACCAGTTAGATCTTTCTAATACTGCTAATGTGAATGTAAAATGATAAAACCATTTTGGAAAACAATATAGAAATTTCTTGTTATTACTGTTAAAAACCAACAGTCCTGTTCTTAAGTTTTTACTTGAGAAGAATGAAAACACATGTTCACAATAGATTTGTACATACAAGTTGACTATCCCTTATCTGAAATTCTTGGGACCACAGTGTTTCAGATTTTTGCTTGAAATCCACTTGATCTTCAAGAGAATAGCTACTCCTGCTTTTTTTTCTGGTTTCTGTCACATGGAGTATTATTTTCAACCATTTATCTTTCAGACTATGAGTTTCATTTTAATTAAATGTGTTTCTTGTATGCAGCATACTGTTGGATCTTCCTTCTTGACCCATTCTGCCAGTCTATTTCTTTTGATTGGTGAGTTAAGACCATTAACCTTGATGGTTATAATGCATACATATTGACTTATCATTGTCATGACTTTTTCTTTTTGTTGGATTCTCCCCTCTTATGTTAATTTCTTGTCACACCCTATAGATTCATTCTGCTGGGCTTCCTTGGATTGTGATCCTCATTGTCTTTTCCTAGGATAGTGTCTAAAATTGGAGTGCTGGTTTGGTATTCATGAAGTTCATAAGGTGCTCTTTGTCATGAAAGCATCTTATTTCTCCATCAATTTTGAAAGATAATTTTGCAGGGTACATCAGTCTGGGTTGAAAGCTATTTTCCTTTAGGGCTTGAAATACATCACTCCAAGCTCTTCTTGCCTTGAGGGTTTGCGTTGAGAAGTCTGTTGTGATTCTGGTGGACTTTCCTTTGTATGTGACTTGTTTCTTTTCTCTAACTCCTTGTAGAACTTTGTTCTTTTGTTGGGTTTCTGGAATCTTAACAGTTATATGCCTATGTGTAGATTTTTTTGTGATCAAGGCTAGTTGGAGTCCTATATCCCTCACTTATCTGTATGACAAGTTCTTTTCCTCTGCTTGGGAAGTTTTTTGTCATCACTTTTGTGAAAAGGTTTTTTATGTCATCTGCATCTCTCTTGCTTCTTCTTTGACTCCAGTCAGTCTTATGTTATTCTTGTTTGCATTGTCTAGCAGCTGCTGGATTGATTTCTCATGGTTCCTTAAAATTTTGAAGCAATTTTTCTTTTCCTGGTCACTAATTGCAATCTTATCTTCTATATCTGACATTCTGTCCTCACATTGGCTCATTCTGCTAAGTAGACTTTCAATGGAGTTTTTAATGTCCTGGAAATCTGTTTGTTTCTGTTTTATGGATTCCATTTGTTTCTTATGTTGGGATTCCATCATGTTCCTCAGCTCCTCTCTAGATTTATTAATCATGTCTTGCACTATGAGCACAATCTCTGCTGTTATCTGAGAAATTATTTCTGATTTCATTTTTTCCAGATCCTCTTTTGTTGCCAGTTCAGGGAATGCAGGTGGTTGAGTATCAGAGTATTCCATCTCATTTCCCTTTGGGGTTGCTGTAGGTGATCTGGAAGTCTGGTTTTGAGTCTTGTTTACATGTCTTCTCATTTTCACTGGGGTGGGGGATGCTACTGGTGCCCATGCGGCTCACCTCCTGTGTGCTGGCAGGGGTGGTTCGCCGGCTCAGAAGCCTCCTCTAAAAACACTAATCATTTCAACTAAATTTGTCTAGAATATTCAACTAAATTTGTCTAAAATATTTCTCAGGAATGTCCTTTGATTTCTGTACTGTCAAGACTACCTTTTGTCCCATTTAAAAATATAATGAAATCTCTTTCAAAAACTTTTAGGGGGAGAGTATAACTGTATCTATATTTTAGTTTCAAATTTTCCTAAATGAGTTGAATCCACAACTCCCTTGTCACATGGACCCACCAACTCCTTGCCCTGGGCCCTCCATTATCTCTGACTTCTATCTTGTTATAACAAAGAATGTCATTTCCACCTGTGCCTGTAGCACCACCCTTTTTGTCTCTAGTACAACATTGTCCCAGAAATTCCTTCTTGTCTCTCCTACATCAACAATTTTATCATTTTTACTGGATCATTGTCCTCACTTAAAAGCCATCTTTGCTCTTCTTACGTTTGCTGCCTTGTGTGTGCCATGTTGTTTCTGCTCTGCCATGCCTGTTTGTCCTCCCTCCCTTGGTGTTGGCTGATTATGGACTGAAACCTCTATGAACTGTAAGCCAAACAAACCCCTACCCCTTAAAAAAAAAAAGCCATCTTTGTCCACCTTATAGGTGTGTACATATATTCAAATAGATATTTACTTGATTTCCCCCCATTACTATTCCATTTGTCTCCTCTATACAACATAATGCTAGAGAATTATCTCCAGTTTTTCTCCTCATTCTTTCTTGAATCTGTTCCACTGAGATATTAAGCTACAACACTTCACCAAAGTTACTTTACAGAAGTCACCAATGACCTAAACATTCCTAAAGCAAAGGTTCAATTTTCAGTCCTTGTTTTATTCAGTCTGAAGGAAGCATTTGACACACTTCATCACTGTCCCTTTCTTCACACACCTTTTTAATTGGCTTCTAGAACATGTCCTCTCCTAAATCTCTAATTATTTCTTCTAAATTGCTTTTGCTACTTCTTCCTCACCTGGGCCACCTCCAAATGTTGATGTGTCCCAGGACTTATGTGTCAAACTTCCACTCATTTAAAATTGCTCATATGGTTATCTCATTTGATTTTTTAAAATACCTTGTATAGGCTGATGTTTCCTCAATTTGTATCTTCAGCATAGAGCTCATTCCTGAACTCCAGATAATCTAACTACCTAGTTGATATCTGCACTTGGATACTTACAAATTATCTCAAATTTAATAGTCACAAAATTGAATTCCTGATTCTCCTGTAGTTTTCTTTATCTCAGTTAATGGCAACTCCACCCTTCAAGTTGCTCAGGGCAAACTTCTCAGTAGCATGCATTTTCTAGCAATCATATCTGAGCCATTGACAAACTTTGTAAATTCTGGCTTCAAGATTGAATTAATTCCTCACACTACTTGAGCTACCACCTCAGGCCACAGCAACATCACCTTTTGTCTGGGGTTGGAACAGCCTCCTAATCAGTTCTTTCTGCTTCTGTTCATGTCACTTAAATCCATTCTTAAGATGGCACTGTGACAATCCTATTAAATATAAATATAAATATATCATATTATTTCTCTCTTCAGATTTCACAAATAGCTCTCCACACACATACAGAAAAAACAAAGGCCTTAAAAAGGACCTGAAAAATCATGTTTTTCCCAAGTCTCACAACCCTTCAAATTTTCTCTGACCTTATCTTCAATTCTCCTCCTTTCATTCCCTCCTCAAACATATCAGACATACCTCACCTTCAGGGATGTTTGACTTCTTTCTCCCTATGTGTGCAATGCTTTTTACCCGATATGCTTATGCTTAATCTTTCCCTTTCTTCAGATCTTTATCCAAGCATTTGCTTCTCAGAAAGAAGGCCTTCTCTAACTTATTTTCCATCTTTTGCACTTTGTGCTATGTCATATCCCATGCATATTTGTTCTGTCTCCCCTCATAGAATATGAGCTGCCTCAGGTTGCTTCAATTGTTGTCTTCACTCACTACTGTGTACCTAGCATCTCAAACATGCCTGGCACATAGCGAGGAGTTTTAAAGAATAAATTATTGGATGGGTAATGTGCTGTCTTGTTAACATCTTTGTTCATTTGTTTTAATGAAAAAAATCCTTTAATTAGTATGTCAAGATTTTGTGTGCAAATATGGCTTCTAAAATAAATCATAAATATATTAAATATGGATCCAACTCATTCTGTGAACTGTCTCCAAAATATTTTCAAGTAATTTGCAAACTGCAAATTTTATTTCAGCTGCTGTACAAATCAACACTCATTCTTAACTAGTGACATAATTGGGAGCTTTTAATTAAGTAACATTAACCAATGAGACTCATTCTTTTAAGCAGAGAGATATCTTGGGAAGCTTGCTGAACTTCTTTCTCAAACAGCACAATATGAAAGGAATGGTACTAAACTACATGGCTACTTGAGTGAGATTCAGGCCCTTACATTTTGACAAAAGTATTATAATATTCTCCTAAGTGGTCTCTCCAGGTCACTATTTCTTCCTTCCATTTTAATTCTTTCAGGGTCAATATTACTAACGTAGACCTCTGGTTACACTTAGAAATCTTCATGTCTCTCTTTTTACTATTAAAATAAAATCCTATCTTGTAAAACAGGAATGTTGAGGTCTTTATAGTCTAGTTAGAGTTTATTTTTCCTATATTATTTTCTAATATTTTTCCACCATATTTTCCGATCAGATTTTTGTGCTTACTGCAGTCTCTCATATTTTCCTTTCTTTTTTTTTATTGTACTCCAGAATCTGGAAGATTTGTTTATAGAGTACATATCCAGGCTGAAGAATATTAGTACAGAGAATGGTGGTTTATTATTTCTTAGGATACAGACTCTAAGTTTCTATTAAAGGAATTTAAGATTACTTTTCCTTTTTTTTATATGCACATTTTTCTTAGGCTGCCAACAAGCTTTTATTCAACTAAATAATTCAGGTCTTCTTTATATGACCTTCTGCCAAACTGAGTTTCACACATTCTTCGTATGGCTTGTGAACTAAATGCAACCCTATTCATTTGGCCCTCTTTAAATCACTGCTTTTCTTTATGAAGACTAAATATCTCTCAACTGTACCATCTCTTCTCCTGCTACTATCTTAGAAGTTAAGTAGTGAAAGAGGAAGAACAAATGCAAGAAAAAGGATGAAGAAGAATTTTTCCTTTTAAACTATTGTCTATAAGACTGGCAAAAAATCATTTAAAAATCAAACCTAACGTTCATGTTCCTCCCTAAACAAAATCTATTCAATGGCCCTCTCCATTGCCTTCATTTTGACCTCCACTCTGATGTAATTCACTTTCCACCCTTATTTCTCACAATGTATCCTCACCTAGCCTGTTCCCTCTGTAGGCTTTGTGCACATTTTTCCCTGGGTTGACACCATCATTTCCCAGCTTCTCCTAGATAAGTGAGATTCCTTCTTCAGGACTCATTTCTGCCGCCTCCCCCTTCATGAAGCAACCCTCTGTGGCACCTTGGAGTACAATGTGTAGGTGGTTGAGTCTTCTGGTGGCCCTGGGTTTGTCTCCAGCTAGTTTAAATTGCTTCACTTTTTTTCTTCCTGTAAGTAGACTCTAAGCCCCTCACATCCAGTGAGTGTGTCTCTCACCTCTGCAGCCACAAGGGCTAAGAATAGTGTTGGGTACGTGTATCCATTTGTCTTCCCAATAAAATTATTTCTGATTGTTTTCTTATTTATTCAAGAATGTAGGGCAAGATGGAAAGGAACACGGTAGAATTCAATTTAAACAAAAATAGGATCTCAATGTTTTAATCTATTAACAAATAGTATAAGATTTTATTCTTTGCTATGCATTGTTGTAACATTGCAAAGAATACATGAGAAGATGACTATAAATAAAAGCTATCTATGAGATTATTTTAATTTATTCTCACTGTAAGACTAAAATAAAATAGGCACAAATAATCTATCCTAAAGGGGATTATCTAGGGCCCAATGTCTCAGTGCCACTGAAACAAGCAAAGGGCTTTCTAGGCTGAAAAACTTATAGACATTCAGATCCTGATGGATTTGCTTTATTTGACAAATTCCTGCCTCAAAGACAATTGAACATTGTCCTTCTGTCATGGCCATCTTAAATGTTAACACTGATCATGACAAATAGGCTTTACTGAAATGAAGGAGCAGTATAAACAGTGAAAGATTTCTGAAGACTTCTAATTGCTTTTTCTGAAAAAGGTTTTAGTATACATTTAGTCAGAGTAATCTCTCAAGGGTCCATCCAGTTAAAGATCTATAATCATTAAGCCCCAAATATTCTTAAAATAATGAAAATCTCCTCTTTCTACACCTTTCACTTCACTTTCCTGATCACTAAATTGACTAAATGAAATTAACCTATCTACTACTGCCCTCTTCATTCCCTGGGTTATGTCAGCAACTGTGTATGTATGTTTTAAAAAATCTAAATGGAGATTTCTTATCAGTCCCTAGGTAATTATCAATTGATTAATCTGTGTTTTTTAATGATTTGGCTCTTGGCTTCTCTGAAGAAGCAGAAAACTGTTTTAAAGTCTAAGATAGCTGAGACTTCATTACTTGTTGCAAAATAAAATTTATTTTAAGTGGTAGAGTCTCACCAGGGAGCACTAACATGAATAATTGGCCTTACAAGCAATCTACCAAAATGAAGTTTCATTGCATTCAGTGATAGGAGTATCTTCAAATGTGATTTACATTTATCTCTAATGAAAATTAGTACATACTTCACACTTCCTGATTTTTCTATGTCCCTTCTGTGGCAACATAATTTCTTATTACTTCTATTTGCATTTGTAAGTTATAGAGTAATGTTTGTGACAGGATTAATGTGTTTTGCTAGACTTGTATCATCTGGCTCTTTAAAATACCTACTATGGTACATTCCACATTTCAATTTAATTTCTTTTAATTTGAAATATGGCTTGACTTGCTATTATTTTATCATAAACTGCTATTTTTTATCTCCAGCTAGAAAAATTTTAATAAAAGATTTGAAAATGTGACCTGGGGATGGCCTTGATTGAAAAAAACTTGAATGATATTAATAATAGCTACCATATCTAGAATAGGTGTTCCACATCAGAAAGTGTGGTATATGCTTTATAAGCATGATTTCCCTTGTAATGGAGGAAGGATTATTTCCCTCATTTTGCTGAGGACAAAACTGAAGCTCAGAGTTAAGATTATAATGTTAAGTGAAATAAATCAGACACAAAAGCTTAAATAACAGTTTCTCTTACATAATAACACCCAAATATAAATAAATTTAAAAGAAAAATAAAAGATAGACAATAGGAGACAGGGAGATAGATCTTTTACAAAAGGGAATAGAACCAAGAAGTGAAGACAGGGAAGAGGATAGATGGGGGGAAAAGATGAAAAATAATTAAGATGAGTTATGTACCTACACCAGCTCCTCACAATGAATGTAATCATTGTGTACTGAAAACATATACTAACAAAAATAAAAAATTGAAAAAAATAGAGTTAAATAAATCCACGATAAATGCTAGCAGGTGGCTGGGCCAATATTCAAATGCTAGTGTGTCTGATGTCAAAGCCAGGGCTGTTATACTGACATAAGTCCATAATTAGGAATCCAGAGATGCCACAAACACATGTTATTTCCTATGTTCTCATCTTCCCAGGCTCATAAAAGGCAGAGTCTATGGCCAATAATTTTCTTGTGCAGTCTACATCAGAACATATACTAAAAATGTCCTAGTTTACAGGGTTAGGAATCAGTATGTCATTTAATTGGTAATTTTCCTTTCTTTGACTTCTGGCAGAAGCTCTCTCTGGAGCCAAGACCAAATGTTTTTCTCTGATGACAAAGAAGGAAAGCCTGAGACTGTCCTGAGAACTGCAAATTTATTTATCACCTTTTTGTTGTTGTTAGTTATTCCCTGGATGATATCCAACATGCAGCTCTAATTGACCCCATGAGGACAGATAAGTTAATGGTTTCCACTCTACAAGGAGAAACACTAGTAACAAGATTTGGCTGCTTCTAATGCTATGGATTCAATTTTAAAACAATTATAAAAGTATATCTATATTTATTAAAACTCACTCCCACACCAAAAAACTTACTGTGCAGATTTAGTCACAGTGAAATACAGCAGAAATGGAATATGATAAAATTCACACACCCTTCATAACTTGGAATGTTGTGAAAAGGAGTAACACTTTATAACAGAAAGCAGTTAACACATCTCTTAAGAAATTAAAAGTTTCAGCATAAGATTAATTCAAGCACTTGTCCAGACTGTTAAAATCCAAGGCTGAGATCTCATTAGTTCAGTGAAATAGGACTATTCTCCTAGAGTCTAGGTTATTCATTCTTGAAGAAAATATAGGTAATGTCTATCTTATGAAAGAGATTTTCTTTTTACTAAGACAGACAAGCAAAGATGAGCACTGCTTCCTGCCTTTGGCCTCATTTGTCTTCCTTACCTTTTGCCTTTGCTCCTCTTTGCCAGGTTTCTAGCCAACACCACTTTCAGAGGCCTCAGTGGCTCCATCAAAGTCAAAGATTCCACCATCATCAGCTCAGAAAACAACTTTTTCATCTGGAATCTGCAACATGACCCTATGGGAAAGCCAATGTGGACACGCTTGGGCAGCTGGCAGGGTGGCAAGATTGTCATGGACTATGGAACATGGCCAGAGCAGGCCCAGAGGCACAAAACTCACTTTCAGCACTCAAGTAAGCTACACTTAAGAGTTGTAACCCTGATTGAACACCCATTTGTCTTCACAAGGGAGGTAGATGATGAAGGCTTATGTCCTGCAGGGCAACTTTGTCTAGATCCTATGACTAATGACTCTTCCATATTGGACAGCCTATTCAATAGTCTCCATAGCAGTAATGATACAGTACCAATAAAATTCAAGAAGTGCTGCTATGGATATTGCATTGATTTGCTGGAAAAGCTAGCAGAAGACATGAATTTTGACTTTGACCTTTATATTGTTGGGGATGGAAAGTATGGAGCCTGGAAAAATGGCCACTGGACTGGGCTGGTGGGTGATCTACTGAATGGGACTGCCCACATGGCAGTCACTTCCTTCAGCATTAACACTGCACGCAGCCAAGTGATAGATTTCACCAGCCCTTTCTTCTCCACCAGCTTGGGCATCTTAGTGAGGACTCGAGACACAGCAGCTCCCATTGGAGCCTTCATGTGGCCACTCCACTGGACAATGTGGCTGGGGATTTTTGTCACTCTGCACATCACTGCCATCTTTCTCACTCTGTATGAGTGGAAGAGTCCCTTTGGTATGACTCCCAAGGGGCGAAACAGAAGCAAAGTGTTCTCCTTCTCTTCAGCCTTGAATGTCTGTTATGCCCTCTTGTTTGGTAGAACAGCAGCCATCAAACCCCCAAAATGTTGGACTGGAAGATTTTTAATGAACCTTTGGGCCATTTTCTGTATGTTTTGTCTTTCTACATATACAGCAAACTTGGCTGCTGTCATGGTAGGTGAGAAGATCTATGAAGAGCTTTCTGGAATACATGACCCTAAGGTAATATTTCCTTTTACTCTGGATTTCTTTACTGCCCATTGTAATCCATATGTTGTGTCATATGCTATAGTGTGCCTATCTTCCTCATCTAATGCAAGAATATTCTCTCAGCCAACTGTAGAGACTAGTGTCCAAGAGTCCACAGCCTGGTTCACCCAAATGTTTTATTGTTTTATTAAATAAGACACAAAGGAGTGAGGAACTTTAGGGAGTTTTTGTTTTAGAGAAAGTACTATATATCTAGTAGAAAAAAGTCTACTAGTGCAGTTTTTCCTCATTTTACTTAACATCTGACAGAATAGTTATCAGGGAACAGCCTTCCAAAGTAAGATTTTTATCCAAAGCAGACCTCAAAAACTGATTAATTACTGGAAAAAAGAGGGTCCATATTCCAAACAGTAAACTATATTCTTTGCCATTAAAAATAATAAAAAAGAAAGAATTTATTATCCTAAGCACACCAAAGTCAACTGCAAGGAATCTCAGCATCTATTAAATAAGGAATGCTGAACTAGCATAGTAGGATTAGCTAATGACAGTTTATTCTAATAGAGTAAGGAAAGCTATACATCTCTGAATTTGGGTTGAGGGGAGTGTTCAAGCAATCACATTAGAATGTGCAGAGATATTTGAGGAAATTATAACTATCTAGGCTGCCTTTGGTATCTTAGACATCTCTTTCCTGGGATAGAAGGAAAGGACAGTACAGGTAAACAGGTAAAGCATGGTGGCACTCAAGTAAAGACAGCAATATCTATCTTCTCCATGGATTAAGACAGGGTCTCTTTCAGTGACTGGGTACATGGGGAATCTAGCCTACCTAATGGGAATAGTGAGAAGGAGGTTGTCAAAGCCCAAGGCCATTGGAATAGGGCTAAGGGGAGTACTGCATCCCTGATGGGATAGGACAAAGGTAACTCCTGAACAGAACTGCATTCCATTGTGTAGAACACACCTAGCAGAGACTGAAGAAAGTTCCAATTCAGTGAGCACACTCAGTACACACCATATTCAAAGCTGAACTGAGTCTTTTAAATGATAAAGCACGATCATGTTCAGATGCTTCTTGCCACACCAAGTCTCAAGACACTGAATCATTCACTTTAAACTTATATTAAACATTTAAAATTAACTTCATATAGCATTTTTTTAAAAAGCACATCTATAATTGTCTTCAACAACTGATGGAGTAGCCCAGAAGCCTGGTGGCAACTTCAGAAAAATTCTTAAGGACAGTTTACATTAGGATGTGAGATCTGTTTTGCAACCAAAAGAACATGAGAAATTTAATCCATATGCTACTGCAAAATTTAAGTGGTAAGTGACACAAATCTCATGAAAGGATTTGGCTAACAATGCCTCATTAACTAGGCAAGGAATAAAAGATAAAAGGAGCAGAAAGACACTGTTAAGGTCCCTTATTGCTTTTGCTACCTTGAGGGTGCTGTGAACTGTTTCTCCTTCTCTTGATGCTTTTGCTGCTTCTGCCACCATGAACTATTGCCCCTCTGCCACCCTGCCTTGGAGCTGATTATGGACTGAAACTTCTATAAACTGTAAGCCAAATAAACCTTTCCCCTTTTAACTTTGGGTATTGGGTATTTTGTCTCAGCAATGAGAGAAAAGTAACTAACACACACCACAAAGAAGATTTTGATGATATATCTGCAGTCACACTCTGCTGCAGCATTAGCATTCTCTATTCATCCTTCTCCCCAGTAGTCCTATAGATCTCTTAAAGATTCAGTCTTGGTAGACTTATGGAGATTTTTTGCAAAAATCATGCCAAGGTGACTTTTAAATTACAAACTCAAAATGGAAACTATTCAGTTCAATCTAGTACAAAAACAATCTAATATTTGCATGTTATGCAGATTCTAGAACATTATCTTACATAAAAAGCTGAACATAATCCTAACTAGTTTCATTCATCAGAAGCAAAGATTGCCATAATTAGCTCATTGATACTATGCATGAAAAAGTTGAAGCAGTGGCTATTCTAGAGGATAAAAAGAAAATCAGACAAACCATACAGTACTTCAGGCAGATACACAATACAGTGCAGTAAAACAATTTTAAGCAAAACAGGAATAATCATTCTATCACCAACTCTACCAAAATTAAAAAGTGAAATTTTTAGGAAACTAACCCAGCCCAAAGGAAAAAAGGTTACAAAACTGGACTTACGTAATAAGTCCAAAACTTAGCTTTATGTAATAGCTGGTCAGTTCTTAAATGAGAGAAACCTAAATCTAAACCATTTTCAACTTGAGATAATAAATGCATTTCCAATGAAGATTCAGAAAAAATGTACATATCTATTACTATGTTTAAAACGTACATTTACAATCTCTCATGTATAGGGATTTTTATATATAAAAATACCCAGGTTACTTGGATACACCAAGTATTTGTTGTCTATTTCTGACACCTGAAATTTTAGGAAAAAAATGTTAGTAACAGAATTTTTCAGTTTTCATCCAGACTGCATGGCATTATGTACTTTACCTAATATCCTCATCTTCCCACAGAAAGGTAAGATAATAATAATTTCTGTGGGCTGTTGATTTAGCTCAGTGGCACTGCGCCTGCTTTGCAACTGCAAGGTCCTGAGTTCAATTCCCAGTACCAGGAAAAAAAAAAAAAGAGGAAGAAGAATTTCCATACCCATTGGTCACTCCACATTTATTCCTAAGTATATTAAAGTTACTCTCATGACGGTTTTTCTGTCCTACCAATGATATTTATTTTGAGGCAAGCTCTATTTTTTTCTTACACTACATAAAATAGAGAAGTTCAGATTAAATAAGTCAGTGATTTGGCTTTAGTCAAGTAGGGGAGAAGAATATACATAAAAGATGAAACAACTTAGAAAGTTATAAACATGCCCAGGTTTACAAATGGATCCAATGTTGCCAAGTTCAAGAAAGGGTGATCACCTAACTCAGGAAATGAGGGAAATGAACAAATTAACATGGTAAAATTTGTTCTTATTCTTGAAAAATATTCAGAATTTCAGATATGTGCATCAGGGAGGAGGAAAGGACATTCCAAGTAAAGGAAGTGGAAAGGAAGAAGCACATCAAAAAAATTGTAAAGAATTCAAGTTAGACACAGAATGTTACAGCAGAGGATGGAGCAATGTCTCATACAACTCTGTACCAAGGATCTGCACCAGGAAGGCCCATGGGCCAGTAGTGGGAGCTAGAAAGTCTGTGCTGACAGGTTGAAGGATCTGTGCCAGAAGACTGAGAGATCTGCACTGGAGCCAAGGAGCAATGATGCTCAGAAAAAAGGTAGAGAGCTGGGATTTAGCTCAGTGTTTCCAGCACCTGCCTTGAAAGCGCAAGGTCCAGAGTTTGATCCCCCAGTACGGAAAAAAAAAAAGACAAAGACCAGAGCTCTCCCAAAGAGAAGGGCAGCCATCCCTAGCTAAAGTGAGGACCCAAGCTCCTAGGATGATGAGGACAGCCAAGTTTGTATCAGGAAAACCAGCTGCAACAAAGCTTCTCTTGGGAAATCAGCAGCATCAATCGTCCCCTCCCAGTTCTCCTTTTATGCTGTTCAGCAACAATCCTCAGGTGGGTCTTCCACGCCCAGTGCCATGCTGATTCAGTTCAGCTGGGTGTTCCCACTTAAATTCACAATCAGTTCATCCACCAGTCAGGTGAAATGCAGCAGGTATTTGGAAACTTGGAGTTCAAGAATGAGAATGAAGCTAGTGGGAGTTCTGAGTGAGAGTAATACTGTGTGTTAAAGCCCTGCATACAGGAGTGTGAGATTCCCAAAGGAGAAGGCTACAGGGAGAAACAAAAATGCTGTTTGAAGAAAGGAACCATGATTAAGGACCCCCAAAGTGTGGCAAAATAAGATTTGTGGAGGAATGAGATGGAAGAGAAAGGAAAATGTGCCTGGTAACAAAGCCATGACTTTGAATGTCACTCCATAGATTGAATTTTGAGTTTTGAAGGAAAAGTTTGGTATCATCCTACCTGCCATGCTGAGACTCTTGCCAATGGTTATCCAAGAAGGCAGAGGTAGATCAGTGCTCTGTACAAACCAAGAAAATTAAGACATCTGTGTGTTCATGTGTATGTGCATGTGTGTGCATATGTGCGCGAGTGTGTGTGCATATGTATGTGCATGTGTTTGTTTTAATGTCCAATGAAACTGGGGTTATATGATTTGATTTTTTCCAGTATTTTATAAAATTCATTTCACTCTTCAAATTCATTTTGTAGCATTTTGGTTCTAGTAAAGCAGAATTGCTCATGTACCTAGAAGTCACAAATCTCATGTATTTCTTTGAGCCATTTGTTTTTCTGCTGTAAGTTGAAAATCTCCCAAATCAAAATGAGAGATGACTTTTTATATGGAGTATCTGCCACGCTCTGAAGATTCCTCCACCCCTTCCTCACTGCCTTATTTCTCTTCATATCCTTTATCCCTTTCCATCTATTAAATATTAGGACACCACATTGTTTTTGCCCTCTCTTTCAGTTTTCACTACTCACTACTCAGCTAACCCATGCCAAGAACACTTTCCTGGGCTTTCACATTAATACTTTTCAACACCTAAATCTCCCTTCTCTTGAAATTCTTCTGTAATTATCTTGGGATAAGCTCTTCGAGTCTTTTTTATAGTTGTGTACCCCAAAACTTTGAGAATAACAACTTGCAGATCTCCCTAGAAGAATTTTAGATGTTCAGTTTGATCAATGAACACTAAATTATAGTTTGGAATAAGAAGCTCTGTTATGCCATGGCCAGGTGGGTGACTACAGATAACATTCATAAACTGTATATTTCAAAAAGCTGGAAGAAAGGATTTTAAACATTGCCACTATAAAGAAATGCTAAATCTTTAAAGAAATAGATATTTACCCTGATTGGTTTGCACAATGTATATATGTATTGAAACATCACATGATACCCCACTTATATGTAAATTATTTATATTTTTATGTATTCATTAAAATAAATTTAAGTCATAATTTTGAAAAGAAAAAAAAGTATTCTAAAGAATTGATGTTTTTAGCTGTTAGAAACCACCTAAACACTTCCAAGCTGAAAGGAAGACTCTCAAGATTTTCATATACTTTTCTCTTAAACTGTATTTCTGTTGTATGTAATACATAAAAGTACAAAAAATATATTTTTCTGATTTTTGCATAAATAGTTTATGTTTCTAGCCTAATTTTTTTCCATGTTTTGCTCTTTTTAATACCAGTCGGGATTATAATATTTCTATTACACCCAGCGAGAGAGAACCAACCAGAGACCGATATTAAATCTACACAGGAGTTTATTACCAGCCTGTACCGGAGCCAAGCATCAGACTCGAGCCCCAACTGGGGGGAGATTAACATATTTTATACACCTTTGAGGCCAACAGTTTCTAGCCCCCCACCATGGGATAGAACTAGCAAAGCAAGCAAAAGGTACAGAAGCAGAATGTCCTGCCATTAGAACATTTGTAAAACAATAGTTGATTAATTGTTGTTTCTAAGAGACTTTCTAAGGGGAGGAGGTTTCTAAGCTTCCTCCTTCTGAGTTCATCTAAAGGGCAGGCAGGTGGGTCATCCAGCAGCAATATGGAGTCTGTTTTGCTAACTAGGGTCCTTCATTCCCCACTGGTTCTCATAACTTAATCAAATCTTTGATTTCTGTATTTACTTTTTGGATTTTTTTTTAAATGGCTTTTAAAATCTCATACTTTTGCCTCAACACTATCAGTTTAACTGCATCAACACTCTGTCTAACATATTTAGTCAGAGCTTTTATAATACAAGGTCCCATGAGCAAAAGCAGAAGTAAGATAACTAAGGGCCCTGTCACAGCAGAAAGTAGGGTAGTTAACCATGGGGACCAGTCAAATAGATTTTGAAACCAATTTGGATCCTTTTGTTGAGCATATTTAGTCTTTAAATTTTCCCTGACCATAGCTAAGGTATCTCTAATGACACCAGACTGATTAGCATAAAAGCAACAGGTTTTTTTCTAGGGCTACACATAACCCTCCTTGTTTTATGAAAAGGAAGTCAAGTCCCCTTTGATTTTGCAGGACCATCTCAGCTAGGCAATCAACCTGGTTTTTTAATCCGAAGATCAAGTCTTTCAGGTGACCCAAATCTCTGGCTACTTGGTGGCTTAGGGCTTTAAAATTTGTGTCCTGAAGGATCAGGGAGGAAGTTCCAATAGCCACTGACCAGGCTATTCCTAATCCCACCAGAATGGGCACTAAAACGGGGGCAGCCCATTTACTCCTATAGTGTTCAGTGGTTAATCCCAGATGTTCGTGGCCCCCTTTTTTATTATAACACAAGACTTGTGGAACAACATACATGGTGACACAAAATAAAGTGGCAGATTGGGTAGCCAAGACTGATTTGGGAATGTATTTAGTCAAGTCCTCAGTGCAAGCAAATCAAGCATATCAGGACCAGTCTCCTGACTTGAAACTGTGGGGCTGGAACATTGCAAAGGGTTTTTCTCAAGCCTGTTGTATTGTAGCCTGGATCTCACTCTGAAGAATCTGTAAGGCTTGAAGAGACTAAAGTAAAGAGACACAAGAACTCTCTGTTATCTGTTCAAGGTTTAACTTAGGGAGGGGTGGTAGCAGCCTCCCATACAAGATTTCAAAAAGGGTAAATTTGTCAACATATAGGGTACATCTAACTCTTAACAAGGCTAGAGGAAGCAGATCAGGCCACCTACCACCAGTTTCTAGAACATATTTAGTCAGGGTTTCTTTCAGGGTCCTATTCATCCTTTCCACTTGCCCTGAACTTTGTGGGTGATAGGCACAGTGTAACTTCCAATTGATAGGTAGTGCCTTTGCCAACAATTTGTATATCTGTGCCATGAAGGCAGGCCCATTGTAGGACCCCAGGCAAAGAGGGATGCCAAATCAGGGAACTATCTCCTGGAGCAAAACCTTAGTTACTATGTTGGCTGACTTTCCAGGAGTGGGGAAATCTTCTACTCAACCTGAGTAGGTGTCAACCAATACCAGTAAATATTTGAACCTATTGCTGGATTTTATTTCAGTGAAATCAAGTTCTCAATGTTCCCCTGGCTCTCTTCCCCATAGTCAATTACCTTCACTCTTTGGTCTCGCCTTGGAGTTTACCTGTGCACACACCTGACACCTGGAATTGATATCCTGGACCATAGAGATCAGTCCTGGGATTGAAAACTTAGAGCTCATTAGTCTTTTTAACTTTAATTCTCCCCGGTGAGTTAAGTGATGTAACTGATCAACAAGTTGTCACCCCAGGGCTCGGGGGAGACAAATTCATTCTTTTGTCCCTTTCCACCAGCCTGAGTCCAGTTTTGTACCCCCTCGCTTTTGGTTTTCCTCTTCCTCTTCTGGGATATATGTGGGTCTTTCTGGCAGGTAGCCAAAGGGTCAGATGGGCAGAATGTCTATTGGCCCCACTGGTTTTCTGGCCATTCGTCAGGCCACATCATCGGCCTCTAAGTTACCGTGGGCCTCAAAGCTGTCTCTTTTTTGGTGGCTTTTGTAATGAATAAGGGCCAACGCCCTGGGTTCTCAAATTGTCTCCAATAGGGCCAAAATGTTTTTTTATTTTTGATAGTTTTTCCTTTTGATGTCAATAACCCTCTCTGTCTATAGATGTCGCCATGCACATGGGCAGTGGCGAATGCATACCGGCTGTCAGTGTAGATGTTTACAGCCTTATCTCAACCTAACAGGGCTTGAGTTAAGGCTATTAGTTCAGCCCTCTGCCTTGAAGCCCCCGGCTTAATGCCTGTGTCCAGTGCACCTGTCCTCCTGGACTGACTGTGGCCGCCCCCACATACCTGACTCTATCTTCCACGAAGCTGTTTCCATCAGTGAAGAAGGTCTGGGTGGTTGGTGGTTGAAGTTGTCAGAGTGTCCAGACAGTCATGGAGGGGCATGCATACGAGTCAGAGTCCGGGAGTAAGGTGGCCAGATTGAGGGTCGTTTCTCAGGTGAATTTGATGTGTGGAGCATTCAGCAACAGGGCCTGGTACTGAGTCAGGCAGGCATTGGAGAGCCATCATTCTGGGGCTCCTCTCAGCAACATCTCCACCGCATGGGGTGCAGTGATGACCAGGTCCTATCCCAGGCTGAGCTTATCTACCTCCTTGACCAGGAGGGTGGTGGCTGCAACTGCCCTCAAACAGGTAGGCCATCCACTTGCCACAGGATCAAGTCTTTTAGACAGGTAGGCCACAGGTCTGTTCCAAGGCCCTAATGCCTAAGCTAGAACTCCTTTGGCTATGCCCCCTCGTTCAGCCACAAACAACTGAAAGGGCTTGGTGACATCAGGTAAGGCCAGGGCTGGTGCTGACACTAAGGTTTTTTTAAAGCCAAAAAGGTGCCTTTCTCTTTTTCTGTCCAGAGGGACTGTCTCTTGTGCCTGGAGTGCAACAATAGTGACTTTTCCCAGTTTTTTGGCTAGGACTTCCTTGGGGGTGTCACAATTATCATAAACTTTCTGGGCTATGTTCAGGAGTTTAGTCCTATTCTTTCCCTCAAATCCCTCCAATTTCTGTAATTTTTTCTACTATCTGGGGCTGCCTGGGAAACAAAGGCCAAATTTAAAGCTGCTACATTTTTGGGAGCCTCTGGGTCAATAGGAGTGAAAACTCTATAGACTTCCAAGAGTCTCTCTAAAAATGCAGCCAGAGACTCCGTTTTTCCCTGGCAAACCTCACTTACCTTAATCAAATTAGTGGGCTTTCTGACAGCTACACAGAGTCCCCCTAATAAGTGCTGGTGGTAGGTCCCCAGCCTCCTCCTACCCTCATCATCATTGGGGTTCCATTGGGGCACACAATAGAACCACTAATACCCCTCAGTTCCAGGAGTGATGTCAGGGTTTGGCCCCAGGGCCTCTTTGATTGCCTGTTGATAAATGTGGTCCAGCTCCTCAGTGGTGAACAGGATCTCTAAAAGCTGCTGGCAATCATCCCAGGTTGGCTGATGGGTATGAAAAACAGACTCAAGAAGAGATTAATGCCTGAGGTTTTTCAGAGAAAGGGGGATTTTGATGTTTCCAATTGCAAAGATCAGGAGTTGTAAAAGGGACATAAATCAATCCTCTCCCAGGCTCTGTCTGCTTTAAAGGAAAAAGGGAGGAGGAAGATAGGGCTGATGGACTGTAGTCCTGTCCCGACTGAGTGCCAAAGGTCGATCGGGACCTGAGGGGGGCTGACTCCCATGACCACATTCCAAACCTTGTGAGCAATGTGCATAGAATAAGTTCCCACTGGGGGCCAATTGACTCTGAAACTGGGCCATTTTAATTGACACAGGGTTCGTAATTTGTCTTTAGAAAATTTCATACCATATTCATCTTCTCTGTCTGTGGAATAAATTTTTTTGAAGTTATTCAAAACACAATCAAGTGGAGTTCCTTCTGTGGACTGTGAGCAACCCATAATTTTAGCCTGTGAAAATGTAAAGGCACACAGAGCAAGCAGATAGACAACAATAAACAAAGACAAACTTCGGCCAAGTAAAACCTCTGGGGCTGAATGGATTCGGACCCCACCCAGGGAGTCACTCTTCTGAGGACTCTGGCCCAGTGAGTCTGCTTGCCATCACAAAGAGACTCTAGGTAGGGGAGCCTGTGCCTTGTCCAGCTTCCTCCTACCTACTCACAGTGCACTAAGAATCATTCAATTCTTACCTCTAGAGGCTTTCCCAATAAATTCCTGTGGGTCAGTTGATCAGCAATAGGGCCCAACTGGGACCAGCCTACCCAGAGCCCCAGAATACCGTCAGGGTGGCCTAGCCCCGGAATACCATCAGAGTGGCCTCTCCTTCCGCAGACAAGTGTCCAGAGGGGCCAAGCACCACCGATGTCTGATCCTTGTCTTTCCTAAAAAGAAACAATGGCTCCAAGATAATAAGCTCCAGAGCAGCTGGCTATCTCGCTGGGGCCTCCTAGAATGTTACGCCCAGTGAGAGAGAACCAACCAGAGACCGATATTAAATCTACACAGGAGTTTATTACTGGCCAGGACCCGAGCCAAGCATCGGACTTGAGCCCCAACTGGAGGGAGATTAACATATTTTATACACCTTTGAGGCCAACAGTTTCTAGCCCCCCCCCATGGGATAGAACTAGCAAAGCAAGCAAAAGGTACAGAAGCAGAATGTCCTGCCATTAGAACATTTGTAAAACAATAGTTGATTAATTGTTGTTTCTAAGAGACTTTCTAAGGGGAGGAGGTTTCTAAGCTTCCTCCTTCTGAGTTCATCTAAAGGGCAGGCAGGTGGGTCATCCAGCAGCAATATGGAGTCTGTTTTGCTAACTAGGGTCCTTCAATTTCTACAGGAAAATATGTTTTAGACTAGAATATATTGACTTAAAAAGTAAAATTTGTTGTGATAATCTGTATTTACAGGAAAACCATCTGAAAATTGAGTCCTGGTAGCAGAAACATCTGTAACCCTGTTATCAGATAACTTACAGTAATTGTCATAGATTCATTTCTCTTGTTGATCACAATGTCTAGCATGCAAGCTATATACATTTAACACAATAAAACTGTTAAGAATTAAGAGGGTAAATATTTATCACCATTTTAGGGTTGAAATTCATTGGCTTCAACCATCCACTTTGAAGCAGAAATAAAATTAAAAGCAAAAGCCTTTACCTAACAGACCAATTTATGACTCCCTGAATATTGCAGCAGCCAAGGTAGTTTGGAATTTTTTTTTCTCCCTGATAGGAGGTTAAGGGAAAGAAATAATCTTGTTGCTGCCTGTTCCTTCAGATAACCCCAAGGAAGCGAGACTAGCTTGCTGTGCAAATGAAATTCAAGATGTTTCTATCTTCACTTAGCTATTTTTGCTGGAATAATTTATTTTACACTAAAAGTAATATATTTAGTTTCACACAGCCTCGCCAACTCTTCTAAGAAACAAGTTCCATGCATCAAAGCAGGTGGGATCTTGAAGCATGAGACCACAAAAGCAGGAATTTAAAAGTGATATATGTAGTAACACTTATTTGAATATTTTTCAGCATATATCTAGCACTATTTACTTCAGGTGAAGCAGAAGATCGAGAAAGACAGATGGAACCAGGCACCCATTGTCTCCTCATACAAAGTCATTTCCTTTTAGCATTTTGGGATGACTGATAGGTGGCCAGAAGCTGAAGTTTGTATTTTTGTTGTTTGTATGCTTGTTTTGTTTTTGTGGTACTGGGGATTGAGCCCAGAGCCTTTGCACTGAGTTATATCCTCCATTCCTTTTTACTTTTTATTTTGAGGCAAGATCTCACTAAATTACCCAGGCAGGACATGAACTTGTGATTCTCCTGCCTCAACTTCCTAAAGTGCTGAAATTACAGGTGTGGGCCAATAGACTTGACCTGCAGGAGTATTTTTATCCAATGAGGTCTACATTTGGGTTTATGGTCTAAAATGTGGATCCAGGAATTCTTAGAAACTTCCAACCTTTGGTATCCACTGTGCTGGCATATGACAGTATAAGAAAATCACTTCACAAGTCACAAAGTACAGTGGAAAATAAAGTCCCATCTTCTCTCACAGAGTTGAATTGGCCCAACTGAAGGGAAAAAATGAGGATTCAAAATGAACCATTTGCTGATTTCACTGGACATTCTATTACTTCTTTTCCAGCTTCTCACATAAAATTCTCCCTTTACCCCTGAGTCTCTAATACAGTAAGTTCCCAACTTACAATTTCCATTCTAGGAGAACATTCATAAATCAGATTTCTAAATCCAACAAAGTGAGTCTTATACACCTTAGATACAAATATACAATGTAAAGCATAAAAAACCATACACACACACAATACTGCAAATAAACTATTTTTACTTTTACATTTACCTTAAAATGGTAAGGTAGACAAATGAGCTACTTCCCTGATTTGTTTGCATCTAGGAATGTTCGTAATTCGGGGTCCATTTGTATGTGTGAAAGTTCAAAATTCTGACACTCATAAAAATAAGAAGAAAAGAAGTCAGCTCCTTAGTGTGAATGAGAGGCTAGTGTGTCATCATTGTACAGGCAAATGACAGCACTGCTTTAGAAAAATAGTCCCTGTAAACACTCAAATAAACAGTAAAAATTAAACAGACCTGCTGTGAGAGCAAGAGCAAACTTCATCCAGAAATATTAAAACAAAGGACACTGGCTGTCCCTAGTAGAAAATGAGAAGCATTTTCCAAAATAATAAAAGCCACCTTTATTTATCTTCCTAAAACAGCATTTGGCTGCCCAATGAAACATATGAATTCATATAATGAAAGCTGGCCATGAAGATGGGATTGATACCATAAGTCTAAGGCAAACAAGACACTGAAAATAGAGCTTGACAGAATTTCAAGAAAACTACAGCAAGCCATTCATTCTTTAAGTCATCCAGTAACAGCAGCAGCTTCTATTCTAGGCACCATACTAGGTGGCTGGGAATTTAGTAAGAAGCAAAATAGAAACATGGAATTTAATGGGAAATAAAGGCATTAATCAAGAGACCACATAAATCAACTAATGATTTAAACTGTACAAGTTACTATGTAGGAAAATACAACATCATTGAGAGCCTTGCAGGAGGCCTCTCTGAGTGGAGCACCAGAGAAGCCCCTGGAGGACTTTGCTGAGCCTGAGGGAAGTAGAATGGCAAGGGGGAGAGAAAAGTATTTTAAGATGATGGAGCAATGCGCACAAAAGCCCAGAGGCCAGAGGGAGCAGGTGCCATCCTGAGCACTTCATCCTGAACTATGAGATTGGAAAGCCAGGAAAAGGAGTATGAAAATAAAATGGGTAACAGTGCAGAGGATTTTGATTACCAGATATTATAGAGACAAATCTTCTCAAAAGAAGAAAAATCTAAGAAATCCCATAATCTGGGAAGAACCGCACTTCCCGCAGGTCCACGTACTTCCAGATAGGAAATATAACAGGAATAACACCCCTGTGTATTCTAGCAATAGAAATTCATAAAATATCTTAAAATTCTTCTCTATAAGAACTGTGCTAAGAGAAAAAATTTTAAGATACTAAGACATAAAAGATGGTTTGGATATAATAAATATCCACATTACCAAATTGGAAGATTCAATATTCAAAAATGTCAAATTTTTCTTGGTTAGTTTATATGTTTAAGAAAGCCCACTCCAATCAAAATCCCAAAGGGTTTTTCAGATTTTTTGTTTAGTTATTGCTGAGTCACGTGTGTGCATGCACATGGACGTGTGTGTATGTGTGTTGATTTTATGTTTATATAGGTTAATCTTAAAAAGACTCAGGATTGTTCTTCTCTAGTCATCAAAATACTTAATATTAGTAATAATAACAGAAAAACTAATGGTCACTGACCACTAATAATGTCAGACACTATTGCCAACAAAGTTAATATAATACCTTCCCCATTGAGTGGTTATGGTGACTAAATAAAATAATCCAACTGTTACTTTCTGTTACTGTGAAAAAATACTTGGCACAAACAACTTAAAAGGAGGAAAGATTTATTTTGGCTCATGGTTTCAGAGCTTCAGTTCATGATCTCTTGACTATTGTTTTGGGTTTGTGGTGAGGCAGAAAGCACATGGTGACACAAAGTTGCTCATCTCGTGATAGTGGGGAAGCGAAGAAAGAGACAGAAAAGGGCAGGAATCCCAATGAGCATGCCTCCAGTGACCTAACTCCATTTGGCCCTACCTCCTAAGGTTTCCACCACTTCCCAATAGTGCCATCAGCTAATGACCGTGCATTTAAGACATGGGCCTTTGGGAGACATTCAGTATCCAAATACAACACTGAGTTAAGCACCCTGAATATCTGACACCTAGAAGACACAAAATAATAATTAAAAGTCTTGTCAAATTTTAGTACCAATTTTATACTTAACCAATCAGCTTCCTCTCTGTCTCTCTCTGTCCATCTCTCTCTGTCTGTCTCTCTCTGTCTCTCTCTCTCTCGCTTGCTCTCTCTCTGTATCTGTGTGTGTGTCTGTGTGTGTGTGTTTGTGTCACACACAGCCAATGTAAACTGGGTAAATAATAATATTCACTTTTTGAGCTAAGTTCTAGAATAGAGCTTCAAGGCAAATTTCTTGTCCACTAACAGCAGATTTATTGTCATTGTTGTGTGCGCTTTAAGCTTCATTTCTGGCTTCCTATTGCTTCTTTCCCATAGTTTGTCCTATTTTAATTTATGGTGTTTTGTATTTTCTGTGACCTTTAAACTGCTTTAAATCTTTCTGAGAAGGAAGTAATGTATATATTAAGTAAAGTTAAAAACAAGCAAAAAAAAATAGTATTAATGACAATTCAGGAAAAATAAAATTAACCAATAAAAATGTTAATTTTCACTTATAATCAAAGAAATATTAATGAAAACAGTAATGACATTGTATTTTCACATATCACATTAGAAACTTTTTATTGATAGTTCTCAATATGGGTGGAAACACAGAAAGAAAAACACCAATATACACCACTACTAGAGAGTAATTTTTTTAATATGTTCATAAATCACTTTAGCCATTTGTTATCAAGAGACTTAAAAGGGTTCATGCCCTTTCACTTTTGACTTCCACTTCTAGGAATCTGTCCAAATAAAATAATTTAATATGCATGCAACAATTTAGTGCAAAGACTCACTGCAGGCTTACTCAAAATTGCAAAAACTTGGAAACCATTAAAGATTCAATAGACAGAACAATTAATAGCATATAATATTTCTATGTGTTATAACAAAGCAGCCTGAAAAGATGATTTTGAGACACCTTTGAAGATAAAAAAATCAAAATATAATGCTAAATGAAAAGTGAGAATACAAAATCATATGCTACATTTCCAATTTTGTAATATATCTATGTACTCACATGCTACAAAGAGAAGCAAGTAGAAGGAAATATAGCACAATATATATAGTACAATGTATATAACCCAATATGGAAAAATATCACAGGTCTGTTATCTGGGTAATGTATTTACAGGAAATGTTTACTGTGCTACTTCTACTGTATATTACCTGCAATGCCTGCTGCATTATGCTATTAGAAAGTACTTTAATAAACCAAGTAAGAATGAGACAATAGTTATGCCATCAGCCATATGTGTTTGATGCACACAGAACAATCAGTTCTCTAATGTTGAAAAACATTGATATTCTCAAGTAAGATATTTACATTTTAACCATACCTGACTTCCAAAAGCAAATTTTCATTCCTACCAGGTTACTCCCTTCATAGGATTTTAAAAATTTAATTGTCATTTTATGTATTAACTGTCCCACCTAGCTTGCACTGTGTTCTCAGAACTCAGCATAGTGTTCAGTGAACAGTTAATATTCAGCAAAGATTGTTCAATTAATAAATGAATTTAAAACCCCAGCATCATTAAATAATGATATAACATTCTGCAATGATCAATTTGAAATCATTGCTTTTGATATGACTTTTCAAAGTCAGATTCATATGAGATGCTATAGAAAAATAAAGGGACAATGTAGTGTGATAAAAAGGGCACAGTTGTGGTATTGGACAGATATGTTTGATTTAATTGCATATTAGATGTGCGAAATTTGACATGTTATTGAGCCTCTCATGCCTTCTGTGTCTTCATTTGAGAAAATTAAAGGAGATCATATGGGTATGCAATATTGAGCTGATGTTCTGGTTCCATCAACCACTAAGTTATAAACTCCGTGACAGTAGAGACCAAAGTTGTCCTATACATCTGTAACCATAGGGCCTAAGCATATAGTGACCACTCACTCAGTGAAGTACTGAGTAAATAAAAGAATGTGATTGTGGGATCCAGCAGAAGTGGCTACCATAAACCCAGTGGGATAGAGGCAGAGGGTGAGTGCACCTCTCATTCACAGTTGGAAAGTGTACCCATGTGAGTCCCAAATTATATCCAAGGGTGACTTGGAGTCAGAAGATTATATATCAGTAAACTATCAAAGCAAAGAAAATCTAAGACATAATCCCCAGAGGGAAGCGAGGGGTCGGATAAGTGGAATCCTTGAGTAGGAAAGTGATCTGAAGAAATGTGAGACAGAAACTCTCCCCCAGCCTGGGGGTTGGGGGGAGTGGGCACTTCTGGGTTCTTAACAGTAAAGTTGAGTCAGAACTATTTAGTGGTCCAGTGGAACAGACAAATAATTCATAACAATTAATAGGTGTTGAAAAAATCTATTCTAGAATGTTTGCCAATTCAAAGAACTTTTAAAAAGTCATCAAGACTTTTCTAGTTCAAGTTGATAAGTGGAAAACAACAAATGAGCATGTGCTCTACTTATTTCCTCACCTACTTCTAAAATAATTTTGAAATGGCATCTTTACAAATTTTTTAAATAACTGCACTTTTATTACTTTCAGTTAAGTACAGTAATTCATACTGACTGCAGCAAAGTATTTTCAATTAGACACCCTGCTGAGTTTGCTTTAATGAATGTCTAAGATCATTTGCTTCATTTAAATACAAACAAAATGTGCCAACATTTTGCAAACCCTTCTCCTGTATTAGGGCAAAATTGGCTTGTAATTTTTTTACATTATTAACTTTAACAAGAACTATCTGTATACAAAATACTCTCTATATCATCATTATGCTGTAGGGTATCTATAAATATTTACATATATCTTATGCAATTATCAATTATAATGTTCATATAGGTACCTTAATATTATTTTTAAAGTTAATGCAGATTAAATAGACACACATATTTGGAATTAGGGAGAGCTAACTTAATGATCATTTGCCCTGTGGAGAATCTTATTTTCATACTCAATATATATTTATGTGTATGTGAAAAAGTTGCAGGCAGTCTGCCAATGGGGGTCTTTTTGTGTCTAAAATATATATTTTACTTTTCAAACACGTGTAAACTAAGTTGAATGCTGGGCTTTTCTGATTTACCCTCAAGTGGATATTTCGATTCTTAATCAGATCAGGGACTAGTGTAATCCGACCACTGGTGCATTCAGTGGCAAGTCAGGAATCTTAACTGAGTTTATCTCCATTGTGAACTCAGTCTAAGAAATTTGGCCAGTTAGGGCTTAATTTTCCCAAATGCAACTAGGTACAAGCTTGCTGTAGTCAATTGCGCTGACAAATGTATGATATTATTCATAGCTTAAGTTTAGAAAGATGCTTTTTAGAATCCATTATATTTTTCAAACTCAAAAAGTGGACTTACCACAACATGTTATTAGAAAGCTGCTATCTAAAAAAGATCCAAGAAAGAAAATTTTCGCAAGCCAATGAAAACAGAATCTACTGATGTTTCCATAAATTATATTCCAAGCAGGTGTTATACCAAGTGTGATCTGAAGACATAAAATTAATCAGAATCAATCAAATAAGATGCAAATGAATAAAGGTGTATAGATATGTGTATCTCCTGTGGTTTGTGTGCTTAAAATGATAATCAACATCTCAAAGGTTGTACAAGACTCACTTTGCTTATAATAAGATCATAGATATAACTTCAGGGACAGGAATTAAAATATTAATGTCATAAATAATAACAATCACATATACAGGATACCTACTGCCTTCTAGGAACTCTATCTGATTTAAATGGATTTTTCTCATTTACACTTTACCGCATCCATATAGATGAAAAACCTGGGCTAAAAGAAATCAGTTAACTCATGCAAAGCTATACAGCTAATAAATAACAGAGAGAGGATTTATATGCAGCAATATCTAACTATGAATTATTCCTACTTAGAATTTCACTTACACATGCAATAAGAATGTCCTCCTCAACCTGATTTATTCAAGTGCTTTCCTCATTCCTGGACTTAGGCTAGGAAAGCTTCCCAAACCACAAAGAAGATTCAAGGGCAGAAAACGCTTCCGAAGCTGTGATGTTGGAATTTGTGCACACAGAGTATATGATTCAGTATGAGATAAAGAAGCAATAGAGACACAGACCCAGGAGGGATTAATTCCCATTACCCCCCATCATTAACATCACTACTGCCCTTCCCAGGGAAGTATTGCAGCAGGGATATAGCCTTCTGGGTACTTCATAAACTAAAAACAAGTTATTTATCTGCACAGTTTCTTCCATCCACCACCACTGTGCCATGCTGTCACTATCTCAGATGCTCTCTCACTCCCATGCCACCACTCCCTGTGAAACAGAAGCTTCCCTTCCCCTGTTCCCCTGCACTTCATCATCTCCAAATACAGCTATAACATCTGACATGGACCCTGGTGCGACTTCCCTCACACACTGTTCCCTCCAAGTGTTACGCTACCCTACCTTCAGCATTGTTAATGCTAAGATCTCATAAATTTCATTCAGAGTATTAAACTAGGCCTGTTCATCAACTATGTACTATTAAAGGACAGAAATTATCTATAGTCATAAAAAGCAGATTTGTTGTGTAAAGTAAGATGCATTTCTTCATTGGAGTATAGTATTACTGTTAAGAACACTGAAAAAATATTTTTAAGTATATTATAGGGCTACGGATATAGCTCAGCGGTAGAGTGCTTGTCTAGTTTGTTTAAGACCATGGGTTCAATCCCTAGCACAACAAGAAATAGATTATACAAAATATGAACATAAAAAAACATGTAAAGTCATTCTAACGTTTTTTATTTTATTGAAATTTCACTCATGGAAATTGTCACTAGAATATAAAGATATCAGGGTTACTGCTCCATTGTTGGTGGAAATGAAGACTGGTGAAATCACTGTGGAAATCAGTATGGAGATAGCTCAAAGAACTAGGACTAGAAGTCCCATTTGACCCAGCTATTCCTCTGCTGGGTACCTTCCCAAAAGAATTAAAAGAATCATATCACAGCGATATATGTGCATCCATGTTTATAGCAGCACAGTTTTTAATAGCTAAAGCTTGGAAACAGCCCAAGTGCCCATCAACTGGAAAATGGAAAAAGAAGATGTGTTTTTTTATAAAATGGAGTACTATTCAGCCATAAAGAATGAGAAACTAGAGACATTTATAGCTAAATGGATGCATATTGAGGCCATACTCTTAAGTGAAAGAAATAGGACACACATGTGTAAATACCAAATAGTTTCTCTAGTGTGAGAAAGTGTAAATAAGGATTAAAATGATTAGTAATTTGAAATAGGAAGAAAAGGTCCAACAGGGTAGGGGTGGTGGGAAGCGAAGGGGAAAGGAAAAGAGGGAAAGGAAAAATTATGAGAAAAGAAAAAAATGGAAACAAAGTTTATGTAAATAAGGATGGGTGAAGGGGGTGAAGGGCCTACAGGTAATGGGGAAAGATAAGAATCAAGATACATCATGTACAGGTACAAGCACCCAATGATAAATGTAAATGTATTGCATACCTAAAGTGCACCCAAAAAAAAATTAAACAAAAAAAACCAAAACCATATATATCAGGGTTATCTCATGAACTTCTGCCACAGGCTCTGGAAACTGCCTTAACAGTTTTTTGTTTTGTTTTGGTTTGGTTTGGGTTTGGGTTTTTTTGGTACCAGGGATCGAACTCGGGTCCTTGCACTTGTGGGGCAAGGTGGTGGAACCACTGAGCTAAATCCCCAGCCCAGCTATTATTTTTTATATTAAGAAACTTTCCCTAGAAGGGCCCTACATATACTGCATAAACATTTCAAAATAAGGCAATGTTCCCTGACAGAGATGAGACTTCTGTTAGCTTCCTGTATGGGTTCTTAATTTTCTCTAGATGATTCGCTTACGTTGAGAGTAAGTGACTATTTATCAAGAAACAATCAACCCTCAGATTTATGGAAAAAGAGGCCAAAATGAAAGGCAGCCAGCACAACTTCCTCCCCACACTCACCTCCCTGTCACTCTCTGCTTCTCATAGCTGCAGTTGCTTCTCTCCTTCATGTTTAAAGAATGCCCTTTTCCTCAGCTTTCCTCCATCTAGGCTCAAACTCTATTCTTATTCAGGGAAAATTTATAATACTCTCTTAGATCCTTCTCCAAAATGTGGTCCAAGGACCAGCAGTTTTGGTATCTCCAGGAGCTTGAGACAAACACACAATCTCAAGTCCTATTCTAGACCTACTGAACCAGAATCTGTATTTTTAACAAGATCCACGGGTGTTTCATTTGTACAACACAATCTGACAAGGACTTCTATTGGTCAGTTCCCACAAGACCCAGCACCAGGTTCCTCTTGCTGGTGGTACCACTCTTAGCTCTCACCCCTCGATCCATGTCATTCACTAGGATTAAACTTTACCTTACACCTTAGAATTGGCTTTATGACACACTAACAAACACAGTACTCCAGTGACCTCCATCCTGTCATTCTGCTTCACTCTGGCACTCCACCAGCTTCTGAAATCTAACTTGCCAACTAAAATTTTAGCCCAGCTTATTATCATCTTAGTGATGGACCTAAACAGTTCTCTTTTTCCATTATCCACCCATAATTCTCCCACCTCTTTGCCCAACTGACCTATTCTTTTGTGCCTTTTAGGCAAACCACATCATTTTAGCCAGCAACACATCCTCCTTTTTTTAAAGAATTTCAGAAAAGAGTCCATTTACAAGCCTTTTTACTCTTGCTTTTTTGTGGAGATAATAACCAGCTTTATCAGTTTCTTTGTTGAATCATTATTAACTCATTCCTCACCTTGCTCTTCACATTTTGTAAATCAGTTGACAAATCACTGTTTCCAGCTCCTCTAGAGAAAGGAAAGGTACTCCCTCTAGATTTTCCTAATTTTACCATCAGCACTTTATCACACTTTGACATGGATTCTTGTCTACAACTGAATGCTGAAAGAGGGAAAAGTGTTACACATCAGAAATATGAGCTTTTTATCTTAAGCTAGTGATTTTCTTTTCACTTTTACATGCTTTTAAAAACTGAAAATTTTGATTTGCATGAAAAATCATTAATAATGATACATACTATTCTTAAACCTCCCGAATGCCTTCGCTCAGTACATTAGTTGATATATCACATCTTTGTGAAGTGGAAAGGGTTTTGAGAGTGATGGAGACTGGAACTGAGAAGAGTGAAGCAATTTCTTCAAAGTGTAAGCTTCTATTTATGTCCATTCCTAATTTCAGATCCATCACAGCCTCCAGGATAATGTGCTTCTTCACATTAAATGATATCCAAAAGTGATATAACACATGCAATGGTAGGAATGCTGACAGCTCCCAAAGCTTTGCTTAACATTTCAAGAATGTTGTTTAGAAAAATAATTATCAGAACAAATAGGAATTCATAATATGTTCATTTAATTATTGCTAATGCACATTTAGCACTTGTGAATCCTCATATATTTTTAGATAGTTTAACGTTCAGGATGCTGAACACTTTTCAGGTCAAATATGAAATGAAGTAGTCAATTCAGTGAGAACCAAGCTAAAGTCCAAGAACGCAGAATATATTTTGCTTTGTGTCATGTACCAAATGACTAATAGGCAGTAAGGGCTCTCAGGGTTATCATTTCAGCCCAAGGTTCTGGTAACTACATGAAATTCTTGAGTGGTTTATGATATCATAAGGTGAAATTATAGCTCCCCATGAGCAAAAGTCGTTGAAAGGCTTTCAGCCATTGATTACCATAACTATCCTGTCCTCTATAGCAATCATAGGAAAAACTATATTAAATGCCTAGTCATATTGTCTAATGACTTTAAATATAGAAATTATTTTTTTAAATGAGAATGGGAAAGAGGCAATTCATTCATCCATCCATCCCATAAATATGTATAAGCTACCACTATGTCTGGCTCTAATACAGGATTACAGGAGCACACAAGAAGCTCTCCAATCCCACCCTCAGAGAACTTTCATTTTAGCAAGGGAATTAGACACAAATGATCATCATTTTGAAATGAGTGTAAAGATGATGGTCAGAATCCTGTGCCAAATGCATTAGCAGGAACTGGCCAGCTTTGGGGCAGGGTGCAGAACACAGTCAGAGGAGCCCTCCTTGTGGAAGGAAACATAGAACTGAACTCTGAATGATGAATCAGAATCATGAACAAAAATGGAAATCTCATAAGAATGAAGCAAGTAAATGAAATGAGAGGAAAATAAAGAGACTGTAGAAAAATACAGAGATCCAACTTCCTTCCAACTGAGAGGAAGATCTGTGTGCATAACCTAGAGGAAATTGGGAATCATAAAATAATGTGGGAAATAACGTATCTAGGACATTAATGAGAAGTATTAATAAGAAGTATATATATAAATTTCTCATTCCATGCACATGTATATATCATATGTATCATACTATATTGCATATAGTATATTTATATCATATGTGTAACTATGTGTTTATATGAGAAACATGACCTATATGTAATATAGTATATAACATGTATATTTTATATGTGTGTACATATGTGCATGTGTATGTAACAGAGTAGAATTGACAATGATAAAACACCAAGATATTTTCTATGAAATGCCTCATTTATAGTCACAGGAATAAAAGAATGCAATTCAAAGTCTCTGAAGATAATATTTAGGATTCAAAGACTATAGAGATAATATTCAATTAGGATGACAAAATCAGATAAGATCACAAAATACTGAATGAAACAATAGGTACAAGGTTCTAAAGGAGAACAAGAGGTTATTCAATGTGATATATTTATCGAATAAAGATGTAATTCACTTTAGAGTAGAATACCAAGATCGCCACCTACTGGAAAAGCTCAGACAGAATGACTGATCTCACAAGTCATCTCTCAATAATAAACTTCAGTATCATTTCAAACAACCAAATTATATCATTAGTTTCAGTGACAACACAATTTTCATTTGTATCACATTTTATAATATCATAGATCTTCTCAGGTTAGTGACAGGATATACCAACAGTATAGTTTTAGCAGTTAAATATCAATAGATCATCTAAGATCATATAAAATAAAAAATAAACTATATCAGTAATAGGTGGAAAGATAAAACATATTAGAGACCAAATCAATAGATCAAAAACATATTTAAATATGGGCCCCAAGTTCCTTAGATACAGGAAAATCAGTTTGGGTTTTTTGATAATTATTGGTAATTCTGATCCCCAAAAGCTGATCCACTAAAAGAAAGCAATATTTTAGAAACTCTCAAAAATGTGTCATTGACATGAGACACACTTAGAACAGATCTAACCTCAAAACTTTAAGGCATGATTAATATAGCTCCAAAAGTATAGAATTTTTTTTTTTCTGTACTGGGGATCAAACTCACGACCTTGCGCTAGCAAGGCAGACACGGTACCACTGAGCTAAATCCCCAGCATAGAAATTATTTTTAAATGTATTTTGTCACTTTAAAGTTAATCACAAATTTTAAAATAGTAAAATTAACCTAAATATTTACTTCCTCTCTGAAAAGCTGTATATTAACTAAGTATTACAATGAAACTGTGATAATATTTAACCATTTTTGCACTAAAGGCTTTAATGTAATTGTAGCTAACTAAGCTTTGGGAATGTAATTCTCTTAAAATCTTACTTGGATGTCATTCCTACGACAAGAGACATGTAGTGACAAGTTTTCATAGCCATTCATACTTGGAATATTTTATGCATTAATAATACTTGGAGTAAAACTGAACAGTATTTTCCAAATAGAATAAAAAAGGAAATATTTGTGCAAATGTTTCATTTTTGAAAATTTCCTTGGGCTGAGTCAAATCTTGGGAAATTTTACCTCAAAAGAAAATTCTTCTTCTCCCTCCCCTCACCTAGGAAAATCACAAGGATGTGAAAACAGAGGATTATAATGGAACCCGTCTTGCAACATTAACCCAAATGTTCATTCCTCTAAAAGCCATAATTCATGGCTGCTCTACAGCCTTTTTCTTTCAGCAATTATGCATATTAGAGGAAAGTTTGAATATGTAAAACTAAATGATGATAGAAAATCAAGCCTCATAAAACACAAGTTACTCCACTAGTCTCCCCTAAAGCAACACGTGAAAAAGCTAACAAGGCTGCCCCACCCCAAGGTGTTCCTGATCCAAAGAAGTTAAGAAAGAAAAAAAAAAAAAGCACAAAAACTACATCTGCAGGGTATTGTACAGGGTTTTATGTTCTAGGATCCCCAGCCAACCCATCACTAGAGGACATCACCTTTGATGGGAGGAGGAAGTTGGGAACTGCCAGCTCTGCTAGTAATTTAATGCAAAAATTGCTCTTCTAAATAAAACTGTTACACCAAGGATCTCAAACCTGCTCTTCCTTATTCTTTTATTTTCTTTCTCTGTCTCTTCTTCTGAGAAGAAGAGGTCATGGGATATCATGGAATGTACTTCAGGAGGACTTCCTCATGGCATTTCAATAAAATTTCTAATTCCGAATTCTAATATAGAGTTTGGCACTTGATAAACATTTGCTGGGGAAAAAAAAAAAAAAGAAAGGGAAGATCTCTAAATCCTGTTTTAAGCTAGAAATCTTGAATTTGAATTTTGTCCCTGCCACATAACTGGGGGTTGTGACGCAAAGCAAGTTACTTAAACTCTGTATCTTGGTTTCCTTACAAATGGAAATAAAAATAAGAACCACTCATAACACTATCCATAGGCAACTATGAGATAATATATATACAAACCCTTCAGCATAATGACTAACCAGTATCAATGCTCTGTAATTATTTGTTAAATCTAAATTCTCCACATTCCTATAATTTCAGAATTGTAATGACCAGATGAACAAAGGACAGATTATATCAAATGTAAGGCTTAAGAAAAAAAAATGTAAGGTTTAAGGACCCATTCTAGTTATTTTGTTTCATACCTCAAACAATAGGACAAGACCAAATGCATCCTTGAGCTCTCCAGGAGGAACTACCGCCTATCCATGCCATTTTAGATTTATACTTGGACATACATCTTCAAAATAAAGCTTATGACCATTTTTAAATGGGAAGTCTCAGAAGAAGCCTAAAACTATTACCAGGAATACGAAATTTATTTGTAGAATTTATAGACTCATAGTAACCCTCTAAGCAAGTAGTATAAATTTTAAAATCTGAAAGGAAGACACCACCCACACATAGTGAGCCTTTTGTGCCCTTTATTATGATATTAATAAATCAACCAACAAGCTTTCTGTGCATTGTAGTCCATGGACAATACAAGAATAATGAATGGACTCCTTGTTCTCAGAATATATATAACCAAGTTAAGATAAAATAATACCTTAAAACTAGGAAAAGAAATATGTTCCCCCTTGAGTATCCATAAGTATGTCAGTATCTCTGACTGCCCTATCAAAAGGCGCCTCCCTCATCTGACTTGTTATCACATCACACCATCTTTTCCCTTCATTTCTATCTGTAGTTACCGAATTTGCCTTTTTTTTATTAGTACATGTTTGCAGTACATGCATTTTACAATCCTCCTGGGGAGTTGGTACATGTACATAATACACCAACAATCTGTACTATGTACATGATTTGCCTTTTGTTAATTGATTTTCTCCATAAAAGTAGAAACATTGTCTATATTATTCATAGGGATCATTAATGTACAGATTGTATATAAAGATATACAGAATTAATAGGTAGAATCTATTACCTGTCCCAGGGATCATAACTAAGGTAGAAGGTATGACTGAATCAGAAATATGCTTGAAATATTTCATCAAGAAATGATGTTTCTTTTTCTATATCTTTTTTCTATCAATTAATAGAATCCAAAAATAAAAATAGGCACTGAAATAGGCTGTAAGAGATTTCAGAAAAGCATATTTCCTGGGGAAATACACACAAATAAACAACTAATTATACTGTTTGCTAAAGTAATAAAAACATAGAAAAGGGAGGACAGTTAACTTTCTTGGGAAGAACAGGAAAGACGATGGTACCTAAGTGGGTGTTAAAGGAAGAGGACTGTTTACCCAGAGACGAAATGGAAGTGGCAATTCCATGCAGCAGTAGGAACAAATGCAAATGATAAAAGGTGAGACTGGGCCAGACGACACGAACACTAGGATTAATGATAGATCTTAATTCAGCTCTGGGTCTTTACCTGGAATTCATACCACTGTTTAGTCATCTGTTCCTACAATAAAATTACATAGCAAACATCCACAAAATATCAATGACACACAACAAAAAGCATTTATGTGGCTTATAAACTTGCAGGTTCAGGTGAACGAAGCAGGTCTCGCTACAAATTTGGGAGTCAGCTGGCTTTTGGATGATAGGCAGTAGCTTCAATAATTTGCTGGGGTGACATTACTGAGCTCTACATATCGCTTTCTCCAACAGGCTAATCCAGGCATATCCTTTACATGGTGATAGAAAAAGGCTAGAGCACAAACAAAAATGTGTAAACATTTTTCCAATTCAATTTCGACAACATGTCTGCTAATGCTCCAGTGACCAAAGCAAGTCAGTTGGCTGGGACTAGCATTAGGTGGCACTCAAATTGACAAATAGTGTGACTCAAAAGGGAGGGGAGGATAGGAGCTGTTGATATAATCAATCTATTGTGGCCACTTAATCTTTTTAGAGTTTGGTTTTCTTTTATATATACGGAGAACACAATTCTTCCCTCTTGACATCCTAGGGTTGTTGGGAAGAAAAATATGGAATGTGTTTTTGTAACCCCAGCTGAAAATAAATAGACAAATAACAAAAGAAATTATCATGGAAATCTAAAAGATAGGCATTATTCTGTTCACGGCTTGCACATAGTTAAATTTAAACTCCTATTTCATGTTCCTAAGAAAAGGCCAGCACATTTTTCAAATTATAATACCAAACTCCATTGCAGAGAGCAGAGGACACATCAAGGGTGAGATCAAGAACACTCATGACAGCCAGGCATGGTGGCATACACCTCCGGGCACTCTGGGAGGTTGAGACAGAAACATCACAAGTTCAAGCCCAGCCTGGACAACTTACTGACTCAGAAATACCCTGTCTCAAATTTTAAAAGAAGTTTTTTTCCAATACCAGGAATCAAACATAGGATCTTGTGCTTGCCCGGCAGGCAAGGTGCCACTGAGCTATATCCCTGGCCCCTGAAAAGAAAATTTAAAGGGATGGAGATGTAGCTCAGTGCAAAGGCATTAGGTTCAATCCCTAATACCACAAAATAAATAAACAAACAACTAATGGCTACTTTTGAAAGAGACAGTAGAGTCAGAGAGGAAAATAGGTAATAATAATGTTGGTTTGTCATAAAACTTCTATTAAAGTTACACAGTGAGAATAAATTCATGTACTACTTTTGCCATTAAGTAAATGCATATGTTTTTTGACAATTTTTCATGAAGAGAAAATACAATAATTTTTTCCATAATTCCCATTTGAGTTACTCAAATATTACCCAGACATTAAAGGTAGATTGTATTTACATTGTACTGTTATTTCTGAAACTCATGAGCTAGGTTCTGGTGCAAATTTTACCAAAATCTTTGGCCTTGGACAAGTCACTCAAATGTGATCAACTCTGGTTTCTTCATCTGTAAATTAAGGATTTTGAATTAAGTTCTGATATTATGTCAGGTCTAATGTCCTATAATTTGGGGAAGAAATAGAACATTTGCAAATGAACCAGCAAATTTATCTTCAAATTATCACCACATAAGTGAAAAGAAAAAAGTTGGTTCAATGTTTAATAAGTATGCAAAATTGTAAAGCTCAATTTTTATTTATTTATTCTGGCAAATAAAAATTGGATAGTTTTAAGGTGCACAACATGATGTTTTGATATATTATACACACTGTGATATATATATATATATACACAGTAATCAAATTCCAAACCTCATATAGATACTTTTTTGGTATAGTTAGATCATTTAAATCATTTGATTCAGTCCCATTTTGTTTATTGTTATTTTTGTTTTTGTGGCCTATGCTTCTAGAGTTATATTCACAAAATCATACTTGTGCCAAGGAGTGAAACTTTTTTGAATCAGGCTTAGATCTTTAAATTATTCATTCAACAAATTCATTTAAATAAGCTTAATATTCCAGAAATGACAAGCAGCTTAAATACAAGTTTGATAACTATTATTTTAAAAAATTAATAAAATCCAAGTCAGTTAAATTTTCAACAAACCAATGTAACATTTACCACTAACCTGACTAAAAGGTCGCACTAGCACTGCTACTTTCATGCTGTCAGTACTTGGCATAGACATTTTCATCATTTTCTCGTTATCCATACTCTGTTTTGTAGAAAAATAATGTGGAAAGCACACTGCTGCACTTCACAGGAAAACATTAAAAGCTTAGCTGACAAAGGCAGTCTGTTTCTAGATGATCAATTATTAACAGTCCATTCATTACACACTATCAGTTACCTGTCATGAATTATTTTACAACACTTACTTATTGATGAATTTTATAGCCTACATCAAGTATCATTACTTAATTGCACACAGTCACATGCAGAGAAAAGGTGCTTTTGTTCTTTCTTGTTCCATAATGACTCCCACTCTTCAAGGAACAATCCCCCCCCACGTGTTTTCTGCTAAGATTTTTATTATATCGGGTCATATTTTTATTGTTCCAGTCATTTTTAATATTTCTTAGTTGATTTTTGTACATTTTTGTACATGGTGTAAGATAAAGATCCAATTTCATCCATTCTTTTGCATGTGAATATCCAGTTTCCCTAATACCATTTATTGAAAAGACTCTCCTTTCCCTATTGTGTATTGTTGGCACCTTTTTAGAAAACTAGTTAATTAGATATATGTGAGTTTATTTCTAATTTCTTGATTCTGTTCTATTGGTATATTAGTCTGTTTTTAATGCCACTATCATCCTCCTTTGACTATTATAGCTTTGAGTTATGTTTTGAAAGCAGGTAGTCTGATACCTCTACCTTTATTCTTCTTTCTCAAGATCACTTTGGCTATTATGAGTCTTTGGGTTCCAAAATCATCAAAATATTTTGGCTTTTTTAATGAATTCTGTTGCAACAGATGATATTTTTAAAATAATCAAATAGTTACTACTGACAATTACTTGTATTGTTTTGAGTGCTGAGGATTGAACTGAGAGCCTCACACATCTGAGCTATACACTCAGCCCCACAATTACTTTTTAAAGCAATAAAATATTATTTTACTTGTGTAATTGTATATTAGTTAATAAGAATTTTTAGTCTTTAAATTAGCTGTCCTTTTTCCTCCTATACACTATGGGTATATTCTTTCATTCAGCATTTCATAAGCATATATCTACTATCACTAATAAACCAGAGACATGGATCATGAAGCTGACCTGCTCATCTAATATTTGCCTGGCCAGTTTCTACACATGAACAATAAACTCCTAATTTTCTGTTCCTAGTGTGTGTGCTGTGAGTATACCCAAGATAGTGGAAACAGAATTGACATTCAGGTTAAGATCCAGAGACAGCCAAGAAGTGCACTCTGTTAAATGTATGTGAGACATAGCTCCACTTAGCTGTCTAATCTTAACCAAATTGCTTAATCTTGCTGATCCTCCATTTTCTCAACTGCAAACTTTATGAATCATTGAATTTTTTTAATGCTGCATGACAGTTTTCTCAAATTTGCAGAAGATGGAGAAAGCAAATGCCTTTTAACTCAGCTGACTGCTGTCCTCTGATACTTGGCTCATGCAGCAAAATGCTGCTTGGATGTACTACTCTTGTGATTCATTTAACTGAGGCAGATGTGCTGAATAGAAAAGAAAGATAAACAAACACCAGGTTGGGCATAAACTGGGAGATGGTCTCAAGTGGAAAAACTAGAAGGAATAAAATAATCAGGCTGCCCTTTGAGAGATAGGGAGAGAGGAGGCATCCTCTCTTCCTGAATGCACTCACCCAGAATGGATTCCTGAATCTTTGAGGATCCCCCATGATAATGACTCAATCACTAATTTCCTGAGCACTCCAGAGCAAACACTTACTGACTATTCAATCATGGAAAATGAAATAATGAGGTACAAACAAGTCAACTCCAGGGACTACCTACCTAAAAGAAAAATTAAGTAAGCGGAAAAGATTTCTCTTCTTACTGCTATTTGATAGTTCATCTTTCTGATTTATTTTTTGTTTGCACAGCCTCTCTTAAATCTGGTCTCATAGGATCTACACTGGGGGACTGCTGACCTTTAAGTTAAACATCCTATTGCTACTTTTGCACCCAACCCACCTTGAATGAAAGCCAAATTGGACATGCTTTGATATTTATTTCTCCTGAGTTATATAATGAAATAAAAAACTGGCATTTTTTAAAAGTCTTATATCATAAAGATGTGGTAGAGTTGTGCCAAAAGGCTTACATCACTGGACTGGAGGTAATTTAGCTGTTTTCATTCATTTGCATTCAATCAGCCCAGAATTGCTGACTCTGGGTTCAGGAAGGACCTTACTGCCTGCTCAGTCTGCCAGCTGCAGGACACTGCTGGTGACAGACAGTGATTGAAGTTAGAACTATGAGTTTCACAGTCCACAGGTCATTTTTCACCTTGAAAGTTGACCAGCGTTATTCTGACTCCATGACTTAAAGAAATCCTCCATGCCAGACATCATGGTGCATGCCTGTAATCCCAGCTCTTGGAAGGCTGAGGCAGGAGGATCACTGCCAGTTTGAGACCAGAAGGCCAGGCTGAACTACATTGGGAGACCCTGCCTCAAAAAGTTAAAAAGGAAGAAAGAAGGAAAGAAAGAAAGAAAGAAAGAAAGAAAGAAAGAAAGAAAGAAAGAAAGAAAGAAAGAAAGAAAGAAAGAAAGAAAGAGAAAGAGAGAGAGAGAGAGAGAGAGGGAGGGAGGGAGGGGGAGAGAGAGAAAAAGAAAGAAGGAAAGAAAGAAAGAAAGAAAGAAAGAAAGAAAGAAAGAAAGAAAGAAAGAAAGAAAGAAAGAAAGAGAAAGAAAGAAAAAGAAAGGAAGGAAGGAAGGAAGGAAGGAAGGAAGGAAGGAAGGAAGGAAGAAAGAAAAGAGAGAAAGAAAAGATTTTCCTTTTTTTTCCCCTGCTAGAGGTTTATAGCTGGGATTCCAGCCCCAGCTGACCTGGCATAAGCCCCAATTTTACCACTTACAGTAGAATTATAACTTCAGAGAGACTGTGTTCTTAAAGTAATTATTATGGTTATAATTACTTTTGAAAATACCATGCAAGACAATATCTTACATGATAGTTAAGTTCCAGACTCAACTCATTAGTGTGTACAGCAACTGACTCCAATAGGATGGGCTGAAGAGCCTGGGGAAAATGATTTCATGTCTCTGAACTTCATTTCCTCCATTTATGAACTGGAGTTATTAACAGAACCTACCTCTTGGGGACATAGCAAAGCTGAAATGAGATGATAAATGTGGAGAGCCAAGCACATAATGAGCACAATAAATGATAGCTACTAGTATTAACAGATTGTTAGGGGTAATTATGTTTCCACAGTGGGTCGTTGGCTACAAGTACGATGGGTGAACTCTTTCGATTAGCCATTTTGCAGATTACTTGAGTCTTACTCACAGAAGTTAAGGAAATAGCTAGAAAAGCCAACAACTTTTATACTTGCAAACACAAACAAGACAGTCACACAAGCTGCCCAACTCTGACATTTACTGGCTCCATAAGCTTAGCCAAGTTAATTAACAGCTCTGTGCCTCAGTATTCTCATTTCTAAATCAGGTAACATAATTGAATCAATTTCATAAGATTGTTGAAAAGATTTTAAAAATTTATACATATAAAGTACTTAACACATGGTGAGCTATATCGTTATCATCATCATTACTATCATTGGAATTATTATTATTCCATGCTTCTTTGGAAAGAAAACAGTAGTGCTGGTGGTAATGCTGATAAAATAATTAATCTGACATGCAAGGAGAATACAGATTTAGCTCAAGATTATTTAACATAATATAGAACTTTTCCCGATTTTTAAAAATTAACATAAATATTTATCATGCACAACATAATGTCTTAAGTATACATTCACAGTAGGATAGATAAATATAGACAATTAACATATGAATTACCTTAAATAGTTACCTTTTTGTGGTGAGAACACTTACCATCTACTCTGTATTTTTCAAGAATAAATCACTAGCTATAGTTAATGTGTTGTATGATAAATGTGTTTAACTTACTATTACCTAACTGTAATTTTATATTCTTCGGTTAACACACCTCAGACCACATTCCAACTTACTCAGCTTCTCATAAACACCATTCTACTTTCTTCTTTTATGAGATCAGTATTTTTTGGCTATCACAGATGAGTGAGATCGTGGCTTGTTTTTCTTTGCCCTGTTTATTTCCCTTAACATGATGTCCTCTAGGTTCATCAGTGTTGTTGCAAATGGCAGGATTTCCTTTTTGTAGCTGAATAGTATTCAACTGTATATGATTCATTTTCTTTATCCATTTATCCACTTATGCACACTACTTATTACGGAGCTTGGTTATTGTGCATACTGCTGTAATAGACATGGGAGAGCCAATACTTCTTCAGCTTACTGATTCCATTTGTTTTGGGTATATACCTAGAAGTGGAATTGCTGAATCATATGTTAGCTCTATTTTTAATTTTTGAGGCCCCTCCTACTACTTTCCATAATGACTATATTATTTACATTTCCACCAAGTGTGCAAGGGCCCCTTTTTCTTCACATTCTCCCAAACTTTTTTGTCTTTTCATTAACAGTCGTTCTAACTAGAATAAGATGATAGCTCATTGTGATTTTGATTTGCATTTACCTGATGGTTAATGATGTTAACCAGTTTTTCATATATCTGTTGTCCATCAGTATGTCTCTTTTCAGAAATGTCTATCTAGGTCTTTTGCCCCTTTTTTATTTTCTTGCTATTGCATTGATTTCCTCATATCTTGGATATTAACCCCTTATCAGATGTGCAATTTGCAAATCTTTTCCCCCATTCTATAGGTTGTTTCTCCACACTGTTGGGTTTTTTTTTTTATTTTGCTACACGGAAGTTTTTTGATTTGATGTAATCCCATATGTCTATTCTTTTGTTGCCTATGCTTTTAAGGCCATATTCAACAAATCATTGCCTAGACTAACGTCATGTAGAAGAAAATATATCTCCTCGATATTTTCTTTTCATTGCTTCATAGTTTCAGAGCTTATATTTAATTCTTAATCCATTTTGAGTTGATTTTTGTGTATGGTGTGAGCTAAGGACCTACTTTCTTTCCTCTACCTGTGTATTACCAGTTTTCCCAAAACCATTTATTGAAGAGATTTTCCCTTCCTTTCCTCATTGTATATTCTTGGTAACTTAGCCAATTTAAATATTGGTTGTCTATAAATGTGTGGATTTATTTCTGGGCTCTTTATTCTGCTCCATGTGTCAGTATGTCAGCTTAAAATGGGATTTGATGGAGATTTTCAATAAGACAAGGAAGTGACTAAGTGAACTAAAAGAATAGGCTGCTCCAGATGAACAAAATAAGAAGGCATTAGGACTACGTTCAGAGAAGAAGCAAAACAAAATATCTGGCACAAAATAAAGGAAGGAACAAGGAACAAGGAGACAAAATGCTTGTAGCACTATAGCAATGATTCCTACTTCATGGGCCTTGAGAAAACAATCCAAAAATTCATTTGGAACAAGAAGAGACCAAGAATAGCAAAAGCAATTCTAGGTAACAGAGACATTTCAGGGGGTATTACAACCCCCAACCTAAAACTATAGTACAAAGCTACTGTGATAAAAACAGCATGGTACTGGCAAAGAAATAGACCTGAGGAGCAGTGGAACAGATTACAAGATGCCGGAAACAACTCCAGACTCATCATCTTTGACAAAGGAGCCAAACACCCTCACTGGAGGGAAGATAGCCTCTTTAATAAATGGTGCTGGAAAAACTGGGTTTCAACTTGCCAAAGACTAAAACTAGACCTATATCTCTCACCATGCACTAAATTAAAATCAAAATGGATTAAAGATCTAAATATTAAAACAGAAATGCTAAACCGGCTGGAAGAGAAGTTAGGTAGAACTCTTGAAGACATTGGTGTAGGAAAAGATTTTATGAACAAAACCTCAGTTGCCCGTGAACTAGCACAAACAATCAACAAATGGGATCTCTTCTTACCAAAAAGCTTCTGCACAGCAAGAGAAACCACCAGCAGTATGAAAAGACAACCCACAATGTGGAAAAAAATTTTCACCAGCGGTCCCTCAGACAAAGGTCTACTATCTCAAATCTATAAAGAACTTTAAAAAATCAGGCCTCCCAAATTTAAAGACCCAATCCAAAAATGGGCATCTGAAATGAACAGACATTTCTCAGACAAAGAAGCAGAAATGGCAATTAAACATATGAAAAAATGTTCAACATCACTGGTAATTCAAGAGATGCAAATGAAAACAAGGCTGAGATTCCACCTCACTCCGGAAAGAATGGCTGCTATCAAGAAATCAATCAATAACAAATGCTGGCAGGGCTATGGGGAAAAGGAACACTGCTCTACTGCTGCTGGGAATGTAGACTGGTGCAACCACTGTGGAAATCAGTATGGAGATACCTCAAAGAGCTAGGACTGGAAGTCCCTTTTGACCCAGCTATTCCCTTGTTGGGTATCTCCCCCAAAGAATTAAAAGAATCATACCACAGTGATATATGTGCACCCATGTTCATAGCAGCACAGTTTGTAATAGCTAAAACTTGGAAACAGCCCAAATGCCCATCAACTGGAGACTGGATAAAGAAAATGTGTTTTTTATAAAATGGAATACTACTCAGCCATAAAAAAACAAGAAATTAGAGACATTTATTGCTAAATGAATGCACATTGAGGTGATACACTTAAGTGAAATAAATAGGACACACATGTATAAATACTGAATAGTTTCTCTAGTGTGAGAAACTGAAAGTGTAAATAAGGACTAAAAGGTATAATAGATAATGTGAAATAGGAAGAAAAGGGGCAAAGGGGAAGGGGAAGTGGGAGGGGTAGGGGAAAGGAAAGAAGGGAATGGAATTAATATGAGAAAATGAAGAAAAGGAAACAAAGTCTTTGTAGATAGGGAGGGATAGAAGGGTTGAAGGGAGGGCAAGGAAAGGGGGAACAAAGAAGAGCCAAGAGAGATTATGTAAAAGTGCAAATTTCCAATGATGAATGTCATTATATTGTATACCTAAAATGTACCAATAAAAGGATGTACAGTTTAAAAAAAAATAGCAATGATTCCTCTGTAGAAATCCTATCATTCTTTAGTTTTACCTCTAGAATGTGTAAAGGCAATAATTCATTTGGAGACCATAACATCAGACCCTACTGATGTATTATTGTAAATGAAATAGAAACATACCAAAGAATTTCAGTTCAGTAGATGAGGCTGTACTCTTGTATTCCTATAAATGAAGCAGAAAGATACCAAGAATTTCCAAAAGTTCAGTAAGTGAGTATCGTCATATTATTTTGTGAATGTTGCTAAGCAAATTTAACTCAGGAGATTATTTCTTATAGAATAAAATAAAGACTGAAAACTTATGATTTCATAAATAGTAAATGGAGGAGTGTTGTTGCATATATAATCTTATAAAGAAGCAAAAAAATTGTTGTCAGTCATATTCATGTAGGGAGATGACAGTACATTTAGTCTTGAGTTAGGACTTTTCCCTTTTTTTTTGTTACCAGGCATTGAACTTAGGGATCTTGCACTTGTGAGGCAGGTGCCAGCACCACTGAGCTAAATCCCCAGCCTATATTTTATTTTTTTATTGCTACATCTTTACAGTACATAATGATTACATTCATCATGTGGGATGTGTACATGTACATAGCACATCTTAATTCTTTTGTATCCCCTTCCCCTTCCCCCTTTCAACCCTTCTTCCCCTTTCAACCCTTCTTCCCCTCCACATTTGTGAAAGCTCTATTTCCATTTTTTCTATCAATTCTTTTTTTTCTTTAACTCCATTTCCCTTTCTTCCCTCCCCTCCCCCATTTCTTATTCCCCTTCTCAATTGAACAAGTTCTTTCTACTTTCTGATATCGTTCCCGTTTCACTCCTTATTTATACTTTGGATTTCTCCCATAAGTGTAGTAATGCAATATTTAAACTTGTGTGCCTGATTTATTTCACTGAAGATTATGGTCTCAATTTACCCAAAAAATACCTTATCCTTCATTATGGCAGAGTGGTACTCCATTGTATACAAATACCACATTTTCTTTATCCATTCATCTGTTGATGAGCATATAGGCTGCTTCTAAGATTTATCTACTATGAACTGTGCTGCTATAAACATGAGTATGTATGTATCAGTGTAATATGATATCTTTAACTCTTTTGGGAAGATACCTAAGAGAGGAAAACCTGCGTCAAATGGAATCTCTAGTTTTAGTTTTTTTTGAGGAATCTCTTTTATACTGATTTCCATAGTGGTTGTACCAATTTACATGTCCACTAACAATGCAGAAGGGTTCCCCCCCACCGGCAGCCTCACCAGCATTTGTTACTGGTTGATTTCTTTCTTTTTCTTTCTTTCTTTCTTTCTTTCTTCTTTATTTCTTTCTTTCTTTCTTTTAAATTTCTTGATGATAGCTATTCTTTAAGTTAGGATTTTTTAGGCTCTCACTTTTGCATTATCTGTGCGACCTGGAGTAGGTCCCTTCTTCAGTTTTGTCAATATGATCTTAAATTCCCTTCTTAGCTAGATCAGGAAGAAATACAGTGTAATGTTCAGATACATAAGCTCTGGAGTCAAACTAAGTTTGAAACTCTACATTTGTTGGCCAAGTTCTCTGGGGCAACTTATTTAAAATAAAGCCTTGGTTTCTCACATGAAAGTGGATAACAATAATAAGTATTATTTATTAGCATTATTATGTGCTTCAAATACTATAACCCATATTAATGTATTAGGATAATTCTCGATACATAGGGAATGCTAGATAAATATAAGTTATCTGTATTGTTAACTATAAACATAATTAGACTAAATGACCTTTAACAACTCCTCCAGCTACTCAACTTTCCACTAGCCTAGGCTCCATATATTGATAGTCTCCTGAATTTGACCTCTCTCTTCACCTGTAAACCAAATAGAATGGAAAAAAGAAACATCAAAGTGTTCAGTGTAGCCAACAAAAATGTGTGGGAAGAAATGTGTAAGGTAAGTAGGAACAGATCTCAGACCTACACCTGCTGCCAAGGTGGTGTTAGGCATCTAGATGTTGAACAGAAGTATTTGAACCCAAAGAGACACAGGATAAATGTCTTGATTTAGGGAACTTAGCAGATCCCTCTAGCTTATCTTCTAACTTTTATAAATAGAACTCAGAAACCATCAGACTTCTTGTGCCTTGTAAATGGAATAATATGCATGAATGAGTTTTGTGAACGGCACAGTTCAAATGCTGCTGCTGTTCTATGATAAATATCTTGTTAAAAACCCAAAGGGTATAAACTGCCTTATTTTTCCAAGCTGGCTCTCTTGTCATTTGGATTAAATTGATCATTAGGTTTGAGAAAAGAAGAGAAACCTTCCCTGAGGGTACCCATGTACTGGACAAAAAAACAATAAGTAATATACCAGAGATAGTATGTGCTAGAGCTAAGTAAGCTAGAGACTAATAGAACAAATTCTCAGGTTTCTGGATTCATTTCCTTGATCTGTCACCTTCTGGTTGTGTGACCTTGAGCAATTTGCTCAATCCCTCCAAGCTTCAGTTCCTCCTTCTTTGAAATGGGGATAATGACTATATGTTCTATAGAGGGATATTTGGAGATTTAAATAAGGTAATGAATTTAAGAGCTTGCTACAGTGCTTGGAATGAAACACTCAATAAGGTTTAACTATTATCATTGTTTAAAAAAATAATGGACGACTATATAGAAATCATAAATAACACCAGCTTTGATGAGATGGCAGATACACAAAGCCTGAATGTAATGATAAGAATAGGAGGAAAATGCAAATACAGGGATGGAATGAACAAATAATTCAGCTAACATAACTAGGTGTGCTACTGGCCACTTCCAATAATCTCATGCCTCTAGAGGCTGCTCCAAAAGCGTCTGCCACAAAGAAAGGATTTTAAATCAATCCATACATCATATTATTCCTTCAATTTGAAATTTTGTTACTGGAGCCCTCCTATTAGTAGCTTTATAAAGAAACACCAAACTGAAATAGACTTCCAGTTGGAAGACTGAGACCCCAATGCAGCTAGAAAAAACAGTGACATCATACCAAAGCCTAAATCTGGGTAGTGCCAGGAAGCCTGCAGAGATTTGTCACACTTACTTCTGCTCATTCACCTTCAAGCATGGCTCTTCATAAGTGTCCACTGGGACTTCCAAATAAACAGAAAAATTTTAAATGCAAGAGTCCAGGAGCTACTTAGATTTATAATATCTATACTAAAGGCCATCAAACATTTTCTGATTGGGCCAGACAGTAAATATATTAGGTTGATGAGTCAGATAGTCTCATTTGCACCTACTCAACTCCACTGTTGTAGCACAAAAGAAGTCATAGTACGTAAATGAATGGGCAAGGCTATAATCCAATAAAATTTGATTTGCAAACAGGTGGGAGGATGGATTTGGCCCATGGGCCATATTTTTCTGACTCCTGCTCTATACATAGACTTGACCCAGAGACTCAAGTTGTCAGAAGGACCTGGGCTAAAGCTCATGAAAATCAACTAGGATGTCAAAGAATATTCTTGACTAGAGATTAGCTAAACTAACATAAAAAGATTCCAACTAAAAATGAAGAGAGAGGCAGTAAACTGCTTCAGTTTAAATGGAGAAAGCAACTTCTGCAGGAAAAATAAGAATAATATGGAAAAAAAGAATTGTAGCATATGACATACCCAGAATTTACTTTATCAAAACACTAGGAAGATCTCAAACACATTTCCAGCCTCATTTTTCTGTATTCTCATGTTCAGAGAAGGAGTAATAACTGGGAGAAACCCACATCCTTGTTTTCCAGGGACAGACCTGGAGTGTCTATTGTCTGTGACCAACAGTACCCCCTTTTGAAGAAGTGTCTTCATTTGCCATGTAAATTATATGGCCACAACTATAATTACCAAAATGAGTTTTAAACTGTAACCCCTATGGGTATATTACTACTTAACATTCACCAAAACTTGGGCAATAAGTCTATAAATTCAGACTATAATGAAAGAGAAACCAAGGGCTTTAACTCAGATAGAGATGGATTCAAATCCAACTTTATCACTTTCTTAGACAATGTGCTAAGTTCCTGAATCTCAACTCCTCAAATGTAAAAATAAATGACAAAGTAATGTTGTTTTATTTAAATGTATTGGCATATAACAAATATTCAAAATTATTAGCTGCTATATTATTGTCATTATTATATATTTCAGTGGGATAAATTGGCTGTGTGGGGACACAATATCACTTTTCATATGCAGAAGATTTACCATAAGAGAGAAGTGATTTCCTTGTCACTGGAGTTAAGCAGACTTAACAGTGATGTTCTAATAAAGTCTTGGTACTCAAAGTCTGATCTGTGAAACATGGCATCCGCACCACCTGGATGCAGAATCTCATACACCAACATAAACGTAATGAGTACTAATCTGCACGTTGAAGAAACCACAGGTGTTATCTTTAACCTTGCTATAAAGGATTCAGTCATTAGTGGATAATAAGAGTAGATAACAGTATATGACTTTAAAGCCCCTTTGGGCCCTGAAACAACTTGATATTAATAAAGTCCATAGGTTTGATATGGATAAAATAATGTCATGAGCAGGAGCTATGTCCTCAAAACCAAGCATATCCTATTCCATTGGGCAAGCTAAAAATGACCCTTTCCACCCAACTCTGAAAAGCATTGCACCAGGTTCAGTGATTACATTCTATTTATGATTTAAGTACCAATCTCAGATAAGTGCAAATGTAAACATTCTGAGCACTGGGATTGTTTTTAATCCAAAACTTATCTACCTTTGTCATAGAAGCATATTTCCTGAGGGTTTTGTTTGTTTCTTTGTTTGTTTCATTTTTTTGAACTACGTCTTTGCTTTTTGGAAATGTCTGTCTGATTATTTTTCATGACCTCTAGGTGGAGTTAAGTATTTCAATAATGCTGAACAATTAATGTACAAATAGATAGTTTAACCTTGAATAGTCCCTCCAAGACCTGAAGAGGTTGACAAATATGAACAGAATTGGAAGCGCTGGTGAAGTATTTAGCTGAAACTTTAAAGAAATGTTTATCTTTCTGGGACTTGCTAGGGATGGTTGTAATGCAGCTCAAATGCTTTCGCTCTTTGTACACTTTATCCTCCCTCCTTGTTGCAGGCTTTCTGACATCCCTGGCTGTTTGAATTATAAACAGGATGGACTATACTGGCCCACCGTGTTGCATCATCACTTCTTTCTCTTTTCTGATTCTCTTATTCTGTGATTGCTGAGTAGCCCATTATTTTCCATTAAAAGGACACACACAGAAATTAAAAAGAATAACTTATTTTCAAATAATTAAAGTAACAACAGAAAATTTTTATTTTAAGGAGGAAAAAGAAACATGAACTGCGACTAAAGTATGAAAACTGTAATGAACTGAACCTGAGAATTTTGTGTTAATTCTGATAATTCACTTATAATTCCCATATCTACCAAGTATCTCCTATGTGATAAACACTACTTTTACATGATGATGATGATGATGATAACGACAATGGCAATAAGAGCCTCTAACATTTGTTGAGGACTTACGACGACATGAATGAGATAGGCACGGGCCTCACTCTTGTAGAAATTTGTACTCTAGCAGGGAAGGCAGACTTAAATAGTTCCAAGTGCTATCAGTGCTATGTGAATTATAGATACAATAGGAGGAGGTTACAGGGGACCTGATCTAGTCTAAGGGTCCATGAAGTCAGTGGGTGACATAATAAGATTTTTTGAGTTCTAAGATGATTCTGAATGGGCTGGAAGGAAAGAAAGGGAATGTGTTCTGGTGTGAGAAACTGAAACTGTAAATAAGGATCAAAATGTATAATAGATAATGTGAAATAGGAAGAAAAGGTCTAAGGAGGAGGAAGTGGGAGGAGTAGGGGAAAGGAAAGAAGGGAAAGGAAAAAATGGAAACAAAGCCTTTGTAAATAGGGAGAGGTGGAAAGATTGAAGGAAGGGCAAAGGAATCAGGAAAAAATAAGAACCAAGATGGGTGTTGTAAAGGTACAAATTCCTAATGATGAATGTCATCATATTGTACAACTAAAATGTACCAATAAACTTAATGAAGAAAAAAAAAGAAAGGGAATGTGTGGAGGACAGAGATCATGGTTGCTTGAACTAAAAAAGTGGTAGTGTTTGTAAAACACCTCCAAGCTAGAGGAAGAACACTGTCCAAGTTTTTTTTTTAATGCTTTCTCATCTGGATTCCAGTTCTTTGTTAGTGCTTAAAGGAACTTACCTCTCGATCAAAACTTCAAAACTCCTGCTTCACAGAACACCTAAGGCAGATTTGGGAATAGATGAATAAATGACAGCACAAAGTCATCAAAAGGAAAAACACAAAGGGCCAGCTCCTGGATCTGCTGGATCCAAGCTCCTTCAAATTGCTTGGGAAAGAAGGATGGTCTGAGACACTCCACAGAGAAAATGGGGCCCAGAATGGCAGAGTTTCCCTAGAAATGCTAAATAGGCCATAAAAGTATTCCACCACCTAAGGCAAGGAAATGAACTCTTGGAAAAGATTCTTTGCAAATATAAAACAGACACTTCAATTAATGATCTTACAGTTCTTTTCCCACAAAAAGAATACTCATTTAGAAGGCTAGAGTGGTAGGTCATACTGTTAGTACTTCTTTTGCTAAGTGAGATGATAAACATCTTATCTCCCTCTGGGTTCAAGAAATAGTTATGAATAGTTATGAACTAATCAATCGTCAAGTATTTTGTTGCAAAACTACATCCTGAAAACTATTGGAAATACAATAATGAGTTAAAATAGACATGATTCTTGTTGATAGAATTTCCACTTCAGTAAAGAAGTTTAGAGTGTAGATAATAAACAATAACAAATAAAACTACATCTGTGTGTATAATTGAGAAGGTAATGAAAGCAGAATGTGACCTAGATAATAAGCTACTGGACTGAGAATAGAAGAATGAATACAAGTTAAATGGATGAAAGAAAATGGGAAAACAGTGACAAAAATGAATTAACTTGACAAAACAGGTATAAAGTAGCTGCCAAATTCCAAGGGTCTTGATAGGTAACTGAAATAAATGAGTGAAATTTGGTCTACGGGTTAGGGAAAGTAGCACAGGCTAAATCTTGCTAACTGCTAACTGAGAATTTGTTCATTACCTCACCCTCAGTATCTTAAGATGTAAAATAAGAAGATAATGTCTATGTTGCAGAATTATAAATGTTTGAAGCCCTTAGTTCACTGCCTGGCACTTAAATAACAAATTTTGTAATGACCAGACTTGGAAAGTCAGAATGGCACAAGTTAGAAGCAGTGTTCCACGGGGGTCAAAACCTGAAAGTCTGATCAGACTGTCTCAGATTGAACATCAGGTGCAACATTTACCAGATCTGTGACCTTGGGTAAATCACAAAGTTTATAATATTCAGCATCTTCAACTATAAAAGGAAGGTAACAGAAATACTGAGTTCATAGATTTTTTTATGAGGATCAAAAGAGATAATGTGTACAAAGTGTGAAAAATTCCTTAAATAATATCTAAACTACATATTCTGCATGTACAAGGTGTTGTACCTGTACGGATAAATAAGCAGTTAATTATTTTTGTTGTTATCACTTTGAGTATGAAGCTAAAGCTAGATAAGGCCACAGACTTCACATAAAATCTTGATCGAGGCCCTAAATAATAAATAAGTGTTAGATAGACGAAAATGTTGATAAGTTTTCTTTGTTCAAGCTGTAGGGCAGCAATTTGCTATTGTGAGTATTACCAAGGGGTTGAAGGCTCAAGGAGAATATTAAGAAAATGCTGGTGAGTTCCTTCTAAAAAAATATCTTGACTGCAGTTGATGCCACAAGCTTGAAGGCAAACTAATGTGGGACATAACAGCATAGGCTTTGAAATCAGACTTAGGTTCTCATCCAAAGCCTACTCCTTTAAGCTGCATGATCTTATGCCAATTACTTCCCTTCTCTGAGCTTTAGTATATAAATCTTTAAAGGAAGTAGTAATAGTTCCCTCCTCATGAAGTCATTATGAAGATTAAACAATATAATGCATTTAAGCACTCAAATGTTAGCCTTTGTTATCATTGTTTATGCTTTATTAAAGCTACACTGACATTAACCATTAGATTTTGTGCATAACCTGAGATAGTTACATTAAACACTAAGGTAGACCATATTACATACTCAACAGTGGGGTATCCAAAGAAATATCATGAGCAACCAGGTGATAAGAGCTCCTACATGGCAGTGATTGCAAATATTTATCTTCGTGACCCCAATAACTTTGAGAGCTGTACATAGTGGCCTCTCAATAAACATTGAATTAATTAATGAGTGATTTTTGTGATGATTTTAAAACAAAGCTTTCTCTGCTCATAAATATTATGTATATTGCTGTAGATAATTCATAAATTAAAAGTACTATAACTTCAATACCTGTGGAACAACCATGTATCACCTTGATAAATTTTCTACCAAGGTGTGCTCATGAATGCATGCATGTGTATGTGTACATGCACAATATTTATAGGGAATCATAATATTTGAATAAATACACACATTTAATTTTTGTTATGACATAGAAAAGCTATTTTGCCTCATTTTATTAGCATACTTTACAAATATGATGTGTACATTGCATTACACTCTATAAAGTACTACATAGTTTATTTAACTATGGCCCTATTTTTAGACTTTTAGTGTGTTTCAAAGCTAATTCATCTTCAAATATAAGTTATGTGTTACCATATTCGGTGAGTTCTTAGTTTTGGAGTTATAAACAATTTGAAGACCTAATTATTAAAATCTCTATTATCTCCTTCCATAGAAAAAATTACAAGCACATAATTTACATAAGATATTGCTGGCAATCTCAGCGAGCTTGTAAACTTCATGAAGCCCATCCATGGGCTTCCATCCCATGGTCTTTGCATCAAAACCAGTGATATAAAATATGTTATTATGAAGAAGAAGAAGAAAGTGCAAAGAGTTAAACAATTTTGGAAAATAATCCTAAAGTACTGCTGACAATAAGTTATTTGACCATTTTCATTACATGGCCCAATCCCTGTTTATTCTTATATTTGAAGTAATCCTAATTTTAGATTCTATATTAAATTTCTCTACAACTTTCACTGAGTTATAATTTATATCCTTAGTGATGGAAAGTCTCAGAGGGCTCCCAAAGCACTACCTCTCTTCACTGTGAGCTCTTGCATTCTGGAGACATGTGACATTACTGAGTCTATACCTGCTACCCCTCTCCTCCGTTGCTCCTAACTGTCTTATTCACCATTTTTCTTGAGAAAATAATCAGCACGATTCAGCATTGGATAATACAATTACTTAAGGGAAAGAAACCATTTTACAATGTCAAAAGTAAATTCAAACGACTTAACACCTAAACCATCATAAAAACATAAAAGGGATGTACTCATTACATTGAGGCTCAGGGTGCATGATTCTAATATGGCTTTTGTGTAGTTCTCACTAAGGAGGATTATAAACTTTAATTTGCTATCTTGTTTATATGCTTTAATATGCAATTTGCAGTATGATCCTGATTCTAATGCCAATTTGTACATTCTCTAAATAATTCTAGTAGGTTCTCAAAATGAAGAAAAGTAGTGGTTTTTCATTTTTCATTTGTTGGTTTCATCTGTTGCTTCTGAAGATAGCACAAACCCTAATGTGGAAGCTAGGCTAGGACAGAGCATATTCCTCTGTCTGCATATAGGCCTGTGCACATGTTTCTAGGTCTGTGTGCATGTTTATGCCCTGTGTGTTTTGGAAGGCTCTAAATTATCCCTACATTCCAAAGAATAATGGAAAAAGAAAAAATAAAACAATTCTAAGAGTAATTCATATTAGTCATTTCTTTTTCTCTCTCATAGCTGCATCATCCTTCCCAAGGCTTCCGGTTTGGAACTGTTCGGGAGAGCAGTGCTGAAGATTATGTGAGGCAAAGTTTCCCAGAGATGCATGAGTACATGAGAAGGTACAATGTACCAGCCACCCCTGATGGAGTACAATATCTGAAGTGAGTGTCAACCTCCTCTGTCCTCGAAGTTCTCACTGAAAGAGAAGTCATTTAGTTACTGTTGTATTAGTTGGTTTTTTAAATGACAAACAAATATACCCATTATGTGTTTAGTAATACCTCATACTGTGTGAGAGCCAGGAGTCCATAAAGAATCATGAGCATTTAATTATGTGATGATATTAGTAGTTACCTGCATAGTGTCAAGTTGGCAGTAGCTTTGCTTAAAGAGCCAGTAGAGTCACGAGTGTAGCAGATGGTAGGGGAAGAAACTACTGGCTTGACATCACTTGCAAAAACAAAGGTGCTGAAATGATCAAACACACAGGGAATGTAGCCAGAGGATAAAGTGTCCCAAAGCAACCGTTTCCTTCACAGTGAATCCCTAAGCCCATGGAATGCCTCTGTTTGCCGTAAAGAAGTGGAATTTATCTTAGTGATTTCCTGTTAGAAAGGAAATAAGGTAGAAGGCTGTGATTTTCATCCCTGCATCTTTCTCATCAGAATTTATGAGGAGCAATCAAAGGCAATCACATTGCCAAGGAAGATTATCAGGGCCCGTAATTCAGTGAAGCTGAATGCAAAGGAGGACAGTGCAGTTATGGGTCTGTTTGTCTAGTCTGCCTAGGAAGAGGGAATGAATGGTACACAATAACCACCACTGCATGAGGGTAAGGTCTCTCTCTCTCTCTCTCTCTCTCTCTCTCTCTCTCTCTCTCTCTCTCTCTCTCTCTCTCTCTCTCCTGCCTGATGGCATCAGGATAATAACAGACATCCAAATCCCCAATGCCTTCAATTGTGTAGTATCAAGAAACTAGTTTCTCCATAGTCAGTTACAATAATCTTCCCAGTGGACACCAGGGCTTGCTGCCTCAAATTCTTTTCTAGGAAAGAAAGGGAATAAAGAATTTCATGGGACATAAGGGCTTTGTGTTTCTTAAGAGCTCTAGTAATAGCCCCCTTAAACAATTTTATTGACTTTTTACTAGAGCTTGGAGAGGAAGCTGTGTGCTCTTAGATTTGTAAAGTTATATTTGATGTTTAAGTACTAGGGAATGGCACTTTTAATTCTGCAAGAACATTGAAACATTAGAGACCCTCTCTGACACAGAGTTGAGAACTCCATGCCTCTCAGATCCTCTTCTATTTTCTTTCCTTCAGGCAAATGCATGGTTGAGAGAGAGAATAAGACATCAGGGAGAAAGCAATGGCTCCCAGCTAGACAGTAATGGTTGACAGGCTGGGCTCTACCGGCAGGTGACAAAAAATAGATGTACCACTGCTGCACTTCCCAGCACTTCCACTCCACTTGCATTCATTTATTCCAGTGCCTTTACCTTATAAGTCCCTCTCATGCCTAGTACTGACCCTAACCTAGCCTGAAGAGTAGTAACCGTTAGAAAAGCAGGCACCAATGAAGAAGTCCAGAAAGGAGTCAATTTCCCGTGGTGATATGTCTAACAAGTGGCAGAGGCAGGACTAGAATCAGGTCTCTGGCACCAAACCAATGCTTCAGGCTAGTTTGAAATCATAAAGGAAGTGAAGATCCTTGATGTTCAATGAATAGTCCCTGTTCTAGCAGCATCTGCATTGCAGTTAGTATCTGGGAATGAGTTAGAAGTACAAAATCTTACCGGGTGTGGCAACGCACTCCTGTAATTCCAGCACTCAAGGGGCTGAGGCAGGAGGACCACAAGCCTGAAGCCAGCCTGGGATACATAGTGAGACATCGTCTCAAACAAACAGAAAAAAATATGTCAAGCCCCAAACCTGCTCCATCAGAAACTGCATTTTAACAAGCTCCCTAGGTGATTAACTGATTGATGTGAAATAGGAATATAGGTAGAGCTCATCAGTAATGCCTTCTTTCTCCTCTCTGGGATTTTGCTCCACTTTCGACCTAGTAATTACTGATGCTCATAGATACCACTCCAGACAACCACAGCCCTCAGTTACCCTTGGCAACTATCTCAGAGCTCTGACACAGTAGGCACTACCCCAGAATTCTGTACAAGACAGGTTTCCTTCCCCACTCCCATCCCAATCCCCCTGGGCTTAGAACTATACTGTCTTGACAATAAATTAATCCTAATTAAAATGTTTATTTCCTTAGTATGACTGGTTTTTGTGGTATATGATATGTATTTTTAAATGAATGTCCCAAAGAAGACAGACTGGTTCTATAGTGAGAGAAATAACTTGAGGCCTTGCCAACCACCACAGTGATTTAGCCAGTCTGGAAGATACTTTTGACCTGGATCAAACCTAGCCACTTCTTTACCAGTGACTCAGGGCCCCAGGGGAGTCAGTGAGCTGATTGCTTTCTGCCTTCCTGTGCAACAGAAATTTATCATAGCTAACTATGATCTAATTTATCATAGCACGTTGCTGCCCAAAGCCAAGTGTAGTATTTAAAAATACCAGTGGCACTGGGCAGGAAATACTGGTTCAAAACACCAAACTGAACCTATATTTTATTTCTATTATCATATTGCTACCACGAGTACTTGTGGAATAGTGGTAAATGGCAACTTGTTGCTATATTGCTCCTTTAAAGAACAGTCTGTTACTGAGGCTGTCAAATTTTGATTAGAGAAACATATTTTGGTTGGATTTTTATTTTTTGGCCACAATTCCATTAAGATTTTGCATCATCAACTCCTAGAAGACAATTCACATGCCCAACCCTTTGTGAAGCTTCCCACTCCCAATAATCGGGAAGACATTTTTATTTTGGTTAAATTTAAACAATATCCCTGATTATAGTTTTTTAAATGTCCCTGGGAAAAATGGATAACATTTTGAATTGTCCATTTTACTTGCTGAAAGGGTAGGAAAAGGAGACAATTGTAACTGACACTAAAAAGAGAAGTTGACCTATTTACTATACAGCTATATGTGGCCCAAAGAAAGTCGTCCATGTAGAGAAGTGTTTCTTACCTAGTGATTACTCTTACATGTGTCTAGGATGTCTCTCTTTTCAATCTTTCATGATTTTAACCATATTCTCCTCTGAGATTGGAGGCCAATACTTTGTTTAATTTTAACAGCCTTATTCCTGGTTCTAAGAGAAGAAGGACTTAGGCCAGATGGAATACAGAAGAGTTGTTTTCTTTGCGAAACTCTCTGAATATGGCCATTCTGGAAAGGGGGATTTAGAGGAGGCGAGAGGAAAGCCAGAAAGAAGGGACAGAAATTTTTTTTTAAAAGGACCAAGCTGTATTATGTACATGTACACACTCCCCAGGATGATTTAAATTGTATGTACTGCACATATGTACTAATAAAAGAAAAGTTTGGAAAACTCTGAGAGTAGAAACAATTTTCTCAAATGGATGTATGTCCTAAAGTTTTCTAAAAAGGATTTGAGCTGATCAAAAAGAAAGAAGTCACCTAGATAGCCCCCTTTAAAATTCTTTTCTTTCTGTTTTTGTAGGGAGAGCTTAGCCTGTCTCAGATGTATACTCCCTCTGGACCTCTTCTGCACTCGTGTCCCAAAATGGGAAGAATTTCAAGGATGCCCAAAGCATCTAATGGCAACTTTAGTCCATTTCCAATTCAATGTTACAGCCCAGAGACACATATCTTAAATCATTCTTGCCTAAACTACCTACTACAATGGAAGTGAAACATGAATCTTTGGAAACAGATTGATAAATTAGGCTGCTAAGATCTGTTACATAAGCTTTCCACTTACTGAATGCTACTCCATGGATTTAAAAAACCCATAACTTCTTATTGTCCAAAAATCTTAAGATCTTTTCTAAGTATTTTTTTTACTCCTGAATAAGAAACAGTACCTGGTGTCTGAAGAATATGATTATGATCATGTTCAAAAATAAAACTTTCAAAATCTGATTAATGAGAACACTTGACTGCAACCTTTACAAGCAGTATACACTGGACCATGCTAATTTACTTCTCTGAGCGCCAGTTTCCCATTTGCTATGTCACAGTCTTTACAAGTGATAAAAATCTATGGAGGAAATGAATATAAAGCCTAACACAGAGACGTTGCTCTGGTAACATAAGAGGATTTAACCTTCTTTGTGTACTATTCAGTTCAGAGTTTCTCTAGCTTTGTTGTAGGACTAAAAGTTATGAAACACAGTGGCAGACAAACCCACAGGAACCATGCTCTCTTATAAGTGCCTATTTTCCTGGCCTGTATGCTACAGGGCAGCTCAATGCCAAGAAAGCTGAGTCAGCAGCTAGCAAGCTTATACTGCCCTTAGTATTCAGGTTTCTGTCCCCTAAACAAAAGCCAACTGTCAGGCCTAGCACTTACTAGCAATTAATGTATCATTTTCCCATTTCTTCTCCTATTCTTAAATATAGGAATGATCCAGAGAAACTAGATGCCTTCATCATGGACAAAGCCCTTCTGGATTACGAGGTGTCAATAGATGCTGACTGCAAGCTTCTGACAGTGGGGAAGCCATTTGCCATAGAAGGTAGTAATCAGTCACTCTACTCACTTTCACTCAGGATGTGCTCAGTTTACTAACTAAGCAAGTCACAAATGACAAATAGAAAGAAGCTATTCATCTTCTCTTGTTTTTATTTTCAACTCATAAGCACTTGAGCTATTAATCTACTGAAGTTAAGAATTTTTCACCAACTCGACAAATATTTATTTATGCATTCATTACGGGGAAAAAAACTCTTTCCCAAATGATGGTTCAGATATCTGGAAGTGCAAACAATGAGGAAGCTGGTTTTAATTTAGTCTGTATTTTTTATTTTTGGTTTTTAGCTCTTTGGTTTGTTTGCTTTGTGGTGATAGGCTTCAAACCTATGGCCTATGCATGCTACACAAGGGCTCTACCACTGAGCTATATGCCCAATGGCTAATCTTTTTCAAATGGCCAAACACTGTAACGAATCTGTTACAAAAACTAGAATAATTATATTTTATGATTCAAAGAGCCCCAATGTTGATTTAATTGAATTTTTCATTTTAGACAAAAGGCCCAAGGACATCATTTCACATTTTCATAATCATCCAACTTGGTAATAGTACTGGGATTAAAATGCATATTTCATGATTGTTAAGCATTTTCTACTAGTTGGAAAGTAAATAGAAAAAAAAAATCTCATTCTATGATTTAGTGCCCTTAAGATCCTAAAATAACCTTGTTTGGAACCCTAGGTTATCCTTTTCCTCACTGGCAGCAATTTTTGCTTCCAACTAGATCAACCAATCAATCAAACTTCAGTACTGAAGATGGATTGCTTTGTCAGTAGCTTCTTTTGTTCTGAATGACAGTGGATATATAGAGCTGTTGTTTGAGCCAGCAAATTTCACATCACCCAATTCCCAGCTTCCCCCCTGACAGTACATAATAACTCTCAAGATAACCATGCTCGCATGTTTTCCAAGCAATCCCATGGGGATGCCCAAGTCCTATTTCCAGAAATGTGTGCTATGCTGTATTAAACTGGGGTATCAAGACTATTGTGATTCCAATTTCCTAACCCAGTCGATCTCAGTTTCTCCTAAACATACCAGCAGATATTTTTTCTTCAGTCAGTCTTTATTTTTGCTATGAATGAGAAATTAACACTTTGTACTTTCTTCAAGCCTTCTCTTAGGAGAAATTAGTCTGCTCTCCAGGTAAAATGACACTTACCTGAAGCAAGTGTGGATCTCAGGAAGGGAAATAATGGTAGTGGAGAGAAAGAAAGCAAAGCTAGAAAACTTAAAGAAGGGCTAGGGATTTAGCTCAGTGGTTCCACCACCTGCCTTGCAGCGCAAGGACCCGAGTTCGATCCCCAGTACCAAAAAAGAAAAAAGAAAAGAAAACTGAAAGGACATTCAGCCTAGCCTCATATTAATGTAAATTAATTCCCATTTTTGTGGTATTTATGCATACAAAAGGAATGTCATATTTAATTTCTGCCCTAATTGCACTGAGTAATTGAGGTCCTTTCTACCATTGGCAGCTACTAATAATGAATCATTTGTAGAGGGCAGAAGAATGAGGGGCTCCGTTTTCTGCCTTTGTCTCCAAAGGACAACCCTATCTTATCAAAAGGCAGTGGTAAGATGGTTTATTTGCCTCTGCTGGACCTCTGTGCCAGATGCCACACAATTAGCTCCCCACTGGTTTCCTGTTTGCATTTCCATCTGTGCTGGTGAGACTTAGTGTTTTACAGTTCCTATCATCTCTAGATACCACATTGTTCTCAAAGCAAATAAATACAAAATGTCACATGGAATGGCACATGTCTTCCTGGAAGACACCAGGAAGACTGCAGATTTAATAGAGAAAGCATAATCATCATTGGAAGTCAGTCTAGACTTAGAACGCATGGGGTGCAAATCAGAAAACTCAATTCAATAGTAGCCCCTGTGAACAACCTACAAAAGTTCAAAACCTACAAAACGAACTTGGAAAAACAAAGAGAATGGTTATACATTATGCACAACAGCAACAAAAAAAGAACTAAAGGCTTCATTCTTGATTTTTTTAAAAATTATTAATCTCAAAGATTTGGGGGAAATATTTCCTAATAAATTTTCTTTAATTTTTTAAGTAAATTTAACAAAAATTTTATATGTTTTTCTTTGATATTTAGGTCTTTTGAACTTAAAAATCTGTGCTTTATTGTTAAGTGAGACTATATAAGTGTAAAAAAAATTAAAGCAATTTATGACTAATTTTTGCCCATTTAACTTACAGGAATGTTGTTGCATATACTTACTCTATATCCCATCACAGGATCTAGTGAAATGTTAGGCATATAACAAATATCTAATAAATCATGTAATACTCATTATGTAACTCATTACTTTAAATTTGAAATAAGTACTTAGTTCACTTATTAAAGTGGTTAATCAAAAATATCCTGATAATTTGCACATACTTGCCTAAGTGTTTAAATGATGTCTAGAACTTAGATAGGAAAGAAAACAGGGTTTATTTATTCCTTCAACCTGGACATACTCATATATCCATTCTGTGTAGTTATTAGCACTCTAATTTAGTATGACTGCACTATTCTCTAAATGTTTGCATCCTACCTGAAATTCTTATGCTGCAAACTAATCCCCAGTGTGATTGATGGTGGAAGTGGGGCTTTAGGAGAGGTGATTGGATCATGAGGGCTCAACCTTTATGAAACAGCATTGGTGCTCTTATAAAATGGCCCTGAGGGAGTTCACCCACCCCTTCCACAGCTAGAAGACATCCATGAACCCCAAGGCAGGGCCTCACCAGACGCTGAATCTGCTGAAGCCTTGATCTTAGACTTCTCATCCTCTAGAACCGTGAGAAATAAGTGTATGTTGTTTATGATGTAGCCAGCCTTTGGTATTTTGTTACAGCAGACTAAACGGACTAATATAAGTAATAAATACCCCTACCAACTTTACAACTTCTGCAATTATTTAGGTTTAAAAAGTAAAGTAAGGACAGTGAGAGAGTGATTTCTGTGACTCCATGTTGAGTTTGAAATCATTTCATGAGTCTTCTTTTCCACTTAAAAATACACAGAGAAACCAAAAAAAAAAAAAATACACAGCAGAGCAAATCAAAAAAAACTATTAATTCAAGAAGCTAGTCATGATGGCACATGCCTGTAATCCCAGTACTCTGGGAAGCTAAGGCAAGAGGATTGCAAGTTCAAGTCCCACCTGGACAATTTATTTTCTACTAATTATTTAATACAGTACTTGGAGCACTAGCTCTGGAGTCTGGGGGCTAGATTAGAGCACTAGTCTGGAGTCTGGGATTAGAATTACCATCACTAATTGGAAAATTTCTTAATCAGTTCCTCATGTGCATAATGAGGATATGAATAGTACATCTATGATAAAGTTGTCACGAGGACTAAGTGAAATAATGCATGCAAAGCATATAGAAGCATGCCTGATACATAGGAAATACTCAATAAAGTATTATTATTCAGTATGTTAATTAATAAATTGAGACCCATGTACTACAAAATTCTCCCAGGGTAGCTTTCATAGATCTCAGATTCCCCCAGACCCTTCTCTTCCCAATATGGTGGGGGTGGGGGGGAGGGGCATTTTTAAAGTCCTTCTTGCAATTGGGACCATTACAATATGTTCTCAACCATTGTCCCAGAGTAGATAAATATGGTACTCTGAGAACTAACTGCAAAACTGAATAATTTTTTGAAGCCTTGTTAACCCTATCTGCGATCTTATTTTTAAAACCTATGTTCTAACCACATTTCAGGCAGATTCTTTTATTCTATGAATGTCTAACTATACATTTGCTAACCAAAATATATTTCCATTACTCTTAGCTGAATAATGCTGATTTTTCCATGGGGAAAAGATCAGGATTCTATTCAGAAAATTGTTCTCTTAGGCTATTAAGCTGTATCCAATTTCCAAGGTGCCTGATGCTTTCATCTGTAGAGTTGAAGGATTCCATTTTGCTTCATCCATCAACCACAAAATAGTCAACCTGGTCTTTATTGCAAAGCTACATTTCTAAAGATAATGAAAGCAACTCTGGCTAAGTTGAGTCAGCAATTTAAATGTAAGAATTATTTGACCAATGAACACAATCAAATTTAAAAGCAACTGATAAAACAGAGGGATGGAAGTGATATCTTCAAGTTTTACTATTTTGTTTCTGAATAAAATGGATTTCTATATCTTTTAATAGCTATCTTTTCTCATTGCCACATAAGTTTCTCCCGTTTCTCCCCTCATTGCAGTGTGCAGTTTGTTTTCATTAACTAATAATTAACACTAGAAATAATTAAAATATCAGTATCTAATACATGTATTAAAATAGAAAATTAAAAAGCTAGAAATCTACTTTTGGCAGCCAACTGCAAATTAACCTAGGCATGATGGAGTAGAGTGGTTTAATATTTATTATTTCTTATGTAGCAATTTTTTGTAAATGTCTCTGCCACTTCAATATAGATTTTACCTTAAGGGAATTTTAATACTTTTGTTATGGCATCAAAATTCTATTGTTAGACTATGTAAATTTATCATAAGTACTACTTTTCAGTTTTCAAACTTTCTTATCATGTTTGTCCCATCCACCAAAATATTACTAGTAAGAATCAAAGATGCCTCTCTCTCTCTCACTCATTTTGTAGCAATCTGTTTTCCTCTGAACTTCTGCAGAATTTTATGTTCTCCTTTTTATGTCTTAGTTGTTATATATTACCTATATTTAATTTATGCTTCAGCCTTCTTTATTTCTAAGAAAAGTTATTAACTTAATACCATGTTATCTAGTTATCAATGTATGCTACATCTCCTCAGGCTACCCTGAGCCCCATACAGATAGGTTCTGTGTTTAATTTAGCTTAGTAACCTCTGTAACACTTGGCAGTGTCTGGCACTGAATAAGCATTAAACACATTTGTGCAACAAGTGAATAGATGACTAGGAATTCAATAAATGATATTAAATGAAAATGAAAATATTTCTGCCATTATTATGCCAGGTGTGTGTAGTTGAAATTACTAGCTTTAAAAGGATTTTTGGGAGAACAATACTAATTAATGAAGGTCCTTGCTAGTGAATTTCCTGCAATATATAATCATACACAAGTTCAGGCTGTTCTTACACTATATCCACACCACTTACTAAAAAATTTATAAACAAAATCTCCTTGTGAATAGTATATATTTGTGTCTGCTGAAAATGAACCACCTGTTTTGATTTTTGTGCTTTTTTTCTAATAAATTACCTGACTTGGGGGTATTATTTTGACATGGTTATAGTGATAAGGCCCATCCTGAAGGAGAGGGCATAGATTAAGGATTCTCTTGACTTGTAATGGATGTAGTAGAAGGAGTATTGCTTTTAGTATCAGAAAGACCTACTTTCAAATACTGGCTTTGCCAACTACTACTGAGTGACATTGGCAGTTTCCTCATTCAATCTTCAATCTCCATGAAATTTACTCTGGCATGGGTTCATGTAAGGATACATGTAGAGTAGCTTCTGGCATACAGTAGGTCTGTGAATATCCTAGTTTTTAATTATTAGAATCTCAGGGTGATTTCACTAAACTGTATGCTACAGTTGAGTAAACAATTTTGGCCTAATGCATGATTTACAAAATGGAAGAAAGTATGCAAAAATGCTTATTAAAGAACAGTACTTGAACTATAGCAAGCCCTCAATACATACTAGAAATTGTTGTTGTTGAGAACTATTGGTCCAGGAGGAAAGCACATTAATATTTAACAAACTGACCCAAATTAATTATTCTAACCACTAACCCACTTCTGCCTGATAGTTCCCAGTCCTCCTATACCATCACTTTGCATGTCTCAGCTCTTCTCCCTCATGGCACCCTTTTCAATGGTAATAAAATAATAGTTACTATTCAGTGCAGTGTTTAATCTTACTCCGCAGGCAGTGGTGTCAAACCTATGGCACACGTGTCGCAGCGGCTGTTTGTTATCATTGAAAGCACTAAAAGATTTGCCATCACTGCTATAGTACCATGACAGCAGAGCCCATCTCTGCCTTTCTCTGGTTAAATCTTGACCACATGGCACAATGTCTTTCTGCTTAATAAAGTACTTGTTGGATACATGAATGAATGAATGAGTGAGTCAGTGGATCCTTGAGAATGATTACACAGGTGCCTAGTATTCTTCCTAAATACTAAGTACTGAATAAATGTTTATGCAAACAAATTGTCAAGAGAATTCATTATAAGTTTCTAAAGAAAATTGGCAACTTCCTTTCAAAATGTTACCCATTATTTTAAAAATGTTATTTAATGGATAACATCAGCAGAACAAAAAGCTGCCCATCCAAAGTCTTTTATTATCAGTCTTGCCTTTCAAATGAAAACTACTAGGCTCAAAACAGGCACTCAAAATAGCTCTTTGAATGGAAAATTGTAATTATGCTTTTGACATTGTCATCTTTTCCTTGACTGTCCATTGTTGAGGAACAAATAAAGTTATCAGGGAAAAAAACGTACAATTCTTTAAAACTGAAAAATTGTTTGGCATTATTTATTTCTACTCTTTCATCAGTTATACTTACATCATAAGCCTCATTTTTTAAAAAGATTTATTTATCTGCATTAAGAAAGGAACATAAACTAAAATCCTTGCAATTGAGTTGTAAGATTGAGTAATTATTGCAAATATTTGTTTTTGTTCAGTGTGTTTAGATCCTTAACAGCCTTTTAGTCTTTATCTGTAAAAAGGGAACTAATTGCATTTTTACTTTATCTTTCTCAACCATCTCGAGGGCAAAAAAAATTTTTTTGACCCTGCTATTCAATAGTTAGAACAAGATGCAGTTAATTAGCCTTTTTCACATGCCTATCAACGAGATTAACAGTGTCATAACAATTTGGAAAGCAAGTAAAGTCATATAGTGTGAGGATTCAGAGTCTAAGCTAATTAATACAAATGAAAACAAATTATATCCATCATTTTGCTCTTTCTTCATTCCTTGCCTTGCCTCCTGTGCCTTGTATAAAATCTTGAGTTTTTAATTTATCATATCTTTGTATTTTTCTAAGTATAGTTTCATCACATACATATGTATTTCCAAAAACATGGTACATGGTTTTAAATGTTTTTACATTTATACAGTATATTCTTGGCATAAATAATCTTTTAGTACCAACTCAGTGTGGAGTTTTTCACTAAATAGCATAATGCTGAGTCATCCATATTATTGCATCTAGTTTTAGTTCATATATTTTACATTATATCATATTCTAGTTATATAAATATTCCACAATTTATTTACTCATTCCCTTGTTAAAGAATAATTGAGTTGTTTTCAATTTTTTTTATTATGAACAGTGCCCCTAACAACATTTTTAACTGTATCTCTTGGTGTATCTGTGAAGCATTTCTTTGGAAATATACTTAAGAACAAAACTGCTAGCCTTAAAGTATTTGAACGTTCATCTGTACAAAATAATATCAAACTGTTTTCCTAAATGGTATATCAATTTGTATTCCAACAAGCAATATATACATGATCTTATTGATCCGCATCTTCTCCAACACTTGATATTACCAGACTTTTTGTTTTACAATTAAAGTTAGTTATTATAAGTTTTTAATGATATTTTAGTTTTCATGCTGTATTATATATTCACGTGGTCTTATTTCATTATTCAAAAATCAACAAAATAAAATAAATCAAAAAATTAAAAGAAGCTCATGTACTAACAATAAAAGAATGTCATAAACTGTGTATTATTATTAAACTAATTTTGTGTACTTAAAACCCCTATTCCTGATAAAGATCTGAAAGATTGCTTCTAAAACATATTTTGAAGGGAAGAGTAAAAGGCTTGAAATAAACTGTTCACTACTACACTGTGCACTGTTCAGTCTCCTTTGTAGACTCATCTCATCCTCTCAGAGATACAGCTGATCTATGGAAAATCATTCCTAAGAACGTCTTTGAGTCCTCTGAAGGAAAGATAGTGCAATTTCACCATGCCCTTGTTATCAGACCTGATGACAATATCACACAAGTATGGTGGAAACCTCTCAGGAACCATGTGAAAAACTCATGTGAGATTATATTTTCTCCTAGGATATGGCATTGGTCTCCCACCCAACTCTCCACTGACCTCCAATATATCCGAGTTAATCAGTCAATACAAATCACATGGGTTTATGGATGTGCTGCATGACAAGTGGTACAAGGTGGTTCCCTGTGGCAAGAGAAGTTTCGCTGTTACTGAGGTATGGAAAGACTATTGATAATATTGATATATTGTGTAGTGTTCCTTAAAGAATGTAAGGAAATGTTATTTCCTCTGCCTCATAGTCGATAATCTCAGCCAGGGGTGACTAATCTACAGCACAAGTCCTGTAGCAGGTGTTTGTAATATTAAAAGCTCTAAAAGGTTCGTCATCACTGACTAGGATATTTCATTTACTAGGAATTTTGCTTGGTTACCATTCTTATAAAAACTTACAATAAGACATGTTCATGTTAGATTTAAATGTTATGCTACTTTGATGAGTAGATGTCTATATTTCTACATTTCCCCATACCCTAGAGATCCACAAGTGCAGAAGAAATTCTGTTCTAAATTATAGCAATAATATGTGGGACTGACATTAATAATGTTTGGTTTAAGCATTACTTCTTGGTTATGATGTGGACTTCAAAATATTCTATAATATCTATCAAAGCTTTGCTAACTTCTCACAGGCAACTACTAGTAAAATCCTTTGTGAGTTTAAAATTAGACACACCTTAAGCAATAATACTTAGATTACAAAATCATAGATTTTTTTCCCATTAAGTTTACTGGTACATTTTAAATATACAATACATTTACCTTCATCATTGGGATCTTGTACCTTTACATGATGTATTTTGGTTCTTTTTTCCCCTTCCCCTGCCCTCCCTTAACCCCCTATACCCTTCCCTATTTGCAAAGACTATGTTTCCATTTTTTTCTCATATTTTTTCTTTTCCCTTCTTTCCTTTCCCCTACCCCTCCCACTTCCCCTACTCCTTTATAGGTTTTCTTCCTATTACACAATATCAATTAAACATTTGTAATTACAAAATCAAAATTTAGAGCACATTACCACATATTTTACAGAATTTAAAAGGATATAGAAAGCATATTACAAAAATTTTTTGAAATAAATTTGACAACTTCTAAAAAGTACCTTGGAAGACAAATTAATGAAACTAACTCTGGAGGAAATAAAAAATTCAAATAGCACCTATTAAGGAAAGTATAGTCCTAGCTGGGAGACCTAGCTATATGACAACAACAGGCTCATATGCACTTTAACTGATGAATTATATCAAACATTTAAAGCAAAAAAGAAAGGAACATTTCTCCCCTCATTTTAGAAAATCAACATTATGGTAATACTGAAACTGGATAAAGATTATAGAAGAAAAAAGTATGAACATACAAAAAAATTTGTTTAACAAAACAAACTATTAGAAGTTAGACCTGGTAGTATGTAGAAAGTGGTTTTATTATAGGGATGACAGTGTTGGTTCAGCACTGGAAGATACACTCCCTCCCATAAGTCATCATTTTAACAGAGGAAAGGAAAACGCCATATGATCCTGTCACTAGTTGGAGAAAAAGTATTGGACTAAATTCTACAGCTATTCATGGTAAAAGCTATCAAAACACTAGAAGTAGAACAGATCTTCTCAACAGATAAGACATGTACTCCATACTTCCAGCAAAAACACTTTATATGAATGGAAAAGATAACAATGCTTTCTCCCTAAGGTGGGGAACAAGGGCAAATAAGCCTACTTTTCATCTGTCCATTAGGCCCAAACCAAAACAGTCTGGCAATAAAAAGAAATAATTAGCAAAGGATTGGCAAGATAGAAGTAAAATCTTTATATGTAGATGAAATGATCATCTACAGAGAAAATACTAAGAAATTTCTAGGAGCCCAAAGAACTTTGAATTTAGCAGGATTTGAAAACACAAAGTATATATAAAAATTCAGATCTATGTATACTTGCTATAAATGAAGAATTGGATATTGAAATTTAAAAGTTATGTAGGAGTACAAAGGACCTAGAAAAGTAAAAAGAAAAAAAAAACAGTCCTGGAAGACATTTATTGCCTAATTTTAAGACTTCCTCTAAAGCTAATCAAGTAATCAAAGTAATCAAGGCAGTATTGGCATAAGGAAAGACATATAGATCATTGGAATAAAACAGAGAATCTAGAAATAGAACCACACATACATGGTCCACTGATTTTTGAAAGATTATTTAATATTTACATTTTATAGAGGGCTGGGATTTAGCTCAGTGGGTCCAGCACCTGCCTCGAAAGCTCAAGGTTCTGATTTCGATCCCCGGTACTAAAAAAAAAAAAAAAAAAAAAACATTTTATAGAACATGAACTCAACTCAAGAGCAGAGGAAAAGACAGTGCTTTCAGCAAATGGTACTAGAACACCTGGTATCCATATGTAAAAAATTAAACTCAATCCTTTATTTCCATACATAAAGATAACTTGAAAGGATATATGAGCCTAAATATGAAAGACTAAAACTATAAAACTTTAAGAAGAAATTATAAGGGGAAATGTTCATGCATGTAAGGCAGGCAACAATTTCCTAGGATACAAAAAACATGATGTATAAAAGAAAAAAATTGATAAATGAGATTCCATCAAAATTTAGAACTTTAAATGACATCATTAAGAAGATGAAAAGTAGTCCTTTAACAGACCATATTTATAATACATATAACCTATGTCCAGAATATATAAAGAACACTTACAGCTCATTAATAGACAACCCAATTAAAAGGTAGACACAAGAAGATGATAAATGGCCAGTACAGCACAAGGAAAGATGTGCAACACTAGAATCAGAAAAATACTAATCAGTACAATAACAAGATTGAATTATACACTCATTAGGGAGAGAAGTTAAAAGATTTAAAAGAACAAATATCAGCTTAGATGTGAACCAGTTAGAACTTTCTAATACTGCTAATGTGAATATAAAATGATAAAACCCTTTTGGAAAACAATATAGAAATTTCTTGTATTACTGTTAAAAAACCAAAAGTTCTTTCTTAAGTTTTTACTTAAGAGGAATGAAAACACATGTTCACAATAGATTTGTACATACAAGTTGACTATCCCTTATGTGAAATTCTTAGGACCAGAAGTGTTTCAGATTTTCATTTGAAATCCACTTGATCTGCAAAGAGGATAACTATTCCTGCTTTTTTTTGGGGGGGGGGGGTTCCTGTCACATGGAGTATTGTTTTCCACCCTTTAACTTTCAGACTATGAGTTTCTTTTTGAATTAAATGTGTTTCTTGTACGCAGCAGATTGTTGCATCTTGCTTCTTGACCCTCTCTGCCAGTCTCTTTCTTTTGATTGGTGAATTGAGACCATGAACATTGATGGTTATAACTGATACATATTGACTTATCATTGTCATGACTTTTTCTTTTTGTTGGATTCTCCTCCTTTGCATTTAATTTCTTGTCACGCCCATTGGATTCATTCTTCTGGGCTTCCTGGAGTTGTGGTCCTCATTGTCTTTTCCTAGGATATTGTCTAAAATTTTTTTGGAGTGCTGGTTTGGTATTCATGAAGTTCCTAAGGTGCTCTTTGTCATGAAAGTATCTTATTTCTCCATCAATTTTGAAAGATAGTTTTGCAGAGTACATCAATCTGGGTTGGAGGCTGTTTTCCTTTGGGGCTTGGAATATGCCAGTCCAAGTTCTTTTTGCCTTGAGGGTTTGCATTGAGAAGTCTTCTGTGATTCTGATAGCCTTTCCTTTGTATGTGTTTTGTTTCTTTTCTCTAACTGCTTGGAATTTTGTTCTTTTGTTGGGTTTCTGGAATCTTAACTATCATATGCCTATGTGTAGATTGTTTTTGATCACAGCTAGTTGGAGTCCTATATGCCTTACTTATCTGTATGTCAAGTTCTTTTCCCCTGCTTGGGGAGTTTTCTGTGAACAGTTTTTTTATGTCATCTGCACTCTCTCCTGTTTCTTCATTGTCTCCAATCAGTCTTATGCTATTCTTGTTTGCATCGTCTAGCAGCTGCTGGATTGATTTCTTGTGGTCCCTTACAATTTTGAAGCAATTTTTCTTTTCCTGGTCACTAATTGCAATCTTATCTTCTATATCTGAAATTCTGTCTTCACACTGGCTCATTCTGCTGCATAGACTTTCAATGGAGTTTTTAATCTCCTGGAAATCTGTTTGTAACTGTTTTATGGATTCCATTTGTTTCCTATGTTGGGATTCCATCATGTTCCTCAGCTCCTCTCTAGATTTATTAACCATGTCTTGCACTATGAACACAATCTCTGCTGTTATGTGAGAAATTATTTCTGATTTCATTTTTTCCAGATCCTCTTTCGTTGGGAGTTCAGGGAGTCCAGGTGTTTGAGTATCAGAGTGTTTCATCTCATTTCCCTTTGGGGTTACTTTAGGTGATCTGGAAGTCTGGTTCTGAGACTTGTTTACATGTCTTCTAATTTCGACAGGGGGTGCTTCTGGTGCCTGTGTGGCTTACCTCCTCTGCACTGAAGGGGGTGGTATGGTGGCCCAGAAGCCTCCTCTTGGGCACTGGGAGCAGCTCACATCCTCTGTGCTGGGGGCCAGAATCGTAGATTTTTAAAACTGGAAATGATAAATTCCCTTACCATATTTGAGAAACTAATACCCAGAGATAATGATTTATTTTCCCAAGGCATATAGTCAAAAATCTACTTATTTCCTTTGAAGTACTCTGTCTTTACAGTGTAATTAAAAATAATCCTGTAAAATGAGGCTGAATTGGGGTGATTAAAATAGGAGATTGGAAGTTTTAACCAGAACCATAGGCTCAAATATTAAAAAATAGAAACCAATTAAATAAGTACAAAGTCATCCAGATTTAAGAAAAACTATCTAAAGCCAACAATGATGGCTCCAAATATTCTCTATTTGCCAAGAATTTCAAAATGTGCTTCTCAGTACAGGCCATTCTTCTGAACTCCAAGCCATGCATCCACTTTCTTGTTTAAGGTCTCAAATTTCATATGTTCAAAACTGAAGCCTTGATCTTCCCTCCTAAGTCTGCTTTTCTTCTTGTTCTTCATGTCTTGATAGTGATACTTCTGTGCATCTAGTTACTCACTTTATAATCTGGCAGGGATCCTTAATGCCTCGATCCATACCTCACCATCTGAATCTATCAGCGAGCCTCTTTCTATAAAATAGGTCTCAAATATTCCCATTTATTGTCACTTTCTCTATCATAACTCTAGTGCAAGCTCTCAATTCCGCACTTGCACCACTACAATAGTCCCCTAACAGGTCTCTGTTTTTACTCTTGCCTTCCTCAGCTAGTTTTCTATGCGATGGGTCACTCTTCTACTAGAAGACTTCAGTAGCCTCCTGTGCTCATTGGAACAAATTCTAAAATACTGGCATGCCCTACAATGCCTTGTGGGACCTGCCCTACACATGACTCAACCCAATCTCATGCCACTTTCTTCCCGACTCATTACAGATGCACCACAATGGACATTATAGTTAAAGATACACCAGGAGCCTCCCGACCTTGGGTTCTTTACATGCTATTGCCTCCTCCCCTGCCAATATTTCTCCCCTAACATTTGCTAATCTCATCACGTTATAAATTCCTGGCTAAAAGCTTCTTTGGGCCTTGATAGATGCTCACTAATCTGAATCATATACCTCTTTAAGATCTCTTATATCTCACATTATTTCATAGCACTTGCTCATGATTTATAAATTTCACTATTTTAAAGGTATATTTAATAATTTATTTCTAGTATATCTCTTCATTAGACTATAAGAACTCTAGCATTCTCAATGCCTCATATAATAGACACTCAATGAGTAATTGTGGAATAAATGAATCTCAGCAACTGAACAACATACTGAGAAGAAGTTGGGGAGGGCAAGGTAAGAAAATCAAGCAGGACTGACTTTGGTACTGTCCTGGGTTGAATAGTGCCCCCCACCCAAAAGTCATGTCTATCTAGAACTTAAAATGTGACTTTATTTGGAAACAGAGACTTTGAAAGAGCAATAAATTAAAACAAGAGTATACTGGATTCAGGTGGGTCCTGAATCCAGCGATGGCTTCTGTATAAGAAGGCCATATGGATAGACATATAGGGAAGAAGGTACACGACAGCAGAGTCAGAGACTGGACTGTGCCACTACAAGCCAAGGAACACTAAGGATTGCTGGCAATCACAAAAAGCTAGGAGGGAAGCATGAAATAAATTTAATTCTCAGAGCCTCCAGAAGGAGTCAACTCTGCTGACACCTGGATTTCAGACTTCTGGCCTCCTAAACTGTGAGAGAATAAATATCTATTGTTTTAAGCCACCCAATTTGTGATAAATTTTACAACAGCCCTAGGAAATTAATCCAAGTATATGCTAGCTTAGGTAGATGATAGATAGACAGACAGATAGATAGATAGATAGATAGATAGATAGACAGACAGACAGACAGTGGCTGAAGCAAGCCAGTCAATACCCTTGACAATTAAGTTACCTATGATTTTTCTAGCCTCTATGATCAAAAAGGAATATAAGCTAGGTTGAAAAGTTTTTCAATCAGGAAAATCTGTCTTCAATTTTAAATTCTACAATCTCCATACAAAAAATTAAATAAATAATTTTAAATTCTAAATTAATTCTTGTTTTGAAAAATGACACTGAATAAAAGAGTTAGCAATGTTTGCAAAACAAACAAAAATAGTCCTCCTCTGGCTAATTCTTATATTGTTTTTTATGGCTGTTGAGGGAGTGCTGTTATTTGTGAATCAATGAAAACCCTGGAGAGGAACTCCACATTCAATTCATATCCTCTGATTTTCTGCAACCTACACAACCTGCTGCAGGAAACAGGCTACTTAGAAGGATGGATGTTCACATGCAACAATATTTATTGAAGACTTACTATGTGTCAGACATTGTTATGGATATTTTCCATGTATCACTAAATAAGACATAAAGATGCCTGCTTTGGAGGAGTTCTGAGTTCTATCAGAAGTTAATATACAATAGACATAATACATAAGTAAATTAGATATGTTCCAGGGTAGAAGCAGTTTATTCTGGTGACAATAGCAGAAAGGAAAGCCTCACTGAGAAGATGATTATGGATAAAAGATTTGAAGCAAGTAGGGACTTAGTGAACAAGCGTGTTTCCTACCATGTGATAAAACCTGTACTAGGGACATTAACTCATTGGTTCTCGCCACAGCCATGTAAGGCAGGCACTTTTAACTTCACTTGGAGAAATATGCATGACTTTTCCTAAAAGAAATAGATTTAAAAAAAAATAGTTGAGTTTACACCAGTCAGTTTATTCAGCCAAGAAAGCAAATGACCAGTTGCTTAACTTGTGAAAAGGAACAATCACTTGATGTTTTTTGCCATTTGTAATGACCATAACCAACTCAAGCCAAAACTTCTGATTCAAAACTGACAGCAAGGTATTAGGTAAAAGGAGAATCCCAATCATGTCCTCCAAGCCATACAAATGAATGATTTCCACCTCCCTGGTTCATATCTCTAGACTATTACCACTTCAGAGGATTATCAGATGAAGATGTCAGTGGAAGGGACCATCTGACTCTCAGGCTAGGCATCTGAGTGCACAGGGTTCTGCAGTCTCAGGGTTCTGCAGTCTCAGAAACCAACTCCACATAAGCATACAGAAGGGAGCGTATGTTTGGAGACACAGTGGTTCAACTATTAGCAAAAATCTATGCCATGTTTATTCCAATTAAAAAGTATCTAATACAAACTATGATAAATTTGAAGTTGTACACTTCTGGATTTGAATCCCAGCTCTACCAATTAACAGCTGAATGACTTAACTGCTCTTCACTCTGAGTTTCTTCTTCTATAAATAAGTAAAATGATAAAACATGCCTTGCCATTTTGTTCCAAGACTAAGAGATCATTTATGGAAATGCCTAGAAAGAAATCATGCAGTAAATAGTAAATAATAGGAGCACCAATTCTTCCTCTCCCTGAAACCAAAAGAAACCTCCTATGATTCATAAATGTCTTCAGGAATTTCCTGTGTTTCTTTTATAAGTAAGGAAATATTCCCAGAAGCCTTCCATCATATTTCTTCACATTCTACTGGCCAAGATTGTGTTAATCTGCCCCTACCTAAACCAGTCACTTGTGAAGAAATGAGATCACCATGATGGATTAGGCAGCCATGACTCACCCTCTAGAACCCTAGGGATTTTTAACAAATCAACTTTGAAGGAAAGGCAGCTGGGAATTGCTTGATGTAGTCAGCTGGAAGTATCAGCTTAGAGATTGTTATCAGGTCAAGTTGTGGTTGTTAAGACAACCCTGGGCCGGCCTCCCAGATCAGCTGAATTTGGAAGGGAGAAAGAAGTAGGAATGAGGAGGAGAGAAGATGTGTCCTATGACAAAACTTCAGAGACAGAAGTAAAAGAGGGCTCAAATATCATCCTGTATCTGTAAATAGTAGGGGGACCCTCCTATAACCAGTTTCAGGGAAACTTATTAACACATGCAGATCAGTTCTTTCCCAAGGATGGTGTGCTGCACTTTGGCCTATCCTGTTCTATGCAAGAAACTATTTGATGATGCTTACCCATATGCATTTGTACAGCAAAACATGCCCTTCTGCACTGACTGGAATACCTGTATTGAACAATGTAAGACATAATTTCAGAACCCAAAGATAGAATGTATTTCATTGAAACCAGTCTCCAGCTTCTTGGGTGAGCTAGGTCTCCTCTGTGAAGGCCCTCTGCCTGCTGGATTTCCCTTTGCTCAGCACACCAGTACACCATGGAGTCTCCACCAGCTTGCTCTTTTTCCTTCTCCCAAGAAAAGTCAAAAGAATAAAACATGTCAATTAGCACTTCATTTGCCTTCTCCTCTCCTCCAGTATCAGGCACTCCTAGGCTGTGTTAGTACAGAGAAAAAGGCTGGCTTTAAGTCAGGCAAGCCATATTCAAAACCTACCCCTTCCACCATCTAAGGAAGTTGCTTCATCCAGCTCACGCTCACCTTCTTCATCTCTCAGTGGCTTTTTCAAGAAGATCCAATGATCATGGCCCTCCTCCTTTCCCTTCCCTCCCACCACCTGTCTAGAGTGAGGGTAGAAGACACAACACAGCAGAAGTAGGTATGCTGGGACAGCACCTCTCCCAATAGATACTCTTTGACCCTTGAGGAAGATATTTCCTCAGTTTATTTCTGACTTTATATCCATTTTGCCAGGCACAATTGCCACAAAGCAACTAAACAACCTAAAAAAATCCTACTAGGATCCTTTGGATCCTACTTTGGAGAATAAATTATATGGTCACCTAATACTAAAACATGTAAAATACTTTATCTCCCATTCCTGCTGTTGCACATTAGTACTTGGCCTCATGTGAGAACCTTGATCTATTTACCTCCCTTCACTTTACAACCTCAGAGCTGTCTAGCTGCAATTTCTCTGGAGGATAAACTCATCTTTGAAAAAATTCCAGGGCTTTATGTGCTTCCCAGAGTCACCCAGGAAACTGCAGGGCCAGACTCTGGCAATTCTCAGATAGGAATTGTAAATTCACCTAGGATGCTTCCCCAGCACAACTGGGCCTCTGCCACAGAGGACTCATTGTCAATCAACTCCACGGGGAAAATATATGGCAGGGTGCAAATTCCCAAATCTTCCTTTGGCCCGGGGGGAAAAAAGTATTTTTTTTAAGTCCCCAAGTGAATTTAAGAGGTTGGAGGCAATAGTTTTATAAAATCTGATATTTGCAAGCCAGGGAAGGAAGACAATAGATCACAGTTTAGTCAGTTCCCAAATTTCTGCAAGGCATTATTAAGACATAATAAGACATCCTTTTTGCACATTTCCTTAAAAATAATAGTTGAATAATTGTACTTTTTAAATGGGGCTAGTCAAGAGGAAAGAGAAAGCAGCAGTCTTGGCAGGGAACAGACAGCGTACTCAAAGACAGGAGAGATTTAAGAAAAACATTTGCAAACATATGGTTTGAGGAAACCAGCACAGCTAGTGCTGTCTCCCCTGGTTGGTAAAGTGAGGGAGCCATCACCATACCTAGGCTGAAGGGAAAGAAATGGAGAGAACCATTCCTAGAACTCAGAGGGGCATAGAAGATGGCTTTCTAAGAGCTGTGGCACAGTCATCCCACAGTGACCTAGATGGAAGAAAGGTGGAGATTAAATATCCTATCTCAGTCTTCCCTACCTTCCCGTCTTCTGCCATTGCCTTAGGTAAAGGAAACCTGCCTTTGAGGTCCATAGACATCTCTTCTCAGGGCCCAAGAAAGAATGATGCAAGGTGGAGAGTGGATCTGGAAGCAAAAAACATATATAGCACAGTCCCTTGTGATAGATGAAGGGGAAATGAAGCCAGCTTCATGAAAGTACCCATAGCCTGAGACTGCGCAGCCCCTGCACCTCCAGGCAGGGCTCTAACCAGCTGAGACAGAGGACCTGCTTTGCTCTGGTCAGGAAAGAGAGAGAAGTGCAACCAAGTTTACTGGGATGATTCTATCCTTAGCAGTCAGACCACCTTGACTCTACCATTACTGTGAGGAGGCAGCTGTAAGTCCTTGGGAAAATTACTTAACCTTTCTTACCCTCAAATTAATGTAAATCTTGCTACATTGTCATAAAGGTTTCTTTGGTTGGATGGGTTGGAGAAAGAAGCATGGGAAACAGTATAAAGGTAAAAAATTAACCTCAGTATTTCTATTTTCAAAAAACTGCATATGAGGACACTTTGCTCTTTCCTAAATGTACTCCATCCCTCATTTGCCTGACCTATTCCTGACCACCAGCCCCAAGATGGCCTTTCATCTCTTCTTGCCCCTTCCTATCCTTGGCCTAACTAAGCTTTAAACTTCACCTCCTAAGAGATGGAAATACAGGGCAGGGACGGAGTGACAATGTCTGTTAATCTCATCATGAAATAATTTTAAAAGCTAAAGTTTAATTGCCGTGCTACTTAGGAGCATCATAGAGGTACAAAAATAAAAATAACCCTGGTATCAAAAGAGCCACATCAAAATGTCATGAACGCACATCACTTAACCGCACTGAATTCTTTCCTGTGCAAGATAGAGATGATATTCTGTGTTTCTGATTTGAAACAAAAAACAAGAGATAATGTACATAAAAGAACCTGACACATAGTAGATGGTGAATGCATGTCCTAATTCTGCTGTAAACTAATAGCATGACCTTCAGCAAAACACAAGTTTGCTAAACTTATTTTCTTGCCTTAAATAAAAGGACCATGGAGGATGGCCAGCAAAGAAATGTGGTGATTCTCAAGTAAGTTTGTTTAGAGAAGCCCTGGCCTATGAAGCTAAAGACATGGATCTTGTGATACAAAGGACAGTGAGCTAGCTGTATTCCAGTTTGGCCTCTTTATCCCTAAACATGGCCCCAGTCTGACTCCCAAGGACAACCAGAATATGTATCTGATATATTAGTAGTTGTTCACCCATTAATATTTGTTCACTGAGCAAAAGTTTTCCCACAGCAGGTCCATTCCCCGTTAATTTGGGGGAGGAGGAAAGGGAAGATTTAGTCAACCATACATTAAACATCAAGGCAGAGCACACAAGTCACATCACAAATCTTCAAAGCCAGTTTTCCATCCAATTTATCTTTGGTTTATATTCAAAAGCTAAAGGCAACAAATGGTTAGGGCATTGGGAGCAGGGTGAGTTTTAATGCAGTCTTTTCTGTTCTTGACAACTAGGTCGCATCTGAACACCTTCCTGCCCCTCTCATTTCCACCCTTTCCCTTTTCAATTTAAAATGTCACTGTCTGCTTTTCAACCTGATGAAAGTTATGGCGAGGCAAGGAGAGTTAATGACTGTAGATTGCTTTAAATTGAAAACCAATGTATGTCGGGAGCCACCTTGACAGCTGAGTGCTTCCCTTGGAAAACCCTAAGTAATTAAGTTTAATATTTAAGCCAAGCATAAGGTCAGATGGAACCTATCCAGGTAGTGTTTTCTGGAAACCTGAAAAAGCACACAGCTGTACATTGCTTTTATGATCTTCAGTAGAATTGGATGTGAAAAAATGGAAGCCAATCTAGAAAGACCTCACTTTCTTCTATGCTACCAGAACAAGCTCAAACATTTATTTATTCATTCATTTATTCTTCTGTCCATCCATCCATCAGCAAACATGTATTGATTGAACTCTGTGTGCCAAGGCCCATGTCAACCAATACAGAAATGAATACAGCACTCACAGGCAAGGACACAGAACTGTGAACAAACCTCCTATTACACACCACCTCGGGGGTAGCAATAGAGGAAAATGTAAGGTAGAGAAATGACACAAACAAGGGAAGAACCCCAGGGAAGAAGCCTCCAGGAAAAGTATGAGAAAGAATGAAATTAAGCCTTCCCCTCCAAAGATAATGCACCCAGTCATGATGCCCCAGGAATTCTGAAGTCATAGATAATCATTTTCCTTGGCCCACTTGTTATGTGGGAACACCTAGACTCCCATGTAAATTATATTCCATTTAACTTCTTCTGTGTTCTGTCTTGTAGCCTCCCTATTACCGTCTCAAGAGCAGGTATATCTTTTCTAATGTTCATATGGAAGACAGTCTGAAATAACAAAGCATTTCAGCTCTGGAAATGGACATATCAGGGTTGACTCCAAGCTCACCACTGTATCTATCCAAGCTGGGTAGCTTCTAAAATCTTAGATCTCCTCCTTCAAAACCAAGGATTAATAATAGGCCCTGTTTGAAAGTATGAAGTCTATTTAATAAAATGGTTTATGGAAAATGCCTAGCTTAACAAATATTCTCCCCTCCTCCCATGAGTATAGAACTACACACAAAGAAGCAAAAATGGTTGGTGAATAAGAACACCACACAAGAAATTACAACTATTGCATCCTCCCAGTTGGATCCATCTTTAAAAAAGCAGGAGCATCTTATAATTCCAACATAAACTATCTTTTACTTGTTGCTTAGGTATGTTACAGAACTGAAGACTTTTTGATAGGGAGACTTGAGAAATACACAATTCTGGAATTTCCTATTTTGCAAAGGGCTGTGTTAACCAGCTTTTATAGTACTTTTTTCTTTCTCCTGGCTCAGCATCTAGGTTTGAGTGGGAAAAGGTGAAGAGATTTACATAAACAATTAGGCAGCACTTAAAGCAGATCTTTAAAGAAATGACAGTAGCTATTTTCTATAAATGTGGTCAATGGTATTTCAAAGTCACACTGCTTGTGGGTGGGCCAAGAACCTACAATTCTCCAGGTTTGCATCCTCTCACCCATGTTATAACAAAGTCAGGGCTTTTGCTTCTCTCTTGTTCTCTGGTTACCATAATGATGGAAGTTTGAATTCTGATACAAAGAAAGATAACTTCAAGTGGCCCCTTCGCCTTTACTAATGAAAAGTAAATAGATCTCATGGAATAAGGGCATTCTCTTTTACATGCTAGAGATGCTTGAGCTTAAATTATGTCCAAGACCACATACTGTTACTGGTTCTTGTTTTTCTCTTAGGTAAATTCAGTGACCTCATGAATATTTACAAAATGCTATTTACTATGCAACTGAAAGGTATGAAGAGTGCTCAAACTGATTAGGACTATTGTGAGAGAGAATTTTCCTTCCATTATTTTAGGCTTCCGTGCACAGAGGTCTGTGGGAGATCTCATGAAATGGGATTCCTCCCAGATTCCTGTACTCTATGTAGTCCATTGCCTCCAGGCTCTGAAGATTCCGGCTTGATGAGCACAGAGAAAGCATGGAAATGGGTGAAGATTGCCATCTAGTGGCTCTGAGGGAGGAATTGCAAAATATCAGAAAGGACATTTTTTGTTATTACTCACAAATGTCATTAACCAAATCTAAGGATGTGAGAAATTCCCCTGAGAAATTGCTTCTGAGGGCCAGGCATGGTGGCGCATGCCTGTGATCCCAGCACTCGGGAGCCTGAGGCAAGAGAACTGCCTCGAGTTCAAGGCCAGCCTGGACTACACAATGAGACTCTACGAAGCAAAAACAAAACAAAACAAAAAGAAAGAAAAAGAAAAAAAAGAAACTGCTTCTGAGAACACTCTCTCCCCATGTGATGTCTATGAGAGGTGGTGAAATTTCAGAATCTGTTGGATTAAACAGCAGCATGGGGAGCAGCCCTGGAGCCCTTCAGGGTGTCCCTGTCCTCCTATAGTCTAGGTGGCTTCCTGTGACATTTAAGCATAGGGCTGGCAGCTGTAGAAGCCAAAGCCTGCTCATTTAGAGCCTCACTTCAGCCTCCAGGCTCTAAAGGCTGTAAGACTTCTGTTCTAGTATTATGGGTTGTATTGTATCCCCCCAAAAGGATGATATTGAGGTCCTGAGGTCCTAGTCCCCAGCACCACAGAATGTGGTCTGGTTTGAACATACAGTCAGTGTAGATGTGATTAGTTAAGATGCAGTCGTATTACAGAGGGGTGAGCCCCAAATCCAATATTACTGGTGTTCTGATAAGAAAACAACTACCATGCAAAAATAGAGACATACAAGGAGAATGCCATGTAATAATGAAGGCTGAGACTGAATTTACGCAGCTGCAACCCAATTGTGTTAGTCAGTTTTCAATTACTATAACAAAGAGACTAAGATAATCAACCTATTAGGAGGATAGGTTTATTTTGGTTCTCACCTTGGAGGTTTCAGTCCATGGTCACTTGGCACTGTTGCTTTTTGTGGCCTGTGGTGAGGCAACATATTATGGTAAGTTGTGCTTAGAGGGGCACAGCTCCTCACCTCATAGCTGAGACACAAAGGAGGGTGGGAGATGAAGGAGTTGCAGTACCACAGTCCCTGGTCCCTTTCAAAGCCACACCCCCAATGACCTGAAGGCCTCCCACTAGACCCCATCTCTTAGAGGTTCCACCAGCTCCCAATAGCATCAAGCAGCAGACCAACCCCCCAGTACATGGACCTTCAGGGAAACTTTCTAGATCCAAAGTGCAGCACCAAGGAATGTCAAGATTTCTGGCAATGCACCAGAGACTAGGAAGTGGAAAAGAAGGTTTGCCCTATAGGCTTTAGAGGAAGCATGACCCTGCCAACTCCTTAATCTTAAGATTTCTAGGCTCCAAAACTAGAAAACAACAAAGTTCTGTTGTTTAACCCACCCCATTTGTGGTGCTTTATTATAGCAGGACTAGCAACTTAATATGCCCAGCCTTTCACCTCTGGTACTTCTGTCATCTTAGCTTATCCCCTCATTTTCCAGACAAGTACATGTAGTCAGCATTGCTCCTAGTTTCTCTCCTAGCTGCCAGTCTTTTGACCTGTTCAATGACCCTTTACAATTTCAGAATAATCATTTCAGAATATAATTTCTATTAGATCCTGTGCTTTCTCTGTTAAATAGAAACCAAAAGTCTTAGCCAAACATTCCACACCCTCTTTGATCTAGTTGCTTCAAACACATCTTCTGCTAGTTTGTTAAAGTACTTCAGCTACATTAAAGCATCTTCCTGAAATCTATACATATCTTCCGCCCCACCTCTGTGGTTGTGATACTTGTCCACTTTTTCTCCACCAGGATCAAATACTTCAATTAATTAATTAATTAAAATGCCCTTTCTTCAGTGCCTAGGGCATGGTTAAACCACTGCCCCACTTCATCTAATACTATTGTTTTCCCTTGACCTCCCCACTTCAGCCTCACTGGAGTGCTTTAAGTTCTTCCCACTTATTTTGCTCCTCTGACCCTAATGCCTCTGCACATGGAATTTCTTCTGCTTAGAAAACTTACTCTTTCCTATAACATCTAGTTAATTTCCTCTATTCCTTGAGATTTCAACTCCATCATTATTTCCCTAATAAAGGTTTCCTGATGTGCAGACTCTTCTCCATTTAATTAATTAAGTAAATTTATATCTATATTCCCTATAAAACTGCAAGCTCTATGAGACAAGGACAATAGAGAAAGTATCTGCTTTGGGCAACTGTTGCATACCTTTCACCTAGTGGATGCTCAATAAATATTGTTGAGGGGAAAAAAATGGATAGTTGAGTATTCAATAGTTGACTGTGTGTATGAAAACATCCCATAAGAATTCTCCAGACAGAGGAGGTGAGATACTCCCAGTGCACAAGATGAGGCTTCTGGGCCTCCATAACACCCCCCTCCCCCCATTGAAATGAGAAGACATGTAAACAAGTTTCAAAACCAGACCTCCAGATCACCTAAAACAACCTCAAAGGGAAACGAGATGGAACATTGTGATACTCAACCACCTGGACTCCCTGAACTGGCGACAAAAGATCTGGAAAAAATGAAACCAGAAATAATTTCTCAGATAACAACAGAGATTGTGCCCATAGTGCAAGACATGATTAATAAATCTAGAGAGGACACATAAAAAAATAGAGGAGCTGAGAAATATGATGGAATCCCAACATAGGAAACAAATGGAATCCATAAATCAGATGCAAACAGATTTCCAGGAGATTAAAAACTCCATTGAAAGTCTATGCAGCAGAATGAACCAATGTGAGGACAGAATTTCAGATATAGAAAATAAGATTGCAATTAGTGACCAGGAAAAGAAAAATTGCTTCAAAATTGTAAGGGACCATGAGAAATCAATCCAGCAGCTGCCAGATGATGCAAAGAAGAATAACATAAGACTGATTAGAGTCAATGAAGAAATAGGAGAGAGTTCAGATGACATAAAAAAAACTCTTCACAGAAGTGATGACAGAAAACTTCCCAAGGAGGGGAAAAGAACTTGGCATACAGATAAGTGAGGCATATAGGACTCCAACTAGCTGTGATCAAAAACAATCTACACATAGGCTTATAATAGTTAAGATTCCAGAAACACAACAAAAGAACAAAATTCCAAGCAGTTAGAGAAAAGAAACAAAACACATACAAAGGAAAGCCCATCAGAATCACAGCAGACTTTTCAACACAAACCCTCAAGGCAAGAAGCGCTTGGAGTGATGTATTTCAAGCCCTAAAGGAAAACAACCTCCAACCCAAACTGATGTACCCTGCAAAACTATCTTTCAAAATTGATGGAGAAATAAGATACTTTCACGACAAAGAGCACCTTAGGAACTTCATGAACACCAAGCCAGCACTCCAAAAAATTTTAGACAATATCCTAGGAAAAGACAACAAGAATCACAACCCCAGGAAGCCCAGCAGAATTAATCCATTGGGCCTGACAAGAAATTAAATGCAAGGCGGGAGAATCAAACAAAAAGAAAAAGTCATGACAATGATAAGTCAATATGTATCAGTTATAACCATCAAGGTTAATGGCCTCAACTCACCAATCAAAAGAAATAGACTGGCAGAATGGGTCAAGAAGCAAGATCCAACAGTATGCTGCATACAAGAAACACATTTAATTAAAAAGAAACTCATAGTCTGAAAAATAAAGGGTGGAAAACAATACTCCATGTGACAGGAACCTGAAAAAAAAGCAGGAATAGTTATCCTCTTTGCAGATCAAGCTGATTTCAAGAAAAAATCTGAAACATTGTGGTCCCAAGAATTTCAGATAAGGGATAGTCAACTTGTATGTACAAATCTATTGTGAACATGTGTTTTCATTCCTCTCAAATAAAAACTTAAGAACAGGACTGTTGGTTTTTAACAGTAATAACAAGAAATTTCTATATTATTTTCCAAAATGGTCTTATCATTTTACATTCACATTAGCAGTATTAGAAAGTTCTAACTGGTTCACATCTAAGCTGATATTTGTTCCTTTCAAACTTTTAACTTCATCTCCCTAATGAGTGTATAATACGATCTTGTTATTGTACTGACTAGTATTTTTCTGATTGTAGCGTTGCACCCCTTTCTTTGTGCTGTACTGGCTATTCATCATCTTGTGTCTAATTTTTAATTGGGTTGTCTATTAATGAGCGATAAGAGTTCTTTATATATTCTGGTCATAGGTTATATGCATTGTAAATATGGTCTGTTTAAGGACTACTTTTCATTTTCTTAATGATGTCATTTAAAGTTCTAAATTTTGATGGAATCTTATATATCAATTTTTTTCTTTTATTCATCATGTTTTTTGTATCCTAAGAAATTCTTGCCTACCCTAAATTCATAAACATTTTCCCTGATAATTTCTGTTTAAAGTTTTATAGTTTTAGTCTTTCATATTTAGGTTCATAGATCCTTTCAAGTTATTTTTATGTATGGAAATAAAAGGTTGAGGTTAGTTTTTTACATATGGATACCAGGTGTTCAAGTGCCATTTGCTGAAAGCATTATCTTTTCCTCTGCTCTTGAATTGAGTTTATGTTCCATAAAATGTTACTGTTAAATAATATTTCAAAACTCAGTGGCCCATATATGTGTGGTTCTATTTGTAGATTCTCTGTTTTATTCCAATGATCTATATGTCTTTCCTTATACCAACACTGCCTTGATTACTATAGCTTTAGAGGAAGTCTTAAAATTAGGTACTAAATGTCTTCCAACGCTGTTTTTTTTTCTTTTTACTTGTCTAGGTCCTTTGTACTTTTACATAACTTCTAAATTTCAATATCCAATTCTTCATTTATAGCAAGTATACATAGACCTGAATTTTTATATATACCTTGTGTTTTCTAATCCTGCTAAATTCAAATACAAGTTCTAGGGGCTCCTAGAGATTTCTTAGTATTTTCTCTGTAGATGATCATTTCATCTACATATAAAGATTTTGCTTCTACCTTGCCAATCCTATTCTAATTGTGTCATTTTATTGCCAGACTATTTTGATATGGGCCTAGGTTCAAAGTTTAATGGACAGATGAAGAGTTTCCCTATCTGCCCTTGTTCCCCACCTTAGGGAGAAAGCATTGTATCTTCTCCATTCATATAAGGCGTTTTTGGTGGAAGTATGGAGTGCATGTCTTTGATCTCTTGAGAAGGTTCTATTCTACTTCTAGTCTCCTGATAGCTTTTACCATGAACAGCTGTAGAATTTAGTCCAATACTTTTTCTTCAACTAGTGACAGGAGCATATGGCTTTTTCCTTTCCTCTGTTAAAATGATGACTTTTGGGGATGTATCTTCCAATGCTGAACCAACACTGCCACCCCTATAATAAAACCACTTTCTACATCCTGCCAGATCTGACTTCTAATAGTTTGTTTTATTAAACAAATTTTTATCTATGTTCATACTTTTTTCTTCTATTATCTTTATCCAGTTTTAGTATTAGCGCAATGATGATTTCCTAAAATGAGGGAAGAACTGTTCCTTCTTTTTTCTGCTTTAAACGTTTGATATAATTTATCAGTTAAAATGTATATGAGCCTGTTGTTGTCATATAGGTAGGTTTTCAAGCTAGGAATATACTTTCTTTAATAGGTGCTATTCAAATTTTATATTTCCTTCAGAATTAATTTCATTAATTTGTCTTCCATGGTACTTCTTAGAAGTTGTCAAATTTATTTCAAAAAAGATTTTTGTAATATGCTTTCTATATCCTTTTAAATTCTGTGAAATCTATGGTAATGTCTTCTAGATCTTGATATTGTAATTTTAAAAATGTGTAATTGATATTGTGTAATAGGAAGAAAAGGTCTAAAGGAGTAGTGGAAGTGGGAGGGGTAGGGGAAAGGAAAGAAGGGAAAAGAAAAATATGAGAAAAAGAAAAAAAATGGAAACAAAGTCTTTGCAAATAGGGAAGGGTGGAGGGGGTGAAGGGAGGGCAGGGGAAGAGGGTAAAATAAGAACCAGGATACATCATGTAAAGGTACAAGATCCTAATGTTGAATGTAACTGTATTTTATACCTAAAATGTACCAATAAACTTAATGAAAAAATATAATTCTCCATTCTCCATTAGAATAGTCCATTTAGAAGCCCAAAATAGGCAATAATCATAACCTCTGTCATGTTTGTGCCTACTGTATGCTAAAAATTGAGTCTAATTTTTTAGGTATCTTATCTCATTTAATCTTGAAAATGGTGCTATGAATTAATGATAATTGCCCTTGTTTTAGAGATGAACAGTGACTCAGATAATTAAATCTGCCTGCAGTAATAGTTAAACAATAGAACTTTGATTTAAAACCACACACTCTAAAACTCAAATTAAACACCATCCCTCAGTTACAAAAGAACGCCAATCATAGTATACCTAATCCTTTTGAATACACATGATAAACATAACAGACTGGTTACATAGGGTTACATCCTTAAAGTCATACTGCTTATTAAACTAGAAGTCTCAGTAGCAAAACTGTATTTCTCAAGGGACTGTACCTTATTTATCCCAGTAAGGTCCACCACCTGGCATATACCAGGTGCAATATATATATATATATATATATATATATATATATATGTTATTTGTATTTAAATTTGAAGAATTTTGAGGATGAAACACACATCGCCAGAGTCAAAGTTTTGCTTCAGAAAAAGCAAATAGTAAAGTAGGAAAGAGAAACAAAGACAGGATACAGACATGTTACTGAGCACCTCCTGTGAGGTGAGACTATCTTAGATGCATTTTAAATAGTCTTAGATGTTGTCTTGCATATACCTACAACAGCACAATGATGCCATTATATCATTCCTGCTTTGCAGATCAGATGCTTCATGCTCAGAAACAGTTTAAACTCAGGTCTGTGTTGGTTCTACGGGCTATACTGTGGCCAATGTCAGTACAGTTAGATGCTAAATATGGGGACTGGCTATACCACATGAAGGAGAGAGCTTCCAACTAGAGGTCAAGACCACCTATAAAGCCTTTATAATGAATTTCTGACCTTATTCAGAAACTCAATCTCCTTCCTGACTTGGAAGAGGAAGCTCCATATGAGTCTAAGCCCTCATCAGCTTCATTTCTATTAGTCTTATTTTCCAACAACAACATCAGTTATTTTTATATCTGGAAAATACTCTTAATATTTTTAATATTCTTAAACATTCTTAATAGGTTCTTAATCTGAAAATTCATTGAAAGGAATAAATGAAGACTTGCTGAAATAGATATGTTATCAGGTTTCTGGTTACTTCCAAACCAATCCATCAACTTTTATTTATTATTGCAGTATATGTCCTATAATCCTCATCATTCCACAATGAGAAACAGAAAGAGTGACCAATAGTGTTTTCCATGCAAATAAGTAAGAATTGTGACTAGAGGAAATTGAAACAATAACAATGAACCTCATAATAATGCCCAATTACCTTACACAATGTAAATTAATGGGGAGCTCCACTTGACATTGGCTAAATCTCTAGAGAGTTAAGTTCTCTACAATACAGGAACAAAGCAATTCCCTTTCCAATCATTACATTAGTTAACTCTTGTGACAAGATCTCCTTCATATAAATCAGTTTTATAAAGCAAGTGTAATCATGATCATCATTTACAGATGAGGACACTGAGGCTGGCACTGTGATGGCTTCTCTAAGGGCTTATAGTCAATAAGGGCCAGAGCTGAGACTAGAACCAGGTACAATTAGATCTTATGCTCTTTCTGCTATCCCTTGTGCCCTTCTGGTAACACTCACATGGATGAATGCAGCTTACTGAGAGTTCCCACAATGGTAGCTCCTTTCTAAATAACAGCATCAAGGAACTACTCAGAAGAAAGTCAGTGAAGAATGTGAAAAACTACTTGATGGGTCAATGATGACCATTACTGTGGCCCTCAATCCTTCAGTTGAAAGCCTGTGATCAGTCCTCAAAGAGGACTGAGTAGAAGAGCTAAGATTAACGCTGATAAAGTATTTAGAGCAATGAGCAACTGATGTAACTGATATACAAGGAGTGTTTGTTAAACATACATACATACACTTGTGTGCCCAAGGCTGTCAGGTATTTTAGTTTAAAGATTTCGTCTCTACTAGCAAGGGTACACAATAAAATTCAGAGTAATAACACTGACAATCATTTATCATATGGGCTGATCTCAGCTTTAATCCTCATGAAACTATACAAAGTATAGATGTGATCAAAAATATGGTAAATATTTAAAAATAAAAAGAATGTATTACAGTAAAGACACATCACCATTAATTACCCTCAACACCACCCAAACACAATTATCCATCATTCTTGCCACTTTCTGAAGCAGTTCTGGAAGTCTTCTTCATGAGTGTCTTTTCATGCCTGCCTCAATGTCCTGAATTGATTCAAAATATTTACAGCAATTTCTGTCAAATAAAACATTACAATGTGCCTTCATCTGCCTTATTTACTATATCTGGGATCATGTGACTTTTGGCTTTTTCCCAGTGTCAAAATGACAATGAAAAGTAAATGTTTTGAATAATTCAGGACATGGAAGCAACCACAATGGCACAACTAAAGACACTCATGAAAGAGGACTTCCAGGAGGGCTTCAGAAAGTGGCAAGAACAATGAGATAAGTGTTGAAAGCAAGGGGGAATGTTTTGAAGAGAATTAATAGCAATGTGTCTTTTACTGCAATAATTGTTTTTAATTCAAAATATGCTGTATTGTTTGATCATAACTCGTATATATTAGTCCCATTTTGTGGATGGGAAAACTAACATTGAGCGATCTTACTGCTATTAAGTGAACAATAATATTTGAAGTTGGGTAATCTTGTTTTTCTTTTCAGTCTACCAAGCTTCTTTCATACCTAATTCAGTCAGTTGGAATAATTTAATCATTAAATATTTTAGCCTTCAAATTTTTCATTTTTCCGTAAATAATCTCAATCTGTGTCATGCAATATGATAGCTACATATGGCTTTTGAGCAATAGAATGCTGTGAGTCTTAAATGAGATGAACTGGAAGAATAAAATAAACACCTAGCACAACAAAAGGTAAAATGATTCATTAGTAAATTCTAATATTGATTACATGTTGAGATAAAACTGAATATTGTGTTAAATTTAATGTATTATTAAAATTAATTTCACATTTTTTTAATGTAGCTACTAGAATGTGGGTTTTTGAATGTAACTACTAGAAAAATTTAAATTACATGTATCATTACTATTATATACTATTGTTACTATTATATCTCTATTGGATCATACTGCTATAGATTATTGTACAAATCTACATACTGACATCAGAGAGAATCAAACAGAAAAAGAAAAGGTTTTTGCTTTTGAATTATTCTCATGGCATCAGCCTATAATCCAAGATGTTCAAACACTGAGTTCCATAGTATTTATCAGGTTGCTTTTATTTCTTACTATAATTCATAGCAAAATAAATACATCATATTGCATCCCAGAATAATCTAGCTTTTGTTTATTATACATATACTACATCAGTTTTATAAAGTTCTGTCATATATAACTGAAATAACAATTTAACGAATAGAGAAATTAACTTCCCCTTACTTATATTTTCAGTTTAGTTATCTCCTATTCTATTGTGTTAATGCTGGTTGCAACCCACTAACCTAACTTTACAACCCACTGATGAGTTTCATCCTCATTTGTAAAATTCAGCATAGTGCCTGCAATTAAGATACTGATTCCATCTGCACACAGGTGAAGGGGTTTTTTGGTAAATAAGAAGTTGGATCTGGTAGAAATGAATGAGCTAGCAGAGGCCTGTGGTAGCTATAGCAAGTTCTGTGGCCTGTTCAGTTGGCCACATTGAGGGGAGTTCTTCAGACTAAATACTCCTCCTTTCCATGGAATCAGCACTATGGATATGTATGGCATCCAGCAATTATTCCATCTGCTCAGCATCATTCCTTCTTACAAGGAAAAGCCAATGCTTCTTTTGGTACCCTGCTCTTCCTAACCAACTCCCACTCCCCACCTCAACTCTATCCAAAAGATTCAAATGAAAGTTCCCCTACATTATAGGCCATGTCTGATAACTCAACAGTAGGAACCCAACCTAGTTAAGACCAATCAGAGCCTGTTCCTGGGATTTGGGGACATCTAACTTAACAAGGGAAAGTCAGTCTCTTCTGATGACTTCCTTGTATTCAGACATCTTTGAAAGATTATTAACTTCCTATTGTAGCAACAAGGACAAGCATATTTCTCTTTGCTGCGTATCTTTCAATTATGTGAAATTCTTTCAACAAACCATTTTTCCTAAGCTCCTTAGAGGTATATTCTCTTGCCTGAAGCCATGAATCTGGACTACACTGTGATTAAAGACAAAATTTGGCCAGTGACATAATTTCAGTGATTCTAAACCACCCGGCACGCCCATATGCAAGTAGGAATAGAATTCTCTTCTGCTCCTGACACTTCTGACTTTTCAGAACTGTCTCTTCCAAGGCCTGCATATATAACCCCAGAGTCTACAAAGGTCTTTGTGCTCTAAAAAGGACATAGACCAGAACAGTTGGTAGCATTCGTACACCATTGATTCCGGGAACCCTGTAACACAAGTTAAAGTGATCCCTTTAACAATGCAAATGCAGTGGGCCTGTACCCTGTTTATGAAGCAAGCAATTAAGTAAGGCAAAGCATGCTCCTAGTATAATACTGTAGTTTAACTGGGGGAAAGAGGTTTTATTTAATATTTATGATCAGCTTTTTGTAAAAGATCAACAAATCATTGCTTATAAATCAAAAATCATTTTCTTACAGGAGAATATTAAAATTACTATTCCTAATGGTAAGGTATCCAGTGACTTACTTAGTTGTGGCAGTTTCAGTGGTTACCTTAGGACTGATCTTTGGCTAAAGATCAATATCATTCCAATATCTTTAAAGTGAGGGAGCATTAGCCCCTTCAGTTTGATTTAGTGGTCTGAAAGTGCCCTCAAGACCCTTTGAACTACATTGCTCTTGGACCACATTTGTTTCTTATGCATTTAGAGTAACTGATGTGTTGTTTCTAAAGGAGGAAGGAATGTGAGAAAGCCTGTAAGATTAATCTTCAACAGAAAGAACAGATCTAGTTGAATCAAAGGGGAAAGTCTCTCTCTGTCACTCTCAACACACAAAAAAGGCTTTTCTGGGCACATCACAGCTGCTGCTGCTCTGCAGGACAGCCACGGGCACCAAGCAACAAGACTATGGATCGCAGTAATAGAATAACAGACACTATGTTCTTGAGACTTTTGTCTTCTTGAAAAAATTGCCCGGAATGCAGCACTGTTTGTACTTCTCAGGAATATTAGTGCCTGTAGGGGATCCATATAAGAAATTCTGTGTGACACCTAGGTGGTCTCTTAAAAGACTCTGAATCCATAGCCTGAAAAAGGTCCAGAGATTGTCAATCTGTCATTCTATTTAGATAAAGTGTTGTTCTATTTAGTGCATAACTGAGGCTGCAAAGGAAGCATAAGGAGTCCTGGGTTTCAACATTATGCAACTGTACATCAAGCTACTGCAGTGAATAACATAGCTATGGCCCTTGCTCATTTCAGGTTGACCTTTTTTGAGTTGAGAAAGGGGGCGTGGAAATGAGAAAGTAATTTCAAGGAGAACTAAGGTCATAATAAAACCTACAAAGGGTCTGAGAGAAGGAAGAAAGGGGGTAGCTGTCTGTCTCCAGCTTGCCTCCCCCACCTCCATCCCCACCCCTTCCCCTGCTCCTCCTGGCCAACCCCCACCTGCCCTGCCCTGTGCGCGCGCCGAGGGCTTTCTGAACTGGATGCGGTGGTCACGAGCCCCCAGGCCCAAGAGGTGGCTCAACTGTCGCCCAGCTTCCCTCCTCCGACCCTGTGAGCTGTTGACCACGATGGGAAATGAAGCCAGTTACCCACAGGAGATGTGCTCCCCCTTCGACCAAGATGAAATTAAAAGGCTGGGCAAGAGTTTCAAGAAGCTGGACTTGGACAAATCCGGCACTTTGAGCGTGGAGGAGTTCATGTGCCTGCCTGAGCTACAGCACAACCCGTTGGTAAAGCGAGTGATCGACATCTTCGACACGGACGGCAATGAAGAAGTGGACTTCAAGGAGTTCATCACCGGTATCTCCCAGTTCAGCGTCAGAGGCAACGAGGAGCAGAAGCTGAGGTTCGCCTTCCGGATCTACGACATCGATAAAGATGGCTACATTTCCAACGGGGAGCTCTTCCGAGTGCTGAAGATGATGGTTGGAGAGAACCTCAGTAACTGGCAGCTGCAGCAACTGGTGGACAAAACGATCATCGTTATGGATAAGGACGGTGACAGGAGACTATCCTTCCAGGAATTCAGTGCTCTGGTCAGACACCTGGAGTTCCACAAGAAGTTGGTACTGACTGTGTGAGCCCTTTTTGTAACAGCATCAGCCAACAACTTTTTCTTTCTTTCCTCTTTCTTTCATCTTTACTGAAGGCGTCCAGCAGCTGCTTCTCCACTACCTAGAATTGCTTCTCTTTTCCAAGCTTTGTCACCAATGCAATGTTAGTAATTGTTCTCGCCTTGACTCAGGGAATCGCCCTGAGTAGGAGAGGAGCAAGATAAAGGAGCTTGGTGGAGAAAGAAAAGAAATTGCTTAACAAATATTTTTGTTTGTTTTGATTTAACTATAAAAGGTCAAGAACTTGAAAAGCTCAAAAATAAGAAAATATACGTCTTTGGTTTTCTTTCTCATGGTGTTGCAGGTGGGAGGAAATTATACAACTTGTATTGGGTGTCAAGTGAACTGTTTTCATTTACTTGCATTCAGACATCTTTGACAGGTTAACTTCCTATTGTAGCAACAAGGACAAATATATTTCTCTTTGCTGAGTATCTTTTAATCACTAGATGCACAACAAAAGCCCATTTTCCCTATAACAAGACACAGCTCCTCTCCCCATGATGCACCCACAATTCCACAATGGAGTGGAAGTCCAGTCTAGCTCCTCCTGTCTCATTGCTTTAGCCTCCATCAGAAACTAGCCTCAGGGATCATTTAAAAAAAAAAATCGCTAAGCCTGGACCAAGTGCCCAACCTAGTTATTAGCTTCAGTGGCAGGGGATTTTCAGAGTTGGCTGCGCATTTCAGTGTCAAGTTCAGAAAAAGGATCTTCCAGCCAAAAAAGGGCAGGGTCCTTCCCAGAAAGTACTCTCATCCCCAACACTCAGGCCCACCTTAGTTGGAGTAAATGGGACACATACAGAATGGCCTTCCCATTCCCATTCCCATACAGGCAGAAAAGATGCAGACTCTCCCCAGGATGCTTGTGGTAGATTAACTCTTAGTCAATTTGGAATGCCCAGCTGAACTGAGTCAGTGTAGTTCTGGGCATGGAAGACCCACCTGAGGATTGTTGCTGGAATGGAAAAACGGGAGGGGAAGATTGCATGCTGCCGATTTTCTTGGAAAATCTTGTTGTGGCTGGTTTTGATAAGAACTTGCCTGTTCTCCTCATCCAAGGAGCTCAGGTCCTCCCTGTCACTGAGGATGGCTCCCCTTCTCTTTGAGGGAGCTCTGGTCTTTGCCTTAAGCATCATTTCTGGCTCCAGTGCAGATCCCTCAGCCTGGTGTCACAGATCCTTCACCCTTCCAGTGCAGAGCTTCTGGCTTCCACCACTGGCTTTGGGCCCTTTCTGGTGCAGATCCTTGATATGGACTTACAGGAGTCATTGCCATGGGCTCTAGGTCTTTGGCTGGACTTGTGCGGGACATTGCCAAGGGATCCAGGCCCTTGGCTGCATTCTTTGTGTCTCTAGTGTGAGGACAGATCTCTTGCACTCTCTGCATTTGACTTTTTGGGTGAATATTATAAAATAATCCTATAAATTGTGTGTTCTCTGGTAAATCTATTCCCTTAAACTACTGACTACAACAATGCTGAAGTGGTATGATGTTGTTCCAGGGCTCAGGGATGTAGAGGTCACCAACCATATCTCCACAGCAGAGGTAAATAGTAGCTCCACTAGCTAAGTGTGGTTTTGAAAATCAGACCTGGGACATAACAGAGAAACTGAGAGCTTTCGTATCCTTGGGAGATTTTTTTCCCTAATGGAACATTTAGCCTAGAATTCCTCACACCCCGATAGACCTGCATCTAAGTGTGTATTGGAGCCTATTTGTTCTAAATGAGAGCAAATGTGTAGACAGCTCTCCCTAGCTCACTATGTCATGTCGATACCTTGACATTGGTCATGGTGGGAATAATATATCAGGGAAAAGAACAAAAACTTTTAGTGGTTTTGTTTGGTTTTCTTTGGAGAATCAATTTACCAGTGAGTACACCACCTGCTCCCATCCTCAGTGTTACCAACTCTCTGACTTCTCTTTCACTGCTGTCAGATCTCAGAACATAAGCTGTCCTCACAAGAGCAGGGCCAGGACCGATTCTAGCATCTGCCATTTCACACCACTTCTCTTTCTCATGGAGAACCACTCCCCTATAAGCTACCTAAGGCTGTCAGAATACTAAATGACACATACTCTTTCACACTTAACAAAAAGACAACACTCTGGTGGTTTTTCTCAAGAAAACAAAGATCAATTTCTATGAGATTTATTATTGTTATATTTTGAAGAAGCTGGCAACTAGTCTTGTCCAGGAAAAGAAAAAGAAAAAGAAAGAAAAAAAAGTCCACAAATTTAATCACTGGCAGGACATCCATCTACCATATTACACATTTAATAGCATAGTTTACTGAGGAACTACAAAAAATAGGAATCCCTTTAATTCCTGTGAAGTTCCAAAGAAATATGTTAATAATCAATAAACACTCTCCATCCTATATCGATGTGTGGCAAAACCCTATTGCCAGGTAATATGGTTGAAAGACACAAAAACAATTGGATTTTGATTAATTACAGCTGGGTCATCATCATAGCCACAAGTAGTTGTATGAACATAAGCAACTTCAATGACTTTCCTCTTCATTAAAACAATGATCCATCCCAGGATCATTTTGAAAATTCAAAAAGACAAAATATGTAAACCACCTAGGATACAATACGTTAATTCTACTAATTCCCTTCCCCCACCTCTCCCTTCTACAAGATCAATATGTAAGGAAGACATGAAGTAGGAGCAGTTTGTTCCTTGCCAAGAAACTCACTTCTTTTTTTGTGAAAATTTAGACAACTTAATTACATTAATAAAACAGTCATAATTTGAGACAGGTAAACATAGAAAACATAAAAATAGGAGGTATGAAATAAGGTAGAAACACTTGGTCACACCCAAAATTAACTGGACATTTGTATAATCCTAGACTAGCCAAGCAAACAACCAGGAACAACGTCAATATTCATCCCACACCCTAAGGGGCCAATAGACTTCTGGACTTGATAACCCAAGAAACTTTAGAGAGATTTTCTATTTCTAGACCAACCTGTTTGACTTTGTAGAGAAAATTTTACATGAGGAAATTGAGCATTCCAGCTAAGATCTCTTCAAGAAAAGCAATTATTTATAGTTACAATGTGCACATTAGAAAATTAAAAATTTTGAATTATGACCAAGGGCTTGAAAAATGTTGGATTACATATTCAAATTTAACAAGAAAAGGAAAAATATTTCAGCTTCTGGAGTGGCTGGAATTAGAAGAAGCCAATTGCTCAATCTACCTAATATATCTTCCCAAGGCTTTGTAACAAAGTTTTGAGAGCTTGTTTCTGGTGTTAGCACTGAAAAGATCTGACTAGATATGTGGGGAAATGGGTCACATTTACTTCCAATTTCATACATTGTTTTTTTCCCCCACAGTTAATTGTTGCAAAAAAAAAAAAGTTTAGGGCCAGGGATGTAGCTCAGTGGTGCCGTGGCTGCCTGGGAAGCACAATGTCTTGAGTTCAATCCTCAGTACCAAAACAAAAAAATGTATACCACTCCTTGGGCAAATAATAATAGTTGCCACTTATTGAGCTATTATGATTCTTCATATAACCTTTGTTATTTCATTTAATCATCACTTCAACACTGTGAGGTTGACACCGTTATCTCAACTTCACAGATGATGCCATAGATTGGAATCTTCTCCAAGATCACTCATCTGGTAAGTGGCAAAGGAAGGATTCCTACCAGGCTTTGTGACTCAAACCCTGAGCTTTGTCTCTGCCACTGTGTTCCTCTTATTATTATGGCTCCAGTGTTTACCTGTCTCAAATTGTTTCTGACAGTCTTTTTAATGTGATCAGCTCAAGCATCAATTTTCACAAAAGAGGAAACAGGCCCAAAGAACTGACTTACTGATCAAAGAGCAAACAGCTTCCACCTCTTCTGTTTTATGCTTTGCAAACAAACTATTAGGCAAGATAGTTTTCAATCATTTACCTTCAGTTCGTCTTGAGAAGCAGATGAAATCACTTAAACTGGTAACAGCAACCAATATGCTCTGAGGCTATAGAGATAAGTAACAATATGTTATCATATATGTTAATGGATTGTTTCTGCTCTCTACCATATGTTGCTATCTTCAAGCCATTAGACAGACTACTATTATACAGGCTTCTGGAGACACATAAAGAAAGGCACAGCCCCCCTCCCCCATCAGAGAAGTCTTCATCAAGTAGGCTCCACCTATTCTTTCCAGGATTTTGCCTCATACCCCAGTGTAAGACTTTGAAATTTACTCTGCATGAGATGGAAAACCATCAAGAGGCCTTGAACACAGGAGTGACATAATATTTTTAGATGGTCCTTCTGGCTGTTAAGTAGAAGACAGACTGAAGGGGTCAGAGAAAATAATTAGAAAGTAACTTCAATAATCTAGGTGAGAAGTGATGGTGGCTTGGATCAGGGTGGTTGGTGGAGTGGTGGGAAGTCAGATTCTGGATCTACTGCAAAGGTCAGATCTACCATTTTAACAGACATACAAGGTATATGATGCTAATGAAAGAGAAGTCAAAGATGACTAGAGATTTTGCTTTGAAAAATCCAAGAAAGAAGTTTTTTTGAAAGAAAGACTATGTGAGGAACAGATTTCAGGGAGAAAAATCAAAGTTTGCTTTAGGTGTGTTAAGTTTGAGATATTTATTAGATACCCAAGTAGAAAGTCTGACTATGGAAATGAAGTGATAGTCCCCAATTCTTGAAGTCATTGGCATATAGGCAGTATTAAAAGCCTGGATGAGAAAGTGAGTATTCCAAAGAATTGAAGGCATGCTCATGTTCATGGTCAGAAACATGAGGAGGAACAGCAAAGACTGAGGTGGAACAGAGAGGGGTATCTGAAAAACAAATTGAAGAAAATGTACGAAAAGGAATGGAGTAATCAACAGTGTCCTAGCTACAGACATTAATACAGTGAAAGTTGACTGTTGGATTTGACACTGTGGAGATAAATGATGGCTGATAGTTGTTTGACAGGTGACTGGGGACAAGGGCAACAAAAGTCTAATTAAGTGGATTCAAGACAGAGAGGAGAAGAATTAAAAGCAATGTGTATGGAGAACCAGAGAAATTAAATTGTTGCCTTATGTTGGAAAATGTGGATTGGGATGTAAGGAGGATTAGTTGCACAGGACTTCTTTGATAACATCTAAGGCAAACAGTGAGTGAAATATTTTAATAAACTTTTTTGCTAGAGGCTTGAGAGCCAGTCATTTATCCAGCAAGCTGTCAGATGTTTCAATTATCCACATCTGAGCAAGATGCAAAAAAGGGTTTGGGCAGGAAGACAATCGATGATTTGGGCCTTTACATTTTACTGAAAGCATTGATGATTGAAGCAGAAGCCACACATTTGATAGTACAGGTGTCTCCCTTTGTCCGATTCTAGTCTGTTCCTAGAAATGTTGATCAGTAAATTTCCAAGCAGTGGAAGCTCTTTCCATTATTTTAAATGGGAAAAATAACAAATTATCCTGCTTCATCGAAGAATCTCAACCAGTTTCCCTAAATAGCACTAAAACACTGTTAGACACCTATACTTGGGTAATGCCCAATGCAGAATGCATGTATTGTTTTATATAACAATTCACCAAGAATTTATGCATAATTTTAAGCATTTAAAATACCAATGTTCTAGTGCTTACTTAGTGAATATATCTGGGTACAGCATGGAGAGTATGATAACAGATCCAAGCCATGTTTTCCCTCCATGGTACAATGAATATTTATGAATGTAATTTAACAAAAATGAAATGTTAAACATAACAATTACAAAAACCATTGAAAAAATAAACAAGAATTTTTTGAATGGTTGCTTAGTAATTAAAGAATTGCCTAAATTAAATGAGGTGGGCTGGAGACGCTTGAAGGACTAAGTGAACCATAACTGCTTAAGATTTCCCTGTGGCTAAATCCTGGGACAATCTTCTCTCTTTGACACTGGAGATGCTGGAATTGTGGGACTGTGAGCTGTCAAGTGAAGCTGCAGATGAAGCGGCTCAAATCTTATGTTTATTTGCATTCTTTTTGCTTTCATTTGTACAGCTCTCAACAGCATGTGACTGGGGTTGTGACTGCATTTTTCAGTGTGATTTTACTCATGTTGCTTGCAACTGCAATTATCATTTTGTCTACATCACCTAAATTATTTTATAGATTTGACATTGAATGTTTATTTCTCCTTTTCTTCTTCTTCTGATCAACAATGAGTGTCAAGTTCATCAAGTTCTACTTTATTAGAAATAAGGTTTCCACTTGATAATGTGGAGTACATGCACATATCTCATGTATAACGTATTTCAAGAACGTGGTCCTAGGGCAAGAGGGGCTGAATTAAAACAGCAGCTGCACACCTTATCATTCAGACTCAGACACAACTTAAACATTTTGTTTGGTGTTCACATGCAGATTATAATGGATTTTGAATTCAGGTGCTGAGTTTTTGAACAAAAAATTTTGCAAATGAATAGTCAGTGGGAATTCAGATAACAAAGGACACCTGCAAATAATGTTCACCTAAGAGATAGGACAGGCCTAGGTATCACACAGTCCTGGATCCATGGCCTGGTTCCCCATATATGAGCTTGTATGATCTTGAATAATGTAATTAACCTCTATGTGCCTCCATTTCCTTAAATGTGAAATGGAGATAATACTACTTAACTTACAGGGTTATTATATCACCATAAAGGTGTAATGTAGTGTCTGGCAGACATATTAAATGCCTAATTAAAAAAAAATCTAGCAGTGTGTGAGTATAAACTACAGAAGTTTAAAAGGGAAGAAATCAATAATATAAACTGAATACAGCTTATGTATTACTGAAGTAATTTGGGGAACATGAGACTAATTATCATTATGCACAAGAGAATAGATGGAAGCCATGTGTTTAAGAGTAAGATGACTCACTGTAAGTTACATTTTCTTTTTCATCTTGGCATTATCTTTTGAGAAAGCAGTGCCCACTGACTTAGGGTATTACTGAATGTTTGATGATGTTAGTAAAAACTGAATTCTCTCAGTTTGTTCTTTAGCCACAGCGATAATTAGCTCATTGAATTCTTCTAATAGCCATAGCCTGTTCACGTTATAGTAAGTACAGGCCAGTGGCTATTTCCCAACACATTTGTATGTACTTTCTAGAGCTCAGGTTCTTACAGTTGGTTACCACTTATACAAAGATTTTGCAGAAAAAGTCCTGTTGCCAGTGTAGTCCTCAAGGCTCAGTGCATCCCTCTCCGACCGCCCCCCCCCCAGATATCCTAGATCAGTGTTCCTTGTTTCCTAGGATTGACCTTCTGCCTGTAGTCTGAAATCATCTGCCTAATTTTCCTGACTTGTGTCTCAGACTGCTGGAATTCTGAGCCTGTCTCAGCAATTGTCTTTCCTTCCCCAGAGATCCTCATGCTGATCTTTGATCTATAAGCCACTGCCTAATGTCCTATCATTGAGAAAAAAAGAAGTAATGAGCCAGGCTCCACCAAAGCCTAAACTCTTTGAGCTTTGCCTCTGAGATCTGATGCCCATAAAGAGTATGAGAGTTCACTCACATCAGACAAATGAGACAGTGAAGAATGTGGACTCTGGAGACAGACTGCAGGGGTTTAAATCCTAGCTAACCATGATCTTGAAAATGTTACTGAACCTCTTTATGGCTATTTGTTCACTTCTAAGGCAGAGATAGTAGCAGTCTCTTCCTTACAGATTATTATGAAGAATAGGCAAGTTTCTACATGCTCAGAATTGTGCCTATGCATATTAAGTGCTAAATAATTACCAATGATAATGAAAACAAAATGCCTTCCAGCAAACAAATACCACCTAGGTTACTTAGCATAACATCCAAGGGCCTGCACAGTATTTTTTTTTTTTTAACTGTAAGATGGGTGGGTATAACTACCTCACTGCAAAACTTTTACTTGGAGGAAAGGTTGCAACCGATAAATATTAAGTTGCTTCTTTTTCTCCTCTATGGCTGCCTAAGTTTGTGGCCTGGCTCAATTTACTATACCTCTTTCATCTATATCCTCATCTGTAAAATGAAGGCATTGAACTAGGTGATGTCCATGTTCTCTGCCAGATCTAAATTCCAAAATTACGAAACTCATTATCTTTTCCCTTTAAAATCCACTTATTAAATCTACTCATTCTCTGAGAGGTTTTTTCCTTTATAGCTTTTCAATGTTTTAACATATTAAATTTTATTTAAATATATTAATGTTTTAATATATTCCGCTTCTCTCTCTCTCTTTCACTCTCTCACTCTCACTCTCCCTATACAGTTGTCCAGACTCAGGGCCTCGGCACATCTCTAGGGATCTTTTGTTCAATGAGAGTAATAGGCACCTGGAACTCCAGGGATATTGCTATGCAGCATCCCTCAGTCCACTGCTGGCTGATTCCCTTTCACAGCAGGGAACAGTGGAGTTCACTGAGCACATAGCAAGGAACAGTCTCCAGCTTTCCTTGGGCCTGGAAAAAGGGATCTTAGGTTAAAAATGAAAAAGAGTAATAACCACGGGGCCATTTGGATCACCACATTCACAGCCTTTTCTGTTTTGTCACAGACTTTGCAAATGGGCATTAAACATTTCTCTGGACTCTTTGTGCTGCTGTGCATCGGATTTGGTCTGTCCATCTTGACAACCATTGGTGAGCACATAGTGTACAGGCTGCTGCTACCACGAATCAAAAACAAATCCAAGAGGCAATACTGGCTGCACACCAGTCAGGTGAGTGCCTCAAGTCTCTTGCTCCCATATTCTCAGCCTTCAGGATTCCAAACGATGAGACAATCTAGACTGGCAAATGGCACATTATCAGACTTCTCTTGGCACATAAACAAAGGAATGAGGTGCCGTAGGTACTCTCTGAAGATGGATTTCCTTCTATCCCAGAATTCACCTTCCTTTTGTTATCCCAGTGTCACTTCTGTTCCCATAAACCTTTACTGCTCATAATAGATACAATAGAACTGTTCTTAATCAAATTTCACTTAATAGTGACAATAGTGAAGAGAGGTAGGAAAAATCTTTTTCCCACAGATTCTTTTCTTGTTAAAATTAAAACCCAATAAATGAGTTTGAAGTTCCTGTTCCCCTTTAGGTGACTGCACTTGCTCCTGTTCTCTTTTTCTCTGGCCGCAAAGTTTGAGGCCCCCAATCCCAAGAACAAGCCGCACAAGAGCACAGTTCTTCCGTATAATCCAGACACCAACACATGGGTGTATTTAGAGGAAGAAGCAAAACTGTCGATAGACTGAACATTCAGGCACACTGGTTTACACATGTCTCCCTGTAGGAAATTGGCCGGAGAGCCAAAGGGACTCAAGTGTCTTATGATGGAGGGACTTTAGCAATGGCCACTGTGACAGTGAGGCGGATGTGCTGACCCAGCCTCCCCACGGAGAAATCCCTCCTGCCTCCCACTAGGCTCTGGGTCTCCTCTCGGCAGCAAGGTTGCCAGTTCTGTCACTTTTACCCCCTCTGTCCTCTTGCTGACCTCCTTGCTTTGTTAGTGCAGTACCTTTTTTTCCCCAGGATATGTTACACTCATTAGTTTAGTTAATAAATTCTAGTCTTCCTATTTTCATCTCCTGGGAAGACTGCAGACAAGTGATGTCCTCTATTCTGTGATAATATGATTACTTTAATTCCCAGGAGTTCTCCTTCCCTTCTTCGTCTTGGTTACTAAGAAATTCAACACTTAAGATTTTGACTCTTTACTAGCAATTTCATAAGGACTTTAGCTATGCATGAATTATGATAGTGCTTCTTTCTCTCACATTTATAAGCTTTTACTAGATCACTTTGCTTTTCCCCCATGTAGAAAAATAACTTAGAATTCTTATTATAGAGATTAGGGGCTGATTGTTGATCCATTATCAGGCAACCCTGGAAATTTGGTTAAAGAGGCCAAGGTTTGCAGCAACTAGGTACTCCATTAAATCGCAAGTGGTACTTTGTCCCCTGACCTGTGTTTCTAATGATCTCTACCTGTCAATCTGTTTTTCCCACCAGAGATTTCATAGAGCATTGAATACATCATACATAGAAGAAAAGCAGCAGCGTTTCAAGACCAAACATGTGGAAAAGAGGTAAGAAGAGGTCAATGCCAGCTGTCTTTGTATTTGCTAAAATAAAAGTTTAGGAATGTAGCTAAGACTCCATGTGCAAAATAGAAGTTATGACTAAATAATGATTCAGATCAAATCAGGACAATTTGTTGATAAAATCAACATGAATACATGTAGTTTCTGACAGAACAAAATAAAACATAAAATAAACAAATATAGACACATGTATGGACACTGAAATGTAGCAAAGCCAAAATAATCTCCTGGCTACAAGTGCAGGTGTGGACCCAGGAGTAGTGCATCATGTATTCAATCATGTCTCCAGCACCTATATGTGCAGTTTTGGTCAAGTTATTTAACCTTTCTGTGCTTCAAGTTTCTCATCTAGGAAATTGAGATAAAAATAGTACCCGCAGTCAGGCTTGCGGGCACATTGTAATTCTGGAACTCTGGGAAGCTGAGGCAAGAGGATCACAAGTTCAAACCCGCCTGGATAACTTAGCAACTTAGCAAAGCCTTGCCTCAAAATAAAAAATAAAAAGCTGGGGATGTAACTCAGTGCAAAGACCCTGGATTCAACCCTCAGTACCACAAGAAAAAGGGGGGCCTGCTTCCTAGAGTTGTTGTATGAATTCAATGAGATAATACATGTAAAAATCCTGAAAAAATTTTTTTAAAATATTAGCTATTGCTGTATACAAAACAATAATATTTCATGATATTACAGGCAATTAATTTTATGAGACAGTCTTTTTGTACATTTCCAGTCCCCACCCCTTTCCAGCACTCCTAGAAATATTTGAAATATGTGATAACTATGTCCTGCCTAATCTATTTCCCAACACGTAGAACTCCCTAGAAAAGAACACTTCATTCATTGGCAGGAGCATGCATTAAATGCATCAGTGACATTTGAAAACTCACACTTTATACCTTCTCCATAGCCAGGCTATGGATGGCAGCGGCCTTATTCATGGTGACTGAAGATGACAAAAGCATTTCAGTCTGGTTCCTCGTGGCTTCTGTTGCCTGCTGCCTAAGGCAGCCCTCCTGATCCTTTCATATGCCCAGAGGCTTCAGAGGAGGCATCAGCTGTCCTAACTCAGCCATGTGTGGCATAGCCTTAGCTTAAGGCTTGGCTTTCTGGATAGGTTTGAAATCTGACACTCTTACCTCTCATTCAGAACAGAATAAAAAAGGGGGCAGACAACATGACTTTTTCTTATTTGCTCATATTCCTGTGGGGCTGCTGCAGTCCTTTCTCTCCTGGTTGCATAGAGCTTGTCAGAATCATTTCTATTATCTCTTAAAGCCTCTCTTTCCAGTCAATGGGCACTTCCTGCCTCCTCCGTTTGTGGCATCCTGGTATCACTGTGCAAATCACTTAGTGATAAGCTGTAGACCAATCAGGTCACAGCTGTTTAGTGTCTCATTACATTTGGCTATGATTATTTTTGACATAAATTTTAACCAGAGGAACATAAGAAGACACTGCAGCAAAGATATCATCTACAGTTATAAAATATTTCTTTTCCAGCAAGAATAGAAACAGGAAGCCCTATGATCCCATTTCCAAATATGATATGATTCTTACATCTATTTCACCTCAATTCAGGGCCAAATGTGTCCATTCACTCAAATTTTAACCTGGAGAAATGAGACTGCAGCAGCTCTCAAGCAGATACAAACAATGAAAAGGAATCATGTTATCCACCCCATTTTCTTCTGTTATGGATGAGAAGTACTAGTATCTTGGACTTCATTTCCTGTGCCCACCTCCCTATAATCCAGCACCTACAACCTTCTAAACACAATAAGTCCTAGGGGTCCCACAGCTGTCAAGTTTCTTTTGAATGGTCCAGTGAAGCACTGAACCTCAATGTTAAATAATTGTTTTGTAGATGCCAATTTTGCCCATTTTTAGTGTGAAATACTGGTCACTCGCTGGTCATGTTAGGCTCTTAAAACTGAAGGATGCCTGATATAAAACACAACCTAAACATCACTGAAGCCACAAATATAACACTCATTCCATGCAGTTAGACCCTTATATTCAGTATCTGTCACCTTGAGCCACACATCAATCATTAGAGCATAGAGATACCAGCAACTACAGTTTATCACAAAAGAAGCCAGCTCTTGCTTATTCTTCTACATTATATTCCCAGGTAGATACCCAAAGCTCTGGAGAACACCAAACTGGCTTTCTCTCCTTACCTGATCACTGGGGTTACCCGGTCAGTCCAAGAAAATGGGTAGATTCTCTACTCCCAGGTTTTCCCCACTATAATCATCATTCTATGGTACTAGTTATGTGTGCTGATTTGAAAATGTTCTCTCCCTCTTTTCTTGGAAGAATAACTATGCAAATAACTGCTCATGACTGCTACAAATTGACATGCTCCCCTATGCTCAATATTTATTGAATGAATGAAAGAACAGATAAATAGTTAACAGTGAGCTTGAGGAAAGGCTTGGAGAAATTTGGACTATATACGGAAGCAAATGTTCTTTTTTTCTTGAATGGAGAGAAAAAGTGGATGTTGGAAGACTTTTATATATCTAGTTATTGATTTATTCAATGTGAAAAATTAAAGAGAACTCTATGAGGCTGGAAGAAAAATTAACACTGTATCTTCTCTCCAATTCTAGTCTAAAGTCAGTGGAGCTATAAGTAGCTTCATTATAGAACTTTTATCCAGCCCAGGACATAGGAAAACTGAATTCAGGTGCCCTCTGATTGTTCATAGGAGAAAAACTAAGCAAAATCTTAAAGATCTACATAGTAGTTTGTGTGTTTTAATGGCCCAGAGAAATTTTCCGTTGTTTTTTGCTTTGTGAGAAATCATACCAGTACTTAGTGTTTGCAGCAATAGGGGATGCTTATGAATTCATGGATTAGCTGTGTAGTTTGCTGGTCTGAGTCAGACTTGGCTGAATTGGAGTGAGCTGGCTCATGTCGTCAGCCAGCTTGGAAAGAGGGTAGGAAGCAGCTAAAGGCTATCTAGTCAATGGTAGCCTCAGCTGGGTCAATTAGAAAGATGGAGGACTTTCCACATGGTCTAGCATCAGCAAGCTAAAGAGGCCTTGTTCACACTGTGGCAGCAGGGATCAGAGAATGGCAGAGTATAGGTCTTCTTAAAAGCTTAGGCTTGAAACTTCCAATTTTTCCATTGCTGAAATGGCTGAATGAGACGAGACCTCATTCAAGGAGAGGGTAAGCAGGCTCTCCATCCTGATAGACACGAGCAACAAAGTCTCAGTACTGAGGGACATGGGTGAAAGGAGGAATGAAGGATCAGACCACTTTTACAATCTACCACAGGGCAAAGCAAAACAGAATCATTCTATTAAGTCTTTGTGGTTTTGTTCCCAACCATGTAACTGCATCACAACCTTATTATCTGTCCTGTTGCCCCTGGCCCTCCAGGTTCTCCTTCTCTTCCTGGAAAATAAAAGTCCAGGAATAAAGTCAATTCAGTTATATGGATGGCAACAAAAATACAAGGATTTAATAGAGTGTTTCTAGTATGCTTTGGCCTGTAGTCAACTGCAAAGTGATCGTAGTCCTCCTCCTCTTCTTTCTTCTCACAGGGTAGAAGAAAACCAGCAATTACACTGCTTAGGGCTCTAATATGTTCTTGTGAGAAACTCTTCTCATTGTATCCAACTTGCAAAGTGTATTTCAGAAAGAAAATCAATTCATCCAGCACCTAGCTGGCAATGACTTGCTTACTGTTTGCAGCCACTTCTCCACTATTGTATGTGGTACAATGTAAGCCTGAAACAAACTTGTTTCTAATTGACTTTCATTACCCCAGCAAGAAGCTGTGACTTTTGAGTGATTTTTTTTTTTTAACATCAGACCTGACTTGTCATTTTTGATCCACATAAAGTCATTCCTTTACTGAAAAACACTTTGGTGAAACCTGTGGCTTACATATCTTTATTCTTCCCAAAATCAAATAGTGAGCATTAGCAAGTTCTGGTAGAATTAAACATGAGCTATATATAGTAATATCCATCTGCAGACTGATGCTAAGATTATAATATCTGAATAAATGCATTTTCACTCTTACTACAGTATCATATTTACAGCTAAAGGATGTTTCAAGGTAGTGCTGCTTTCTAAGCTTTGTCTGAAGGAAGGGAAGTCATCTAAGGTTCCTCTCAAAAGAATGTGCCAGGGCTGAGGATATAGGTCAGTGGTGCCACTGCCTGCCTCACAAGGGCAAGGTCCTGAGTTCGATCCCTGGTACCAAAAAAAATAAATTAATGTGCCAGAGCCATTGTATCAAATGATACTAATCCAGTTGCAAAGCAGCATGAGACTTGATAAGATGTTGAACTTCAGTTGAGAGTTTATGGCATCTGTTGTGCCTATGGCATTGTAGGAGGCAGTCTTTCCATGGTTTCGTGACTTCATCTCTAAGTGCATACCCAGCTCCATATTCTCCCTCCAAAAAGTGGCCAACAGATGGAGAACAGCACTCTGAGAGTTGCAGAATGGAATGTGAATCTGAACTGACTCTGTTTCCTAGGACCAACATGGGACCCCGTCAGCTCATGGTATGGAATACTTCCAATCTGAGTCATGACAACCAACGAAAACACATCTTCAGTGATGAGGGAGAACAAAACCAGCTGGGCATCCAGACCCACCAAGACATCCCTCTCCCCATAAGGAGAAGAGAGCTCCCTGCCACCAACGGGAAAGCAGATTCCCTTAGCCTAGCTCAGAACTCAGTGATGCAGGAACTCTCAGAGCTGGAGAAGCAGATTCAAGTGATACGTCAGGAGCTGCAGTTGGCTGTGAGCAGGAAAACGGAGCTGGAGGAGTATCAAAGGACAAATCGGACTTGTGAGTCCTAAGCAATCACACTGCTCCCTGTTGTTCTCAGCTCCTAACATTCCTGAGCCCTTGAGACACTTTGTAATGCTCTTTTGTAATGATTGACAAAGGTGTGGGGAAGCTGAGGTCTAGGTCTTTAAGTCTACTCTCCCAACCTACCCTGCAGCAGCAGCTTTTCCCAAGCTCACCTCCTAGGTCTCCAGGGTAGGAATCTTTTCATAGCAGGAGTCTGAAGTTGGTCAGAAGTAAACTCCATGTAAGGAATCTGTTAACCAGACAACCCCAACTCCTGTTAATTGTTTCACCAGGTGCCACAGTAACATTTCTGGTTTTTAGCCAGCCCTTTCTCTGTACTAGTAACAAGAGATGAAATTGTTACTCATACCTATGTCTTACTAGGTTGTTGGTCCTAATCTTAATATAAAATAGGATTATCCAGGGTTATTGATTAAAAACAATTCCCCAATATAGATTTGTTCTACATTCTGAGTGGGGAGCAGGCTAATAGCTAGAGAAACTTGGGGGAGAGGGGATACTTAAAGTTAACTGAATGTAATCACTGTGGGCAAGGATTGATTGGATCAGACAAGAGGGACATACTTGAAAAAAATGTGTATCTCTGGCCCCATCCTGATTAACAGTAGGGACATGTTTACACACCATTATGAAAGAGGACAGAGATGTGGTGACTGAGAGCAGAGGACAGGCAGAAGAGACATTATAAATGCATCCCCACACTTTTAGAACAAAACTTTTGGGCCAGAAAGGCAACTTGGCTAAGCAATGAATAGGACTACATTTCTAATCTAGCTAAGCATCTCCACTATAGTGTGTGCCTTTTATAAAAGAAACAAAAAAAGAGAAAAGCAAAGTGAGGTTGTGGCCACAGGATGAAGCTGGAACATCCCTGCTAATTGCCTATAACAGGGTAGGTGAGCTGGCACTATGGGTTAAGTATTCTGCATGCCACATACTAGGCCATTTTCAGATCAGCAGTCATCTATTAGCCATAGGATCCCAAAAGTGAATCTTGAGCCTCACAAGTGAATCCTGAACATCACAAGTTTCAACATTCAGGAGTCTGCCCTGTGCTTTTCACACCTGTATAGTAATCACCAACTCAATCTCCTGTCCTCACACCCACTCATCTCTGAGGAGCTATGTACAGGTTTTGGCTCCTTTCATTATTCTCCAGGCCCCATCTAGTGCCCACAGAAGACTGATATAACTCAGCTTCCCCTCTGCCTAGAAATCCCTTTCCCAATGTACAACTGGTTGGGCATGCAGAAAGGAAAGGAATATTGGGAACTTCAGAACCTCAGCTCCCAAAGATTAGCATATTTAAGAGTTATCTAGGGGACTCATCAGAGTATTGATTGCCAGGACCCTTCCACAGAGATTATAGGACAAGGAACTGGTGGGGCGCTGAGAAACCTAATGTTAACCAACATCCCCGTGACATGCACAGGGCATCCTAAAATTACTCCTGGAGAAACACTGCTCTGGAAGTTTGGCTGCCCCCAAGCACAGGAAGATGTGAGGAAGAAACTTTTTTTTTTCTAAGGGGACATACTAGAGATAGGAGAAAACTTTAAATTTCAGCGCACATCTGCTGATTCACTTTCTAAACCCCCACCATGGCTCCAGGACACCATTTAGGACTAAATTTCCTTGTTTATCAATTACTGCTTTATCCTCTCAGTACTCACTTCTGTGCCCAATCATTCTGAAAAAATCTACAGTGAGTTCACAGTACTGAGCCAAGCAGCACGCAGATCCTTAGAAAGGTGTCTCAATCACAAAGTCTCTGTCTTGACTTCTGAATACAAAGTCTGCATTTCCACCCAGAGCTACCCAGGGAAAGATAACCCCTTAAGCTTTAGGTATCACTCTAGCAATTAGTTAATTGGCTGAGAAAACCAAGGAGTGAAGGTAAGCTCAGTGATACTGATAAGGGAGGTATGAGGGCTCTAAAATTAAGCTTCAACAACCTCCCCAATCAAACAGTTCTACAGTGGGGGAAAACAGCTGAGTCCTAAAAGCAAAAAGGACAGATCACTTTGAAAAACTGTCCTCCCACGTTCTCACCCCAGGTCCCAAAGTAGATTTACAGCTGCCTATGGAAGATGAACCCTGACACCACCCATCTGGAACTAGAGACTCTGCCACCCTACTCTGAGCACCCCTGGGTGTCTGTGCAGCATAGAAGGCTGAGGTACAGGTGTACCTCAATCCACGTATGCTCCCATTGTTGTACATGGACATTTTTGTAACTCAATTCATATTCTGACTGTACTTAAGAAGCTGGCTATTTAAGGGAACCCAGAGGTGAATTTTTTTGTAAAGTATAGATCCCTTTTGTAATCCAATTAATTATCCCTTAATGTACCTGTTTTGTAAGTTTGGATTTTTGTATATCGGGTTTACCTTAAGCTTCTCTACTGAGGCATTCTGAGCAGTGGGAATCAGACGCCAGATTGCCCTGCCTATCCACAGAGTCAAAGACCAGTGCATGCTCAAGTATCTTCAGAGGAACTACCCAGCCAAAACAGTGGCCGAGATGCAGCAAGACGCAGCAGGGACTGAAGGCAGCCTTACTGCAGCCAACACTGCTTGAAATACTTCCATGTTCTGGATAAAGAAAAACCATAATTGCTTGTGGTGAAATGAAGCTGTCTTCATGTTAAGTAACAATGGTTTTTTTCAATGGTAGTAATTGAACAGTGTTTTGCAATTTGTGAAACAGTGTGTTGTGTTTTGTAAAAAGATTTTATTAAAGGGTGGATCCCTGAAAACTTCTTTTCTGTTCTGCTCCACCTTGGTTCACTCAACTCCCCTCCTCAGGTTAAAAAAAAAAATTAGTGGAGGGTTGTATTTTGGCAAATTAGAAAGAGCTAAAGGTGCTTTTGCTTCCTCTGCTGAGTTCCCATTTCATGAGATCAGGAAGGCCTCCATTTCCTTTTACTCTCCAGTATTGGGAAACCTGGAATATGACAAACTGTCTCCCACCAGGGGAAGATTGAGTAGGCTGGAACACACAGGACTAGTCAGTTCATGTAAGTAAGAGTAAGTCCAAAAGTCCCAAAGTTTATATGCCACAGGCAGAGAAAGGAGATTCCTCCAACAGAAACAAGTTGGAAGAAAGACTGGGATCGCCAAGTATGACAGCTACAGGGACCTGATCAGTTATGCCTGGAGGCGACTCATTATTCATGAATCTTGTTGTTGCACAAACTTTTTAAGAGAGCTGTTGCTTCTCATATAGCCCAGCCCAAGAAGTGGAAAGTGGAGCAAGATCCAAGCAAAACAGAGCTATATCATCTGGGTAATAGACTTCTCAGTGCTGGGTCCATCAGAGCCTTGGAGCAAGTTATGAACCTCCTCAGTATAGAAAACGGGAAACTACTTTTGAACCTCTTTTCCTCCCAACTCATAATTTGACAAGCAGGCCAGAATATCTAGTCTTCAGAAGAAATTGCTTTTTAGTTAAAATCACTTCACCACCTGCAGCTTAGTTACTCCTTTCCTCACTCACCTAAACCATCCATCCACTCCAGGATTCCCTTACTCTTCGTTTTGTCACTAATCATTTTATGAAAATAATGTATTTATAAGTATTTTCTTAAGGTTTGTGAAGAGTATTTGCATTGTGTCTTCATTTTAGTGTGTTTGCAATCGCTCTGCTCCAAGAACTGAAATGCTGTCTTGTGAGCATGAAGTAAATGGGCTGCTTTGCTCCAGCCACTTTTCTTGTACAATGTGTGGATGGACTAAATGTCCTCAGGTCTTTTCCATCTTCAGTTTCTATGACTGTGGAATAAATGTTCAGACAGAAACTTCACCTATGGATGTATTGCTGGCATTCTTTAGGGATTCAAATGCTGACAAGTTATCAGCTCCTTTGTACAGGAGACCCACTGATGCTATCATCTGTCTGTTTCCTTGGTATAATCTAAAGAAGTAGCACAAGATATTCTCAGAAAACTCAGAGCCCAAGTATCATGAAATAGAACTGAAGTGGCTTCATCTGAGATATTCTAGGAAAAATATACAACATTCACAGACCTCTAAAAACTCTGCCCTGATGTCCTCATTGAGTAATTCAACAAATATTTGTTAAATAGATTCCATGTATATGCCAAATACTAGAGAAACAATAGTGAACAAGGAGGGTATAGTTTTCTTGAGACCTTCTCAGTCTGATCTTTTCACAATCAATAAACAGACAATAATAGATAACATTTATTGGGCACTTACTATAAACTATGATCTCATTTAAAAATTAAAACCAGCCTTATTAGACAGGTAATTCATATTTACTCTGGAGGAGGCAAATGAGACCTCTAATTTATAGGTGAAAAAACCAAATCAGAGAAATTACCGAACCTGCCTGAAGTCACACAGCTAAGTCATAGCAAGAGATTCATACACAGTGCGACTATACAGTATCATTAGGATTCTAATCATTGCCTTCCTCCTCCTCCTCCTCTAATACTCATTAGAATTTCTCTTACTACCCAGCCCCTTGCCTCAGCTGGCCCCCAGTTTTACACATCAGAGATAAGCTAATATAACTGTATTTGCATTAATCCATTCATTTCCACCATAGCCCCTTAAGTCTCACAAAAATAGTGTTCAGCATCAATTCTTTCTGCCTTCTAGCCCAAGAAGTGGTACACAGGTGCAAATCACTCAACAGTCCTGCAGTTTCAGGTGTGTTGGCAGTTTCTGTTAATAGTTGTGGCCAATGGCAGACTTACCATATGAATCTGCTAGCCTGATGTATTCTCCACGTGTATTCTTTTGAAAAGTCCAATCTCATAAAAAGATATAAACTTATGAACTTACCCAAGGCTGCATCATTCAACTATTGGTTTTTGGATTCCTACTGTGAGCCAAGCATTGGGATAGTTGTTCTCGACAGATAAATAAAAGCAGATCCTGATCTCATGGCCCCATGGAGCTCAATCTAATGGAGGAACACACACTGGTAACCCAACTTAGGTTAGATAAATGCACATCAATTACTGTGGGAACAAAGAAGACACTCTGTGTGTATGTATGTGTGCACGCGTTTATGTGTGTACACACTTGGATTGGGTGGAGGGGAACAGGCATCTCAACTAAAAGGAACAACATATGAAAAGTTCCAGAGTAGGAAATCATGGCAATCAGAGAACTGAAAACCTAAATAGTTCAAAGTGACAGAAACATAGGCACAAAGTGGATGACAAGCTTAAGAAATAGAAAGAGAAAAGCAGACGTAAGATCACTGTGCTAAGTCCAATTTGTATCTGGAAGACTATAGAAACTTTATGTTAAAGAATTTTAAGCTGAACAGGGACATACTTAAAGACAGGATCCTCACCACTAGGTGGCAGTGGCTGTCACTCACATGACATTTGTTTTTAACAGAAACAAGTTAACTTTTTGATGTTTTGGAATGAGTTGGCCATGACAACATTTAACCAGACAGACTAGAGGTAAATAGGCATAAATAAAAATATGTGGCCTAGATTTCAGGGAGGATGTAAGACATCCTAGGAATCAGAAAAAAATGTAAGTAGAACGAAAATTTTAACCTCTTAATTTTATTATGTTAGCTTTTTATTGAGCACATAATAAACACCAGACACTGTACTGAATGTATCTTACATACTTAATCTCATAACACACTGAAGCAAAGGTGTGCTACTGGACTCTAAATGGACATGGAAACAACAAGGAGTACTTACCCAAGGTCTGCTTACATCTGCATTATCAGGATAAAAATGCTAGGTTTCTGTAAGGCTTCACAAAGACTTCAAAATTACTCAGAAAATATATTCACCTCTTATCTTCCTGATGACAAACACTATTGGTACAGGTCTCCACTTACTCTGTGCCTTAACTGAGTGACCCTTGAGCCCATTTCCCCATCTCTAAAGTAAGGATGTGGTCTGAAGGTCCTTTTCAGCTCTCACACCCTACCTTTCAAACCATTCTATTCTATATTCAGCATCTTGAAGTCCTTCAAGCATATCATTATAGTGACATACTACTGTTCAAATTTTGTTCACTTCTCTCAAAAAACCTGTAATAAGAGCTGGGGATGTAGCTCAGTGGTAGAGCACTTGCTTAGCTTGTGTGAGGCCCAGGGTTCAATTCCCTATAAGGTTCAAAAACCTACAATAAAAGATTTGGCCATTATGGAATACCTCTACAGAGATGACAGTTTAAGAATTCATAATTCCTTTTGCTACAACCATAAAAAATTTTAAAATACAGTCATAAATATTAGGATAACTCAAATTTGAAAAATTACTTCCATATATGAGGAAAGACTGTTTCCACTTACAGGATGAAAAACAAATGAATAGTAAGCTTTGAATTCACAAACTGACCCAAAAAAATCAGATGCCTAAAGATCTGGCAGCAGAATGAGGTTGAATTAACTCAAATCATAGGAATATTCACTGAATACCATTTGCCCTTGCTAGATTTGGGGAATTACATTTTTAAAACATTCTTTCAAAAGCAAAATTTTAGTAATTGTTAAGTATGCTATCAATAAGACCTTATTTGCTAAGGTTAGGAAGGGACAAAACTTGGGCAGAAATCCCCAGAAGGTAAAGCTCAATTTTTCTTTGTGAAGGGTCAATCAGGTGTTTCCAAACCTTAAGATCTAGGAATTTTCTAGTATTTCTATACCAGGTATTTCCCATAGTGTTATTCCAACCTCCACACAAGCCCCCAAGGTTCTGCTTACTCTCAGTGGAACTATCTTAAGTCAGCTCTGTAAGTCACCCAGGAAGACTTTTTTGAGCCCAAATGTTCCTGTAGACCAACTGGGACTTGAGTTTATCAGTCAACCTGAGTTCACCCCCAGAAAAAAACCTTAAGGAACAAAATTTAAAGGGATTCCACACCAGCAAATGACACTGGGAACAGTGATTAGCATTTAGTGTCCTGCAAGAACAAGAATCAACATCCCAGGAGGTCTAAAAGACAGATGATCATTTCTTTATTGTCACAATATCAAATCACACTCATCACTCCAGTGGCATGTACATCATTCTACAAACACAGAACTTTTGCCCTTGAAAAATAATTACATCTGTGTATCTGGACAGAGAATAAAATAAGGAATACAATGAAAATTCATGATGAATTTAACAGCTAGCAGAAACAGCTTAAAACCTTTGAAAAAAGTCCCTAAAGTAAGTAAAAAGAGATAAACCACATGGTTAAGATGCATGCTTCAGACACAGCAAACTTGATTTTCATCAAAATTGCTGAGAAATTTCCAGGACCAAAAAAAAAAAGGAAAAACTTTAAAGACAATCCCTACAAGATATGAAACGTTTAACTTAACAAGCCTATAGTACTTCTATATCACTGAAAGTGGCATTTATAGGTATTACTTTGAAGAAATAAATCCCTTTGAAGTTCAGATGGATCTATAGCTGTGGTTTCCAATCTTTGGAAGATTGTAAATGTTCCAAATTTCTTTAAGAATCTGAAAAAGTGAAAACTAATATACATACAACACAAATGAAAACTGGTAATACATAATAGCCCATTCACTGACTATTTCTATAGTCAGAGAAACTAGATTGCCAAAAGAAAGTCTCCCTTTTTGGTCATTATCTGAAATTACTTTGATTGCTTACTCTATCACTTTGAACTTAACTTCTCTACTAGAGGAGTTTCCCTGAAACCCAGCTTCCCATAGGATTAGTGTTTTCCTCCACAATATTCCACAAACCCCGGTCCCCTGGTGCTAGGCAACTGGCTTTCTCAGGCAATTGTCATAAAGAGTTAATGTCTAAACCCAAACCATATGCTGCCCAAGTAGTCCATTTGTCCCTCAATCAACGAAGTTATTCTCAAGCTTCCCCTGTAAGAAAAGCAATCAGCAAAGAGAAAATGGTGCATTATTGTGTGCAAATGCACCTTGTGTCCAGGAGCAGGGGGCTTCATCCCACTGGGGATGTGTGTTTGTGTGAGTGTGTGTATTTGTCCCAGTTAGACTCATTTCTTAGCCCACATCATATGACTTTATGAAATTCATCACAAGTCCTACTGATTACAGTTAACAACTACAAAACAACAAAAGGTGAGGATCAGGAAGGATCCACTTTCTATGATCCCATACCCAAGAGAGGAAATTTCTGGCTTACTGGTTATTATAAAACTAGTAATTCAAGAACCCTCAATCTAAAAGTGCCAGGTAGTGATATAGTCCCTAAAAAACAAACCACTGACTCTTTCCCACCATGGTAAACTATGGAAGAGAATTCAGTAGTCAAACCATCATCTTTTAGGTACTCTCTCTCCTCAGAACAGACTCATTCAAACAGCTGAAAGAAACTACTTCAGTTAAGGAACTAAATACTTTAAACACAGCCAGCCTCTTAAACCAAGATGATTACTTCTGTTCAAGAGAATTCATTTCTAGAAAAGAAAGTATAAAATTAACTAGTAATAACAAAGAAAAATGTTTAAAAGAAAAATCACAAACACAAAAGAAAAGTGAATCCTGCTTTAATTAAAGCTTGTGGGGTATAAGGTCCTACAGAAACATTACAGAGAATCTTCTGGAAAACAGAGATCACAACCATCCCTACAGAAAGGAGGATATGAGTAATTCATAGCTCACCTAGACCTTTCTGTTTTAATTTCCCAGAGTGCACAGAAGTTCTCTTCACCATCTCAATCCTGTTCCTCATCTTCTCCCAATTTTGATTTCATCAGAAGACAAAAGGGGCTAAAACAGTTTGAAATTATTTTGGCCTCAAGAATTTAACATGTTAAGTAGCTAAACATTAAAAATGTAAATAACTTTAGCAGAAAGCCAGCTGACCTTAAGTTACTTTGCTAGTAAATGAGAAATAAGATTGAAATATCCTGGATATAATTTCACTAAGGCTTCAAACAATCCAGGAAAGAGGAGCACAATTGTTTCATTTTATAATCCAAGTTTAGAAAAATTTTACTACCCAAATGAAGAAAAGTTTGCACTCATGGATAGCTTATTTCCAAAAGGTCATTCCTCCAAAATAGTAGCACATTTGTCCTCTTTGTTCCCTTCTCCATGTCAAAAATACCAACTTGGTTTCTCAGGAGGAGTGGACAACCCAAGATTAAATGATGGACCCAAACAAAAAAATGTTTAGTCTCAAAGCAGGAAATAAACAAAGCTCATAGGAAAGACAAATACGAGTTTGTCTCTAATTCTTTCTAAAATCCCAGACTTGCATTTATCAGTCCCTTTCCCTAAAGTCACCTAGCTACTAGAGAGGAGAAACTGGATGTGAAGTCTGAGGAGGAAAGGGAATTGAGAGAAAAGGTTAATGAGTAAGTGCCTGGCTGGCCAGCTCCTCTTCTTCTCTTGACTTGGATCAACCAATGTAGATGCGGTGGAAATCATTGGCACCAAAAGCAGCATTACACTTGGGACATTTGCGCTGACGGGTGTCATAGCGCGTCTTCACACATTCAAAACAAAAAACGTGAAAACACTTGGTAAGTACAGCATCCTTTTTTCGCATGTTGCAGCATGGACAGGTCAAACGTGCCTAAAAAAGAAAGATGTCTGAGACTGAGCAATAACACAGGTTAACAAACCAAGTGGTGTCATATACAGTGATACCTCAATTCATGAACTTAATTCACTCCACAATTCTGTAAAAGACAGCCACATTTGTGTTTATGCGGGAAAGATAGCCACAGTCATATTTGTCACCTGAAGCAGTTTGCAAACAAAACAAAATTTTGCCAGGCACTTCTGTTTGCAAACCAAACAAAATTTTGCCAGGCACTTCTGTTTGCAAACCAACCTGTTCACAAACAAAAGCATTCGTGAACCAAAGTGCCACTGTAAAATGAAATAAGCAAAAAGAAAACAAGCACTAAGAAAAAATACTACCTCCCCCTTCAAAATAAACCATTCTCTGGTAACCATGTAAAGAAATTCCATGTTGATTCTCTCAATATATTAGCAGACCACTTCAGGCCTCGACAGAAGCCACAAAGAAATTACTGAAGTAGTTTTTCTAACCTTGTAATCCTTAATCTCCTCCATCAGAATCTCATCACATTTGGGTACATTGTCTGGTTTCTTTGTGGTCTCCAACTTCCTTCGAAGCCTAGAGATGTCCTCCTGTGGCAACAGAGAAGATCAATTACACACTCTTTCCCTACTTGATCTTTCTGTTGTGGAAGGAAAGGATTTTCCAATTATCTTTAGGAATGCAGAGAATTGTAAATGATAAGGTATTTTCTCTGTTTTAAAACAAGTAACCAATCATATCCCTAAACCAGAATTACACCACCTACTGCCAATTCAGGCCTATGAAAGCACAATCTAAGAATTTAAAGGATAGGTCACTTTATTTTATGATGACTAGTTTTAAAGGTAAGAGTAGCCTGGGATAACAATAATTTGAAGATTTATGAGTAAGAATAAAAAGGTATCATAAAAAATAAATGACATGAAAAAAATAGAAAAATTATAGAAGAATTTTTAAATTTTCTAATGTTATTTATGCTATTTAATAATTCAATCACTTACACACTTAATATTTATTTCATGCCCACCATATAGTAGGCACTATAATAGGTTTTAGGGATATACCAGTGAAGAAAATAGAACAAGTAACCAATCAATCCCAAGTAAACTCATAGTCTAATAGGAAAGGATATGCACTATGACTCATCACATGGAGATGAAATGTAAAGAAAAGAGAACTACTCTTACTTGGGCTCGTTTAAAATTGAACATGTCCTTTTCTTTGGTGACACTGTTCTCCACGATCTCATCCTGAAAATCATGTAGCTTCTTCTGAGCCAATTCCAGCTGGGCTTTGAGGTCATCTGCAAGCTGAGCTGCCTCCATTGCCTATGTGTGATGCACAAATAACACCAATTTGTCACCCTTTATTTCTAGCAAGGGAAAATCTTAACCCAAGTTCAGGGAATGAGTGAATGGAAAACATCATCTATGTTATGCTTATCTGCTCCACAAGACTGCCTACGACTTTATATTTCAGAGTGGTCCACTATACCTTGCGCTTGTTCATCTCCAACGCTTGAGTCCTAAGCCCCAGCTCCTTCTCTCCTGTGCCAATGTTGCTCTGCAGCAGGTGTTCCTTCTCTTCCAGTTTCCTTACTACTTGTAACTGGGCATCGACCTTCAGAAGAGTTAGATTTTAACACAAACAAAAAGGGAAATAAAATAAAATTGGCTATTTACTGCTAATTTATATCCTCACAAAATACAGTATGTTAGAAATCTCAAACTAATTACTGAGTTCTACTCATGAACCCTTCCAAATATACAAGAGTATGAATATTAAAGGCTTCACATATTAATATAAAATACAGATGGAGAATCAAGTAAGAGTAGGGGAAACCACTAAAAAGAATATTTTCCAAATTGTCAAGAACAGAGGAAAATATACCTTCTTCTGTAGACATTGTAATTCTCAAAACTTGACAACTCCTACTAAAACATATAAATCTTGGCTCAAACAAAAGTCCAAGTGTGTCTCTTTCATAATGGCTAAAAATTCTAAAATAGTATTTTTCTTGAAATTAATGCACCAAGTAGAATCAAAGAATATTACAGACTAAAAAGTAAAATCATACATGTACTTCCTAACCCCTCACTCACAAACTCTCATCCCAAGATCCAGATAACCAACCATTCTTATAGTTTTCCTGAAGCCTTCCAGAAATTTTTAAAATCTACGCATACACTTTAATACACAAAATGGATAATAAATCACTTGATACATTTTGGACATTTGTTTCTGCATTAACAAATCCATATGTGCTTTAACAACTACACTGTACTTCTTTGTAGGGATGCAGAGTTTATTTACCAGAATCCTAATGACAGACATTTAGTTTGCAGTATTTTTATTCCTACCCTGTTTTTTTTTTTGGTTTTTTTTTCCAACAGAATGGAAAGCTCTACTCATCCTGAATACCTGAGTCTTCAGAGTCAAAACTTGGTCTGCCAGCTCCTCCTTCTCTTCTTTCAGCAACTTATGGATCTGATTAGACTTGATACGCTCTGACATGAGCTTAAAATTTGCATCATCCTTCTCCCGCAACTGCTGCATCAAGCGGATATTTTGTTCCTGCATGTCTTCAAAGGCCTGGCCTGTGACATCCATCTCAGAGAGGAGAGCTTCTTCCTCCTAAAATGAGGAATCTAATTAGTAGAATATTCTAACTCCAAGGAATGAGCATAAGAAAAACCTTCCCATGGTTCGTTCATATATAAATTAGCAACAGAAAGAGATTAGTTTAAGAAACTTTGATAAAAAGCTTAATACTGGGCTGGGGATTTAGCTCAGGTTCCAGCACCTGCCTCGCAAGTGCAAGGTCCTAAGTTTGATTCCCGGTACCAAAAAAAAAAAAAAAAGACAAAAAGCTTAATATTGTTACTAGGTTAGCCTTTAGATGACAGAAGAGGTCTATTATTTGAAGTTACTGACACCAATTGTTGAGCTGATACTCATTAGCTGATCTGTACTTAATGCCAGCTAAAGCAAACAAGAATCACACATATCTTAATTTAGCAAACTGATCAGAACTTCTATCATGAAGCCTCACATTTTCTCATACTTTTCTACAATTCTGATACTGAATTGAATCTATAGATTTTCCAATGGTTGCAAACATTCTAAGTTCATAATAATCATAGTTCACAATAATAATAATCATAATCTAATTCATAATAATTCATAATAATAATCTAATTTATAATAATCTGATAGGTGACAGATGGTATCTAACAACAGCTATAATTTATAATTCTAAAGACTGAGCATCTTTTTATGTTTAAAAGTGAGTTGAAGGGTCAGGAATGTAGCTTAGCAGGGCCATGCCTGCCTGGCAAGCACAAGGTCTTGAGTTCAATCCCCAGTGCTGGAAAAAAAAAACAAGAATGATTTGTAATCTCTTCTGTGAACCATTCATATCTTTGCCTGTTCTTCTATCAGTTGCTGGGTTTTTTCCCTATCATTTTTTACAATTTTTAAAAATATATTTGGGGGCCAGGGATTTAGCTCAGTGGTTCCTGCGCCTGCCTCACAAGTACAAGGTCCCAAGTTCGATCTCTGGTTCCAAAAACAAAATAAAATAATAAAAATAAAAATATTTCAGGAAAATAAACCCTTTGGTGACAAGAGTTTAAAGTATTTCTTCCTTTTGTCTTTAAATCTATTGACAATGCTAACAGTGTCAAAGTCTTTTTGACTTTTTTAATATCTCAAAATTATCAATCCTTTGTCATGTTTTCTCATTTTTTAAATTTCAGTTTATTAGTACTAGTGTGTAGCACATAGTATGTACACCTAGTCTTTTACTAAAAACTCAAAAGGTCTTCTCCACTTCAAATTTAAAAAGGATCTTACCTGTTTTCATTTCCCTCTTTGATGTATTCATCTTTTAATATCATATCTATAATTTATTTGAAAATCATCCTACCATAGTGTTCAAATATGTATCCAACTTTTGACCAATATTGCTTTATTTTTGTCAAACACATTTAAGTCTTCCTCTGATTTAAAACTATATTGTTAGCATAAAATAAATACCCATGTATACTTAAATCTATTTCTGAACTTTCTATTCAATCCTAATAGTCTGTGCAGTAGTCACAAGTTATTTTATCTACTGAAACTTTATGATTTAGTAACTAGAAAAAAATCCCATTGCTGTTTTATTTGTTTTTTGTTTTTCTTGTCATTATTTACTTTTCCATATGTACTTTAAAATCAGTTTGTTTAGTACCAAAATAAACAAACACATTACAAAACAAAAAATAGTACTTTTATTGGGATCAGAGTTAATTTATACACTAACTTAAGCACTGACATTTTCAAGATGAAGAATAATCCTAGCCTAATCTTTCCTGTAGTGACAGCATTTGTTGACAACACGTGTTTTAAAAAGTGGGAAAGTATACAGGACCACACTTAAGAAAAGCCAAACTTCTACTTTTTACAAAAGGTATGTGCATAGGATCTAATGGAAGTTCCTGTTTTCAAAACACTTAATGATCAAGTTACCCTTTAAACTACTTCATCTCATTGTCATTTTGCTGTTTCTTAAAAACAGTGTAGGTAGTACTAACAGTGAACATATCTGTGGATTTTCCAAACATTTTGGGTGTCTTTATTATTGAATGTTAATAAAATTCACTGGGACTTCAAGAAATACATGCTTATCATGAGAAGGAAGATATAAAGTTTATGACCCAAGAACAAGCATAGTTAGCATACTGGTTATTTATTTATAACCTACTAGGGAAGCAGTTTTGTTTTTCATTTTTTTTTCATCTTATATTCACTATATGCCCTCATTCCTTTCTTAAAGCATCTAATAAAGACCAGATTCTTGATAAACAATGGTTGAACAACTGTCTATACATTTGAAAATAAAAATAAATTTACCTCCCAAACACACAAAACAAAATAATGGAAGGATGAAAAAGACTTTAATGAATACACAAATTTTTTAAAAAAGGATGAAATATATTAACAAAAAAGACAAACAAATGAGCAAATTTCACTGGCTAAGTTAAATGTCCAATGACATTTACTGAAAAGGCCAATTAAAACAAAATGTGCCTACCTGCTTGGCCATGGCCAGCTTCTTCTGCAAGTACTCAATCTGCTCCTCTACCGCCCGGATCTTCCGCAAGGCCTCCTCATCAGCCATCTTCCTGTTTTCTTTTTTCTCTTTCTCCTCTAGATCCTTGAGTCTTTGCCTTAGATCTTCCAACTACAGGAGGAAGAGAATCATATAAAAAATAAGTGTTCTAATACTTCTTCAAAAATCAGTGACTACTGTGTTATAGTATAGGGCCCATAATACCAAAAGAACATGGACAGAATTACAGGACAAGATAAATGGTGTGTGAATGATAAATAATAGAATACACCACATTGCAACACTGTTTTAACATACGTCATTCCTACATTTCACACTTCTATGAGCATCATTTTTGAGGACTGCATCTATATACCTTTCTTTAGAATAGATTTCAACCTTTTTCTCCTATGTCTGAAAATTTTAAATGTATAAGACATTTCTTAGAAGTAATCAGAAAAAAAGAACCACTATAGTAATAATTTATATAGGGAAAGTGGAAAATACAATGTTTAAAAAACCTACTCCTATTCCCAGTAATTCTGATGTATCGTACCACCTTGCAGAAAATCTAAGAATCTGCTTTAGATGGTCTTTGAAAGGGAAGAAAATGTTGCTAAATTAAACAATAACTTTAAAAATAAGAAAAGTTAACTATATCCTCAACAAGTATGAAGGAAACCCGTAAGTGAAGATTTTCATCAAAATGACAGGTAATGACTGACTAGATTACCTCTGCCTTAGACTTCTTCTCAGCTGCCATTAACTGAACTTTGTCCCTCTGTTCCTTTGGGGCAGAGCGGTACATATCTAGCAATAGTTTCATCTCCTTTTGGCTCTCTTGTGCCTTCCTACAACAGGGGTTGCAGAAGGAGGGGAATAATGGAATGAAAAAACAAAGAGCATCACAGCAGGAGAATTTTTGAATTGAGCAGAATATTTTAAGTTTTTTATTCTCTGTTGTACCTAAAAGACAAAATTTTGTACAGACTATCATTCTGGATATATTCAGAGAATAAAAAAAGGAAACTGTATGAATGAATCATTTCTTGCTTTATGTCTCTACATAAAGTTATAAATGAACATATATGGCACTTATGACATAGGTAAAGTTGTATGGTCCCACTCTTAGAAATTCTCATTAGGTAGGTGTGGGAAAGGCACCAGGTATATATTCAAACAAGGCGCTCAGATGATTCTAATATGACATTTGAAAGAAAAATGTTTACCTTACAGAGATTATTAAGAAGAAGAAAGAAAAAGGGAAAATGTGGAAGTTCAAAATACACTGTTAATCTTAGTCTGACTGATTGCTTAGCCATCATTTGAAGAATAATGTTTGTCTCTTCCTAAGTTATTAAACCATTTAACTACACTTGAGTTCCAAGTATTTTAAACCACAGTGGTCCCTCTCAAGTTCAAACATCAATGAAGAGTCAATTACGAAAAAATGGGCAGCCAAAAGTAACCAGTTCTAGAAATTACTGGTTCTGCAGGAGAAAGGGCAATATGTGAGGTTATGACAAAGTAATGTTTCACTGGATTTCCTAAGATCCCTAATACGATCTGACATACCTACAACTAGTTTACTATCAAATAGTTCAGACATTGTTCAAGTTACAAGGAAATATGCCCCACCTAGTGTAATTTAAACTACAACTAATGCCAGTAATAGCCCAAATCCCATAAAGAGCAGTAATTAAGTTCCAGTGATTCTCAGGTATGTTGCTTCAACATGCTATCCCTTCTCTTAATTTGATTTCCTGAAGAATAAGGCCAGGGGTTTACTGATACCTAACACCTCAACTAAATTACACAATAGCCAGGCAGGCCATTTATGGCTATATACTTGATCAAGAGTTGAGACCATGTTAATTATACATTTAGTTCCACCTAAAATATTACAAAGATCAGAGAAGCCAAGTCATCAACTAAACATTTAATTTAATTTAATTTAATTTCTTATGCCTGAACTTCAGGGTCTGGGTCAAAAACAGTTCATTCTAAATATTGCTCTTACTTCAGTTCAATCTTCAGTTGTTTAATAATTTCTGCTTCCTTTTTCCTTCCATCATCATGTTTCCCCTTTTCTTTATCCTTCACAGAATCTCTCTCTTTTTCTGATTCTTTCAGTTTCTGCTTCTCTCGTTCTCTCTCCTTTTCCTTCTCTCGTTCTCTTTCTCGCTCCCTTTCTTTCTCCTTCCTTTCTCGTTCTCTCTCTTCTTCATCTCGTTTGGACTTAATTTCATTGACATCCTCCTGAGATGACTTTGATGCTGAAGACTGGATGGATAAGTCCTCGGAATCCTGTTTTGTCTCTGCAGGTTCATCCTTAGGGTCCTCAGTACTAGACTGGGACTGCAGAAGGGAACTGCCACTACGCAGACGTGTCTGGGAGAATAAAGAAAAGAAAGGTGCATGGTGCTTATGGTAACCACGCAAAAACAGCTGTGTAAACTCAAAAGCATATAATACTTATTCTACTGCTGCTAGTTACCTTGTTCAGGTCGGATTGGGCTTCTCTCAGTTTCCGCTTATACCTCAGGACCTCCCCTTTCAGCTGGTGATTGTGATTCTGGAGGCTACTGATGAGATGGCGCATCTCCCGGTTTATAGGGCCTTAAATACAGCAATGGCAATGTTAAGAAGAAGTGCAACAAGGGTAAAGGCACAAGGAGAGAAAGTAAGAAAACGCTAGAAGATAGGGAGAATTACTCCAAGAAATACTCTGTCAAAGGATGAAAATAAAACTGGACAACTTGAGTTAAACAAACACTGAGGCTGTGAGCCAACATGAATTGTAAGATTTAATTTAAGGTACTTTAGGATTTTTGAGTTAAGTTAGTACTAACAAATCTTGGGAACCATGTTGTGTCTTTCAAGGAAGGCATTTATAGCAGACAAGCTGTAGGGTGGAGTAATAACTATACCTGCTTGCTCATTAGCAGCAAGGGTCTGCTCAAATTCTATCCTTAGCATTTCGTACTCCTTGCGGACCTGGGCCAGCGTATCTTCCAGCTGAATCACTTCAGTCCTCAGTTTCTTATGAAGACTAACTTCATCTCGCTGCATATAGAATAAGGACCCAATCAAAATCAAAACTTCTTACCAAAATATAGAAAGACTATCATAATCTATTATCCTAGCTCCTATATTTGATCTGTAAGGATCTAAAAATGAGAATATGCCAAAAAGAGAACAGGTAACTGAAAATGTCCACTTCATTCAGTACTTAATGAATACTAGGAGAACTTCCAAACACCAATGTGGAAACTGGCAAGCCACTAACCAAAGAAAGGAAATAGCCTCCAACTCTGAGAATACTGCAATTGAGTTGAAAAACTAAACCAAAAAATAGTATATAAAAATTTACAAAGTAGTAGTCAATTCATTTGCTGGCATATATATGAAAAGACCAACTACAACAAGGACTATGGAAGAAACACATATGATAAAAATTTCTGCCTTTAAAAAAAATTATCTACAGGTGCCACTCTCTACCATAATGGCCTGTAAGGATTGGTGCAGCTTCCAACCACTGTACTCCCCATATACACAAGCTCCAGCCATATTAATCTACTGGTTAGGGTCCCTAACATTTTCATACATGCTAGTCTCATTACTGCAAATGCACTTCTCCCACCTTTAAATATCAGTAAATTTGGATTTATCTTTAAGATTCACACTTCACTTTCTCAAGGAAAGGCTCCCCAAATCAGATGCTCTCTCCTCCATCACTGCACATTCTGCATATGCTGCTGTTGTAATGTACTGCATCCTAATACTGTTCTCCTTTGGGCAGGAATTGTTATCTCTGTATGCTCACCATCTAGCAGAGTGAGACCTATAGCTACTCTATATAAATGTTTGCTGAATAAATGAGAGATTAGCTGCACATAAGAGAGTAAACTTGGAAAGGTTATGAGGCAGAAAAACTTAAATACAGAACATGCAGTAAAACCATCACCTCAATGAGCTCAACTTGGCGCTGGTGTGTTCCCCTGGTGCCATGCAGCAGGGTTCGCGCCTCATCCAGGTGTGCTTTCAACTGCAGGCTCTCATTGTACAGCACTGAGAACTGTGACTGCATGCAACGATATTCCGGGGTTTCCTTAACCACTTCCTCCACTGCACTCCGCAGTTCCACCTGAGGAGGGCCCAAAGGAAAGTCAAGTCAGGCACCACCTGCACGAGCCCTGTGAAATTTGCCAGGATCTTACACACTAACTTTTCCATATTGACAGCCACAGAGAAAATATTTCTGACATGGTAACAAAAATAGTTATGTTTCTCCTAAGCAAATGCTTATTTTAATCAAACACTTTAAATGAATTTACTTAGGTCACTTGTGCTCTTTTAGTGCAAACATCTTCACTGTTATTTATTCGCCTGGAAACAAATTAAGTTATAAAAGTGGTTGAAAGAGATGAAGAAGACTGCCAAAATCTTCTTTCTTCCCTTAGGACACTGATGAGGGAAAATCCTTATGTGCAGGTTTGAAAACCAGCAGGATCATTAGTCATGTTTCTTCGTTCACTGTGGCAGAGAGAAACTGCAGAGCCACATCTATGGCCCACCTCGAGCAAAAAGTGACACGTATGTGGCCTCTCCTCCCATGGTATAAACACGTTCCTTTCACACATCTTATAAACAAAGACTTGTTTCTAATATCTATTTGAATTCTCACCCTAGTTCACCCTCTTCATTTTTCTCAGCAACTCCTATATTGATCTTTTCTAAAAATCTTCATAGGTTGGTATAAAGCCTTTTCAGAACAAGGCAGGGTGCAGATAATAAGCAAATATGTAAATAAGCACATGGTATTACCGATAACATTTATATATTCTTCCTCCAACTTTATTCAAGTATCAGCAACAAAAATTATACACAGGTTGTACAAATGATATTCTGACATATATATTCACTGTGAAAGGATTACCATAAACAAGCCACTGTTCTTGTGTGGTGAGAACATTTAAGACCTACTGTCCTACCATATTTCAAGTATATAACACAGAAGAATCAACTATAGTCCCTCTGCTGTACATTAGGTCTCCAGAACTTACCCTGTGCAAGTGAAATTCTGTACCCTTTGACTAACATCTCCCCATCATCCAGCCCTCAGCCTTCAGCAACCCCCATTCTATCCTCCACTTCTATGAGTTACACCTTTTTAGATACTATACCTGGGCCGGGGATTTAGCTCTGTGATTTCGCCGCATGCTGCGCAAGCGCAAGGACTCGAGTTCGATCCCCAGTACCAAAACAAAGAAATCAAAAACAAAAATCTAGATACTATACCTAAGTGAGATCACGTACTATTCACTTTTCTTTGTCTGGCTTATTTAGTAATAATGTTCTCTGGGTTCATCCATGTTGTCACCAATGACACATTTTCCTTTTTATGGCTGAATAATGCTCCATTGTATACTTATATCACATATTCTTTACTCAGTGTATACATCTCATATTTCTTTGATTAAATATTCATAAGTACTGTTTTTGATGCTATTGTAAAATATTTTAATTTGTCTCATATAGCTTATTGTTAGTGTATAGAAACAACTGATTTTTGCATGCTGATTCTGCATTCTGCAAGTTTACTGAATTCATTTATAATCCTTACAAGTTTTTCTGAAAAGTATTGAGGGTTTCCTATGTATAAACCCATGTCATCTGCAAACAGAAACAACTTTACTTCCTCCTTTCCAATTTGGGTGCCTTTTATTTCTTAATCTTGCCTAACTGCTCTACTTACAACTTCCAGTACGATACTGAGCAGAAGTGGCAAGAGTGCCCATCTGTATCTTGTTTCTAATCTTAGAGGAAAACTTTCCATTTTCATCACCGAGTATGATGTAACTGTGGGTTTGTCACAGATAGCCTTTATTGTTGAGGTGAATTTCTTCTACACCTAATTCACTGAGAGTTTTTAACCATGAAAGGATATTGAATTTTGTCTTTTTCTGTTTTCCCTCATAAATGATGCAGCTTCACAAATATATATACCTATATGTGAACTGATCAGCAAAAAGTGGTTTTTCTGTCCTGTACAGATATGTCTCCTACCTTCAACTTTTCATTCTGGGTAGTGACCTCCTCAAAGTCTTGCCGAAGTTTCTCCAGTTCACAGTGTCGGTTCTGAGCCAACTCTTTGTTCTCCTCAAGCTCTGCATTCATTTCCTCAAACTAGAAAGAAACAGAAAAGCAGCAAATGAGAATAAGGATAAAGAATTGTTAAATCATTCACATTTCCAAGCTTCCCATATTCACTGATCCATTCCTCTAGGAAACCTCACTTTGCCACTTGTAAACCTACCCAAGTACAGGTACAGAACCTGACACCAGGTCAAACACTGACCTACACGGATCACTGCTTTACCTTCCGGGCATTGATAGTGATTGTGCCACCATAGAGACTGCTCCCTGCACCATATACCTTGTAACCTTTTGAATTCACCTATAGAAGAGAAAAAAAGATTCTTTAATGAGAGACCTGAAGTTTTTAGTCTGACAAGCCAATATACTTTACAAGGATCAGTTTTTTTCTCCAATTAACTCTCCAATTTGATTCTGAGAAAATTCCTTAAAATGACTCTAGTCGTCAAGCTATAATAAAACAGCACTGACCCGTTCTAGAACTTCTGCTAAGTGTCGGTTGAGTCTTTGTTCTCGTTTGCGAATTTTGTCAATATCCCACTGCAGATCATCAATCATAGACTCCAGGTCAGACCCTCGTGACTCAGCTGTCTCCACCTTACTCTGCAACTTGGAGAACTACATTCCAAAGACAGGCATTCCGGAAAACATATTTAAAAAGATCGAGTTAGAAAAGGTATGCCTTACATCACTAGCTTAAGTTTCCATAATTTCTTGACAATCCTCCTATCAAAAAGTGGAATCTCAGTTTTCTCCTCTTTAATCTGGATCAATTTTAATGACTCAGTGGAAATATGCTACATGACTTCGAGATTAGATCAGAAAGACAACGTAGGGTCTGCCTGGTGTTCTGAGAATATTCACTGGAAGAAATCAGCTGCCACATAAGAATGCAACTACCTTATGCCCGCCATGCAGAAGTGACCTGCAGGCATTCCAGCAGGTGACTCAGGTTAGCTCCCAGCTGACAGGTAGCACCAACAGGCAGCTATGAGAACCATCTTACACATCAACCCAGATAACCAAAACAATTGTACCCCCAACTTGGTAATGCCGAGATTTGGAAAAGGGCAATAAAATGAAAACCTTACCATCTTGGTAGTAGCTACTTTATTTCTTAAAACATTACAGGTTATTTCATTTTCTTACCATATTCCACTTTAAATGTTGCTCCACTCTAACCCCTTTGAAGGCCCCTGAGAATCAATGTGTATTTATAAACTCCCAAACGATTCTCAGGCAACTAGCCCAGCATGAACCTTAACAATGGTATTGAGCAAACAAGGGTATATGAAGATTATGACGTTGAAATATAACAGATCTATATTCAAAACACATATCAGTTACCTTCTAACTATTCGCCTCAAACCAGTCATTAACTTTTTAAAATCTGTTTCCATAGAAGTAAAATAAGAACTACTTTACCATTAAAGATAATGTTTATATAGTGCTTAAATTCTAGGTACTAGGTACCCAGCAGTTTAAATTACTACTCAGCATGAGAAGTCAGTGTCTGAACCAAGGTAGGTCACATTTCAGTACAGTATAATTTTAACTAAGCCAAAACGATAATCATGAATATCACATAAGTCCTACAAGCCCTCTTATCTCTTTAAGTAGTTTTTGTAAATATACAGATCTTGGCATGGTTTGGTCTTGGCACTATTTACGTCTAAGCCTGGATGAAAAACTTATATTCTTCAAGTTCCTAAGACATCAACAATGCAGAATTTCCTATATCCCATTTTCTGCTGAATTTTTAATCACATCATTCTTAAGTAATACTGTTCCTATATGTTGTATTTGGAATAATTCATCATTTGAGATTTTGGACTTCTGCTATGTTTTGTAAAACCCCATTAGGATAGCATTTCTTCCTAAAGATGAGGATCTTAAAATGTCTTTTTAAGCAGAGACACAGGCAAGGATAAATATTCAGTTATTTTCTTCTTCCTTTAACCTTTCCACAGATTTTGATTTTTCAGAGCTGGTTGCTTTAGCCAGCCCTTCATGCTCTTCAATATAAAAATAGGTCTAGAGTAAGATGACATTTAAAGCACTAAGAATCCTCTGATTCAACATCGGTCAAACCCACTAGAAACAGCCACCTCTCCTTTCTGGTCAAGTACCTCTTGAGACATGGTATGATGCTTCTCCTGAAGTAAGTCTGTCAATTCCTGTAGCCTCATATTCTCTTGTATGAGGAAGGAATTCAACTCCTGCACTGCTTCCTCCACTATCAGATTATCTAAGGAAAAAGAACTGTACTTTAGTTTAGAAAAAAAACAAGGGCTGGGGATATAGCTCAGGGTTAAGGCCCTGGCTGCAATTCTCAGCACTGTTAAAGAAAGAGACAGAGACAGAAAAAGAGAGAGAGACCTAAAACTGATTCTTTGAAGTAAAAAAAAAATTAATTCTGCTACTTATAAAAGTATCTAATTAATAGTATTAGAACAGGTTAAAATTTTTTCCTTGACCTTCTGAAGGACTGTCATATGGCTCAAATGTGAAACATTCTTAAAATACTAATATGCCACTGTAAAGCTGTTACCAGTAAAGATTAGGATTCCAAGGAATTTAATCTAAAATAAATAGGTGAAGTTTGCAAACTACAAATTAGCATGAGTTTTTTTCTTTTCTTTTAGTCTTGAGGATCGAGCCCAGGGCCTCACACAGGCTAAGCACATGCTCTACCACTGAGCTATATACTTCCAGCCCCACAGAAGTTTGTTCTTATTTTTCCCGCACTGCTTCTGGTCTCCAGGTTCTTGCCTCACCTCCACTGTTCAGTTTCCGGGATAAAAGCTCCACTTTTTCTTGTAGTTTATCATAGACAGTCACAATTTGGGATACTGCTCGGCGGGAGGACTCCACACGCTCCTGCAGCTGAGATTCCATCTCTTCACTGGAACTGCTGGCCAAAGTAGCAAGGAAAGAGAAAGCTGGCTCTTGCCCCTCCCCTGAGAACACAACAGGAATAAAACAAGCCCCGCAAAATTATAAAACTGGAAATATCAAAATTCTTTTTTTCCCCTTAGATGTGTAGCCTCACAACAAAGCCCAACTTTGAAATAACACACAGCGATAGAAAACACCATAGATACTCACCTCTCTCTCGGTCATCTTTGCGTTCTTGATTGCTATCTGAGTCAGGTTCCGGTTCTGGCACAACAAGGGCTTTCCTTTCTGTGAGTAGATCTCCTAAACCCTGCTCCAGATCATAACGTTTAAGGATGATACGGATGTTTTCATCAAACTGGAGAAGCATACAAACAATTAATAAAGAAGAAAAGGACACAATTTTAGAATTGAAGAATGTACTAAGAAATAAACTGCTCACACAAATCTGAGCAAATAAGCAAATAGAATACCTGACTCCAGTACCGGTTGACAATCAACAGGGAGGCATCATCAGTCGCCTGCCGCCGTTCCAATTTTTCAATGTGCTCACGAAGTTCATCCTCAATGGCCTGCCGCTGATCTAGCATTTCTGCGAGCTTGCGGTTTTTGGTTTGCAGTGTTCGGATGTCTGACTCCTCCTGCTCCAGAAAAACCAGTACTGTTAATCTCCACAAAGAAAGTCACATTAGTTATGTTACGAGAAAAGAGCTACTCACTAAAAAAATACTACAATAAATAATTAGATAAGAGCAAAAGAGATAAAGGCGCAGGTGATACAATGATATAAGGAAAAAAAACCACACTAGTATACTGAAACTCAGTCTCACCCATCTCACTGTTCCATTCACATGTACCTCTACAAAGTAATGCGACATTGTGATTCCACAACCTAACTAGATAATCCTCTACTTCAACTGACATTGTATTCTATTTCCTCCATACAACAGTTCATTTACTCAAGACTTTGATGTCCCTGTCAATATTTATCTGGTGATTTCAATATACACATGGAAAAAACAATCTAATCCTCTGGCATCTCGGCTGTCAGTATTTTGAACTCCTTAAATGTATTATCTCCCTCACTATATTTCAGCTATGCATTTCAAAAGCCGTATCACAGACTTGACTACATCTGAACTCTTAAATTCCAACTTTCCAATTCCCTGAAAAAAGGGCTATCTTTCCAGATAGCAAGCGTCCTTATGCCACTGTATCAGTCCTTTCACCTCACTTAGGTCTCCAAAATTTTGAATTATTTCTTTTCTCCCTCTCAATCCTCTTCTATTTCTACCAAATTCCATATCCTGATTATAACTTGAAGTACATTCTTTCAAACACCTGTCTACCAATCTCAACTCTGCCTTTTATTCTACCTATGTGAATGGTCTGGCCAGTCCATTTATCCAGACATCCGACTATTCCTTCCTATACCCAACATGCTGAGACTTCAAATTACACCAGGTAAACTGGTGACTTTACAAAATGAATTCCCAACCTGACCACGTCTTATAATTTGTCCAGAAATATTTCTTAATAAGTGAATGTCCTTTCTCTACCAAAGCAATATCAAACTGCTGAGCTCTGTCCCTCGCACATCACACTATGCAGGTAGCTTTGCCTCCTATCTTAACAATAAAATAGTCATCATATGGGAAACACTCCAATTCCCCACCTCTCTGATCCATTCACACAACTCACCAATATATGTGCTGCACACATTCTAAAAATCTCAACTTGTGCTCAGGATCCCTTCTCTTCTGTTTCTACAAAACCCTCACTATGTCAGTAATTCCACACCCCTCTTAATACCTTTAACCTCTCTCTAGCTCCTTCCCTAGAACAAACTAGGGATGGGCCCAGAGTTGGAATAGCCCAAGCAAAGAAACAGTACATCTTACGGTTTACATTCTCACTTTACTATTTTGGTTAAGACATCCTTAATACATCGATGTAGTCAACAGTTTTCCCATTGTACTAGCTTATTCATATTATTAATAAACTATATCCTTAGCCTCTTCTCTGAACATTATCTTTTCCTTCTTGCTCTAACTAAAACCTAGATGAGAACACTATTTTCCCGTAGGCTTCTCTAGTGGTAGCAGTTTTTCTCCCACACCTTGAACCCTAGAGACAGACTGTACCTTCCCTATTGTCCATTCCCATTTCCAAGTCATTATCCCACCTGTCCCCCTAAAACCTCCTATCTTTACAGCTTATGCCATTAGTCTTTGCCACCTGCCACCCTGTTTGTTGAACTTAACTGTAAAGTTTATTCATTCACTTCTCAAAGATTTAACATATCATCATCTGCTAAAATACTGCTCCTATTATAATTCCTAATGATTTCAGTCCCCATATAGTCTTCTGTACCTTGGAGTACTGACCTCCTCTCCATCCATAATCTTGTCTTCTTGCTTCTGTCACCAGCGCCCAGTTATTCTCACTCTAAGTCTTAGCTACACCAGCAAATTCTCTACAAGCTCATTCTCCATCACTACAACTTATTTTTCCAGCTCACTGTTTCCTGCTTCAACCATTCTTCAACCTCTCCAGAACCTCCAATCCTTGAGTCCTATACCTTCCACTGCCTTTCACTACTCTCACTTCCTCATCTCCTTCCTTAGCAAACAAATTTTATGAACACTCATTATAATCACCTACTTTTGAATACCTTCTCCTCTTTCCCTGCTTCTTCATCATACTTTTTTGGTAAAAACCTAAACTCTAGTAACAGCCAACTCTACCTACTCCAAGATCAATGTAGCTCAATGTGAATAGAAAAAATAAATATCAGACTAAGTGATTTAACTTTAAACTCATGCTCACAAATTCAAATGGCTTCCCAGTGCTACACAGTAACCGTACTGTCTCTCTCGAGTCCATTCTTTCTTCAAGATGACTACATCATACCTTCTCCTGTCCCTTCAAATCTCCAAAACTTCCTTCCCTATCCTCACTCTTAGATGAGTTTTACTTTTGATTTCACTGACCAAAAAAAAGAAGCTATCAAAAGAGAATGCCCATACCTACCTCCCACAATCTTAGCTATCAACCTACCTACATCTAAACCCACACTCCAACTTTGTTCTTATTGCCATGGATAAACTGCCCCAGCTACTGATTAAGGCCAGTTCCTCCTCTTGTATATTACATTACATTCCCTCTCAGTACTCCAGGACATCACATCAGTAACTGGCTCCTCCTTTTGCGCTATCATCAATTTTATCCTTTCCACCAAATCAATTCAATCAACAGATAAACATGCCCCTATATCTGCAAATTTAAAAACAAACAAAAATAAATGAATAAAATAAAACCTTCCCTTGATTCCACATTTCTCTCTGGCTACTGCCCCATTTTCTTTGTTCTACTTTAATACAACTGTCCTCCAAAGCACTGTCTCTATCCTCTTCCCTAATTCTCCTCCTCTCATACTATCTTAAACTCACTGCAATTAGACTTCCATACCCACCACTACCAACACAGGTCTTTCTGGGTATCCAATAAACTCTCTAGTGCTAAATATATCCCAGTCCTCCCCTTACTCAACCCATCAGCAGAACCTGACCAATGCCTCCTTAAAGCACTTTCATTTGCTTTCCAGGATCCCACTCTTGTTCTATCTCATTGTTCCCCCTACCTTTTTGTCTCTTTAGTTTCTTTTCATCTTCTTGATGTGAACATGTTGTAGTATCCCAGGACTCAGTCCTCAGCCCTCTTCTCTATGGTTATTACTTACGGGAAACAGTATCCTCATTAATTTAAATACCATTTACAAAATGATGACTCCTAAATGTTGAGCTTTAACCACATCTCTCTCCAGAGTCCAGGTTACACCAACTATCTAACTACTGAGGGATCTAATAAACATCTGTTCAAAGCCAAACCAAACTCATGATTCACCCTCCATAGCTCCCCAAAATTTGTCCTTCTCATACCCCTCCCTAATTCAATAACAGAAAACTCAATTACTCCCAAAATCCTAGGGTGACCCTCCCTCCTATCTCTTATATGCTTCATCCAATCCATTGGTAATCTTGTCTCCACAGTGGTCCACACCACCAGGATACCTCCCTCATTCGGACTACTGTAAAGTCCTCCCGTGGCAAGCACTTTGCACCATATCCAGCCAGCCCATGAGGTTTCAGCACGGCTGTGATGGACAGCTCCATTCACACTCCCATTTTTCCCACTTCAAGCATACTTTGGAGTCTCTCCAGACTTACTGTAACAACTCTGAAAGGAACAGGAGAAATACTGCCTTCAAGAGCAACCTTCAGCCAACTAGGTCAGGAACCAGCAGATTTATGCCCCATATCCCCACCTTGGAGAAGTAGAGCTGTGGTACCAAAAGGGTAAAAAGGAGCAAGGGAACAATTCTGCTAACTGGATTCTTCCTATAACCCTTGTTCCTCTACAGTCTATTTTCCAAACATAAGTCAGAGCATGTTGCTCTCCTCTACTTATGACCTTCCAACAGCTTCTCACTGCCTTGTGAATCAAGTCCAAACTGGGATGTGTGCTCTGGTTCCCTTAGAGCATGTGTTTATCTCTATCAATGGCATATGTCACCCTCTGTTATAACAGTTCATTTCCTTGTCAGTGTCACCCTACAACCTGAAGTCTAGAGGCTGTCCTCACTATGCAGCACAATATCTAGCAAATAACAGATGTTCAACAAATACTAACACTTAAATATATGAATAAATACCTTTGAACAAACGCTGTTGGGGTATATAATGTAAGACAATGTTAAGAAAAAAAATCACCTCCTGGAAGCAGAACAGAGTACAAGAACTCCAGACTGTTCTAGAAAGGACACTTCACCAACAATTAACTATGAATGTTCCTAGTATTTAGACTAAAAGAAACTCAACCTCTCTGACCCTCAGCCTCAAAAATCAAGTAATACAAATGAAAAACACATTAATATCATATCCTCAGGGCTGAGTTCCAAAATACAGAATTTTAAACTACATCAAAACCTGTAAGCTTCTGATATTTAAAACAGGTAACATTACTGTGAGTTTCTGGTGTATATATACTCGAATGAAATATATACTCTTATGTCATCCCCATAAGAGCAAGGGTAATTCCAGTTTTCTTCACTACTATCTAATCCAATAACAATTATTAGTAGTTCACTTTTCTGAGTACTTTCTATGGCAAAGGCACTTTTTAGTGCTCAACAGAGACTCTTGCTTTATCTTCACAACAACCTAATGTGACAGGTACTTTAAGTTCATTTCACAGACAAGGAAACAGAGGCGAAGCAAGGAAAATATAAGGTCACTCAGCCACAAAGTGATAGCACAGCAGAGAAAAAACCTCAGGCTGTCTGGTTTGACTCTCACTCTTCACTATTCTCAATGATTTTGTTACACTCCCTCTTAGAACCTAGCACCAAATTTTGCAGTGAATGAAAAATGGTATGTTTATATTCCAATTGCTAAATAACTATACCCAATGCTTGTCAAGCACCAGACTCTCAAGAAAACAAAAACACACTTTGAAAATAAAAATCAAATGTTAATATACCTCTCTTCCAGAACTGACCACCACATCATTTCGCACACTTCACAGAACTTATTTTCTTCTTTTCAAATGACTTTCCCTTACTCTAAAAGGCTTCCGTAAATTTTTAGTTTCAGGTTGCAACTCACAATGAAAGAACACTTTCATAGCATTATTTTTTCATACCGTTGAAGAAACACCCCCTAGCTTAATTGTTTCCACCGTAGTCCCAGAATCTTCAACAGCTGCTTTCTTCTCTGGAAGCATGGATGTGCCAGGCTCTCCAGCTGCTCTTTTATTTCCAACTCCTGACATCTTTGCTTAAAATGCTAGCTGTTTTCCTGGAGGAAAAAAAGTCAGAAACTGAAATGAGATACGCAAAGACAGCAAAAATATAAAGACTACCTTTGATGTAAAAACTAAGAATTTTCTACTCCTTTATCACAGACCCACCTATAAATTTCACACCTAACTCCTTAGGGAAGAAAAAACCTAAATTGTCAATCAGGGCTGTATCGACATGATTATAAGTTTCTAAATAAGATTTTAATAAGAAGACAATAGGAAAAGAGTGAAGAGGCTATGAATAAATCTCAGGAATCTCTATTCCTGAAATGTCAAAATAAGTAAAGTATAATTTGATTATGACAGAAGATATTCTATAGTGTTTCGAGAATCAGAGAGGTGATCTGAAATGTCTACTAAGTCATTAATAATGGACAATACTGTTACCATCTCTGGCCTCATTTTCCTAAACCACGAACAACAGTATATACTTCTATTCCTGGAAGAAATAGATCATACAATTACAGAAAAAATTCAGCATAAAGCCCAGGCATAAACTAAGCTCTCAGAACACCAACTCTCCCGTTAATATCTGCACTTTTCTCTTATTTTCAAATGTTCTCTTCACTATTTTGTGCAGCCCTGGGGAGCTTAGGCCTGAGTGAGAATCCGAGTTTTTCCTTTGTGCCCTACCTGACGGTCTGAGTTTCAGAGCTCAAAGAAGGCGGAACGGATGCTAAAGCACTTTCGCTACTTTAGGAAGCAACTTTGCCATCCCTGAGACTACAGGCTGCCCTGCTTCCACTTCAAGTTCCAGGTATGGGGTATGGGAGGCAGCAATCAGAGTCGGACCTCGCCTGCAATAGACGAGACGGGTGCAGGGTAAGGGCCGCAATCAGACTCCACAGGGGCCAAGGAACTCGGTCTCTGCTGAGCCTTAGTGCAGGCCCGGGAGATGGAACGGCCAGAGCCGGAGTGGGTGGGGATTGCCCAGTGCATACCTGCCTCTTTGTATCTTAAACCGTCATCTAACCTGGTTCTTCCAACTCGTGACGCCCGGGAGCACAACTCGGGAGTTATTCACCAAGGCCTGCCCTAGCCTCCCATCGCTCACCTCTGACCTGCTGCGAAGACCCACAAACTTCCGGGAGGCGGGGTCATGGAGACGAAAAAGGGAAGAAAGGAGGAAGTTGCTTCAACCCTATCTGGTGGACCTTACGTAGCGGCCGGGCGGAAGTGAAGTGAGGCCCGGCGCGAGGAGGCTGAGTAAGCACCGCCTCCCCGGTATTTCTTGGGCTGGGTAGGATCCTGTTTTGGTTAAAACTTGGAGGAGCACTTGAGCCTCCCTGACGCCCTGTAGAAAGCCCGGGACTTTTGCTGACATGCTGGCCTGTGCTGTGATGTAGTTTTTCCTGCTGAGATAAAGCGCCTTTTTTTGTTGCCTGTTACTGGTTCACTGAAACTCGTTCCGACTGCCAATTGGGTGATCGTCCTGTCAATCGCCGGGGAGGCAACACGGCCTCAGACACCTGAGGAAACGTTATTCTCTGAGCCCCTGTGAGCAGAAATGGGCTCAGATGTCGAATTTTGTAGATTTTTCTTAGGAAAAACTCATTTGGGGCATTTTGGATCCTCTAGGGCAGGATCTGGAGAAACACTTTTTTAAAAGCTCTCATCCCACCCACCAAGTGCAAACAAGATTGAGAACTACTGCTCTTGTGTTTTGGGGGGGGACAAAAAATTGACCAGGAAAAGGAGCCTATATCAGTTAGAAGTCTCTGATCTCAAAACTAGTCTATTTCAATCTAATTAGACATTGATTTTTTTGTGTTAATAAATGCTTATTCTCATTCCTTTAAACATTCCTTTTTAATTATCTTATAATTATTAACTATATTTACGGAGATAATCTATCAATAAAAAGCTGTATGCCTCACAAAACTATGAAAAACTACCTAGTGACATCAAATAAGCATTCAGAAATGAATGAAACGTTGTACCTTCAAAAACAAATGAACGGGAAAAAACGTAGGCATTTTGAGAGAAAAGCAAACCCAGTCCATACTGTATTTCTAGTAGTGTGAAAATTTTGGTATTATATGTGCCTGTACATCCGAGGTCATAAATTGTTCATAAAATAAGAAGGTGAACAAGGGAAAAAAATGTTTCTGGTACCTGGTGATATGGGAAATAATACCAGAAATAAAATATGAAATATTAGATCTCCCAACCTGTTAGCTGTATGATATGCCAAGCTCTTGTTCTCTAAAAATCGAAGAATGAATTCTAGGAACAACAAAGGTTAAGAGTAGGAAGATATTATTGATAGAAAAGCTTCTGAGAGGTAGGAGGGGACCCAAGGGGATAGCCGGGGACCCCACTTTACAGAGGAGCAAAACCTACATTGGTACAACGTGGGCCACAGCCATGATCATCCAGTAAGGTTACAAGTACAGTCACTTAGGTAATAGTGGTACAATTGGGAAACAAGCGTGGATGGAAAGAACAAAAATTTATCCTAGGAAATGGTGGGTGCAGTGGTCTTTGATCACCCACCGGGGTGGCAGATGTCTATCTAAACTTCATTAGGCCCAGTGTTTGTCCTTTGAGGAACTATACAGGTCTGGTCATCTTGTTTTTTCTTTTTTCTTTTTTTTTTTGTAATTCATTTATTGGTACATTTTAGGTATACAAAACATTTACATTTCTCATTGGGAACTTGTACCTTTACATGATGTATCTTTGTTCTTACTTTTTCCCCATTCCCTGCACTCCCTTCACTCCTCCACCCTTCCCTATTTACAAAGACTTTGTTTCCATTTTTTTCCATTTCTCATCATTTTTCCTTTCCCTGCTTCCCTTTACCCTACCCCTCCCACCACCCCTACACCTTTGGACCTTTTCTTACTATTTCGCATTATCAATTATTCATTATAATCATTTGTACATTTTAGGTATGCAATATAATGACATTCATCATTGGAAATTTGAATCTTTACATAATCTCTCTTGGTTCTTATTTTTTCCCCCTTCCCCTGCCCTCCCTTCAACCCCTCCATCCCTCCCTGTTTACAAAGACTTTTTTTCCATTTTTTCATTTTCTCATATTAAGTCCATTCCCTTCTTTCCCTTCCCCTACCCCTCCAAATGCCCCATCCCCTTTGCCACTTTTCTTCCTATTTCACATTATCTATTATACCTTTTAGTCCTTATTTACACTTTCATTTTCTCACACCAGAAAAACTATTTGGTATTTACACATGTGTGTCCTCTTTATTTCACTTAAGAGTATTGCCTCAATGTGCATCCATTTAGCTATAAATGTCTCTAATTTCTCATTTTTTAAGGCTGATTAGTACCCCATTTTATTTTTAAAAACCCACATTTTCTTTATCCAGTCTCCAGTTGATGGGCATTTGGGCTGTTTCCAAGTTTTAGCTATTAAAAATTGTGCTGCTATGAACATGGGTGCACATATATCACTGTGATATGATTCTTTTAATTCTTTGGGGATGATCTCCAGCAGTGGAATAGAGGGGTCAAATGGGATTTCCAGTCCTAGTTCTTTGAGGTATCTCCATACTGATTTCCACAGTGCTTGCACCAGTCTACACTCCCACCAGCAGTGGAGCAGGGTTCCTCTTTCCCCACAGCCCCACCAGCATTTGTTATTGGTTGATTTCATGATAGCAGCCATTCTTTCTGGAGTGAGGTGGAATCTCAGCATTGTTTTCATTTGCATCTCTTGAATGACCAGTAATATTGAACATTTTTTCATATATTTATTTGCTATTTCTACTTCTTTGTCTGAAAAATGTTCATTTCAGATGCTCATTTTTAGATTAGGTCTTTAAAGTTGGGAGGTCTGATCTTTTTAAGTTCTTTATAGGTTCAAGATAGTAGACCTTTGTCTGAGGAAAAGCAGGTGAAGATTTTTTCCCACATTGTGGGTTGTCTCTTCACACTGCTGGTGGTTTCTCTTGCTGTGCAGAAGCTTTTTAATAAGAAGAAATCCCACTTGTTGATTGTTTGTGCTAGTTCACGGGCAACTGAGGTTTTGTTCATAAAATCTTTTCCTACACCAATGTCTTCAAGAGTTCTACCTAACCTCTGTTCCAGCCGGTTCAGTGTTTCTATTTTAATATTTAGATCTTTAATCCATTTTGATTTTAGTTTAGTGCATGGTAATAAGTATAGGTCTAGTTTTAATCTTTGGCAAGTTGAAACCCAGATTTTCCAGCACCATTTATTAAAGAGGCTATCTTTCCTCCAGTGAGGGTGTTTGGCTCCTTTATCAAAGATGAGATGGCTGAGTGTGTTTGGAGTTGTTTCCGGCATCTTGTAATCTGTTCCACTGCTCCTCAGGTCTATTTCTTTGCCAGTACCATGCTGTTTTTATTACAGTAGCTTTGTACTGTAGTTTCAAGTTGGGGATGGTGATACCCTCTGCCATATCTCTGTTGCCTAGAATTGTTTTTGCTACTCTGGGTCTCTTCTTCTTCCAAACGAATTTTTGGATTGTTTTCTCAAGGTCCATGAAGTATGCTGCTGGGATCTCAACTGGAATTGCATTAAATCTATATAGCAGTTTTGGAAGTATGGCCATTTTCACTCTATTAATCCTTCCTACCCAGAAGCAGGGGATGTCTGTCCATTTTCTGATATCATCTTCAATCTCTCTTTTCAGAGTGTCACAGTTTTCAGAGAAGAGGTCTTTGATTTCTTTCGTTAGGTTGATTCCTAGGTATTTCAGGTTTTTGGATGCTATTGTGAAAGAAATTATTTGCCCTATTTCTCTCTCAGTGAGTCTGTCATTCATGTAGAGGAAAGCTATTGATTTTTGTGTGTTGACCTTGTAACCAGCTACTTGACTGAATTTGGTTATTAGGTCTAGAAGACTTTTGGTGGAGTTCTTGGGGTCTTCTCTGTAGAGTATCATGTCATCTGCAAATAATGACAATTTGACTTCTTCATTACCTATCTTCATTCCTTTTATTTCTTTCTCTTGTCTAATTGCCGTGGCTAATGTTTCCAGAGCTATATTGAGCAAGAGTGGTGATAGTGGACATCCTTGTCTTGTTCCTGATTTTAGTGTGAAGGATTTTAGTTTTTGACCATTTAGTATGATATTGGCTGTTGGTTTTTCATAGATGGCTTCTATCAGTTTGAGGTAGAGACCATGTATTCCAATTTTTTGTAGGGTTTTTATCATAAATGCATGTTGGATTTTGTCAAATGCTTTTTCTGCATCTATGGAGATAATTATATGGTTTTTGTCCTTAGCTCTATAGGTATAGTGCATTACATTGATTGATATTTGTATATTGAACCATCCCTGCATCCCTGGGATGAATCCCACTTGATCAGGGTGTATGAGCTTCTTGATGATCTTCTGCATTCTGTTTGCCATTATCTTGTTAAGGATTTTTGCATCTATGTTCATTAGTGAGTTTGGCCTATAGTTCCCCTTTTCAGTTGGATCTTTCTCTTCTTTGGGGATCAAGGTGATGCTTGCATCTAGGAATGAATTTGGGAGTATTGCTTCCCTTTCAATTTCATTGAAGAGTTTAAACAGTAGTGGCAGTAGTTGCTCTCTAGATGTCTTGTAGAATTCAGTGGTGAATCCATCAGGACCTGGGCTTTTCTTAGTTGATAAGTTTTCAATTACATTTTCAATTTCATTGGTTGATATTGGGTTATTTAAAATTTTTAGGTCTTCATTCAACTTTGGTAATTCATATGTATCTAGGAATCTGTCCATTTCTTCTGTGTTTTCCATCTTATTGGCATATAGGTTCTGGAAGTAGGTATTGATGATCCTCTGGATTTCTGCTGGGTCTGTTGTAATTTCACCCTTTACATTCCTAATTGCATGGAACTGGGCCTTTTCTTTCCTTTTTCTGATAAGGTTGGCTAAGGGGTTGTCAATTTTGTTGATTCTTTCGAAGAACCAACTCTTGGCTTCATTGATTTTTTGTATCATTCTCTTAGTCTCCATTGCATTGATTTCTCCTCTAATCTTTATAATTTCCTCCCTTGTATGAGCTTTGGGTTTGTCCTGCTGTTCTTTTTCTAGAAGCTTGAGGTTCAGCATCAGGTTGTTTAATTGGGCTCATTCTGTTTTCCTAATATGCGTATTCACTGCTATGAATTTCCCTCATAAGACTGCTTTCATTGTGTCCCATAGATTCCGATATGTTGTATTGTCATTGTCATTTAATTGAAGAAACTGTCTGATTTCTTCTTTAATTTCCTCTGTGACCCATTGGTTATTCAGAAGTGTGTTGTTCAATTTCCACATGTTTATGAAATTTTTCCAGTTTGTTTTGCTATAGATCTCCAATTTAATCGCACTGTGGTCTGATAAAATACAGGGGATAACTTCAATTCCCTTGCATTTACTTAAACATGTTCTATGCATGAGTATGTGGTGTATTTTGGAGAATAACCCATGTGCAGCTGAGAAGAATGTGTATTCTGATTTTGTGGGGTGCAACGCTCTGTAAACATCTGTTAAGTTCATATGTTCAAGAGTTAGATTGAGTTCTAGTATTTCATTACTTATTTTTAGTCTAGTTGATCTGTCTATTTGTGACATCCAGGTATTGAGGTCCCCTACTACAATTGTATTAGTGCATACATGACCTTTCATGTCCTTTAATATTTGTTTTATATAGTTGGGTGCACTAGTGTTTGGTGCATAGATATTTATGATTGTCATCTCTTCCTCTTGGATTGTTCCCTTTACAAGGATGTAGTGTCCTTCTTTGTCTCTCTTAATAAGTGTTGGTTTGAAATCTACTTGATCTGCAAAGAGGATAGCTACTCCTGCTTTTTTTCAGGCTCCTGTCTCATGGAGTATTATTTTCCACCCTTTAACTTTCAGTCTATGAGTTTCTTTTTGAATTAAATGTGTTTCTTGTATGCAGCAGATTGTTGCATCTTGCTTTTTGACCCACTCTGCCAGTCTATTTCTTTTGATTGGTGAATTGAGACCATTAACATTGATGGTTATAACTGATACATATTGAGTTATCATTGTCATGACTTTTTCTTTTTGTTGGATTCTTCCCCTTTACAGTTAATTTCTTGTCATGCCCAATGGGTTCATTCTGTTGGGCCCTGGGGTTGTGGTCCTCATTGTCTTTTCCTAGGATATTGTCTAAAATTTTTTGGAGTGCTGGTTTGGTATTCATGAAGCGCCTAAGGTGCTCTTTGTCATGAAAGTATCTTATTTCTCCATCAATTTTGAAAGATAGTTTTGCAGGGTACATCAATCTGTGTTGGAAGCTGTTTTCCTTTAGGGCTTGGAATATGTCAGTCCAAGCTCTTCTTGCCTTGAGGGTTTGCACTGAGAAGTCTGCTATGATTCTGATGGGCTTTCCTTTGTATGTGATTTGTTTCTTTTCTCTCACTGCTTGTAGAACTTTGTTCTTCAGTCAGGTTTCTGGAATCTTAGCAATTTTATGCCTATGTGTAGATTTTTTTTTTGATCAAGGCTTGTTGGAGTCCTATATGCCTCACTTATCTGTATGTCAAGTTCTTTTCCCCTGCTTGGGAATTTTTCTGCCGTTACTTCTGTGAACAGTTTTTTTTATGTCGTATGCACTCTCTCCTGTTTCTTTGTTGACTCTAGTCAGTCTTATATTATTCTTGTTTGCATCATCTAGCAGCTGCTGGGTTGATTTCTCATGGTCCCTTACAATTTTGAAGCAATTTTTCTTTTCCTGGTCACTGATTGCAGTCTTATCTTCTATATCTGAAATTCTGTCCTCATATCGGCTCATTCTGCTCTTTAGACTTTCAATGGAGTTTTTAATCTCCTGGAAATCTGTTTGTATCTGTTTTATGGATTCCATTTGTTTCCTATGTTGGGATTCCATCATGTTCCTCAGCTCCTCTCTAGATTTATTAATCAGGTCTTGCACTATGGGCACAATCTCTGCTGTTATGTGAGAAATTATTTCTGATTTCATTTTTTCCAGATCCTCTTTTGTTGCCAGTTCAGGGAGTCCAGGTGGTTGAGTATCAGAGTGTTCCATCTCATTTCCCTTTGGGGTTGCTGTAGGTGATCTGGAAGTTTGGTTTGAGACTTTTTAATGTGTTTTCTTATTTTGAAGGGAGGGGTGCTATTGGCTCCCATGTGGCTCACCTCCTCTGGGCTGGGAGCAGTGGAACGGCGGGCCAGAATCCCCTTCCTGTTGGCTGTGAGTGGTGGAATGGTGGCCCAGAAGCTCCTACCTCTGCGGTTGGAATGGTGGAACGGCAGCCCAGAAGCCCCTACCTCTGGTCTGTGAGCAGTGGAACCTAACTTGTCTTTTCTTGAGACCCGGCCCCCATTAGATTTTTCTCCAGCCACAGCTCTGGTGTGTTTCACCTCTGTCCTGACTCTCTTGAGAACCTAGCCCTACCTGACTGCCTATAATATTTTTATTTAACTCAGTTGTTTATAATACTAGTACTAGAATCCTTGCCTTTCACAAAAAGAAACTAATTGGCTCTAATTAGGCTTTATACTTTATTTGGTGAAGCACAAGTTTGAGAAATTGATTTGATGATCCACCTGTTGAAAAGTACCCAGTCAAGTTGACACATAAAATTAACCATCAAAGTAGTAACTATATTCTTCAGCTATGGATAATATCTTTTCTGAAATTCTCAGCCCTCTATCTACATCTTCAGAGTAGCTTATCCAGCTTCAGAGGTAGACTCACCCTAGAGAATTGGAAAATGGAGTAGATGAAAGAAAGGATGGTGGAGACCTCTCTCATTGACTACATTCCATGTGTATGCCAACCCACTACCTCTTACACCATCTTAAGAGAAAAAATGAATAAACCTACAAAAATTAAGTTTTCCCATCGCCCATGAATGGGAGAACAGCATTACCAATGCTAACAGAATAATTAAATTTGACCTCACTTGTCTTTTAAAGCTCTTGTTGTTTTTCTCAATATTATAAATTAAGTGAAATAGTAGGGTTTTTTTAAGGAGAAAGTAGTCTCCTTGATTTCAAGTGATTTTTACAAGTTACTTAATGAATATATTAAACGACCCAAGACCTTTGCTTTCAGCCAGTGATCATTAACTACATGATTCTGCCACAAGATGGCAGCAAGCGACATGCTTTCCTTCCTCAATCCCCCTCCCTACCTTTTTTTGGTTGGCGAGTCAGTACTGTGCTTATCAGTCATGTCATAATTCTTAGAAACCTGGACAACTATTTAGGATATGCATAATAATCTCATTATGGACAAAAATTAAGCTCTTTTGGAATTTTGTTTATTATTTTTCTATAGTCCGTGCAAATATTCTGCCATAATACTGTTCTGTCTCCATGCATTCCAGTGTCCCATGAACTTCTGGATTGGATTATGTACTAAACATAGTTCTGGAAGTTCCTTATGTATTTTTAAACAATTTGTATTTTACCTAGCATGGCATCCTTTATTAAACAGAAACAGATTCCATACCCCCAGCTTTAGACTCTGAATTCAAATTTTTAAAGGAAAACTTTCTAGAAATACAAGTTCTAACTTTGTAATTATGTTTCCTATCTGGGCACATTTAAGGAACACTGTCCTAGGTGATGATGCCCAACTGCACCTGAGACTGTTTTACAGATAGATGCGAGCCCCTTCCTCCTGTCCTCAACCTCCCTAACTTCACAGGCATTTGCCACTTCCATGCCTTTCTCCTTCATCTCCAATCTCCTGCCTCTTCTCCAGATCACCCGGTCCACCATGCTATGCCATATCCAATCCTTTTTCAATGTGGTATATGAAGAACAGGAAGCTAGAGCCAGGCCTCTGTCCTGAAAGAATGAGGACAAAGATTCCTAGCAGGATCTATTGAAGCATAAGAGCTGATAGGTTGTCACAAATTGCCACTTCACTTAATGCTGTACTAAAAGCTGAAAGGTATGTATGTTATACTACTACATTAGATCTTTTATGTTTTATGCCATGTGATATTTTATGTTGGGGTTTCTAATATTTTTATTATTTTGATTCTCATTCATGCTTACTACTGCTCCCTCATTAAAGCCTGAGAATTTGGAAAAGAAAAATCATATTGTTTTTATGAATTCTCACTGGGTGGATTCACTCTTCCATATTGCTATCACTCAGTAATTGGCGATCTACCTCGCCTTGGACAAGAAAGACCAGCAAAATATCAATTGTCACATTAAATAAATATTGTACTCTTATTTGGCTTTTTTTTTTATAGCTGTTCCCTTTTATCATTTTACTTTATTTTTTTGGTCTGTGTAGGTTGCAGCCTTTACAAAATTCTCTGTTGTTTCTTCTTATCATTTTACATTATTTTTGGTCTCTGTAGATTTAGGCCTTTACAAAATTCTCTGTTGTCTTAATAAAGTTTCTGGAGGGAACAAAAAATAAGTGTATGCACTCAACTGAACAATTTTACCTGAAAGTTCTCTCTTCTTTATAGGATTTTTTTTTTTTTCCTTATGGTACTGGGAACTGAACTCACAGGCACACACTGTACCACTGAGCTACATTCTGGCCCAAAGACTTTATTTTATATGCTAGAAGACTTACAAAGAAAATACTATCTTTTTACATGATCATAAGTTGTTAGGAGAAAGGTATATATTTTTGTTTAAAAGAAATTATTAAAAAACCTATATATAAATGATAGAATGAACTCATCTGCTATATTAAAAAAATAAAAACTTCACTTTTTTTCAGAATTGTTCAGTACAGTATTTTGTTTCTCCAATTTGTCAGAGAAATGGAGAAAAAATTAGCAAATCTCATCTCTGCTAATATTTGTCTTCAAATTTACACTTATAAAAACTTACACCTGGGTGGGCTGGGGATTTAGCTCAGTGGTTTCGCTGCCTGCCTTGCAAGCACAAGGACCGGAGTTCGATCCCCAGTACCAAAAAAAACCCACAAACTTACACCTGGGCCAGGGATTTAGCTCAGTGGTGCTGCTGCCTGCCTCGGAAGCACAGGGTCCTGAGTTCTATCCTCAGTACAAAAAAAAAACTTACACCTTTCGAATGTCTAATGTGTTCTAGACAATGCAATGTGGTTATATCTCTAAAAAAATGAAACATTAAATAAATTATTCTACATCACTTAAAGATATCTGCACCCTCACTAAGAAAAGGCCAGGATTGGGGATGTAGCTCAGTGATATAGTGCTTTCCCAGCATGCGTGAATCCTTGGGTTCAACCCCCAGCACCTCTTCCCCCTAAAAGTATACAAGCAAAATCAGATTAAATATAAATAAAAAAGGAAAAACAGCCCCCACCCAAGAAGTATATGTCAGAGATACATGCATAAGTGTGATTAGCTAGTTCGGTTATTCCTTTGCTGGTTTTGCAACTTATAATTTGGGCAGGATGTTTTCTCAATTGTTTTTTAGTACAACTGCAGGATTTCAAATAGAATGTCTTTATTCTGCAGTGTGTTAAAGATGTTTGTGCTTTATAAATAACTGAATAAAATCACAGAAGCTTTAGATCAATGATGTTCTGTTAAAATTTTTTAAATAATTCGAAATTTAAATACAAAAACTAAAATTTACAAATGATGCACAGGGAGTTTAGCTCAGTAGTAAAGCCTGTGGGACCTGAAGGTTACATAAACTCAAAAAAACCCCAGAAAACTCCAGCCAACCACATAAACAAAATAAAGTAGCATAAATAATGCTTTCTGGCTATAAAACATTACCATTTATCTGCAGGCTGGACAACTGATTGCACCAAGCCATGAGCCATATAGTCAGTAAGCAATAATTCAGGCACCACAAGAAAGATGTCCACAGTTCATTTCAACAGGGAAGAAGGCTTGATGTAAGCAGATTGGGCAGTACATGTCAGTATAGAACCTCTCTCAAGCAGCAGCAGGTACATCCTGTTATGTTAGAAGTTGTTCTTGAAGCACCCTTACTAGCTCTTGGTTTTCTGGATGAATGTTCTGATGTACATTTCTGAAAAGTACATATACCAGGGAAGCAATCAATGTGAAACTGACCACAACTGCCACAAGAACTTGGTCACTTACTCATTCTGTAACTGAATCATCATCCAGTTTCAAACTTTGAAATTTGAAATTTGAAATATCACCTTGATATTTGGCCGTTCCAGGTCTTTACAAAGCAGAGGTCTCTACTCCCAACTTGGGGTTACCGAGAATAGTGATTATCTCCAGGGTCTGCCCCCGCCAGCCTATCTGGGCCACCACCAGCTCTATTTCAATTTGGACTGCTGCCTCTTATTTGGCTTTGTAGCTTCGTTTATATTTGTAAGTTTGTTTTAGTTTGTATAACCATAGCAGCATAAGGCATTTATACCAAGCTTATATTTGCATATTTTAACAACATTATAATAAAATTAATTTAAGTAAGCATTAATGAACCATGAGAAATGTATCTTCCTTTTAAAAGATCTGTACGGTATTTAAATTTCTAAAACACTTCTGGGTCAGGGATTTAGCTCAGTGGTTCTGCTGCCTGCCTCACAAGCACAACGTCCTGAGTTCAATCCCTGATACCAAAAAAAACCCCACTTCTTTATTCCTTAACTGTACAAATATGTTTTTTTGCAGTTTGTGATTATTTCTTATGTCTACTCTTTTCATTCGCTTTTAAATTATTTTAAAATGAATCAGGGAGAATTTATAACAATATAATCTGACAGTACCCAATATAAATTTAAACATATATTGACTTCAACCAACTACATGTACTAAGATGTTACACCATTTCAATGCCTTCAGACATGAATTTCTGGTGCCTGAAGGCGTGTGGCCAAAACCAGTGTAGAGGTCTTATAAATAGTAGTATATATCCAGGAACCCATGAAAGTTTGAAGTCTTGCCTCATAGGTACCCCTTCTCCACCTCAGAGTAAAGAATAAGCTTGGTTTTCTTGATGACTGATGCAGCTACCTACAGACTTTACAATCAGCAGAGGCTGCCTGTAGCATCTCAAGTCCTAGAAAGTCCTCCCTGATGGACTGCCATCCCCAGGAATCACCTGGCATTCAGCTAACTGTCTCTTCTCACTATCACAACCTCAGGAAACACTCTGATCTTGAATATCCACCTACTGACACTGCAAATTTGAGTTGGTGTGTTATTTCTGACAGGTAGCTCATTCACATTTGATCTTTTTTTTGTGGGATGACATAATATTATATGTTGAAGACATTTATAAAGCATATGATCTTACTTGTAACCGGTAGGAGGCAGTTCAGGGTTTTCTGACAACTCTTCCCTATTCTCCTTTTGAAAAAATAGTTCTGATTGGTAACATTTTACCCTTGAATAATGGAATAAATCACATTTACCACTTATTGAATGAAAACCTTAAATAACAATTTATGTGCCAGCCTATGAGACAAATTGACTTACAGCTTGTAATTGCATAAGAAGGTAATTCAGTGCTAAGAAAATTGGAATTTTTAAATATAACAATAATGGTAATTTTATTTGAATATACCCAAGTCATGGAGCAAATTTTTTTTTTTTGGTACCAAGGATTGAATTGAAGACCTTGTGCCTGCTAGGCAGGAACTATGCTGCTGAGCTAAATCCTCGGCCCTTATGGAGTAAATTTTGACATTGTATTGATCTTTGAAGACTAGCTTCCTTGGAAACCACACATAATCCCTTTTTCTCACTTGTGCATGCTTTTACTAATATAATAGGTTGTATTTAAAATGTCATCATTTCCCCTTTTTAAAATTTATTATTTATCTTTTTTTAAATGTATAATTTTTTGACTGACACATAATATTTGTACTTATCTATAAGTAAATGTGTCTTGATCCGTGTATACATTGGATCCTAATCAACTCAAGGTAATTTTCATTTCCATTCCCTTAAATTTTTATCATTTCTGTGTGTTGAATACATTCTAATTCCCTTTTTCTAATGAAGTGTGATCTTAACACTTAGAATAACACCAGAGAGATGTCTGTTTTCAAGTTGCTAAACACTAAAATATCTGAAGTACTGAACATCTTGCTTTGTATTTTTTGCTTCTTATTAAGACTGTCCTATTTTTCAAAATGAGTACCAATTTGTCAATTTGTACCAATATCTTAAAATGTTATACTTAATGATCCAGCTATTCCAAGTCTAATTATCTGTATATGTTCTGATGAAAATGCAATCAAATGCTTACTTAAATATGACTATATAAAATATTTATCATAACATTACTTGCCGCAGACCAGCTGCAGTCGATGCAGGGTAGGAAGGGGAGAGGTCTCGGGCTGGTGAGTGAGAAAAGAACCTTCGCAAGCAATGTGCAGGTTCCCTCTGAGAAGTGTCAGGGTCTGATTTATTTTTATATCTTTAAGCAATGGCTAGGAGGCATTGGGCGGAACATATTTACATTTTAGGTTGCCTTAGCAATTTCTATAGAAATAAAGGTTATTTTTTACTAAACAAAGTATATTTTTCCTAAGCTGATTCATTTCATTGAACATCATGAATACATTTTAAAAATTACAATTGTCCCCTTATTTACCCACACCTAAGCAGAACAGAAGGTAACTTAATCAAAATCTTTATATCAGCGGGGGTACAAGCAAGATTTAGTTAATTAAATGTCAAACTTGTGGTCATCAGCTGGCCCTTGAGAAACTGCACAATGGTTAATATAGTTTGCTATTAGCTCTCTATTTTTCTATACCTCTATTCATCTTGCTTAAATGTTATTTGGGTTCATGGTCCATGAGCAGGAGATGTTTACAGTACTTTGAGAAAAACTGAGTAACTTGCCTCCTTAGTGTATTTATCTGTCTTAACTTTCTTTCTATTTCCCATTTCCCACTGCTTCTTACATCTAAAATCTGTCCTTTCAATCTCTTTATAAGACCCCTTTAGTAAAAAGAAAGTCATCAATAGAAGAAAGGAGTTATAGTAGCAGGAAAACAGAGGGAGTTTTAGGAGAGGTTTCTTTAGAAGTGGGTGTGACAATAGAACTGAGAGAAACAGGAATTTGGGACTTGTGAGCCAGATCAGATTTCAATACAACATTGCCAATTTGCCTCATGGAGAATATGTTGTTAGTCACAAATACAATGATTCCTGTGACCAGAGTAACAATTGTAAACATTAGGGCAAGAAAAAATAAAACATAAGGGTACGATGTGTTCCACCCTCCTTTTCTCCCAGCTGGAACTTTGTCAAGCAGCATGGGAGGTCGGTCGGGCTTGGCCAATTACTTATCTTTTAAAGTTCTTAGAATAAATTTAAATAAATTATAGAATGTCAATAATAAATTCTATGTAGTCACTAAAATTGTGTTATTTCTTGGTATTGAAATATGCTTACAATATATTGCAGAGTGGGGTAAGCAGGTTACTGGAATACGTATACAACACTGATTTGGGGTTTTTTGGGTTTTTTGTTTTTTTGAGACAAGGTCTTGCTGTGCAGTTCAAGCTGGCCTTGAACTCACTATGTAGCCCAGGCTGGCCTCACACTCACAGTAATCCTCCTGCCTCAGCCTCCCAAGTGCTAGGATTTTATGCATGCACCACAATGCTGGGCCACAACATAGATTTTCAAAAGAAATTTTTAAAATATGTTTAAGACCAATATATTATCAGGTTAAGAATTACGTGAGTAATCTTTACTTGTAATCGCCACTTCCACATCTTCCATTCACTCTTTTTTCTAAATGAAATGTCTTATCATTCTATAAGTAAATATGAAAGGCAAGGTGTAGTGATGCATCCCTGTAGTCCCAGCAATTGGGAGGTGGAGGTGGGAGGATCACTTGAGCCCAGGAGTTTAAGATAAGCCTAGACAACATAGTAAGACTTCTCATCTCAAATACATACATACATACATAAGGAAAGGATTGAATACTTTAACTGAGTAGCGAGCAGAAACATGCTATCGGCCTACTGCAAGAGTAACCACCAGCAGAGCTAAGAGACAACCTACAGTGTGGAAAAATTTTTTTACCAGCTGTTCCTCATACAAAGGTCTACTATCTACAATATATAAAGAACTCAATAATATCAGACCCTCCCTCAATATAAAGGCCCACTTCAAAAATGAACATATGAAATGAACAGACATTTCTCAGACAAAGAAGTAAAAGCAACAAATAAACATGTGCAAAAATGTTCAACATCACTGGTCATTCAAGAGATGCAAATGAAAACAACACTGAGATTCCACCTCACCCTAGAAAGAATGGCTGCTATCAAGAAATCAACCAATAACAAATGTTGGTGGGGTTGTGGGGAGAAAGGAATCATTCTTCATTGTTGGTGGGATTGCAGACTGGTGCAACCACTGTGGAAATCAATATGGAGATACCTCAAACAACTAGGATTAGAAGTCCCATTTGACCCAGCTATTCCTCTGCTGGGGATCTTCCCCAAAGAATTAAAAGAATCGTACCACAGTGATATATGTGCACTCATGTTTATAACAGCACTGTTTGTAATAACTAAAACCTAGAAACAGCCCAATTGCCCATCAACTGGAGACTGGATAAAGAAGATGTGTTTTTTTTTATAAAATGGAGTACTACTCAGCCATAATGCATGAGAAAGTTGAGACATTTATAGCTAAGTGGATGCACATTGAGGCGATACTCTTAAGTGAAATAAGTAGGACATATGTGTAAATACCGAATAGTTTCTCTGGTGTGAAAAACTAAAAGTGTAAATAAGGATCAAAATGTATAATTAATATTGTGAAATAGGAAGAAAAGGTCTAAAGGAGTAGGGGAAATGGGAAGGGTAGGGGAAAGGAAAGAAGGGAAAAGAAAAAATATGAGAAAAGGAGAAACTTGGAAATAAAGTCTTTGTAAATAGGGAAGGATGGAGGGGGTGAAGGGAGGACAGGGGAAGGGGGAAAAATAAGAGCCAAGATACAGCATGTAAAGGTACAAGATCCCAATGATGAATGTAACTGTATTTTATACCTAAAATGTACCAATAAACTTAATGGAAAAAAATTAAAAATCTGATATCTAATCTGCCTGTTTATCAGGCAATCAATTTAGCACATTTTCACATACTTTCTGTTAGCTTACTGTGTCAGCTTGAGTAAGAAATGCTCACCAAATTGGAATGGCATGGTTCTGGGTGTGACTGAAGGGATTTACTAAAGGCAGAAGACCTACCCTGGGTTTGAGTGATAGCAACCAATAGGCTTGCCACTTGAATGGAATAAAAAGGAAATGAAGAAGGAAGGCTTGCTTCTGTTTCTTCAGAGGAGCTCTAGTCTTCACCTTCACTTTGGATATCACCTAGTTTTCACTGCAGCCTACATCACAGACCTCTTGATACGGACTCATCTGGTACACTGCAGTGAGCTCCAGGTCTTCAAATGGATTCTTCAGATCACCAGTGCCCAGACAGCACTTTTGCACTTTTTCATACCTGATTCTGGAGGTGGCTATTGTAAGCTAATCTTGTAAATTACATTTGTCTATCTTACATTAAATCTGTTTCTCTAGTAAGCACTGACGGATTTTAGTACCGGGAGTAGCTCTAAAGAAACAGAATCTTATAGATGAAATCCTTTAATGGCTTTAGTGGTTCTTTGGGTTGGATCTCTAATTTGATGAGACCTAAATATGCCATGGTCTCTACTTTTGATACCATGGGAAATACTAATAGTCTTTGGTGTGAGCTTGTAGGAACCGGCCTATGAGTTTATCTTTGACTGGGGGTGGGGGCGAACAAGAATGAAAGACAAAAAACACAAATTTTGGAATTGGAATTTGGAATGAGGCTCAAATTACAGAAGGCTCCTAAAGGTGAGGTACATAATGTGATCCCTGAGGAGGTCCACTATTCTCCCAAAGAGCTTCCTGACTTTTCTAACTCCTATAGGCAGAGCCCTGATGAACAAGTGTGGAAACGGATTTTATGGATATGTGACAATGATGGCAAAAACATACACTTGCAACAGGCTGGGTTTGTTGATACCAGCCCATTAAGCAGAGATTCTGAATTTAATGTTGCGACTTGTGGAGTAAAATATGATGCTAATTGTTTATATGGCTGGTTGGCACAAGTGTGGATCAAAAGATGGCCCACCATGAATGAATTACATATGCCTGATATTCCACGGTTTACTGTCATGTCATCTGAGTTGCCCATCATGAGCAGGGCATTATCTGATCCACTGAGTCATAAAATTTGATATCCACAGCAACAAAAATACTATAGTATATTTCTAAACTGAGCCATAAAATGGAATGTCTTTCTGCCTCTAAAATTTTCTGAAGCTGATTTTTCAGGATGAAGGCATAAAACATTACCCTAGGACTGGTGGAACCTTGAGGAACTGAAAGTCTCTGTGGAACAGAACCACTGGACCAAGCACAGGGCCTGGCAGACCTAGGTGAGAAGTGAGGAGTGATGTCAGCAGTTGCAAGGTGGCCTAGAATAACCTACAAGTTCCACCTGGGCTGGCATACTGAATATGGACTATTTCACCAAGATTCTCAGTCACAATCAGTCCTTTCTTTCCCCTTGCCTCTAGTTGCTTAAATTCCTTTGCTATCTGCCAGCTGAGAGAGGTCTGAATGTGCCTCCTGTCTCCTTGAAAGTCTAGTTTCAATAGAGTTCTTTCCTTTGGTTGGAAAAAAGTGACCATGGTTCTGTATTGCCTTCTATGTGCATTGGGTAGTGACCCCTTGCCCAGTAATATTTCTTTAGGTAACTATTGCTTGCAGATATAAAAGATAAACTATAGGTTTCACCTAGTCAGGGATACCTAAAAGAGAAATAATGTACAAGTGGTGTTCAGGACCTACTTAAAAGCTTCCTTCATTTGCTTATTCATTCAACGATATCCATTATGTGTAACCACTGTTAATAAGACAGTTCCATGTCCATATGTAGTGCATTTTCCAAAGTAATGTTGCAAGGGGCAGAATATATTGGCAGAGGCTAGGTTTGACCTCAGACATCATGCAAAAATGGATTTAAATCTTTGGCCAGGAGGGATGTTTTAAGTAGGAGAGAAACCTGATCTGTTTACATTTTTTAAAATTCACTGAGGTAACCCATAGGAGATTTGGTTAGAGGCCAAAGACTAAAGAGCACAAGATTGGACTGAAGATGATTACTAAGTGACATATGATGTTCTTGCCCTCTGTACTCTTCTGTCAAAAAGTCAGGTGAATAGACTGAAGGATCAAACTGTTCCTAGACCCATTCATTAGTTTTATTGTTGTTGTTGTCATTGTTGTCTAAGTTTTGTCAGTTTACAGTATTGGAGATTGTACCCAAGGCAATAGTACTGAGCTACCTCTCCAGTACTTTTTAAAATTTGTTATTTTGAGATATGTTCTCTCTAAACCACTGAATTCCCCAGACTGGGTTCAAACTACTAGTTCTTCTGCTTCAGCTTTGTAGAGTGCTGAATTATAGGCATGCTAGTTAATCAATGTTTTCCCATAGTAAAAGTACATTTGATATCTACATTTGCACTTTCCCAAGATTGTTACAGCTTTTTTATTTTTCTCTTTGATGAGTGGAAGAATCACCAGGTTAGGTGATGGCCACAAAGCAGAGAGGCCCATAACACTAGTGTTGGTCAGCTTTAGGAAATGAGTGATTATGGTATTTCTTAACTATGAACAAGGAAAGAAACCAGGAATGTTCAGGCAAGTTGTAGCCACTTCTCAGCACATAGTCTCTATGTGCCTTTCATGGAATATTTCTAGTATTTTGGTAAAGTAAATTTTAGTAAATAAAGGTTTACAATGTCTTATGGATATGAAATAAAAATGTTTCTGCTTATGACTAGTGAAAAATGCAGCAAGATTAATTTTTTCAATGAGACTGAAGCTTGCAGAAAGTTTGTATGGTTAATGCTTCCACTAATTTCAGTTACCAAAGTAGTAACTGAAAGTTACCAGGGTCAGTTTTGAAAAAAAGATGAGTCAATTTGTCATACCTTAGACAGTCACTAAAAAACCCTCAATCACTTTGAACATGGAAAATCCACTGAGCAGTTTTCTTTTCTTTTCATCATTGTAGGAGTGAAATGCAAATATTTATCCCAACATCAAAGGGAATGAAATGGGTAAAGACTACATAGATGGAAGCTATAGTTGTATGTTAGGAAATTTAGCAGTGTTACTGTATTACTATTGTCATTAATAGATATCCTTACATAAAGACCTGATAAAACCATGTCATGAGTCAGGAATATGAATAATATCTTTCTGGGCTCTGTTAAAAAAATAAACCTATAAAATTTTAGTTTAAAGATCTAATTGGGTTTTATTAGCAATTTATGAATCAAGAAGCGTCACGTTAAAATAGAGGGAAGTTCTACTGACCATGAGAGAACAATTGGTTTTTATAAGATGGCTTTAGCAGGATCAAGAAAAGAGAGAGGGAGGGAGGGAGAGAGAGAGAGAGAGAGAGTTCAGTTAATACCAAGTTGCTTCAGGTTATTTTCCTACAAGAGTTGAAACATAGGAGACTTATTTATCATGCTGCCTCAGATTGACTAGGCCCTTTCCAACTGGTGGCTAGAGTCACTTGTTTTTAGGAAAAACATGTCTGGGAAATTTTTTCTTCCTTAAAGTTTCAGCTTCATTACATGGCACCTGGGATGAACGACTCCATTTTTATTTGATATGTTGAGGAGTAATTTTTATTTGATATGTTGAGGCAAGGCACTCAGTCCAAAGCAATGGCCTCCTATAGATTTTATTTAATATCCCTAAAAGTCCAATTTAAAAAAATAAGAAAAGAAAAAACAGTATTACAAGTGGTAACCTAGGAGATGCTTTGGGGAAATGAAGTGGTCAGAGTAGAATGAAAAAGGGGGCTAACCAGATGTTATGATTTATATCTAGATGTCCCCCAAAGCCTCATACAATCATAGGTGGGTCTTTTGGGGACTGGTTGGATCATAGTGTCAGGTAAAAGTGCCGAAGACCAAGACCAGACCAGGCCACAACAAGCCTTTATTAGGGGAGTAGATCTGCCGGGCTGTCTCTGAACAAAGGAGAGACAAAAGCAATATGGCTGGGGCAGGGAGAGTCTTTTATAGAGACTGGGGTGGGGCTTGTAGGGGCTGAGGTGGGGTTGAGTGAGGTAGTGATCAGGGAGTGGAGGAGCCGGTGACGTCACTAGGTGGTAGGGGGTGAGCGAGTATTAGGTTACTCTCTAGGTGGGACCAGGGGCATGCTGGGAGGAAGGGTTTATTCTTTGGTGGGAGCAACCATCTTGGCATGACATCACCCAGGGGAGGGGCAAGGCACCATAGGAAGAGGGCAGCTACTATACATAATAGCTGCTGAGGTAGTGGAAGACCTATCACATAGAAGGATGATACACATCAGTGAATTAGTCCACCTATGAGTTTCATAATTAAATGTGATGCTGGGAGGTAGAGCCTGGTCAAGAAGGTGGGTTAGTGCGGGCAAGGCCTGAAAAGGTATAGCTCTTCCACTTCCTCCCTTAAATCTCTCTGCTTCCTGTCCACCATTCCCTGAGCAGCTCTACTCTGATATGTCCCTCTACCATGCAGTCCTGCCTTGGAGCCAGCTGACTATGGACTGAAATTGCTACAAGCTGTGAGCCAAAATAAACCTGTCTTTCTTTAAATTGTGGGTGTCGAGCATTGCGTCCAAGTGCTGAGAAAGTGATTAAAACACCAAATTGCAAACTAGAGTCCTATAAACTTGCCTTCCCAGGAATTTTTCTATGCTTTCTGAGATTACAACCTCTCCTACCCCCAGAACATCTCAATTTATTTCCTTTTATAATAGTCATAATCAGTCTACATGTTTAGGTTTTAACCTGAAAAAACTGGCTCCCTGATACTCCTGTGATAATGTATGTAGTTAATATTATCCATGCATAGCAATAAATATAATGTAATAATAATAAGCACCCTTGAGCTATCATCCAACATGGAACCATACCATATAATTTTAAGAAATGGAGTACGAAACAACTTAAAATAATTGTGCATTCATCTTGTAACTTATATAGAATTAAATATAGTAGTATGCAATTAAATAATAATGACTTTAAAAGATTTAGCTCTCTGTTATGGTTTGTGTTTAGATGTCCTCCAAAAGCCTCATGCAGATGAGGTGGGACTTTCTTTTTCAGAGGTAGTTGAATCTGGAATGTGGGATGCTGGAATTAAGGGTGTGTGATTACTAAACCACTACAGTGAGTGATAGATTTGGGACCACCCTAATCCCTGTAGTCTGGATGGGATAAAAGAGGCAGAAAGACTCGATGAAGGGCTCTCTTGCTACCTTTGTGACCTTGTGCATGCCATGTTGTTTCTGCTCTGCCATGCCTGTTTCTCATCTCTGCCTTGGAGTCAGCCAATTATGGACTAAAACGTCTATGAACTGTAAGCCAAATAAACCCCTTCCCCTCCAGCTTTGGGTGTCAGGTATGTTGTCTCAGCAATGAGGGAAAAGTAACTAACATACCGTCCAATATAGAAGGAAGTCAAAAATTAGTAAGGTAGCTCCATGATGATTAGGGATGCAAGATTACCTCATTTGCTTTAACATTTTCAACATGGGCTTTTCTTTGCAAAGATCCCTTTGCAAGATCCCTTCACTTCTGTATTCTAAGCAGCAGGAAAAGCTTTCCTGGATAATTCACTAAACCATTTCTTCTTTTATCTCATTCATTACCCCTAGAAAATGGCTTGGAAATGTACATTTTTCATCTGGGTATATGTATCTGGGATCTATTATCAAGAAAGAAAGAAGTATTAATTATTGAGTTGGTACCTAGGAGTCTTAGGCACCATACTTGACCCAGAAATGGCTAGTAAATGTTTAAAAAGTATTTATCAACCCACAATATCATTCCTTCCTCACTCGTGCCTCCATCCTTCATAAGGAAAGAATCTAGCCCAAACTGCACCAAACCTATAACTATGAGAAGTGATCAATAGAGGCAAGAAAAAGATGTCTTTTTACAATTATTTTTTGTTTGTACATGTTTGTTGTAGTACTTATGACTACATTCATCATGAGGAGTTGGTACATGTACATGACACTCCCCTCCCTCCCTGCATCTCATGGACATTTATAGTACATGATGACCACACTGCTAATAGGGACTTGTTGCATGTACACAGCATTTAACAAAACATTCTTTTCTGAAGAATCTGACAGAGCTGGGGTGGATAACTGTCTGTTCATCCTCCCTCCTCTCCCCACTCTCTAATTTGCAGGAGGCTACCAGGTGTAGCCAGGACACTGAGAGAGGCAAAGAGGACAGATAAAGGTACATACAAAACTAACCCTTTAAGATGGAAATGAGGCAGGAGATGGCTAATGCAAAGGCTGGAGGGAAAAAAAGAGGGTCCACCAACCTTAGAGCCTACTTTCTAGGCTAGATCTGAAACATATAGTAAACAAGGAAACAGCTGGGAAAATAGGGATCTCTGGCCTTAGAGCTAGTTCTCCGGCACTAGATTCACCTTCTGAGTTAAACATTAGTCAAGAACTAGGATATCCAGTTTTAAACACAATGGAAAAAGGTAATCAGGTAATTTAGCTTACACAGGGCATTCTGCACCCTTGGCCAATCCCACCCCTAATTACCATGTCGCTGACTGTGCAGATTTGGACATACACACCCTTCCTGTGGATTTCAGATTCCATGACAGTTCCTCCAAGGGCCATAAAAAGTAAAAAATTCCACCACTTAATGGAGGGTCCAAGTCAAGCCACTTATTGGCAGGAGCCTACCTCAGACCAAACCTTCAATTTCTCCCCAAACCCTAACATGAAGCCCTCTCAGGGTCATGAGCTCTTTTCATTTGCCCATCCCCATTCTTTTGAATGTATCTTGTCTTTTCTCTTTCAAATAATTCACTTATCCTGCTACTACTGTTCAGTGTCCTGCTCACTGCTTTGTTTAGGACATCAAGAACTTGGACAAGACCCCCAACCCAGTAACAGAAAGATGCCCTAATAGGAAAATGTGAAGACAATTTATTCTTTTTTGGGATCATCATAAGTATTCCTAATCTACTTTACTGTAACATTGGATTCTTTGTGATATTGGAATGGTACAGTAATGCTATACTTTCAGGGATCATTTCTATAATTGCAATGGTACAGTGATATTCGTTTTATAGTTTAATTCATAACATAAGCTCTCATTCCACAATTTGCAACTTATTGTAAGTATCTGGCTGAGGGAAGGAAGGAAGGTCTCATTATTGGAATTACAGAGGCTTAGCTTCAGTTTTAGCTACTTACGTATTTAGAATTTATATTTACTAGTACCGAGGGCTGATCAAACCATCAGCTACCTTTTGGGGGGGGGGGGGCAACGAGTAATAAAAAGAAAGAGACAGAGACAATTTTCAAGTTATAAGGGGGGATAAGGAGAAGACCTTCCTTTAGTGGACAGACTTGAATAAAACTTCACAGTTGGCCAGCTTTTATTAGTCAGTGAGAAGTGCAGGGGGAGGAGTAACATGCATTTCATGGAACAGCAACTAGAGAGAATGGATGGATAAGGATTAAATTAATGAGGAACCAGATATTTTCTACACCCAAATGCCTGTATATTGACAACTGTCCTCAGCACATGCTGTCTTCTCAGGAGTGCCAGGTTATTAGCATTCCACCCATAGTCAGCCTTCCACATACTTTCCTGTTCCTGAGGCAAGATAAAACCTACTTAGAGACTATGAGATCTAAATTATGTAGCCTAGTCCCCAACATAGAACTCAGCTATTTGGAGATTTTTTATTATCATTTGAAGCTTTTGGGTACTTCACTAAACCAAAATGAGTATTTCAAAAAAGATGGATATTTTCTTAACAAGAAGGAGTTCCAACTTGAAACTGGGATAAAATACTAGATCCCACTCCCCTAACTCTAACACCCTTGAAAAATTCTAAATTGAGTAGGAAAAGAAATATTTAGAAAGGAGGATGATTCAAAACTAATCTTCTAGTATTTGAACATGTCCCCCATGTTTATATGCTAGAAATTTAATCCTCAATGCAACAGTATTAAGAGGTGGTGATACAGGGGAAATAAGTGTAACTCCCAACCTATTAGATGTCAGATACACTGAGCCTGTGTCCCCCAAAATTGAAGAATGAATTCTAAGGAACATTTATTGGTTAAGAGGAATTTTTATTGAGAGATACATTTATTGAAATATTTATTAAAATATTTACTGAGACAGACAGCTCCTGAGAGATAGAAGGGACCTCAAAATATGTTGCCAATAAGCCCATTTGTCAAAGGAAGTTTTATAGATCAAAATCTCGATGTAGGTACAATGTGGGTCAAAACTGTGATCAACCAATAGGATTACAGGTATAGCCGCTTAGGTAATATTGATCCAATGGGGAAGCAGGTTACATAGCAAGTATACATGGAAAGAAGAAGGAACTTTTTAGGAAGGGATGGATCAGAGGGTTTTAGTCACCCATCAGGGTGACTGATGTCTATCTAGACTTTATTGGACCAGGTGATACCAATTATCTTATCCCCTGGGGAGGTATGTAGGCCTGGCCATTCTGTCTTTATCTTGAGGCCTGGCCTCCAACAGATGCACCTCCAGCCACAGTTGTAATGTGTTTTCATCCTCTGCACTGACTCCCTCAAGGTCCTAGTCCTATCTGACTGCCTATAATATTTCTACTTAACTTGGCTGTGGAACATTTAAGAGATGATTAGGTTTTGAGGGCTCTTTGTGGATAGAGTGTGTTCATTATAGCAGGAGTGGGTTCCTGATAAAAAGATATTTTGGTCCTTTCTCCCCACTGTCTCTCTCTCCTTTCTACCTTTCACCACAGGATGATGCAGAATGAAGGCCCTTCCCAGACACAGGCCCCTTGATCTTAGACTTCCTAGCCTCCAGGATGATAAATAATTTTCTGTTCTTTATGAAGTACTCAATCTCTAGTGTTCTGTCACAGCAAGACAAAATGGATTAAAACACACCCATCTAGCTTTTATCCAAGGAGTCAAAGATTCTATCCACATAAGACAAGGTATCATGGGAAATGAGTGCTTTGAGATGTGTTTGATATTTTTAAAAGAAGGAAATTATGAGATAAACATGAGAATGAGGAAGGAAGATGAAAGGAGAACCTTGTTTTATCAATGGTGTCTTGCTGTGTCCAAAATTAAGTATTACTTATTTTGATGCTCCAAAAACCTGATTTGGGAAATCTGAGATCACCTTCTTCTTTTCCTTTGACTGTTCCTGTTTGTCAGTGGATTTCAGTTCCCTTGGTATTGCCATTGTTTATCCATCTGGATCAGCTCAGCTCAGTTTACAAACCTTTACTAATTCTAGGAGATTATTTTCCTGTAGCTGCTGCAGTATTCCCATGGTAACAGTTATGGCACAGACAGGGAAACCCTAAGAAAAATCAAACTGCATCCTGTGGAACAAGCTGAACATCAGATGTGTATATGAAACAGAGAAGAATGGCCATGATGCTTCACAATGGATGTGCTAGAGAGGGAAAAGTTTGATTTTTCTTCCTGAGCTTCTATTTTTGGCTCATATGAAGCAAATCAATTACTTTCTAGAATAAGTTGTAAAGAAAGTGATAAGGTTTCTTCAGAAAAAAAATTCACAGGGAAACAGTTGTGTACATACTTTGAGAGGAATTAGTTAACACATTAGGACAGAATTTACCAAAGCAGAATCCACTTTTTCTCATGACAGTCTTCCACCAGACACATCAAACATTTTTGTTGAATTGATATACTTAAAAGGAAGTTCAGAAAAAGGCAGCTCTCCTATATTCCTTACCCCCATCAAGAGGGGAACCTGCATCTTGAGCAATTTGCCAAGTCAGAAATCCAGTCTAGTAGACATCCCTCCCTCTCTCCTTTCTCCCTTGAGCATTTTTATATTTTTCATTGACAATCTTCTTCTCTCTGTCTTTCTTCATTTCCTTCCACCTTCTTCCCCAAAGGCCTTACAATGACTTTCAAAAACAACTGAATCTCAAATACTGTGGTAAACTGACTAATACCCTGCAGCTATCCCTTTTCTAATCCCTGAAACTGGAGATGTCTTCCCTTCCATAGTAAAAGAGACTTTACAAATAAGATTGGATTAAGGAGTTTGAGATAGGGAGATTATCCTGAATTATCCAGGTGGGCCTACTATAATCATAAGGATCTTTGTAAGCAGGAGATGGAATAGTCAGATAGTAGAAACAGACATGGGGATGGAAGAGGTTCAAGTAGTGTAAAGAAGGGGATCATGAGCCAAGGAATGTGTATAAACTGTAGGAACAGAACAAGACAAGAAAACTGATTGTCTTCTCAGAGCTTCCATAAAAAACCCCAAGTCGCCCAGCACCCAAAATGAAGCTCCCCCGCTGCCATCCCAAGCTCCTAGGGCAGAGAAGGTGAGCTGGTCCCAGAACCTGGAAAGAAGCTCCCCTGCCACCATCCCAAGCTCCTAGGGCAGAGAAGCTGAGCCTGTCCCAGCACCCAGAAGGAAGCTCTCCCGCTGCCATGCCAAGCTCCTAGGGCAGGGAAGGTGAGCCCCGCAGGCACCAGAAGCACCCCCTCCCCCATAGAAATGAGAAGACACATAAACAAGCCTCAAAAACAGACTTCTGGATCATCTACAACAACCCCAAAGGGAAATGAGATGGAACAATCTGATACTCAACCACCTGGACTCTCTGAACTGGCAACAAAAGAGGATCTGGGAAAAATGAAATCAGAAATAATTAGTCAGATAACAGCAAAGATTGTGCTCATAGTGCAAGACATGATTAATAAATCTAGAGAGGACACAGATAAAAACATAGAAGATCTGAGAAACATGATAGAATCCCAATATAGGAAACAAATGGATAAAACATAACAACAGATAAAACAGATGCAAACAGATTTCCAGGAGATTAAAAACCATCGAAAGTCTGCACAGCAGAATGAACCAATATGAGGACAGAATTTCAGATATAGAAGAAAAGATTGCAATTAGTGACCAGGAAAAGAAAAATTGCTTTAAAATTGTAAAGGAACACGAGAAATCAATCCAGCAGCTGCTAGACGATGCAAAGAAGAATAACATAAGACTGACTGGAGTCAATGAAGAAAGAGGAGAGAGTGCAGATGATACAAAAAACTGTTCGCAGAAGTGATGGCAGAAAACTTCCCAAGGAGGGGAAAAGAACTTGACATACAGATAAGTGAGGCATATAGGACTCCAGCTAGCCTTGATCAAAAAAAAAATCTACACATAGGCATATAATAGTTAGGATTCCAGAAACCCAACAGAAGAACAAAATTCTAGAAGCAGTGAGAGAAAAGAAACAAATCACATACAAAGGAAAGCCCATCAGAATCACAGCAGACTTCTCAGGGCAAACCCTCAAGGCAAGAAGAGCTTGGAGTGATGTATTTCAAGCCCTAAAGGAAAACAGCCTCCAACCCAGATTGATGCACCCTGCAAAACTATCTTTCAAAATTGATGGAGAAATAAGATACTTTCATGATAAAGGGCACCTCAGGAACTTCATGAATATCAAACCAGCACTCCAAAAAATTTTAGACAATACTCTAGGAAAAGACAATGAGGATCACAACCCCAGGAAACCCAGCAGAATGAATCCATTGGGCATGACAAATTAAACCCAAAGGGGGAGAATCCAACAAAAAGAAAAAGTCATGACAAGGCTTTTAAAACTTTGAACTTCATCTCCCTGATGAGTGTATAATTAAATCTTGTTATTGTACTGATTAGTATTTTTCTGATTCTAGAGTTGCACACCTTTCCTTGTGCTGTACTGGCTATTTATCTTCTTATGTCTACTTTTTAATTGGGTTGTCTATTAAATGAGCTCTAAGAATTCCTTATATATTCTGGTCATAGGTTATATACATTGTAAATATGGTTTGTTTAAGGCCTACTTTTCATTTTAATGATGTCATTTAAAGTTCTAAATTTTGATGGAATCTCATTTATCAATTTTTTTCTTTTATATGTCATGTCTTTTGTATATTAGGTGTAGTTCTTGCCTACCCTGAATTCATAAATATTTTCCCTTATAATTTCTTCTTAAAGTTTTATACTTTTAGGCTTTCATATTTAGGTTCATAGATCCCTTCAAGTTTTTTTCATGTATGGAAATAAAGGATTGAGGTTAATTTTTTATATACAGATACCAGGTGTTCTAGTGCCATTTGCTGAAAACACTATCTCTTCCTCGGCTCTTGAACTGAGTTTATATTCTATAAAATGCTAAAGTTAAATAATCTTTCAAATGTCAGTGGACCATATATGTGTGGTTCTATTTCTAGATTCTCTGTTTTATTCAAATGATCTATATGTCTTTCCTTACACCAACACCACCTTGATTACTATAGCTTTAGAAGAAGTCTTAAAATTAAGTATTAAACGTCTTCCAACACTGTTTGTTTTTTTAACTTTTCTAGGTCCTTTGTACTCCTACATAACTTTTAAATTTCAATATCCAATTCTTCATTTATAGCAAGTATACACAGACCTGAATTTTTATATATACCTTGTGTTTTCTAATCCTGCTAAATTCAAATACAAGTTCTAGGGGCTCCTAGAGATTTCTTAGTATTTTCTCTGTAGATGATCATTTCATCTACATATAAAGATTTTGCTTCTACCTTGCCAATCCTATCCTAAGTGTGTCATTTTATTGACAGACTATTTTAGTGGGGCCTAGGTTTCAAAGTTTAATGGACAGATAAAGAGTCAGCATATCTGCCCTTGTTCCCACCTTAAGGAGAAAGCACTGTATCTTCTCCATGCATATAAGGCATTCTCACTGGAAGTATGGAGTATATGTCTTTAATCTGTTGAGAAGTTTCTGTTGTACTTCTAGGCTCCTGATAGCTTTTACCATGAACAGCTGTAGAATTTAGTCCAATACTTTTTCTCCAACTAGTGACAGGATCATATGGCTTTTTCCTTTCCTCTGTTAAAATGATGACTTTTAGGGTGGATCTTCCAATGCTGAACCAACACTGCCATCCCTATAACAAAACCACTTTCTACATCCTGCCAGATCTGACTTCTAATAGTTTGTTTTGTTAAAGAAATTTCTATCTATGTTCATACTTTTGTCTTCTATTATCTTTATCCAGTTTTAGGATTAGCACAATGTTGAGTTCCTAAAATGAGGGGAGAAGTGTTCCTTCTTTTCTCTGCTTTAATTGTTTGATATAATTTATCAGTTAAAATGTATATGAGCCTGCTCTTGTCATATAGGTAGGTTTTCAAGCTAGGAATATACTTTCTTTAATAGGTGCTGTTCAAATTTTATATTTCCTCCAGAGTTTTTTCATTAATTTGTCTTCCAAGTTACTTCTTAGAATTTGCCAAATTTATTTCAGAACAGATTTTTGAAATATGCTTTTTATATCCTTTTAAATTCTGTAAAATCTGTGGTAATGTCTCCTAGATCTTGATATTGTAATTTTAAAAAATGTATAATTGATATTGTGCAACAGGAGGAAAAGGTCTAAAGGTGCAAGGGAAGTGGGAGGGGTAGGGGAAAGGAAAAAAGGGAAAAGAAAAAATATGAGTACAGGAAAGAAGTGGAAACAAAGTCTTTGCAAATAGGGAGGGGTGGAGGGGGTGAAGGGAGGGCAGGGGAAGGGGAAAAAAAGTAAGAACCAAGATACTCATGTAATGGTGCAAGATCCCAATGATGAATGTAACTGTATTTTATACCTAAAATGTACCAATAAACTTAATGGAAAAAAAAGAAAAAAACCCCAAGTCTGTCAATACCTGATTTTTACTTTTGAGACTGATGTTGGACTAACGTGTGTGGTTTTAAGACACTAAAACTGTGATAATTTGTCATCACTCAAGTAAGATAGTAGTACAAAGAAAGTTCCTGATTAAAGGAGCATCAAGAGTAAAGACAAATGAAAAATATGATTCTCAATTTAATTCTAAACTAGATTTTTCCCCTTTTATTAACAAGGATATTAGTGAAGTAATTGATGATATTTAAATAAGTCCTGAAAATTTGATTAATAGTATCATATCAATGTTAGTTTTCTAGTTTTGAGAATTGCATTGTGTAGAGGACCATAATATTGATTATGCCCAAAGCAGGCTGTAAAGAACTCCACAATTGGCTTGTTTTGAGAATTGGGTCTGGCTGAAGCCCACGTGCCAAGGTTAGTGTAACTCACACCCAAATTCCATTCCCACAACTAAAACCTCCTAACTAGAAGGACAATGTGCTAATTACAACCAAATATTTTGCTCCTAATTTGAGAATGCTTTGTCTTGTCCTTTATGAGCCCTGTTTACATTAATTTCCATAGAAACTGCAGGTAGCCTGCCTTTACCACAATCGATTGCCAATAAAAGTCAGTGCCTGCAACTGGCCAGTGCCTTTGTTGGTTTCACCAGCATTGGTCATCCTGTCTCCCTGCTTTCTCTTTCCTAGTTCTGTCTTTTAGTTTCATTTCTCAGGCCTGCATCATATACTGGACAGGTTACTGGAACCTAACTGCAAGTGTCTCCAGGAACACTGGGATTGTACTATCTTTGTATTTACGAAACAGACATGGAAGTATTTAGGGATGAATAGACATTCTATCTACAATGTATTCTCAAGCAGTCAACTTCCTACAAATATTAATAAAATGTATATGTAACTAAAAATGAACAGAATGATGAAACAAACAGGGTAGTCAGTTTGAAATTAATTAAATACAAAATAGGTACATATGTACTATAATCCAGATATCATCCTTATAGGCTATGCTGTTTTGAATTAACATTATATGGATAAAGACTTTCTAATAATTTCACCAGAAATGTGGCTGCAGCAAACATTTTTGTGATTTTGCCAGCCTTTACCAGGGACTGACAGGATTACAAAAGTGATACTGGTTAATATTTGCATTCTGTTCTAGAAATGCAGTTCCCCCCACATATATATACAGAATCTCTCTGCTGCACATTCATGATCGCACTCATGTGTGATGGTTGCCCTCTCCTATAGACCTAGCCTTGCCAGCTCAGAGAGGTAAAATGTTTCTTACTCGCCTCTACGGGTAAAGTGAACCAATAGACAAAGAAGTTGAGAACATGATCCTCTTCTTTGACAATGTATAAAGGAAATCTTGGAGCACGACAGTATTATCATTACTCTTCTATTTTCAACAAACAGCATCAGTGATACTTGCTATCATTTTTAAGTCTCCAATTTGTAAGTCCAGTGCTCCAGAGGTTGCTCCTTCATTGTGTTTTATGGACAATCTGCTTTAAGAGGATTTTTTTCAATCACTGGCCTTCCCACCCTCCACTAGAAAAGTATTGAATAGCTACTGACCAAGATGCATCATGTACAGGTACAAAGACCCAATGATAAATGTAAACGAATTGTATACCTAAAATATATCAATAAAAGAACTAAAAAAAAAAAAAAGCAAACAAACAAAAAAGTATCTATTTCCAAAGGTCTGGATGGGATTAAGGAAAACCGATAAGATGTGATGTACCCCAGGGCTTATAACAGTGGGAAAGAGCCCAAAAGTCAAAGGAGAAAAGTTATTAGAACCACAAAGAATAATGTAAAGAAAGGGCCATCTTATAGGATCTGTCACCTTTAATAGAAGGATGTAGGTGGCCTATCTAGGAAAAAGCTAGCGGGGGAAAAGAGCCTAACTTTATTCTCTTCCTGCTGTCATTTTGTTTCCTGGAGTCTCCTATTGGTTGGACCCAAAAGTAACCTAGAAGGCAGTCTGTGTGAGTCAGATAACCACAACTCAGAGCAGGCTGGATGATCAGGAGGCTCGAACAGAAAATATCAGTACAGTCTATAGCCTCTGCCTCTGAACACCTTTTCTTGTCCTTTGTTCACATAAAAATTGGACATACAGATAGGGACACAAGAAGAGTTCAATTAGCTATCATAACAAGATAATTAAATTTAGATACACTCTCACCTGAAAAATGAAATGTTAATCATTATTGTTACTCTTTCTATAATGCCAGGGAAGGAGTGGGGACATGTGATAAACAATTAATACAAAACATAAGTGTTAGAATCCCTGCTTCTATAGTTCGTTGTGAAAATTAAGTTTAGAATCCTAGCATCTTTGTGACACTAACTATTGCATGTTCCCCTTTCTTTCTACCAGCACTTCACTGTCTGATATTCTTTACTGAGTGACCCAAATCTTTGATCCTGCAGAGTTTGTTTCCTTGATGTTCCTCTCTTTGGGTTATTCACTCATCAGGGACACTGTTTCCCCATTACCTTGCGCCCTTCACCCCTCCACCCTTCCCTATTTACATACTTCATTTCCATTTTTTTTCTTTTCTTATTATTTTTCCTTTCCATTCTTTCCTTTCCCCATCTCCTCCCTATTGCTTCTTTTTGACATACACATTTTTATCTTTCCTTAGGTTTCCACATCGTTTAACTAGTATTGCTCCTCAGAGATTATGGTGACCCCCACGTGCATATTTTCTCATATCTCCCCTGTTATCGCTCTCAGGAAAATTTGTTTAAGTAGAATTTTTTGGAAGACTGAAAAACATTCAGAACTCAAAGAAATACCTTTATAATGAAGCGCTTACACGTACTGAGAGATATTTCATTAATGTGAATCAACCCCTATGTGCCCACCTGCCAGAAGAAAATGCTGGCTTCTGTTTCCTTAACAGAAGAAGGACAGGCTTCCAGCTCCCATTGACTTGGGGGCGACCCCTGAGTTTTCTTCGCTGCCCATCAGTTGGCGCCTTTTGTAGTCTCCCCCACCCCCACCCCACCCCACCCCACCCCACCCCAGCGTTGGGGGCTTGCAATCGCGCAGCAGCTCGCAGGTCACATGTCCTGCCGGAGAGGGGGGAATCCCAGCGCCGGAGCTGCGCTGCGGGAGGAGTCTTCGCTGCGCAACCGAATCGCCCTCCGCCCGCTCCTCTCCGGGCCTCCGGGTCGGGCCTTGGCGTCTCCACTGGGATCAACCAGCCTGCCTGCCTGCCAGCCTGGGCGACACCAAGGCGGTCTCGGCGTGAGCGAGGGGGAACTGACTCCCGCCCCCGGTAGGTTTTCGCTGCGCACGGTCCGCCCAGCCCTCCTGGCACAGTGGTCCGACAGACGCCGCCGCGGAGATGCGGGATTAGGGGTGGCTGCGGCTGGCACGCGGAGGGCAGCCTCGGGGAATGGTGCGGCAGGGCAGGGCCTGCGGCGTGGGCGGGCTGGCTTCGCTGCGGCCCTGCGCCGGGTGCCGGCCGCTTCCAGCGGGAAGACTGCGGGGGCAGCTGAAGGGCGTCCCCCGCACTGCCGGCTGGCGTCAGCGTAGGGATGAGACCCCTCCCCATGCCTGGCCGGTGCCTGCTGCGTCGCTAGCGACGAGAGTACGACAAGGGTGCCAAGAGCCTGGGTAAGACCCCTGCAGAGTCTGGCCAGGCGCAGCCCCCAAGGGCCGGTGGCTTAATGGCCGCCCGCGCCGCGGACCCTCTCCGGGCGTGAGCCCCTGGGGACTGGCTGGATGCGCGAGAGCGCTGCTGCACTTCGGTTTCTCCCAGTCCTGGGAGGGGGGAGGTGACCAGGCGGAGGAAGGCGCCCTTCCCTGTTCCCGGAAACGGTGGCTGGTGGGAAGCGGCGAGGTGATGGAGATGGTCAGTCTAGGTAGGCCTTCAGGTGGAGAAACTGAGGCCCGAGCACAGCGGAGACTGCCCAAGACACTAGATCCGGAGCTCTAGTTTTACTCCTACATTCTTTTTCCAAGAGGGCTAGTTAAGATCTCCTGGGTGTGTCTGGCCCAGTTTGAGGTCCTGGGCCTAGATCTAGAGGGTGCCGCGCTGCTCTCCCGCTGTGCTGCGCCCGCCGTGCCTTGGGGCATGAGCTCCTCAGGGTCCGTGGGACCCAGGCTTCCGGTGCTCTGCCAGTACTCTCCTCGTGGCACCGCAGGGCGGCTCCAGTGATGATCTCACTTTGCGGACCATTAGCAAAACCTGCAGATGTATGCGAGTGTGCACGCGTGTGTATTTCCCCAGGAGAACTAGACCTGGTAGGGGAAGATGTTTCAGGAGCGGATTTCTAGAGGCCACTGCACCAGGTGCTTTAAGAGGCGAGAAGACTAACACGAAGAGAATTCTTACGATTTTTTAAAGGATAAACTTATTACAGAACATTCGGGAGATTCATTCGGGAAACAGAAAAAAAAAAGAGAGAAAATAGATACCTTAAGACTTCATTTTCTAGATTGTTGAGATTTTCTTAATATCTTCTTAAATTGTTCTCTACATACATGCATTTGAAGTTTTAAATCAATAATATGGACAGAAAATGATATCTTTAAAATTTGCGTGTCTTAATTAACCGTAGGAATCAATACCTATTCTTTTGTGTATTAGTGAGCGAACTGATTTAATTCTTTTGCCCATTTTTTAGTTGAAGTATCTTTCTCACTGATTTTTAAACAAACTATGCGTTTACACATTAAGGTAATAATTTTCTGTCATATATGTTGCACCAAAAGAGGCTTTCATGGTGGTTTTTACTAATTTTAATTCCAGGTGATTGTTTGAATACGTTTATCAATTTTTAAGTTGTGATGGTGGTTAAGTGGTTATATAAATTTGACAAATCTCATTGAAATATACAATTGCATGGTGCATTTTATTGTACGTAAAATATACCTCAATAAAGTTGAATTTTTAGAAAGGACAGTTATGATGCTGGGTTTAGAGAGAATCTGCCTAATCAGGTATCAAAAACTGTTATAAAGCTTCAGTAATTTAAATAGCATGGTCCTGGCGCCAAAATACACAGAGTTGCAAAGATCCACAAACAGATGCATATATATGATAATTTAATACATCATAACTGAAGCAATTAAATTAGGGATTTTTAAAAAATGGCCTTGGGCTCCCTGCCAGTCACATTCACCATCCCAGTGTCTGGCGCAAGACTCAGTAGTGTTGAAATGAATGCTTAGTAACAATCCTAAAAGTAACACATGTTCGTACTTGCTTTGGCAGCACATATACTAAAAGTGATACATGTTCTTTGCAGAAATGTAGAAGGCAAGACAGAAAACCTCCATCTTCCATACTCTTCATCTCTCCTTTACCAAATTATACTCCACATTAAAAAATAAGTTGATCTTATTATGCACATTTTTCTACAGTTTGAATTGACATAGCTTGGAGTTTCCCAGAGACTGTCAAGTCTGTTTGGATTGCTCTAATAGATTAACAAAATTGGTGGCTTTAACAACAGAAATATTTATTTCTCATACTTCTGGAGGCTGGAAGTTCAAGATCAGAGTGCTGGCATGGTTAGGGTTCTGGTGAAAATCCTCTTCCTGGTTTCAGACCAAAGGGTAGGATTCCTTCTGTGTCCTCACAGGAAGTATAGCATAGAGAGGAAGCAAGCTGTCTCCTGTTTCTTCATAAGAGAGTACTAGTCCTCCTTGAGGGATCCACCCCCATGATTTAATTATGTTCCAAAAGTCCCATCTCTGAATATCATAGCCTTGTGGATTAGCGTTTAACATAGGAATTTGGGGGGGGACACATTCAGTCTGTAGAAAAGACCTAGCTAAGCCTGTGCTGACTCCTCCTCCTCTTCCTGTTCCACCTCCTCCTTCTTTCTGTCAGTATATTTAAAAGCTTCCCTTTCTTTTTAAGTTTGCATAGCATACCCTTGTATGATTATCTAAAAATCTGTTCCCTGTACCCGAATGTTGTTTACCTGCAGTTAGTTGCCTTTTCCTTTTTTCTCTCTTCTCATCCCTCTCCATTTTCCTCCTTTCTTTCCCTTTTCCTCCCCAAATCCCCTTTCTCCCTTTTTCTTTCTATTAGAAACGAAACTGATATGAAAATTCCTTGTCCATTTTTAGTAGTCTGTGTTGGAATTTCTGCAAGGTATTTTTTACAAGTAGAATTGCTGTGTTAAAGGAGACACAAAAATAAAATTTGCTGGACATGGTGGGGCACGCCTGTTATTCCAGCACTTGAGAGGGGTGAGGTAGGAGGACTGCTTCCAGTTCAAGGCCAGCCTGAACTACATACTGAGATCTCGTCTCAAAAACAAAACAAAACAAAACAAAAAAAGTGTGTAAGTACCGCCGCAATATTACCGCCAAAGACTGCAGTTTATATGATGATGTTCATTTGTAACTGTACCATTCCCTCTTGAAGTAAATTTAATCTAGAGTATGGTAACTATAGAGGTTAATTTTGGAGAAAGCCACTTCTTTCTATTTCTGAGTCTGTCAGGTGATAAAATGTTCTTCTCCATTTCTTAATGACTTCTTTAATTTTTACATTATTGGTACATATTTGGAGTACATAATAATTATATTCCTTGAAGGGATGTGACACATGCAACAAATATATCTTATTTCTTTTTCTTCCCTACCCCTCCCTGTATCTCTTGGTTCCCTTCCCTTTTGCAAAAGATCTATCTCCCTATTTTTTATTATCTGTCTTTTCTTTTAGTCTGTATACATTTTGGGTTTCTCATGCAAGAGAAACGATATATTTAAACTTGTCCATCTAATTTACTTCACTTAACAATATGGTCTCAGGTGCATCCATTTTCCTACAAATGAGTTTCTAAAATGTTCTTTAGTAGAATTTTGTAGTATACATGTATATTCTGCATATTAAATTTATTCCTAGGTATTTTAGTTGAGTATTTGCTTTTCCAATTTGATTGAGATATTTTATTCTATTAATTTTTGATTGATTAAGTGAAAGCATTTATTTTATGCATAGTATAAATATATATTGTATGCATAAATATAATTAGAGGTAATCAGCCATATTTTTTGTATTCTAATTCTGTTTCCTACCACATCCCAATAGTTTTTACTATTTTTTTGTGGGAGGGGTGCCAGGAATCAAACTCAGGGCCTCACACTTACCAGGCAGGTGCTGCGCTGCTGAGCTACATCCCCAGACTGTTTTTACTATTTCTAATGGTTCTTCAGCTGATTTTCCTGGACCCCCCAATCTTCGCAGAAACAATATTGGTTAAGAATATGGGCTCTAGAACCAGTCTCTTTGGGTTCAGGTCTTGACACCCCACCTAAAGTTTTTTTTTTACCCTTCAGTACAAATTAATGGTTCCTAAGCTTTTTCAGCTATAAAAAGGGATTAATAACCTCTCATAGGCTTTTTATAAGGATCGCTGAGGTACTTAGAACAGTGCCTGGCATGTAAGTGCTCAGCAACTGTCTAGAAATAAATTGATCTCTGCACATTTTTGTGATCAGAGTCTTTGATACTCCCATTTTTATACTTGAAGAATTGGGGCCCACAGAGATCAGAAGACTTCAGGTGGCCTTTTATTTGTTTAGCAGTCATTGACTCTCTTCTGTGCATAGAGTACTGTGCTGCATGCATGAAGGATATCAAAGATAAATTCAACTGTATCCACTAAAAAGAGATTTAAAATTCTCATTGGGGCAAAAGGGGCTATGAAGAAAGCAATAGAAGGCACACAGCATCATGAATAACAGATAGGCTTTGAAATTTGTCTTGTGTTTGACTTGCCTGCTTTTGATTTGATTTGCTATCTTTTTTTTTCAATTTGAATGGAATTAATTCCCTTGCTACTTAAAAAGTAGAGTTGCTATTTTGATCAGAAGAAGTAGATTCAAGGGTCTAGCACAACCCTGGGATATGCAGGAGGGACATAATAAGTTATGTGAGTTATATAAATAGACGATGCAGTCAGAACTTGCTCATCTTTTGGACCCAACTGCCTAGGAGAATGATGGTATCATTCATGAAGGACGGTGGACTTGGGAACGTAATGGTTCATAAGTGCTTATCTCCTGATACCTAACCTGGGGTTCTCCTCTCACACCCCTATGGCGCCTTTAGCTTTTCAGAACCTGCACTAGAGTGTACTGTGAATATCACTGCATTTATTCATGTTTATTTCTGCAACTTTGACCTTTACTGGCCTCCCTGAGCCTTATACCTTAATGTGGTAACAGGAAGAATCCAGTTTAGGAAATGGTTGAGTGTCAAGTTGCACTTACAAAGCATGGATGTGAACTAAGTAAAAATTGTTCCATAGAATTGGGGTGTAAGGTTTAAATATCACATTCTTTCTCTTATGTAAGAAAAGCAAAGGGTAAATAAGTACCAGAATGGAGGATAGATGTTGGGACGTAGGAAAAATATATTCAAATGAGAAGAGGAACAAGGGAGGGGGAGAAGGGAGAATGGAAAGCAGGGAAAAGGAAAAAAGAGAATGAAAGGAAAAAATGGAAACAAAGCTTGTGCAGATGGGGAGGGGAAGAAGAGTTGAAGAGAGGGGAGGGAAATGGGAAAGAAAAAAAGAATTGGGAGTGTAGTATTGTGCTCACCAGTGTCAGTCAGTTCACAGTGAAGGAGTGTTAGCCTGAGCAGGTGGCATCGTGGGTAACTGTGGCATTGTGTGAAAAGCCATCACAGTGATCATGCTGACACAACCCTCCTTCTGTCCCACCCCCATGAGTGGGCTGGGAGTAAAGAACTTCCCCCCCAAACTACCAGTGAAACATTCCTTGTCTTTAGATTTCTTCCTCTGTGGTCAGTAGTATTAAAACTAGATTGATAAAGTGAAATAGATTATAGGTGGCGATGGACACCACACCTCCTGAGCTGCACTTGTTTAAATCCTTTAAGTAAATGGTTTAGAAGGCAAACAGGGATGTGCTCTTGAATGCCTGCATAACTCAGTGTGGCTGGAATCTTGCCAAGGTGGTCATCTAACCATCGAATGGAGAATGTGTCCTCAGCTGCTGTAGTCCAAGGAGGGTGTGCTAGATTGTATTGTGGATCTAAATACTTTCTGCCTCTTCCTGAGGTGGTGTGTGTCTCCCTAGTCACTGATGAGCCTCCTTTGGTCTGCCACAAAACCAACAATGTGCAAGAAAAGAGCAGTTCCACCTGCCTGGGTTCTGGAGGACAGACCTAGAACAGAGGCACAGTTGACCCATATGCTCAAGTAATGTGAGCTACAATGAAGGCTTTGTTCTTTAAAAAGAAAAAGAATGGAAGGAACAAAGGGAAGGAGGGAGGGAGGGAGGAAAGAAAACCAGTATACTATAAGGGAGCTTCTAGGAATTTACACAGTTGGGTTTTTTTTGTTTTTTTTTTACCTTTAAGCACCAATGTGAGCAGATAATAGACATTTTTCTTCTAAGTGGGTCTTACTCTTTTGTTTTTTGTGACGTATGTATAAACTTTTTTAAAAATTTAAAGTAATTACAAAGTACTCTAGCACTCAACTCTGTTTATTTAAAATTTAATGTAAGGGAATAGAGGTGTATCATCACATATTTCTTTTTTCTTCTGTGGCATATTTAGAATAAAAGGCATTTATTGCTTCCTACTTGTAGCATATGTACCTGAGTTGTACGTACTTGATTGTTATATATATGTAAGAATCAAAACCAAAAAATCTTAGTTCTTATCAGCTAATGAGATTCATTACTGAATCCTGTCCTTACTTTGACTGTACAGTGATAGGGTGCATGGGTCTTTATGCCATTAGAACATTCTAGAAATTTCTCTGAGCAGATTGCTACATCCTTTCTTTTCTCCTGAGGATCTAGAAACTAGCCTACTTCTTTTCTTTTCTATTGAATCTTCACCTCCCCTTTCCATGCTGTGTTGAAGGAGTGAATTTCCCTATCCTATTGCTTTTACCAGTAGGTGGTGCATGAATTTGATTTGTGGCATTCTTAAGCAAGTGTGTAAAGGTACTTGCATGTTTTAATTGGGCCTGTGTAAGGCTTTTGTACAACATGAGTGCCCACCTCAGGTGGCTGTTTATCTGCACTTTGATCTAGCAGGAGAGGCACATCAAGTGATTTGCTTCTCACCGACATTCTGGATCTGAATCCAGTTGGGCCACACCTATCCACAGATCTATGTGTGAGAAATGGATGTTTTTATTGTAAATTATAATGATTTGGGGCTGTTGATCACTCCAATAAGCAATAATCACTGCAGGTGAGGACAGTAGGTCCTCTGAACTAGATCTCTCCCCTTCCCTGATCATCAGTGAAACAGCAGTCTTGTTGCCATATTTTTTAAGTAAAGAACTTTGTGTAAGATGTTAATGACTTTATTGTGCCCAGTAGGGAAAACTGCCTGAGATTAAAGGTTATTTCATATCAATTCTGGGTGCTCCCATTTCTGCCCTGGCTGCCATATCTTAGTAATGATAGCATTTGGTGGGTGCCTGGCATTTTCCTGGTAGATATTTTCCAGGCATTTCCCTGGCTGCTTGTCTTATCTTGTTGACTTTATTTAGCTTGCTTCTGGACAGCCTTTCCTTTGTGATAATTGGCAAGTGGGCTGTTTTCTTCCATATGTGTGCAAACCTTGTCATTCTTCATAGGGAAGAGGTTTACTTTCAATACTATAGAGAGTATTTACTGGCTTTATATTCAGTAATAGCAAGGACAGGGAGGACAGTTCAAGCAGGAAGCCACCTGAATGGCACTACACCAGGAGCATGAGCTCAGCCCACTTCAATATTTGGTCTCTTCTAGTTGTGATGTGGAACTGATGAGGCCACATGGATGTACAAGCCCATGATTTTATTAAGTCCACTGACCCAAGGAGATCAGAGGGAGAAGCAACCAGACAGTAGTACCCTAGAAATTCATAAACCAATAAGCCCAGGATTCCCTGATATTCAAACCTGTCCTTGCTTCTTTCCCTCCTTGGGTACTATCCAGATCTCTCACTTAGGGTAAGAGATTGGAGTAGACTCTTTCACCTCTGAGGTTCCCTAGTATAATTTGCTTCTGTTGCTGAAACCAGGCTTGTCTTTTACTTTCAATACTTATAGAAAACATTTAGTTTTTCATTGACCTTACTGGATTTATACTGACATTGTCCTTTTTATTCTTTTGTTTGGTACAAGTCTGTTTTCCATCAGAACATTAGACTGACATACTCCTAAAATATCATGAGTTTGATTATAGGGAGATATATGTATATAGTTTTTACTCTGGATTATTATATTTCTGAACACATGTAATACTCAGTAACCCCATGAGATTGGTATTATTAACTTCTGTTACAGAGCCAAGGAACCAAAGATGTAGAGAGATGAGGTAACTTCTTACCAATAAGTAGCAGAGCTGGAATTCACACCAACATGCCAGTGCCTTCAGGCCTGTGCTCCCGAGTCTTCACTTTCCACAGCATTCCTTTCTGGACCAGAGTCAGGGGAACTGTCTCTTCTGTCTTCACCTCTGCTTATTTCTTTCCTCTCTCATTGAAAAGCTGCTTGTGGATCCTCCTCCAGATGTTCTTGTCCCTTTCAAAGCCTATGGCTGTAGTTTGCTTGTGTATGGGAGATGCCTTGTCTCACTGGTTTCTATGATAGTTCTATAAAAATAAAATAGAAGAATAGTCAGGACTAAATGATTATACAATTTGAAGTATAGCTGCATGAGCTTAGAGAAGTGTGAATGGAAGATAATATTAACTGACATTTCAGAGAATCTTAAGTATTATTTTTGGTTTGTTTGGCATATGCAGAAAAGACAAGAGTTTTCAGAAATTACTGTGCACAGTCAATAAGTACTTAACGTATGCTTATAGTGGAACTTGCTCTAAATGTGTATCTTTCCTCTAGGGCCTAGTTTGTGTGTGTGTGTGTGTGTGTGTGTGTGTGTGTATGTGTGTGTCTGACTATGTCCTAAGAACCCATGACTGTGTCGCTGGCAAATAAAAATTACTTGGCTAGCTGGTGATTTTTTAGCACACTCTATACCTAAGTATCTTTAGGCATGGGGATTTGGGTGAATGCACTAAGATCTCCCTACCTATACAAAGAATAGGATAGATTGTATAGATCACAAGTAGAAACAACTAGAGAACAGTTCACTACAGAAAATACAGTATCTTGTAGCACAGAGTCTTGAGCTAGAGTTTCCGGTTTGATACGTTCTAGGTTCCGTCCTTGGAATTTTTTTAACACTATCTTTACCATTTTCTACTTCCTTTTTCTTTAGGCTTGACTTGCAATGATTCTGGCCTGAATTCTAGGATGGTTCGTTCTTGGGACCAGACATGACTAAGAGTTGACCTCAAGAACATATCACCCTCTCCAGCTGCCATGCTTCTCCGGAGGCTGCGGCGACTCTCCTGGGGCAGCACTGCTGTCCAGCTCTTCATACTAACTGTGGTAACGTTTGGCTTGCTGGCTCCCCTGGCCTGTCACCGGCTTTTGCACTCTTACTTCTATCTGCGCAACTGGCATCTGAACCAAATGAGCCAAGAGTTCCTGCAGCAGAGCCTGAAGGAAGGGGAGGCTGCTCTCCACTACTTTGAGGAGCTGCCCTCTGCCAATGGCTCAGTGCCCATTGTCTGGCAGGCCACGCCCCGCCCCTGGCTGGTGATCACCATCATCACTGTGGACAGGCAGCCTGGCTTCCACTACGTCTTACAGGTCGTGTCACAGTTCCACCGGCTCCTACAGCAGTGTGGCCCCCAGTGTGAGGGATACCAGCTCTTCTTGTGCAATGTGGAGCGCAGTGTGAGCCATTTCGATGCCAAATTGCTCTCCAAGTATGTACCTGTGGCCAACCGCTACGAGGGAACTGAGGATGATTATGGTGATGACCCTTCAACCAACTCATTTGAGAAAGAAAAGCAAGACTATGTATATTGTCTTGAATCCTCACTGCAGACCTACAATCCAGACTATGTCCTGATGGTGGAAGATGATGCTGTTCCAGAAGAGCAAATATTCCCAGTCTTGGAGCACCTGCTGCGGGCTCGCTTCTCTGAGCCACACCTCCAAGATGCCCTGTATCTTAAGCTCTATCACCCCGAGAGGCTCCAGCATTACATCAACCCAGAGCCTATGCGGATCCTGGAGTGGGTCGGTGTGGGCATGTTGCTGGGGCCCTTGTTAACCTGGATATACATGAGGTTTGCCAGCCGCCCAGGCTTTAGCTGGCCTGTCCTGCTCTTCTTCTCACTGTATAGTATGGGACTGGTGGAACTGGTGGGCCGGCACTATTTCCTTGAACTGCGGCGCCTGAGTCCTTCCTTGTACAGTGTGGTTCCTGCTTCTCAGTGTTGCACCCCAGCAATGCTCTTCCCTGCACCTGCAGCCCGCCGAACCCTCACCTACCTGTCGCAAGTGTATTGCCACAAGGGATTTGGCAAGGACATGGCACTGTACTCACTCTTGAGGGCCAAAGGAGAGCGGGCCTATGTGGTAGAGCCCAATCTGGTGAAGCACATTGGGCTCTTCTCCAGCCTCCGGTACAATTTTCATCCCAGTCTGCTCTAGAGTGCCAAAAAATGCCTTTCAGAAAGTGATCAGTTCCTAGAGATTCAAACATTGAGTTCCTTATTTGATTGCTTGCAGCTATTTTCATGGTTTAATGTTGCTAGGAATAAAGGCACTGAGACAGCTGAGAAACATGCATTAATCAACATGGGCTTTGGTAAACCCCAGCAGGGCCAGCAGTTTGCTACAGGTCTGGACCTCTCTCCCGCCACACAGCCACACTGCCTCATGCAGTCTGTCCCACCTAGCGGGAGTTCCTTTAAATACCAGTTATGTTCCCCAGTTATTTGTAAGTTCTGCTTTGTGAGGAGCTTGTGACTCCCAAAAGTCTTGTGCACAGTGAAAAATGATTGTTTAGGATTTTAATGGTAGTATTTGGTGAACAGTGAGATCCTTTCGAATGGATTTCCTTCCATTGGATATGAGAATGAGTGTATGTTTAGAATGTAAGCCTAGAGAGGCAGGATTATGTTGGTATATTCCATTTGTTTCCTTGACCTGGTGTAATAAAAACTGTTAAAAGCCATGAAGCAAGTGATCTGGCTAGTTTATGGCCTGGCATTTTCTTTTCTCATATATCTGTAGTCAGTATTGTTAGTGAGCACTCTTACGTTATAGCAGGATCTGGAAGGACTTTCTGAATCATCAAAGTTCAATTGCCTATGTTCAATATGATTTAATAATGAATATTTATGCAATATATGGATTCTTTGACAGTTGGATATTTCAGATGGATTCAAAATGGGTGAATTGTTTATTAGTAGCATATCCTTTTCCCTCACTTTGGTTTTTTTTTTCCTCTTTTCACTGTACCATTTTTTTCTTCTCGTAGCATGATGGTATAGAAGAAAAGGCATGGGATGTAAAATCGTAAAACCCAAACCTTGTCATTGAGGTCTCTTGTATTCTAATGATAAGACTTTGAGAAAGTCATATAACCAGTCTGGGTCTCTGTTTCTTTGTCTGTAAAGTGAGGGTAGTAGTTGCTACCTTTTAAGTTAGGGTTGAGCATAAAATGATAGAATGGATATGAAACATCTAGCAAATGCTAAACCCATCAAGGATACTTGGCAGAGTTTTTTTTTCTATCTCTTGAAATGAGCATACAGAACTCCAGTGCATTTTGGGTAAAAACATTATTTAAAGTGTGACATAGGACAACAAGCTAACACCTGGGTAGCAGCTGGCCCAGTCCAAACACTACTAGAATAAAGGCTGACTTTTCCTTGTGTCTTCTGAAGGACATGCAGCTCAGCTTTCACCTAGCCCCACCTCCCACCATTCCAAAATTAAATTATTCATTCAGACTAGAAATGAACTGAGACTCCCATTGAACTCATTCCAAGACTACCATCTGAAAATTACCATTCTGAAAAGTTGCAAATAAATGTCCTTTGATAACACTTATTAAAATTGTGTCCAGCAAGTCCTTTTATGGAGATGGATGATTATGTGAGACAGTTCAAGCAGTTGTTTAGTTTGTTTTGATGCCATGTCTTTCATTTGCTTTTAAACTTCCACAGTAAACTTCTGTTTTGAGATCCATTCAAGAACACTAAGGGAGATGTAGGGACTGATCTGCCATACTGTACAGATGAATGATTTGAGACCTATAGATGTGAAACAGGTTCACAGCTGAACAGCAACAGAGCCAGGTTGGAAACATAGCTCTTCTTACTTTTAGCCCCTGTACTTTTTTCTGAACCACATTTATTTTTTATGTGGCCAAAGTCTGGTTTGTAAAAATCTTGATTGTAATCCAGACTAAATAATTTCTGTAAGCTAAAATAGCAGAAACCCATTACTCTGTTAGTCTTTAAGAATAAATGATAGACGTGTATATGTTCTGTGTTTACAGTGAGCTGTTAGATATCCCTCAGCAATGCCCAAAGTGATCAGAGATATGAGATGACTCATTACAGATACTCACATTCTACTCTCCTTGCTCCTGGAAATGGATTCAAGCCCAAGTTTTAGAACTGAACCACTTCCAATTTAGATTTGCTAAAGTTGTTACATAATGATTGGGTCTCCTTATGAGAGGCTTTTGATTAGTAACAGGAGAATCATGTTAAGCTAGCAGGCCCAAGATATGGAATCACTGATGTTTACATTTCTGCTCTTTCTAATTCAGTTGTCCACTACTTGCACATTTTCCTTCCCTGGCTTATCTATTTAGTGCCTCAGGCCATCCTTCCTTGTCTGTTTTCTCCACCTTCATCTCATGATATCTTTCCCCATTGATCTTAACTAAGGTCTGCCATCCTTGGACATTTTCTGCAAACAAACACAGGCTTAGTTCTGCCCTTTTATCCCGAGCCACTTCTAGATCCTTAGCCTTACACCAAAACTGAAGTCTCATTTAGTCAGGAGCAAGAGCCTAAACTGAGATACCCCTCCTATATCAAGAGTTATCAGGAGGGTGGAGATCTCAAAATCTTTCCCCTTCTCAAAGTTCCTTGTTGTGATTGAGTGTATTTGCATAGATATGCCAGTTGAAATAAAAGTACATGTTCTATCAAGGCTTCCTGAGAAGATTTCTGTCATTTTCTCTCCTATGGATGGATTTTTCTAATATGACAAATATGCTTCTTCCCTTTCCCCACCTTACACAGAGAATTGTGATGTCCCAAGGTAGTCAGTCATTCAGAAGTGCAGCTTGGTGACTGTACAAACAACCATAGTTACAGGTACAGCAATAACAGAACTTCTTTCTTTTTCTGGATAAAAACAAATTGTAGCTCCTACTATCTCACCCCTTACTAACATAAACCTGGTACAGTGCACTCTGTTTCCTGCCTCTTGCCCTAAAAGTCCTAAAGAGGCTATGGAGCTGTCATGGGTCCATCTAAATGATTCCCCTTGGCAACACCAACAAGATGTTGCCATACCTGCAGCCCAAAAGAGAAAACACAGCCTTCCATGAGAGAAATACACAGGGGCTATCCCAGGACACACTGAAAACAAAACCATTAGAAGACAATGAAAGGCAGTTCTGTGGTTCTGTGAAAGTTTCTCCTAACACATTCCATTCCCTCTGCCTGGAATCCATGTAAAAAACTTTGAAAAATAAAACCATAACCAACTCTCACAACCTGGACCTCACTCTTCGTTCATCCTCATTTTCTTCTCTTGTCCAGTCTCTCCATGTCCAGTATTCCTTGTTTTCTAGGCAGTTTCACTGGGGATCCTTTTACTCCTTGTTCAATGATTCGTTACTATGTATCAGATACTGTTCTAGTTGTTGGAGACATAGCCATGAATGAGACATCAAAGAACCCTGACGCTGCTTGTATGTTCTGTAGGGGAAAACGGAAAGAAAAACTAAAAATAACAAATAAGGAAATTTCAGGTAATAAGAGATCTCTTTTTTCTTGGTCACTGACTGCAATCCTGTCTTCTAGATATTCTGTCTTCAGATTGGTTCAGTCCACTGTGTATACTTTCAATAGAGTTTTTAATCTCCTGGATATCTGTTCAAATCTGTTTCATGGATTCCATTTCTTTCCTATGTTGGGCATTCATGGTTTCCTTTTCTTTCCTCTCCTGGGCATTCATGGTTTCCATCATGGTCCTGAGCTCATCTATTTTTTAATCTGTTTCTGTTTTAGAGTCTCTAATCATGTCTTTCATTCTGCTCAACATTTCTGTAGTTATCTGGGAAATTATTTATGTTTTAAATTTCTCTAGAGCCTCATTCATCAGTTTTATTACTTCCTGTGCTATCAGTTCAGGGTGTCCAGATGATTGATTATCAGACTTTTCCACCTTATTTATCCCAGAATTTGCCTTTGGTGGGGTGGAAGTCTGGGGTTGTGCCTTGCTTAAATGTCTTCTCATTTTTGTTTTTGGTACTGTCCTTGGTTTAATTCCTGTGTTGATACTTCAATATTGCTTATTGTAAGTATCTTTGTTGCTTGTATTTAGAACCTTAATGGAATGATTGCTTCTCAGAGGTGTCTTCCAGATATAGCTGGTCTTTAGGTTTTGAGTCTCTAATGACTCTGAGACTATCTCATTTTCATCATACCAGGAAGAACAACTGATTTGATTAGGACAATCAAAACACCTTAGCTCAAGTGATACAATCAGCAACACAGTAGTATCAAGCACATCTTAGAAAATGACAATCTGTGGTAGTTATTAATCTATCACCTTTAATTGTGTGAATTAAATCAAAATCAAGGACCAGCCCAACCTATGTTTATAGTGAATAAACTCTTCAATATAGCAATTTTACCCTTTGGAATGGGGACTTAGAAGGAGTTGGGGAGGGAAGGATAGATAGGTAGAAGGATAGGGAAAGGTGAGCAGTAAGGCCAGAGGACACAGGAAGATCACGCAAACTGTAGGAAACTGTTGAAGATAAGAGGAAAAAACAAAATGAAAGAACAAATATGAGAACAGAACAACCTAACAGCAGTAGGGAAGCTAGAAACTATTTACTTTCCTTTAAAACTAATGACAATCAAGAGAAGGAAAAATGAAATGAGAAAAAGAAAGAAATCCAAATTAGGGCCAGAACAGGAACATAAAGGGAGATAAAAAAAAACAATGTGGGACAGCCAGAGAATGAGAGAGTGAGAGAGAGAGAAAAGAAAGAGAAAAAAAAATAAAGAAAAATTTGAAAAGAGTAGAAAAAAATTAAAAATAAGAGAAAAAAATTGAAAATAACATAAAAAACAAAACTTAAGGGCTTCCTTCAGGGTGTGTCTCTGCTGTCACAATATACAACATGGGCAGCAGTGTGCACATATAAGTCAATGAGTCTCAGCAAGCCAGTAGCAGACTCATGAGATTCAGGCAGATTTCTGGCTGCAAGTCCCAAGTTGAGTTCCCTGTGCTCCTGCAGGGTTGAACTCTGCAAGATTCTACTGAAGGTTCCAGCTGTCCTTCCCCTTAAGAGAGTCTAGGTTCCGATGAAGGGTGATAATCCCTTCAACTTACCAAGTATGGTGGTCTGGTGTGCCTTTATTGCAGAGATTCCACTTTTCCAGTGGGCTTCAGTTTTCATAAAGGGGCCTGAGAGAGGTCCTCTTTCTGTTGTTCACTTCTGCTCTATCTTCTGGAGCTCAGGACAATAGCCTTTATGACCCCCTGTGCCTCTGTAGTATGGAAGTAGGTACCTTCGCAGCCAGGAGGCCAGAGGCAGGACGGGGTGGGGGTGGGGGGTTGCTGAAGGCACCTTCGTGGCTAAACTGGTCACTGGGAGGTGGGGCGTGGGCAGGACAGAGCCTGCTCCAAGCCGCCAAGGTCCTCACCTTCCACTTGCTGGTCCCTGGGGGGTGAGGCATCTAGTACCTCACTTTTAACTTTGAGGAGGAGGTCTTCCAAACATAATTTCATAAGTAGTAAAACCTGCTTTATAAGGGGTGCATCTAAGTCTAAGGACAGCCAAAGGCAGCAGGCTGACCCACCCTTCACCAGTTTCCAATATCAATTTAGACAAAGTAGATTTTAGGGTCTGATTCATCTATTCCACTTGCCCTGAGCTTTGCAGTCTTTAGGCACAGTGGAGGTTCCAATTTATACCCAGTGCCCTACTGACTAACTGAGTTATAGAGGCTACAAAGGCAGGGCCATTGTCAGATCCAATGGACACCAGTAGTCTGAATCTGGGAATTAATTCCTGAAGAAGTTTCTTTGCCACCACAGTGGTGGTCTCCTGCCAAGTAGCATAGACCTCTGTCCAACCTGAGACAGTATCTATGAAAATTAGGAGGTAGCAATAGCCACCCACTGGTGTTTTGATCTCTGTAAAATTCACTTCCTAGTGTCCTCCAGGATTCCTACCCCAGAATCTGATCCCAAGGGATGCAAATGGGCCATGGCAGGGATTTACTTGTACACAGGATGGGCACCTAGGAGAGGCCTGGCAGGCCAGCTCTTGCAGCTTTGAAAAGCAGTATCTTGGAGCTAGAAGATCACCCATCTTGGATCCCCCCAGGTGCATGACCAAATGCAGCTGCTGGTTGAGCTGTCATCCTAATGCCTGGGGGAGGTAGATGCAACCATCTGGACATTTCCAGAAGCCTTGGGGATCTTTCTTTGCTTGCAGCTGGCTTGCTTCTTTATCTTCCTGTTCATTGTAAGTAGGGCTAGTTGGGAACAAAGGGGGAGGAGGACTCATGGTAGGCAGGATGACTAAGGGTTTAGGTGGCCTCTGGGCTGGTGGTCTGCAAGTTGATTTCCCTTAGCCTCAGGTGTTTTGTCCTTCTGGTGACCCTGAACATGAATGATAGCCACCTTCTTGGGAAACCATACCACCTCTAGGAGAGACAATATTTCTTCTTTGTTTTTGAAAGTCTTTCCTGGAGCTGTTAGAAGCCCTTTCTCTTTGTAGATCTTACCACCATGCTGCTTCCATCTGTGAAGAGGGTAGCATCTGCCTAAGCCAAGGGGGTGTCTGTTAAGTCCGATCAGGCCCCCTGGATCTGATCCAGCACCTCCTCAAGGTCATGAATTGGGATGTCTGGGTCATTATCTGGCATCACTAGCCAGATTGAGAACCTGTCCTGCCCTGCTGAGAAGACTATGTGAGGCTGGTCAAGCAACAGGCTTTGATACTGAGTGAGATGGGCATTTGACATCCATTTGCTATTCACCCCCCCCCCCAAGCAGAGTCTCTACTGAATGAGGGGCAGTTAGGACTAGGACCCATCCAAGGGTCAACTTATCAGCCTCTTTGACCAATAAAGCTGTGGCAGCTATTGCCCAAAAACTTGAAGGCTATCCTGAGGCCACAGGATCTAATCTTTTAGAGAGATAGGCCACAGGGCACTTCAAGGGTCCCAAGGACTCCATTAGGACTCCTTTAGCAACCTTACTTCATGGATGAATAAACAAAAAGCCTTAGTAACATTGGGTAATGTCAGAGCCAGAGCTGATACCAAAGTTCTTTTCAGATTCTGGAAGGTTTCTTCTTTATCTATTCCCCATTCTAGGGGTTTTCTCCTGTGGCAGAATGGATGGGCCATGCTATCTCAGCAAACCCAGGTATCCATAGGCAACAATATCCAGCTGCACCTAGGAATTCTCATACCTGTTTCTTGGTAGTTGATGTGGGTATCTGGAGGATGGCCCTTATCCTGGCTTGGAACAAGGCTCTTCTTCCAAGATTTCCCCAGGTATGATACTTTAGGGGCACAGAGTTGTGCCTTCTTGGCCAAGACATGGTAGCCCAACTCCTTTAGTAACTGAAGAAGCTCTTGCATCCCCTGCATGCATTCCGAATAGCTAGCAGCAGCTAATAACAAATCATCCACATATTGAAGCAGGGTGAGGTTAGGGTGGTGGGATCAAAAACTCACCAAGTCCTTCTGGAGGGCCTCACCAAACAGGGTGGGTGGATTTTTGAATCCTTGAGGTACCCAGGTGAGCTGGCAGGAGTAGTTGGAAACTGGATCAGTCCACTCCAAAGTGAAGATAGACTGGCTAGCTAGGGCAAGGGGGACACTAAAAGAAGCATCCTTTAAATCTAGCACAGTATACACTTGGTGCTCAGGAGACATCAAACTTAGGAGGGTATATGGGTTAGGGACAGTAGGATACAGAGTTACCACTTGCTGGTTAACTTCTTTCAAGTCCTGAACCAGCCTGTAATTTGATGTCCCTGGTTTCTGTACCAGTAGGAACAGGGTGTTTCATGGAGACTTGCAGGGAGTTAATATCCCAAAGTTCATCAACCTCTTAATGTGAGGGGCTATCCCCTGTCTGGCCTTCTGAGAGATGGGGTATTGTTGAGGTCTCATCCCAGCAAAGGGAATGGGCAGTCCAGTATAACCAAGAAAGAGTGAGTAATTTATTTTTATCCCAGGCTCACTAGTCACTCACTTGTGAGCAGGCAGTTTTGGACTGCTCCTGTGGCCCCCTGGATGGGAACAGTTTGTGATGAAAACTTTCCCAGGAGATTTTTTTAATACTGACCTCTTGGTGCCAGTGTCCACCAGAAAACAAACTTATTGGCCCCCTACTTCAACATTTACCATGGGCTCCCAGGGACCAAGAGAGAAGAAGCCCTGACTTCCTCAGTCTGAATCTTCTTTTTCCCTCGACCTGGGAAGAGATAGTACCTTGGCAGAGGGCCTGTGGGGGTATTCATTTTTCTAGTGTCCTTCCTCCTTGAAAAAGGCACACTGATTTCTGTCCAATGGCAGGTGTCCTCCTGGCTTTCTAGGCATCTGCCCTTTGGGCTTCCCAGGGATGGGTTCCATGGGGTCCCCTCTGATGGCTGCTCCCAAGATCTTTGCTTCTTTCTTTGCCAACTGCTCAGCCATGGCTATGGCCAATTTTTGTTATCCTGAATCCCTATTGTCAAACACCTTTTGAGCTACTTCTAACAGCTGAGATGTGTTCATTCCTGAGAATCCCTCCAATTTTTGTAATTTTCTCCTAATATCAGGTGCAGACTGAGTAACATAAGCCAAATTTATAGCTCTATTGTTCTCTGGAGCAGAGGGGTTGAACGGGATATAAACCAGGAAGGCCTCTCTGAGTCTCTCCAGGAATGCACTGGGAGACCCCTCTGGTCCCTGTGTCACTTCAGTGGTTTTTGAAAGATTTATGAGTTTCTGTTCAAATCCCATTTAACAAGTTTTGGTGAAAGGTGAGTAAAGCCTCCCTTCCCACTGAAGAATTTGGAACCCTTGCCTCAGCAATTCGTGGGCCTCCTCTTTTGAGCGCCTCTCCCCCCATAAGAGCTTTCTAGCTTCAAACCTAATCCTGTCCCATTCCTCAGTGGTGAACAGGGTCAATAACTGCTGACAGCCATCCCAGGTCAGTAGATGAGTCCTACAGATCAACTCTATCAGGGAAATCAAAATCTAGGGCCTCTTAGAGAATGGTGGATTCTGGGTTTTCCAGTTGTAGAGGTCAGGTGGAAAAGAGAACATATACCAGGAACAGGCAGTTTCCCAGTCCTGCTCCATCAGGAGGAGGTGCCTCCTCAAAGGCAAGAGAATCTCTGGACTGCATCTTTCCAAGGTGGTGACCTCTTGCTGGGATTGGAGATGCTCTCATATGGAGGGAGAGGTAGCAAGGGACATAAAGGAAAAAATGAGGGAGCTGGGGCCAGATGGGTCATGATGGACAGGAGAGGAGGTGAACTACGGTTATACAGAGGGGGACAGGGGAGGACTTCCTCAGCATCTGACTGCTGCAGAACCAGTTTCTGTCTCTTCAGAGTTCACCTACAAGGGAGAGAACAGTTTTTGGAAATAAGCAGCTTTTAATAGGCTTTTGCAGCACAGGCCTAAACAACCTTCCAAACTGCTTGAATGAAGGCAGGGTTCAGGGAGCCCTCAGAGGGCCAGCCCACACCAAAAGAGGGCCACTCAACCTCATAAGAAGTGTGGAGTTTGTCCTTTGATGATTTCACTCCACAATCATCAGAAAATTCCAAGGAAAAATTTCTAAGCATGCAGACCAGGGGTGTAACAGGTTGTGAAGATGACGACCCCATGGTGGAGAGACTTAGGGCAGGCAGGAGATATCCAATTTTAGGAGGTCCAGGAACACATAAAAAGATAAGAGCTCCAGACATAGAGAAAGAGGCCTTAGTGTTTATGTGGTGCACCCTTGAAAGATATCGTGACAGACAAAGGGAGGGGGTGTTCCTCTGTGGGAGGAACCACTTAGTTGGTTGACTAACCATGGGCCTCTCAGCCACTTTAAGGACCATCCAGGCTTTAGGGTGTATTTATCTCATTGCAAGAGCACCCACTTGGTCTTTCTTAGATGTGTCCATGGAACCACAGTACCACCCCAATCAAGTCCCATAATTCCAAGGAGGAATCCCCCTCTTTGTGTGGGGCACGGATGGAACAGTCTATTGTTTCCACTGCTTATTGCCAGTCATTCATTCATTCATACACAATCATTCAGAGGTTAAAGACATTCCAACCCTATCCCCGGAGATTTACCAGATTGGCTGGCTTACAGCCAGACCAGACCAGGGGGCCACCTCAGTCAGTGTCCTGACCTTATGGAGGGGCCCTGGGAAATGCCTTCATCAAGGACTGCTGTTCCCCACCCGAACCTGAAGGATCCTTACCAGAAAATATGGGCTTCAGAAAATTTGGAGGGCATCTCAGGCATCTCTGCAGTCCCTTCAGGGTTGGCAGTGAGACTATAGGGGCCTGGAACGTCTCAGGGGGCATCTCCCCTATAGTTTGCAGCCACAGATGGGAGGGATCACAGCAAGGCCATTCCACCCATTGTGGCCATCTCACTGGGGCCTCCAGCTATTATGGACGAGTGAGTTTGAACAATAGAGATGCACCACACTGTGCCAGATTCAAGCCCATTTACTATAGCCAGTGGCCAAGAGGGACTAGCACCCAGAAAGTTTCCTTGGCAATGGGAAGTAGTTTGATTTCTCCATTTAAATCATGCTTTCAGTTGGGGAGGGCTCAGGGGAGAGCAAGAGGAATCTTACAGAAGCAGAACCATTCCAGATTAGTGGGGGGTATAAGGAAGTTTGACACACACTAGGTGAGCTATAAAACATCCTATAACTGCAGCAAGTTTACTGCCAAGCAGGATGTGGGGGTTTTGGGTGCTTTTTTTTAAGTGCAAGCACTTTGTGCAAGCACAGATACAAAATGGCATTGAGTCAGGTTGGCTGTCATAGTAGATTGCTAGGAAAAAGGCCAGAAAAACTTGTTAAATTCTAAGCTAAAAACTCCCATCCAGTGAAGAGTGAAGAGTCACAGAAGTGCTGCAATTCAGTTATGGGTGACATGCAAGCCACAACCTATTGCCATTGCAGTCCTAAGATATTAACCATTTGTGTGTTTTTGCTTCTAGTTCTATTAAATGTGCAACCACCATGGACATAGTCCCATGTTTTCCAAATAATATCCAACCTAGAAAATGGTTCCAATTAATGAGCATTTCTCAGCAAATGCTGTTGTAGTTGGGATAAAAATACCCAAGTGGTTCATACCAGTCAAAATTTTATCCAATTTTATATCTTGTGGTGCTATAACTCACAGTGCATCATAGTATATATAAAAATCCCACAGTAATCAATTCCAATTAGAATGCATCTCCACCCAAGTTAGGTTATCAATTAAATTCTCCCAGATGAGGAGTATCTAAGGTAAATTACTTTGATCTTATCAAGTCTGTATTCTACAGTTTCAGTGTAGTAATCAAAATTTTTTTCAAAGAACAAAAGAATGCACAATTAAAATGCTTGTATTTGAGAGACAGCAAGATCATTTATCACTTTTTAAGCACACAGCTGTATCTAACTCTCCTTTGTGTTTTTTTCTGTAAATTTCAGGTGTTATTTAAATTCCCCTGCAAAGCAATGCAAGGAATTAGGGTTTTCAGAACTTTCCTATGAGGCATGTTACTCACACAGGTAGTATCCACTTTTTTGAATTTATGTGAAGCAAAGAAAAACACTGCTGTTCTGTCAGTTTTCAAGTCAAGGAGTCCATGTTGATTTCTTAAACATCATTTTGTCCAATTCCTCTTGTCCTCCACAAAGAACTCTCCCACATCAATATATCCAGAATCCATAATCAGCAAGTTTCTACAAAGGCTTGGCTTCTGTCTAGCTCCCCTCCTATGAGGTTTATTGTAAAGAAGGCACAATTCCATCTTCCTCCTGAAAGTACATGTAGAGTATTCCTTCTCTTGTTCAAGAAAAAGAAAAAAATCTGTGTTGATCATCTTTCCATAGTGGAGCAAAATATCTGAGATAATCAACTTAAAAAGAGAAAAGGTTTGTTTTGACTCTTAGTTTCATAGTTTTTGGCCCATGGTCACATGGCCCTGTTGCTATATGCTTATGGTGGCACAGCATCTCATGATGGGAACACATGACAAAGCAGGATTCTCACCTCATGGTGGTCTGGAAGGAAATGAGACAGGCAGAAGAAGGAGTAAGGGTCCCAGTATCCTCTTCAAGGGTGCATCACTAGTGATCTTGCTTCCACTAGACCCCACTTCCAAAAGATTCTGCCCCCTTCCAATAGTGAACAGGGTGGTTACCAAGTCTTCAACACATGGGCCTTTGGAGGACATTTAAAATCCAAACTACAACAGCATCTAAATTTTAAAAATTGTATCTATATCTATCTCCATCTATCTTATCTGTCAATCAAATGGTGTGTGTCTATGTTACACACAAAATTTTAGTTTTTGTATTACTCTCCAAAAAGCTACATTAAACAAATCCATCCTAAGTCAATTTAAATTTAGCAGTTTATCATAATCAATGGCCAAATCCTGTTAGCACTACTCATTTAGAAGGCTAGAGCTTTTATCCTCTATAATCTAGCTGAACAGTTAGCTGAAATGCCCTGATCTATTAAAAAACATTCCATGTGTGAGACAGGAAAGGCTTTGAGCCAAACTAATTACTTGCTGTGACATTAAGAGCATCAATCCTTACAGTAATGCAGACACAATTTAGAATTGCATCTCAGAAGCCCTTTAGGACAAATTAATTTTTGCTTTATAAAAGTCATCAGGTGTCATATCTCAGTTTATGATTACTGAATACTTATGGTGTGACAGGCACTGTAATGAAGATAAAAGGTAGGTGACTAAGACATACTTCCTTCCTCTCAGAACTTTGGCGTCCAGGGGAGGATTAGTAGAGTGAGGTGAATCCTAGGATATCAGGATCACAAATGTTGCCCATAGACTGTCTTTTCTTTTTTTTGTGAAATAATGTTGGCTAAGGGTTTATTTTATTTACTCTTTCAAAGAACCAATTCTTTGATTCATTGATTCTTTTCTTAGCCTCAGTTGCATTAATTTCTGCTCTGATTTTTATGATTTCCTTCCTCATACAAGCTTTGAGTTTAATTTGTTCTTTTTCTAGAGGCCTGACATTCAATATTAGATTATTTATTTGAACTTGCCCTGTTTTTCTGATGTGGGAATTCACTGCTATAAATATCCCTCTTAGGACTGCTTGTATTGCATCCCATAAGTTCTGGAATGTTGTACTAGTATTATTGTTTAATTGTAGAAACTAATTTCTTTTTTAATTTTATCTGTGATCATTTATTGTTCCGGAGGGTATTAATTAATTTCCATGTGTTTGTGTAGTTTTTGTGGTTTCTTTTGCCATTTATTTCCAATTTCATTGCACTATAATCTGATAATATGCATGGGATAATTTCAATTCCTTTGCATTTACTTATGCATATTCTATGAGGTAGTATGGGATCTATTCTTGAGAAAGTCCTGTATGCTGCTGGGAAGAATATGTATTCTGTTTTTGTTGGGTGAAACACTCTATAGATATTTACTAAGCCCATTTGTTCAAAGGTTTGGTTCAGCTCTCATATTTCTTTTCTTTTTTGGTCTAGTTGATCTGTTTGTGACAGTGGGGTATTGAGATCCTCCATTACAATTGTATTAGTGCTTATTTGATTTTTCATATCCATTAGTATTTGCTTTATATAGTTAGGTGTACCAGTATTTGGTGCATATATATTTATGATTGTTATCTCTTCTTCTTGGATTGTTCCCTTAGTATGTGGTGACTTTCTTTGTCTTTTCTGATCAGTCTTGGCTTAAAATATACTGTCTGCAAATAGAATAGTGATCCCTGCTTTTTTCCATGTTCCTGTTGCATAGAGTATTGTTTTCCATCCTTTGACTTTCAGTCTGTGAATTTCTTTTTGAGTTAAATGTGGTTATTGTATTCTGCATATTGTTGGATCTTGTTTTCTGATCCATTCTGTGAGTCCATTTCTTTTGATTAGTGAACTGGTGGTTATAATTCAGAGGTATTGACTTATCCTTCTCATTGTATTATTTTCCTATTGTTGGTTCCCTTTCTTTCCATTCTATTTAATTACTTGCCTTGCCTGGTGGATTCATTCTACTGGGACTCTTAGAATTGTTGTCTTCATTGTCTTTTTCTAGAATATCCTTCAGAAGATTTTGGAGTGCTGATTTTGTGATCATGAATTTTTTCTGGTTCCATTTAACATAGAAGTATCACAGCCCTGTATTCTAGATCTGATATTCTATCTTCACATTGGTTTACTCTGCTGCATATACTTTCAATAGAATTTTTAATCTCCTGGATTTCTATTTGAGTCTGTTTAATGGAGTCCAGTTCTTTTCCATGTTGAGCATCCATGGTTTCTATGTCTTTCCTAAACTTCTCTATTATTTTATCTGTATCTATTCTAGAGTCACCAACCATTTTCCTTCATCATGGTCATCATCTCTTTATCTGTGTAATTATTTCTATTTTGGTTTTGTCAAGAGACTTATTCATCTGCTTTGTTACATTTGTTGCTACCATTTCAGAAAATTCAGCTGGGCAGCTTTTAATTTTTTCCACATTAATACCCCTTGGCTTTGTCTTGGGTGAGTAGGGGGTGTTGGGTTGCATCTCACTTCTGTGTTTTCTCAGTCTCTTTTTTGGGGGGATGAGGGGTGGTTTTCTGCATTGAGATTTGCAAATTTCTCATGGTAGGTAGCATTATTACTAGTATTGAGACCTCTTTAGGAAATGGCTACTTTTCAGAGATTTCTTCTAGGTATAGCTGGCTTTTGGCTTTTGAGTCAGTACCAGGATCTTGCCTCTTATGTTTATTAGGGATGAAATGTTGCAGCCTGTTTGGCCTACCACCCAGTTCTTTGGTACTGGACTGCAGAATTGTTTCTGACCTCCAGACAATATAGGAATTAGCATACAAGGGAGATCAATTGATCACAACAACTATGCCATTTTGGCTAAAGTAATACAACCAGTAATAATAATAGCATCAGAAACAGAGTGTAAAATGACAAACTCTGATAACAATTTGCCACCTTTAACCATATGTACAAGATTTACAGTTATATAACAAAATCTAAGACAAATCAGAATATTATATACAGTAAATATCCTCTCAATAGAGCAATTTTACCCTAAGGGGAGAAAATTTAAAAGGTATAAGAGGAAAAAAATAGAGAAATGAAAGAAGAAAAGGAGATTAGAAGCAAGGCTGAAGGACAATGGAAGATTACCCAAGCCCGAAGAAACTGATGAAGAAGGCAGGGGGGAAGGAAAGAAGGAAAAAATAAAAGAAGGACAAAACAAAACAAAAAAGTCAAAAACAATTTTCATACTAACAATAAAACAAGAACAAACAAACAAAAAATATTTTTAAAAACTCAAAAGCAAAAAGGAAAAAATAAAAAAGAAAGAAATTTCTCTGTGATTTCAAGCCTGTGGTTATCTTCTTGAGCCTAAGTTTTGTGATAGTGTCCAGTTGAATATGTGACTGCTCTTGCTGGTAGATAAGGGAGGCAGGTAGAGCCCAGACCCATGCTGAATAATCACCAGTAAACTGGTAGTAGGATTAGGGTGGTGTGCCAGTTATGGGACTTTAAATTCACAGAAATTCAGGCTGAACTGGGCCACTGTTCATGGGTTTGGGGGTCATTTAGCTTATAACACTCTGGGCATCTCTTGACAGCCTGACCACAACTCCCTGACCATAAATGTCTCCCATGGTTGTCACCCCAGTCACTGTGGGAGTTTAACACTGGAATCCCTGAGATGAAGCCAACCCACTGCTGCTCTGAGTCCTAGGTTCAGTTGGCCTCTCCCTATAATGGCATCCAACCAAGCACTCTCACCAGAGGATATGGCAGATGCTTGGAGTGGAATTACTCACCAGCTGTTGTAGGATACAGCATCCACTGCTCCATTTCACTGGTGCATTTCTTCCTAAACACCTCTATGGTTACCTGATTTCACTGTGTCTCTGTAGATTCAGTTTTCCTTTCTCACAATCCATGAACCAGGACCCTAGGAGGAAGCGTCAATGCAAAAAACAAATAAACAACCACAAAAATTAAAAAATGAGAAAACACAGAAGCAAGATGTAACCTAACACCCACAATTCACCCTTTTTCTGTGTTGTGGTCTGTCTCTTCAATTTCTCTTTAGGAACCTTCCTAGGTTCCAGGGATTCACCTCATTCCTTCTTGTCTTCCCCAAGCTGTTATTTTCCAGTGTCTGGTTTCTGAATCTTGCAGAGGCTGATTTGTTGTTGTTTACCACTCTGCCATCTTCCTGGAAGTTTTTGTTCTTTTAATACAAAATTTGCTATATGTTAACATACATCCACATAAACTTTCTTCTTCCAACAAATGGGTTTCTGATCATGTGGCCCACTATTGAAAGTTCTTGGGAAGATTACCATGAAGCATAGTCAATAGCTAGATTCTGCTGTTGAGCTAAGGTACCCATCTCATTAACATATTTGTTATAAAACAGCAAAAAGTTTATAATAATGGAAAAAAATTAGGACATGGAGAATCTTTGTGAAGGGTTGGGCATGATATGGATAATATGGGAAGAGAGATTTTGGATGTGGCAAAATTTTTATTCTCCTACCTGGGTTCTTTCACCCTTCCCCATTGTCCCCTTGTTATGCACTGATTATTTCCCTCACTCACCATCATTTCTGCCAATTTGAATACATGTTAATAGTATCAGTGTGCTAAATATCAGCTTGCTTATGTAGCTACCTGTTAACTTAATATAGATATTTGTTTCCAACTACTAGTGCTGTCTCCTCCAGTAGTTCTGCCACAAATTTAGAAATACACAGACATTGTATGTAGTATATCAACACTCTCATCACTATAGAATCTCTGTGAGAAAAAAAAAAGTACAAAAACCCATAACCTGTAGTTACAGGTATGTCACTACAAAAGATGTCAAGAAAATACATGAAAAGATGTTCAATACCATTAGTCATTAGGAAAATGCAAATTAAAACCACAATGAAACACAACCTCACACTTACTAGAATGGCTAATGTTTCAAAAACCTGACCATACAGAGTGTTGATGAAGACATAGAGCAACTAGAACTATCATACAGTATGATATAAATATAAAATGATATGCCACTTTGAAAGGCAATAGATAGTTTCTTAAGAAGTTAAATATATATATAAAATTTGATCAAACTGAGTTGGCCAGTTTATAGGTACTTACACAAGAAAAATGAAAACTATATCCACAGGAAGACTTGTCCATAAATACTATACAGCACTAGCCAGGCATGGTGTTAATCTAAGTGCTGTAATCTCAGCACTTGGGAGACTGAAGAAGGAGGATCACTATGAGTTAGAGACCAGCCTGAACTACATAGCAAGACCCTGTAAAAAAACCAAAACTATTCATATAGCTTTATTTCTAATACTTCTGAGCTGTAAAACATTCAAATGTCCATCAGTAGCAATTGCACAGGTTGAGGATTTTCCATGCAATGAGCTACTATTTGGCAATGAAAGGAGTGGACTATTGGTAGGTGCAATAATAAGGATAGATCTCAAAATAATTATTCTGAGTGAAGGAAGACACTTAGATAAGAGTATATATTGTATGATTTCATTTATGTAAAATTCCAGAAAATGTAAACTAATCACTACAAAGACTTGATGCAAATTAGCATTGTCTGGAGATGAGGATGGAGGGTGAAATAAGGAGGAAAACTTTATAAAGGTACATACAAAAACTTTAAAAGGACTAATATATTCAATATCTTGATTGATGTGATGGTTTCAGATATGTATACATGTGTCAAAGCCTACCAAAATTTGTACTTCACACACACACATATATATATATATATATATATGGAGATTATTATATCTTATAAACTTGTTTTTTAATGAGACTTCTATATGGTAATTTTGTACCATGTAAAGATGGAAAGAACTGGTTCACATCTTTTCGTTACGTTTTTAATTACTCTCTGGAAGATCTCTTAAAAGTTCAGGTCAGCAGAGTGTAGGGATGAGTGTTCTGGGTTACTTATCACCCCACTGTACTTTTATCTGTTGGCTTGTCTATTGTATCTAAAAGTATTTCTTTGTTTAAGTCTATATTTTTAAAAAGAAAGAAAAAATGAAAAAAAAGGTTTTAAAATTTTGTGAGTATACTATCCCTTTGAGTTAAAGCTACCTTTAGTTATTAAAAAAAAATCTACTATATTCTTGGCTTTTTTGAAAGCATTTTAGAGAGAAAAAAAAGCAAAAGAAATATATCAGAGGCAAACTAATCATAAGATGTATTCCAATTTAAAAATATTTAAAAGAATGGTTTAATATACTCAGCAAGAATTGTGGGAAGGGATGTACAGGGTTATACTGTATAAATTCAATGGTGAGGCTGCGGTCTCAGCACTAGGCTAGTTCAGACACAATCTCCCTAAAAAAAAATACACTAAAACCCAAGCTTCATACTCAAAATTGGTCTCTCCCCCCAGATTCCATACAATCCCTGATACTGTTATTATAGCCAGACTCCAGCTTATCTCTTAAAATATAAATTGGTTTTCACTCATTCAAAATTTTACTCAGCACCTAGCTCTAGTTCAGACACAACAAGGAGCAAGACATATGTGAGTCCCTTATCTCATAAAGTTAGTATTATAGAAAGAAAAATTTGTGAAAAGTATACAAATTCAAAAGCAATGTGGGTTCAGACAGCGGTAAGTGTTATAAGATAAAGCAAAACCTTTCAGGGACATTGGTTTGTGGACTATGTCTGACACACACTGTGAAGCTTTTCTAAGTAACATTTACTTGGGGCCATAAATGATGTGTGCAAGTTATGTAAAAATCTGTAGTACAGGATCCCAGACAGAAAGCATAGTAAGTGGCTGTAAGGTCATGAGGTGGACACAAGCTTGGCCTTTTTTTATGAACAAATAAGAGGGTGGAGATGGTTGGAGTGCAAGGAGAAAGGGGGAGTGATCAGAAAGGAGGTAGAACAAAGAAGCTCTTTTAGGCCACAGCAAGAAGCTGGCATTTTCTTCTCAGTGTGATGGGTAGAAAGTTTCTGAACCCTCTGCTGAGGCTCAGAAAAAAAAATCTAAGAACAACATTGAGATCAACATTCTTATCTATTCTCTACTACAAACATCCAGATTCCCTCTGCCACTATCACAAAATATAAAAGTAGTCAGAAAACTGCATTTCAGCTAGAAATCAAGGAAATGGGCCAGTCACTTACTATAAACTTAGGGGAAATTTTGCAAGATACAATGTCAATGAGATGGACTAATTTGAAAAATTTGGCCAGTACTGCCTATTGCAACCCAGTCATCAAAGGAACAACTAAGAAGCCTAGAACCCAGCATAACTTTCTTGCTCACATAGGAGTCTAGGCTGAAGGTGAGAGTGGAGCAAAAGATGGTCTGAGGGTATAACTGGATCCCCCCGGTCATTTTGAGACAGTTCATCTGCTACCGGAGGTCGTATTTAGTAGGTTCTTCCACTGTCACTTACTGTCAACATGCCTGCAGTGAGGATAAATGTACTTGACAAATACTCAGGATACTACCTTGACTCACTGTATGGATGGATCCAGCCTGACATGACTGTAGCCATTCTGAGTTGTAATCACCATGATTGCCCCAGAGTAACCCCAGTGAATTATTCCTACAAACTATAAATAGACGAAAACATTAGAGGGATATGATGGACACTGGCTCCAGAAATGTGCCTGGCTCTTTGATATTAGCTTAAGATAAACCAGTAAAATCCCAAACTAGAAAAATTCACTATTGACCAATATATACAGTTCTCCTTCTGACCTACATTTCAGGGATCTGCCTGATCTTGCTGCAATCCAGGACCATACTTCTGTGAGTAAAGCCCCAATAAATTGCACTCTGTGCAAACCTGGATATGTCTGTCTCTTTTCTTTGGTCTCATTGCACTTTGGAGCCCATTCTCATACATTGTGATGGGCTATTTTAGAACACTGATATTTAAAAAGGTCATCCTTGTCATGCAAATAATGAAAGCATAGGTAAAACAACTTCCAATTACATAACAAAAAAGAAATAAAACTTCTTTGAGATACAAATTAATTTCCAGTCACAGCTGCTTTTGGACTTGGCTCCTTCCCCACTGTCCCTAGACAGTTTGATGCCTAAACTAGCAAAGGAAAAGTACATTACTGTCAGGTAAAAGGCTGAAAACCAAGATCAGACCAGGCCACAACAAGCCTTTATTAGGGGAACAGATCTGCTGGGCTGTCTCTGAACAAAAGAGAGACAAAAGCAATATGGCCAGGACAGAAAATGTCTTTTGTAGGAGCGGGGGTGGGGCTTGTAGGAGCTGAGGTGGGGTTGAGTGAGGTAGTGGCTAGGGACTGGAGGAGCCTGTGACGTCACTAGTTGCTAGGAGGAGAGCAAGTATTAGGTTACTCTTTTGGTGGGAGTAGGGGCATGTTGGAAAGAAGGTGGCTATTATATACAGCAGCCACCCTAAATTGGAGGGAAATCTATCAATTACAATCAAATTATGCCCTCCATCCCTCCAATTGGACATCATATAAAGTTTGTAAGAGTCTATCTTTACTTTTCATGCAAGACAAAAATAATCCCAGACTTCCCACACATAGTAATGTTTATGGATGATAAAAAAAATACAAGAGAACAAAAACAAGGGAATTAATTTAAGAATCAGAGAACTGTTTTCCCATGAAATATAGTTGCTAGGACAGGAAAAATTTTAGGAAATTTCTAAATGAAGTTTTGTGAGATTCAAGAGGAAATAGAAACTTCAATTCTAGAGCACATGGTAATGAAACATTAATGAAGACAGATCTGTTGCTTGGGGAAAGTTTGATAAATATGTCTGGGTGCCAAATTTCTGAACTCCATTATGCTACCTCCTCAATACCTTGAGAAACACCACCACCAGAGTATGTACACAGATAACAAATTATGGCAAAAACCACCCCAAATCATGATGGCATCTCTCCTTGCGAGTTGGGCTACAACAAATGTTTTTGATAAGTTTTATTTCTACCAACCCTTCCTACCCTGGTTGTTGCTTAGTCTCCCAAGAGCAACATTTCCAAGTGGTAGGGACACCAGAGTCTTCCTATAGCATGAGTTGGACAGGTTAAACGAGGGAATCAATCAAGTAGACACATCTGAAAAGAAGATGTACAAGTTGGGAGACACCTCAGCAATTTCTACATCTGTTGTCTACTTTTCTCACTAGAAACACTGCTCCTTTCTGAGGCTGGAGGGGAAAGCCTTGAGCTCCCCCTAAGAAGACAGACCACATTGTAGCACCTCCCAGTCTGCATCACCCATGCGATCCACAGTTGTCCACCCTTCTGTGGAGGAGGCACTGGGGATACTTCTTCTTACGGAACTCATTGTTCCATGTGTTTAAGCTCATCATACTGTTGCACGCATGAGCCCCTTGAGGGCGAGGCTATCCTTAGGTCTTCTCCTCCTGTTATAATGGTACCTGGTACTAGATGGCTCTCCACAAAAGTGTTTATTACAGGAATGAAAGGATCATGAGAAATAAAAAAAAAAAGCACAAACACTTCTAGAATGGCCATATTTTATTTTGAAATGTTTATTTTTTTCTTCTACCCTTTTTCTATTTTTCCCTTCATCCATATTATAACTGCCAATTTATTGCATGTGCAACATGTCACTAAATTCTCACAATTCTATGGGAACAGTTATTTTAAGAGGAGAAACTGACATTCAACTAGACATGAGTTCCTCAGAGTCACATTGCCGGGTGGTATTAAACAATAAAACAAAGCCAGGTTTTCCTGGATTCAGCTTCTATGATTAATTGGGCCACTTTCCTATTTTCCTTTAGATTTTTACTAACTTTAGCCTTAATTTGTCTGCAAAGGTCTATGTATACACATGAACATTGAAGATAACATTCTTTGCTGTCTTGCTTTTTAAAAAAGATCATTCATGGGTTGTAAAACCAAACAAAATAGCACTAGTTCTCACCCTTCATTGCACATCATAATCATCTGGGGGACCTTTTAAAAATGACTAGCACACGAGCCCCATCCCAACAAATTTGGCTTAATTGGTCTAGCATGGGTCAGGCACTCCAATGTTTAGTAGACTTTTAATGTACTACCTAGGTTGAGAAACCACTGCAATACAGAAAAATAAAAAGAAAAAAGTTTTAATTTGTGATACCACTGTGAGACCTGAGTGACTCCATTTTAAAATTTTGGCCCCATTTTAGAATAAAGGTGGCCTGGACATAAATTCTAGTTCCAAGAAAAACCACAAGATGCACTTTGGCCACCTGCCTGTGATAATGTCCAGCAGTCCCCTAGCAACTAGCCTAGCGACAGCTAATTGGTACCTGCCTCAATGTCCCAGATGCTCTTCTCGATGGCCTGCAACAGCTAATCAGTAGTTACCCCAATACCCCAGTATCCCAGATGTTCTTTTCCATGACTTGAGAAGCCGTTTGCAGTTCAGCGCGCAAGGCCCAGACAATTAGATTTAAACTTTCAAAACTTGCTAAATGCTAGCCAATTGTGTGATTTGCGTCTGATTTGAAACTCCGCGCCTTTTCGAAACCCCGCACCTTGCTGTAACCTCTATAAAAACCCCTGGTGTTTTAGAGTCAGGGCTGTCAATCTTGACCCGCTGCGTCGGTGACAGTTGAGAGTCCCTGCTCGAGCTTGAATAAACGACCCTCGTGTGTTTGCATCGGAATCGGTTCCTTGGTGGTCTTTGGGGACCTTGCGATCTGGGCACAACACCACCACTCACAGATAACTACCACTGTTAATTTTTGGTGAATTTTTCTTTTGTTTGCATGGGAACCCACACTCAATATTATAAAAATAGGATACCATACAACTCGTTTTGTAATTCGGTTTCTTTACTCCAACTCCCCTACCTCCAGTATGTGAATATGGTGTATGTATGTACATATGTACATTTTTGTGTCTTTATAGTGACCTATTGTATAAATGTTCACACAATGATTTAAAATCTCATACTGATGGATGTTTATATTTTTAAAAGATGATTCTATTAAAAGCAGGACTTTAATTAACACCCTTGTGTATTCAATTGTTCTACTGGGCTTATAACAGCACTATTTCTTCAATCTTATATATGCTTCCTTTCAAAATTCTCTCCTCACCTAAATTAAGGAAGAAAGAAGGAAGAGAAAAATGACACAAAAAGCAAGTCCAAGAAATAAAAAAACTTGGGACTCTTACATATTTCATGGTCTTATTTTGGACACATATTAGAATGATGAATCGTTACCTTTACTATTCTCGTTTTCAAGTATGACAGTGTGCGTGAGACCAGGTGACACCCCATTTCCTAGCTTGAGCTCCCCTGTCCTGCTTTCTGTTGTCCAAGGCTGGGCAATAGGACGTGCTGCTATGCAGTATCTTCTGGAGCTATGTTCCCAGCAGGTAGTCCCATTGCCACAAGAGGTCACTAAGGTGTAAAAGACCACTGCCTCTCTAAGCAAACTCTTTTAGCTGAACACTGGTTTTCAGGGTGTTTATTAGCAATGGCAGGATTCAGAGTCAGAGTGATCTCACAGGCCAGCAGTGTTCTGGATTTCTTGTAGACATTTATTTGCTGGAAAATTAAAAGGAAGACATGTCTTTTCCTAATCATACCACTAGTCACTGTTTTAGGAATTATCTTACAATTATAGAAAGGTTGAGTAAAGAGAAGTGACTAAGTATATACTATTTGGAAATCATAAATACTGGGATCCTGTGTAAGTTAGATAAACTCTCTAATCCTCCATTTCTTCATTTGGAAAATATGATGATGATGTTAAGTATTGGATGAAATAAGTACGTATAACATTTGTTAGATATTTAAATGTAAACATGTTAGTTTTTTTATGTCTACATTTGGTATTGGAAGTTCATTTTAGGAACTTTTAAGCTATGGGTGATGGAGAAACATCAAAATATAGATAATAGTAAGAGCAGAGAGAAGTAATTATGATGATATCCAACTGATGAGAGTATTAACTAAATATTTCTTCTATCTCACTCCCTCTTCCCTTTCCCCTCCCCTTCCTCCCTCTTTTTCTCCTTCCCTCCCTCTCTTTCTCTCTTCCCATACTGGGGATTGAATCCAGGGCCTCACACCAGCTCTTGTTCATATAACCTGGCAAGATGTTTTGAGAACTGAAATTGTATGGATTAGTCAGAAAACAAAATATAACAGAGAACCCAAAAGACAACAGCTTAAACTAGGTAGAAATGTATTTTAAATTTATGAATCATTATCCAGTAGGCAGGTAGTCTAAGATTCTACTGTCTGGTGGTGACTTTATGGGTATCTGACCTGTGTAGTCAACATAGGGCCCCACACATGCAGAAGGGCTCTGTGCTTAGTTTAGTGCTTTGTTCTTGCCATTTTGAAAGTCTTAGTGATTTTCTGTTTGAACTTGTAAGTCCATTGGGACAATGGAATAAGCACCTCGTCAACAGAGTACATAGTATGTGTGTCTGTTATTCCTTGCCACTATATTTGCTTATAGTGTTGGCAATGCTCTATGAGCACAGATTTCCTGGAAGCCTATAATACATGGAAGTTCAAGAACACCCTTAGGTTTGAGAAAGAATACTGGTAGGCCAGAGAGGCCAACCTTTCTATTCAAACCAGAAATTGTTCCTACTGTAGGAAGAAAAGCATTGTAAGAAACATGAACAACCATATAAACCACAGCATCCTTTCTTTCTTGTGTAACTTACCTGTGTTAGCCAGACACTTAACTTGAAAATGGTGATAGTTTTGGGGGCTGGGAGGTAGCTCAGTGGTGCTGCGCCTGCCTGGCAAGCTCAAAGTCCTGAGTTCAATCCCCAGTACTGGAAAAAAAAATGTGATAGTTTTAAAAGAGGAAAAGTACAGCATCCCATTGTTCTTGTCAAGGTTTGGACCTAAAATATTCCCCAAAAGTCAAGTTTCCTAGATGGCCTTTTGGGAAGGTGACTGGATCATGTGGGCTCTGACTTAATCACTGGATTAATCCATTGATGAATTAATAATCTGACATTATTGGGAGTTGATGGCAAGAGGCCATAGGGGCTAGCTGAAGGGAATTGGTCAGGGATGGGTCAGTAGTATGATTTAGATTACATTTTGTCCCCAGGTGCTCTCTCTCTTCTTCCCTCTCTTTCTTCCTCTCTTCCTCTCTCCCTCTCTCTGCTTCCTGGCTTCCATGAAGTAAGCAGCTTTTCTCTGCCACACTTTTCTGCCTCTTTTCTCCTCTCTAAAAGCAATGGAGCCACCTGGCCATGGACTTAAACTTCTGGAACTGTGAGCCTAAACCATTCCTCCTTTAAATTGTTTTTTTCTCAGGTATTTTTCAAAGGAATGAAAAGCTGACTAATACAGTTCCTTTTCCTCTCAGTCCTTTCTTACTCATTGGTAAGTCAAAGGTAGTGTGTGTTGATAGAACATGTTATGAAGAAGTGAAGTAAAAACACTGAGTTAGTTTTGTGCAGCATTTCTCCGCTTCTGGTAATAATGAAATACATATGCATGTATAAACTACAAAATACAAATTGTGTAATTTTTGTGATTACACACACAGGTTAAATGTTCTTACATTTGCATTTGAAATTGCCATTGCACAATATTAAAGATGAGGGTGACCTTCACACTAATGATTTAAATTTTCTTTACTTAGAATATTAAATAGCAATTAAAAATACTATGAGAAATCAAGAGTGTGGAAGAAAGAAAAGCTGTATTTAACCTTCAAGGGCATCTCCCCTCCTTTGCATTTTGCACTGAGCCCATAAATCATGGTACTCCTCCTGCTGCTATCTACAATGTTTGATTCCTACAATGTTTGGTCATGTCTAGCTCAAGAAAACATTCCATCATCAGTGTAGAAGGAATGTTCTTCCCTTGTTAATTTTTCTCTTGTGATTTCTGGTTCTGTTTCACCTTCACTGTAATAGAGCAAAGAGGAAGGGGAGGAAACAGAGCCAAGGAAGGACTGTGGGCTCTTCATCATAGCTCAGCATCCTTCTCCATCTTACACACACGACACACACACACACACACACACACACACCCCTACATATTTTATCTCAGAGCAGAAAATACAGCATACTCCTGACTGTGTTCACAGCTTCCTAATTTTGATTCTTCCAGAAAGACAATTTTTCATTGGAATACTCTTCCAAAACTTTCTCTTGCCTCTCCTAGGCCCCTCACAACACAACTTTGGAACAGACTTAAAACAGAAATGGAAATTGTGCTGAAACACCAGTAGTACTGTTTAAGGAAGGTAGAACGTGGTTAATGAAATCTCAAAATTTCTATGGGTGGGTTGTTCCTGGCACAGTTGGTGGCCCTGCTTGACAGCTCAGTAAACTGCCTTGTTTGAAAGCACAAGAATTAGAGGTGAGTTGGGTCATACTGTCTAGAAGGGAAAAGCAATTCAGTTTGTAAGGGGAGTCTGCTAGTGAAGAGGCAAGGAGGAGAGGCCATGTGAGTGGAGACGAGAGCAGAGTTTGCACCAGTAGGTTTACAGCAGTTGAACAAAAGACTATTAGGAACAGGAATGACTAGCTTTCAATTTTCAATTGCTTTATTGCTACCATGTAACCCTCTCCTGACTGAAAATCTTTTATCTATGTCTACACAAAGGCTTTGTGTGAGATTGTGTGTTTGGTTTGCTTTTTTTTTTCCCCCATTAAGTTTATTGGTACATTTTAGGTATAAAATACAGTTACATTCATCATTGGGATCTTGTACCATTACATGAGAGTCTTGGTTCTTATTTTTTTCCCCTTCCCTTGCCCTCCCTTCACCCCCTCCACCTTTCCCTATTTGCAAAGACTTTGTTTCCATTTTTTTCCTTTTCTCATATTTTTTCTTTTCCCTTTTTTCCTTTCCCCTACCCCTCCCAATTCCGGTGGTCCTTTAGACCTTTTCTTCCTGTTACACAATATCAATTATACATTTTTAAAATTACAATATCAAGATCTAGGAGACATTACCACAGATTTTACAGAATTTAAAAGGATATAGAAAGCATATTACAAAAATCTTTCTTGAAATAAATTTGACAACTTCTAAGAAGTAACTTGGAAGACGAATTAATGAAACTAACTCTGGAAGAAATATAAAATTTGAATAGCACCTATTAAAGAAAGTATATTCCTAGCTTGAAAACCTACCTATATGACAACAGCAGGCTCATATACATTTTAACTGATAAATTATATCAAACAATTAAAGCAGTAAAAAGAAGGAACACTTCTCTCCTCATTTTAGGAACTCAACATTGTGCTAATCCTAAAACTGGATTAAGATAATAGAAGAAAAAAGTATGAACATAGATAGAAATTTGTTTAACAAAACAATTAGAAGTCAGATCTGGCAGGATGTAGAAAGTGGTTTTTTTTTTTTTTTGGTACCGGGGATTGAACTCGGGTCCTTGCTCTTGTGCAGCAGGCGACGAAACCACTGAGCTAAATCCCCAGCCCTGAAAGTGGTTTTGTTATAGGGATGGCAGTGTTGGTTCAGCATTGGAAGATCCACCCCCAAAAGTCATCATTTTAACAGAGGAAAGGAAAAAGCCATATGATCCTGTCACTAGTTAGAGAAAAAGTATTGGACTAAATTCTACAGCTGTTCATGGTAAAAGCTATCAGGAGCCTAGAAGTACAACAGAAACTTCTCAACAGATTAAAGACATGTACTCCATACTTCCAGTGAGAATGCCTTATATGAATGGAGAAGATGCAATGCTTTCTCCTTAAGGTGGGAACAAGGGCAGATATGCTGACTCTTTATCTGTCCATTAAACTTTGAAACCTAGGCCCCAGCAAAATAGTCTGGCAATAAAATGACACACTTAGGATAGGATTGGCAAGGTAGAAGCAAAATCTTTATATGTAGATGAAATGATCATCTACAGAGAAAATACTAAGAAATCTCTAGGAGCCCCTAGAACTTGTATTTGAATTTAGCAGGATTAGAAAACACAAGGTATATATAAAAATTCAGATCTGTGTATACTTGCTATAAATGAAGAATTGGATATTGAAATTTAAAAGTTATGTAGGAGTACAAAGGACCTAGAAAAGTTAAAAAAGAAACAAAAACAAAAACAGTGTTGGAAGAGGTTTAGTACCTAATTTTAAGACTTCTTCTAAAGCTCCAGTAATCAAGGCAGTGTTGGTGTAAGACATATAGATCATTTGAATAAAACAGAGAATCTAGAAATACAACCACACATATATGGTCCACTGAGTTTTGAAAGATTATTTCACATTAGCATTTTATAGAATATAAACTCAATTCAAGAGCCGAGGAAGAGATAGTGTTTTCAGCAAATGGCACTAGAACACCTGGTATCCATATATAAAAAATTAACCTCAACCCTTTATTTCCATACATGAAAAAAACTTGAAGGGATCTATGAACCTAAATATGAAAGCCTAAAAGTATAAAACTTTAAGAAGAAATTATAAGGGAAAATATTTATGAATTCAAGGTAGGCAAGAACTACCTAATATACAAAAGACATGACATATAAAAGAAAAAAATTGATAAATGAGATTCCATCAAAATTTAGAACTTTAAATGACATCATTAAAATGAAAAGTAGGCCTTAAACAAACCATATTTACAATGTATATAACCTATGACCAGAATATACAAGGAATTCTTAGAGCTCATTAATAGACAACCCAATTAAAAAGTAGACATAAGAAGATAAATAGCCAGTAGAACACAAGGAAAGGTGTGCAACTCTAGAACCAGAAAATACTAATCAGTACAATAACAAGCTTGAATTATACACTCATCAAGGAGATGAAGTTCAAAGTTTTAAAAGCCTTGTCATGACTTTTTCTTTTAGTTGGATTCTCCCCCTTTGTGTTTAATTTGTCACACCCAGTGGATTCATTCTGCTGGGTTTCCTGGGATTGTGATCCTCATTGTCTTTTCCTAGAGTATTGTCTAAAATTTTTTGGAGTGCTGGTTTGATATTCATGAAGTTCCTGAGGTGCTCTTTATCATGAAAGTATCTTATTTCTCCATCAATTTTGAAAGATAGTTTTGCAGGGTGCATCAATCTGGGTTGGAGGCTGTTTTCCTTTAGGGCTTGAAATACATCACTCCAAGCTCTTCTTGCCTTGAAGGTTTGCATTGAGAAGTCTGCTGTGATTCTGATGGGCTTTCCTTTGTATGTGACTTGTTTCTTTTCTCTCACTGCTTCTAGAGTTTTGTTCTTCTGTTGGGTTTCTGGAATCCTAACTATTATATGCCTATGTGTAGATTTTTTTTTTGATCAAGGCTAGCTGGAGTCCTATATGCCTCACTTATCTGTATGTCAAGTTCTTTTCCCCTCCTTGGGAAGTTTTCTGCCATCACTTCTGTGAAGAGTTTTTTTATGTCATCTGCACTCTCTCCTCTTTCTTCATTGACTCCAATCAGTCTTACATTATTCTTCTTTGCAATGTCTAGAAGCTGCTGGATTGATTTCTCATGTTCCTTTACAATTTTAAAGCAATTTTTCTCTTCCTGGTCACTAATTGCAATCGTTTCTTCTATATCTGAAATTCTATCCTCACATTGGTTCATTCTGCTATGCAGACTTTCGATGGAGTTTTTAATCTCCTGGAAATCTGTTTGCATCTGTTTTATGGATTCCATTTGTCTCCTATGTTGGGATTCCATCATGTTCCTCAGATCCTCTATTTTTTTATCTGTGTCCTCTCTAGATTTATTAATCATGTCTTGCACCTTGAGTACAATCTTTGCTGTTATCTGACTAATTATTTCTGATTACATTTTTCCCAGATCCTCTTTTGTTGCCAGTTCAGAGAGTCCAGGTGGTCAAGTATCGGATTGCTCCATCTCATTTCCCTTTGAGGTTGCTGTAGGTGATCCAGAAGTCTGTTTTTGAGGCTTTTTTATGTGTCTTCTCATTTCCACGGGGTGGGGAGTGCTTCTGGCACCTGTGCGGCTCACCTTCTTTGCCCTAGGAGCTTGGGATGGTGGCAGGGGAGCTTCCTTCCGGGTTCTGGGACCGGCTCAGCATCTCTGCCCTAGGAGCATGGTTTGCTTTTTTATAGAAATCAAATGAAAGAATCAGGTTTCCCATCATGGCAAGGAAAGGACTCATGCCCCGAGGCTGGGTGATGACCCATGGACTTGACTGGAGTAACTGATTAAGAGAAGTAAGTATCTATGAGACAGATTTATCTTAATAATATAATATCCCCTCCTCCAAAAAATAATTTCCCCCAAATTGAGAGGTTTTCGATTTTATGGAGGTTCTAGAAGGAAGGTCTGAATCCATCTTATCTGAATATAAAAAACAAGGAGAGCTGAGCTGAGCTGAGATAGCCACTTATTCCTGATCTTGCCTTCTTGTTCTTACCAGAGCTTCATCAAGGGGTTTACCATGGGTGATGGGGTCCTGGACCAGTTTCTAGGTTTTTATGTGCAATGAATGAAGAATTGGACAAATGATGATAAGGAAAAAGCAACAAAGATTTAATCAGGAGTGGGCTTACAGCAGTAGAAAGGAAAATGGCACAAGATCTGTATGAGTTGAGTTTAAGAATTTTAAATGTTGCACTGGACCTAGGATGCCTCTCATTGGGTCTTCCAGACCCTGTCCAACAACATGACTGACAGGGTGCTGAGTCATGTCAGCTATGTCTACTGCGCATGTCCTTTTTTGCATACTTTACCTGTTATGATTGGATGTATGAAATGAAGTCTAGATACATGAATCTTTAATAAGCTCCAAGTGAAGAAAGGTCATGCTGGAGAATATGGCAGACAAATGTCCTGGTTTGGGATTTTGGAATATTTCAGGGGTCTTTGTTTTTCTTAATCTCTGCTTCCAGGTAGTAGGCTTTAGGATAAGTGTGTGTGTGTGTGTGTGTGTGTGTGTGTGTGTGTGTGTGTGGCCCCAGGCATTGCTCATGTTTACATTAGTGGAGGAGAGTGGTCCCAGAGCCCCAGTTGTACTCTCTATGTTAAAGTGAAGCTTCACTTTTGCAGAGCCTTGATAGGCAACTTCCCTCAGAGCACATGAGGGAGAATAAGATCTTAGAGATGAGGCCTGGGAGTTAGAGGTGGGAGGAGGGCACTGAAAAAATGGCTGGCAGATTTAACTTCACACACTGTGAGCAAGAGCTGTAGCAAGAGACAGCTGTTTGTTTTCTCTGGCCACGATATGTTAGAATATAATTATCTTATAGGAAATGATGGGTTTTTTATTCTTTCCACTGTTTAAAGTGACAGCTTTTATATGCCTCCCTGGAATCAGAGGGACACCATCTACCTTGGCAAACAACTCAAAGAAGAGCCACTTAAAGGAGGAGCAGGAGAGTGTAGGCCTGCCCCAGGACTGGGGTAGGAAACAGGTTAAAACAGGATGAATCTTCCCTTCTTCCCTGCCAGCCCTCCCTCCCTCAAGGGAGCCAAGGCATCTGCTGCCAGTTAAGGATCATTGTTCACGTAGCTTCCTGCTGGGGAGCCAGTGATTGGAAGCAAAGGTCCTCTGGGTTCCCTGACACAGAGATAATATTTTTAGCTTCTTATTTATACCTTCATCTGGAAGCTCAGGGTGGGTGCTACCTCTCCTAGGAGTCAGCTGTGCTGCAGAGAACAGGCTGCTTCCACGTGGTCTAGCCATGCACCTCAAATGATGTGGCACAGGGTGCTAATGAGTCAGCTTGTCTGCTTGCCTGGCAGCTTGGCCCTTCCTGCCATTCAGTCTGCTTCTGAGTCAGAAGCATGGGTGCATGACCTTATCACTTTATTCCTTTCCCCTTTGCACTTTCCACAAATAATATTGCCATTTTCTTCATTCTCCTCAAGCAGGATTCTACATGAAGGGCAGAAGGGATGACAAGGGCATTGTGGGAACAAACATTTTGGGAATGACTCCCCTTTGATGACAAAGAAGGAGAGGGAAATTTATAGAATGTGGAGATGAGAAATGAATGATAATAATGTCTATTATTTACACAGTATGTACTTACCTTTTGCCAGTCATTATGGTTAACCCTTTGATATGTGATTAGAACCAATCCTTCAACAACATTGTAAGGTAATTTTTACTATTATCCTTTTTTCTGATAAAGCTTTAAAAAATTAGAAAACTTTTCCAAAGTGACATGGTCAGAAAGCACTGAGCTGGAATTTGAAACAAGTTCTACCTGGGTTCAAAGTCCAAATTCCAAAGTCCAAATTCCATCACAAAGGCAAAGGGTTAAATCTGTAGGTGACTGAATAAATTATTGGGGTGGCCAAGTAGCCCTATTTTTCATTTTGTGGGCAAAAAGATGGCACTGAGGTGGTCACTGAGCAATTGACCAGTCTGTCATCTACTTATGCCATGGGTTGTTTGCCCTTCCCCAGTCTGAGGCTTTTATCTAGCCTTCTAGGAAAGTATACCTCTGGATCTGTTACAGTTGACATTCTCCATTCCTATAGAGTGCTGAGCTAGAGAAACCTAAAGAGTAGGGGTTGGGGGAAGAGTCAGGCATTAGAACTATCCTTCTTCTCCCACATACACCAGCATTTTGAAGATTTCTAGGTCAGCATCCATGCATAATCATACCAACAATACTTCTTAAAAGAACATTTTTTTAGTTTAAGTTTCTTACATTATTATATTAAGCTTTTTAAAATTCTAGGACAACTGTGTGTTTCAAAAGCATGCAATTTGGGGGGAGTAGTGTTGGTTATCACAGCAGGAGGAGATCCTTCATTCACACAGATGAGGAGCTCAGGGCTTGGAGGGGGTGCGGGATAGAGTCACAGACTTGTGTTTAGTCTCTGTCCTTTTGATTTTTTTTTTGTATTAAATTCTTTTATTGGTACATTGTAGGTATACAACACAATTACATTTCTCATTGGGAATTGTACCTTTACATAATGCATCTTGGTTCTTATTTTTTCCCCATTCCTAGCCCTCCCTTCATGCCCTCTACCCTTCCCTATTTACCAACACTTTATTACCATTTTTTCCATCTCTCATCATTTTTCCTTTCCCCTGCCCCTCCCACTACCCCTACCCCTTTGGACCTTTTCTTCCTATTTTACATTATCGATTATTCATTCTAATCATTGGTACATTTTAAGTATACAAATAATGACATTCATCATTGGAAATTTGCACCTTTACATAGTCTCTCTTGGTTCTTATTTTTCACCCTTGCCCAGCCCTCCCTTCAACCCCTCCAGTCCTCCCTATTTACAAAAATTTTGTTCCTATTTTTCCATTTTCTCATATTAATTCCATTCCCTTCTATCCTTTCCCCTAGCTCTCCCACTTCCTTCCCCTTTGCCCCTTTTCTTCCTATTTCACATTACCTATTATATGGACTAAATGTCCTTTTGATTATTAATGAGGTGACTTTGACAAAGATATTAGATCATTTTCTTCTTCTCTAAAACAATGTCCACCCTTCTGATGTATTGAGATTAAATGCTGTATTGCATGGAAAATGTCAGAGAAGTTCATGTAAGAAGTAGGTGCTCAATAAATGACAATGCCATTCTATGAGCAATGTCACCTAGCTGTTAAGGGCAGAGTTAGGACCAGAACATTGTTTTCTGCTTCTCTGTGCTCTGTGCTGTGCTTTGTGTGTATGTGTGTGTGTGTTTCTGTGTGTGTGTCTGTGTGTACTGCAGGAACAGTGTAATGTCTGCTTCTGCAAAGTAATGTGGTTCATAACACTTTACAATTGTGTAGTTTTCAAAGCACTAAAGTAGATTATATATAGAATCTACCAAAAAATGTACACCCACCTCAGGAAAAAAAACTTGTAAAAATATTTTAATACTAAATTTATTGAGACATCATGAGATTAATACAAGTTACCTTTGGCCTCTGCAATTAAAAGAAATGCTCAAAATGGTGACCATTAGCTTTCATTAGTATGGTGAGCAGTTGCTTAGGTAACCATGGTCATTGAGATTGCTGAACATGCATTTTCAATTTCTTCTCTAAGGGCCAGCAGTGTAGTGGGTTTTCTGCGATATATGATACCCTTTAGGATCCCCTATATGAGGGTAAGACCATCTGTTTAAAAAAATCATACTATTTTTCTTTTCCTGATGTGTGTATCCATTTTTTGGTGGACTCTGTAGTTTGACCAATGCAATTGCACAGTAAAATTGGGTGGGAGTGATTATTACTAGGCCTACTTTTCACATCAAGGAAAGGGAGGCTGGGAGAAGGTAACTTTCTTCAGTCCTGTGGCTGGTCAGGGGCAGGCCTTGCCCCTGCATCTAGACCTCATGCTTCTTCATCTGAGTATTTTTTTCTCTAGTATACAGTGCCTTCCCATCAAAAGGCCAACACTTTTACCAAAGAGATAAGGATTACTGAGAAAAATAATAGGCTGAGGGTCATAAATGACATAGGTAACCAAGAACCTGATTAGATAGTGAGGAGAAAATATTGGACTTTGAGATGATTGAGCAAAAGGCAAAGAGAAAACACTGACTGGGTGGTAAATAACCCAATACAAGGCAATATGGGAACATGGAAACTGATGGCTTCTGAAGACCACAGTGTAACTTCTTCCTGTCAGATAAATACTGGTTCCTTAGTAATTCTGAAATTATTTTGTAATCACTCTGCTTCTTCTTCAAATTTCCTGAAATGTGAAAAACCTGAAATTTTTGATGAATGAATTCTTGATGAATGGAAACCTCAAATTCTTAATGACCTCTGATTTCAGAGTCAAAACCATTTCAACCACTAAAGCAGGTAACAGTATAATTAAGTCAATATGTGTATCACAGATCGGAAACATATTTTAAAAATCCAGCCATGATTCTTTCAATTCCAATTGTGTAGATGTGGCTCCTTTTTATGAAAGCTCCTTCTCCATTTTTTTTTTTTTTTGGTGCGGGAGATCAAACTCAGGACCTTGTGCTTGCAAGGCAGGTGGCAACACCACTGAGCTAAATACCCGGCCCCATTACGTCTCCATTTTAAGCTTCATTTTTACTACCTAGTATCAAGGGAAGTGGTATTTCTAAGCCCAAGAATAGGGATATTCTTAAACTCACTTACCTGAGATTCTTGAATTTACATAGGCATTCTAGTCTTAGAACGCAGAATTCAGATTCCTTAGCAATTAAAAAATTTTGCGATGAAGAAAGGTAAAGCAAAACCTGATTCTTTTATTCCCAAATTCCCCTGAGCTCATTTTGTGCTTTAAAACCATTTACACTCTCTCATTCTGAGCTTCTAAACAAAGTAAATTGTATGGTTTCTTCATGACAAAAATAATTACTGATTTCAAAGTCTTGAAACCACTTCACCCACCAAAATAGCCATACAATAAGGAAATACTTGTATCACAGAGTAGAAAAATATTTTTAAAATTCCAGCCACAATACTTCAAGTTGCATTATTTAGATGTGGCCACCTTTTATCAAAGTTCTTTCTCCATAGTATCACCAATTCTATAGTGAGTATAACTTTATGACACAGAGATTTTAGTTTTATGAACAAATTTGTTTGTGGACTCATACTTCATGCTGCATGTGAATACATTTCACTTATAGCCTTTTGATTGACTTATGTACACATTCATACCAGAAGTATTTGGAATGGGGCAGAAAGTGGAGAATAAAAGGGCTGTTGCTGGAGGTACTGATAGCAATTATCATGAATAATATCATCGTATTGCCTATTAAAATATCTATCATTGAGACCTCTACGTCAGAGTTGTACATTCAGATCCAGCTACTTAGTAAAAATCTACTCTGTGCTAGATTCTTCATCATTTTATTTCATTCATGCTTCTTAATCAGTTTCTGATGGAGTCATTATGAACCCTTTTCACAGACAGTAAAACTATGGTCCAAAAAGGTTGTAAAACTCCCCAGTATTTCACAGATTGAAAGAGCCATGTGCTTTCTATGTAACATGATGTGGAGAACATTTTGAAAATTTTACAAGATAGGAGACTTTTAAAACAATAATCCCCCGACCACACCGAACCAAACAAAGCTAAACCATGACAGCAGTCTGCTTGGACCAGGAGTTGTTCTTTCTTTAAGAAAAGGCCCTCAGTTTTGCTTTCCTGAACTTTGAGTTTCTGTTGTTCCTCAAGCCCTGGAGGTGGGCAAATGCTGATGCCACAGGGGCAGCAACCCGTTCAGGGGCTGGTGTACTCATGCTCCTCTGACATTCCTGGCCAGGCTACTGTTCACGTGAAATGATGCCCAGCATGACCGGGGCCACCCAGCTCTGCCGACGTAAGTCATTCCTCTCTGATTAATGCAAGTTTAATGTCCAAGGTTATAAAATACTGAGAGAAGGAGAGGGAAAGAGCTAACCTATTCTGTCTGTGGTCACCAAAATGTAAACAGAACTGCTTTTGGTCATTGACTTGGAGTGAGATAGACTCTGCACGTACCTGTCCTGTGACTTTGGACAACTTACTGCCTTCTTTGAACTAGTTTCTTTATATATAAAATAAGGGTGATCAAACTTTCCATAGAGAAGTGCTGAGGTTGAAGATTATGTATAGAAAGAACCAAGTGCATCACAGAGTCTCAAAAAGAAAGATAGGTGTTATTGTTATTGTCATTGTAATAGCAAAAATAACTAGTACTAGTAGCATCTGTTAGCAGGTGGGATGTTTTAGCTATTGCTCTGACCATTTCAGCTTTGACCCCCAACAGGTATCACTGCACTCACTCTCCATTCTTTCATCACTCTGCACCACTTCTGCTTCCATTCTCTTTTAACAAAAATCATATATGATGAATGGAAACAAAGTCTTTGTAAATAGGGAGGGGTGTGGGGGGGTGTTGAAGGGAGGACAGGGGAATGGGGAAAAAAATAAGAATCAAGAGAGGTTATGTAAAGGTACACATCTCCAATGATGAATGTTATTATATTGTATACCTAAAATGTACCAATAAAATTAATAAACAATAAAATAAAATTTTAAAATCATATATGACGAAACATCACATGTCTCCAGATCAGGTCCCCTTCATCTCAAAATCAACTACCACATGCTTGAATGAGCATCAGGTGGAAATGGGGGAACCAAAAATATGCAATTAGAGGACAGATGGAGTCAAGAGGGCTGATGGGAACTTTATCTGGTCTAACCTTTTGATATCCATAGGACAGGCTGTGGTCAAAACTTCCCCAGCTACATAAGCCTCAATTTTGTGTTTCAGACACAAACATTTTGTGTTTTGTGTTTCAATTTCCTTCAGTAATCACACTCAATGTCTAATACTTTCTATTTTTAGGAGCTGTCTGAGATTTAACACCAGAAAACCTAATTCTCTGCTTCTTCTCCCTTCTTTTTATTGATATTTCACTTTTCACCAATAGGTTATAGCATTAGGCTCTACACCATCAACATGTTGGTTTTGTTTGATTTTGTTTTCCATTTTATGAATTATTCCAAAGGGATACATTCCAGATAATTTATATTTTCTTGTAATTATAGCCATTTCATTATTTTTAGATTCCTTTTTAAAAATTTGCATCATCCATTACTTGCTACATAAAGAATTTTATATTTTTGTTTACTTTTCTAGAATTATAAATTGGTTTAATCCCCAAGAAAAAATATTTGTAGAATAAACTCATACTTGGTCCCACATTTGGGTGCTGATGGCTTTGTTTTTGTCAACACTGGAGTCAAAAGCATAACTGTTATCAAGAAAAGAATAGTGTACAAGGCAGTGGTTTTTGACATTATATACAAAGGGAGCCCCATATAATTTTTGGAGATTAAGAAGAAAGTGGGAAACTGACTTTTACAAAAAACAGAACATTTGAATTTTATTTTCTATAAAAATAAAATTCACACATAGGAAATTAAAATATTTAGAATTATTTCTTTCATTGAAAAACTATTCAAATTAAATGATAATGTATAGTTACAATATAAATTATAGAATAACTAGTTGGGACTGACTACTAATGAATCATTGAAAATACATAATAATAAGCATTGAAGATGATAATTATTAAAGATACCTAACTGAAGATAAAGAAAATACAGCATTGCTTGACCATTTGGAAATAATGTTTCTTGAGTGCCTACTGTATACAGTATGAGCATTTTATAGGCTCAATGCTCCTGTGAAGGTGAGATTTCACTTTACAGAGGAGAAAATTAAGGTTTGGAATAGTACAGAAATAAATAAAATAAGACATTTTTACTAGCTGCATAATTTAGGTATTTATAATTCACTGTGCCCCAGTTTTCTTAACTTCAAAATCTGAATTCGGAACTACATAATCTAAAGGCACTTTTGTAGCTTTACACTGTATAAGCACAAGAAGTGTGTGACCATGATTATAAGGATTGGTTGTGTATGAACCAATCAGATGTGGTGAATAAACACCTCTTTACCCTGCCAAATAGGAAGGGGAGGGCAAAAGTTAAAAAAAAAAACTTTAATGAGACATCTATAAAAACTGTGTGTTCCCAAAGATCCGTCCTATTTGGCAGCTTCTGCCTCACCCAAAGCTTCTGACATCTAAGAGAACTCTTCTCTCTCAGAGTAAGTAAAGAATTTCCTTTGAATAGTTGGAGTGCATAGTGAATAAGGGGTAGTGAACTGTCATACTCAACTTGTAGAGGGGAAAGTTTATTTGTCTTTGTTTTCAGGAAAAGTGTGATGGTGGCTGCAAACAGGGTGGGTCTGCTGAAATGATTATTTTTCTCTCTCTAAGCATAAATACTCATTCATACTTTTCCTGAAGGTGGCAGGATGAGCCAGATAAACTTCTAATTACCTGTGTTACTTTTAAGTCTTTGATCTAGGAAAAAATGGCTCGAACAGTTCTATTTTATTAGACTCTCATAAGTTTTTGAGATTTCTATTTCTACTCTCACTTTTCAAAACAAGTACTTATTGAAACGATTTACTTACATATTGCCTTATGTCATTTTCTACATTCTTTTCCCACACCTACTGGTACTAGCACTGAAGTTTCTTTGTCACAGAAATAAACACTTCAAGTATTTTGCCCTTTGCCTTCACCCACTGCTCAAATAAGGAAATGGAACAGGTTTAGAAACTTCACAGGCCATAGTTGTCATGTGATTATGAATTTCCAAAACCTCCACTTGCTGGAAGCTTTAGACAGTTCCTTCTTCATGGACACCAGACTCTATGAAGACATGACAGTTTTAGATATTAAGAATCAAAAGCTGCTGATTTATTTTGGTACATTTGGTCAACTACCTGAAAACTAGTGATGTTAGGAGAATATATTGCCTTTGTCATGAACTTTTCTTTAACAAGTACCTTGTGCTCCCTTCGCCAGTTTGGATGCAGCAGGGGATTGACCCTGGCTTCTATGACACTCGTAACACTTTAGCCAAAGCACACCTGTGGAACCCAAGGTCAGAGTCAGTGGTACTAGGGCAGGGAAAGGGGATGTAGTTTTTAAACACCTAAGAGTTCTTTTGGCTTTAGGTGCCAGTTTGGAGGAAAAAGCCACACTCAGATCTTTCTAGGCTGCTTCACGTGTTCAAAGACACTGCAAATCAGACCACCCTCTGGCTGCCCCAGATCATCTCACTGCACTTATTTCTTTTCACCGAGGTGCAGAACAAAGCTGTGGACATCTTTATGCATCCGACACAAGGGCACTGTATATAGCACTTGACAATTACAGGATTTCAATGAATCACACTTTCTACATTTGTCTTCTTGAAAATCCTCCTGCTTTTTATGTGAAGAAGCAAATGGGCTCTGCTGCCTAGTATTTCTTTGAGAGTTAAACATCTGTATTTCGCAAATGACTATCTTTTCCCAGCACCTCTTTAAGTAAGGCAGAATGAACCACACTGTAAAGCTCCATCAGCCATTTGGCTGAAGAACTAGAAATAAGATTCTAAGTCACAAGTGAGCAGGATGTGACTTGCAATCGCAGAACATTTCAACTTAGAAAGGGCATCAGACATGGTCTTCCTAGGCCTCAGTTTTCTCATCTCTAATGGTAGAACTGATTCAAATATCTCTGAGCTCTATTTTTCTGTAGTTACTGTCTACTCATATATGTTAATATTCACAAGCTTTTTCTAGATTTGCACATATATTTCTTGATATGTATACATATATGTATATATCTGCTTATTAAAAAATTAAACATTACAAAGAATGTATAAAGAGAAACATGAGGGTCTCCCCACTTTATCTCATTCCTCAGAGGTTTGTGGGTATACTTTCTTTAAAATAAAAATTAAGGTGATGGTATAAATTGCATACTGCTCTAAAACTTTGCATTTTTTCACTTCTCATCCCAATTTCTATTGTGCTATAACAATAATAATATGAACAACTGTTCATCACAATTTTTTTCTAAAGTGGGCTTGAGACCTCAGTGATCGGAGGCTTAGGGTACACAGAAATTATTATCTATCAATATCCACTCCAGGCTGGCCTCCTATTTCCTTGTGGTGAACATTGGCCTGTGACTCTGTTTTATAATTAACATAAGACAACATTTGTGCTGATATGGGTACTGACCTTTAATCCCTCTGTAGGAGTTTAACCTGTAAACAGTACAAGTTTAACTTCACTTTTTTCTGTTATTCTGCTTGAGTCAGCATACCTAAAATGAGGAGAATAGCTTAGGAATAAAAAATGGAAATCCTTTGGATGATTATTTTTTTAAATGTTAAAACAGATAAATATTAATAATTTGCATTTTATAGTGTTTTATAAAGCATCTTCATGTTTAACACACAATTCAAAAATATATTTTGAGGAACTGCAGTGAACAGGATGCTCACAGGTTGTACTTGAGTCACTTGGCAATAAGACAACCACAGCAGATATCATCACCATTTAATTCATAGTAAACTAAGATGCAGAAAAGTTACATGATTTCCCCAAAGTTCCAGCTAGGAGAGGCAGAGGTGGTCTCTGAACCCAGGTCTGTCTAATCTCCCAGCAGCAAATCTCTACGTGAATGTTTTAGATGCTTTGAATTGATAATGTCTCTGGTGTAATGATTTACATCTTAAGCTACTCTGGAATTGTCACCAAGGACTTTATAAGTAATCTCAAGGCCAATTTCCTTTACCAAGCTCACTTTTTCTCTTGAATAAAAGGAAGTGTAACCCTGTCTGTCAACACTGTGTCTCATTAGATACTTGTCCTTGGACAAATAATTTAAACTATTTTATAGTCTTTCCTAATCTGTGAAGAGAAAGGGCCAAAGAGCTCAACTGATTTCTGAGATTATTGTGAGGAATAAATTATATGATGCATACGTAGCAATTAGAATGCTTGGCAATAAATGATGATTTTTATTATTATTGGGCTATTTTACTTTTGTTTCATTAAGAAACAAATTCTTATTTTTGCTAATTATCAACACTTTTGTGCAAATACCAAAACTGAGAGGAAAAATTTGCACCCCAGGTTTGTATTTGTCAGTATGATGGTTTGGAGCTCAAGTCAAAGCTTAAAATCTCTAATTATAAGATGATAGGCTATGTATAAATGGTGCAACATCAACTGTCTGTGCCTGGGATGTGATAGAGCTTTGGAAGATCACCTTCTCTAGGAATCATTACTCACTAGCTTATCATAGGGTTCTAATGACAGAATTATAGTTCCATTCTCTTAGGTTAAAGCAAGAACCTCTGTTGAAGTGAAGAGCAACAATGAAGTCATTGGTTATACTTTCACTTGAATTAGTTCAGTAGCCATAGGCTCTTTATATCAAGGGATAGATTACTGAGAGCCTGCCCTGAAGAGATGTTAAATGTAAAGAAATGAGTTTGTCACGAAGGGAAGTCTAAGAACAAAACTCTGTTTCACTCCACCTATGAGTTTGGGTAAATCCATTAACTCCTCTAAGTCTTAGCATTGTTCATTATTTAATGAAGATAATACTTGCCATAATCACCTCACTACTGAGAGGATCAAATGAGAACTGAAGTGTCCCTGTGCTTCTATAAAGTGTGGAAGGCACAGGATATCCTATGCTCACAGGGTGCTCACGGGTTGCATTTGAGTCACTTGGCTATGAGACAACCAGAGCCAATATTATCACCATTTAATTCATACTAAGTATGCAGACATAGGGCATCCACCCTATATTGAAAGTATTAGAGGAGAGAAGCTTAGTGCAAAGAGGAGACTACAGGATTGGATGGGAAACTGCTCAAAATAATCTTCACTACACTTTTTCCTTTGATAGCTCAACCTATGCAAAAATCATTCAGAGACCAAAATTTGCCAACCAAATAGGAACAGTGCTCCCTTTTAGAGGACTATTTCTGAGGAAGATGTGTGGGTAGCAAATCTTTGAGCTAGTCTGTCCTCAACTAAAGCAGTGAAGCTGTGAATTACTTTAGCAGGAATTGCCACATAACTCCATCATCTGCAGGGGACAGGAGAACCCTCAGTTTAGAGGCAATTAGGAAAAAGTCTGGTCTTCTCTATATGGTCTCATAAATGGTTGACTATAAGAAAAACAAGCTTTGTACCCCATTCCATATGGTCCAAAACCAAAGTGAGGTTAACTTTAAGGCCAAGTATGGATTTCTTCTCTCAAACTTATTTTGCCTAAAGAATAATCGGCTGGGACTACAGGTTAATAGAATGAAGTACGAGATAACCACAGAGGCTAGAAGCCTCATAGTCCTGACCTCAAGGCATCCAAGATACCATGTGAGGCCAGGAATTCACACAACAGAGCTAGTCCATACTAAAATTTCCTCTATTTTAATGAGTCACTAATTATCTGGGCCAGCTTGAGGATCAGTGACATCTAAGATCCCCTGGAAATCATTCTGTTTAGAGTCACCATAAACATTTGGCCCCACACCTTTGTCCAATATGACTAATTGCAATTACTTAGGTGAAGGAAAAATAAAACATATACCTTTTGTTTATCCAGTTGCTGAAATGGGATGGAAGTATCAGAGGGGCCTCTACAGCTCATCTTCCCACTCTTATTGTCTTAGTCATGAATTTGCCTGAGCCAACCACATCTCTCTGCATGGTTCTCTTGCATTTTTTTCCAGACCTGTCACCATGGCTCATCAATTTCCAGCCCTCACCCCAGAACAGAAGAAGGAGCTCTCAGAAATTGCCCAGCGCATTGTTGCCAATGGAAAGGGAATTCTGGCTGCAGATGAATCTGTAGGTAAGTGTGAGAAACAGTTGTGTCATACAATAATGTACTCTTGTTTCTACAGTTAGAAAAAGCAACCAGCTAATCATCCTCCTTCCTCTTAAATGTTTATGTACACGAGTGAGAGCAAAAGACTCAGTGGGTGTGATAGTCTCTCTGCATCTCTACTTCCACATTTTGAGTCCTATAGTTTTATAGGTAGATTCTGAAAAACCAAAGAAAGAGGATATAGCCCTGCAATAAGGTCCTTGCTAAGGGTCATTTGAATCAAGACTATAGCAAGGCCAGGAACTCAGTAACTAGTGAGGTCAGATACATGGCCATTTGCTTCTAATGAGGTCAATATAAAGTCAGCTCAGTCAGGAAGGGCAGAGAAGAATCTGCATGTGGACTAGGGGAGGATTTGTGGCTGAGGGAATCCCATTATGGCACAGGGAGAATTGTAGCCAGTTTGCCCAGCCTGCCCTATAACAATAGGAACTAAAGTCGACAGCCTGCCCCATTCCTCCTTCCACTGCACATACAACTTGCCTGGATCAGTAGAGGTCTAAAGAGGCCCAAGGGCTTTCCACATTCACCTGGAACCCCTATACCTCCTAGCCAGCACTATGACAGCAACCAGTGTCTTCCTCCAGGAGACAAAAACAATCAGGAGTGTTGAAGATCTGAATTTTTAAGAAAAGTTCTTACTTTTCAAGACTGAGGGCGAAGAAGGACCATAGCAAAGTTCTGGCTTGCTCCTTACACTACCTTTGGTCCACCCTGCTTAGGCACCATGGGAAATCGCCTGCAGAGGATCAAGGTAGAAAATACTGAAGAGAACCGCCGGCAGTTTCGAGAAATTCTTTTCTCTGTGGACAATTCCATCAACAAGAGCATCGGGGGAGTGATCCTTTTCCATGAGACTCTCTACCAGAAGGACAGCCAGGGAAATCTGTTCAGAAACATCCTCAGGGAGAAGGGGATTGTGGTGGGCATCAAGGTGAATACTTCTGTTCACTCTTCACCCCTGCCTCCTCATGGGCCCACTGCCAGGGCAAGGCTGATACTCATCTCATCATCTCATTTCTCACTCTTTTCCATCATCATCTTCCCATGGAGAACTAGATCCTCTCTTAGACTTTTCTTCCAGTGCTCTCATCTTTCAACCAAGTTTTCTACAAGGTATTTAATCTCTCTTCATCTCTATTTGCTTATTTCTTAAGGTGAAAGTATTAGTACCTATCTCATAAAGTTATTAAAAGGATGAAATGAATTTTTAAAATATTTTCTATCACATAACTAATCAGTTAACAGTAGCTATTTTTATTAAAGTACTTATTGTTCTATTTTCTAACTAGGTCTTCTAATATTGCATGAAAACCAGCATTCATTGAGTGTTTACAGTTTCTAGCACTCATTTAATCTCTGCACTACTTCTTGGAAGAGACTCAGTTACTGTCCTTAGTTTACAGATGGGTACTCTATAGGGCAGCTAGCTTGCCTGTAATCAGGCTATCTAACTCTTGGGTTTGTGGCCTTAGTACTGGATGTTTTGAGAGTAAACTGTACCATTATTCTCTTTACCTCCTATTTGAACACATAGCCTGTCAAGTGCAGATGCTTAGTAAATGTTAGGACTGACACTATCACACTGTTCCTTCTAGGTAACATCCCTTCTGCTATGGTGGACTGAATTGTGTCTCCCACTGTTACACTTTCTTTTTTTTTGGTACTGGGGATCAAACTCGGGTCCTTGTGCTTGCGCAGCAGGCAGCGAAACCACTGAGCTAAATCCTGGCCTCTGTTACACTTTCTTAATTTAGTCCTTGATTTTAAAAGATCAGAACAGCACCAAGTGCTCTGCTTGTGTTCTATAGACATCTGGCACTTGCTAATTACTTATTAATTATTTATATCCACAGTTAGACCAAGGAAGTGCTCCCCTTGCAGGAACAAACAAAGAAACCACCATTCAAGGTAAGGATACTATCTACTAAGTCATTATCATATAGGCTACAAACAATATGGGTAAAGAAAGAAGGAAGGGAAAACAAAATATGAATATTACTCTACTTCTAGAGCCACCCATGCCTTAGTTTTCAATCCCAGTTAAATGAAGGACCATTTAATAGCTGTGTAATCTCAGGGTGGTCATTTAAGTGTTCTGAGCTTAATTCTCTCACCTTAAAATGATGATAACAATACTTGGCCAGAGGGTTGTGGGGATTATATTAGATAATGTAATGCTTACCACCACACCTTGCACAGAGAAGATACTCTGTACCTTGAAGATACTCTGTACCTTAAAAGAAAAACCCAGTAGCAATGTAGAGAAAAGGCCCCAGACTTTGGGATAAGACAGACCTGAGTTTGAACCCTTTTTCTATTACATGCTACATAGATAATTTTGCAAGGTACTTCTGCCTAAGAAGAAGACAATTATTAATCACAGCACTGAGTTAGCTAAGCAAAAATTGGATTCTAGCTCTATCACTCTTGAACTGTTGAAACTCTAAGAAAAAAATCACTTAACCACACGGAGCCTTAGTTTCCAATTCTGTAAAATGAGTTTAATATTAACTATTAGAGTGCCCTCTATTCTACCTATGGAGTATCCTGTATGTACATCAAAACATATTTATTAAGTCTAGGTCTTTTGGCCCAGCATTGGGATGAATGCTTATTTTCTTGGGTGCGGTTGGTCCTAAATCTTTGTGGACAGAGAGCTAATCCAGGGAATCCACTTCACCAGAGGCCACACAAGTGTTCAAAGAAGCCTTTCTTTCTTCTGTGACTTGCAGGGCTCGATGGCCTCTCTGAGCGCTGCGCTCAGTACAAGAAAGATGGGTGTGACTTTGGGAAGTGGCGTGCTGTGCTGAGGATTGCCGACCAGTGTCCCTCCAGTCTTGCTATCCAGGAAAATGCCGTTGTCCTGGCCCGCTACGCCAGTATTTGTCAACAGGTGCTCTGCCTTCTCTTAGGGCTAAATAACTAGGGATTTCTCTCACATCCCTAGTTTTGATCGAAATAATTTCTTGGAGGTTGGTGACTTGATGCTAAGTTTTCCAACCAACATATGCTGAAGCATCTCTGGGTCGAAGTTAAGTTTGATTTGCTTCTGTGGGTACTATGTTGGGATGACCAAAGTTGTGGGCAACTGGAAATTCCCCATTAGAATTGTTAACTCTGCTTGAATTTCTTAACTAGAAGCATCTTTCTCAGTAATTTAAACTTGACTGCTCTAATAAGATAGCAGCTAGTTTCTGAGGTAGCTAGAATAATCTCTATAATATGATGTAGAAATGAAGGGATTAATTTTTTGCTCCATTCTTGAAAAACTTTTAACTTCACTGTTCTTTTTTGGCTAAGCCACAGATGTTCACTAGATACTCCATCAATTTCTTTTACCAATGTAACTCACCCATATAGCATTTCTCCACAAAGGCTTCTTTCTTACTAGTTGCATCTGTTGAATCTGCTCCTAAGGAAAGCTTCACGGTGAGCACAGCTTCACTTTTGTCCCTTGCTTGACTCTATTTTATTTTTTTAGAATGGGCTAGTACCTATTGTTGAACCAGAGGTAATTCCTGATGGAGAGCATGACCTGGAACACTGCCAGTACGTTACTGAGAAGGTAGGTCTTAAATATAAAGGTCCTAATTCCAGTTTTTAAAACTCCTGTGTTTTAAGTAATAGTTATCCACCACCACCACCACCACCCATCCCACCCCACCCCCGTGCTGAGGATTGGATCCAGCATTGCTAGGTCCACAACAAGCTATCACTGAGGTAACCTCCAGCCTTGATAACTATTACATAATATATAACAGCTGTTATCTTTGAAATAGCCTTCAGTTCAGAATCATTATGTACCATGGAAACAGTAGAGTGGCTAATGAACTCTTCAGTTGCTGGTATGTGATGCTTTCCTCTTATGGAAGAAGGCCAGGATTTCCAGTACCAAGGTTTGAGTTGGAGAATCCATTTGTGGGACCTTGGGCAACTCATATTATCTCTTTTGGACCACAGCTCCGTTATATGTGCACAAGCAGTTTTAAAATAAGATCTGAGGCTCACGCGAAAATGAAATTAGAAAGTATGCTGTATCATGTTTAACTTTCTAAATTAGTCACAGTAATTCTGGAATAAGGCTTTCTTCCTCATACACTCTGAGAAAGTATGAGAAACAAAATTATCTGGCCTTAATTTCTTTCCTTGCAAAATTGTGTGGACTTACATGGGATTTGAAAGTGCTCATATCTCTAAAATGTATGTTAATGACTATTCAGCTTCTTTAGGGTTGAAGAGTGGAGGTCAGTTTAGGTGTCCCCAACCAGCGAAGTCAAGACAGTCTCATTAGAAAACAATACTGACCAAAAGCATAATTGGAATAATAATGGAAAGGGTCTCTAGGAAACAGAAAGATGCCAATAGTTCATGCAGTGAACTATAATGGAGTGTTAGAGTTTAAATCAGAGGATAAATCAGATTGGTTGTCCTCAGTGGCAGTGTGGCACACATTGCCCAGACGTGCCCAGGGGCCTGGAGGTGGATTTAGAAGCTTTGGGTAAGAACATATGGGAATTGCTTCATCCTAGGTCCTTGTAGTACAGAATTGTCAAGGTCATAATCTCTGAGACTGATTTTGGATTTCAGGTGTTTGGTCCCTTTTGTCCTTCAGGTTCTGGCAGCTGTCTACAAGGCCCTGAATGACCATCATGTTTACCTAGAGGGCACCCTGCTAAAGCCCAACATGGTGACTGCTGGACATGCCTGTACAAAGAAGTATACACCAGAGCAAGTGGCTATGGCTACTGTCACAGCTCTCCACCGTACTGTCCCTGCAGCTGTTCCTGGTAAGACTTTCTTTGTTCTGTAATTCAAGGTTTTAGCCTTCATCTTTTGAAAGAGTGCCATAGCATTTGTTTATTGTGGAGTCTGCTTTTATCATTGAAACAGACCTCTGTTATTTCAGCCAACACTTCCTTTTCTACTATGTGATGGTAAGTATTGTGAGTCTGTCTACAGGGTCACATCCATTTATTTACTTGACATTTTTCAAAGCCCTTTTCTCCTCAGGTCAACCAACCTCAGCAAATACGAACTGATTTTTCTGGTCCAATCCCATGTAAATCAAATAGAGAAAAGATTGAGATGTTATCTTTTAGGCTCACTGCTTGCTCCCTTAACCAGGGTATAGAACCTGGGATTAATACAGTGGAATGATTTCTCTCCTTTTAGGCATCTGCTTTTTGTCTGGTGGCATGAGTGAAGAGGATGCTACTCTCAACCTCAATGCAATCAACCTTTGCCCTCTACCCAAACCCTGGAAACTAAGTTTCTCTTATGGGAGGGCCCTGCAGGCCAGTGCACTGGCTGCCTGGGGTGGCAAGGCTGCAAACAAGAAGGCAACACAGGAGGCTTTTATGAAAAGGGCTGTGGTAAGATGCCTCTACCTCTTATTTACTTGATCAGCTTGATACTTGGGACCTAATGTTCTTCTGTGGAGAAGAATTGTTTTCTTAGGCCAGGAAAGTTTCTACAGATAATGTCTACTGGGTATTTGAAAATATGGCATGACAGATCAGTAGGAAGACTGGTGCCAGAAAGTTTTTAATTATTCACACTGGAAGTAGAGTTGATGGCAGGAGATTGAAGGAGAGTTTCAACAGAGGCACTTCTGTGGGAAGAAGATAAAAGAGGGTGGGGTGAATCTGGCATGCCTTTCATTTTGGGGTAATGAACAAGAGAAGCCACCATGAAATCAGCAATTATATAAGAGGATGAACGAAGGATTCTGAGAATAAGTGGAAAAGAATTTCAAAGAGGCTGGGCAAGGAACCAAGTTAGTCAAATGTTTGATGATGAGGCCCTAAAGGAAAGGAAAGCCCAAGGAAACTGAGCTGGGGCTTAAGAGAAGTGTAGCATTTTAGAAGTAGTGCTTTACCTTGAAGATGGAAGACAGGGAAATGATTTGCTATAGTGTGTGTGGTGGATGGGATACGGAGGTGAGGCTCGTGAGATGGAGGGATTGTGAAAGTGCAGGTCAGAAGGGCCACCTTCACAGAAGGGAAGTTGAAATTATCACTTAGGACTGTAGTTCTCAAGCTTGAGTATGCCTTAAATTACCTGGAGGGTTTATTAAAAATGTATGTTGCTGAGCCCCACAATACTGAGTTTTTAACTCAGGGGTAAGGTCAGAATGCATCCATTTCTAACCATTTTCTAAGTAATGTTTACTGTCCATGAATGACTGGATGTAATATATGCTCATCTTGGACAGTCCTGGAGAGAAGAGACAATAGCAACAGTGACTAGAAGTGGTACTAATTGAGTGGTATTTAGTATTACAAGTGTTCCATATTTCCAAACTTAGCTTTAATTGGGATGAACACAGGGAATCAAGTGATACTATGCTAACAATTACAGGAAAATCACATATTTTCCTGGATAAGTCCAAACAGAACATGTAAAAAATATCTTAAATAAATGTTTTTTTGGCTATGGTGTAATATACTACTAGAAGTTTCTCAAATTTAGTTTTTAGTACTGTTGTTGCAATAAGGTTGATACCAAAAAGAAGTTTCACCATTAACTGACACAAACACCATGCTTGCCAAAGAAATGACCAGAAAAACTGAGATAAAAAGGGAGATAATATATGATGGAAGGCAGGAAATATTCAGCAGCATCACTGTAAGGGGAAAAAAATTCTAATCAGCAGTAGAGTGTCATGCCAAGAGTTGCATTCCCTCTAACTCAGTGTCTTTTCTCATGGTTGTTTTTAGGCTAACTGTGAGGCAGCCAAAGGAAAGTATGTTCACACCGGCTCTTCCAGTGCTGCTTCCACCCAGTCACTCTTCACGGCCTCCTATACCTACTAGGCCCTGATGCCCTTCACCCTGGCTCCAGTTTCCTAGGTGTTATGGTACAAAGACTGAAAGGAAACAGCTTTACAATCCACCTTGCAAATTAGACAAAATTAGATAGGAACTGCTGGAAACACAATACATGCTAAATCTTAAACATGAGGAAAAAACCAAATTAAACCTAAGTATGAATATCAAAGATGTAATATAATTTCATATAACATTTCCCCTCACTTCTAATCCCAATGCTCCAGAATATTCACCTAAGAAAAGAAAACCAGCTCTCTGTCCAAATAACTGCTGAATGCAGAGAAGTGCATGATATGAAAAAATCTTAGTGGTAGGTTATGAAGGAAAGAGTTGCAACTTAAAAATAAATGGTCCATAAACCTTCCATTGTCATTGAGTTTCACTTCAGTTCTTGATGACAGACTCAGTGTATTTTATTATCTTTGACTCCACTAGATGACTGCTGTTAATGGTTGGGGTCCTCAACTTTGACTACTCTGGAATCAATCTAAGCAACTCAAATCTACCTTAGGGGTCACTTACCCAAGGGCTTTCATTTTACAGGTGATAAACCAATCCCAGAGCAGTTGAACTCTTTGTTAAGGGTCATATATGTAAAGTAGAGCTGAGAGATTAGAATTCAAGTCTCTTTCTCATATAATGGGTACATAGCTAGAGAGTAAGTTTGAGGCAGGGTTACAGGCAGTGTTCAATACATGTAACACCTGTAGGTCTTCTACTTGTCTCACTGCATTCATTCAATCAGTAACCACTTGTGCTTCTACCATGTACCACACTGCCCTAAAAACTGGTAGGTATCACCTTGTGTGAGAGAACTCTTTTGCCAGAAAACTTTCAGCACCACTGAACCTATGTTGTAGATTCCCATTTATTGGTGAGCATGAATTTATAATCAAGACTAAGTTATTTATATCTTTGGTCAAGTCTAAATTGCATTTCTTGGGCCAGGGATTTAGCTCAGTGGTTCCAGTGCCTGCCTCACAAGTGTAAGGTCCTGAGTTCGATCCCCAGTACCAAAAATAAATAAATAAATTGCATTTCCAAGGGTATAAGGATTTTTATAATGCATTTTTCCTAGCTACCATGATAAAAGGATTACATTTATCTTCAAAATCTTAACTCCAGTAATTTCCTGACTCATAAGCAAGTGTTATAAGGTTTCAGACTTCAATTTCTATTAACTCTGTGATCACTGAGTAAACATATTAGTGCCTTCCTAGCTTTAGTTACTTTGTCAGATTTATTCTATCAGTAATTGAACACCCACTAGAAATAAAAACACACACTAGACACAGGAAATAATAAAAAGCAAGATACAAAATCAACATTCAAAAATCAATAGCATTTCTGTACACCAACAATGAGCCCAGCAAGGAATTAGGAAAACAATTCCATCACAATAGCTTAAAGATTAAATACCAAAGAATCAATCTAAGTAACATTATAGTACTCTGAAGAAATACTGGGAGAAAATGGGAAGACTAGGTGCAGCGGTACACACCTATAATCACGACACCAAGGGAAGTCATAGAGTATCATAAGCTTGAGTACCACCTGGGCAACTTAGTGATTTAGTGAGTTCCTATCTCACACACACAAAAATAAATAAATAAATAAAGTTGGGAATGTAGCTTGCAGGGAGCACACTCCCTGGGTTTAACCCACACTCCTGGGTTTAACCCACAGTACTGAAAAAAAGGGGAGGGTCATTCCCTGGATCAGCACAATTGACACTGCTAACTGCTATACAACCAAAAATGATCTACAGATCTAATGCAATCCTTTAAAAATACTAACAAATTCTTCACAGAACTAGAAAAAAAATTTCCTATAGAATCAGAAAAGATCCAGAATAGCCAAAGCAATCCTCAGCAAAAAGAGCAAAGCTAGAGACATCATAGTACTGGATTTGCATTTATACTTCAAGGTTACTATCCCCAAAACTGCACAGTACTGGCACTAAAACAGACCCAAAGACCAACAGAATAGAACAGAAGATAACAACAACAACAAAACCCATCTATGTGCAACCATCTGATCTTGACAAAGGGGCCAAAAAAGACAGCCTCTTTAATAAATAGGGCCGGGAAGATGGGATAGCCACTTGAAGAAGATTTAAACTAGATCCCTATCTCTTCTCCTGGACTGAAATTAAATACAAATGGATCAAAGACCTCAATATAAAAACAGAAACATGGAAACTGCTGGAAGACAACATAGGAGAGATACCTGAAGCCATAGGTGCAGGGAAAGACTTTCTGAGTAGTACTCCAACAGCACAGAACATATCATGAATGGGATTATATCAAATTAAAATCTTCTTCCCAACAAAAGAAACAATGAACAGAGTGAAAAAGACAACCTACCGAATCTGACATTTTTTTGCTAGCTGAGCATTAATATCTACAGTATATAAAGCACTCAAAAAACTGCCCCCAAATGACCCTTCAAAACTTGGCAAATGAACTGAAGAGACACTTATTTAAAGAAGTACAAATTGCCAATAAGTACATGGAAAATCTTTCAACATCTTTAGCTATTATGAAAATGCAAATCAAAACAACTTTGAGATTCCATCTTATCCCAATCAGAATGGCTATTAGGTAGAACACAAAAAACAATGAATCCTGGTGAGAATGTGGGGGAAAAAGGAATACTTCTATGTTGTTGGTGGGAATGTAAACTAGTACAACTATGGAAATTATTATGGAGATTCCTCAAAAAACTAAGAATAAACATTGACTATATTGAGAATATACTCAAAAGAATTAAAAACTTTATACTATAGTGATACATGCATATTCACATTTATGGCAGCACAATTCACAATAGCTATGCTCTAAAAACAATCTATGCCCATCAAAATTGGCTAAGTGAAATAAACCAGACTTGAAAGGTTAAATATCATGTTTTCTCTCACATTAAGAAACCTAAAATATGAAGATATGAATAAATATGAATATGAATAAATATGAATATATGAGTAAATAAAATACAGCAATGATGCCAGAAAAGTAGAAGGTAGATTTTTGGAAATAGGGAAGGGGGTAAGGGGAAGAAGTAAAGAAGGGAGGAGGACAAAGGGATTAAAAATGAGCAAGATATGGTATATGCAGGTACCATTTCCCCCAAAATGAACATCACTATTATAAAAAAAAGAAAGTAATTTCTATGTTTCACTTTAATTAATGTTTCACCTTTTAGGGCAATGATCCTACCTGCATGCTGCATAAGCTTAAATAGGTAAGACACACACACACACACACACACACACACATACCCACCCACCCATTGACTGGAGGTTGATAAATGTGAAGAGTCTAATCAAATGGCTGGTTGTAACAAAGGATGAGATGGCATTTAGGTTAGACATCATAAGATAATGAAAGGAAAAGGAACTGTCATTGTGTAAGAAAATATTTGATAAGTCATTAGAAGAAGATGCTATTTTGAAGGCAAGTATCAAGAGCCAGGACCATAAAACATGATTTATGTTGGGAGGAATGAAAATAGGAATTTGGTTTTGCTCTGAAAGGGGAAGGGAAAGGAAGGAAAGGGCAGAGAAATGAAAGGAGAGAAAAAAAAAAAACAGAAAGAAAGGAAACAAGGTAGGAAGAAACTAGGGCAAATAATAAATAAGGGGATGTGACTGAAGGACTTTGAAAAGACGGGGAACTATTAAGTAATCTGAAGATATTTGTCTTCTTGTAAGAAAGAGCTAATTTCATGAGTCTTATTCTTTAGAAAAATGAGACACTGAGATGATTTGTAACAATTCATAATATGAATTAATTTAGTAGGAGCAAAAGCTAATTGTAACAGAAGATAATCCTTTAGAAACTTGCAGAAATTGGGGGTCAAGTTTTAGACAAAGCAAGAATGGCCTTCAGGTCATCTGATTTGGCCCTCCTCAGAGAAGACTCCTGTATGCATCTAGATGCCACTTACAGAAACAGAGTACGAAACTGAGTTCCAGTGTGTTAAGGAAGTTGTCCATGGTCACCCATTAGAGAGACTTAGGCAAACCTGAATTTCCAAAGTCAGTATGGAGGGCTTTTGACAGTGGTTAAAAGCACAGGTTCTGGAGCTACAGAGTCTAGATTCAAATGCTGGCTCTGCCACTTAGCTATATCATACAATCTTTACATATACAGAAAAGCTTTACAGAAGTTTCTTAATCTTCAGAACAAGGAGAAGTATATCTTTATACATTGTTGAGAGGATAAATGGATATGTCTCAATAACAGCTCTACAATTTCAAAATTCAAAAAGCTCAGAAAACTAAGTTTTTAGCAAAATCTGACCTGGGGCTACCCATCATCATTACTCCACTTGCCGGGACAGAAGAATATTAATTTTTGATGGTAGGTGCTGCCTAAAACCCTGTGGAGAGAATTATGTAATATGTACATTTTACTCTCTAAAATCTGAAAAATTCCAATTTCCAAGACACAAATGGTCTCAAGATTATTTATGTTTGTGTATTTTATCATTTAAAAACATTTTTAAATTCAACTTTATTTCTTGGAGACAGGGTCTTGCTTTGTAGTCCAGTGTGGCCTTGAAAACGCTATGTAGCCCAGGCTGGCCTCAAATTTGCAATCTTCCTGCCTCAGCCCACCTCAAGGATTTTAGATAAAGAATCTGTGGACCTGTTCTTAGTATATTATCTTGCAACTTTTACAGTAAAGGTTAGTTGCTCATGTTCAATAGAGCCTGGACGGCTCATTCAATGTTACCAATTCCTTAAGCCCATTTTTCTAGAGGATGAGTTGCCTATTATTCTCCCCAGCTGGTCCTTCAAATCTGCATTACTGACAAGGCCCCAGCTCTACTCCATACTGTGTCTACCCCTCTTCCTTCCCAGATTCAAAATACAAACTTCCATATTTAAAAAAAATGGGTCATCTCAACTGTTTTATTTTATTCAACAAGAAATAAGTCTGCTTTTTCTTCCAAATTTAGATCCCAACATGCCCAAATCATTAATTCTAGGATTCCTTTCAGTTCATCCAACAACTCAATTCTCTTCCTGTTATCCTCTTTCAACTGGCTTTCAGAACAGAAAAGCACTCATTTTTCTTTAATCTCAGTCTACAGCATTAATTCACAAATACTTGCACACATTTATGGGTTACAGTATGGAACAGACCTGTTTATATTCCAGACAAGTATCATTCTTGAGAAGTAAAGCATATCCCTGAGATAGCTTTCTGTGTTTCCATGAGGGGCACTAGAACAAAGCAAACTAGTGTTATCTGTAGAGACTGCTCTCTTGCATGTATGTCAAATAAGCTGATTCTTGGATTGCTGGTCACTGCCTATGTAGTTTGATCAGTAAAACCTCTCTCCCTTTGGTCACCAGATGTGAAACTGTGGTGAGGATGTGCTAATAGCCACCACTGGACAGTAGAAGTCTTTTCTGTTGAGTATGTCTCCAGCTTGTTACCACTGGACCTCTCAGCAGCGCTAGGTATCCAATCCTTGTGCATTTTGGTGAGCAGTGTTATTGAGTAGTGACCCCTCATGGATTAGTCAAACAGTGCTATTAAAAAGTACATGCACTAGGTGGGCCATCTATAGTGCTGTTGGACCTGTATGTGCATCCTGTGTACCCTCCCATTAAAACTTGTTAATAAGTCTTAATAAACTTTCTCCCAAGCCACCTCCAAGTATTTTCTTCATTCTCTTGGCAACCTACTCCACCACCCCAGCACAGCTGGCCTGTGGCTAGAACAGTGATCTACTTTCATTCTCTATTTTTAATGACTCAGAAAAAGGAATTATCAATAAAAAGTGGCAATTTTTTTTCCCAACTAAGACACACATTTAACAAATGTATCCTCTGAAATGACTATTATTTCATAAAAAAGTACTTTCGTAAACAGGGCTTACTTTTAGACTAAAGGTCTTTAATCAATTTAGCTCTACAAAGATAGTATACTGTCCTTATTTTTACTTGAATACAGATTTTTTTGATCTGAGGTAGCAGTACTGGGGGGCTGCTGATATACACTTCTCAGAACACTTAACCCCTGAAAATGGGCTCTGACCAACTCCAGTAAATGCTTACAGAAACTCACTGACCTTCTAAAAATCAAGTGCAAAGGATTCTCTTCAGCCCTTCTTTGACCTCTCCGTAGCAATCTTCCAGGTTGCTTTACCTTCTGGCCATTTTCCCCAGTCTCCTTTGTATCCTATGCATTCATTAGTGTTCCTTAGGATCCCAATTCTAGACTTTTGCTTTATTCTTTCCTTAAAGCCTTATCAAATTCTGTTTAAATATTGAAATCCTAAATCAACTTCTAGCCAAGATCTCTTCCCTAAGCACACTGTCTCCAATTATATCTGGACATCTTAACTGTCTCACAAACCATTCAGACCAGTATTTTCAAACCAATTTGTGATTTCCTCCTTCCATACCAATTGTACTTTTCTGCCCCCTTTCTCAGTAAGAGCAGGCACCTAAACCAACTTTGAATACTTTTTCCCTTTCTCTTTCAATCAATAGCAGGTATGTTTATAAATATTTCTCAAACCTGTTTCCTTACATTCCCACAGCCTTAGGCAATGCACCATAATCTCAAGTGAATTCAATTTTATTTTGTTCTACTAGAAACTGAAGTCTGCTTAACTGTTTTAAGGACTTGTTGAGGTCCTTCACAGGAAAACCACAAACCCTTCAAACAATTTTGCATGTACAATTTTTTAAGGCTAAGACCCACGGACCTATGAAATCATGGACCCAAGTCTTTTCCCTCCCATTCAGCTCCACAATGCCCCTCAAGTTAAAATGAATATTTGGTACATTTGGAACGAGGCATGAGGTGACATATGGGGTATCTGTGAAATTATTCCTTAAGCTGGGTGGTGACTATACCAGTTTGGTTTTCAAAACTCAGAGCTGTGCAATTGCATGCCCTTTTAACACATACAGTATACTTACATACAAGGAAAATGTCCCCATAGAAATTTTAAGAATAGGACCTGTATGACAACTCTTTATCTGTCCTCATTAAGGGATACCTTACCTCCTACCACATTCTCAAGTCACCAAGCAACTAGTTTACTCCGTAACAACTACTAGGGCCTCCTGTCACCATTTTCGGACAGTATTTGTCATTGTCACTGGTACTCACCTTTTAGTCTCATCTGAAACATCTCTTGACAGATTTAACATACTTCTCCCTTCTCTTCAGTTCCCTCTCTGGGGCCCTCTGCACACTTGTTAGTTTCTTGAGAAACACGGGTAAATATATAATTTCCTTTCAAAAAACCATTTTTCTTGGCTGTTTTTAATAGTCAAGAATGAACTGTCCATTGCTAACAGTTTTGTTATTCCAGATTCATATCCAAGGATGTTAAAAAAATTAGGCAATTCTAGTAGGAAAATCTCATACGTGACCATGAATTATGTTAAACAAAAAACAGCTGAACTTCTGATAAGCAATGCAACTACTGTTAAATACAAACAGTATATACCAGATATACTTTATCCCTGCCTCATTGAATAAGACCATTACTCTATACCAGCAGTGTACCTATTGCATGCATATTGTTTTTCTTTTAAGATAAAAGATGTTAATGTATGAGTTTTTTCTAAACTAAAACCTCAGTATTCACATTTAATTGCAGTGTTGGTACTTTGCAATAAATAAGTGGGTTTGGGGTTGCAGTTTGGGCATTTCTCTCCAAAAGGTTTGCCATGACTGCTCTATATATTAAATAGTAATTTCAGCAAAAAGCACAGAAACATTTTAGTGTGTTTTCAGTGAAAACACATTTGGCATTTAAAAAAAAATATCGAGAATAAGTCTAAGAATATCATTATTAGTTGAAACTCTGGCTTGGGAACCACTGGTATAACTTTATAATCTTGTTGAATTAGGTTTTTTGATTGATAACGAACTTTGTATATTGAGTACCTAATCTGAGTAAGGGAGTGCACAGATAGGTATATTTTTATATATGCATAATAACATCCACATTTACATATATATGACAACAAACATTTGACAGAGATGAGAGGACAGAGGTTTGAAAGTGATTTTTAGAATCACTACAGCATACAAAAAAGGTCATTAGCTCAAACTATTAGAATTATGGCGTTCTAATGATTTCTAACTCTACACTCAGAAACTGAAGAGCCTGGACTAGTCCAGAAAATGTTAACTAGCCACAAGCACAAGTGAGTGTACTTTCCTTCAAATCCTTAATTTTAAAAATAGTATTTGACAGGAGTGATTTTACAGTATAGTAACAAAAAACTCTTACACAAAGCAAAACAAACCCAGCTTTTAATAATTAAAACAGATGCTTAATAGGTTTATAACCACCATGAACTAAGGGAAGCCCTAGAACCAGAAATAAAGACTTTAAAATTGCATGCAAAATCTAGTTACCATAAAACCCAAAGCGATACCAAAATATCTCAGCTTCCTAGGATAAACTCCAGGTCTTTTTATTTCCAATTATTGGTAATCAAAATATGTACACTTTCACATGGTCCTGGTAGTGCAGGAATAAGCTTTATCATCTAGTTTTACAAATATCTTTCACAGATGGTATGGCACCAAAAAGTATTTTCTTCCACATATTTTGGGCCCATCTTGTGGGGGAAAAGGCACTCCCAAAGATACCTCGGCAACACCTTTGCTAGGTTAACTACTCACATAATCTTTATATATAAGTTAATGGCTCACGCATTTCACTGATCTGAGCACCACCAGGCATTGAAATTACCTTTCATTAACTCACATGTCAAACAGCTGACTTACCAATGAAAAAAACTTTGAATACTGGTTTCAAAGACATTTGGACTTTGACAACTCACATACGCTTGATCACTGGGCTTTGGCATGCACAGCCAAACATCAGAGAACTGAAAGGACCACCATGAGATGGTGGTAGAGGACTCCTCAATTTTCTAACATCAGTACCCTTGCACTAATTCAACTTTGTCCTTCAGAGCACTTGGACATGCTCTGTACCTGGATTCAACTGTTCTGCTGAAAGATTTGCTAAAGGTGTTTAGGTAAATTAGTGAGTCTTTCTCCATGATCATGAAAAAAGTTGCAAGTCAATTGGCCCTGGGCAGTTGTCTACTATTTACAAGATCTTTAGAAACCATCTGCTTGAGGCCAAGGACAATTTACTTTACCATTAAATCTAACCCACATTTAACCATACTAAAACTGCATTTGGGTAGCTAGCCTCAAATTGAGTCTATTTTTCCACATTTACTGCATCCATGCAGTATGCAATTTTTGATGCTGAATAAGAGAAATATGGCAGTTGAAGGCTTCACCACAAGCATCACATTCATAGGTTTCTTGAGTTTTGACCTCTGCATGGATCTTCTGGTGGTTGACAAGACTGCGCTGTTGACTGAAACTTTTGTCACATTTCTCACACTTATAAGGTTTCTCTCCTGTGTGTATTCTCTGATGCTGAGTAAGACCTGAGTTTCGGCTAAAGGCCTTTCCACATTCCTCACATTTATGAGGCTTATTACCTGTGTGAACACCCTGATGTCGGATAAGATTACAAAGTTGACTAAAACTTTTGCCACACTGTCTGCACAGATAAGGTCTTTCACCAGTGTGGATTCTCTGATGTTCAATAAGAAATGAGCTTCGACTGAAGCTTTTCCCACAAACGGTACATAGGTAGGGCTTTTCACCAGTATGGATTCTTTGATGTTGTACAAGGTGAGCACTAACACTAAAAGTTTTTCCACATTCATCACATTTGTAAGATTTTTCCTTAGGGTAGACCTCTTGCTGTATAACAAGACTGCAATTTGGATCAAAACTTTCTTTAGTTTCATTGTATGGATAAGTCTTCTCCCTGGTGTGGATTCTCTGATGCTGAATAAGACCTGAACTTCTACTAAAGGCTTTTCCACATTCCTCACATTTATGAGGTTTGTGTCCTGTGTGAATTCTCTGATGACGAGTGAGGTTGCAAAGTTGACTGAAACTTTTCCCACATTCTTTGCACTGATAAGGTCGTTCACCAGTATGGATCCTCTGATGTTCAATAAGGAACGAACTTCGACTGAAGCTTTTTCCACATTCAATACAAAGAAAAGGTTTCTCACCAGTGTGGATTTTCTGGTGTTGTATAAGATATGTACTTAACCTAAAGGCTTTTCCACATTCACCACATTTATGGGGTCTTTCCCCAGTGTGAATTCTCTGATGTTCAACAAGCAGTGAATTTCTACTAAAGCTTTTCTTGCATTTGGTACAGTGATAGGGTTTCTCACCAGTGTGAGTTCTTTGATGCTCAATAAGGTGCGATTTCCAACTGAATGCTTTCCCACAGTCACTACATTTATGGGGTTTCTCACCTGTGTGAATCCTTTGATGTTTAACGAGGCTCCTTCTCTGGCTGAAGCTCTGTTTACACTGATTACACTGATAGGGCCTTTCTCCAGTGTGGATTCTCTGATGTCTAATAAGAGTAGAGCTCACACTAAAGGTTTTTCCACAGTAATTACACTCATAGGGCCTCTCACCAGTGTGAATTCTCTGATGTTCAATAACAAATGAACTACGACTAAAACTTTTCCCACATTCATTGCACTGAAAAGGCTTCTCACCAGTATGAACCCTTTGATGTTGAATGAAATGGGCTTTACGAACAAAACCCTTTCCACATTCTTCACATTTATGGCATTTCTCTTCTGTGTTTGATTTCTTCTGGATGTTAGAGTTTCCTCTGAACATTTTCTGTTCCTGGGTCAAAGATTCCCGTGGTATTTCCCACAAGAAGATCCCTCTCTGTTTATCTAACCTACCAACAAGTTCAAAGGTTTCTCTACCCATGGGATCCTGGTCAATTTCACTTTTAATTCTTGTAACTATAACACCCTGTGGTTCCACTTCTTCAAGTTCTTCAATTTCTTGTTTCACAGCTGGCTCTTCATCCTTATCTCTGTTCAAAACATCTGAAATACAAACATCAGCCAACCTCCTCAATGTCAAGAACTGTCAGAAAATAAGTTAATCAAGATAAATAAGTTAACCTATTATTCCTATAAAATGTAGTTTACTACTCACTGCATTATTGTGAGAATTAAATTAGTTCATATACATTAATCATTTAGAATACTACCTCTCAAAGAATACAAGCTGTAAAAATATTAATAAGAGACAATGTCTTGCTACATTACCCAGGCTTATCCTTGAAATCCTGGGCTCAAGAGATCCTCTTGTCTCAATCCTTAAGTATTTGGGACTAAAAGTGTAATGCCACTATGCTCAGCTAAATGTTACTATTTAATATTAGTTATCTGATGAAATGAACTGGATTTGGAGAGAGGAATGAAGAATGTTCTGGATGCAGAGAATGACACAGAAGAGCAAGTAGAGTTAGAAGGACGGCTGACAAAGCAATATTGAATTATACAAGGTAAGATGGGTAAACAAAGCAAACTGGTAAGGGTGGGATTAACTGGTGTATGAGGGAAGAAAAAATATCATGGGAAAAAAACCATAGGTTCAGGAGAATTTAAGATGAGAATGCATTACTGGAATATGAGCAGACCAAAAATTCACAGAAAGGAATGCAGATGAGGAATCTAGGAAAAATAAAAGAGAAAGAACCAGGGAAAGCTGGAATAATGAATATATTCATTAATAAGAATTTATTCACTATCAAAAGCATTCTTACTACTATGCAATGAAGACTCAAAGATAACACACGAACTCCCTACCAAATGAAACATGTTGAAAAAAAAATGGGTAAGGAAAACATGATAAAATATTAAATAAAAAGTAGTTCCTATATAAACAGATAAAATGGCTTTTTTTAAAAAAAAGGGTTGAAGTGACACAGTCTATGATCTATACAGTATAAAGTATAAAACAACATGATCAGAATTAATGAAAGAAATGAAGAAAAAAGCAATCTTTGGCAGCTTATGACCTCACAACATATCACAGCACATTCTTCAAGTACAAATGATTCTTAATTCTCTAATGATATGTGACCCAAGTTTCACTATCTTTTTTCCAACTGACAATTTGTATTACATCTGAGAAATAAAAATCTTGCACACATTGAACAAAAGATATGATAATGAGATTCAACAGAGTATCCTATAAGATTCTTAATATATATTAAGACTTAATATATATTAAGACTCTGACTTCTTTCCTGATTTTCCAGCTCATGCTGCCTGTTTGATAATTCAACTAGAAGAATCAATCACTAAGATATTCCTGTTTTTTTCATAGCCTCCTTTTCTCTTAGATTCCTAGTCTTTTAATTGCAGTCATGTATGAATTTTCTCATAATGTACTTCACACCAATTATTAGGCTATTTTATTAAGAAGAAAAACAAAATAAAACAAAAAACCCCACTATTTCTCTTACTTCCTTAATTAAGTACAAGCATTTGGATTTCTTCTCAGGCTTTTTACAGTATTCCCTCTCAAATATATTTTCAGTGCACTGTTTCCTGTCATACAACAAAAGAGAATGAAAAAAACGCTCTCAACTTTCTGCTTTTCACTTATAAAATTACCTGCAATAATACAAAGATATATGCCATCATATCCAAATATAATCCATCTACCCTCTGCCCTCTGATCCCATTCACCTCTGAGCAGTTGTTCAATTATTTTCTCTTTAGTTTTTCAATCTATACTTTTCATTAACACCTTCCTACCACCAAACAGATATGTCCAACTTTATCTTGAACCTGAAATCCCTTCCTTGATGAAAACCAAATGCTGGGAAAAAAAAAAATAGCCATGCTCAAACTTTTCCCATTCAATCTATTCTGCAAGCTATTATGAAATTTAGTTTGTTTTCAACACATAGGGAAATTTGTCATCAAATCACTAATGTCTTTCAAACCATACATAAAATGGGCATTTTTAAGTTCTTACTTTATTCAGCAGTATTTGTATTTGACCCTGTTTCTGGTTTCTATGCTATTACATTCTTGTAGTAGTTCTTCCCTACTTTTTTTCTTAATAAATTCCCCTCATTTTTCTACCTTTGACAGAAAATCTGTTTTACCTAATTGTTACTGCTTTATATCCTTACTTGTTTTCCATTTACATCCTCTGGCTACTGCTAATTAGATCCCTCATAAGGGCTTGCAGTGAACTTGGACATCACCAGGTTCTGTCTTACTGCACTGCTAATCACCTCTTGAGAGGCACCACTATCAATTACTCTAAAGTCTTTTCCCCCTTTTTCTTATTGTTAGTCACCAAAATAATGGATTTCTTTCTAGAATATACTTTCTCCTTTTAAACAACACAATCATGTACCCATCTAATTATCCTTGGCCCTGGTCTTTAAGCTGCCTTCAAATTATATCTGCTTTAGTGATTCCAGAGAGATGTTTCAAAAATGGAATTGCATTCATGTCACCACCTGTAGATTCAGCTTTAAGATCAAATGAAAGCTCACTATTATCATATTCAGAACTCTTCATAACATGGTCTAAGCCTAAACTCAACTTCTTGCTTATTCTATCATATTTCATGTAGGTAAGCTGCTTGTGTTATAACACTTTCATGTTATATCTTTGCATATCTCTTTTATTAAGTGTCCCTCAGTATTGTTTATTGAGCAAACTCTTGGTTCTTTAAAATTCAGTAAAGCAATAGATTACAAAGTCTCTGCTAAGTTGAACAGGCAGGTTTAGTTGTTCTATTTTTTTATTACCAATTTTTATGTTATTGTTTATAACTCCATAATCAGAAATTTCATTATTACATTGCATTTTAAAACTATTTGTTATGTGTTTTTCTCTTCTGTTGGATGTAAATTCCTTGTGAAAAGAAAAAAATCTATGTACTTACCCAGTGGATATTGTTTGGGAGGTTTAACTCAAAGAAATAAGACTATATGAGTATCTACCTAACTTCCTGAAAGAATCAAACGAAAATATAGTAGCAACTATATTAAAAAACTAGTTCTTGCTACCAAGCCGCCAGTTAGTAGATATTATTAAAAAACGTAAATAATACTCTTCATAGTACTGACAAAAGATAGGAATAAAGAGTAACTGTAACAAGAAAAGTGTAGATCTAGCAGAGCATGGTGGGTCATGCTTGTAATCCCAGTTACTCAGGAAGTAGAAGCAGGAGGATCACTTCAGCATTACTTGAGCCCAAGAGTTTGAGGTCAGCCTGGGCAACAAAGAAGACCTCATGTCAAAGAATAAATCAATAAGGCTAAAGAAATAAATGTACAAGATTCATAAAAGCAACATTTTTTGAAAGATAAGACAGTTAAACAGAACCAACCAATTGGCTAAAGAAATTTAATATTATAAATCTTTTCAAACTAATTTATGAAACTAATAACATTCCATTAAAAATCATATGAACCAATTAAAAACTCTTTAAGAAGTCTAAATTTCAACAGGAAGAATATAGACAGTTGGTTAGTACACCTTGGAAAAGAATATTAAAGAATAACCCATAAAATATAGCATTTTGCTAAAATAAGTTAAACAATGACACTGGCATAAAAGTTAATAGCACAGGCTGATGAAGAAAATGACTGTATGCTTCTACACAGAGCAGCCTTGAAATAACTATTGGATCTGGGCTTGGTGATTACATGTCCTATTATGTATAGTCCCATTCTCTGGTCATAGCTTATTTACTTACAGTAGGCAACTAACTCAAAATGGTTGCACTCCAGGAATTTGGAAAATGAATTTTAAATAGCTAGTTAATCTGAATTTGACTAGATTTGTAACCTATCAATTCAGAAGCTAAAATGACACAAGCATGTGGGCATAAGGAGGAAAAACTAGTTTGCCAAAGGGAAAGAAACAAAGTAAAAGAGAATGTTATGGACTAATGTTGTGTTCTCCCTGAAAATATATTTTGACACCCTAAGCCCCAGTGTGATGGTACTTGGAGGAGGGATTTTTGGTAGGCAATCAGGTTTCGATGAAGTCATGAGGTTGGGGCTTCATGATGGGACCACAGTGGTCTTATAAGACCAAAGACAAGTACGCTCTTTGGCCCTTGCTACTTCTCTCTCAACCATGTGATAACATAGTGAGAAAGTCATAGAGCCCTCACCAGGAACTGAGTCTGCCAGAACCTTGATCGTGGACTTCCCAGCCTACAGAGCTGTGAGAGATCATTGTCTTTTGTTTAAGTCACCCACCCAGTCTATGCTATTTTATTATAGCAACCTAAAGTAACTAAGACAGAACAATTTCTGACTTGAGATTGATTCAATTTCTGGTTTCAGTTGTTTCCTAATGTTCAGCTACCATGCTTACATACTCTATAAAATATCCCTACATCCTTGCAATAATTCCCTTGTTGGCTTATGCTAGCTTAATAATTTTTAAACAGTTCTAGGTAGCTGAGGGAAGCGAAGGTAAGGAGATGGTAGCATGGAAATGGATGAACTTTAGTACAGAACAAGAATTGACATAATTTTTTTGTAAAGGGCCAGACAACAAATATTCTTCACTTTTTATGTTATAAGATCCCTGCTGTTAGATGTAGCATGAAAGTAATCATAAACAATGCATAAAGGAAAGGGCATGTCTATGTTTCAATAAAACTTGATTTACAAAAACACTGTGGGCTAGATTTGGCTCATGGATCTTATTTGCCAACCTCACTATCTAACACAATATAAAATGAAGTGTTCCTGCTTATCAGGATGAGGCTTTGGGAAGAACTAGAATTTCTAAGGTCTAGCACAGTACTTGATATTTACTAAATGAATGACTAATTTAACAAATAATTGGAGAGAATATAATCAAAGAAGGAAAACAATGAGTTCAAGGTCTTGTAAGTTCAGCAATTCTCAGTTCTGTGAAAGTCTACTGTGACATTTGTTTTCAGATCATTTTCTTTATCAATACAAATTTGTAATACATAATGTTTACATTCCTTGTGAGGAGTTGGTACATGTACATAATACATCTTAATTTCTGTTTTCATCCCCTTTCTCATCCCTCCCTCCCACCTCCATCCATCTCTTGATCCCTCCCTTTTTGGTATATGTTTGCAGTACATGTTTACATTACTTGTGTGGAGAGGGTTCATGTACATATCACATTTTAATTCCTTTTTCCATCCCCTTTCCCTCCCTCCCCTCCACTCTTGATCCCCTTCCCCTTTGAGAAAAATCTATCCCCTTACTTCCTATTATCTTTTATTTTTCTCTGTATTTATACTTCGGGTTTCTTCAGAGAAAAAGCAACATGGAAAGGAAATGTATGAGTGAAGAGCCAGAATTATAAAGTTGGTGAGAATTTTCTTATGAAAAGTAGCAAGTGAAATAGGAGAATACTGCACTGGATCAGTAGAGTAACAGTGACCTGTTTTTTTGTTTTTTGGTTGGTTTCTTTTCCTTAAACTCTTTTATTGGTATATTTTAGGTATACAATACATTTACATTTATCATTGGGAACTTGTACCTTTACAACAGTGACCTGTTTAAGGTCCGTCATCAAGGTGACGGAGAGGGGTCTAGTGAAGAGGATGAAAAGACTATGGCAGGAAAAAATAATAAATAATAGAAAGCTTAAGTTGGAAAAAAAAGAGAGAGCGAGCCTAAAAGTACAAGACCTAAAAGTACAAGATGGGCTCACTGCCAAGCCTTCGTCCATACAGTGGTCATATATTGCACTACCAGGGGTAGGCAGAGCTAGGTGCTTGCTTGATTCTGTCAATCAGGATACCATATGTATGGATAAGCTAGCAATGACTCAAGAGACTCTATGGGAAACTAGGAAAAACAAAACTAGCAATTGATAGAGAAGTAGTACTCAAGACAGAAAGCAAGGGAGAAGCTATGTTTGGGAAGTTCTCCTGTAAGAAATTAAGGTTTTTAGGCCAGGGATTTAGCTCAATGGTGCTGCTGCCTGCCTCGAAAGAGCAAGGTCCTGAGTTCCATCCTCAGTACCAAAAAAAAAAGAAATTAAGGTTTTTGTCCTTTAAGCTATTATGAACTGTTAGAAGTTCTAAGCACTTTGGTGATAGTAGATGGAATAAATTAAAGGGGTGACTAGTGACCAGGAGCTAGTTTAGGACTGAGTCTTAAATTTACTCATTCAGTCACATAAGTATTTAAGAAACACATGATACAGGCCCAACTCTGTGATAAGTGCAGGAGAAATGAAATGAAAAAGAGATAGTTGTGGTCCTCATGTTGATCAGTGCGGTTTAAGACAGAACACATACAAAATGACTACCGAACAGTGTGATGAACCATGAAAGTACTGCATACACAACGTAGTACAGTAAAGGAGTATTTAACTTTCAAGAGAAGGCCCTTGAGATCTTAACAATTTTTTTAAGACTTTTCAGGTATGAGTTACTTATGTCATCTTCAAAAGATGACTACAAATTTACTCATCTTTAGAATTTGTAGCTCAACAGAGAGGGAGACAACAATCAATACTTAATACTATACTTATTACATGCTAGTCAGTGCCCTAAGTGCCTTACATAAAAATTAATTCAAATACTTATAATAACCTTAAGGGTATGTGCTATTATTATTTTCATTTTATTAAAAAAAAAGAAACTGAGAAACAGAGAGATACTCACCCATAATCATACAGTTAGTAAACACTGAAACAAGGATTTGAATCTCAACAGTTAGAGTCCACATTACCCTTTGTAGAAGGAGAGAGATTTTTTTTGGGGGGGGGTGGGTACCAGGGATTGAACTCGGGACCTTGCGCTTGCAAGTCTGGCAGTGGAACCACTGAACTAAATCCCCAGCCGCTGTGAGATATTTGGTATACAGAGGTAACTGATTAGTGTAGATAAGGTTCCCCCCAAGCAAAGGGTATAGACTGAGAGAAAGTCTGAGAACGCAAGCCAATGGAAGGAAAGCAATAGAGTTTCAAATAAAATGAGGGACTAAAATAAGGTCCAAAAAGAGTCTTATGTATTTAACAATGAGGTTATTATAAATCACTGTTGAACAACTTAAAGGGAGTGTTGGACACAAAACGAAGGGCACAGAAGTAATGGAAGGTATAGTACCACAGAACACATATTAATCACTCTAAAAAATTTTCTGGCTACAAAAAGAACAAATAGCAAGTTATAGAGAACAGCAAGAGGGAGGCTGGCTCTAAGGAGAGTTTCTTTTCTTTTTCTCCAATTGGAAAAGCCATGAACATATCATCAGAATAAAAGTATTACGAGAGAAGGAAAAGAAATTGAGGCTATTTAGGGAAAAAGTATGATTTGAGTTTCTAGAGAAGAGAAAATATGGGAGCAGCTTTAAGTGTGAAGATGAGGAGTAGAAATTTGAGAGTTCATGCTTAGTGGCCTCTCATCTTTATGAACAGAAGGTGAGGTCCACAGAGTAACAGAAAACTCTAATTTGTGAAATAGTCACTAAAAGGAAGAGGAGAATAAGCATATCACTGACCCAAAAAATTGCTGAGATAGAAACCCAAAGGAGATTAGAATTTTAAAAAACCATGCACATAAAGGGCATCAATCTTTTTGGTTAAGAGGATTTTTTTCTTGCTGTGTTTAGCAACTCAGGTAGGAGAGTACAAAAAGGCAGATATAACTAATACAAGATCTGAAGTTTGCAGAATGGTTATAGCATAATGTCAAGGTAGGACACCTGGCTGGTAATTATATGAAGAGGTGAAGTCAGGAGAGGATTGGCACTCTGGAGAAAAAACAAACACATCAAGGTGCAAGAAATACATGAACAAAGAATAGGTTATGGTGGAAAGGTGTTGGATAAGATCAATGATACAAGTAACTGAATAAAAATGGAAAACGGGATTCCTGAAGTCAACATGGTCAACATCCACTGAGGTTCAAGTACTGACTGGATTGAGAAATCTGTGAAATGTGTGATAAGCTTATGTGTGAAGGACCCAAGAAAAAGATGAGAAGGGTAAAAATGAATTGAATGCTGAAGGCTCAAAGGAGAGACTTTCTCTGAAAGTTAAAAACTAATGCTTTGGGAACAGCACTGAAAAGTTGGGAGAATAACTTCTCCCTTCCAGCCTTGAGACAAAGGATGAGGAAGGAGGAGGATGCAGAATAAGCAAGCCCCACTTGAAGGAATGCCAAAGAAGTGGTGAGGCTGGGAAAGTGCCAAGTTTCGGTTAAATCCAGGAGGGTAAGGAACACTGTGTGAAGAGGAACAGGGGCTCCAGAAGGCAGAGCAAAAAGGGTGGGAGGAAAGCAGTGGGAGGATGAACCAAGAAAGTACAGAGCAATATGGGAACAAGACTACGAAGACAGAAGGCCAGAAAGATTTACATTTTGGTCACTACAAAAAAAGTGAGGGATAAAGAATCATACAACTGAAGGGTTAGGATCAGAACTATGGAACAAAGCAGTTCTGGTAATGGTACTGGACCAAGTATCCTGAATCTGATTTCTAATACTTTCTTAGATATTTTAGAAAAAAACAGATTCTTACCCAATGAGACCAAGTTGCCATAATTCTCCATCATGACATCTTTATAGAGACTTCTCTGAGCTGGGTCCAGATAATCCCACTCCTCCTGGGTAAAAAACACAGCCACATCCTCAAATGTCAGCAACCCCTGAAATAGTATGATTTCTGTAGTCAAGTTTCTGCTGTCTCAAGGACAATTCTATCACTGAAAGGGGCAGAAGCAATCAATTATCATGGCAGAGTACACTGGATGGTACATAACTAAGAGTGCTAAAAGTGCCCCATTCTGGGAACTGACTTCACTGACAGGCACCTCAGACTAGAGGATAACTGGGCTGGATCCTTGTCCTTGTAAGTGAAGGACATAAATATAAGGGTTTTCTGGTTTAATAATTATACACTAATATTCTAATTTTAGTAAACTGCCCCAAGGCCTCTCCAAGCTTCCTTAGCTCACTGTCCTGCTCCAATTCTCTATTTGCACTGACTTGTGACTACTAGAGACCTCTGCAGTAGTTTCCAGTCTCCTGTCCAGTATAAGACACAGGGCTGAAGAAAGACTCAGAGACAGAATTAAAGAAAGAAGTAGGAGGGCCAGTGCTGTGCAGCCAGCAAAGGCGCTGGCCAGTCCAAGGCACTGCTATTTATTGATGACATCATGGTCAGATTGGGGTAAAGGGGCTACAGGAGGGGACATGCAGTTGCTGTGGACACGTTACTGATGCAAGCAAGGTTTGTAAAGGAAAAGACAAAGCATTCTTGAATCAGGAACAGAACAGACAAAATATAGGGTTGTAGTTAGCAAATAACCTTGTCCTTCTAGTTAAAGAGGTTTTAATTGTGGGGACGGAATTTGGTAAAAGTTACTCTGACCTCGGCATGTAGGCCTGGGCTGGACTTGCTTCTTAAAACAAGCCAACTGTGGGGTTAACTCTTTATAACCTGCACTGCTCACAGCCTGCTTTGGACATAATCAATAAGGCAGTCCCCCACAGTGACCCTATTAAATTCCACTCCATCAATTTCTTTAAGCATCTTCTTTGGTCCAGAATAGTGCCAGATGCAGAATACACAAGGAAAGATAAAAAATGATGCCTTACCCGGAAGAACTCAAAATGAGAGCTATCCTGGAGCATTCTTAGTTTTTACCAGGTGATTACTCAACTACACTTGAAAAAAGGAGCCAGTGGGCAATGTGTAAGTAAACCGCACCCCAGAGCACCGGCGCCAAAGGGTGTTGGGGTCCTTGAGAATGCAGGGAACCAAGGGGTTCGGGTGAGGAGTGGTGGTGCAGCCTAGCCAGGACAGGGGGAAGATAACGGGGATTCCCGAAAACAGCTACTTACCTTTGGCTCCAGCGGTGAGCTCGGGGAGGCCATCTCCGGGCCTGAGAATTGGAGAGCCTCACGGAAAGGAGGCCTTTCTAGTGAGGCCTAGCTGGAAATTAGGCCCCACGAAGATGAGGTTCCCCGGCTTCGTCCAGCCAGGTCCTGACCCGGTCCCAGTGCGGTCACATTCCCAGCAGCATATCAGGCACACTCCCAGACTGCACCCCAACCCTCAGCCCCCTCCCCTGCTGGGTTGCGCAGTATTTCAGGCAGGCCTCGCTAGAGCCTCCTCCTAGTTACCAATGCCTCCTCCTCACAGCCAAACAGCGCTACGACCGCCCGCCCCCGGACCAGAAGGCGTCACCCGGAACCTTCTCGAGACGCCCTCCAACTACAACTACCATCATGCTTCGAGAGCGCTCCTCGGCCACGCGTCCGCCGGAAATGGCCGCCGGACTACATTTCCCAGTGTACAAAGGGGGCGACGACCGGAAAAGGAAAACCTGCCCAAGATTGCACCTGATTGGCTGATCTGCGCGCGTCCAGAGAGGAGTTCAAACAACCCCGGCTCTCTTCCAATATGGCGGCGCTGTGTGTACCTGGTGTTGCAAGAAGAGGATTGACGTGGCTGTTCACAGGGGCGGCACGTAGAGAGTATTGGTCTCAATCCAGGTAAAGCTGAAAGTTGGACGTTGAGTTGAGTTCAAGAAAAGTAAGGAAAGAAACTGAGGAGGATGAAAGGATGAGTTTTGAGGGAGAGAGGTCCCGAGCCTGATAAGGACAAGAAAGTGCATTAGAGTTCCAAGTTCAGAAATTCAGAGTTGGTCTCCAAGAGGCGTGAGGCCCAGTCACTTTACCTCTGCGTTTTTCTTCTCATAACGGAAATACAGTTTCCATTCCTTTCTACTTCATTCGTTTAATTAAGCAAACAGTATTGACCACATGTGCGAGGCACCAAGTGTGCAGGTTTGGAAGGTTGAGCCTAAAACATGCACGCACGTCAAAGTGCTTGGTAAACTAAACTCATTTTTGAATGATTTTTTTTTTTTTTTTTTTTGCATCGGGGATCGAACTCGGGACCTTGCGCTTGCGAGGCTGGCGCCGGAACCACTGAGCTAAATCCCCGGTCCTAAACTTATTTTTAAGGCATATTTCATCACACACAGAATCAGGCATGAGTGCACCTTCCTATTTTGTTCGTTTGTTGATTCAGTCATTCACTGAACCATTAGTTACTAAACGCTTGCGCTAGTCTGGCGTTGCTTTAACCTTGTAGTGCAGGAAACAGCAGCAGAAACAAAGTCCTTGCTCAGCCCTTAAGTACTCTGACATATGAAGAAGAAAAGTATTTTTCCAAAATCACAAACCAAGTTAAACTGTGCCTTGTGGATTTTTTGGAGGTACATCTTTTTGACCTAGATAATGTTCAGGACACTAGAACTTATTGTGGTAACCAGAGAACAACACATGACCTCATAAGTTTCAAAAATTTGTCTTAATAGTCCAGAAAGAATTTTGGCATTAGCTCAGGCATAACATTTTCTCTCTTTGGTCAGTATTATCTGTCAAATTTCCCCGTGTGTTTCCTTCATTCACTCAACAAATATTCTTAGTGCCTGCTATATTCAGGCTGTATTCTAGGTGTTAAGGTTACAGTGGTTAACCAAAATTTGTCCTCATAGAACATATATTCTAGCAGATGAAAAAATTGAACAAATGTAGAATATCATTTTCAAGTTTGAAGTTATGAAGCAAACTAGGGCAAATGGAAGGAATGAATTACAGTTTCTTACCTACTTATTTTATCAAATTATATGTATTTAATTTATTATTTATCAAATTGTGTGTGAAATGTGGCACTTTGATATACATACACACACTGAACTGATAACAGCCAGACTAATTATTTCTGCACTGGGGATTGAACCCAGGGCCTTACTCTAGGCAAGCACTCTACCACTGAATGTATTCTCAGCTCGTTTTTTTTCAATTTATTTTGAGACAGGTCTTGCTGAATTGCCCAGGCTGACCTGGAACTTGTGATCTTTCTTTCTCAACCTTCTCTGTAGCTGGGATTACAGGCATGCACCCACCACCACACCCAGCCCTAATTCTTTTTTTGAAATGAGAGCACTTAAAATATCTTAGTGACGTATATAATACTGTAAACTGTTACTGATAATCACTGTGCTGAACATTAGATCTCTAGAACTTACCTCACATAACTGAAACTTTATCTTTGACCAACATTTTCCCTTTTTTCCCAACTATATCTTTCTCTGCTTCTGTTTGACTTTAAGACTCCTCATATAAGTGAGATCATTCAGTATTTTTCTTTTTGTCTTGCTTATTTCAAGTGGTGCAATGTCCTCTGGGTTCATCCATATTGTTGAAAATGACAGGATTCCTATTTTTTAAGGCTGAATAATATTTTGTTGTGATTAAAATTTCTTTATCGGGGGCACTTGGGGCATTTCTATATCTTGGCTATTGTAAATGATGTTGCAGTGAGCATGGAAATGCAAATATCTCTGCAATATTGATTTTATTTCCATTGGATATATACCTAAAAGGATCATTAGATAATATGATAGTATTAATTTAAAAATGTTTTTTAAGGAACAACCATATTTTCCATAATGGCCATACCAATGATGTATAATGGTGCCTTTTCTGCATATCCTCACCGATACTTAATATCTCTGATAATGGCCATCCTACTAGGTATGAGATACTACCTTACTGTGGTTTTGATTTATTTTTCCATAATAATTAGTGATGTTGAGCCCCTTTTCCCTTTTGGTGACGTGTGTATTATCTTTGGAAAATTGTCCCTTTGAGTCTTTTGCCCATTTTTAAACAAGGTTTTGTTTTTGCTGTTTAAGTTCTTTAAATGTTCTAGCTATTACTGGGTATATCAGATCAGATATATATGGTCAATTATTTTCTCCCAATTTGTCAGTTGCTTTTTCATTTTTTCTAATGTATCACTTTATTATCATTAAACACACATATACACAAAAATTAAAATTGTTCAAAGAAAAGCAATGCAAGGGAAAAAACTATAGTAATATTCAAATATAATAGAACTCAACCAAAGCAAAACTGAAAAGTACTTAAACATTTTCCCATATAATTTAAAAAAACATCTCAAGCATTAACAAGACATGAAAGGATGTGATTTGTTTTAGAAAGATTTTCAAAACTAATATTGAACAAATAATGGTCTGGGAAGAAAATTCTAATTAGCTAGTAGACTTCACATAGGCCAAATTTTTTAAATTTAAATTTCAATACAGTCATGTGACATGTGATGGAAATATAATCTGATGAATATGTTATTAGGCAGTTTCATCCATGTGTATCGCAAAGTACCACACAGAGTGCCAACTTCTAAGTGCAAACTGAGAAGGTATACGTCAGTCATCTGTGATGGCCCTTTGATTTTATCCAGATACGCAGTTAAACACGAGATACATGAGGCTACCATTGGCATAGCAGCACACTGTTGTTACTGTTTTACAGTAAACTCTTTTGTATAAGTAGGATTATTCTCTAAAGGATGAAAAGCACAGCATGTTATGATAAGTACATAAAACAGTAACAGTCATTTATCACACTATCGAGTACTGTGTACTGTACATCATAGTTCTATGTGCTTCTTCTGGAAACACACCCTTCTTTCCTTTGATCTCAGTGACTCTTCCTTCCCGACCCACTGATGAGCTCCAGCCTAGTCTATCTACATCTCTTCTATAGTTTTAAACACAATCTATATATGGATTCTTTCCAGATTCCAGCCTGTAACTCTGATCTCTCCCTTTCCCCTGCTGCCACCCCTACCCCTTTGATTTGCTATTTTTAAGGATTTTTGTACCTGTGTTTATTAGAGATACTGGCTTGTAGTTTTCTTGTGATATCTTCATCTGGCTTTGATATTATGGTCTTGTAAGATGAGTTTGGAAGTACTGCAAATTTTTGAAAGAATTTGTAAAAGGCATAGCATTTCTTCTTTGATAGTTTAGTAGAATTCATGAAGCCATCTGGCTGGTGTCAGCCTTTTTCTTCTTGGGGAAGTTTTTAGTTACTACTTCGTTCTTATTGGTACAGATCTATTTGGGCTATTTTTTGAATTAGTCTTAGTAGGTTGCATGTTTCTATAAACTTACCCATTTCTTCTAGGTTATCCAATTTGTTGTCATGTAGTTATAATGGCCTCTTTTGATTTTTTTTTTTTTTTTTTGGTACTGGGGATCGAACTCAGGACCTTGTGCTTGCAAGCCAGGTGCTGGAACCACTGAGCTAAATCCCTGCCCCACCTTTTGATATTTTATATTTGTATTATTGCTTCTTACATTTCTGATTTTACTTATTTTGTTCTTTTCTTTCTTTTTGTACCTTTAGTTTATCTAAGGATTTGCCAGTTTTTACTTATGTTTGCAAAAAACCAACTCTTAGTTTTGTTGATTTTTTTTTTTTTTCTGTTATCGGATTTATATTTGCTCTGATTTTTATTATTTTCTTCCTTCTGCTGAGTTTGGGCTCAGTTTTGTTATTTTCCTAGTTCCTATAGCTTAATACTAGGTTGTTTGAAATCTTTTTAAGGTAGGCATTTATTGCTATAAACTTCATCTTAGTACTGCTTTTCAGGCATGTCATGAGTTTTGTTTTGGCATATTTCATTTTCTTTTATCTCAAGATACTTTTATATCTTTATATCTTGATTTTTCCCTTTGACCTAGTGGTTGTTTAAGAGTATGCTACTTAGTTTCTGTCTATTTGTTATATTTTTTTGGTTTGCTTGTTTTCTTAGTTTACTGACATCTAGTTTTATTCTTTTGTGGAAGATAGTTGATATGATTTTCATCTTCTTGATTTTATTAACACTTTTATCCCACGGAATGTGTGTGTTGGAGAAGAATGCATATTCTTTTGCTGTTGAACAGAAAGTTCTATATGTGTCTGTTAGGTCATTCAAGTTCAGTGCTTCTTTATAGGTTTTGTGTCTGGATATTCCATCTGTTATTGAAAATGGGTTATTGCATTCTCCCATTATTATTGTATTGCAGTTAGTTTCTCCTTTCAGAGCTGTCAGTATTTGTTGTATACACTTAGGTGCTCTCGTGTTGGGTACATATATATTTATAGTTTTTATATCTTCCTCTTAAATTGACCACTTTATTATTATATAATGATGACCTTTGTCTTGAGATTTTTCACTTAAAAGTTTATTTTGTCTAATGTAAGTGTAACTGTGCCTGCTTTCTTTGGGCTTCCATTTGCATGGAGTAACTTTTTCCCATCCTTTTCCTTTTAGCCTATATGGGTCCTTGAACCAAAAATGAGTTTCTTTGAGACATTATGTGTTTCCACCTTGGTTTTTAATTCACTTAGCCACCCTTTATCTTTTGATTTGAATATTTAGTTCACTTACATGATTTACATTTCATTTTGACTGTGATGTGATATGGTTGGAGTAATTTGAGGGGAATAGGGAAAGTGAGGAAGTAGAAACTAAACATAGACAACTTGAGAAGTTTGAAAAGATGAGTAATAGAAGAAACATGAAATCTAGAGTGAATTTTTTTTCTTTATAAATGGGAGATAGTATAGCATATCTCCCTGTTATTACTTTGGTAGTGCCTTAGTCTGTTTTCTATTAATATAACAAAATACCCAAGATTGGGTAATTTATAATGAATAAATGCTCATTTGACTTAGCTCTGGAAGCTGATAAATCCCAAGGGCATAGCATTGTTGTCTGCTCTGCTTCTGATAAGGGCCTTGTTTTTGCCTCATGGCATGACTGAAGGTGTCACCTGGTAAGAAAGAGCAAGTGTGCTAGCTTGAATCTCTCTTCTAAAGCCTTCATGAGATGCCAGCCCTCATGACCTCATTTGATCCTAATTGCCTCCCAAAGATCCCAACTCCAAATACCATAACATGAATTTAAGGATTAAGTGCCAAGACATGAACTTTTGGAGGACATGTCCAAACCCTAGCAAGTGGATAATGAGAAGTTGGTATACATTCAATGTAGAAAGAGGCATTCATTTCTGGAAGAACGTCATTTAAGTAGTCAAGGAGGCATTGTATTACCACATTCTTGGCTATGTCACCAGACTGGGTCTGAGAATTTTTCAAACTTAACCCATTTCACTGTAACAAGCTCACTGACTCCCATTGCAGAAAAAGAATTTTTAGGAAACATCAAAGAGAGGCATGAGTAGGGTTTAATAAGGAAAGATAGTATAGGATGCACTCAGGGGGAGTGCAGGTACTTAGAAATGAGGCATTTATACTTTTTTTAGAGAGTTTGAAAAGCTAGGGAAGAAAATCCCCTCCCAAAGGGTACCAGTCTGTTTTAAGGCATTAAAAAAAAATTGGTGATTTAAACATTCTCTGGAGTCAATCAACCTTTTGTTTACTTTCTTTTTTTTTAGTTCATTAAATTTATTGATACATTTTAGGTATGCAATATGATGACATTCATCATTGGGAATTTGTACCTTTATGTGAAGGACTGCCCAATATCAGTAGTCCTTGGTCAGATTTATACTCGTTCTCTTCCAGACTTGGGCCAATTATAGCCTTCTATTTTAATGGGTCTGTTAGAAAATGAGTATAAATCTGACCAAGGACTGTTCATATTGGGGCAGTCCTTATCTCAGGGCCAGGCTTCTATTTCTTATTTTTTAAATTGAACCAATTTATGGCCTTTTAGTGATGAGTCTGGTAGGAAAGAAATGTAAATCTAGCCAAGGAATGTGGCACAGAGCTGTCTTGGGTGTCTTTGGCTAACTCCTGGAAGTTACAGTCTTTTTACAAAGGATATTGTTTAGTTATGATTTCCTTGTCTCCTTTTTACTTTTTGTTTTTTTGGTTTTTTTGGTACCAGGGATTGAACTCGGGTCCTTAGCTTGCGAGGCAGACAGTGGAACCACTGAGCTAAATCCCTGGCCCATCCTTTTTACTTTTAATCCTATCTGAGCAGCACACTATTTCATTTCTGGTGCCTCCATTTTCAATAGGGATGATCAGTCCTAGTCAGTTGCCAACTCTCTGGGAAACAAGACTCCATGGGTGGTTCACTTGAACAAATCTTTAAGGATTTACATGGTATGTCATGCAGATTCCCTTCCTTTCCCCCATATACTTAGTCCTTGTACAAGCAATTATTAAATGTGTTTTCAAAGAACCTAAAATCAATAAAACAGGTCTTTGTACTAAGGAGTTTATAATCTGTTCCAATGGTTCTCAACCAAGACAATTTTTGTCCACTGGGGACATTTGGCAATGTCTTTTGGATATCATGACTTAAGGACAGGAGTACTGGTGGCATCCAGTAGATAGCAGCCAGGTATACTAAACATCCTGCAATGAACAGAATCTCTACTCCCAAAGAATTGTCTAGTCCAGAATGTAAATACATTTGAAGCTGGAGAACCCTGATCTAAGAGAAATTGGATATAAACAAAATTAAAACTTCAGTAGGATGTGATATAGCAATATAAAGTGCTGAGAAAAGCAGAGGAATGTGGTTATATTTGATTGGGGAAGTCAGGTTAAAGTTTGTTGAAAGAAAACAGGTCTTTTAGGATGAGTACAATTTTTGTAGGTGAAAATAAAAGATGAGCATATATGAAAGTGTATAACTTGAGCTAGTAAGTGTCAAGAAAGAGAATGTTTGGCAAACAAAATGTAATTTAGTTTGAGTAAGGCCTGTAGTGCATAGAAATTAATGGGAAATAAGGTTAAGAGGTTAGATCTTGGAGGACTAGAAATCCTAGACAGAATAATTTACCTTACTTTGGTGGTCTGTTTGTGCCCACTCATTCAGCTATAAACATTGCAAGGGGAGGAATGTGGCTTATTCTTTTCTGCTGTCCATAGTATCATGAAGTAGTGTATAAATTATGTGTTGATTTTATTTTTTTCCCCTTAAATTCTTTTATTGGTACATTTTAGGTATACAATACATTTATATTTCTCACTGGGAACATGTACCTTTACATGATGTATCTTGATCTTATTTTTTCCCCATTCCCTGCCCTCCCTTCCCTGTGAACAAAGACTTTGTTTCCATTTTTTCCATTTTCTGATATTAATTCCATTCCCTTCTTTCCTTTCCCCTACTCCTTCCACTTCCCCTTCCCCTTTGCCCCTTTTCTTCCCATTTCACACCATCCATTATACCTTTTAGTCCTTACTTACACTTTCAGTTTCTCACACTAGGGAAACTATTTGGTGTTTACACGTGTGTCTTATTTATTTCACTTAAGAGTATTGCCTCGGTGTGCATACATTTAGCTATAAATGACTCTCATTTCTCATTTTTTATGGCTGAGTAGTACTCCATCTTATAAGAAAACCTACATTTTCTTTATGCAGTCTCCTGTTGATGGTCATCTGGGCTGCTTTCAAGTTTTAGCTATTAAAAATTGTGCTGATGTGAACATGGGTGCACGTATATCACTGTGGTATGATTCTTTTAATTCTTTGGGGAAGATACCCAGCAGTGGAATAGCTGGATCAAATGGGACTTCCAGTCCTAGTTCTTTGAGGTATCTCCATACTGATTTCCACAGTGGTTGAACCAATTTACACTCCCACCAGCAGAGGAGTAGAGTTCCTCTTTCCCCCACAGCCCCACCAGCATTTGTTATTGGTTGATTTCATGATAGTAGCCATTCTTTCTGGAGTGAGGTGGAATCTTAGCATTGTTTTCATTTGGATCTCTCCAATGACCAGTGATGTTGAACATTTTTTCATATGTTTATTTGCTGGTTTTACTTGTTTGTCTGAGAAATCTCTGTTCATTCCAGATGCCCATTTTCAGATTGGGTCTTTAAATTTGGGAGGTCTGATCTTTCTAAGTTTATAGATTTGAAATAGTAGGCTTTTGTCTGAGGAACAGCAGGTAAAGATTTTTTTCCACATTTTGAGTTGTCTCTTCACACTGCTGGTGGTTTCTCTTGCTGTGCAGAAGCTTTTTATTAAGAAGAGATCCCACTTGTTGATTGTTTGTACTAGTTCACGGGCAACTGAGGTTTTGTTCATTAAATCTTTTCCTACACCAATGTTTTCAAGAGTTCTACCTAACTTCTGTTCCAGCCAGTTCAGCATTTCTATTTTAATATTTAGGTCTTTAATCCATTTTGATTTTAGTTTAATGCATGGCGAGAGGTATAGGTCTAGTTTTAATTTTTGGCAAGTTGAAACCCAATTTTTCCAGCACCATTTATTAAAGAGGCCATCTTTCCTCCAGCGAGGGTTTTTGACTCCTTTGTCGAAGATGAGGTAGCTGAGTGTGTCTGGAGTTGTTTCTGCATCTTCTAATCTGTTCCACTGGCCCTGAGGTCTGTTTCTTTCCCAGTACTGTGCTGTTTTTATCACAGTAGCTTTGTAGTATAGTTTCAAGTTGGGGATTGTGATACCCCCTGCCATGTCTCTGTTACCTAGAATTGATTTTGCTATTCTGAGTCTCTTCTTGTTCCAAATGAATTTTTGGATTGTTTTCTCAAGGTCCGTGAAGTATGCTGCTGGGATTTCAATTGGGATTGCATTGAATCTACATAGCACTTTTGGAAGCATGGCCATTTTCAGTATATTGATCCTTCCTACCCAGGAGCAGGGGATGTCTTTCCATTTTCTGATATCATCTTCAATCTCTCTTTTCAGAGTGCTATAATTTTCAGAGAAGTCTTTGATTTCTTTTGTTAGGTTGATTCCTAGGTATTTCAGTTATTTAGATGCTATTGTGAAAGGAATTGTTTGCCCTGTATCTGTCTCAGTGTGTCTGTTGTTCATATAGAGGAAAGCTATTGATTTTTGTGTGTTGATCTTGTAAGCAGCTACTCTACTGAATTTGATCATTAAGTCTAGAAGCCTTCTGGCATTCTTGGGGACTTCTATATAGAGTATTATGTAATCTGCAAATATTGACATTTTGACTTCTTCTTTTCTTATCTTTATTCCTTTTATTTCTTTCTCTTGTCTAATTGCTGTGGCTAATGTTTCTAAAACTACATTGAATAAGAGTGGTGATAGTGGACATCCTTGTCTTGTTCCTGATTTTAGTGTGAAGGATTTCGGTTTTTGACCATTTAGTATGATACTGGCTGTTGGTTTTTCATAGATGGCTTTTATCAGATTGAGGTAGAGACCATCTATTCCAATTTTTGGTAGAGTTTTTATCATAAATGCGTGTTGGATTTTATCAAATGCTTTTTCTGCATTTATGGAGATAATCATGTGGTTTTTGTCCTTGGCTCTATTGATATAGTGTATTATATTGATTGATTTGCATATGTTGAACCATCCCTGCATCCCTGGGATGAATCCCACTTGGTCAGGGTGTATGTGTGTGTGGTTTTTTTTTTTTTTTTTTTGGTACCGGGGATCGAACTTGGGACCTTGCACTTGCGAGGCAGGCACCAGAACCACTGAACTGAATCCCCGGCCCTGGTCAGGGTGTGTGATCTTCTTGATGACCTTCTGCATTCTATTTGCCAGCATCTTATTAAGAATTTTTTCATCTATGTTCATTAGTGAGATTGGCCTGTACTTCTCCTTTTCAGTTGGGTTTTTCTCTGCTTTGGGGATCAAGGTGATGTTTGCTTCCAGGAATGAATTCGGGAGTACTGCTTCCCTTTCAATTTCATTCAAGAGTTTAAGCAGCCATGGCAGTAGTTCGTCTCTAAATGTCATGTGGAATTCAGCAGTGAAGCCATCAGGACCTGGGCTTTTCTTAGTTGGTAAGTTTTTAATTACGTTTTCCATTTCATTGGTTGATATTGGGTTGTTTAGAATTTTTAGGTCTTCATTCAACTTTGGTAATTCGTATGTATCTAGGAATCTGTCCATTTCTTCTGTGTTGTCCATCTTATTGGCATATAAGGTCTTCAAGTAGGTATTGATGATCCTCTGGATTTCTGCTGGGTCCATTGTAATTTCATCATTTTCATTCCTAATTGAGTGGATTTGGGCCTTTTCTTTCCTTTTTCGATAAGGTTGGCTAAAGGTTTGTCAATTTTGTTTATTCTTTTGAAGACCCAACTCTTGGCTTCATTAATTTTTTGTATTGTTCTCTTAGTCTCCATTGAATTGATTTCTGCTCTGATCTTTATAATTTCCTCCCTTGAATGAGCTTTGGGTTTGTCCTGCTCTTCTTTTTCTAGAAGCTTGAGGTTCAGCATGAGGTTAATTGGGCTTGCTGTGTTTTCCTAATATGTGTATTCACTGGTATGAATTTCCCCCGTAAGACTCTTTTCATTGTGACCCATAGATTCCGATATGTTGTATTGTCATTGTCATTTAATTGAAGGAATTGTCTGATTTCTTCTTTAATTTCCTCTGTGACCTATTGGTTATTCATAAGTGTGTTGTTCAATTTCCACGTGTTTATGAAATTTTTCCAGTCTCTTTTGCTATTGATCTCCAGTTTCATTGCTCTATGGTCTCATAATATGCAGGGGATAACTTCAGTTCTTTTGCACTTACTTAAACATGTTCTATGAGCAAGCATGTGGTCTATTGGAGAATGACCCATGTGCAGATGAAGATGTGTATTCTGATTTTGTGGGGTGGAATACTCTGTAAACATCTGTTCATTTTTTCAAGAGTTTGATTGAGTTCTTGTATTTTATTATTTATTTTTTGTCTATTTGATCTATCTATTTGTGTCTTTAGGGTATTGAGGTTCCCCATTACTATTGAATTAGTGCATATATGACTTTTCATGTCCGTTAGTATTTGTTTTGTATAGTTGGGCGAACTAGTGTTTTGTGCATGGATATTTATGATTGTCATCTCTTCCTGTTGGATTGTTTCCTATACAAGGATGTCGTGTCTTTCTTTGTCTCTGTTAAAATCTATCAATCTCTTTGAAATCTACTGGATCTGCAAAGAAAATAGCTACTTCTTTTTTTTTGGGTTCCCGTCGCATGGAGTATTGTTTCCCGCCCTTTAACTTTCAGTCTGTGAGTTTCGTTTTGAATTGTGTGTTTCTTGTATGCAGCATATTGTTGGATTTTGCTTCTTGATCCATTCTGCAAGTCTTATTTCTTTTGATTGGTGAATTGAGACCATTAATATTGATAGTTATAACCAATATTTATTGATTTATCATTACCATGCCTTTTTCTTTTTGTTGGATTTTCCCCCTTAACATTTAATTTCTTGTTTCGCCCAATGGGTTCATTCGGCTGTGCTTCCTGGGGTTGTGATCCTCATTGTCCGTTCCAAGGATGTTGTCTAAATTTTTTTGGAGTGCTGGTTTGGTATTCATGAAATTCCTAAAGTGCTCTTTGTCACGAAAATATCTTCTCCATCAATTTTGAAAGATAGTTTTGCAGGATATATCAATCTGGGTTGGAGGCAGTTTTCCTTTAGGGCTTGGAATATGTCACTCCAAGCTCTTCTTGCCTTGATGGTTTGTGTTAAGAAGTCTTCTGTGATTCTGATGGGCTTTCCTTTGTATGTGATTTGTTTCTTTTCTCTCACTGCTTGTAGAATTTTGTTCTTCTGTTGGGTTTCTGCAATCTTAACAATTATATGCCTATGTAGATTTTTTTTGATCAAGCCTTGTTGGAGTCCTATATGCCTCATTTATCTGTATGTTAAGTTCTTTTCCCCTGTTTGGGAAGTTTTCTGCCATTACTTCTGTGAAGATTTTTTTTTATGTCATCTGCACTCTCTTCTGTTTCTTGGTTGACTCCAATTAGTCTTATGTTATTCTTCTTTGGATCGTCTAGCAGCTGCTGGATTGATTTCTCTTTGTCCCTTACGTTTTTGAAGCAATTTTTCTTTTCCTGGTCACTGATTACAATCTTATCTTCTGTATCTGAAATTCTGTCCTCACATTGGCTCATTCTGCTGTTTAGACTTTCAGTGGCGTTTTTGATCTCCTGGAAATCTGTTTTGCATCTGTTTTATGGATTCAATTTGTTTCCTATGTTGGGATTCCATCATGTTCCTCCCCTCCTCTATAGATTTATTAATCATGTCTTTCACTATAAGCACAATTCCTGCTGTTATCTGAGGAATTATTTCTGATTTCTTTTTTTCCAGATCTTCTTTTGTTGCCAGTTCAGGGAGTCCAGGTGGTTGAGTATCAGAGTGTTCCATTTCCTGTTCCTTTGGGGTTGCTGTAGGTGATCTGGAAGTCTGGTTTTGAGACTCGTTTACGTGTCTTCTCATTTTGACTGGAGGGGAGTTGCTGTTGGTTGCCCATGTGGCTCACCTCCTCTGAGCTGGGAGTGGTGGATTGGTGGCCCGGAAGCCCCTACCTGTGGTCTGTGAGTGCTGGAACAGGAGCCTGGAAGCCCCTACCTCTGGGCTGGGAGAGGTGGAATGGCGGCCTGAAAGCCCCTACCTTTGAGCTTGGAGTGGTAGAATGACAGCCTGGAAGCCCCTACCTCTCTGCTGGGAGTGCTGGAACGGCTGCCCAGAAGCCCTTTCCTTTGGGCTGGGAGTGCTGGAACGGCAGCCCAGAAGCCTCTGAGTTGGGAGTGGTGGAACGGCTGCCCGGAAGCCCCTACCTCTGGGCTGGGAAAGCTGGAAATGTGGCCTGGAAGGCCCTTCCTTCCTCTTGGCTGGGAGAGCTGGAATGGCAGCCCAGAAGCCCCTTCCTCTGGGCTGGGAGCGGTAGAACGGTGGCCTGGAAGCCCCTGCCTCTGAGCTGGGAGAGGTGGAACAGCATCCAGGAAACCCCTACCTCTCTGCTGGGAGCGGTGGAATGGCAGCCCGGTACCCCCTACCTCTGAGCTGGGAGTGCTAGAACGGCAGCCCGGAATCCCCTTCCTCTCTGCTGGGAGCACTGGAATGGTGGCCTGGAAGCCCCTTCCTCTGGACTGGGAGAGCTGGAACAGCAGCCCGGAAGCCCCTTCCTCTGGGCTGGGAGTGGTGGAACAGTGACCTGGAACCCCCTACCTCTGAGCTGGGAGCTCTGGAATGGCAGCCCGGAAGCCCTTACCTCTAGGCTGGGAGCGCTGGAACGGCGGCCTGGAAGCCCCTTCCTCTGTGCTGGGAGCAGTTGGACAACGGCCTGGAACCCCCTTCCTCTGGGATGGGAGCACTGGAACAGCAGCCTGGAAGCCCCTTCCTCTAGGCTGGGAGCAGTGGAATGGCCTATTTGTTGACTTTAATTGTTGGGCAAGATTCAGTCAGGTGTTTAACTTCATTAATTCTTCCTGGCACTTTCTTTTTTTTTTTTTTTGGTACTGGGGATCAAACTTGGGTCCTTGGACTTGTGCAGCAGGTGGTGAAACCACTGAGCTAAATCCCCGGCCCTAACTTCATTAATTCACTGAACCACAGATCCACTTATTTGTTTTTTTATTCCAGAAAAGAGAAAGAACCAGTGGTCAATGAGACAGAAGAAGTGAAAAAAGAACCTCTCCTGGTTTGTCCACCTTTACGAAGCCGAACATACATACCACCTGAAGATCTCCAGAGTCGTTTGGAATCTCATATTAAAGAAATTTTTGGTTCATCTTTTCCTAGTAATTGGCAAGACATCTCCCTAGAAGATTGTCATATGAAGTTCAGTCTCTTGGCACATCTAGCTGATGACTTGGGCCATGCAGTGCCTAACTCCAGGCTTCACCAGATGTGCAGTGTCAGAGATGTTCTTGATTTCTATAATGTTCCTGTTCAAGACAGGTCTAAATTTGATGAACTTATTGCTAGTAATTTGCCTCCCAATTTGAAAATCACCTGGGGTTACTAATCAATTCAGAGGATGAATGCATAACTTACAGAAGTATTTTTCTTCAGAGAACATTAATTGGGTTTAAGATAGGAAGCCATCACAAGTTCAGATGTTAGTCTTCATAGGCATAAAGCAGAAATTGCAAGAAAATGTTCAATGCTATTAGGAGTCTTTAAGATGGAACTATGTATAGTCCATATACAGATAAGGAAACTTGTATTAGATTAGATATTAATAAAAGAAAAAAGTCTTTGTTGTATACTATTGAAAGTTATTTCACGTTTGCTCTACTACATGAGTACAAATAGTAGGGAATATATTCAATTCTGGATTAATTTCTTGGAATTAAAGATTTCTTGAAGAATATTGTGTCTTTATTTTTTTAAGTGAAACTTGCTTTTTTTTTGCCTTATCATTTCCTTAAAATAAGTATTTTAAAAATTAAAGTATATGATACCTATTAAGTGCTATGACTTCTTAAAAATAGGAGATAAAGATGGCATATTATGTATTTCTTTAGAGAGATGATGCTTATCCCAAACTTTGTCTCATAACTTTAAAAGTGGTTGTCTTATACTTATGAGTATTTATTGGAGGGCAAATGTTTGTAATCTGATATACTTTGTAATTTGTGGAAATTAAATAGAAATTAAAATTCTCAATGACAGAATTAATGGTCACATTAGAAATTGTTTTCAGGCTTTAAATATGGGTAATGAGACAAATTTCTTACATTCTTTTAAGGACTACTGACAATTCTGAAAGAAGGGATTGGTTTTAAATGAAGGAAATTACATTTATTTTTTTTTCCTAGTTGAGTTCTCTGAGAGGGAAGCAAATCAGTTGAGTGTGTAAATTTGAACATACTCAATAGGAAAATTAGCAATACAGTCATGTCCGGAAAATCACAGCAGGTACTACATTCAAGAACTTGAGAAGTGCCCCCACCTGGCCTGAGTGGCTGAAGCTGAAGGGTTCACGGAATGAGAAATGATGGTGAGAGATTCAGAAACTCAAGAAGACAAAGTCACAGTAAAGTTTACATAGCTGAGGCCAGGTGGATAACTCTTTGTCCTGATGAGGCAAAAAGCTTGGCTTGCATCCTCAGGACCTTTATAGTGTAGATAAGGAAACCAAAAGGGGATGCCTGATTGAACAGAGAATGGCTAGGGTATGCAGGAGACAATGCTTGGTTTTCTGGTGAATGGGTGGAAAGAAAGATAATCCTCAGCCAGGCCTCGCTACACTGTGCCCTCTTGTCACCTGACCTCCTCCTGTAGGGCCCTGCCTCAGCAGTGATTTAGGCCTGGACATAGTGATCTATGGCGCATCACTTCCAGCAGAGAAGTGTCTGTCTGGAGCACTGAGTTTAGACATTACTGCTGTTAAAATTGCATCCCTTCTGCTTTTACTCTGGAAGAGGGATTCAGCATGGAAATACTTGAGCTTCATATACAGGATTTGATCATGTTTCCCATACAAGAGCAAGATGAAAATAGAAATGAAGAAGTCAATGTGAAAACACGGTTACAACTGGAGAGGTACTGTAACTGCAAAAACCAGGATTTGTGTTATGTTTAACACAGGAAATTACACCTTTGTAGCCTACAGCAGCAGTGTTTCTCAGAATATAAATATGAGTCTTGGGAATCTCTTCAAATGAAGATTCTAGTGTAGGTCTGGAACTGGTTCTGAGCTTCTGCTAGTCTTTAAAACTCATAGGGCTGGGTATTTAGCTCAGTGGTTCCAGTGCCTGCCTTGCAAGTGCAAGGTCCCGAGTTCGATCCCTGGTACCAAAAAAAAAGAACCCTCATATCAAGTGCTGGCAATGTTTTGAATAACATGGCTCTAGACCCCGACCTCAAGTTTTGAAATGGGAGAATGATACCCTTTCCTGAAACAATAGTTATGGGAAATTTAGCCGCCAGGGAAGATAAGATATACAACCATCAGTAACTCTAGAGGACATCATTGGCTGATAGTCTATTTCAGAATAATGACCTTTAGTTTTTACACAGCAAAAACCAAGGTTTGCTAACTTACTGAGGTCTTATAAGTCATGTTTTAAAAAATGTAATTATTGCTATATGAAAGGAGTATCAGTTAATTTTACTTAAGTGAAACTTATAAGCTCACTATATATGCTCACATAAAACCTAATAAAATTATTAGCAATGTATGGTCAATAGAAATGTTCTTACGTAAACAACATGTTTAAAGTAGTGTAAGACAGACGTACTTTCAATTTTTTTTTTTTTTTTTGTACCGGGAATCGAACTGGGTTCGGGACCTTGCACTTGTGAGGCAGGCACTGGAATCATTGAGCTAAATCCCTGGCCTGACCTATTTTTAATTTTAACATTTTTCTGATTAAATAACTTTTTAGAAAATTTGGAAAGACAGGAAAAAAAATTCATAACTATCGTAATATGCAGATAATTTAATTCTGCCATATTTCTAAATGAAAAAAATATTTTCTGTGTTTTACAATTGCTTTGGCCTCGTATTCCCCTACAATTAATCTTTAAGAAAAACAAATTTGGCTAGTGGCATATTCCATAATTTGATGTTATGAATTATCGAACCAATAGTTCTTATTTAGAATATTTAGGTTCGTTTTTGTTCTACACTTTTTATTCCTGGCTTTTCTAGTTATATAAGTATCGATTGGCCATAAAATTTCTTCCTATTCAGAAGTCATGTAGAAGTTCTGTAAATTTTTTAACCCTAAAATGTACAACTTGATTCTGCTTCTTTGACTTGTAATTTCTTTAAGAAATTTTCTGATACACAAAACAATAGATAACTTGAAAATCCACAGAGTCAGTCTTGGCTGCAGTTGCTTTTATAACTAGTTCTCTCCTGGGTTTTTGTTTTGAGGCAAAGAAGGACGCAATAAACAACAAGCAGTGGAGAATGGTATCAGGTGTGGTTTATTAGAACAAAGAAAATCCCTCAGAACAAGGCAGCAAAGATGCCAAGGAACCACCTGATTTTAGAACCTTATGTGTAGCTCCTTGGAGGGCAGACAAAGGAGAGGATGTCCACAAATGAGGCTTGTCACTGTTTGCTGCAGTTTTGCTGCTACTTTTCCAGGCTTCCTTCCCATCGCCAGCAGATTTCATCAATTCTGGTTGGACTTATTTTTCTTGAGGCTTATTTCACCTTGTCTTAATTTAGTTTAGGCTTTTGCTCTTTGTTCCTTTGTTCTTTGGTCTCGAACACCCAACCCCTGAAGAGTGGTGACCTTAACTTTGGTTAGAAGGCAGGCAGCAGTAAGGGCCATCACTATGAGGTCTATTTAAGGGCCCTGAGTAGAAGTCAGGAGAAGTGTGGGTTGGAAAATGTATTACCATATGTAGCTTTAAAGGTGTCTATAAATTTCCCATCTCAAGGTTTGACCAACCACAGACTGAAAATATATGAAAAACAATTGTCCCTGTAGTGAACATATACAAACTTGTTTTTGTCATAGTCTAGACAATATGATGTAACAATGTTTTACATAGCATTTACTTTGCCTTAGGTATTAGTAGTTTAGTGATGATTTAAACTATATATGTAGAAGTGTATAGGTTATGTGCGAATACTATACCATTTATATTATAAATGTAAGGGACTTAAGCACCTGCAAATTTTAGTATCTGCAACAGTCCTGGAACTGGTCACCCTTGGATTTCAAGGTACCCATAGTTGCCAACCGAAGCAGTCTGATTTTAGAGGTTTATGCCTATGTGCTGTGTATCTCCCACTATTTTAGACTGGTTGGTAAAAAAGCAACATTGTGGCGTGGGGAATAGATATCACAGCCTCTCATTTTTTTGGCATTTAGAAAGTTATAAGCCTGATATTTTAAAGATCTTTTTATCTAATGTTATTTAAAAACGACTTTATTTATAAGCATGTAAGGTTTTTAGTTTTACCCATAAGAAGACAAGTCCCTGTGCTTTTAAAGGACAATTTTAGCTAAGGAATTTGGAGATTTTTGTTTAACTTGTATAGCTGTCACTGGCATTTTAACCCCATTGAACCACAGTAGAGACAAGCTACAGGTGTAGCTGTAGACTGTCAGCAGGGGTCAGTATAGTACTTTGGGATCCCTTTGTAGATCTAAAATCTGTTACTAATTTTTATATGTCTTGTTATACTTTTTGCTGAGTGTTTCCTTGTGCTTGTGAGGCAGGTGGCAGCACCACTGAGCTAAATCCCCAGCCCATTGCTGGGTGTTTAAGACCAAGTTAAAATAAGACCTGTGTTAATTAAAATTAACTTCTTGCTATGTATCAAAGTCAGTTAAGGGTTCTCAGAGGTTACTTTTGGAACCATGTACAGAGCCTCTTGCCTCTTCGGTTAATGTCATCTGCCAGGATGAGTCAGTCCTGCTTCACTGTATGGCTTCTCTCAGGAGCATGGGAGAAGGGTTTTTTTGTTTTTGTTTTTTTGGTGACATTCCTTTTAGCACAATGTCATGGGTTGACTCTAGTCCTCCAGAGTCTAATAATCATTCTGCTCAGGAGGTTAGATGACTCTTTTGAGTTATAAGATCTTGAAAAGACATCCCCTCATGTCTTGGGCCCTTGTTGTCCTTGTAGGACCAGGGCCTCAACAGATGATTCCAAGATTCTGGTTGCAAACTAAGTTGGATGAGAACTGAATCAAATTCAGTGGTTAGGTTTAATATTCACCTTATAGGGAAATTTGATTTGGTTCTGCAGTTCAGTTTGCAACCAGAATCATGGAGAGAATTGAGTCCATGAACCAAGGTACTACTGTATAAAAACTATTTTTAAACCATGATTATTTTAGAAGTCACATTTTTATAGAATATTACCAGAAAACAGTTATAAAATTTGATAGGGAAAATTTGAAATCAGGACCAAAGATAACATTTTAGCATAACAATTATGTTTATCTTATTAAGTTAGAGCCATTGTGGTTTTTATCTCTAAAAGTATATTTAAATTTTTATTTTATAAAAATACCTTGTCACAGAGAAGAGCTGTAGATTGTTAGGTGGGATATTTGTTTACTTTATCATTTTAAAACCAAGTTTGAGGCCTTGTTTTTTCCCTCTTTTTAACTTATATTTGGGTAAAAAAAAGCAACCTTTTAAAATTTTCAAATTGTCCCCAAATTTATAAAGTAAAACCTAAAGGTGATGTTATGGGGACAAACAGCTACTTATACTTATTTAAGATGTACTGTATGTCTTTAAGATCTCCTTTGTGTACTTTTGGAAGGAGATAAAAGGAGAAAGAAAAGAAAAAAGAAAAGACAGGATCCTGTCTAGATCTCCAAGGTTAGGGTGCATGCGCCACCCACCTTATCTCATGGTTATATTAAATGGGCAGTCCACCCTACACAGGTTAGGCTGCAGCCTGTCTCATTTTTTTTCATGACTAGTCTAGACATTTGCCAGTGCACTTTTGTTCCCAACACATAGCTATTTTAATTTTTATTAATAGATCAGGAAGTCAGGGTAAAGGAGTTGTATAAAACAGCTAGAATTTTACTCAGAATTTTAGCTTAAAGATTTGTATGTCTCAGGACCTATGACATAAGGAACTCAGAGGGTTTAAAGGTCTGGAAATGTCACTTAGAAACTATAAATTACATGATATAACACAATTATATATTTATAAAAATTTTACCACCACAAACAACTTTAGTCAGGAAATCACCAGTATAATAAGATTTTTTTTTTAACTTTGCATCTTGGAAGGCCCTGTACACTTGGGAAACACTGTGAGGTTGCAATAATTACTGTCATGACTATATATAGAAATCTTTGTATATATTTATTTAGTTTTTGCATTTAAGACAATTTAGATTTTAAAAACAGGTTTATAAGATGTAACTGCATGACAATAATTAAAGAATATCATTAGAGGTCTTATAAGTTTAGGAAACTGGGGTGCTGAACAATATATTGATAAACTATTACCCAATATACAAATGTGTCCCATTTATACAAAAATAAAATGTTTAATCAAAGCCAGTCGATGTAGATCAAGTTTTAAATGCCAGGACAAAACTTAAAGATGCCAAATTTTGATCATTTTATATATTTAAGGACTAGATGTATTTTGTATAAAAAAGAACACTCATTAGTTACTTTATATGTATTAAACATATAGTTTTAACTTTATAAACTTAACTTTAAAGTCTAGACTTACATCATGTCTTGTTTTTAGATATATAGGTTGTGGAGGGCGGTGTTAGCTATGAAGATTCCATTTTAACTTTGCCCTCCACCATAAAGGACAAGATATCAGCTCTGGGAATACTCTGTCCCTGCCAAGCCAGATGCTTATCTTTAAAGATTGTCCTGTGCCATGATGAATGTTACTTTACCCAGAGATATAAAGAACTAAAAGAACAGGGAAATTCTAGAGAATGGGGAAATTCCAAAGAAAAGAGAAGTGGACGTTTCTGTATCAAGGCCAGGACTAAAAATAGCCACAGCCTGTTCAATGTATAAAAGATCCAGAAAAAATAAACTTGGGCTCTCAATCTCTCTGGGAGCCCTCCTGACTCTATCTCTGTGCCTTTCTTTTTCTTCATCCTCACTCCCCCATTCAGGTGCTGTTCGACAAGTGACGGCGGGCTCTGTCAATAGGTTATGTTACAAATTTAAGATAATAGTTATTTAACAAATTATCAACTGATTTTTGAAAACATTTTATAGGGCAACATTTGATTTAAATTTTAAAACTCATTTTAGTAAACAAAAGTTTAGCAATAGAAAACACAAGAAACTAAGTACAATATAGAACCCTTTTTTTTTTTAAATCTAGTTTTGTAAGTTTAACTGAGAGCATCTTATTATCTTAAGAAGAGCCTTATTGTTTTAGATGTAGAGAATTTAGCCTTTTAATTTTTAACAAATATAATATTTTGAAACATTTGTTGGGGTGTGTCACATAAGACTGGAAAAAAACCCAGTCTCATTAGTGGACAAAACTGAACAAATTGGTTCAGGCAGCTGTTTTTTTATCCACAGAGGGGAGGCTTGTCCAGTAGTTTTTTCCAAGCCCCAGAAATCTGCACTTATTTATCATTAGTTATTTTAGATGACCCATGAGAAGCGAATCCTAACAGTTAACACCTTTTAAAAGTTATATACATCTTTGACCCAGGAACCCCTCCTTTGGTTTTTTGATACAGGGTCTCACTCTGTAGTTGGCAGTGATTTTTTCTTTTTTGTACTCAGAATTGAACTCAGGGCCTCATGTTTGCCAGGCAGCCACTGCACCGCTGAGCTATATCCCCAACCTCACTATGTAGTTCAGGCTGGCTTTGAACTCACTATGTAGCCCAAGCTGTCTCGAACTCATGGCATTCCTCCTGCCTCAGCCTCCTGAGTGCTGGGATTATAAGCATATACCACCATCCTTCGCTGGAAAAACTCTTGTTATTTGATATATATATATATATATATATATATATATAAATATGTAATATAATATATAATACTATATATCTATTATATATTACTATAAATATAAGTTATAACATATAATACAATATAAGTTATATAGTATTATATATATGTTATATATAATAATATATAATATATGTAATATATATAAACATATAAGTATTTATACATATATAAAACAATAGATGTATTTATAAAATCAATTTTCGATCTTAACTTGATTGGCTAGCTACCTTGATGAAAATTTGTCACCAACTTTAAAGACATTTTTACTCCTACCAACTGATTTAAATTAGCCCACTGGTAAGCTATGTGACCCAAAAAACATCTGGGCTAATATCATGAATATGTACTTATTTATAAGACAACCTCAGTAGTACATATATCTGAAAATTGTCATCTAGAGACATACATATTTAAGTCATATATAACTTTTATGTTATTAAAATTTAAGGATTTTATTTGTAAGTGCCGTGTAAGCCTCTGTTCCCTTAGCCCTCTTTTTTTTTTTTTTTTTGGTGGTACCAGGGATTGAATTCAGGACCTTATACTTGTGAGGCAGGTGCAGTGCCACTGAGCTAAATCCCTGGCCCCCCTTGGCCCTCATTTTATAGTCTTAAGTCTTGAGTTTGACTATTCCCAAAAACCTAGATAAGAGGGTTTTTTTCTAGAAGGCTCAAAAGAGCCAGAAGTTTCTAAGGGCAAAATAAAAGAAAAATGAAATTGATACGTGCTCAAAAAGCTTTGACAAAGCAGTTGTAGGTCACTTTATCAGTTTAAAGGGACAAACATAGCACACACAAAACAATTGCTTTTAAATCAGAATGTACTTTTAGATGTGTTTGCCAGGTTGAAGTATAATCTGTTAATAAATATAAATAGACTGGTCAAAAATTTTTTAGGCATGACCAATTAACACAGATATCTCTTGTAATAAGCTAACACCAATGAGTTAGAGAGAGATAGAGAGAAAAACCCTTTAATACTATGAAAGTAAGGACTATTTAAAGGAGGATTAGATTGATATTTATCTTAATTTTGGAGTAGAACTATTACAGTAAATTACTCCTTTGATAGCTGTTTCCCTGTATTAAGGGTACTACAGTAAACTGCTTTTCCTAGCTGTTCCCTTGTATAAAAGGTACTATAGTAAACTGCTTTTGCTAGGGGAGGCAGGCAGCCCACAGGAAAATATGTAATAGGAAGGCTGCTTCCAAGTTTTAGCTTTTTTTTTTTTTTTGTGAGAGGTTAGGAGATAAGGGTGCCATCCTATATCCTTTTTCATTCTCTCTTTTTCTATCTCTGCTCATGATAGCAAGAGAATGTAAAACTATTCTGTGTGCAGGTCAACATTAGTTGCACTCAGTGTCTATACATTGTCCTGGCGAGGTGTGCCCAGGACATGATCCTTGTGGTAGACTTCCCCATTGATTATGACCAAAGCAAGCTGTAAGCAGTGCAGTCTATAAAGAATTAATTCCAGGCTTTTGGGCCACCATCTGTCCCGCCACTCCCGGCCCAGAGGAAAGGGATTTTGGGTTGACTAATGTCCCACTGCTCCCAGACCAGAGGAAGAGGCTTCTAGGCCAACATCCCTACCGCTGCTCCAGGCCCCTGTCCCACCTTGCAGCTCAGAGGAGGTGAGTCGCTCAGGCACCAACAGTACCCGCCCCCCCTTGCCGGCCAAAATGAGAAGACACGTAAATCGGTCTCAAAACCAGACTTCTAGATCACCTACAGCAACTCCAAAGGGAAATGAGATGGAACACTCTGATACTCAACCACCTGGACCCACTGAACTGGCAACGAAAGGGGATCTAGAAAAAGTAAAATCAGAAATAATTTCTCAGATAACAGGAGAGATTGTGCTCCCAGTGCAAGACAAGACTAATAAACCTAGAGAGGAGCTGAGGAACATGATGGAATCCCAACATAGGAAACAAATGGAATCCATAAAACAGATGCAAATAGATTTCCAAGAGATCAAAAACTCCATTGAAAGTCTACACAGCAGAATGAGCCAATGTGAGGACAGGATTTCAGATATACAAGACAAGATTGCAATTAATGACCAGGAAAAGAAAAATTGCTTCAAAATTATAAGGGAAACTGAGAAGTCAATCCAGCAGCTGCTCGACAATGGAAAGAAGAATAACATAAGACTGATTGGAGTCAACGAAGAAAGAGGAGAGAGTGCAGACAACATAAAAAACTCTTCACAGAAGTAATGGCAGAAAACTTCCCAAGCAGGGGAAAAGAACTTGACATACAGATAATTGAGGCATATAGGACTCCAAATAGCCTTGATCAGAAAAAATCTACACATAGCATATAATTGTTGAGATTCCAGAAACTCAACAGAAGAACAAAGTTCTACAAGCAGTTAGAGAAAAGAAAGAAATCACATAAAAAAGCCCATCAGAATCACAGCAGACTTCTCAACACAAACCATCAAGGCAAGAAGAGCTTGGACTGACATATTCCAAGCCCAAAAAGAAAACAGCCTCCAACCCAGATTGATGTACCCTGCAAAACTATCTTTCAAAATTGATGGAGAAATAAGATACTTTCATGACAAGGAACACCTTAGGAAATTCATGAATGCCAAACCGGCACTCCAAAGAATTTTACACAATATCCTAGGAACAGACATTGAGGATCACAACCCCAGGAAGCAAAGCAGAATGAACCCATCTGGCATGACAAATTAAATGTAAAGGGGCAGAACCCATCAAAAAGAAAAAGTCATGGCAATGAAAAGTCAATATGTTTCAGTTATAACCATCAACGTTAATGGTCTCAATTCACCAATCAAAAGAAATAGACTGGCAGAATGGGTCAGGAAGCAAAATCTAACAATATGCTGCATACAAGAAACATACTTAATTCAAAAGGAAACTCATAGACTGAAAGTTAAAGGGTGGAAAACAATACTCCATGCAACAGGAACCCGAAAAAACGCAGGAGTAGCTATCCTTTTTGCAGATCGAGTAGATTTCAAACCAACACTGATTGAGACAAAGAAGAACACTACATCCTTGTAAAGGGAACAATCCAAGAGGAAGAAATTACAATCATAAATATCTATGCACCAAACACTAGTGCACCCAACTATATAAAACAAATACTAACGGACATGAAAAGTCATATATGCACTAATATAGTTGTAGTGGAGGACCTCAACACCCCACTGTCACAGATAGATCAACTAGACAAAAAAGTAATGAAATACTAGAACTCAAACTCTTGAACAAATGAACTTAACAGATGTTTACAGAGTCTTCCACCCCACAAATCAGAATACACATTCTTTTCAGCTGCACATGGGTCATTCTCCAAAATAGACCACATACTCGCTGATAGAACATATTTAAGTAAGTGCAAAGGAATTGAAGTTATCCCCTGTGTATTATCAGACCATAGTGTGATTAAATTGGAGATACATAGCAAAAGGAACTGCAAAAATTTCATGAACACATGGAAATTGAACAACACACTTCTGAATAACCAATGGGTCACAGAGGAAATTAAAGAAGAAAGCAGACAGTTGCTAAAATTAAGTTACAATGACAATACAGCCTATTGGAATCTATGGGACACAATGTAAGCTGTCTTACGAGGGAAATTCATAGCAGTGAATATGCATGTTAGGAAAACAGAACAAGCCCAATTAAACAACGTGATGCTGAACCTCAAGCTTCTAGAAAAAGAAGAGCAGGACAACCCCAAAGCTCATACAATGGAGGAAATTATAAAGATCAGAGGAGAAATCAATGCAATGGAGACTAAGAGAACGATACACAAAAATTCAATGAAGCCAAGAGTTGATTCTATAAAAGAATCAACAAAATTTACAAAACTTAGCCAACCTTATCAGAAAAAGGGAAGAAAAGGCCTAAATCCATGCAATTAGGAATGAAAAGGGTGAAATTACAACAGACCCAGCAGAAATCCAGAGGATCATCAATACCTACTTCCAGAACCTATACACCAATAAGATGGAAAACACAGAAGAAATGGACAGATTCCTAGATACATATGAATTACCAAAGTTGAATGAAGAAGACCTAAAAATTCTAAACCCAATATCAACCAATGAAATTGAAAATGTAATTAAAAACTTATCAACTAAGAAAAGCCCGGGCCCTGATGGTTTCACTGCTGAATTCTACAAGACATTTAGAGAGGAACTGCTGCCACTACTGTTTAAACTCTTCAATGAAATTGAAAGGGAAGCAATACTCCCAAATTCATTCCTAGAAGCAAGCATCACCTTGATCTCCAAAGCAGAGAAAGATCCAACTGAAAAGGGGAACTATAGGCCCATCTCACTAATGAACATAGATGCAAAAATCCTTACTAAGATACTGGTAAAAAAGAATGCAGAAGATCATCAAGAAGATCATAAACCCTGATCAAGTGGGATTCATCCCAGAGAAGCAGGGATGGTTCAGCATATGCAAATCAATCAAAGTAATATGCTATATCAATAGAGCCAAAGACAAAAAGAATATGATCATCTCAATAGATGCAGAAAAAGCATTTGAAAAATCCAACATGCATTTATGATAAAAACCCTACAAAATAATTGGATAGATGGTCTCTACCTCAATCTGATAGAAGCCATCTATGAAAAACCAACAGCCAATCTCATACTAAATGATCAAAAACTGAAATCCTTCACACTAAAATCAGGAACAAGACAAGGTTGTCCACTATCACCACTCTTGTTCAATATAGTTCTGGAAACATTAGCCATGGCAATTAGACAAGAGAAAGAAATAAAAGGAATAAAGATAGGAAATGAAGAAGTCAAACTGTCATTATTTGCAGATGACATTATACTGTATATAAAAGACCCCAAGAACTCCACCAAAAGTCCTCTAGACTTAATAACCAAATTCAGTAAAGTAACTGGTTACAAGGTCAACACACAAAAATCAATAGCTTTCCTCTACATGAATGACAGACTCACTGAGAGACAAATAAGGCAAATAATTCCTTTCACAATAGCATCCAAAAAACTGAAATTCCTAGGAATCAACCTAATGAAAGAAATCAAAAACCTCTTCTCTGAAAACTATAGCACTCTGAAAAGAGAGATTGAAGATGATTTTAGAAAATGGACAACATAACTTGATCCTGGGTAGAAAGGATTAATAGAGTGAAAATGGCCATATTTCAAAAACTGTTACAGATTCAATGTAATTCCAATTGAGATCCCAGCAGCATACTTCATGGACCTTGAGAAACCAATCCAAAAATTTATTTGGAACAAGAGACCCAGAATAGCAAAAGCAATTCTAGGTAACAGAGACATGGCAGGGGGTATCACAATCCCCAACCTGCAACTATACTACAAACCTACTGTGATAAAAACAGCATGGTACTGGCAAAGAAACAGACCTGAGGATCAGTGGAACAGATTAGAAGATGAAGAAACAATGCCAGACACACTCAGCCATCTCATCTTTGATAAAGGAGCCAAACACCCTCACTGGAGGAAAGATAGCCTCTTTAATAAATGGTGCTGGAAAAATTGGGCTTCAACTTGCCAAAGGTTAAAACTAGACCTGTATCTCTCACCATGCACTAAACTGAAATCAAAATGGATTAAAGATCTAAATATTAAAATAGAAACTCTGAACCAGTTGGAACACAGGTTAGGTAGAACCCTTGAAGACATGGGTGTAGGAAAAGATTTTATGAACAAAACCTCAGTTGCCCGTGAACTAGCACAAACAATCAACAAGTGGGACCTCTTCTTATTAAAAAGCTTCTGCACAGCAAGACAAACCACCAACAGTGTGAAGAGACAACCCACAATGTGGGAAAAAAATCTTCACCTGGTCTTCCTCAGACAAAGGTCTACTATCTCGAATCTATAAAGAATTTAAAAAGGTCAGACCTCCCAAATTTAAAGACCCAATCCAAAAATGGGCATCTGAAATGAACAGACATTTCTCACACAAAGAAGTCGAAATAGCAAGTAAACATAAAAAATGTTAAATATCACTGGTCATTCAATAGATGCAAATGAAAACAATGCTGAGATTCTACCTCACTCCAGAAAGAATGGCTACTATCATGAAATCAACCAATAACAAATGCTGGTGGGGCTGTGGGGAAAGAGGTACCCAGCACCACTGCTGGTGGGAGTGTAGACTGGTGCAACCACTGTGGAAATCAGTATAGAGATACCTCAAAGAACTAGGACTGGAAGTCCCATTTGACCCCACTATTCCACTGCTGGGGATCTTCCCCAAAGAACTAAAAGAATCATACCACAGTGATATATGTGCGCCCATGTTCATAGCAGCACAGTTTGTGATAGCTAAAACTTGGAAACAGCCCAAATGCCCATCAACTGGAGCCTGGATAAAGAAAATGTGGTTTTTAAAAATAAAATGGAGTACTACTCAGCCATAAAAAATGAAAAATTAGAGACATTTATAGCTAAATGAATGCACATTCAGGCGATACTCTTAAGTGTAATAAGTAGGACAAACATATATAAATACTGAATAGTTTCTCTGGTGTGAGAAACTGAAAGTGTAAGCAAGGAGTGAAACATATAATAGGTAATGTGAAATAGGAAGAAAAGGGACAAACAGAAGTAAGTGGGAGGCATAGGGGATAGGAAAGAAGGGAATGGAATTAATATGAGAAAATGGAAAAATAGGAACTAAATCTTTGTAAATAGGGAGGAATGGAGGGGTTGAAGGGAGGGCTGGGCAAGGGGTGAAAAATAAGAACCAAGAGAGACTATGTAAAGGTGCAAATTTCCAATGATGAATGTCATTATGTTGTATACCTAAAATGTATCAATGATTAGAATGAATAATCAATAATGCAAAATGGGAAGATAAGGCCTAAAGGGGTAGGGGTAGTGGGAGGGGCAGGGGAAAGGAAAGAAGGGAAAGGAAAAATGATGAGAAATGGAATAAATGGAAATAAAATCTTTGTAAATAGGGAAGGGAGGGCTAGGAATGGGGAAAAAATAAGAACCAATATGCATCATGTAAAAGTACAAGTTCCCAATGAGAAATGTAAATGCGTTATATACCTAAAATTACCACTAAAAGAATTTAAGAAAATATATTAAATAATTAAAAAAAATTAATTCCACAAATGGCTTGTTTTGAGAAGTGAATCTGGCCGAAGTCTACATGCTGAGGTCAGAGTGACTTGCACCCAAATTCTGTTTCCAAAGTTGAAACCTTCTTTACTAAAAAGACAGGTTTAATTATTTACCAGAGCCCATATTTTGTGTGTTTTGTTCCTAATTCAAGAATGCTTTGTTTTTTCCTTTACAAGCCTAGCCTACATCGGCAGTGTATCCATAGCAACTACACCACATAGCCCCTTTATCTCAATCTAACTATAATGTCACCAATATATATCAACAGCTCTGAGTATTCAGGGCCTTTGTTTCCTCAAGCTTCTACCTGCACAAGCACTGGTCATCCTGACTGCATGTATCTGTCTCTTTAACTCTGTCTCTGTGTCTTTCTTCTTGCCATGCATCGTAGCACCAAGCGGGAAATGGGAATCTGCTACATTGGTCTCTGGTGATCCACATGGTGAATAGATGGATTTTGATTGAATAAATTTGTGGGCCCCAACGAGTGACAGAAAGCCTTAATAATGACATTCCTTAGCCCAACCTCTGGGAGATAGAGAAGTATCAGGAATTTTTTTTTTCCTGAGGTGGAAGTAGTGGAGTGAGTTTCAAAATTAACTCTGCTCCCAGAGCATTGCTGGCTAATGCCCTGGGGGGACTTTCCCTTAACTGTGACCTTTGTCCTAGCAAACCCTTCTCAGGTAATCCAGGGTGTTGTTAGATATTGGCTCTGTGAAAGTTAGGGTGGGCTAGGATCCTAACCTGTTCTGAGCTCAGTAAATTTATCAAGACATATCTGAAGAAGGGGTGGGTGATTAGTCACCCTAGCAAAGAGAGAAATACCCAATTATATAGCTCAATTTTTAACAAAGGCTTAAGAGAGGGTTCAGATGGAGTTTCAGATCACCTTGGCAGATGGGATGCATGAAGAGAACTAAGACAGTTTACCTCTCACTTCACAGAGGAGTGCAGGTGGGATGATAGATAAATGGAGATTTCTGTGGTTAATGTAGTGGATATGCAGTCAGGATGTCAGGACCTAGTTTTCACAGGATGGCCTGTGAGAGCCAAGTGGGGAGTAGCCCCAGCCAGGGTCTTGAAGTTGCTGTCCTAGCTTTGACCTCATCACACTAGAGATCTATCTCCAGAATGGAATCCAGCTCCCTGTCTGGCTAACATTCCCAGGGGTTTCAAAGGGTGATTAACCTGTCCGCTGCTTCAGGAATAGCAGCCACTCTGAGCTTTTAACTGACTGCCAGAGTACCCATTGTTTATTTAAATTCTTCATAAAGGGACAGAGAAAGAGTGTATGTGTGATCCAGCTGTTTTGCTACACTTATCTCTCTGTAGAGAAGATGAGTCCCATGTTGGGAGTTGAAGAGCCCAGAAGGAGAATTGGCTACATCTTTGCCACTCAGTGTGGGCCTCATCTTCTCTCTCCTGGGATTTTTTTTCTGTGGCACTGAATAAAGACAGGACAGAACAGTAAGCAGTGGGGGAATGGTGTTGGATGTGGTTTATTAAAAAGAACAAAGAAAAGCTCTCATTAGATATAAGGGGGATAAAGACAGCCAAGAAAGGGCCTGAAATTAGAAGCTTATATATAGCTTTTTGGAGGGCAGACAAAGAAGTGGAGCATGTGCAAAAATATGTCTTTGTTACTGCTTTGCCAGGGATTCCCATCTCCAGTGGGTTCAGTTACTTCTTTCCCTTTTGCACTCTTTTTTCTCAAGACTTACCTCACCTTGTCTTTAGTTTACTTAGTTTATTATGTTTTCTCAGACTGATACCCTTTGTCCCTTTCTTTTCTTTTTCTTTCTTTCTTTCTTTTTTTTTTTGGTTGTTTGAGACAGGGTCTCACTGTGTAGTTCAGGCTGGCCTTGAACTCACTATGTAACCCAGGCTGGCTTCCAACTCACAGCAATCCTCTTGCCTCAGCCTCCTAAGTGCTGGGATTACAGGCATAAGCCGCTATGGTTGGCTGTCCCTGTATTTTCTGATCTCATTTTAATTTCTTTTCATTTTTCAATTGGTTATTTAACAATTCAAAAGCACTAGTTTTTACTTGAACATTTTGCAGTGTTTCAAAGTACTCTCTAAAATTAATTACTAATTTCACAGAATTTGGTTTTTTTAGCTGTGCAGTAGCTTACTGCAGCTTGTTTTCATCGTGAAACATTAAAAATATTCAATAATGGTGAAATAATCATGCACTACCATATTCAGATTTTACCAACATCCCAGAAATTTATTATGGTTTAAATTTTAAATGTTCCCCCTAAGACTGTATGTTGAATGCTTGGTGCCAGACTTGGACACTATTGAGAGGTAGAGGAACCTTTACCTTTTACTCAAGGGTAACAAAACCATCAGAAATTAAAAGCTGAAATTAAAAGTTTTACATAAAACTTGCAAATAAAAACCTTAAAGTTTAGTAACAAGGGTTATGCATGATGTTGGTTAATATATACTTCTCTGTGTATTTACTTTTAATATATGTTATCTAAAAGTTTATTTAAATTGGCTTATAGATAAATGGACACTCATGATATTAGCCCAAATGCTTTTGATCACATGGCTTAACAGTGAGCTAATTTAAATTCGTGGATAAGAGTAAAGATTTCTTTAAAGTTGGTGACATGTTTTCATCCAGGTTGTTAGCCAATCAAAACTGGTTTTATAAATGCAGTGCCCATTGTCTATTGTTTTCTGTGCACAACAACTTAAAAGTTTTTCCTTAAAGACTATACATATTTTTGTGTGTATATACATAAAGATGTATGTATTATATATACATACATGCATATGTACATATGTACATGTACACATATAATATGTACATATATGTAACTGTATGTTAGTTTGGAAGACTTATTTTATCATATAAACATTTGCTTAACATGTTAATTGAAATACAGTTGGGTTTATGTTTTTAATTTATGACCATTCCTTTATGCATATTATATATATATATACACACAAATATATTTATATATTATGTAGACAAAAATACATTATCTTTTATAAATTTTAGGAACCAAGACTACTTGAATTTATACCTAGCCAATATGTTTTAGTATTTTAGCTCAATTATAAACAACTCATGTTTTGTTACATTATATACATTTAAATTATATAATTCATGTCAATTGAATTTATTTTTAATAGTTTTGTCAAGTTACCCCCAAAAAGGAGAATATTAGATGAGTACTTGTAATGTTCACAAGCCAATCATAGTTGTGCTGCAGACATAGGAAGCAATAAATATTTTATTTTAAGTATCTGAAATATATTTCTGATTGGCTAATGTAGGAAAAATGTATGTCAGTTTAGAAGACTATTTTATCTTTTAAACATTTGCTCAACTTATGTTAGTTAAAATGCAATTGGGTTTATGATTTTAATTAATCAAAATCCGTTTATTCATAGCTCCATTTTGGGAAATATTGTGAACCCTCATGAGGGCTATTGGCAATGATTGGAGCCATATTTCAGAAGTCTCTTGGAAAAGTTTTGCCTGTGTTCACTTTAGGTTATGGTGGGCTCTCTGAACCTTTCTAGAGGACTGAGATCTTCATGCAAAACAGAGATGGTACTTTATTCCTAAAGACTTTGCCACCACCTGAGTTATGTGAGAGATAAAAGCTGCATTGTCATTCTGAAGGGACTGAAGTAGTCCAAATAGCAATGACTTCTTTGAGAAGCACCTTGACTACCTCCATAGCCTTTTCTGAATGGGTAGGAAAGGTCTCAATCAAACTTATAAAAGTTTCAATTAGGACCACTATTTGTTTAAATCCCCCACATGGTGGCATGTGAGTAAAGTCTTAATTGCCAGTCTTCCTCAGGATATGTTTCTGTACAGGTTCTAACAAGGAGGTGGTTTGGGCTTACTAGTTATTGGAGGCATAGAGTGGGTGATTATCACTAGTATCAGCCCTGTGAAAATTTAAGTGACCATTTCCCATGTATCATCTCTTCCCATATGGAAAGAATCATGAATGGATTTTATTTCTTAAATTAATTTTGTGGTACATTTTTATATACACAATGATCACATTCATCATAAGCAATCTGTACCTTAACATAATATATCTTGATTCTTCTTTTATTCCCATTCTTTTCCCCTCCTTTGAAAGATTTTTATAGCCAACCACTTTGTTCCTTGATGAAGGACCAGTTAATTTTCTAAATACTATACCACCAGAGTCTCTTTTTAATTTCCCCTTGTCTATAAATAGCACAATTATATTCTCTTTTTTTGTATTAAATTCTTTTATTGGTACATTGTAGGTATACAACACAATTACATTTCTCATTGGGAATTGTACCTTTACATAATGCATCTTGGTTCTTATTTTTTCCCCATTCCTAGCCTTCCCTTCACGCCCTCCACCCTTCCCTATTTACAAAGACTTTATTTCCATTTTTTCCATTTCTCATCATTTTTCCTTGCCCTTCTTTACTATCCCCTGCCCTTCCCACTACCCCTAAGCCTTTGGACCTTTTCTTCCTATTTTACATTATCGATTATTCATTCTAATCATTGGTACACTTTAAGTATACAAATAATGACATTCATCATTGGAAATTTTCACCTTTGCATATTCTCTCTTGGTTATTTTTCACCCTTGCCCAGCCCTCCCTTCAACACCTCCAGTCCTCCCTATTTACAAAGATTTTGTTCCTATTTTTCCATTTTCTCATATTAATCCCATTCCCTTCTATCCTTTCCCCTAGCCCTCCCATTTCCTTCCCCTTTGCCCCTTTTCTTCCTATTTCACATTACCTATTATACATTTAGAGCTTATTTACACTTTAAGTTTCTCACACCAGAGAAACTATTCAGTATTTACACATGTGTGTCCTGTTTATTTCACTTAAGAGTATTGCCTTAATGTGCATCCACTTAGCTATAAATGTCTCTAATTTCTCATTTTTTATGGCTGAGTGGTACTCCATTTTATAAGAAAAACCACATTTTCTTTATCCAGTCTCCAGTGGATGGGCATTTGGGCTGTTTCCAAGTTTTAGCTATCACAAACTGTGCTGCTATGAACATGGGCGCACATATATCACTGTGGTATGATTCTTTTAATTCTTTGGGGAAGATCCCCAGCAGTGGAGTAGCAGGGTCAAATGGGACTTGCAGTCCTAGTCCTTTCAGGTATCTCCATACTGATTTCCACAGTGGTTGCACCAGTCTACACTCCCACCAGCAGTGGAGCAGGGTACCTCTTTCCCCACAGCCCCACCAGCATTTGTTATTGGTTGATTTCATGATAGCAGCCATTCTTTCTGGAGTGAAGTGGAATCTCAGCGTTGTTTTCATTTACATCTATTGAATGACCAGTGATGTTGAACATTTTTTCATGTATTTATTTGCTATTTCTACTTCTTTATCTGAGAAATGTCTGTTCATTTCAGATGCCCATTTTTGGATTGGGTCTTTAAATTTGGGAGGTCTGATCTTTTTAAATTCTTTATGGATTCAAGATAGTAGACCTTTGTCGGAGGAAGAGCAGGTGAAGATTTTTTCCCACATTGTGGGTTGTCTCTTCACACTGCTGGTGGTTTCTCTTGCTGTGCAGAAGCCTTTTAATAAGAAGAGATTCCATTTGTTGATTGTTTGTGCTAGTTCACGGGCAACTGAGGTTTTGTTCATAAAATCTTTTCCTACACCGATGTCTTCAAGAGTTCTACCTAACCTCTGTTCCAAGTGGTTCAGAGTTTCTATTTTACTATTTAGATCTTTAATCCATTTTGATTTTAGTTTAGTGCATGGTGAGAGATATAGGTCTAGTTTTAATCTTTGGCAAGTTGAAGCCGAATTTTTCCAGCACCATTTATTAAAGAGGCTATCTTTCATCCAGTAAGGGTGTTTGGCTCCTTTATTGAAAGCTGCAATGGCTGAGTGTGTCTGGCATTGTTTCTGCATCTTCTAATCTGTTCCACTGGTCCTCAGGTCTGTTTCTTTGCCAGTACCATGCTGTTTTTATCACAGTAGCTTTGTAGTAGAGTTGCAGGTTTGGCATTGTGATAACCCCTGCCATGTCTCTGTTGCCTAGAATTGCTTTTGCTATTCTGGGTCTCTTCTTGCTCCAAATGAATTTTTGGATTTTTTTCTCGAGGTCTATGAAGTATGCTGCTGGGATCTCAATTGGAATTGCATTAAATCTATATAGCAGTTTTGGAAGTATGGCCATTTTCACTCTATTAATCCTTCCTACCCAGGAGCAGGAGATGTCTGTCCATTTTCTGATATCATCTTCAATCTCTCTTTTCAGAGTGTCACAGTTTTCAGAGAAAAGGTCTTTGATTTCTTTCGTTAGGTTGATTCCTAGGTATTTCAGTTTTTTGGATGCTATAGTGAAAGAAATTATTTGCCCTATTTCTCTCTCAGTGAGTCTGTCATTGGTGTAGAGGAAAGCTATTGATTTTTGTGTGTTGACCTTGTAACCAGCTACTTGACTGAATTTGGTTATTAGGTCTAAAAGACTTTTGGTGGAGTTCTTGGGGTCTTCTCTGTAGAGTATCATGTCATCTGCAAATAATGACAGTTTGACATCTTCATTATCTATCTTCATTCCTTTTATTTCTTTCTCTTGTCTAATTGCCACGGCTAATGTTTCCAGAGCTATATTGAGCAAAAGTGGTGATAGTGAACATCCTTGTCTTGTTCCTGATTTTAGTGTGAAGGATTTTAGTTTTTGACCATTTAGTATGATATTGACTGTTGGTTTTTCATAGATGGCTTCTATCAGTTTGAGGTAGAGACCATATTCCAATTTTTTGTAGGGTTTTTATCATAAATGCATGTTGGATTTTGTCAAATGCTTTGCATCTATAGAGATAATCATATGGTTTTTGTCCTTAGCTCTATTGGTATAGTGCATTACATTGATTGATTTTCGTATATTGAACCATCCCTGCATCCCTGGGATGAATCCCACTTGATCAGGGTGTATGATCTTCTTGATGATCTTCTGCATTCTGTTTGCCATTATCTTGTTAAGGATTTTTGCATCTATATTCATTAGTGAGTTTGGCCTATAGTTCCCCTTTTCAGTTGGATCTTTCTCTGCTTTGGGGATCAAGGTGATGCTTGCATCTAGGAATGAATTTGGGAGTATTGTTTCCCTTTCAATTTCATTGAAGAGTTTAAACAGTAGTGGCAGCAGTTCCTCTCTAAATGTCTTGTAGAATTCAGCAGTGAAGCCATCAGGGCCCGGGCTTTTCTTAGGTGATAAGTTTTTAATTACATTTTCAGTTTCATTGGTTGATATTGGGTTGTTCAGAATTTTTAGGTCTTCGTTCATCTTTGGTAATTCATATGTATCTAGAAATCTGTCCATTTCTTCTGTGTTTTCCATCTTATTGGCGTATAGGTTCTGGAAGTAGGTATTGATGATCCTCTGGATTTCTGCTGGGTCTGTTGTAATTTCACCCTTTTCATTCCTAATTGCATGGATTTGGGCCTTTTCTTTCCTTTTTCTGACAAGGTTGGCTAAAGGTTTGTCAATTTTGTTGATTCTTTCCAAGAACCAACTCTTGGCTTCATTGCTTTTTTGTATCATTCTCTTAGTCTCCATTGCATTGATTTCTCCTCTGATCTTTATAATTTCCTCCCTTGTATGAGCTTTGGGGTTGTCCTGCTCTTCTTTTTAGAAGCTTGAGGTTCAGCATCAGGTTGTTTAATTGGGCTCCTTCTGTTTTCCTAATATGCATATTCACTGCTATGAATTTCGCTCGTAAGACAGCTTTCATTTTGTCCCATAGATTCCGATATGTTGTATTGTCATTGTCATTTAATTGAAGGAACTGTCTGATTTCTTCTTTAATTTCCTCTGTGACCCATTGGTTATTCAGAAGTGTGTTGTTCAATTTCCATGTGTTCATGAAATTTTTTGAGTTTCTTTTGCTATGAATCTCCAATTTCATTGCACTATGGTCTGATAATATACAGGGGATAACTTCAATTCCTTTGCATTTACTTAAACATCTTCTGTTTGTGAGTATGTGGTGTATTTTGGAGAATGACCCATGTGCAGCTGAGAAGAATGTGTATTCTGATTTTGTGGGGTGAAAGACTCTGTAAACATCTGTTAAGTTCATTTGTTCAAGAGTTCGATTGAGTTCTAGTATTTCATTACTTATTTTTAGTCTAGTTCATCTATCTATTTGTGACAGTGGCGTGTTGAGGTCCCCCACCACAATTATATTAGTGTGTATATGACTTTTCATGTCCGTTAGTATTTGTTTTATATAGTTGGGTGCACTAGTGTTTGGTGCATAGATATTTATGATTGTCATCTCTTCCTCTTGGATTCTTCCTTTTACAAGGATGTAATGTCCTTCTTTGTCTCTCTTAATCAGTGTTGGTTTGAAATCTACTTGATCTTCCAAGAGGATAGCTACTCCTGCTTTTTTTCGGGTTCCTGTTGCATGGAGTATTGTTTTCCACCCTTTAACTTTCAGTCTATGAGTTTCCTTTTGAATTAATTATGTTTCTTGTATGCAGCATATTGTTAGATTTTGCTTCTTGACCCATTCTGCCAGTCTATTTCTTTTGATTGGTGAATTGAGACCATTAACGTTGATGGTTATAACTGAAACATATTGACTTGTCATTGCCATGACTTTTTCTTTTTGATGGGTTCTGCCCCTTTACATTTAATTTGTCATGCCAGATGGGTTCATTCTGCTTTGCTTCCTGGGGTTGTGATCCTCAATGTCTGTTCCTAGGATATTGTGTAAAATTCTTTGGAGTGCTGGTTTGGCATTCATGAATTTCCTAAGGTGTTCCTTGTCATGAAAATATCTTATTTCTCCATCAATTTTGAAAGATAGTTTTGCAGGGTACATCAATCTGGGTTGGAGGCTGTTTTCTTTTGGGGCTTGGAATATGTCAGTCCAAGCTCTTCGTGCCTTGATGGTTTGTGTTGAGAAGTCTTCTGTGATTCTGATGGGATTTCCTTTTTATGTGATTTGTTTCTTTTCTCTGACTGCTCGTAGAACTTTTTTCTTCTGTTGTGTTTCTGGAATCTTAACAATTAAATATGCCTATGTGTAGTTTTTTTTGATCAAGGCTATTTGGAGTCCTATATGCCTCACTTATCTGTATGTCAAGCTCTTTCCCCCTGCTTGGGAAGGTTTCTGCCATTATTTCTGTGAAGAGATTTTTTATGTCATCTGCACTCTCTCCTGTTTCTTCATTGAGCCAAATCAGTCTTATGTTATTCTTCTTTGCATCATCTAGCAGCTGCTGGATTGATTTCTCATATTCCCTTATAATTTTGAAGCAATTTTTCTTTTCCTGCAACTAATTGCAATGTTATCTTCTATATCTGAAATTCTGTCCTCACATTGGCTCATTCTGCTGTGTAGACTTTCAATGGAAGTTTTCATGTCCTGGAAATCTATTTGCATCTGTTTTATGGATTCCATTTGTTTCCTATGTTGGGATTCCATCATGTTCCTGAGCTCCTCTCTAGATTTATTAATCATGTCTTGCACTAGGGTCACAATTTCTCCTTTTATCTGACAAATTATTTCTGATTTCATTTTTTCCAGATCCCCTTTTGTTGGCAGTTCAGTGGGTCCAGGTGGTTGAGTATCAGAGTGTTCCATGTCGTTTCCCTTTGGGTTTGCTGTAGGTGATCTGGAAGTCTGGTTTTGAGACTTATTTACGTGTTTTCTCATTTCAACTGGGCCAGGGGGCTGTGCACCTGCACGGATTACCTCCTCTGAGCTGGGTGGGGTGGCCAGGGGCTGTGAGCAGTGGTAGGGATGGTTACCCCAAAGCCCTTTCCTGTGGGCTGGGAGCAGCGTGTGGGATGGTGGCCAGGAAGCCCCTTCCTCTGCACCAGGGCCAGTGGGATGGCGGTTCAGAAGCCCCTCCCTCTGGGCTGGGAGTGGTGCAAGGGATGGTGGCCTTGAAGCCCCTTCCTCTGGGCCAGGAGCAGTGGGACAGAAGGTGCCCCAAAAGCTCTTTCCTCTGGGCCGGGAGCAGTGGGAGGGATGGTGACCGGGAAGCCCCTTCTGCTGGAGCAGGAGCAGTGGGATGATGGCTCAGAAGCCCCTTTCTCTGGGCCAGGAACAGTGGGACTCAGTACTGTGGTCTGGCAGTCTGGTGTCCCCTGCGTCTTTGTAGTGTGGAACCAGGTTGCTGCCTGTCTGCAGTGGGGTGATTCAGTGTCTTCTGCATGACTCAGGACCTCGGTAGGGTGTGCACAGACCTGCCTGTCTGCAGCGGGCTGTTTCAGTGTGTTCTGTGCAACTCAGGACCTCGGTAGGGCATGGGCAGACCTGCCTGTCTGCATTGGGCTGATTCGGCATGTTCTGTGCAACTCAGGACCTTGGTAGGGCATAGCACATTTATATTCTTGAGGCAATAGTCTGGTTTTAAGTGTTCCTCAGGGACTGAGAACAAGGCTAGGCTTTCGAGAGGCTACAAGGTTGCCTTTCTTGCCTCTCTATTAGCCTTCCAATTTCCCAAAGAGCCTTTAGACATATCCCTTTGGTGTCCTTTGCAATGCATGATAGCAACCTACTTAGGACAATAGACTGCCTCTAGGAGTTGTAGAATTTCTTGTTTGTGCTTTATAGATGATTGATTGTTAGTTTACAAGCCCTCTTCTTTCCAGATTGCTACATGAGCATGCAGCACCAGCAAGCCATACTTGGAGTCTGTGTAAATAGCTAACATTTTGCCTTTTCCTAATATCAATGCCCAAATAAGAGCTATGAGCACTGCTTTTCGAGTAGAGGTCCCTGGGGGTAGTGTTTTGGCCTCAGTAACCTGTTGTGAATTGACAACTGCATAACCTGCCTTCTGATGTCCTTCTGTGCCAAAGTACTTCCATCAGTGAACCACACTACCTCAGGGTCTTGGAGATGATGTTCTGATGTTCTCCCTACTTACGTAGGTCTAGAAAATCATTGTTTCACAAGAGTGGCTAACCCCTAAGCCTGTAGGCATTAATGAGTTAGGATTAAGAGTAGTGGAAGTCTTTATTGTAACTTCAAGGATATTTAAAAGCATGGCCTCATACTTGGTAAGCTGTTCCTCTGTCAGCCACAATTAATAGCCCTGACCTAATGAGGAGTCAGAAATTCTAGCTTTGTCCCCAAAGTTGGTTTTATAGCTTCTACTGTTGCTATAGCTGTAATTGCTATGATCCTCAGGCAGAGCAACCATCCAGCAGCACTGTATGTAATTTTTAAAAATAGTATGCCTCTGAGTGGGGTTCTTGTCAACACCCAAAGCAACTACTCTCCTTTCTGATGTGTACAGGAAAAGGGGCTTTCTTAAGGCAGGTATTACCAGTACATAAAGTAAGTGCATGTTTTATTTCATGAAAGATACTGTCAGTTACTATGGACACAGACTCAGGACTTTTGACAGCCCCATATAAAGGCTTTGTTTTTAGTGTAAAATTAGGGATCCAGATCTGACAGAAGCTGGCCATTTCCAGTAAGGAATGAAGGTGTTGTTTGGAGGCAGGGAATCATAGGTCACAAATAACCTGGATCTGGTCCTTAGACAGCTGTCATTTTCTGAGTGTAAGGATGCATCCTAAGAATTTGGCTTTTTGGATGAATATCTGAGCCTTTTCTTTGAGCATTATATCCTGTTTCAGCTAGAAAATTGAGGATTTGGCTAATATTATGGTTAGATAGTTCCCAAGTTGGGCTGAAAATTAAAATATCATCTACATAATGTATGAAGTTTCCCTGTTCAAGCTCTAGATTCCTTAAGTCTTTTTCTAGTACCTGAGAAAAAAGGTGAGGGCTACCTCTAAAACCCTATTGGAGAACTATCCAAGTGTACTGCTGTTTTTTCCTTGGGATGGGATTTTTCCCGCTCAAAGTGAAACAGGAACTGGGTATCTGGATGAAGAGGGATGAAAGAGAAAGCATCTTGGAAATCTAAGACTAAGAACAGATTCATGTCTCCTGGAATTTGGAAGACAATTGTACATGGATCTGGCACCAGAGAGTGGATTAGGATTACAGTCTTGTTCAAGAGGAAGAGAGCTTGAATCATCCTACATTTTCTTGAAGGTTTAATACAGGGAGAATGGGAGTATTGCAAGAGGACTAACAAGGCCACAGAAGCCAGATGTAAGAAACTTGTCTGTGAGAGGCTGAAGTCCTTCACAGGCTTCTTCTCTGATTGAATATTGCTTTTGTTGTGAAATTGGCTGGGGTCTTTTAGTTTCATAACTACTGGCATTGTTGAATTTGCCCTGTCAGACATTGCATTACACCATACAGCAGAATTCACCTGTTAGCTAATAATGTCAGGGATGCTTGATGTAGTATTAACAGATAAAATCCACTTTGACTTTGCCAGAATTTAAGAATTGCCCTCAATTTTGCAAATAAATCTCTTCCTGCCAAGGGAGTAAAACACTGTGGGATAATTAAAAGCTCATTGGTAAACATTTGGTCTTTGAATTGACATGTTATAGCAAGAGTACAGAAGCTCTTACTTGAGGTTGATCTAGAGGAGGGTTTTCCAGAGAAGGAAGTTAAAAATGGAAAGAACTGCCTCTGTATCTATCAATAGTTGAATTGACTCACTGATAATGTCCAGGGTCACCCAAATTTTCTCACAGAAGTTGTTAATATCTGTGAACTGGGCATTGTAGGTTGCTTGAAGCCTCTTCAGTCTTCATCAGAGTGGGAGATGAGAGTTTTGGCTGGCCTAACCCTTTTCTGGGTGTGGAGACAGTCAATCATCCAGTAACAAGAGTCAGGCATATCTGCCAGTTGACACATGGAGTAGAAACACATCAGTGGAGCAGAGCAATGGATGCTGTGTACTTCAAGGGCCAGTGAGTGACTCCAGGCCAGGTGACAGCTGTGTTCCCTGGAAAGAGTGCTTGGTCAGTCACATTTTTAGGGAGGGGCCAACTGAACCAGGGACTCAGAGCAGCCTCAGGCTTATTTCATGTCAGGGGTCCTGGTGTTGAAATCCCACAGCAACTGTGTGAGGGATGGCTGCAGGAGACATCATGGGTGAGGGAGCCATGGGCAGGTCATTGGGGGACACAGATTTTTGTATTTCTTCTTAACAGCTTTAAAGCTACAGATGGTGGTGCACAGCACCAAGAGGTGCTCTCCTGATTTCTAATCAGGGCCTTTAGATAGACCTCATGGTGATAGGCCCTGATTGCTGCCCTAACAGTGCTCCTTCTCAGCAAAAATCAACTAGAGTGACCAACAGCCCACACCTCTAATGGTAGAGAGGGTTACCACTGTTAAGAGGGCATTGACACTTTATTCCCTACTGTTCTCCTGTTGTCTTCATTCTTCATCATCCTCAGGACATGAGCTCAGAGAGAGAATTGGCTACAACATGTAAACCAGATTGGATTAAGACACACCTAGATTAGTAAAGCATAATTCTGAGTACATCTATGGAAAGATTGTGGAGATTATTGGCATACAGTTCTACTAACTAAAGAGAGCACCTGAAGAAGGATAGAAGAACTAAAGATAGGTAAAATAAGAGAGGTTAATAGGCATGTTAAAATTTCTTAAAATTGCAAATTTAGGGCACAAAAGTTATTCATGCCCAGTTTAAATTTCTTTTTCTCTTTGATAATATACAGTCTGGGAGAATCCTTTTTACCTGCAGATTTACCTGGGGGTTTTTTTGTTTGTTTGTTTTTACCCTGTAGATAGACTACCTCTTTTTGTCTGTAAATTGCACTTCCTCCCAAAGACCATATCTGAACTTGAAACATATTTAAATGGTGCACATTCTAACATAGCCTGCCAAATGTGTAATCTCACAGTAGGGATACACATGCTAGATCACCTGCTTAGAAGACAACTCCAAAACCCCTTAAATATATCCAGCTCCAGATCATAATGCACCTCTCTTTCTGGAAGACCTATAATCTGTATCTTTAAGTGTGTACTTTTAAATTTTCTGCCTAATAAGTTTCTTCAGGCCTGTTACAGACATGTCCTAAAAATTCTTTCTGTGATAGGAATCTGCAAATCTGCAGCTTAATCATGTGGGAAGAATGGGTTTAGGAACCTACTAAAACTGTTTCTGGTGACAGACTTACTCTGTGGGTGGCACCAAACAATAGACTTGAAACTAGTGTAGAATAAAAGGAAATGAATTGGAAGTGGGCATGTTTTGAAGAGCTCCATTCTGCTTGAGCAGGTATCTCAAGCCTTGACATCTTTACTGATGTCACCTGTTGACATTGGACTTCAATCTCTTTAGCCTTACAACAAACACAGACGCATACCAGTGAATATCCAAGAACTTCCAGGCCTTTGGTCTTAGATAGCATCTGTATCCTTGATTTTTCCCGTTCTATGGCTTTCATATATACTGTCCAATTCTTTGTTGTGGACAAGAACCCAGAATTCTTCGTTGTGCAGAAAGTCATCTGGGACCCTATCACCCATGGAAACTCCCTGGCTTTGCAGCATGCAGATGACCATTATAGACTTTTCCATCTCTGATCCTGTAGACATACACAATAAATCCCCTTGCATAATTATACATATATTTTCTATTGACTGCATTCCTCTAGAGAATCCTAATCAATACAGATTTTGGTACCAGGAGTAGTTCTCCAGAAACATAATTTTAAGGATGCATTTATTTAATCAGTTTAGTGGTTCCTGGAGTTGGCTCTAATTTCTTGAGACCTAAAGTTGCTATAATATATACTTCTGATAATATAGAGAATACTGATAGCCTATGACATCAACTGGTTAAAGTACTATGCAACATCAATCCAATCTATTGACCTAATTCACCACTTGGGAGATGCAAGAAATTTAGTGACTCTACATACAATACTTTTTGCATTTTTTGGAAGACTAATACAATGATTTTTTCTGGCTATTCTTAGCATCTCTAGACAAAGGTATAAAGGGGAAGAATGAGGTCAAAGAGTCAAATTCCCAGATACAGACACACATGAATAATCTAAAGTCTTGTAAAGTGTCCCGAAGAAGAATCCTCTATCCTATACTTATGGCACTGAAGTTGCCAAAAATAAAACACAAGCCTTTATTATGTGATTGGCTGGATGGCAGCCAAAGTTTAAATCTCAGTTTTGAAGTGTGTGTTCAGTTGATGTAAGAAATATGATTGGCAAAAAGGGGATGGATATATCAGAGAAGAATCTTCTGATCCTCCTAAATTCTTATGAGTTTATTTTGCCAAAGGAAGAAATTTTCTGTTATGCTTTATATCTAGATGTATCCCCAAAGTTTCATGGACTCAAAGGTGGGGCTTTGAAAAGATGACTTGATTATGGGAATTTATAGCTGACTTGCTGTTAGAAGGTAGGGACTGGATACTCCTAACTCCTATATTCTCATGAGATAACCCTAAATTATGATGTTAATTTTCTCAGGGGAAGAGATTTTCTGCTATGGTTCATATCTGAATGCCTCACCCACCCACAAAGGCTAATGCACTTAAAGGTGAACTTTAAAAAAAAATTTCATTGGTGCATTTTAAGGTATACAATATAATGACATTCATCATTGGAAATTTGCACCTTTACATAATCTCTCTTGGTTCTTATTTTTCCCCATTCTCCTGCCCTCCCTTCAACTCATCCATCCCTCCCTATTGACAAAGACTTTGCTTCCATTTTTCATTTCCTCATATTAATTCCATTCCCTTTTTTCCTTTCTCGTACCACTTCCCTTCCCCTTCCCCTTTGCCACTTTTCTTCCTATTTCACATTATCTATTATACCTTGTATTTCTTATTTACAATGTCAGGTTCTCATACCAGAGAAACTATTCAGTATTTACATATGTGTGTCCTATTTATTTCACTTAAGAGTATCCCCTCAATGTGCATCCATTTAGCTATAAATGTCTCTAATTTCTCATTCTTTACGTCTGAGTGGTACTCTATTTTATATTTAAAAAATCCCCACATTTACTTTATCCAGTCTCCAGTTGATGGACAATCGGGCTGCTTCCAAGTTTTACCTATTGCACATTGTGCTGCTATGAACATGGGTGCACATATATCACTGTGGTATGATTCTTTTACTTCTTTGGGGAAGATACCCAGCAGGGGAATAGCTGGGTCAAATGGGACTTCCAGTCCTAGTTCTTTGAGGTATCTCCATACTGATTTCCACAGTGGTTGGACCAGTCTACACTTCCACCAGCAGTGGACCAGTGTTCTTCTTTCCCCACAGCCCTGCTAGCATTTGATATTGGTTGATTTCATGATAGCAGCCATTCACGCCGGGGTGAGGTGGAATCTCAGTATTGTTTTCATCTGCGTCTCTCAAATGACCAGTGATGTTGAACATTTTTTCATATGTTTATTTGCTGTTTCTACTTCTTTGAGAAATGTCTGTTCATTTCAGATGCCCATTTTTAGATTGGGTCTGTAATTTGGGAGGTCTGATTTTTTAAAGTTCTTCATATATTCTAGATAGTATACCTTTGTCTGAGGAACAGCTGGTGAAAATTTTTTCCCACATTTTGTGTTGTCTCGTCACACTGTTGATGGTTTCTCTTGCTGTGAAGAAGCTTTTTAATAAGAGATCCCATTTGTTGATTGTTTGTGCTAGTTCATGAGCAGCTGAGGATTTGTTCATAAAATCTTTTTCTATGCTGATGTTTTCAAGAGTTGTACCTAACCTCTGTTTTAGCTGGTTCAGCATTTCTGTTTAATATTTAGATCTTTAATCCATTTTGATTTTAATCTAGTGCATGGTGAGAGATATAGGTCTAGTTTTAATCTTTGGCAAGTTGAAACCCAATTTTTCCAGAACCATTTATTAAAGAGGCTATCTTTCCTCCATTGAGGGTGTTTGGCTCCTTTGTTGAAGATGAGGTGGCTGAGTATATTTGGAGTTGTTTCTGTATCTTCTAATCTGTTCCACTGGTCCTCAGGTCTGTTTCTTTGCCAGTTCCATGCTGTTTTCATCACAGTAGCTTTGTAGCCTAGTTTCAAGTTGGGGATTGTGATACCCCCTGCATTTCTCTGTTGCGTAGAATTGCTTTCGCTATTCTAGGTCTCTTCTTGTACCAAATGAATTTTTGGATTGTTTCCTCAAGGTCCATGAAGTTTGCTGCTGGAATTTCAATTGGGATTGCATTGATTCTATATAGCAGTTTTGGAAGTGTGGCCATTTTCACTATGTTGATTCTTCCTACCCATTCAATGTCTCCTTTCAGAGTGCTATAATTTTCAGAGAAGAAGTCTTTGATTTCTTTTCTTAGGTTGATTCCTAGGTACTTCAGTCTTTTAGATGCTATTGTGAAAGGAATTGTTTGCCTTATTTTTCTCTCAGTGAGTCTGTTGTTGGTGTAGAGGAAAGCTATGGATTTTTGTGTATTGACCTTGTATCCAGCTACTCTACTGAATTTGGTCATTAAGTCGAGAAGACTTTTGGTGGAGTTTTTGGGGTCTTCTATATAGAGTATCATGTCATCTGCAAATAATGACAGTTTGATTTCTTCATTTCCTATCTTTATTCCTTTTATGTGTTTCTCTTATCTAAATGCCTTGGCTAATGTTTCCAAGACTATATTGAACAGGAGTGGTGAGAGTGGACATCCTTGTCTTGTTCCTGATTTTAGTGTGAAGGATTTCAGCTTTTGACCATTTAGTATGATATTGGCTGTTGGTTTTTCATTGATGACTTTTGTTAGATTGAGATAGAGACCATCTATCCAATTTTTCATAGGGTTTTTATCATCAGTGCATGTTGGGTTTTGTCAAATGCTTTTTCTGCATCTGTTGAGATGATCATATTCTTTTTGTCCTTGGCTCTATTGATATAGTGTATTACATTGATTGATTTGCATATGTTGAACCATCCCTGCATCCCTGGAATGAATCCCACTTGATCAGGGTGTACGATCTTCTTGATGATCTTCTGCATTCTATTTGCCAGTATCTTACTAAGGATTTTTGCATCTATGTTTATTAGTGAGATTGGCTTATAGTTCTCTTTTTCAGTTGGATCTTTCTCTACTTTGGGGATCAAGGTGATGCTTGCTTCCAGGAATGAATTTGGGAGTATTGCTTCCCTTTCAATTTCATTGAAGAGTTTAAACAGTAGTGGCAATAGTTTCTCTCTAAATGTCTTGTAGAACTAGGCAGTGAAGCCATCAGGACCCAGGCTTTTCTTAGCTGTTATGTTTTTACTTGCATTTTTTATTTCATTGATTGATATTGGGCTGTTTAGAATTTTTAGGTCTTCTTTGTTCTACTATGGTAATTCATATATATCTAGGAATCTGTCCATTCCTTCTGTGTTTTCCATCTTATTGGCATATAGGTTCTCAAAGTAGGCATTGATGATCCTCTGGATTTCTGCTGGGTCCGTTGTACTTTTATCCTTTTCATTCCTAATTGTATGGATTAGGGCCTTTTCTTTCCTTTTTCTGATAAGGTTGGCTAAGAGTTTGTCAATTTTGTTTATTCTTGCAAAGAACCAACTCTTTGCTTCAGTGATTTTTTTTCTCTAGTCTTTGTCTTTTAGTCTATTTCATTGATTTCTTCTCTGATCTTTATAATTTCCTCCTTTCTATAGGCTTTGGGTTTGTCCTGCTCTTCTTTTTCTAGAAGCTTGAGGTTCAACATCAAGTTGTTTAATTGGGCTCATTCTATTTTCCTAATATGTGTATTCACTGCTATGAATTTCCTTCATAAGACTGCTTTCATTGTGTCCCATAGATTCCAACATGTTGTATTGTCACTGTCATTTAATTGTGGGAACTGTCTGATTTCTTCTTTAATTTCCTCTGTGACCCATTGGTTGTTCAGAAGTGTGTCATTCAATTTCCATGTGTTTATGAAATTCTTGTGGTTTCTTTTGCTATTGATCTCCAATTTCATTGTACTATGGTCTGATAATATACAGGGGATAACTTCAATTCCTTTGCACTTAAACATGTTGTATGAGTGAGTATGTGGTCTATTTTGGAGAATGACCCATGTGCAGCTGAAAAGAATGTGTATTCTGAATTTGTCGGGCGGAACACACTGTAAACATCTGTTAAGCTAATTTTTTCAAGAGTTTGATTCAATTCTAGTATTTTGTTGCTTATTTTTTTTCTAGTTGATCTATCTATTTGTGTCTGTGGAGTATTGAAGTCTTCTACTGTTGTATTAGTGCTTATTTGATTTTTCTTGTCCATTAGTATTTGTTTTATATAGTTGGGTGCACTAGTGTTTGGTGCATAGATATTTATGATTGTCATCTTTTCCTGTTGGATTGTTCTCTTTACAAGTGTCCTTCTTTGTCTCAATCAGTGTTGGTTTGAAATCCACTTGATCTGCAAAGAGGGTAGCTACTCCTGCTTTTTGCGGGGTTCCTGTCACATGGAGTATTGTTTTCCAACCTTTAACTTTCAGTCTGAGTTTCTTTTTGAATTAAGTGTGTTTCTTGTATGCAGAATATTGTTGGATCTTGCTTCTTGACCCATTCTTCCAGTCTATTTTTTTGATTGGTGAATTGAGACCATTACCATTGATGGTTATAACTGATACATATTGACTTATCATTGTCATGACTTTTTCTTTTTGTTGGATTCTCCCGTTTTGCATTTAATTTCTTGTCATGCCAGATGGATTCATTCTGCTCTGCTTCCTGGGGTTGTGATCCTCATTGTCTGTTCCTAGGATATTTTCCAAAACTTTTTTGGAGTGCTGGCTTTGTATTCATAAAGTTCCTAAGGTACTCTTTGTCATGAAAGTATCTTATTTCTCCATCAGTTTTGAAAGATAGTTTTGCAGAGTACATCAGTCTGGGCTGGAAGCTGTTTTCCTTTAGGGCTTGAAATGCATCACTCCAAGCTCTTCTTGCCTTGAGTGTTTGCATTGAGAAGTCTTCTGTGATTCTGATGGGCTTTCCTTTGTATGTGATTTGTTTCTTTAACTGCTTGTAGAATTTTTTTCTTCTGCTGGGTTTCTGGAATCTTGACTATTATATGCCTATGTGTAGATTTTTTTAAAAATCATGTGTGTCAAGTTGTTTTCTCCTGCTTGGGAAGTTTTCTGCCATCAGTTCTGTGAACAGTTTTTTTTTTTTATGTCATCTGCACTCTGTCTGTTTCTTCATTGACTCTGATCAGTCTTACATTATTCTTCTTTGCATAGTCTAGCAGCTGCTGCTTGATTTCTCATGGTCCCTTACTATTTTAAAGACATTTTTCTTTTCCGGGTCACTAATTGCAATCTTGTCTTGTATATCTGAAATTCTGTTTTCACATTGTCTCATTCTGCTGTGTAAACTTTCAGTGGAGATTTTAATCTCCTGGAAATATGTTTGCATATGTTTTATGGATTCCAGTCATTTCCCATGTTGGGATTCCATCATGTTCCTCAGCTCCTCTATTTTTTTAAATCTTTGTCCTGTCCAGATTTATTAATCATGTCTTGCACTAGGGCACAATCTCTGCTGTTATCTGAGAAATTATTTCTGATTTCATTTTTTCCAGATCCTCTTTTGTTGTCAGTTCAGGGAATCCAGGTGTTTGAGTATTGGATTCTTCCATCTCTTTTCCCTTTTGTGTTGCTTTGGGTGATCTGCAAGTCTGGTTTTGAAACTTATTTACATGTCTTCTCATTCCAACATGGGGTTGGGGGGAGTTGTGTGCTGCTGGTGCCTGCATGGCTCACCTCCTCAGTGCTGTGGGCAGCTCTACTCCTCATCGCTGGTGGCTGTGGTATGGTGGCCCGGAAGGCTCCTCCTTGGTACTGGGGGCAGCTCTGCTCCTCAGCACTGGGAGTGGTGGTTGGACAGCCTAGAAGGCTGCTGAAAGGTGAAGCTTTTTATTGGTGATTGGATATGGGGATTTATACTGTCTTGCTTTTAGAAGGTGGGGCCTGGATGGAAGACATGCATCACTGTATTTGTCTCCCTCCTCAGCTCCTTTCTTCATTCTCTGCTTCCCTACCAGCATGCCATGAGTAGCTTTTCTTCTGCCTTATTCCTGTGTTGTGCTTTTCTGTCTCAGAGCCTGCTTTTTATGTATTGAAACTGTGAGACAAAATAAATCTTTCCTCTTTAAAGCTGTGGGTGTCAAGTATTGTGTCTCATTCATAAAGAAAGGGACTAAGACATTTCCCTACCTTTGGTGGCAGAGACATCCATTCTCCTCACCCCTGCCCACTCTGGTGTTGGTGTTCTCCCTTCTGTGAAGAAACTAACCCAATACTGCCTATTGAAGTAGTAATGACCTTTTCTGATCCAATTACCAAGGAAGATAATGCCAATGATCCTAAACACCTTCTCATCACCCATTTTCCTCTAGGCTTATAATCAGGCTCAATTTCTGAAGATTCCTAAGGGTGAGGCACACACTATGACCTATGAGGACATTGCCAAACTGCAAAAGAACTTCTTGAGTTTTCTACTTTTTACAAACAGAGGTCTAAGGGATAGGTATGGTCATGGATTTTAAAGGTTAAGTATAGTTGTGGAAGAAATGTAAACTTGGATTACACTGAATTTTTTTATACAGGTCAATTAAACTGAATTTAATATCACCAGTATTGGAGTTTACAAAGATGCTAATAGTTTATTTGGTTAGTTGGCTAAAACATGGATCAACAGACAGCCTATTGTGAATTAACTGGAGATGCTTTATATACCTTGATTTATTTTTTGAACAGAGTATTCAAAGCCTTAGGGAAATGGGAATACTAGAATGGATTTGCCAGATAAAACCTATTCTTCCACACCCAGAGGACCCCAAAAATGTAACCTCACTAACATCTTAAGAAATAGATTTGTGAGGGCAGCATCAGCATCTTTGAAGAGATCTATTATTGATCTTCTCTATGCCAAATTTGTGATGGGGACTATAGTCACTTGATTGGGAAACACAAATCCAATGTGTATAACTGGATTACAGAGTTCCAGTAGTTAACCACCAATGGCAAAGTGGATATACTTACCATAATAGACTGCAGTAAAAAGGAATGATAAGACTAATTAATGATGGTGTTCCTAGAAATGAAATAGATAGGAAGTCTACTAAATTTTTACCAGACCAATATAAGCAGAAAAATTTTTGGACAAATTAAAAGATACTTACCTTTAAGTATAACAATAGGAAATCACAACCCTGTAACCAGTTGCTAGACTTAAATCAGTTTACAAACAGAAGTCCTTGAGTGAAGGGTGGGTCAAGTTTCCTTCAGGAAGAACACTTCTGCACAGCCAAAAAGACATATCATTAGTTTTTCTCCCATCCTTCTTCAAAGGGACATAAAACACTTACTAGGGTACCATACACTAGAGAAGAGGGAATAATGGGATATTTTAGGTAGGGAGTACTGGACACTCTTTCTCACCTAGTGCTGATTGAAGGAGATTAAAAAAACCTCAATGTGGTCCTCCAGGAGGAGTAGGAGCCTAGAACTCCGAGATGATCAATGAAGTTTTAGCCAAGATTCAGCTCACAATGGGTCCCTTAATCCATTCTGTGGTCATTTCCCCAGTTTTAAAATGAATAATTGGGTTAAATATACTTAGTGACTGGCAGAATTGCCACATCAGCTCCCTGGACTGTAGAGTGGGGACTACTAAGGTGAAGAAAGGCCAATTAGAGCTGTTTCTATTTGAAAAAATAGTAAACGAGGAGCTGTGTTGCATCTCTGGAGGGACTGTAGAGATTAGTGCCACCTTCACAGACCCAAAAGATGCAGGGTTAATTTTGCCCACTAAATTCCCTTTTAACTTTCCTATTTGGCTTGTGCAAGAGGTGGATAGATCTTGGCAAGTTACATTGGATTACCATAAGCTTAATCAAGTGGTAACTCTAATTATAGGTGCTATACCAGATGTGGTTTTCATGCTTAAGCATATTAACACATCTCCTGGTACCTCTTATGCAGATATTGATTTCAAAAATGTCTTTTTCTCCATACCTATCCATAAGGTCCACATATGAAGCAAATATCTTTTTTCTTTGTATTCTTATACTATGTAGCATAACTTTGATTCACTTAATATTGGTATTTAAGTATTAAATCTACATATAGTAGTATTAATCTACATTATAATTTTAAACTACATATAATATAGCCATAATTAAATTATAATACTTAAGTTATTTACATTATGGAATGGAATGAGAAAAATAACCATCACCCAAAGAAAAGCTTTGCTTTTTGTTATGGCTTAGATCAAAAATTTACCCCCAAATCTCATATATTCAAAGGTGGGACTTTTGGAAGGCGATTGGTTCATCTGGGTGCTAGTGTCATCAGTGTATTAATATATTGTTGAGTTCTAGACAAATGTGTTGTTAGGAGGTGGGGTCTCTTCAGAAGACGGAGGTCACTGGGGGTTTGACCTGGAAGGGTGTATTGTTTTTCCTGTTCCCTTCCTTCACTATCTGTTTCCTGCTTGCCATGGATTGAGAAACTTTTTTTGGCCCTGTCCTTCTGTCTTATTGTTTCTGCCTTGGAACCAGACAACTACAGACTGTGATCCAAAACAAACGTGTCCTTCTTTAAGTTGTGGGTGTTTGGTGTTGTGTCCCAGTGATGGAAAGTGAGTAATAGAGAGAACTGATACCAGAGAAATTGTGTTGTTGCTGTGACTATAGCTGGTTATGTGATTTGAAAGTTTTTGGAACTGGTCTGTAAGAGGTTTTGGGGAAAATGTGAAATAGAGGCTGAAGAATCCCTATACTGTTGAAAGCAGAGCTTGATAAACAGTCCTGGTCAGATCTCAGAAGAGCTGAATGCTGGAAGGAATGCAGAAAGTAATTTCTAACCTTAACAGATTTCAGATGGCAATGAAGACTGTAGTGAAAAATGGAGTAGAATAATTCTAGCAAAGAACCTGTCAACTTTACTCATGCTTTAAGCCTTTTTGTGAGGCTGGATTTCAAAATGGAAAATAAATTGATCTGGAACAGGAATTTCAGAGAAGACCAATGTTCAGGCTGTGCCATGGGTACTGATGCCTGCTTGTAGCAAGATTTTTAGTGAGAATCAGATGCTGATAGTAAAGCCAAAGATGTAAAAAATTAACCGTTTTACCAGAAATTAAATGCTTGCAAATTTGAGGCCACAGAGAATATGGTTGCTGAAAAGATTACCTTTAAAAAGAAGCCAATTGCTTAGCATCAGAACAATAGGAAAGATGGCTTAAAGGTATCTCTGAAATTGGCCCCATCCCTATTGCCCAGATTATAACCCTTCCTAGGTATAAGGGTTGCCTTAGTTACTTTCTTGTTGCCAGGACAAACATAGTTAACACTCATAAGTTAAAGAAAAATATTTAATTCACAATTTGTAGAGGTTTCAGTCCATACTCAGCTGGTTCCAAGGCAGGGCAGCACAGCAGAGGAGCATGGCAGAGGAGATACAATTTATGGCATGGCATTCAGGAGACACTGAGACTTTCTCTTTCTTTCCCTTTTTATTCAATCCAGAATACAAGCCAATTGGTTGGTGCCATCCACACTCAGGGTGTATCTTCCTTCTTTGGTAAATGCATCATCCACACCCAAAACTATGCTAAGTCAATCAGTGGACTAATCCAGTATCACATACCCACAATCCAGCCACCTCCAAAATCCCGAGCTATGAGCACATGAGCCTTTGGGGGACATCAACATATAAGTTATAACAAGGGCTAACACGTTTGAAGGATTTTGCTTTGAGAAGAGAACCTTAGAGTGCCCTGTTCATCCAGGGCTGCCTAGGGAAATGTTTCATCCCTTCAGGTACTTGGAGGCTATTGCAACCATGCTAGGCCTTGGCATCAAACATGTTGTGCTGAGTTCTCTGGCATGTTGAATGCAAGAGTTGTGTTTATAGATTATTCTACCCCAATTTCAAAGGAAGGTCAGGGAGGCCAGGCCTGAGAGGATAATGACAAAGCTATTAGAGTGAAGCCAACAGTGCACCACAGACCACAGGAATTTGGAGATTCCAGGAATGTGCAACAGCTTCTGAGGAAAGATGCAGGCACAAGTGAAGCCAGCACAAATGAGAAGCTATGTGGGCTGCAACTGGCAAAGTTAGGGATGGTACCGCCCAAGCCCTCTGGAGGTGACATCTCACCACAACAGGGCACTAGACACGTGGCTATGAGATTATATATTTTCCCTGTCTTATTTTGCTCTAACTCCTTCCTATACCCCTACTCCTTTTTGACATGAGACTATTTACTTTGTGCTATTGTATGTTGGAAGTATTTAAATATCTTTTTGATTTTCACTGGGAACCACTAGGAGTTTGCTTTGAATCTTTGAAGAGACTTTGCAGTTGGATTTTTCAGTAATTCTGGAACTGTTCAGACTTTGGCAACACTCTTGGAGATGAGCTAAATGAATTTTGCATAAGGAGATGAACATGAGCCATTTAGGGCCAGGGGCAGAATATTGTGGTTTAAAATATCTCCCAAAAGTCTCATGTTTTCAGATGTAGACCTTTGAGAATGTGATTGGATTGTAGAGGTGCTATTCTCATCACTGGTTTAATCCACTGTTAAATTGTAGCTGAATGTGTTGTTATGAGGTATGCCCTATTCAGAAGAGTTGGGTCACATTTCTCACACTCAATCAGAACACCAGACTTTGACTGTAATATCTAACTGTGATGGCTAACATGTCCAATATCATGTTATATACATTCTTTAATAGATATAGTGTTTTTGTTTGTTTTTGTGGGCTTAGAAAGAATGTCTCTACCTATAAAGTATGATGTTGTTATTTGACCTGATATATATTCTTCAATTTATATTTTATGAAATGTTTTCTTTTAAATCAAGAATATTAGATATTTTTCACTTGCTTTGTCAGCATCACAAGAATTCACATATGCAACAGAATTTTGAATAATAAAATGTGGTCACAGTACTATAGGAAATATACGTTTCTGTACATGATGATATATAAGGCATACCAAAGAACAATATCCATTTAGAAATTACTGTTCAACAAGCACAGATCAATAAGGAGAAAACATCACATTAATAGAATAGAGAAAAAAATCATATGACCCAATCAATAGATACAGAAAAAGCCTTTGACAAAATTCAGCATCCTTTTACTATAAAATTCCTGAATAAAATAAGCATATAAAGATCTTACTTCACTATAATAAATGGTACCTATAACAAATCTAAAACCAACGTTATACTGAAAGAGAAAAACTGTAAGCATTTCTTATAAAATCAGAAATGAGATTAGGGGCTAAGTGTCTACTGTCACACTCCTGTTCAATGTAGCTCTTGAAAGTTTAGCCAAAACAATTAGTCAAGAGAAACAAATAAAAGGTATACATAGGAAAAGTTGAAGTAAAGTTATTCCTGTTTACAAATATGATCTTTTGTTTAGAAGAACCTAAAAACTCCAGCAGAAAACTAGATCTGAACAACATGTTCTGCAAAGTGGCAAGACACATGAGCAACATACAAAAATTAGTAGCTTTTATATATATCAAAATCAAATTTGTCAAGGAAGAAATTAAGAAAGAATCCCATCCATAAAAGTTTCAAAAAGAAAAAAATACTTCACAGTAAACCTACCCAAGTAAGTAAAAGATTTATACAATAAAAATTATAATAAACTAAAAATGGAAATTAAAGAAGATACTGGAAGATAGACCTTCCATGATCATGGGTCAGCAAAATTAATATTGTTAAAATAAGAAACAAATTACTGAGCAAAAAGTGCAATGGTGGGATATCACAATATGCAATCTCATATACACTACAAAGCCATTGTAACTAAATAGCATTGTACTGGCATAAAAATAAAAACATAGACAAATGAGATAGAGTAGAGGACATAGAAATAAACCGATACAACTACAGCCATCTGATTCTTGGCAGCATACTGGAGAAAAGATAGCTTCTTTTTATTTATTTATTTATTTTCCCATTAAGTTTATTGGTACATTTTAGGTATAAAATACAGTTACATTCATCATTGGGATCTTGTACCATTACATGAGAATCTTGGTTCTTATTTTTTTCCCCTTCACTTGCCCTCCCTTCACCCCCTCCACCCTTCCCTATTTGCAAAGACCTTGTTTCCAATTTTTTTCTTTTCTCATATTTTTTCTTTTCTCTTTTTTTCCTTTCCCCTACCCCTCCCACTTCCCCTGGTCCCTTAGACCTTTTCTTCCTATTACACAATATCTATTATACATTTTTAAAATTACAATATCAAGATCTAGGAGACATTACTACAGATTTTACAGAATTTAAAAGGATATAGAAAGCATATTACAAAAATCTTTCTTGAAATAAATTTGACAACTTCTAAGAAGTAACTTGGAAGACAAATTTGAAACTAACTCTGGAGGAAATATAAAATTTGAATAGCACCTATTAAAGAAAGTATATTCCTAGCTTGAAGAACTACCTAAATGACAGCAGCAGGTTCATATACATTTTAACTGATAAATTATATCAAACAATTAAAGTAGAAAAAAGAAGAAACACTTCTCCCCTCATTTTAGGAAATCAACATTGTGCTAATACTAAAACTGGATAAAGAAAATAGAAGAAAAAAGTATGAACGTAGATAGAAATTTGTTTAACAAAACAAACTATTAGAAGTCAGATCTGGCAGTATGTAGAAAGTGATTTTGTTATAGGGATGGCAGTGTTGGTTCAGCATTGGAAGATCCACCCCCAAAGGTCATTGTTTTAACAGAGGAAAAGAAAAAGTCATATGATCCTGTCACTAGTTAGAGAAAAAGTATTGGACTAAATTCTACAGCTGTTCATGGTAAAAGCTATCAGGAGACTAGAAATAGAACAGAACCTTCTCAACAGATTAAAGACATATACTCCATACTTCCAGTGAGAATGCCTTATATGAATGGAGAAGATACAATGCTTTCTGCTTAAGGTGGGAAAAAGGGCAGATATGCTTACTCTTTATCTGTCCATTAAACTTTGAAACCTAGGCCCAACCAAAATAGTCTGGCAATAAAATGACACAATTAAGATAGAATTGGCAAGGTAGCAGCAAAATCTTTATATGTAGATGAAATGATCATCTACAGAGAAAATACTAAGAAATCTCTAGGAGCCCCTAGAACTTGTTTTTGAATTTAGCAGGATTAGAAAACACAAGGTATATATAAAAATTCAGGTCTATGTATTGCTATAAATGAAGAATTGGATATTGAAATTTAAAAGTTATGTAGGAGTACAAAGGACCTAGAAAAGTTAAAAAAACAGTGTTGGAAGACGTTTAGTACTTAATTTTAAGACTTCTTCTAAAGCTATAGTAATCAAGGTGGTGTTGGTGTAAGGAAAGACATATAGATCATTTGAATAAAACAGACAATCTAGAAATAGAACCACACATATATGGTCCACTGACATTTGAAAGATTATTTAACTTTAGCATTTTATAGAATATAAACTCAATTCAAGAGCCGAGGAAGAGATAGTGTTTTCAGCAAATGGCACTAGAACACCTGGTATCTGTATATAAAAAATTAACCTCAACCCTTTATTTCCATACATGCAAATAACTTGAAGGGATCTATGAACCTAAATATGAAAGCCTAAAATTATAAAACTTTAAGAAGTTTAAATTATAAGGGAAAATGTTTGAATTCAGGTAGGCAAGAACTACCTAGGATACAAAAAACATGATGTATAAAAGAAAAAAATTAATAAATGAGATTCCATCAAAATTTAGAACTTTAAATGACATCATTAAAATGAAAAGTAGGCCTTAAACAGACCATATTTACAATGCATATAACCTATGACCAGAATATATAAAGAATTCTTAGAGCTCATTTAATAGACAACCCAATTAAAAAGTAGACATAAGAAGATGATAAATAGCCAGTATAGCAGAAGGAATGGTGTGCAACTCTAGAATCAGAAAAATACTAATCAGTGCAATAACAAGGTTGAATTATGCACTCATTAGGGAGATGAAGTTAAAAGTTTTAAAAGCCTTGTCATGACTTTTTCTTTTTGTTGGATTCTCCCCCTTTGCGTTTAATTTGTTACGCCCAATGGATTCATTCTGCTTGGTTTCCTGGGTTTGTGATCCTCATTGTCTTTTCCTAGACTATTGTCTAAAATTTTTTGGAGTGCAGGTTTGGTATTCATGAAGTTTCTGCGGTGCTTTTTATCATGAAAGTATCTTATTTCTCCATCAATTTTGAAAGATAGTTTTGCAGGGTGCATCAATCTGGGTTGGAGGCTCTTTTCCTTTAGGGCTTAAAATACATCATTCCAAGCTCTTTGTGCCTTAAGGGTTTGCCTTGAGAAGTCTGCTGTGATTCTGATGGGCTTTCCTTTGTATGTGATTTGTTTCTTTTCTCTCACTGCTTGTAGAATTTTGTTCTTCTGTTGGATTTCTGGAATCCTAACTATTATATGCCTATGTGTAGATTGTTTTTCAATCAAGGCTAGTTGGAATCTTATATGCCTCACTTATCTGTATGTCAAGTTCTTTTCCCCTCCTTGGGAAGTTTTCTGCCATCACTCCTGTGAACAGTTTTTTTTGTGTCATCTGCACTCGCTCTTCTTTCTTCATTGACTCCAATCAGGCTTACATTATTCTTCTTTGCATCGTCTAGTAGCTGCTGGTTTGATTTCCTGTGTTCCCTTACACTTTTAAAGCAGTTTTTCTTTTCCTGATCACTAATTGCAATCTTATCTTCTATATCTGAAATTGTATCCTCACATTGGTTCATTCTGCTGCGCAGACTTTCGATGGAGTTTTTAATCTCCTGGAAATCTGTTTGCATCTGTTTTATGGATTCCATTTGTTTCCTATGTTGGGGTTCCATCATGTTCCTTAGATCTTCTATTTTTTTATCTGTGTCCTCTCTAGATTTATTAATCATGTCTTGTACCATGAGCAAAATCTTTGCTGTTATCTGAGTAATTATTTCTGATTTCATTTTTCCCAGATCCTCTTTTGTTGGCAGTTCAGAGAGTCCAGGTGGTTGATTATCAGATTGTTCCATCTCATTTCCCTTTGGGGTTGCTGTAGGTGATCCAGAAGTCTGTTTCTGAGGCTCGTTTATGTGTCTTTTCATTTCCACGGGGGAGGGAGTGCTTCTGGTGCCCAAGCGGCTCATCTTCTCTACACTAGGTGTATGGGATGGCAGTGGGGGAGCTTCCTTCTGGGGGCTGGGACCAGCTCACATTCTCTGCCCTAGGAACATGGAATGGTGGTGGAGGAGCTTCCTTCTGGGTGCTGGGACCGGCTCACCTTCTTTGCTCTAGGAGCATGGGATGGTAGCAGGGGAGCTTCTTTCTGGGTGCTGGGACTGGGTCTGAAAAGATAGCTTCTTAAAAAATGGTATTGTGCAAACTAAATTTCTACATGTAGAAGATTGAAACTAGATCTTATCTTTAATGTTGTTCGAAATTAAATTCAAATTGCATCAAAGCCCTAAGTGTTTGAAATGAAATTTGAAATTACTAGAAGAATATATAGGGCAAATACCAGAAGTTAGAGGCATAGGCAAGGAATTCTGCAAAGTAGTCAGGCAGCACAGGAAACGTTATGAAGAGTCAACAAGTGGGATTACACTATATTATGAAATTTCTTCACAGCAATAAAAACAATGCAGAATAAAGAGACAGCCTAGAAAATGAGAACAAACCTTTGCCAGCTACTCTCAAGCAACAGAAAATCAATATTCATAATACAGAAAAAACTGAAAAAAAAAAAAAAAAAGCACCAAAATAATGTGGCCAGTAACTGGGCAGACAACTTAAATAGGTGCTAAAGGAAGAAGTACAAATAGTGAATAAGTATATGAACAGAATATATAATATCTATAGCCATCAGGGAAATTAAAATCAACACTACATTGAGATTCTATCTCATGCCAGTCAAGATGGCTCTTATTAAATACATGTATGTGTATGTATTTAATGGTGAGATTCAGGGGAAAAGAAACACTTATGCACTGTTTATGGGAATGTAAATTAGTACAGCCACTACAGAAATTACCATGGAGTTTTCTCAATAAACCAAATATAGAGCTACCATTTGCTCCAACTGTATCACTCCTCAGAATTTTCCTGAAAGAATTAAAACCAACATACTATAGAGATACCTGCATACCCAAGTTTATTGTGTTACAGTTTACAATAACTAACTTATGGAAAGAGCCTAGGTGCCTATAAATAGAGAAATGCATAATAAGTTTTGTACAAATACATAATGGTATACTATTCTAGCATAAAAAATGAAATATCATTTGTTAAAAAATATGTGGAACTGGTGATCATCATGCTAAACAATATAACCAGACTCAGAGAAACAAATATAGCATGTTCTCTCTCATAGGTAGATCTAAAAGAAGAATGTGTGAGAGAGGGAGAGATATGAGATGAAAGTAGAAGAGCAAAGTTGAAAATAGGTAAAGAATAAGGAAGAAGAGAAAGGACAAGAGGAATAATATACAGTGGAAATGTTCAAAGTATGTTATATCTACTTATGAATACAGTAAGATAAAACCCACAATTCTGTATAACTCATTTGTACTAATAAACAAGTGTATCTAGATATATACTACTATAACACTATTGAGCTATTTTTGGTATTTACTCTGCTGATAGAAATATAACTTCAAAGATATATTAATATGGTGATGAAAGCGTTTTTCAGGTAGGAGGATGAATCTTATTTAATTGAATATTTTGTTTCCTTGATTTATTATGTTTTATTTATAATATCTTATGTAAATCATTTTCACTCTTGCTCCATGTCCCAAGACATAGGAGATAGATATGTCCATCACTATTGACTTAGGTTTGTGTCTCCCTAAAATTTGGATATTGAAAAATAAGAGTTCAGAGGTGGGGCCTTTGGGAAAATAATTAATGAGAATTATGTCTTATAAGAAGATGAAGGGAGATTATTTTAAGTTAATTTTATTGGTACAATAAAACATATATACTGATCACATTCATCAAAGGGAATTTGTACATGGTATATCTTGATTCTCTTTTTCTCCCAACCCCATCTCCTCCCTTCCGCCCTTTCTTCCCTCCTTATTTACAAAAGCTTTGTTTTCATTTTTCCTTCTTTTCTCATATTTTCTTTTCTGCCGCCTCTCTCCCTTCTCAGTTTCCCTTTCCTTTTGAACAATTTCTTCCTATTTCACATTATCTATTTACGTTTTGGTCCTCTTTTACCCTTTCAGTTTCTCACTTTCCCTTTCTCCCTTTCTCATTTATCCCTTTCAGTGATATTTATACATGTGTGCCCGATTTATTTCACTTCAAGAGTATAGTCTCAAGGTGCACCCATTTAGCTATAAATACCTCAAATTTGTCTTTATGACTGAGTAGTACTCCATTGTATAAAAAAAGCATCTTTTTTAACCATTCATTTGTTGATTAGCATTTGGGTTGCCTCCAAGATTTAGCTATTACAAACTGTGTTGCTGTAAATCTGGGTGTGCATGTTATTGTGGTATGATGCTTTTATACCCAGCAGAAGAATAGCTGGGTCAAATGGGACTTCTAATCCTAATTTTTTGAGAAATCTCCATACTGATTTCCATAGTGGTTGCATCAGTCTGCACTCCCATCAACAGTGGAGAAGGGCTACTTTTTTCCTAGAGCCCCATGAGCATTTGTTAGTTGATTTCTTGATCTCAGCTATTCTTTCTGGATTGTGATGGAATCTCAGTGTTGTTATAATTTGCACCTCTCAGATGACCAGTGATGATAAACATTTTTTCATATATATATTTGCTGTTTGTACTTTTTCATCTGAGAAGTGTTTACTCATTTCAGATGCTCATTTTTGGATTGGGTCTTTAAATTGGGGTGAGCTAATTTTTTCCATTCTTTGTATGTTCTAGATATTAATCCTTTATCTGAGAGATTACTGGTTATAATTTTTTCCTACTGTTTTAATATTTACATAGATTTAAAGTTTCTGTTTTAATATTTATGTATTTGATCCATTTTGATTTTAGTTTACTGCACAGTGAAAGATATAGGTTTAGTTTTAATGTTTGGCATGTGTTTTGGCCAGTTTTTCCAAAACCACTTATTAAAGAGGCTATATTTCCTTCAGTGAATGTGTTTGATCTCTTTGTCAAAGATAAGGTGACTGAGTATGTTTGTTGTTGTCTCTGCATCTTCTAATTTGTTACATTGATCCTCAGGTCTGGTTTTTTTTTTTTTTTTTTGGCAGTGCTATGCTGTTTTTGTTTTTAAAATCACAGTACCTCTGTAGTATAATTTTAAGTCAGGGATTGTGATCCACCCCCTCACCCACCCACCCACCCCCACCTTGCCTTTGTTGCCCAGAATTGTTTTTGCTATTCTAGGTTTCTTCTGGCTCCAAATGAATTTTAGGAAAATTTTCTCTAGCTCTGTGAGGCATGCTAATGGTAATTTGATTGTGATTGGATTAAATCTGTATAACAATTTTAGGAGTACAGCCATTTTCAATATGTTGGTTTTTCCTACTGAAGAACAACTGATATCTTTCATTTTTTTGATATCTGCTTTGATCTCCTCTTTCAAAGTACCATAATTTTCAATGCATAGGTCCTTTATTTACTTTGCTAGATTGATTCCTAAGTATTTCACCTTTTTCATTCAGTGTATTGGTACATTTTAGGTATAAAAAGAGTTACATTCATCGTTGGGATCTTGTACTGTTGGGGTCTCCTCGATGGGATACTGGAACCTGAAGACAGTATCTGACAAAACCTATTAAATGAAGGAGCATGGGGGACCAGAACTCTGTGTGGAGTTAAGGCCAGGCTTATTGATAATTTTTTTATACATTTTTTTGTAGGATACATCAATCATTAACAATTTAAAATGTTAGTCAACTAACCAGGAGTTATATCTGTGAGTACATAAAGCATCTAAAGAACCATCTATGCTCCCTTAATCTTAGTGCATCTTATCTAAATCATCTTGGCTACTTAAAGCTTCTAAAAGAATTAGCTACTCTTATCTATTCTTATACCAAGCAAATATTTGAGAGTCTCAAGGGACCACAGAAGAAGAACACTGTGGGATGACAAACAGCCTTCTGAAGTTATCTTTAACTTCTCTATCTGAGCCTGTCACAGACATCAGGACAATCTGTCTTCCCAAGGCTGTGTAAGGGCCTGAGAACTTCTCATATCCTCCACAATTCCCCCTTCTTTAAATTATTTTAGCTGTAGGAGGCATTGTTTTTAAAATAGCAAGCATAGCAGTAATAGTAGCACATAACTGAGGTTGAATTATTTGTCTTTGGAGGACTCAGTATTCTATAACAAAAATGTAAATAACAATCAATAAAACCATTAGCCCACTCTCCATGCTATGGGTTAAATTTTGAATTATTCTTCGTGGGTCCAAACCACTTAATTGATCAGCCATATAATCAGCTAAAGTACCAAGAGAAGTATCAGGAGTTGTTTATTAAAAGTATCAAATATTTCTCATTGGAGCTCCTTTACATCTAGGGTAAAATTTCCTCTTAAATTTTGTAAATGAAATGTAATTTTGTCCCATGTATATTTACTGCCATTAAATTTTGTAGGAGTTACACAAAATTGAGTAGAATTCCAATCATATTTTAACATTAATTGATGCTGCATATCCATCACTTGATCTTCAAGCCATTTTAACCCATATTGTAATTCACCAATTTGTTTATGTATATCTTTGTCTATAGAAGTTTGCGTGGCCCAGTTGGTGTGAATCTTTTTGTCAATTTTGTATAAATTTAGTATTTTGGATACTCTGTTGTAACACAACTCCTGTTACTGCTGTAGTGGCACAAATAGTAATAAGTCCTAATATTCCTAAAATACCCATTCTATGAAATGCTTAGATCTATGTATTAAACGTTTTAACAAGCGGTGGGCAAGCCCTGCCATAGGTCCCTCCTCTCATTGTCTTTCTAAATTTACAGGGACCCATACCCCCATACGCGATTTCAAAATCAACAGTGACACAGTAGAGAGATTAATATCAAGATGAGAGTGAACACAAGTATGTAAAGTACAATTATAACAGATAACAACTTTCAAGGTTTCCTTGATTTTCAATTTTTCCAAAGCGAATACATAAGGTAATTGAACACAGGCAGCAAATGAAATGTCCTTTTTTTTATGGAATTGATATTGTGAGGAGCTTTGTTTATTTCCTGAAAAATTCCCAGTCCATAATTCAAGAGGTTGTGTAGCTGCAGCCAATTTCCACAGTTTCCATTGTTCTGGTCCCAAAAAAGCATTATTCAAAACAATCCTGTGTCGAGGGGGAGAAAGTCCACCATCATGCCATGCCATAAGACCTTTAGGATGATTTTTATCCAAAGAGTCTGGTTTGATTTCAACTAACTTGTGTAACATAATCACATAACAAAATTTTATAATCATCACTACAATTATTTAAAAACACTCCTCTTGGACATTCCTCTATCTATTATAGAATAATTACTTAATGAATATAATTTGCCATGGGGAGATCGGCATGGAGACCACCTAGGCTTATGTTTATATACATAGTTTTGATAAGAAAATCCTTTACACACTGGATATGACCCTCCTTTTGAATTATAAGTATATTTATAGGATCTGGCCAATGACATTGCTGTGAACATTCCCATAATCATACAGGAACCTGGAACAGGAGGGAGGATTTAAGCCCACCACCACTCTTGAGTTTTAAAACAAGCAGGATCCTCCACTAAACAAAGAGGCAGTGACTCATAGACCAGAGAAATATTGTGTAAGACCGAGGGCCTTACCAAACACTCCGAGGAGCTGACTGCAGCGAAGAACACCCGGGAGGGAACACACCAGACAAGTTGGAAAAGTAAAACAGACCTTTATTAGTCTGGCCAGACGGCACCCTCCAAGGAAACAAGCTTAGAGAGGGCCCCGAGCTCAGGGAGTTGGAAGGTTTTATAGGGGCTGCAGGGGTGCTTGTGAGCAGAACTACAGAAGCAGAATTTTTGCAGTTAGGGGATGGTTGGGGGTGGGGGTTGCAGATGTTCTTTACTTAGCAAACAGGGTGTTCCTTACACAGAAACAATGGTACATTCCATGGTGTCTTAGCAGATAAATAAGTACATTCCGGGAACTCTGTGTCCTGTAGTGAACCCAAAACCCACAGGGACAAGATGGAGGGCCTGTAACAAGATGGTGTTACTTGTGCTAAGTCTCATCTCAGTCTTAGTATTGAAAGGAATTCCCTCCTCAGAGTGAAAGGTGGGAATCCCCATTCCCCAAGGAGGAGGTAAATAAGTAGATTCATTAGTATAAACTAAGGGGCCAACCTCATTCCATTCTACAATTTCCAATAAAGGTGGATGGGGAACATAAGCCCAATAATGATGATCCTAAGCACTCACTCCAGTTGAAGCACAAGCCACGACAGCCATCATAGCCAAAAACAGGTTCTCAGGTGCTTGAGAAGAAGAAGTATGTGTCAATATTTGCCCAGCGCGATGAGTCAAAAGTTTAATCTGGCCCCAGGTGGGAGGATCAACCTGATAGCGAGGAGCCCAAGGTTTTCAGTTTCCCTTGATCTTTAGAGCTGCCATTTCCTGAACAGGAGGTTGGGGTGCCCCTCCCCTCAAGGCTGTCTTTATTCCCTCAGGGCTGGGCTCTGGGAATTTGAATACCACAGCTTCCCTGGGCCTTACTTTCCAAAGAGGCAACCATATTTCTCGATTGGATCCATTCTCTAAAGAAACACAAGCATAACCTCAACCCTGAATTAATAATTGAGCAGGTTCCCACACATTTTTTTCAAAAGTTTGGACCCAAACTGGTTGGGGAGTCTCCAGAGGAAGTGTGGTTTCCTGAAAATGTAATTTTGCTTTAGTTAATGTCTCCCCTTGTGGTAAGTTCAAAAAATTTAAAATAAACAGAGCCATATTTAATAATTCTTGTGGTGATTATAACATTTTAAATAACTTTCTTCTATATTCCTTTTGATTAATATAATGTGTATTTGCTATCAAATCCTCTACCTTTTCTGTGTACGCCCCATATTCCCCCTTCTTTAATTTATGTAATTGTAATTTAAGAGTTCTATGGGTTCTTTCTACTATAGCTTGACCTTGAGGATTATAAGGAATCCCTGTAATGTGTTGGATCTTCCACTGTTTACAAAATTGTTGAAATATTTTTGAAGTATAAGCAGGAGCATTATCAGTTTTCAGAATTTGGGGAGTGCCCATAACAGCAAAACAAGCCATTAAATGTTTAATAACATGGCCAGAAGGTTTACCGGACATAGCAGTAGCCCACATAAAAGAAGAATAAGTATCTATAGTAACATGAATATAAGCCATTTTACCAAAGGAAGGAAAGTGGGTGACATCCATCTGTCAAATATCGTTAGGTTGTTTTCCTCTAGGGTTACTACCCATTGGGAGGGAATGGATATGTAAAGGGCGACAAATAGGACAACGAAGAATAATTTGTTTTGCCTGAGAATAAGGGATCTTATATTTTTGATGTAGTCCTTCTGCATTAGTATGTAAATGAATATGTTCATCTTTAGCTGATACAAAAAATACCATAGTTCTCTTGAGTTTATCAGTTTGTTTATTACCATATGTTAACAGGCCAGGCAGTCCTGTATGGGCTCTTATATGAGTAATGTATATTGGAAAAGAACGAGCTCATAAAAGTTCCTGAAGGAGAGAAAAGAGCTCCAAGAGTACAGGATGTCTTACTGTTAAGAAAGTAGTCAATATATTTTTAGTCACATACACCACATAATTAGAGTCTGTAATAACATTAATAGCTAAAGGAAACAACTTTAGAACTTGAATAAGAGCATACAATTTATTTTGTTGGGCAGAAGAATATTGAGTAGGAAATACCTTATAATTTTTTTCCCACCATATAGCAGCACAACCCTGCTAATAGTATTAATAAAGATATTAAGAGCATCAGAAAGAGGATGTGGTGAAACAACTGAATCAACAATCCACTGAGTATACTTAAAGAATTCCCATATCTTAGCAGAAGGGTAATGGTATCCGATTTGACTAAAATATGCATAAAGTGATAATTGAAATGCTGTGGATAAAGTTAATAAATAAGTAAAATGTTCAGAATTAAAAGAAAAAATTATTACTGCTGGCTCAGCTCTAGTGAGCTGATGGATTCGGGATCGACCTTGAAAAACAAGAAGAGATATTAAATCATAATAAGGAACAACATTTCTTTTTTGTGTATGTTTTGCATGGATCTATTCCACAGGTTGATCCTCTTGGGCAATTAATGTAATGAGTGTACCTTCAGAAGGCAAAATTATTAAATCGAAAGCTTTAGATAAATCTATCCTAACTATAAATTATTTCTTTTTTTTTTTTTTGGTACCAATATAAGTTCCTTTTGTGCTTCTGGTGTTAACTCTCCAGGGCTGTTTAGATCTGAATCTCCTTGTAATATCTTTAAAAGATTATGTAATTCCATAGAAGAAATTCCTAAGGATGGGCGAATCCAACTAATATGACCTAATAATTTTTGAAAATCATTTAATGTTTTTAAATGCGATAAATCCAATTTCATAAGTTGTGGCATAATTTGTTTTTGATTTATGATATATCCAAGATATTGATAAGGGGATTTTATTTGAATTTTATCAGGAGTTGTAATCAACCCATAGCGCTGTAAATCCACCTCAACCATTTTTTAAGGTCATCTCAATAAGTGCAGTAGCAAGCATCTTTGCTTTATGAGATTGTGAACCGATATTTTGACAGGCTTTTGAATAATCCCAAAATGTCCCTGTCTCTTTAATGGGTAATATAGCCTTTTGACAATCCTCATTAGCATTTTCAAAAGCCAGCAATCTTTCTGTCTGCAAGCCTGTTCTCCAACCACTACCCTGGATATGGCCATTTTTAATCTGTCAAGGAACTCAGAATAAGGTTCATTAGGCCCTTGATATATTTTAACATAATTTTGTTTTGGTTCTCCCTCTGGGGAAGTATGATCCCAAGCTTTTAAAGCAATTTCCTGTAATTGATCATGAATTATAGGTGGTAATATAATTTGTTGAGCAACATCTTCAAACTGTCCTATTCCTGTTAACATTTCATAATTTATTCCAATATTACGAGCTGTATTTTCTTAGGCTTTTTTTTTTTTTTTTGGTACTGGGGATTTTTTTTGGGGGGTCCTTGAGCTTGCAAAGCAGGTGCCAGAACCACTGAGCTAAATCCCCGGCCCTTCTTGGGCCTTTTGTATAACTAAGTCTCCATACGACATACGCCATTGCATATATTCACCTGGTTTTAATAAACTCGAATTATTGTAATCCAAACATAAGGAATGAAATTTCCAGTTGATCTCGCAAACCCATTTAACATTTTTTTTAGAGAATTGAGAATGAGGTCCATACATCATAACAGTCTTTTTAACTGATTGTAATAATTGAATATCAAACCCTTCATATCTAGGCACAATACTTCCTTGACCTCCAGGTTGTCTAATTACAGGAAAAAGAAAAGGCTTATCATTGTCTGAACCTTCTATCTGAGCAATTTAGCAAACAAATCAGAAACGCGATGGTGAATGGAAGCAACTCTTTTTACTTTCGGTTTATCCCCAGACCCTTTTTTGACTGTAAGCTTAATAATATCAGAAGAATAATCAGGATCAGCAATTGGATCAGGAATTAGATCAGAATCAGAATTTTCAGAATCTGATGAGGAGCTAGGAGAGCGCTGCTGCTCACCCCTCGATCCCGATTTTAAAGCTTTTGGGGAATCATGGAATGAAATCAAATCCTCCGGAGATGCCAGTCCCGGAGGGGGAAACAGATTTTTACTTTCACTTTTAACTTTGTCCTTTTCTGCATCAGGTATTTCCTATTCCTGAAAAGACCATTTTGCCAAATTGTAAACTTCCTCCCTCTTTAATGTCCTTTCAGATGAAAGTGGATTCATTACCGCAGGAATCAGAACCCAAATAGGCCAAAAGTCGACTGGAATGTTCTCTCCCTGTCGCAAAGCCTTTTCCACATTTTGTTTAACCCTTACCCAAGTCTCATCTTCCAATGTTCCAGTATCAGGAAACCAAGGATTATATTTTGTTACTACTTTTAAACAAGTTTTTATACGAGCTCGGGACATGTGGGGACCTTGTGTCTTCAACAAATGATGAACTAAAGTAGTAAAAACAGCACCACGTCCCTGTGCTTGCCCCATAACCCCGTTGTTAGTTTCTCTTACCGTCGATACAGCCTGAGCCGCTATGTTCAGGTCCCTGTTCAGGCATCACTTGTTGGGGTCTCCTTGGTGGGAGACTGGAACCTGAAGACAGTATCCGACGAAACCTATTAAATGAAGGAGCACGGGGACCAGAACTCTGTGTGGAGTTAAGGCCAGGTTTATTGGTAATCTTCTTTTATACATTTTTTTCTGTAGGATACATCAATCATTAACAATTTACAATGTTAACTAACCACTAGTTATATCTGTGAGTGCATAAAGCATCTAAAGAACCATCTATGCTCCTTTAATCTTAGTGCATCTTATCTAAATCATCTTGGCTACTTAAAGCTTCTAAAAAGATTAGCTTCTCTTATCTATGCTTATACCAAGCAAATATTTGAGAGTCTCAAGGGAGCACAGCAGAACACTGTGGGATTGAACACTGTAGGATCGACAAACAGCCTTCTGAAGTTATCTTTAACTTCTCTATCTGGGCCTGCCACAGACAGCAGGACAATCTGTCTTCCCAAGGCTGTTCGAGGGCCCAAGAACTTCTCATATCCTCCACATTGTACCTTTACATAATGTATCTTAGTTCTTATTTTTTCCCCATTACCCTGCCCTCCTTTCACCCCCTCCACCCTTCCCTACTTACAGAGACTTTGTTTCCATTTTTTTCATTTTCTCATAGTTTTTCTTTTCCCTTCTTTCCTTTCCCCTACCCTTCCCACTTCCCCAATTCCTTTAGACCTTTTCTTCCAATTTCACATTATAAATTATACAATTTGAACCTTATTTACACTTTTAGTTTTTCACACCAGAGAAACTATTTGGTATTTACACATGTGTGTCCTATTTATTTCACTTAAGAGTATGGCCTCAATGGGCATCCATTTAGCTATAAATGTCTCTAGTTTCTCATTTTTTATGGCTGAGTAGTACTCCATTTTATAGAAAAACCACATCTTTATCCAGTCTCCAGCTGATGGGAATTTGGACTGTTTCCAAGTTTTAGCTATTACAAACAGTGCTGTTATAAACATGGGTGCACATATATCGCTGTGGTAGGATTCTTTCAGTTCTTTTGAAAAGATAACCAGCAAAAGGATAACTGGGTCAAATGGGACCTCTAATCCTAGTTTTTTGAGGTATCTCCATATTGATTTCCACAGTGATTGCACCCATCTTCACTCCCACCAACAATGGAGCAGGGTTCCTTTCTCCCCACAGCCCATCAGCATTTGTTATTGGTTGATTTCTTGATAGCAGCCATTCTTTCTGGAGTGAGGTGGAATCTCAGTGTTGTTTTCATCTGCATCTCTCGAATGACCAGTGATGTTGAACATTTTTTCATATGTTTATTTGCTGCTATTACTCGTTTGTCTGAGAAATGTTTGTTCATTTCAGATGCCCATTTTTGAATCAGGTTTTTATATTTGGGGGTTCTGATTTTTTTTAAATTCTTTATAGATTCTAGATAGTATACCTTTGTCTGAGGAACAGCTGATAAAAATTTTTTCCGACATTGTAGGTGGTCTCTTAGCTCTGTTGGTGGTTTCTCTTGCAGTGTAGAAGCTTTTTAATAAGATGAGATCCCAGTTGTTGATTCTTTGTGCAAGTTCCCATGCTACTGAGAATTTGTTCATAAAATCTTTTCCCATGACAATGTTTTTGAGAGTTCTACCTAACTTACCTTCCAGTAAGTTTAGTGTTTCTCTTTTAATATTTAAATCTTTTATCCACTTTGATTTTAGTTTATTGCTTGGTGAAAAATAGGGATCTAGTTTTGATCTTTGGCCGGTTGAAATCCAGTTTTTCTAACACCATTTATTAAAGAGGCTATCTTTTCTCCAGTGAGGATGGTTGGCTTCTTTGTCAAAGATGAGGTAGCTCAGTATGTCTGGAGTTGTTTCTGGATCTTTTAATCTATTCCACTGATCCTCGGGTCTGTTTATTTGCCAGTGCTATGCTGTATTTAATCACAGTGGCTTTGTAATATAGTTGCAGGTTGGGGATTGTGATACTCCCTGCCATGTCTCTGTTACCTAGAATTGCTTTTGCTGTTCTGGGTCTCTTCTTGTTCCAAATGAATTTTTGGATTGTTTTCTTTAGTTCTGTGAAATATACTGTTGGGATTTCAAATATACTGTTGGAATTGCATTGAATCTGTATAGCAGTTTTGGAAGTATGGCCATTTTCACTATGTTGGTTCTTCCTACCCAGGAGCAAAGGATGTCTTTCCATTTTCTTTTTTTCTTCTGGTACCAGCGATCAAACTCAGGACCTTGCACTTGCAAGGCTGGCAGCAGAATCACTGAGCTAAGTCCCCAGCCCTCTTTTCATTTTCTTATATCCTCTTCGATCTCATTTTTCAAAGTGCTGTAGTTTTCAGTGTAGAGGTCTTTTGTCTCCTTTGTTAGATTGATTCCTAGATATTTCATTTTTTGGATGCTATTGTGAAAGGAATTGTTTCCTTAATTTCTCTCTTAGTGACTCTGTTATTTGTGTACAAGAAGGCTATTGATTTTTGAGTATTTATCTTGTATCCAGCTATTCTACTGAATCTGTCTATTAAGTCTTGAAGTATTTTGGCAGAATATTTTGGGTCTTCAAATTAGAGTATCATATCATCAGCAAATAATGACAGTTTAACTTCTTCCTTTCCTATCATTATTCCTTTTATTTCCTTGTCTTGTTTAATAGCTGTGGCTAATGTTTTCAGAACTATATTGAACAGGGGTCATGATAGTGGACATCCTTATCTTGTTCCTGATTTTAGCATGAAGGTTTTCAGTGTTTGACCAGTTAGTATGATGTTGGGTGCTGGTTTTTCATAGATAGCCTTTATTAGCTTGAGATAAAGACCACCTATTATAATTTTCTGTAGGATTTTTATCATGAATGGGTATTCAGTTTTGTCAAATGCTTTTTCCGCATCTATTGAGATGATCATATGGTTTTTGTCCTTGGTGCTATTAATATAGTGTATTACATTTATTGATTTACATTTGTTGAAGCATCCTTGCATCCCTGGGGTAAATCTGACTTGGTCAGGGTGTATGATCTTCTCGATGACCCTCTGTATTCTGTTTGCCAATATCTTGTTGAGGATTCTTGCATCCATGTTCATTAGGGAGATTGGCCTGTAGTTCTCTTCTTTGGTTGTGTTTTTCCCTGGTTTTGCAATCAAAGTAACACTTGCTTCCAGGATTAAATTTGGAAGGATTGCTTCCCTTTCATTTTCATTGAAGAGTTTAAAGAGTAGTGGCAATACATCTCTCTAAATGTCTAGTAGAATTCAGCGGTGAAACCATCATGGCCTGGGCTTTTCTTTTGTTGGTAAAGTTTTAATTATATTTTCAATTTCACTGATTGTAATTGGGGTGTTTAGACTTTTGAGAAGAAGCCCCAGAGCACCATGTTCCAAAATGGTGGCAGCCAAGGGAAAGTTTTCTTCAGGATTTGTTATCCTACTTCTCAGCAATCCAGGTATTCAATCCCTATAGCCAAGAGAGAAGAAAGCCTGACTCCTGCTCCAGCTGGCAGCAGATCTTGATATTGATGTAAGGCATATATTGGATGATATATTGATCTCCAAATAATATGAGGGAAATATTATAACTCCCATCCTACTAGATGTCTGATATACTGAGTTTGTGTTCTCTAAATTCAGAGAATGAAATCTAGGAACTATGGAGGTTAAGAATAGGAAATATTTACTGAGGGAAAGATAGCTTCTGTCTAAGAGAGACACAAGGGGACCAAGAAAGTGGATTACCCAAGGATGCCACTTCTCAAGGGAGTTTTCTAGAGTAAATTTATGAGATGAGGCAGGTGTAAGGTGGGACAAAGCTATAATCAAGTAATAAGATTACAAATATAGTCACTTAAGTAATATTGATCCAATGGAAAACCACAAGGTGATTTTTGAGATGGGCCAAAACCATGGTCAACCAGTAAGATTACTGGTATAGACACTTAGGTGATATTGATTAAGTGAGGATCAAATGGGGAAGCAAGTCATGTGGCCAGCATATATGAAACTAACAGGGACTTTTCCTGGAAGGGATGGGTCAGGGAACTTGCCTAGCAAAAATAGGTTAAGGTTTTGGTCCCCCATCCAGGTGATTGATGCCTACTTAGAATATCAATCACTGCTGTTCATTTCTAGGGGAAATATATGGGTGTAGTCAGTTCTCTTTGTCTCAAAGCCTGGCCTTCAAAACATGTTCCTCCAGCCACAGTTGTGATGTGTTCATGGTTTCTGCATTGACTTCTTTGAGGCCCAGCCCTTTCTGACTACCTATATTTCAAACTAAATTAGCTGTCTACAGTAGCTACATAATTCATGTGAGGCTGATTTAGGCATATGCAGAATCCAAGAGTTGTGGGGTCAGGAAGGCTTTCATTCAGACTTCAGAAGAAGGTCGGGGAGACCAGGCTGTTTGCCTCTGAGAAGGTAGTCTGTGAAGCTCTGAGTGTTAAGCCAAAGGTTCATTGGAGACCCCAGAAGTTTAAAGAAGCCAGGAACATGAATTGTCTGAGGAAAACTGCATGGAGTAAGTAAAGCAGGCTCAAGAGAGAAGCCATGAGAGCTACAAGCACTAGCAGTGCTTTAGAGGGAAAGGCACCAAAGCCCTTTGGAGATCACATCTTGCCATAGATTGCCCTGAATTCTGGACATGGAATTACTGCACTTAATGTTCACCTTGCTGGATTTTTGTCTTGCCTTGGTCTCATTCCTGTTTATCCTCCTGTTTCTGCCTTTTGGAACGGGGATGTTTATCATGTGTCATCGTATGTTGTAAGAGGTTAACTTTTTTTCAATTTTTGCAGGGCCTCAAAGCTAAGAGTTTGCCTTAAATCTCAGAGGAGACTTTGATCATAGACTTTTCAGCAATGCTGAAACTGTTCGGACTTTGGCAACTCTTAGAGATGGACTTCATTTATTATTCATAAATGAATGTGCATGAGTCTTTTGGGGCCCAGGGTGGAATGTTATGGCTTGTATCCTGATATGCAGCTAAATTCTCTTGTGCTCAAAGGTGGGGCTTTTGGGAAGTAGCTGGAGCTAGTGTGTGTATATGGATTAAGGGTGTGTGACTGCTAAATTAGTCCAATGATGGGTTTAGCATAATTCTGGGTGTGATTAATGGGAGGCACCACCCAAAAGGTTTGTAGCCTGGTTGAAATATGAGGGGAAAAGAAAGAAGATGGGTTCACTTCTTTGCTACCTCCTGGGACTGCAAGACATTGCTCATTTATTAAGTTAAAATTTATCAAAAATGTTTGTTCCTCTTATACAATGCTTGTGTAATGAGTTACTTGCAGTCCAAAGTTTGTATCACACAAAAGCTAGCATCCTGCCTTGTCAACATCAGTAGACTCATCAACATGGGTTTTTACCATGGTGACTCATTAAGCCCTATATTTTTGCTCCAATATCTCTTGCTATTTTATCACAAACTGCCTTGGAAGCTGGATATGGACATACAGGACCTAATGTTTGTCCTGCTGGACTTTGAACTTGCTTTGCTTCCATTCTTTTCTCTCCCCCTATTTGGAATGGGAATGTCTATTTTGAGCCATTGTGATTTGGGAGTGTTTAATTTTCTTTTCATTTTCACAGGGGTTTGCAGTAAATGTTTGTCTTAAATCTCAGAAACCACATTAGACTTAGATTTTCATCAATCTCATGGGACTTTGGCAACTCTTAGAGATGGACTTCATTTATTTTTCATAAATGAATGTGCATGAGTCTTTTGGGGCCCAGGGTGGAATGTTATGGCTTGTATCCTCATGTGCTGCTAAATTCCCTTGTGCTCAAAGGTGGGGCTTTTGGGAAGTGGCTGGATCTAGTGTGTGTATATGGATTAAGAGTGTGTGATTGCTGATTTAGTCCAATGATGGGTTTGGCATAATTCTGGGTGTGATTAATGGGAGGCACCACCCAAAAGTCTTGTAGCCTGGTTGAAATATGAGGGGACAAAGAAAGAAGATGGGTTCACTTCTTTGCTACCTCCTGGGACTGCAAGACATTGCTCATTTATTAAGTTAAATTTTATCAAAAATGTTTGTTCCTCTTGTAGAATAGTTGTGGAATGAGTTACTTGCAGTCCAAAGTTTAACAAAAGCTAGCATCCTGCCTTGTCAACATCAGTAGACTCATCAACATGGGGTTTTACCATGGTGACTCATTAATCCCTATATTTTTGCTCCAATATCTTTTGCTATTTTATCACAAACTGCCTTGGAAGCTGGATATGGACATACAGGACCTAATGTTTGTCCTGCTGGACTTTGAACTTGCTTTGCTTCCATTCTTTTCTCTCCCCCTATTTGGAATGGGAATGTCTATTTTGGGCCATTGTGATTTGGGAGTGTTTAATTTTCTTTTCATTTTCACAGGGGTTTGCAGTAAATGTTTGTCTTAAATCTCAGAGACCACATTAGACTTAGACTTTCCAGCAGTCTAATGGGACTTTGGCAACTCTTGGTGATGAGCTAAACTCCTTTTACATAAAGAAATGTGCATGAGTCTTTGGGGGGTTCAAGGGACCCAATGTTACAACTAATGTCTAGATCTTCCCCCAAAGCCTCATGTGGTTATAGGTGGGACTTTTCACAAGGGGCTGTATCTAGAGTGTGTGATGCTAGGATTAAGTGTGTGATGCTAGGATTGAGTGTGTGATGTTGGGATTGAGGCTGTGTGATTACTAAATTAGTTCACTGGTTGGTTTGGCTTAGCTTTGGGTGTGGATCCTGGGAAGGGCCAACCTGATTGTGAGGGCTACCGTGGAAAATGGGTGTAGCCTGGATATAATATAAGATACAGAAAGAGGGCTGCTGTTATCACTTGCTACTTTGCTGCCTTCTGACCATTGTGGACTCATTCTCTTCTGCAATGCCCCTCTGCCATGCCACCCTGTTTTGTAATCAGCCAAGTATGAATTGAAATCTCTGTGAGATGTGTGCTACAAAAATCTTTCCTCTTTTAACTTTGGGTACTGGGCATTTTGTCTCAGCAATGCAAAAAGTCACTAAGACACAAATAATCTTGTATGATTTGAAGAACAGTGATATAAGTCTCTTAAAATTGTATGATTCCATTTACTCCATTCTCACACTTTTCTCATCACATTTTATTTCTCTATTATAACCCCACCACAGAGCATTTTATTTTAAATATTCAATAGTTTTTGAAATTGATTTAAGTGTATGTATATACATATAACAACTTTGCAAAGGGACTTTTTCTATTTATCTAGATAATGACCATTACTTGCTATTCACCTTTTCAAAAAGAGATCACATCAGCTATCTGGTACAATTTTCTTGAAATATTTTAGCATTCTTGAAGTAATGCTAAACTCTAAACATAACATTTCAGTTTGTTCAAAGTAATATCTTCATTTTTCCTTCATTTTTGAAGTGTCTTTTTGTTACATAAAGAATTTTATAATGTTTTCCTTTTGGATTTATTTTTTTCTTTATGCACTGTAAACATTTACTGTCTCCTATCTTGCTTTATTTAGGAAAAAGGTGTTAACATATTTATTCATCTGTATATAATGTTCCTATTTTCCTCTAGTTAGCTTAAAAATGGTGACACATGTCTGTAATCCCAGAACTTGGGAGGCTAAGGCAGGAGGATTGCACTGATTTTGAGGCCAGTCTGGGCTTTCTAGTGAGTTCAAGACCAGGCTGAACTACAGAGCAAGACTCTTTCTCACAAAACAACAACAACAACAACAGAACAGAAGCCTATATGGATTTTATGTCTGAGCAGGTGAATTGATAAAGAAAATGTATATACAATAGCATACTACTCTAACATAAAGACAAATTTGAGTCATTTGTAGAAAAATGGATGCTTCTTGAGTTTATAATATTAAATAAAATAAATCAGACATACGAGGTTCAATCTCCATGGTTTATGTTATATGAGAGCTGCAAAGAGCAGAATAAGGGATAGACAGGTAGAAAGAAGAAGCTAGTTCTTTAACAAATGGGAAGGGGATCTAGAGATAGGAGAAGAGGGAAGGGAGGAGAGAGGAAGAGGATATAAAAATTAAGATGTGTCATGAACATATATCAACTACCCAAAACTAATGTAATCATTATGTACCACAAATGTGCACTAACAAAAATGCATAAAGTATTCTCTTGATATTTCTTTATTGTTCTTTATAGGAGTTTCTTTTTGGATACTTTATAAGAATTGACAATATTTAGGAGAGAGAATGTTCTATTCATCTAAGTAGTTTGACACTTGCTGGATTTAATTTCATTTATATTCTTGGAACTCTCAGAAATATGAGTTCAAACAAGAGCAAAAAGAAAAAAGCCAAACAAATAGGCCTACATCTGACTTGACAGAGAGGAGTGAGAATAGCTGTCATCCTATGGTTTTCTTCATTTAGGAATGAAGTTGTAAACAGTTCACAAAACTGTCTACCTGTAGGTTTTCTCAGCTTCTACTTTTGCTTTCAGCTTTCATTAATACAAAGAGATTAATGAGATCAAATCAAATTTAAAAGCTTTTGCACAGGAAAGGAAGCTATCAACAGAGTGAAAAGTCAGTCTAGAGAATGGAAAAAAATTTTTTTCCAACTACTTACTCTTCAAACAAATGGAAAATACTTGGAAAATATAAAGTTGGTTCTTTGAAAGATTAAATAAAATAAAAGACACACCAGTAGCCAACCTCATCAAAAAATGGAAAGAAAAGACTCAAATCCATGCAATTAGGAATGAAGAGAGAGAAATCACAACACATGCTGCAAAACTCAAGATCATTAGTACCTACTTCAAGAACCCATACTCTACTAAGATGGAAAATGCAGAAGAAATGGAGATACTTAGATACATGCAAATTGCCAAAGCTGAATGAAGAAGATATAAAAATTATAAATAATCCAAAACTAAAAACTACCAACAAAGAAAAGCTCAGGTCCTGATGGATTCACTACTGAATTATAAAACCACTTTAGAGAAGATCTAGTGGTACTACTTCTCCAACTATTTAGTGAAACTGAAAGGGAAATAGTACCCACAAACTCATTCCTGGAGGCAAGCATTATCCTGAAACCAAAGCCAGAGAAGAAAAAGAGAACTGCAGGCCAATCATCTTAATCCACATAGATGCAAAAATCCTCAATAAGATACTGGCTAACAGAATGCAGCAAATTTTCAAGATTAGACACCATGACCCGGTAGGATTCATTCCAGGGATGCAGCAATAGTACATCATATGTAAATCAATAAATGTAATACACCATATTAACAGATCTAAGGAGAAAAAACATATGATTATCTCAGTAGATGCAGAGAAAGGATTTGACAAAGTCCTACACCCATTCATATATAAAAACAAAACCCTACAGGAAATTGGAATAGAAGGCCTTTATCTGAATCTCATAAAGACATCTATGACAAACCAACAGCCAGCATCATACTAAATGGTCAAAAACTGAAAGCTTTCACTTGAAAATCATAAACGAGACGAGGATGGCCACTATCACCACTCCTATTCAATACAGTTCTGGAAATATTAGCCAGAACAATTATACAAGAGAAAGAAATAAAATAGAATAAGGATAGGAAAGAAAAAAGTTAAATTATCATTATTTGCAGATGACACGATACTCTACATAGAAGACCCCTAAAACTCCACCAAAAGACTCAGAATTAATAATCAAATGCAGTAGTGTAGCAGGATACAAAGTCAATATTCAAATCAATAGCATTCCTGAAGACAAATAACAAACTCACTGAAAGAGAAATTAGGGAAACAACACTTTTCACTTAATTTTTAGAAATTAATCTGATAAAGGAAGTAAAAGACCTTTACATTGAAAACTAAAGTCCTCTGAAAAAAGAGATTGAAGATGATATCAGAAAATGGAAATAGCCCTTATTTTTAGGTAGCCATGAACCAATATAGTGAAAATGGCCATAGTTCCAAAACTGTTGTATGGATTTAATACAATCTTAATAAAAATAACAACACCCTACCTCACAGACTTAGAGAAAATAATCCTAAAATTCATATGGAACCAGAAGAGACCTAGAATAGCAAAAGCAATTCTGGGCCCAAAGGCAAGGCAGGGGGCATCACAATCCCTGACTTGGAATTATACTACAAAGCTACCATGATAAAAACATCATGGTATGGGCAATATTCAGAATAGAATATGCAGAAACAACTCCAAGCACACTCAGCCACCTTATCTTTGATAAAGGGGCCAAACATCTGTACTGGAAGAAAGATGGCCTTTAATAAATAGTGCTGGGAAAACTGGCTTTCCATAAGTTGAAGATTAAACCTAGACACATATCTTTCACCATGCACTATACCAAAATTGAAATTGATCAAAGATCTAAAATTAGAACAGAAACACTGAATCTGCTGGAAGATAGAATAGGTAAGACTCTTGAAGACATAGATATAGGCAAAGAGTTTATGATTAAAACCCCAATCACATAGGAAATACTATAAAGTATCAATAATTGGGATCTCGTCAAGTCAAAAAAGCTTTTGTACAGCAAAAGAAACCATAAACAGAGTGAAGAAACATCCCACAAAATGGGAAAAAAATTTACCAGGTAACTTTAGACAAAAGACTAATATCTAGAATATATAAAGAACTCAAAAAAAATCAGTCCCCCCAAATTTAAAGACCCAATTAATACATGAACATCTAAAATGAATAGATACTTCTCAGACAAAGAAATTTAAATGGCCAATAAATACATGAGAAAATGTTTAACATTTCTGGTCATTCAAGAAGTGTGAATTAAAACAACAGTAGGATTCCATCTCCAGAAAGAATAGCTGCCATCAAGAAATCAACAAATAATGAATGCTAGTGAGGCTGTGGAAAGAAAGGAACTCTTCTTCATTGTTTGTGTAACTGTAAACTGGTACAATCACTATGAAAATCACTATTGAGATTCCTTAACAAATTAAAAGTAGAAATTGCATTTGACTCAGCTATTCCCCTTTTGTGTATATTCCTAAAAGGGTTAATGATATCATATTACAGTGACGTATGCATACTGATGTTTATAGCAGCTCAATTCCTAATAGCTACATTTTTGAAATACTTACATATCCATCAACAGGTGAACAGATAAAAATAATGTAGTCTTTACAAATAATGGTGTATTACTCTGTCATAAAGAAGGAAAAACTTGAGTCATTTGTAGGGAAATGGATGAGTCTTGAGACCATAATGTTAACATGTTTAGTGAGGTAAATCAGACACAAGCTTAAATATTTTATTGTTTCTCTTACATAGTTTCATATTTTATATATATATATGTGCTGGAAGAATAAAAGACAGAAAAATAATTATTGTTATCCAGCACAGACAATGTATCTAACAGTGTACCTTGACTTAGTTGACTTAGTACAATTATCTTATGTGGTTTATATGTTCTCTGGCCTATTAGTCTGCTTTTTAAACTGTATATATGATAATTAACTTTATAAAGTCTTATAAGATAGGAAAATTAATCTGATGCTGGAAAATAAAAGGGAGTGGATTGAAGGGTAAAAAAGAATTGAAACATATTCTGTACATATACCAATTCCATACAGTGAATGGAATAATTATGTACTGCAATCACATATTAATAACTTTTTTTAAAAAACCCAAAGCAATAGATTTTCTTTCTAGGATAGAATACACACATCAACCTAGTTCTTCCAAACACTCATTCTCTTGAGAAGATTCTTGTTTTTACTGCTCTGTTGGTGGTGCAGTCTTAGAAGCTCAGTAATGTGATTATGGGACAGAGGGAGGTGATTAGTAGTGCAGTCAAGTGTTCCATATAAAGAAGTGTTCACTAAATTCCACTTTTTTAAACCCCACATCTCAGCCCTATCTTCTATTATCTTTGATTTTTCCAGTTCCACCTGACAGATTGTACTATTGTCCTTGATGTACTCATGCAATTCTGGTATATTTGGACTGCTAATACCTCAATCCTGGTTGATTATTATAAACTTCCAGTTCACAAATCATTAACTCATCATGACCTATTCCATTACTCCATATATATATACATATTTTTTTTTTTACCTATTTTGAGGTTTGATTAAAGATATTCCTGAGGACTCATTCAATGTGCCACACTGCAAAATGGTTCAGCTGACAGCTACTCCTCTGAGTGCACTTGCTGATGAGCCCGTCCATATCCGCGTTACAGGCCTGAGTCCTTTCAAGATGGTGAGTCTTCAGGCGTCACTGAGAGATGAAAAGGGCAACCTGTTTTATTCTGAGGCCTACTATAAGGCCAATGAAGCTGGTGAGGTAGATTTGGAGCGTGATGCTGCACTTGGAGGTGACTATGTGGGAATCCACCCCATGGGACTCCTCTGGTCCTTGAAACCTGAAAAGCTGTTAACAAGCCTGATAAAAAGAGATGTGATAAATAGCCCATTCGAGGTCCAATTAAAAGTTTGTGAACCACGTCCTCCAGTAAAATCTGAATTGACCAGTGCTCCAATTGCCAGCCTGACCCTGGAAAGGTGGTACGTGGCACCTGGTGTCACACGGATCCAGGTGAGGGAAGGCCGCCTCCGGGGAGCCCTCTTTATTCCTCCAAGTGAGTAGAATGACTCTGCTTATTGTTATCTTGTGTTTTCTTCTTTTAAATGACTCATCACTCTAGAAATTTATCTTGAATGTGCCTAATACATATCACCCAACTTTCTTAGAGTGAAGCTTCATTTTGATCAGAACACATTGTCATATTCTGCTCTAACTCAAGTTTTACTACAATAATTTGGGAGCTCGTGTAAGGCTATAAATTCATCTAGTTAATTGAGACTCTATGTGATTTCCAAAGCCTTGGATTCATGTTAAGTTTTCTGCATTGAAGCCTAGCTATCTGAAGACTCTCATCTCAGTATTGTGGAAACCATGAATTTCAGTTTAAGTGTATACTACTGCATTATTGTCGTGACAAGCTGGTGATAAGACTGACTGCAAGTTTGCAAGAAATATAGATGATTTGTAGACACTTCATCTCTGGATATATATTATCTATTTAGAGAACATTCCACACATAAGATAATGAACCATGCTTTCTTGTGGAAATACTGACCAGAACACTCATTTCCCCCTAAGTGATTTATATATGCCATTAAGTGGTTTTAAACATTTATTGACCAGAGTACATCGTGAGCACACATGAAAGAAAGATAATTTCACAGAATACTTCAGAAGGCCCAGATTTCAGATCTTTCTGAGATCCCATTCCTCAGACAAATACTTTGGTCTAGAACACAACCATTTCCTCTTCTGGATGTAATCTACCTATCTATCATCCATCTATTTATTTATGTATTTATATTCATATATAACAGTTCACTTGTAGAAATGAGTTGGATTTAGGATCCTTGAACTATTAGGATGTTTTTTGGCAACATAGAATTATAAATGAAGGAGGAATAACAGCTTGACTTTCCAAATTCACCATTATTGACTTGTTTGCATGAATGTGAGATTTGTAGACCAAATAATTATCATATAGATCACATTTTTGTTTGTAGAGACCCCAAAGAAGTGGCACAAAAGCAGTTCTTTTATGTCTTACCCTGCTAAACACAAGTAGATTGGTTCTGGCTTCCCAGTTTAGGATGATATTCCAGTTTACTATATGTACTTGGCAAACACCTTAGTACTTTGCATATGCTGGATCATGTTTCAGGCATTTGTTTTGTGGGACAAAAAAAGAAAATGTTCTGTGGGATCAAGAAGTGTTGAATGAAGTATCAAAATATTTCTCATATGTAACATTCTTTCTAGATAAAGGACTCACAGTCCTAAATGTGCATCCCATTTCTGTTAATCCGAAGATATAAAAAACATCCTTATTCATTTCCTCAAATGGTTTTTTTTTTTAAACTAAGCTATATTAAGTATCATTTTATTTCTTCTTTTCTGAAAGTCAATAGAGCACTTTTTAGAAAGTTTCCTATAGACATCAAAAATCAAGCCTCTCAGTTAAATATGGATGGGACCAGTCTTCCTTAGCTATAGACATATATACTTGAATACTCTCGATAGGTTCACTGTATATTTATTTTAGTTTATGGGCTCTGATTTATTTTGGAAATAAATTACGTACAATAACTACAATAAGTGACTGTTGAGTGATACTGTTTGAGTGATATTTTTTTTTACCCTGTATTAAGTTTCAAAGAATAGAAAGTATTCTGAGATGAAAAAGCTTATCATTTTACATCTACTTACAAGGAGAATTTCATCACTGTATAGTCATATGAGTGTAATGGAGTGGTATTATATCAGTGTTTTAGCCAAATTAATCATCAAAAAATAATTGATCCATTATCTTCTTTGGGAACCCAGTTAAACCTGTTGAACCACTTCTTATATCAGCCATCTTTTGATTATGTAATAAATGATTGAGATAATCAATTTATAAAGAGAAAATATAAAAAAGAGAAAAGAAGTTTATAAAGAGAAACTTTATAAAGAGAAACTGGCTCACAGTTTTCAAAGTCTTAGTCCATGAACTTGGCTCCTTTGCTTTGGGAAAAGCAGTTACAACTTGGCAGATCTGTGTGGTGGAGCACATTTGCTCACCTACTGGCCATAAAGCAAGAGAAAAGAAAAGTAATGCGCTGGAGTGACACTATCCCCTTTGTGGGCACAGCTGAGTGATCTGGAGACTCCATCCTACCCCTTACAGGTTCCACCACTTCTCAAGTATATCATCTAGGATTTAAGTCTTTAACACATAGGCCCTGATGGGACATTCAAGATACAAATTATGGCACTTTTCATCAGTAAGATGCATATGTGTGTGTGCGTATGTGTGTATTTGCATATAATTTAAGGCCTTTATAGATATCCTGAACCCTATTCATGTACCTTTTATAGGTTAGAAACCCTCATCCAATTCTTATGATATTCTTTAAGACTATAGAGATGAACCTCATTCTTCATGGCTGCAGGGTTTAACATGTTAGAAACTGGTTTCCCCCAAAACTTCTAGATGTTGTGTATCTTATACATTACTTAGGCATTGCTTGTGCCCCATATTTGAGATTCTTTTCAAAAATTATGCATTAATTCTACGTACCCAATGCACTCCTTTCTAGTGGATTGGATCCCTATTTTTACTGTTTTCCTCACCATCTCTTCATATATAGTCCATTTGATATTGTTTTTCAGGAGAGGGCTGTTTCCCAGGGGTAATTGACTTGTTTGGCTATGCTGGTGGACTGATTGAATTCCGGGCCAGTCTGCTGGCCAGTCATGGCTTTGCTTCCTTGGCCTTGGCTTACCATGGCTATGAAGACCTGCCTGCTGAACTGAACGAAGTGGATTTAGACTATTTTGAGGAAGCTGTCCATTTTCTCCTGAGCCATCCTAAGGTAATTTGCTTCTCTCATTCATTTAAACTCCAGTTTTAAACAACCATAATATTCTGTAACTTCCAGTTCCTTTGAAGTTCTATTATATAACCTCTTTCTTTCATTCCTTATTTCTTACCAAATATCTTTTCTTCAGTAAAATATAATTCAGAAGATGTTAGCCTGTGGCCACCATGGTGCCAAAAATCATTGGCTTTGAATTCAGACAGCAAAAACTTGCATTTCTGGCTTCATCTCATGTGGTTGAGGAATTTGGGGAATCACCGAGTTTTACCCTTTTGGCTTTAGTGTTTCTTCATGGTGTAAATAATATTGTATATAATTATTTCATAGTGTTATGGTGAGATTTGAAGGGACTATACATGCAAAGGGATTATAATAGTACCTGACTATACTAAACATTAAACACTGATAAAAATTATCATCATCATCATCATCTCATTACCATACTTAATCAAGGAGATGATATATTTCATTGTAGAATGGCTCTGAATTTTTCTTACCTCACAGTACTTTAACATAATATAGTAGTATGTTCCTATTCATATATGTTCTTTAGATCTTAAAATATATGCATTGTTGCTACAGAAGCTTTAATGGTATTATTCACTTTTAATTTTTAGTTTTTAAAAATAGCAGTAAAATAAAATCTAGGTAGTAAAACTTTTTTCTTTTTTTTTAATTAAATTCTTTTATTGGTACATTGTAGGTATACAACACAATTGCATTTCTCATTGGGAATTGTACCTTTACATAATGCATCTTGGTTCTTATGTTTTCCCCATTCCTAGACCTCCCTTCATGCCCTCCACCCTTCCCTATTTACAAAGACTTTATTTCCATTTTTTCTATTTCTCATCATTTTTCCTTTCCCTTCTTTCCTTTCCCCTGAGCCTCCCACTACCCATACCCATTTGGACCTCTTCTTCCTATTTTGCATTATCAATTATTCATTCTAATCATCGGTACATTTTAGGTATACAATATAATGACATTCATCATTGGAAATTTGCACCTTTACATAATCTCTCTTGGTTCTTATTTTTCACCCTTGCTCAGCCCTCCCTTCAACCCCTCCATTCCTCCCTATTTACAAAGATTTTGTTCCTATTTTTCCATTTTCACATAATAATTCCATTCCCTTCTTTCTTTTCCCCTACTCTTCTCACTTCCTTCCCCTTTGCCCCTTTTCTTCCTGTATCTTATTACCTATTATACATTTTAGTCCTTATTTACACTTTCAGTTTCTCACACCAGCAAAACTGTTCAGTATTTATACATGTGTGTCCTATTTATTTCACTTAAGAGTATCGCCTCAATGTGCATCCACTTAGCCCTAAATGTCTCTAATTTCTCATTTTTTATGGCTGAGTAGTACTCCATTTTATTAAAAAACCACATTTTCTTTATCCAGTCTCCAGTTGATGGGCATTTGGGCTGTTTCCAAGTGTTAGCTATCACAAACTGTGCTGCTATGAACACGGGTGCACATATATCACTGTGGTATGATTCTTTTAATTCTTTGGGGAAGATCCCCAGCAGGGGAATAGCGGGGTCAAATGGGACTTCCAGTCCTAGTTCTTTGAGATATCTCCATACTGATTTCCACAGTGGTTGGACCAGTCTACACTCCCACCAGAAGTGGAGCAGGGTTCCTCTTTCCCCACAGCCCTGCCAGCATTGGTTTTTGGTTGATTTCATGATAGCAGCCATTCTTTCTGGAGGGAGATGGAATCTCAGCATTCTTTTCATTTGCCTCTCTCGAATGACCAGTGATATTAAGGATTTTTTCATGTATTTATTTGCTATTTCTACTTCTTTGTCTGAGAAATGTCTGTTCATTTCAGATGCCCATTTTTGGATTGGGTTTTTAAATTTGGGAGGTCTGATCTTTTTAAGTTCTTTATAGATTCGAGATAGTAGACCTTTGTCTGAGGAAGAGCAGGTGAAGATTTTTTCCCACATTGTGGGTTGTCTCTTCACACTGCTGGTGGTTTCTCTTGCTGTGCAGAAGCCTTTTTATAAGAGGAGATCCCATTTGTTGATTGTTTGTGCTAGTTCACGGGCAACTGAGGTTTTGTTCATAAAATCTTTTCCTACACCAATGTCTTCAAGGGTTCTACCTAACCTGTGTTCCAACTGGTTCAGAGTTTCTATTTTAATATTTAGATCTTTAATCCATTTTGATTTTAGTTTAGTGCACGGTGAGAGGTATAGGTCTAGTTTTAATCTTTCACAAGTTGAATCCCAATTTTCCAGCACCATTTATTAAAGAGGCTATCTTTCCTCCAGTGAGGGTGTTTGGCTCCTTTGTCGAAGATGAGATAGCTGTGGGTGTCTGGTGTTGTTTCTGCATCTTCTAATCTGTTCCACTGGTCCTCAGGTCTGTTTCTTTGCCAGTACCATGCTGTTTTTTTATCACAGTAGCTTTGTAGTAGAGTTGCAGGTTGGGGATTGTGATACTCCCTGCCATGTCTCTGTTACCTAGAATTGCTTTTGCTATTCTGGGTCTCTTCTTGCTCTAAATGAATTTTTGGATTTTTTTCTCGAGGTCTATGAAGTATGCTGCTGGGATCTCAATTGGAATTGCATTAAATCTCTATAGCAGTTTTGGAAGTATGGCCATTTTCACTCTATTAATCCTTCCTACCCAGGAGCAGGGGATGTCTGTCCATTTTCTCATATCATCTTCAATCTCTCTTTTCAGAGTGCCATAGTTTTCAGAGAAGAGGTCTTTGATTTCTTTCGTTAGGATGATTCCTAGGTATTTCAGTTTTTTGGATGCTATTGTGAAAGGAATTATTTGCCCTATTTCTCTCTCAGTGAGTCTGTCATTGGTGTAGAGGAAAGCTATTGATTTTTGTGTGTTGACCTTGTAACCAGCTACTTGACTGAATTTGGTCATTAAGTCTAGAAGACTTTTGGTGGAGTTCTTGGGGTCTTCTCTATAGAGTATCATGTCATCTGCAAATAATGACAATTTGACTTCTTCATTACCTATCTTTATTCCTTTTATGTCTTTCTCTTGTCTAATTGCCGTCAGTGGCTAATGTTTCCAGAACTCTATTGAATGAGAGTGGTGATAGTGGACATGCTTATCTTGTTCCTGATTTTAGTGTGAAGAATTTCAATTTTTGACCATTTAGTATGATATTGGCTGTTGGTTTTTCATAGATGGCTTCTATCAATTTGAGGTAGAGACCATCTATTCCAATTTTCTGTAGGGTTTTTATCATAAATGCATGTTGGATTTTTCAAATGCTTTTTCTGCATCTATGGAGATAATCATATGGTTTTTGTCCTTGGCTCTATTGATATAGTGTATTACATTAATTGATTTGCATATATTGAGCAATCCCTGCATCCCTGGGATGAATCCCACTTGATCAGGGTGTATGATCTTCTTGATGATCTTCTGCATTCTGTTTGCCATTATCTTGTTAAGGATTTTTGCATCTATGTTCATTAGTGAGATTGGCTTATAGTTCCCTTTTTCAGTTGGGTCTTTCTTTGAGTTGGGGATCAAGGTGATGCTTGCTTCCAGGAATAAATTTGGGAGTATTGCTTCCCTTTCAATTTCATTGAAGAGTTTAAACAGTAGTAGCAGCAGTTCCTCTCTAAATATGTTGTAGATTTCAGCAGTGAACCCATCAGGGCCTGGGCTTTTCTTAGTTGATAAGTTTTCAATTACATTTTCAATTTCATTGGTTGATATTGGGTTGTTCAGAATTTTTAGGTCTTCTTCGTTCAACTTTGGTAATTCATATGTATCTAGGAATCTGTCCATTTCTTCTGTGTTGTCCATCTTACTGGCGTATAGGTTCTGGAAGTGGGTATTGATGATCCTTTGGATTTCTGCTGGGTCTGTTGTAATTTCACCCTTTTCATTCCTGATTGCATGGATTTGGGCCTTTTCTTTCCTTTTTCTGACAAGGTTGGCTAAAAGTTTGTCAATTTTGTTGATTCTTTCCAAGAACCAACTCTTGGCTTCATTGATTTTTTTTGTATCGTTCTCTTAGTCTCCATTGCATTGATTTCTCCTCTGATCTTTATAATTTCCTCCCTTGTATGAGCTTTGGGGTTGTCCTGCTCTTCTTTTTCTAGAAGCTTGAGGTTCAGCATCAGGTTGTTTAATTGGGATCGTTTTGTTTTCCTAATATGCATATTCACTGCTATGAATTTCCCTCCTAAGACTGCTTTCATTGTGTCCCATAGATTCCGATATGTTGTATTGTCATTGTCATTTAATTGAAGGAACTGTCTGATTTCTTCTTTAATTTACTCTGTGACCCATTGGTTATTCAGAAGTGTGTTGTTCAATTTCCACATGTTTATGAAATTTTTTGAGTTTCTTTTGCTATGGATCTCCAATTTCATTGCACTATGGTCTGATAATGTACAGGGGACTACTTCAATTCCTTTGCACTTACTTAATCCTGTTCTATGTGTGAGTATGTGGTGTATTTTGGAGAATGACCCATGTGCAGCTGAGAATAATGTGTATTCTAATTTTATGGGGTGGAAGACTCTGTAAACATCTGTTAAGTTCATTTGTTCAAGAGTTCGATTGAGTTCTAGTATTTCATTACTTGTTTTTAGTCTAGTTGATCTATCTATTTGTGACAGTGGGGTGTTGAGGTCCCCCACTACAATTGTATTAGTGCATATATGACTTTTCATGTCCGTTAGTATTTGTTTTATATAGTTGGGTGCACTAGTGTTTGGTGCATAGATATTTATGATTGTCATCTCTTCCTCTTGGATTCTTCCCTTTACAAGGATGTAATGTCCTTCTTCATCTCTCTTAGTCAGTGTTGGTTTGAAATCTACTTGATCTGCCAAAAGGATAGCTACTCCTGCATTTTCTTTGGGTTCCCGTTGCATGGAGTATTGTTTTCCACCCTTTAACTTTCAGTCTATGAGTTTCCTTTTGAATGAAGTGTGTTTCTTGTATGCAGCATATTGTTGGATTTTGCTTCTTGACCCATTCTGCCAGTCTATTTCTTTTGATTGGTGAATTGAGACAATTAACATTGATGGTTATAACTGAAACATATTGACTTGTCATTGCCATGACTTTTTATTTTTGTTAGGTTCTCCCCCTTTACCTTTACTTTCTTGTCATGCCAGATGGGTTTATTCTGCTTTGCTTCCTGGGTTTGTGATCCTCAGTATCTGTTTCTAGGATATTGTGTAAAATTCTTTGGAGTGCTGGTTTGATATTCACGAAGTTCCTAAAGTGCTCTTTGTTATGAAAGTATCTTATTTCTCCATCCATTTTGAAAGATAGTTTTGCAGGGTACATCAATCTGGGTTGGAGGCTGTTTTCTTTTAGGCCTTGGAATATGTCACTCCAAGCTCTTCTTGCCTTGATGGTTTGTGTTGAGAAGTCTGCTGTGAGTCTGATGGGCTTTCCTTTGTATGTGATTTGTTTCTTTTCTCTGACTGCTCGTAGAACTTTTTTCTTCTGTTGTGTTTCTGGAATCTTAACAATTAAATATGCCTGTGTGTAGTTTTTTTTTTGATCAAGGCTATTTGGAGTCCTATATGCCTCACTTATCTGTATGTCAAGCTCTTTTCCCCTGCTTGGGAAGTTTTCTACCATTATTTCTGTGAAGAGATTCTTTATGTCATCTGCCCTCTCTCCTGTTTCTTCATTGAGCCCAATCAGTCTTATGTTATTCTTCTTTGCATCATCTAGCAGCTGCTGGATTGATTTCTCATGTTCCCTTATAATTTTGAAACAATTTTTCTTTTCCTGGTCATTAATTGCAATGTTATCTTCTATATCTGAAATTCTGTCCTCACATTGGCTCATTCTGCTGTGTAGACTTTGAATGGAGTTTTTCATGTCCTGGAAATCTATTTGCATCTGTTTTATGGATTCCATTTGTTTCTTATGTTGGGATTCCATCATGTTCCTGAGCTCCTCTCTATATTTATTAATCATGTCTTGCACTAGGGTCACAATTTCTCCTGTTATCTGAGAAATTATTTCTGATTTCATTTTTTCCAGATTCCCTTTTGTTGCCAGTTCAGTGGGTCCAGGTGGTTGAGTATCAGAGTTTTCCATCTCATTTCCCTTTGGGGTTGCTGTAGGTGATCTGGAAGTCTGGTTTTGAGACTTATTTATGTGTTTTCTCATTTCAACTGGGCCAGGGGGCTGTTAGCACCTGCACGGATTACCTCCTCTTAGCTGGGTGAGGTGGGACAGGGGCCGGGAGCAGCGGTATGGATTGTGACCCAAAAGCCCTTTCCTGTCGACTGGGAGCAGCTGGAGGGATGGTGGCCGGGAAGCCCCTTCTTCTGGACCAGGAGCAGTGGGACGAAGGCTCAGAAGCCCCTACGTCTGGGCTGGGAACAGTGTTACTCAGTACCTTGGTCTGGTGGTCTGGTGTCTTCTGCGTCTTTATAGTGTGAAGTCAGGTGGCTGCCTGTCTGCAGCAGGGTGATTCCGTGTCTTCCGTGTGACTCAGGACGTAGGTAGGGCGTGCACAGACCTGCCTGTCTGCAGGGGCTGATTCGGCATGTGTTCCGTGTGATTGGGGACCTTGGTAGCATGTGGGCAGACCTGTCTGTCTGCAGCGAGGTGATTCGGCATCTTCCATGCAACTCAGGACCTCCGTAGGGCGTGCACAGACCTGCCTGTCTGCATTGGGCTGATTCGGCATGTTCTGTGCAACTCAGGACCTCGGTAGGGCATGGGTAGACCTGCCTGTCTGCAGCCGGGTGATTAGGCATCTTCTCGCATTTCCTGTTTTATATGAAGAGTCAATTCATAGTTCTGAGACTATTTCTTTGATACTGCATTTTATGTTTTTACTCTGGGTTGGCAGAATTTTCCTCATGCATACTTCTATCATAGAACTGATATTACTCTAATCTTCTGAATTTTACAGTTGGTTTCTCCTGTATTATCACCTGGCAGGTGATAAGATTTACCTCCCTGGGTTTTTCAGTGTCTAGGACAAGGTGGATGATCTAAAATGTTTGTTTGATCACTTACAATTGAAAGAAAGCTAAGCTAAGCCTTCTTTTGAAACCAAAGCAAGTTTAGAACCTTTATCCAAGTCTGTACTGCTTTTATCTCCACTCTTAATCTTTTCCTAGAGGATGACCATTTATTTGACCATCTAAAGAGGTCAGAACTGATATAATATAGTTTACTGATCTATTATATATAAATTTGTATTATTCACAATAGTACATGCATTTTACTTAATTTCCTTACCACATTGGTGATGTGGTGGTTTAGATCTAAAATGTCTCCTAAAAGCCTCATGTTTTTAGAGGTGAGTCTTTTGGAGTGTGACTAGGTTACAGAGGTAGCATACTCATCCATTCATGAGTTCAGTAGCAGAATGTTTTCTTAGGAGTTGGGGCCTGGTTGGAGGTAGGTCACTGGAAGCTGACTAGAAAAGGTTATTTTTTTTGCTAGCTCCACCCTTTGCTCTCTTCTTCCAGGATGCCATGGGTTGAATGTCTTTCTTCCTTCATGCCTCTTTTTTTTTTTTTTTTTTGGTATGGGGGATTGAACATGGGACGCTGTGCTTGTGAGTTGGGCGACAGAACCATGAGCTAAATCCCTGGCCTTTCTTCATGCCTCTTAAGCATGTCATTTCTGCCTTGGAATCATCAGATGACTGTGGACTGGGAACTAAACCTCTCTTCCTTTAAGTTGTAGGTGTCAGCAATTGTGTCCATTGATGAAACAGTGACTAATCACAAATTGGTAACAAAGAATTGGGATCATTCCCACTATTATACCTTACCATGTGGTTTAGAAGCCTTTGGCACTAGTTTATGGGAGGAATTTGAAAAAGTTTCACAAAGTGGCTAGATATGCTGTAGAAGGCTGTAGGCTGAGATGTATGGAAGATTCTAGTTAGAGTTCAGAAGACTAGAATGGTAATAGGAACATAGATAGTGAAGGCCAAGCTTAGGAGATTTCAGTTGAGAACAAGGATTCCATTCGCAGTTGGACTATAGGCCATGTGAGCTACACACTGGCTGAAAATTTGTCTTTATTTGCCTGTGTCCTGAGACTTTTTAGGAGACCAAGATTAAAGACAATTCACTAAGTAATTTGCAAGAGGAAATTTCAATATTCATGTTGGGTTCACATTCACATTGCAAATATTCAATAGTCACATCGCACAATATTCACATTGTGGCATGAGTCTTCCTGGCTGTGTTTAGCCATATCTACAGAGAAAATCAGGAGAAAAAAGCAAATGTTAAAAGTTTGCACTTTTCTCACAAAAGAATCACCTATAAAATTAGACCTTTTATTCCTGTTATACAATATCAGTCATACATTTTTAAAATTACAATATTAAGATCTAGGAGACATTACCACAGATTTTACAGAATTTAAAAGAATGTAGAAAGCATATTACAAAAATATTTTTTGAAATAAATTTGACAGCTTCTAAGAAGTACCTTGGAAGACAAATTGAGGCAAAAGAGAGCACAGTGTTGTAAAGATTAGCATTGAAAAGCAGCCAAGCTCTTTGCATTAGGATAATAAAAAGTTAGATTGATGGCATCTCAGGATTCTGATCCTTTAAATGATCAAGGGGGCAAAATTGTAAAGCATTCATTTGGAAAGAGATCCCCTGTACCCTCTGTTACAGAAGGGACACCTAGGAAATTGGTAATCTAGGATCCATTTCTCAGTGTGCAGTCACTCAGAAACACTCTGAAGAATCCAATCAGAGATCTCTGAAGCCATGATCTAAGAGGGGTTTTCTACTGCTCAAATGGGTGGTAGGCCTTGACATCATTCACATAGTATTGGATTTATAGGCATGCAAAATGCATGAATTGTGTGGTAGGGAGGCTTCTAATCAGATTTTAGAAGAAGGGCCAGAGACAAAGTAGTGTGCCCCTGAGATGGCTAAGCATGAAGCTTTGAGAATGAAGCCAGTAATGCAGTGGAAATCTCAGGAAGGGGGACATAACAGGAATGTAGAAAGCTGCAGGCTGTGAGCAAAGCTATGCAAAGAGAGAAGCTATGATGACTGCATTTGGTGATGACATAGTGGCAAGGCTACCCAAGCCTTTTGGAACTCCCATCTTACCACAATTTGTGCAGAGTGGTAGATGTGGAGCTAAGGAAATTAATGGTTGCTAAACTTGCTTTTGGTCTTATTTTGATCTTGTTCCTTTTACCCACCTATTTCTTCCATTTGGATTGGGAAAGTTTACACTATACCATTGTATGGTGGACGTACTTAACCCCACCACCACCATCAGGGGTCATATAACAAAGAATTTGCCTTTAGTCTTAGAGGAGAATCTGGACTTGGGTTTTCAGCAGTGCTTAAACTGTTAAATTATGCTAACTCCTAGACATGACTAAATTTATTTTACATAAAGTGATAGACTTGAGTCTGTCAGGGGCTATGGACAGAAATGTGAAGGCTTAGCTCTATAATATCCCCCAAATGACTCATGTTTTCTGTAGTAGGCATTTTGGAGGGTGATTGGATCATAGAGGTGCTATACTCATAAGGAGATGAATCTATTGATGAGTTCAGTAGCTGACTGTGCTGTTAGGAATTGAAGCCTGATTGAGCTGGGTCACTGCAGGCTGAACTGGAAAGGTTATTCTTGTTTCTAGCTCTTCTCTTTGCACTTGCTTCCAGGATGTTGTGGCTTGAACATCTTTTCTCCATCATGCCCTTCAGCATGCTATTTCTTCCTAGGAGTCAGCTACATAACCATGGATTGAAACTAGTATCTAAATAAATCTCTTGTTTTAGTTGCAGATTTTGGTTTTTGTGTCCCAGTAACAGAAATATGACTAATTACATATTTTTGTTAGTATCTTAAAATCAGAATTAATCACAATGCTGAATACAAATTATTTAGTTAGTGAAGACTAACTAACATTTTTGAAAGAGTAATTCCTTTGTATATACATTATATGTTCCACAATTATACATATCAGTTATAAGAGCAGATGGGCATGGTCTACATGCTTTTTTTTGCATTGTTCATTGAAGTTCTTTTATCACCTGATTCTGGAGTTTTTCTAACTGAAGTATAGAATAGCATCTCATATTAATTATTTGCAGGTCTTTGGTCCAGGCCTTGGGATAGTCTCTGTAAGCAAAGGAGCAGAGATTGGAGTACCTATGGCTATTCACCTAAAAGAAATCATAGCCACAGTGCTTATTAATGGGCCTACCTTTATTATGGGATTTCCACAAGTATACCACGGTTAGATCAGTCAGGCTGCAACCTACTATATGGAGTACAAATCCATCAATGCCTTGGGATTTGCAGAATTTTATCAAGTTTTTGGAAAAAATGAAGGTGATATTAGCCAGTCTATCTTTCCTGTTGAAAAGGCCCAGGGACATTTCCTCTTCATTGTGGGAGAAGCAGATAAAAATCTCAATACCAAAGTATATGCTTCAGGAGCCACTGACTGGCTGAGGAGCAATGGGAAGAACAATTGGACCCTCTATCTTACCCTGGGGCTGGCCACCTGATAGATCCTCCCTATTCTCCACTGTGCTGTGCTTCAAAGATCTCTGCTGAGTTGCAAATCATTCATTGGGGAGGAGAAGTTATCCCACATGCCGCTGCACAGGAACATGCTTGGAAGGAGATTCAGAAATTTCTGAGGAAGCACCTCATTCCAGTGGTGACCAGTTAACTCTGAGAAAATTGGATATAATTGCAAAGTAGGTAAATCTGTGTCCTGCACTTTCTTTTGATTTTCATGGATAAATTACTTTGTTCTGTTATTATAAAAAGGAAGTTATTGTGAAAAAAATCAAGATCAGTGAGAATGATAATGTCTTGATTGGAATAATGGTTTCTACTGAATGAAATATCATACCTTGAGAGTTCTATAATTGAGAAATAAATATATAGCTATAGCTGCCCCAAAATTTGCATCATCATGTGAACTCTAAATCATTGCAATTATCAAAGGAAAATTGCTAACAATAAAATACAGCAGAATCAGATGCTGACATCTGTTTACCTAAAATCAAAATTAAATACACTTAGATCCCTCATATTTCCTCATAGTTCATGGTTGCTTCATTGTTTATGGAAATCCGGAGCTGAGGAAAGAATTAATTATTTAAGTCACTGTGGACATTTGTACGAGTGGAAGGTCATTACATTAGTCCATAATCTATATTTCAATAACTGGTAATGAAATTATTGTAAACATGTGTAAAATGTTTGTATTCTCAGCAATGTAAGAAGAGCAATCTGAGATTCATAGAATCGCAACTCAGGGAAGTAGCCAAAATGATGGAGATGTGTGTTTCTACATTAGGGGCTGGCACATATTTCTGAAAGTACCAGAGAGTAAATATTTTTAGCTTTGTCATCTATAAGTTTTGTTTCTACTCTTTGTCTGTGGTATTACAGTAACAAAGCATTGAGAGGTTTTTGGTAATGAATGATGGTGCCTGAGTTCCAATTAAACTTATTATATACTTCTGTTTTTTGGGGGGTTTTTTGGTACCGGGGATCGAACTCAGGTCCTTGCGCTTGTGAGGCAGGCAGCGGAACCACTGAGCTAAATCGCCAGCCCTAAACTTATTATATGGATACTGAAATTTATATTTCATATCATTTTTATATGTCATAATGTTTTTATATTTTTCTGTAAACATTTATAAGTGTAAAAACCACTTTTAGCCCACTGACCGCAAAAAACAGGTTATAGGCTGAATGTAGCTCATTTAGCACAATTTGATGGAATTTAGTGTGAAACAATCCAAGTGATCTTTTCTGATGTCAAAGTTGAGGTGTTTTCCAAGGAGCAATTACAGTTCAAATATTTCTGAGGGCCAAATTGCAGTAGATGGAGGTAGAAGGTGATTAATGTATAAGCAAGATGGAGAAGAACTGGTAGAAATGGATTTTGGATCATTTTTAGGTATAATGGGGAACCAGTGAGGAATCAGAGTAATAGAATTTGCATAAGAACACTGCAATTATATTTACCTAAACTTTTCCTTGAATTTCTTTTCTAATACTCTCTGTGTTTAGAGTAAAAAAAAAATCTCATTTGATTGGAGTGGGACTAAAGATTGCCTCCTCTCTCACTCATAGAAATGGTTACATTTCACACACTTGGTCAATCAGAACACCTGCATTGCCTATAATAATCATGCAAATGGAATGGCTATTACCTCTTGGTATGTTATATCATAGTTTTCATAGTGGACATAAGGTTTTTGGTTTTTAGGGTGTTTAGAAAGAATGTCTTTACCTGTAAGGTAGGACATTATTTTTTTGCCTGGGATATACCCCTCGATTTATATTTTATGGAAGTTTTTCTTTAAAGTGAGAAGGATTTCAATGTTTGTTTCTTGCTTTGTGTGTTTATTTTAATTGTTGTTCAAATTTGTAATCCTGAGAGTAAGCAGGATTAATGCGACATTTGAAAAGTTATAATTGGCAATTGAAGAACATTTTATATATTGACTAGTTTATATTAACCTTAAATTTTTGTATTTGTATGCTTAAATAAGTTGGAAGTCATATTGATATCACCCTAATTGTAGATTGAAATCTGTAATGTTATTGATAGAAATTTATATGATGATATTAAATAATTTCTACAATAATTTACCATTTACACATCATTTCAATGTGCCTTTTTATCTTAACATGTAAATTCATTTATTTCTGAATGTAAGTACTACTTTGAGAAATGTATTGATAATTTCAGTTTCTACAACCTCTGCAAAATAAATTTCTCCAAATTAAAGTAAGAAACTAATGAGTCAAAGAACTTGTTTGGTTACATGTTATTGTCAAGGGTACAGAAATTATATTACAACCTCAGTTTTAAAAACACAGCCAGTAATAAAAGAGACCAGAGTATCCATTTGTAATAATTTAAGAATTATGAATGTATTTTATTGTTTATGTAAAACATTTCTGGCTTATCAAAAACACTTGATTCAACATGAACAGATCAAATTAAGAATAAATCAAATTAACAAGCTCGTCACAGTAAAGGACACAACAAAATGCGGAGAGATCCTAAAAAATGAGAGAACACCTTTGCCATCTACTCTTCTGACAGAGGTCTAATATTGAGACTATGCAAGGGGTTATTGAAAAATACAATGAATATTTACATTTTAAAAATTTGTTACAGTAAAAGCTACATTGCTATTAATTGTCCTCAAAATTCTCCCCTTCACCTTGAACACATTTATCTCATCACTCTTGCCACCTTTTGAAGCAGTTCTGTAAGTCCTGTTCTGCAAGTATCTTTATGAAATGTGATTTAAAAAATACAATGAATGCTACTACCAAGTGCTATCAAAGTGAAACCAGGATCATAAACATATTTTGGTATGTCTTCATCTACATTATTCACCAGATCTTGCACAGTGTGATGTTTGGCTCTTCATCAATGTCAAAGTGAGGTAAGAATAAAGTTTTGAAATTATTCAGGACATAACAGCAGCTCCAACTGTCCTACTAAAGACACTCATGAGAAAGGGCTTCCAGAACTGCTTTAGAAAATGGCAAGAATGGTGGAGTATATTCAAAGCAAAGGATAGTTCTTTGAGGAGGAACAACAATGTGTCTTTATGATAATAATTTTGTTTCATAATTATTCACTGTGGTTTTTGATCATACCTTATATAAAGAACTCAAAAAACAACACTAAAAAAAACCCCTCAAATAATTAAGAATGGGCAAATGAATTGAGCAGACTCTTCTCAAAAAAAAAGTAAAAATGGCAAGTAAGTATATGAATAAGTGTTTAATAGTTTAGCTATTAGACATATTCAAATCTAAACTACTTTAGATCCATTTTACTTCAGTCAGAATGGCAATCATCAAGCATACAAAAAGCAGTAAATGCTGATGAGGATGCCAGGTGAAAAAGGAACATTTATACACTGTAGGTGGGAATGTAAATTAGTACAGACAAAATGGAAAACAACTTGGAGATTCATTACAACCTAAAAATAGAGCTATATTTCATTCAACTATACCACTCACCAGTATATTCCTGAAAGAAGAAAAATCAGCATACTGTAGAAATATCTCCATAACTATATTTATTACATTGGCATGAATTACAATAGCTAAGTATAGAAACACTTTAGCTGTTCATCACCATATAAATGAATAAAGAAAATTTTGTGAAAGTACACAATATAGTATTCTATCATACAAATGAAGTAATATCATTTATAGGAAAATATGGAACTGCAGATCATCATGTTAAATTAAATAAACCAGATTAAGAAAGACAGATTCTAAATAGATATTTACAGATACTACATAGACAAAAGTATCTTACATCTCTCTGTAAATAGGCCACAGTGAAGCTCATTATTCTGTGAAGTAATAAAGAATACTTATGATATGTAGTTTAATTATACTATTGAGATATTTTTGGTATTTGTTGGCTCCTAGTGATACAAATATATTCTTTTCATTATAAAGGTATACTTCAGAAAACAGGATAAATCATATTTTATTGAATTGTTTGTTCCCTTGGTTTGTTAATTTTAAATATCGATGATACTGTATGTAGATGTTAATTTTCACTCTTGCTCCAAGACCAAATATGTGGGGGATAGATTTGCACATACATTGCTTTGGTCCTAATGTTTATATCTCCTTAACAATTCATATGTTGAAACCTACCCCTCCAAGGTGATGGTTAAGAGGTTGTACCTTTGGGGAAGAGGTGAATTTATGAAGGCAGAGACCTCATGGGATATGTTCCTCTGTAAAAGAGAAGAAAGGGAGCTGCCTTTCCCTTTTCACCATGTGAGAATACAGCATTAGAGTATCATCTGTGGAGCAGAGAATGCACACATTAGCCACTTAATGTTAGCTCCTTGATCTTGAACTTTGCAACCTCTAGAACTACAAGAAATACATTTCTATTATGTACAAGTTGTCCATTCTAAGGTGTTTTCTTACAGCTTCAAGAACAGACTAACAGGGAAATTGATACTGAGAAGTGGATTATTGTTAGAATAAATGACTAAAAATATGGAGTGGCTTTATAGTTGGATAATGGGTAATGAATAGAAGAATTTTGAGGTACACTGCCATGAAAGGGGTCCTAAAGGTGATTCTGCTGAAGATTCAAACTATAGAAACAGCTTCAGTCTTCCTAGAAATTACCTAAGCGTTTATGAACAGAATATTGATAGAACTATTGACCTAGGGACAGTGATGTTCATTCTGAGGAAGTGTCAGATAGAAATGAGTGGTGCTGTATTAGGAACTAAAGAAAAGGCAACTATTGTTATAAAGTGATAAGGCATTTGGCTGAATTGTGTTCATGTTCTACTGTTTTCCAGAAGGTGGAACTTATGACTGATAGAATAAGATACTTGACAGGAGAAATCTCTAGGAAAATGGCCAAGGGTATATATCACAGCATCTGTAGAATTCCTGTAGTAAAGTGTGAGAAGAGAGGAGTGAATTAAAATGGAATTTATAATCAAAAGAGAAGCAGAAGTTAAAGATTTGGGACATTCTATACCTGTGGGGTACTAGTCTCTTTGGGGTCATCATTCTGTTGCCAGAGGGTTTGGGTGAAAATCCTGAATCTAGGCCCCAGCTATCTGGATCAGTTCATAAGCCTACTATGCAGAGTACATGAAGAGCCTATAATAATGGGAAAAAAAAGAGTTTACTCAAAATTTGGCCAAAATGGAAGGACAGCTAGTCTTTCCCCTTTGGGCCCACAGAAGTATTCTAAATTATAAAAAGTAGAACAACAGCCTAGAGTGTTTCTGTTTGAAACACTTAATCTGCTGGAAGACAAAAATAGGTAAATACTTAAAGACCTAGAAATAGAAAAAGACTTTCTGAACAGAGCCCTGGTTGCACAAGCAATAATACCAAGAATCAACCAATAGGATCACATCCAATTAAAAAGCTTCTGTGCAACAAAGGAAACCACCAACAAAGTGAAGAGACAACCCACAGAATGGGAAAGAAACTTTTCCAGCTACTCCTCAGACAAATGACTGAAATCTAGAATGTATAAATAACTTTAAAAAACCCTTAGACCTCTCAAATTTAAAGACTCAGTCCATAAATGTGCATCTGAAATAGACACTTGTCAGGTGAAAAAGTACATATAACCAATAAATTCATGAAAAAAATTATTCAACATTGCTGGCCATTCAAAATGTACAAATTCAAACATCACTGAGATTCCATCTTCCTACGAAAAGAATAGCTATCATAAAAAAAATTATACAATAACAAATTCTGGAGACATCAATGAGAAAAATAAATCCTTACTCATTTGTGGTGGGAGTGTAAACTGGTACAACCATTATGAAAATCAGTGTGGTGATTTCTCATAAAACTCAAAATAGAAATTTCATTTGACCCAGCTATTCCTCTTCTAGGCATCTTCCCAAAAGAGTTTGAGACATCATACCACAGAGATGTATGCATATGCGTGTTTATAGCAGCATAATTCATAATAGCTAAGTCTTGGACAGCTCATATGTCCATTAACAGATGAATAGATAAAGAAAATGTGGGTGCTGGCCTCTGCCAGAGGGCACCCAGACAACAGTTGTGTAGGAGCACAGGCCCCAGCCAGAGCTCTGCCCAGATACCATTAGTAAGTGTGTGCAGACCCTAGCCAGAAGCTCACCGAGATAACACCTCTGCAGGTGCACAGACCCCAGCCAGATTCCTACCCAGAAAACAGCAGCTTAGGTGCTCAGGCCTCACCCAGAATCCCATCCAAACAGCCCAGCATAGGGATGGAGAAGGCAATCACTTTTAATGCAGGAATTGGTGCAGTGGTGAGCAGCAGAGAGAAGTCCTCTCTGAGACTTGTTGAGAATTGAAGCCCACCAGGAGAGCAAAGAGTCACCACAATAAAATCACAGCAGACTGCATCTGTTGAAATGAGAAAATACCTAAAAAAGACTCAAAACCACACTTCAGTTCACCAAAGGCAACTCCAAGGGGCAATGAGATGGAGCAATCAATCATCTGGACTTCCTGGAATGGAAAGAAAAGAGGATGTGGAAAAAATAAAATCAGAAATAGTTTATTAGATAAGAACAGAGATGGTGTCCATAGTGAAAGACATGATTTATAACTCTAGGGCAGACACATAAAAAAATAGAAGAGCTCAGGAACATGATGGAATTCCAGGATAGGAAATGAATGGAATCCATAAAACAGATGAAAACAGATTTCCAGGAGATTAAAAACACCATTGAAAGTTTATGGAGCACAATGAGCCAATGTGAGGACAGCATTTCAGATTATGGAAGACAGAATTGCAACTAGTGACCAGAAAAAGAAAGATTTCTTAAAAACAGCAAGGGACCAAGAGAAAGCAATCCAGCAGCTGCAAGATCATGCAAAGAATAACATAATACAGATGAGAGTCAATGAAGAAACGAGACAGTGCACATGACATAAAAAATACTGTTCACAGAAGTACTGACAGAAAACTTCCCAAGCAGGGGAAAAGACAATGACATACAGACAAGTGAGGCATATAGGATTCCAACTAGCTGTGATCAAAAAACTTTACACATAGGCATATAATAGTCAAGATTCCAGAAACTCAACAGAAGAACAAAATATTACAAGCAGAGAAAAGAAACAAATCACATACAAAGGAAAGCTCATGCAAATCACAGGAGACCTCTCTACACAATCCTTCAAGTCAAGAATTCTGAGCCTGGAGTGAAGTATTTCAAGCTCTAAAAGAAAACAACTTCCAACCCAGATTGATGTACCCTCCAAAACTATCTTTCAAAATCAATGGAGAAATAAACTTTTATGACAAAGAACACATGAAGAACTTCAGGAATACCAACCCAGCACTCTATAAAATTATTTTAAACAATGTCCTAGGAAAAGACAATGAGGGTCACAACCCACCAAGCCCAACAGAATAAATCCAACAGGCAAGGCAAGAAATTAAATGCAAAGGGGGAGAATTCAACAACAAGAAAAGTCATGACAAGGGTCAGTCAATACATATCTGTTATAACCATCAATGGTAATGTTTTCACTTCACCAATCAAAAGAAATAGAATGGCAGAATGGGTCAAGAAAAATGATCCAACAATATACTGCATAAAAGAGACACTTAATTAAAAAGTAAACTCATAGACTGGAATTTAAAGGGCAGAAAGCCATACTCAATGTGACAGGAAGCTGAAAAAAGCATGAGTAGCTATCCTATTTGCATATACAATGGATTTCAAACCAACACTCATTAAGAGATATGCAGAAGGCCACTATGTCCTTATAAAGGGAAAAATCCAAGAGGAAGAGATGACAATCATAAATATATATGCTCCAAACACTAGTGCACCCAACTATATAAAACAAATAGTAATGGACATGAAAAATCAAATAAGCACTACTACAATAGTATTGGGAGACCTCAATACCCCACTGTCACAAATAGATCAACTAGACAAAAAATAAACAGCGAAATACTATAACTCAATGGAACTCTTCAACAAATGGACTTAAGAAATGTTTACAGTGCTCCACCCTAACAAATCAGAATACACATTCTTTTCAGCTGCACAGTGATCATTCTTCAAAGTAGACCACATATTGCTCATAGAATATATTTTAGTAAATGCAAAGGAATTGAAGTTATTCTCTGTATATTATCAGATCATACTACAATGAAATTGGAGATCAATAGCAAAAGAAACCACAAGAATTTCATAAACACATGAAAAGTGAACAACACACTCCAGAACAACCAATAGGTCACAGAGGAAATTAAAGAAAAAAATGAGTTTCTACCAGTAAATGACAATGCCAGTACAACATAATCTATGGGAGTCAATGAAAGCAGTCTTGAGAGGGAAATTCATAGCAGTGAATACTCATATTAGGAAAGCAGAGTAAGCTCAAATATGCAACCTAATGTTGAACTACAATCTTCTAGGAAAAGAAGAGCAAGATAAACCCGAAGCTCATGCAAGTAAGGAAATTTTGAAGATAAGAGCAGAAATCAATGCAATGGAGACAAAGAAAACATTACAAAAAAATCAATGAAGCAAAGAGTTGGTTCTTCAAAAGAATAAACAAAATTGACAAACCCTTTGCCAACCTTATGCAAAAAATGAAGGAATGAAAAGGCTGCAATCCATACAATTAGAATTGAAAAGGATGAAATTACAATGGACCCAACAGAAATCCCAAGGATCATCAATACCTACTTTGAGAACCTATACACCAGTAAGATGGAAAACATAGAAAAAATGGACAGATTTCAAGATACATATGAATTACCAAAGTTGAATGAAGAAGATCTAAAATTTCTAAACAACACTATATCAAACAACAGAATTGAAAACATAATTAAAACTTACCAGCTAAGACAAGCCCAGGTCCTGATGTCTTCCCTGCTGAATTCTCCCAGACATTTAGAGAAGAAATATTGCCTCTACTGTTTACCCTTTTCAATGAAATTGAACGTGAAGCAGTACTCCCCAATTCACTCCTGGAAGCAACCATCACCTTGATGCCCAAAGCAGAGAAGACCTAACTGAAAAGGAGAACTGTAGGCCAACCTCACTAATGAACATAAATGCAAAAATCCTCATTAAGATACTGGCAAAAAGAATCCCAAAGATCATCAAGAAGATTTTACATCCTGACCAAGTGGGATTCAACATACAGAAGTCAATAAATGTAATACACTATTTCAACAGAGCCAAGACAAAAAAAAATATGATCATCTCAATAGATTCAGAAAAAGCATTCAACAAAATCCAACACCCATTCATGATAAAAACCCTACAGAAAACTGGAATAGATGGTCTTTATCTCAAACTGATAAAAGCCATCTATGAAAAACCAACAGCCAACATCATATTAAATGGTCAAAAACTGAAGTCCTTCATGCTACAATCAGCAACAAGATAAGGATGTCCACTATCACCACTCCTGTTCAATATAGTTTTGGAAACATTAGCCACAGCAGTTAGAAAAGGAAAAGAAATAAAAGGAGTAAAGATAGAAAAGGAAGAAGTTAAATTGTCATTATTTCCAGATGACATGATACTCTACATAGAAGACCCTGAGAACTCCACCAAAAGTCTTCTAGACTTAATTCCCATGTTCACTAGAGTAGCTGGATACAAGATGAACACACAAAAATCAGTAGCGTTTTTGTACATGAACAGTAGACTCATTGAGAGAGAAACTGGAGAAACAACTCCTTTCACAATAGCGTTCCAAAAAAAAATGAAATACCTAGGAATCAATCTAATGAAAGAAATCAAAAACCTCTACTCTGAAAACTACAGCACTTTATAAACAGTGATCACTGAGGATATCAGAAAAATGAAAAACAGCCCTTGTTCCTGGGTTAGGAAAAACCATTATTGTGATAATATTCATATTTCTAAAACTGCTATAGCGATTCAATGCAATCCTAATTGAAATTCCAACAGCATATTTCATAGAACTTGAAAAAACAATCCAAAATTCTTTTGGAACAAGAAGAGACCAATAGCAAAAGCAATTCCAGGAAACAAAGACAAGCTAGGGGGTATCACAATCCTCACCTTGATACTATACTACAAATGTACTGTGATTAAAAACAGCATTGTACTGACATAGAGACAGATCTGAGGATCAGTGGAACTGATTAGAAGATGCAGAAACAACTCTAGACATACTGTGCTGCCTCATCTTTGCCAATGGAGCCAAACACCTTCACTGGAGGAAAGATAGCCTCTTTAATAAATGGTGCTGGAAAAACTGGGTTGTCTCTCACCATGTACTGAACTAAAACCAAAGTGGATGAAATATCTAAATATTCTGGCTTGCCCCACCCTCTTTTACCCAGGAGACCTTGAGGACACCCCCCCGGGCAGGCACACTCACTGCCGCTTTGGCCTTGCAGTCAGTCGCGGGTAGCTGTGCCCTGCTCCATCTGGCTTGCCTAGCCCACTTGCATCCAGGAGACCGTGAGGATACCCCCCCTCCCCGGGAAGGCACATTGGCTGCCAGTTTGGCCTTGTGGTCAGACAAAGGTAGCTGCACCCTGCCCCATCTGGCTTGCCCTGCACGCTTTCATTCAGGAGACCATGAAGATACGCGCTGCTTCCCCCTCCCCCGGCAGGCACACTGGCTGCGAGTTTGGCCTTGCAGTCAGATGCAAGTAGCTGTGCTCTGCTCAGTCCAGATTTCCCTGCCTACTTGCATCCAGGAGACCATGAGGATACTGCCCCCCTCCCCAGGAAGGCACACTGGCTGCCAGTTTGGCCTTGTGGTCAGACAGGGTAGCTGCACCCTGCTCTATCTGGCTGGTCCTGCACACCTGCATCCAGGAGACCATGAGGACACCACCACCACCACTACCCCCCAGTGCCACAGGTCACCGGCTTGGCAGCACGGGAGCCTGTAACAACAGCTACCCCCCAACCCCCTCCCCACCTGCCTGTGGCCTCTTGGCTGTGCAACTACCCAGTTCCACACTACAGAGGCACAGGAGGACATAAAGCCCATTGTTCTGAGTTACAGAGGTGAACAGAGAGAGGGCCTCTTTCAGGCTCCCTGATGAAAACTGAAGGCCACTGGAAAAGTGAAGATAATCTCTGAAATATAGGTACAACAGACTGCTGTACTTGTTAAGTTGGAGGGATCATCACCTCCCATTTGATCATGGACTATTTTCAGGGGAAAGACAGCAGGAACCTGTAGTAGAGCCTTGTGGAGTTTGGCCCTGTGGGAAGGCAGGGAGCTCAGTTTGAGACTTGCAGCTGGAACTCTGTCTGAATCTCATGGGTCTGTGACTGGCTTAGTGGGACTCATTGACTTATAACTGACACTACCAAAAACAAAAATGAAAAGACATTTAAGCAAGTCACAAACCAAGGCTTCCACCCCAAAAAAGGCAATTTCTGGGGAAAACAAGGTGGAAAAGTCTGATAATCAACCACCTGGACACCCTGAACTGATAGCACAGGAAGTAACAAAACAGATTAATGAGGGTCTAGAAAAATTCAAAGCAGAAATAATCTCCCAGATAACTACAGAGGTGATGAGCAGAATGAAAGACATAATTAGAGGCTCTAGAACAGAAACAGATAAAAAAATAGATGAGCTCAGAAATATGCTGGAAGCCATGAATTCCCAGCATAAGAAAGAAATACAAACCGTGATCACTCAACATAAGAAAGAAATGGAATCCATGAAACAGATTCAAACAGATATTCAGGAGATTAAAAACTCCATTGTAAGCATGCATAGCAGATTGAGGGAATCTGAAGATAGAATATCAGATATAGAAGACAAGATTGCAGTTAAGGACCATAAAAAGAGAGATTTCTTTTTTCTTTTTTTTTTTTTTGGTACTGGCGATTGAACTCGGGTCCTTGTGCTTGCACAGCAGGCAGCAAAACCACTGAGCTAAATCCCCGGCCCAAAAACAGAGATTTCTTAAAAATAGTAAGGGGCCATGAGAAATCAATCCAGCAGCTGCTAGATGATGCAAGGAAGAATAGCATAAGATTGATAGGAGTCCACAGAAAAACAGGAGAATACACAATTGACATAAAAGAACTGTTCATAGAAGTAATAGTAGAAAACTTCCCAGACAGAGGTGGAGAATTGGACATTCAGAGAAGTGAGGCATATAGAACTCCAATTAGCCATGATCAAAAAAAAATCTATGCCTAGACACATAATAATTAAGATCCCAGAAACCCAACAGAAGAACAAAATCCTACAGGCAGTTAGAGAAAAGAAACAAATCACCTACCAAGGAGAGCCCATCAGAATCATTGCAGATTTCTCAACATAAACCTTCAAATCAAGGAGAGCCTGGAGTGAAGTATTTCAAACCCTAAAGGAAAATAACTTCCAACCTAGACTGTTGTATCCTGCAAAATTATCTTTTAAAATCAATGGGGAAATTAGATACTTTCATGTCAAAGAGCACCTGAGAAATTTCATGAACACTAAACCAGCACTCCAAACAATCTTAAGCAATATCCTAGAAAAAGACAATGAAGGTCACAACTCCATGAGGCCCAACAGAGGGAAGCCACCAAACAAGGTAAGAAACTAAAATGAAAGGAAAAAAAAAACAAACAAGAAATAAAAGAATCACCAATAGTAAAACATGACAAGGATTAGTCAATATCTATCAACTGTAACTATCAATGTTAATGGTCTCAGTGCACCAATCAAAAGAAATAGACTGACAGAATAGATTAAGAAGCAAAATCCAACAATATGCTGTATGCAAGAAACACACCTAACTCAAAAAGAAATACATAGACTGAAAGTAAAATGATGGAAAACAGTTCTCCATGCCACAGGAACCTAGAAAAAAGCAGAGGTAGCAATTCTATTTGCAGACAAACTAAATTTCAAACTAAAATAAATTAAGAGAGACAAAGATAGTCATTACATCCTTGTGAAGGGAACAGTCCAAGAGGAAGAGATGACAATCCTAAATATATATGCACCAAAAACAAATGCCCCCAACTATACAAAACAAATATTAATGGACATGAAAAACCAAATAAGCTCTAATACAATTGTAGTGGGGGATCTCAATACCCCTTTATCAAAATTAGACAGACCATCTAGACAAAAAATTAACCATGAAATTCTAGAATTGAACCAAGCTATTGAACAAATGGACTTAATAGATGCTTACTGAGCGTTCCACCCCACAAAATCAGAATATACATTCTTTTCAGCTGCACACGCATCATTCTCTAAAATAGACCACATGCTAGCTCATAGGATATGTCTAAGTAAATGTAAAAGAATTGAAGTTACCCCCTGTATATTTTCAGACTGTAGTGCAATAAAATTGAAAATCAATGAGATAAGACACTGCAAAACTCCCCAAAACACATGGAAATTAAATAACACCCTCCTGAACAACCAATGGGTCAAAGAGGAAATTAAAGAAGAAATTAGACAGTTTCTACAAGTAAATGATAATGCCAGTACAATATACAGGAATCTATGGGACACAATGAAACCAGTCCTATGTGGGAAATTCATAGCAGTTAATGTCCATTAGGAAAGCAGAGAGAACTCAAATAAATAACCTAATGTAGAACCTCAAGCTCCTAGAAAAAGAAGAGCATAACAAGCCCAAAGCCCTTACAAGAGAGGAAATTATAAAGAGTGGAGCAGAAATCAATGCAATGGAGACTGAATGATACAAAAAATTAATGAATGAAAGAGTTGGTTTTTTGAAAGAATAAATAAAATAGATAAATTCTTGGCCAACTTTATCAAAAAAAAGGAAAGGCTCAAATCCATGCAATCAAGAATGAAAAAGGTGAAGTCACAAGAGATCCAGAAGAAATCGAAAGCATCATCAGTTCTTACTTTGAGAACCTGTACTCTAATAAAATGGAAAACACAGAAGAAATGGACAGATTCCTAGATACATACGAATTACCAAAGTTAAATGAAGAAGATATAGAAATTCTAAACACCCCAATTATAATGAGTGAAATTGAAAATGTAATAAAAAATTTACCAACAAAGAAAAGCCCAGGTGCTGATGTCTTCACTGCTGAATTCTACAAGACATTTAAAGAAGAACTATCACCATTACTCTTTAAACTCATCAAGGAAGTTGAAAGGGAAACAAAGCTTCCAAATTCATTCCTGGAAGTAAGTATTACTTTGATTCCAAAACCAGAGAAAGACACAACCCCAAAAGAAAACTACAGGCCAATCTCCCTGATGAATATTGATGCAAAAATCCTCAACAAGATACTGGCAAACAGAATACAGAGGGTCATTGAGAAGATCATACACCCTGACCAAGTCAGATTTATCCCAGGGATGCAAGGATGCTTCAACATTTGTAAATCAATAACTGTAATACACTACATTAACAGACTCAAGGATAAAAACCATGTGATCATCTCATATGCAAAAAAGGCATTCAACAAAATTCAACACCCATTCATGATAAAATCCTACAGAAAATTGGAATAAAAGGTCTTTATGTCAACTTGATTAAGGCTGTCTATGAAAAACCAGCAGCCAACATCATACTAAATGGTCAAAAACTGAAAACTTTCATGCTAAAATCAGGAACAAGGATGCCCACTATCACCACTCCTGTTTAATATTGTTTTTGAAACATTAGCCACAGCAATTAGAAAAGAGAAAGAAATAAAAGGAATATAGATAGGAAAGGAAGAAGTTAAACTGTCATTATTTGTTGATGATATGATTTTTTACATAGAAGACCCAAAATACTCTGCCAAAAGATTTCTAAACTTAATTAACAGATTCAGTAGAGTAGCTGGATATAAGGTCAACACCCAAAAAACAATAGCCTTTTTATATACAAATAATAGACTCATTGAGAGAGGAATAAGGGAAACAATTCCTTTTACAATAGCATCCAAAAAAATTGAAATATCTAGGAGTCAATCTAACAAAGGAAGCAAAAGACCTCTACACTGAAAACTATAGCACTTTGAGAAAGGAGCTTGATGAGGATATAAGAAAATGGAAAGACATCCCTTGTTCCTGGATAGGAAGAACCAATATAGTGAAAATGGCCATACTTCCAAAACTATTATATAGGTTTAATGCAATGCCGATTGAAATTCCAACAATATATTTCACAGAACTAGAGAAAACAATCCAAAAATTCATGTGGAACCAGAAGAGACCTAGAATAGCAAAAGAAATTTTAGGCAACAGAGATATGGCAGGGGGTATCACAATCCCCAATTTGAAATTATACTACAAAGCTACTGTGATAAAAACAGCATGGTATTGGCAAAGAAACAGACCTGAGGCTCAGTGGAATAGATTAGAAGATGCAGAAAGAACTATAGATATGCTCAGCCACCTTACTTTTCACAAAGAAGCCAACTATCCTCATTGGAGGAAAGATAGCCTTTTTAATAAATGGTGTTGGAAAAACTGGATTTCAACCTGCCAAAGATTAAAACTTGACCCATGCCTATCACCATGCACTAAATTAAGATCGAAGTTTGTTAAAGATTTAAATATTAGGGCAGAAACACTAAATTTGCTGGAGGATAAATTAGGTATATGTCTTGAAGATATTGATATAGTAAAAGACTTTATGAACAAAACCCCAGTGGCATGGGAACTTGCACAAAGAATCAACAACTGGGACCTTATCTTATTACAAAGCTTCTGCACTACAAGAGAAACCAACAGAGCTAAGAGACAACCTACAATGTGGGAAAAAACTTTTAACAAGTGTACCTTAGACAAAGGACTACTATTTAGAATATATTAAGAACTGAATAAAATCAGACCCCTCAAATTCAAAGGCCCAATTCAAAAATGGGCATCTGAAATGAACAGACATTTCTCAGACAAAGAAGTAAAAGCAGCAAATAAATATATGAAAAAATATTCAACATCACCAGTTATTCCAGAGATGCAGATTAAACCAACACTGAGATTCAACCTTACCCCAGAAAGAATGGCTGCTATTAAGAAATCATCTAATAACAAATGCTGGTGGGGTTGTGGGGAGAAAGGAACCCATCTCCATTGTTAATGGGAGTGCAGACTGGTCCAACCACTGTGGAAATCAGTATTGAGATACCTCAAAGAACTAGGCTTAGAGGTCCCATTTGACCCAGCTATCCCCCTGCTGGGTATCTTCCCCAAAGAATTAAAAGAATCTTACCACAGTGATATATGTGGACCCATTTTTATAGCTGCACAGTTCATAATAGCGAAAACTTGGAAACAACCCCAGTGCCTATCAACTGGAAACTGGATAAAGAAGATGTAGTTTTTTTATAAAATGGAGTACTACTCAGCCATAAAGAATGAGAAACTAGAAACATTTATAACTAAATGGATGCATATTGAGGCCATCCTCTTAAGTGAAATAAATGGGACACATATGTGTAAATACCAAATAGCTTCTCTACTGTGAGAAACTGAAAGTGTAATTAAGGATACACACAAATGAAATGGCCTAATAACATATTTCTTAGATTGTGTTTCCATTGTGTGTCATATGACTGTATTGAAATTTAAATTATGGAGAAGTTTGGCTTATATGGAGTCTGCTAACTAACTGGAGATTTTTTTTCAGATCATTATTTGTTCAATGTTGGTTTGGGGACATTTCTGAAACAAATCATATCCTCCGGTGTCTTGTTAGTGTTTGAGATGCTTTTTTTTTCTTCTTAAATTCTTTTATTGGTATATTTTAGGTATAAAACACAATTACATTTCTCGTTGGGAACTTGTACCTTTACATGATGCATCTTGGTTCTTATGTTTTCCCCATTCCTAGCCCTACCTACAACTCCTCCACCCTTCCCTATTTACAAAGACTTTATTTCCATTTTTTTCCATTTCTCATCATTTTTCCTTTCCCTTCTTTCCTTTCCCCCGAGCCTCCCACTACCCATACCCCTTTGGACCTTTTCTTCCTATTTTGCATTATCAATTATTCATTCTAATCATCGGTACGTTTTAGGTATACAATATAATGACATTCATCATTGCAAATTTGCACCTTTACATAATCTCTCTTGGTTCTTATTTTTCACCCTTGCCCAGCCCCCCCTTCAACCCCTCCATTCCGCCATATTTACAAAGATTTTGTTCCTATTTTTCCATTTTCACATATTAATTCCATTTCCTTCTTTCCTTTCCCCTAGCCCTCCCACTTCCTTCCTCTTTGCCCCTTTTCTTGCTATTTCTCATTACCTATTATACATTTTAGTCGTTATTTACACTTTCAGTTTCTCACACCAGCAAAACTATTTGGTATTTATACATGTGTGTCCTATTTATTTCACTTAAGAGTATCGCCTCAATGTGCATCCACTTATCTATAAATGCCTCTAATTTCTCATTTTTTTATGGCTGAGTAGTACTCCATTTTATAAAAAAAATACCCCACATTTTCTTTATCCAGTCTCCAGTTGATGGGCATTTGGGCTGTTTCCAAGTTTTAGCTATCACAAACTGTGCTGCTATGAACATGGGTGCACATATATCACTGTGGTATGATTCTTTCAATTCTTTGGGGAAGACCCTCAGCAGTGGAATAGTGGGGCCAAATGAGACTTCCAGTCCTAGCTCTTTGAGGTATCTCCATACTGATTTCCACAGTGCTTGCACCAGTGTACACTCCCACCAGCAGTGGAGCAGGGTTTCTCTTTCCCCACAGCCCTGCCAGCATTTGTTATTGGTTGATTTCACGATAGCAGCCATTCTTTCTGGAGTGAGGTGGAATCTCAGTGTTGTTTTCATTTGTTGAGATGCTTTTTTAAGTCATATGGAAAAAATGTTAAGTGCTCTTCAGTTTTGTTTTGGTTGAGTTCTACTGTATTTGAATATAATTGTAGTTTTTTTCCCCTTGCATTGTTCTTCATTGAATGCTTTTAATTTTCTGTATGTGTGCGTGTTTGATAATAAAGTTATTTTAAAAAAATATCTAAATATTAAAACAAAAACACTAAACCCACTGGAAGAAAGGTTAGGTAAAACTCTTGAAGATATTGGTATCACAAAAGATATCATGAAGAAAACTTTAGTCTTACATGAAGAAGCACAAAGAACCAACAACTGGGATCTCATCTTATTAAAAACCTTCTGCACAGCAAGAAAACCAAAAGAGTGAAAATACAGCCCACAATGTGGGAAAAAATTTTACTAGCTGTTCCTCAGAAAAAGGTCTATTATCTAGTATATATAAAGAACTTTAAAAAAAATCAGACCTCCCAAATTTAAAGGCCCAATCCAAAAATGGCCATTTGAAATGAGCAGACATTTCTTGTACAAAGTAGACACAGCAAATAAAGATATGAAAAAATGTTCAATATCACTGGTCATTTGAGAGATACAAATGAAAAGAATGCTGAGATTCTACTTCACTCCAGAAAGAATGGCTGCTATCAAGAAATCAACCAATGGCCAGGGATTTAGCTCAGTAGTGTCTCCACCTTCCTTGCAAGCACAAGGTCCTGAGTATCATCCCTGGCACCAAAAAAAATAATCAGCCAATAACAAATACTGGCAGAGTTGTGGGGCAAAAGAAACCCTTCTCCACTGTTCATGTGAGTGTAGAGTGGTGCAACCACTGTGGAAATTTGTATGGATATAGTTCACAAAACTAGGATTAGCGGTCCCATTTGAATCAGTTATCTCCCTGCTGGGTATCTTCCCAAAGAATTAAAATAATCATACCACAGCTATATATGCACACCCACATTTATAACGGCACAGTTTGTAATAGCTAAAACTTGAAAACAACCTAATTGACCATCAAGTGATGACTGGATAAAGAAGTTTTTTTTTTAATAAAATGAAGTACGAATTGGCCACAAAGAATGAGAAACTAGAGACATTATACCTAAATGGATGTGCATTGGGACCATACTCTTAAGTGAAATAAATAGGACACACATATGTAAATACCAAATAGTTTCTCAGGTGTGAGAAACTGAAAGTGTAAATGAGGATCAAAATGTATAATAGAGAATGTGAAATAGGAAGAACAGGTCCAAAGGGGACAAGGAAATGGGAAACAGGAAAGGAAAGAAAAAAAGAGAAATAAATATGAGAAAAGGAAAAAATGGAAACAAAGTCTTCATGAGTAGGGTGTGGTGGAGGGAATGAAGGAAGGTCAGGAGAATGGGGAATAAAATAAAAACCAAGATACATCATGTAAAGGTACAAATTTCCAATGATGAATGTCATCATATTGTATACCTAAAATGTACCAATAAACTTAATTTTAAAAAAAAATGGGTTTTTATACACAATGGTGTACTACAGTGATTTGTATGAAAATACGTTCACCTTGAGACCATAATAAGTGAAGTAAATTGGACACACAGCTTAAATATCATATGAGGAACTCAATAGATAAATAAAATGTAAAATAATAGAGAAGAGGAATAAAGGGAAGAAAGAGTTCGATCCCTGGTACCAAAAAAATAAAAAAAAAATAAAGAAAATAAACCTCATATTGCTGGCAATGTTTTGAATAACATGGCTCTAGACCCCAGACCCAAGTTTTGAAATGGGAGAATGATACCCTTTCCTGAAACAATAGTTATGGGAAATTTAGCTGCCTGGGAAGATAAGATATACAACCATCAGTAACTGTAGAGGACATCATTTGCTGATAGTCTATTTCAGAATAATGACTTTTAGTTCTTGGACAGCAAAAAGCAAGGTTTTCTAACTTATTTACTGATGTATTATGTCATGTTTTAAAAAATACAATTATTTCTATATGAAAGGAGTATCAGTTAATTTTACCTAATTGAAACAAGCTCACTATATATGTTTACATAAAACCTAACAAAATTAATAGCAATTTATGGTCAATCAAAATGGTCTTCTATAAACAACATGTTTAAAGTAGTATAAGGCAGACCCATTTTTAAATTTTGGTTTTGGTACTGGGGATCGAATTCAGGACCTTGCACTTCTGAGGCAAGCACTGGAACCACTGAGCTAAATCCCCGACCTGACCTATTTTGAATTTTAACATTTTTCTGCTTAAATAACTTTAGAAAATTTGGAAAGTTAGGAAAAAAAATTCATAACCATCCTAACATGCAGTTAAATTAATTCTGCCATATTTCTAAATGAAAAAATATTTTCTGTGTTTTACAATTACTATGGCCTCATATTCCCCTGGATTTAGTCTTTAAGAAAACAAATTTGGCTAGTGGCATATTATTCCATAATTTGATGTTGTGAATTATTGAACCAATAGTCTTATTTAGAATATTTAGGTTCCTTTTTGTTTTTCTTTTACACTTTTTTACCTTAAATACTTTTATTGGTACATTTTAGGTATACAATATGTTTACATTTATCACTGGGTGCTTGTACCTGCACATGATGTATCTTGGTTCTTATTTTTTCCCCATTACCTGTGAACCCTTCCCCCCCTCCACCCTTCCCTATTTACATAGACTTCATTTTCTTCTTTTTTTCTTTTCTCATAATTTTTCCTTTCCCTTCTTTTCTTTCCCCTTCCCCTCCCACCACCCCTATACCTTTGATCCTTTTCCTATTTCAAATTATCAATTATTCATTTTAATCATTTTAATCCATATTTAGACTTTCAGTTTCTCACACTAGAGAAACTATTCAGTATTTACACATATGTGTCCTATTTATTTCACTTAAGAGTATGGCCTCAATGAGCATCCATTTAGGTATAATTGTTGCACCCAGTGAGAGAGAACCAACTAGAGACTGATATTAAATCCATACAGGAGTTTATTACTGGCTGGGACCTGAGCCAAGCATTGGACTGGAGCCTCCTCAACTGGGGGGAGATTAACATATTTTATACACCTTTGAGGCCAGCAGTTTCTAGCCCCCCCTATGGGATAGAACTAGTAAAGCAAGCAAAAGGTACAGAAGTAGAATGTCCTGCTGTTAGAGCATTTGTAAAGCAATAGTTGATTAATTGTTGTTTCTAAGAGGCTCTAAGGGGAGGTTTCTAAGCTTCCTCCTTTTGAGTTCATCTAAAGGGCAGGCAGGTGGGTCGTTCAGCAGCAATATGGAGTCTGTCTTGGGTCCTTCATTCCCCACTGGTTCTTGTAAGTTAATCAAATCTTTGATTTCTGTATTTATTCAGATTTTTCCTCTAAAACATCTTCTAAAACCTCATAATTTTGTCTCAACACAATCAGTTTAACTGTATCAACCCTCTGTCTAACATATTTAGTCAGAGCAGTTATAATGTAAGGTCCCATGAGCAAAAGCAGAAGTAAGATAACTAAGGGGCCTGTTACAGCAGAAAGTAGGGTAGTTAACCATGGGGACCAGTCAAATAGATTTTGAAACCAATTTTGATCCCTTTGTTGGGCATATTTAGTCTTTAAATTTTCCCTGACCATAGCTAAGGTATCTCTAATGACACTAGACTGATTAGCATAGAAGCAACAGGTTTTTTTTTCCTAGGGCTACACATAACCCTCCTTGTTTTATGAACAGGAGGTCAAGTCTCTTTTGATTTTGTAGGACCATCTCAGCTAGGGAATCAACCTGGTTTTTTAAATTTGAAGATCAAGTATTTCAGGTGACCCGAATCTCTGGCACTTGGTGGCTTAGAGCTTTAAAATTTGTGTCCTGAAGGATCAGGGAGGAAGTTCCAATAGCTGCTAACCCAGCTATTCCTAATCCCACCAGAATGGGCACTAAAATGGGGGCAGCCCATTTGCTCCTATAGTGTTCAATTGTTAATCCCAAATATTCATGACCCCTTTTTTTATTATAATACAAGACCTGTGGAACAACATACATGGTGGCACAAAATAAAGTGGCAGATTTGGTAGCCAAGACTGATTTGGGAATGTATTTAGTCAAGTCCTTCGTGCAAGCAAACCAAGCATATCAGGACCAGGTCTCCTGGCTTGAAACCGTGGGGCTGGAATGTCACAAGGGTTTTTCTTGAGCCTATTGTATTGTAGCCTGGATCTCACTCTGAAGAATCTGTAAGGCTTGAAGAGACTGAAGTAAAGAAACACAAGAACTCTCTGTTATCTGTTCAAGGTTTAACTTAGGGAGGAGTGGTGGCGGCCTCCCATACAGGATTTTAAAAGGGGTAAACTTATCACATATGGGGTACATCTAACTCTTAACAAGGCTAGAGGAAGCAGATCGGGCCACCTACCACCAGTTTCTAGAACATATTTAGTCAAGGTTTCTTTCAGGGTCCTATTCATCCTTTCCACTTGCCCTAAACTTTGTGGGCGATAGGCACAGTGTAACTTCCAATCGATATGTAGTGCCCTTGTCAACAATTTGTATATCTGTCCCATGAAGGCAGGCCCATTGTAGGGCCCCAGGTAAAGAGGGATGCCAAATCGGGGAACTATCTCCTGGAGCAAAATCTTAGTTACTCTGTTGGCTGATTTTCCAGGAGTGGGGAACGCTTCTACCCAACCTGAGTAGGTGTCAAGCAATACCAGCAAATATTTGACCCTATTGCTGGATTTTATTTCAGTGAAATCAAGTTCCCAATGTTCCCCTGGCTCTCTTCCCCATAGTCGATTACCTTCACTCCTTGGTCTCGCCTTGGAGTTTACCTGTGCACACACCTGACACCTGGAATTGATATCCTGGACCATAGAGGTCAGTCCTGGGATTGAAAACTTAGAACTCATTAGTCTTTTTAACTTTGATTCTCCCAGGTGAGTTAAGTGATGTAACTGATCAACAAGTTGTCACCCCAGGGCTCAGAGGAGACAAGTTCATTCATTTGTCCCTTTCCACCAGCCTGAGTCCAGTTTTGTACCCCCTCGCTTTTGGTTTTCCTCTTCCTCTTCTGGGATATATGTGGGTCTTTCTGGCAGGTAGCCAAAGGGTCAGATGGGCAGAATGTCTATTGGCCCCACTGGTTTTCTGGCCATTTGTCAGGCCACATGATCGGCCTCTAAGTTACCGTGGGCCTCAAAGCTCTTTTTTGGTGTCTTTTGTAATGAATAATGGCCAACGCCCTGGGTTCTCAAATTGTCTCCAATAGGGCCAAAATGTTTTTTTATTTTTGATAGTTTTTCCTTTTGATGTCAATAACCCTGTATGGATTTAATATCAGTCTCTAGTTGGTTCTCTCTCACTGGGTGCAACATTCTTGGAGGCCCCAGTGAGATAGCCAGCTGCTCTAGAGATTATTATCTTGGAGCCTTTGTTTCTTTTTAGGAGAGACCAGGATCAGACATTGGCAGTGTTTGGCCCCTCTGGACACTGGTCTGCAGAAGGAGAGGCCAACCTGATGGTATTCCAGGGCTCTGGGTAGACCAGTCCCAGCTAGCCCTATCGCCGATCAACCGACTCACAGTTTTGGGAAAGCCTCTAGAGGTAAGAATCAAATGATTCTTAGTGCACTGTGGGTAGGTAAGAGGAAGCTGGATGTGGCACAGGTTCCCTTACCTAGAGTCTCTTTTCGATGGCAATAAGACTCAACTGGGTTGGAGTCCTCAGAAGAGTGACTCCTTGGGTGGGGTCCATATTAATTCTGCCCCAGAGGTTTTACTTGGCCAAAGTTTGTCTTTGTCTGTTTATTGTTGCCTGTCTGCTTGCTCTGTGTGCCTTTTGCATTTTCACAAGCTAAAATTATGGGTTCCTCACAGTCCACAGAAGGAACTCCACTTGATTGTGTTTTGAATAACTTCAAAAAAATTTATTCCACAGACAGAGAAGATGAATATGGCATGAAATTTTCTAAAGGCAAATTGCGAACTCTGTGTCAATCAGAATGGCCAAGTTTCAGAGTCAGTTGGCCCCCTGTGGAAACTTATTCTATGCACATTGCTCACAAGGTTTGGAATGTGGTCATGGGAATTGGGGCTCCACAGGTCCTGATCAACCTTTGGCACTCAATTGGGACAGGACTATGGTCCATCAGCCTTGTCTTCCTCCTCCCTTTTTCCTTTAAAACAGACAGAGCCTGGGGGAGGATTGATTTATGTCCCTTTTACAACTAGTGATCTTTACAATTGGAAATATCAAAATCCCCCCTTCTCTGAAAAACCTCAGGCATTAATCTCTTCTTGAGTCTGTTTTTCACACCCATCAACCAACCTGGGATGGTTGCCAGCAGCTTTTACAGATCCTGTTCACCACTGAGGAACGGGACCACATTTATCAACAGACAGTCAAAGAGGCCCTGGGGCCAAACCCCGGTGTCACTCCCGGAACTCCAGGGCATTTGGCCAAGGCTGAAACAGTAGTTCCATTGTGACACCCCAAATGGGACCCCGATGATGATGGTAAGAGGAGGCTGGGGACCTACTGCCAGCACTTATTAGGGAGACTCCAGGCAGTGGCCAGAAAGCCCACTAATTTGAGTAAGGTAAGTGAGGTTCATCAAGGAAAAATGGAGTCTCCGGCTGCATTTTTGGAGAGGCTCTTGGAAGCCTATAGAGTTTTCACTCCTATTGACCCAGAGGCTCCCAAAAATTCAGCAGCTTTAAATCTGGCCTTTGTTTCCCAGTCAGCCCCAGGCATTAAAAAAAAATACAGAAATTGGAGGGATTTGAGGGAAAGAATAGGACTGAACTCCTGAGCATAGCCCAAAAAGTTTGTGATAACCGTGATGCCCCCCGAGGAAGTCCTAGCCAAGAAACTGGGAAAAGTCACTATTGCTGCACTCCAGGCACAAGAGACAGTCCCTCCAGACAGAAAAAGAGAAAGCCACCTTTTTGGCTTTAAAAAAAGCCTTAGTGTCAGCACCAGCCCTAGCCCTACCTGATGTCACCAAGCCCTTTCAGTTGTCTGTTGCTGAACAAGGAGGCATAGCCAAAACAGTGCTAGCTCAGGCATTAGGGCCTTAAAACAGAATCTGTACCTTTTGCTTGCTTTACTAGTTCTACAGAAGCGGAATGTCCTGCTGTTAGAACATTTGTGAAAAAATAGTTGATTAATTGTTGTTTCTAAGAGACTCTAAGGGGAGGTTTCTAAGCTTCCTCCTTTTGAGTTCATCTAAAGGGCAGGCAGGTGGGTCATTCAGCAGCAACATGGAGTCTGTCTTGCTAACTAGGGTCCTTCAATAATGTCTCTAGACTCTCATTCTTATGGCTGAGTAGCACTCCACTTTATTTTAAAAAACACATTTTAATCAGTGTTGGTTTGAAATCCACTTGATCTGCAAAGAAGATAGCTACTCCTGCTTTTTGGGGGGTTCCTGTTTTACGGTTCCTGTCGCATGGAGTTTTGTTTTCCACTCTTTAACTTTCAGTCTATGCGTTTCTTTTTGAATTAAGTGTGTTTCTTGTATGCAGAATATCATTGGATCTTGCTTCTTGACCCACTCTGCCAGTCTATTTCTTTTGATTGGTGAATTGAGACCATTAACATTGATGGTTATAACTCATACATATTGATTTATCATTGTCATGACTTTTTCTTTTTGTTGGATTCTGCCTCTTTGCATTTAATTTCTTGTTGTGCCTGATGGATTCATTCTGCTGGGCTTCCTGGGGTTGTGATCCTCACTGTGTTTTCCTAGGATATTTTCCAAAATTTTTTTGGAGTGCTGGCTTGGTATTCATGTAGTTCCTAAGGTGCTCTTTGTCATGAAAGTATCTTATTTCTCCATCAATTTTGAAAGATAGTTTTGCAGGGTACATCAATCTGGGTTGGAGATTGCTTTCCTTTAGGGCTAAAAATACATCACTCCAAGCTCCTCTTGCCTTGAGTGTTTACATTGAGAAGCCTGCTGTAATTCTTATAGGCTTTCCTTTGTAGGTGATTTGTGTCTTTTCTCTGTTTATAGAATTTTGTTCTTTTGTTGGATTTCTGGAATCCTATTATATGCTTATGTGTCAATTTTTTTTGATCAAGGCTAGCTGGAGTCCTATATGCCTCACTCATCTGTATGTCAAATTCTTTCACTCTGGGAAGTTTTCTGTCATTAATTCTGTGAACAGTTTTTTTATTCATTTTTACTTTCTCCTGATTTTTCGTGGATTCCTATCAGTCTTATATTATTTGCATCATCTAGGAGCTGTTGGATTGATTTCTCAGGGTCCCTTACTATTTTTAAGAGATCTCTCTTTTCATAGTCACTGACCACAATCCTATCTTCTATATCTGCTATTCTTTATTCACATTTGCTCATTCTGCTGCAATGCTTTCAATAGAGTTTTTAATATCCTGGATATCAGTTTGAATCTGTTTCATGGATTCCATTTCTTTCCTTTGTTGGGCATTCATGGTTTCCATCATGGTCCTGAGCTCATCTATTTTTTTTTTTTATCTGTTTCTGTTCTAGAGTCTGTAATCATGTCTTTCATTCTGCTCAGCATCTCTGTGGTTATTTGGGAAATTATTTCTGTTTTGAATTTTTCTAGAGCTTCATTCGTCTGTTTTGTTACTTCCTGTGCCATCAGTATGGGGTATCCAGGTGGTTGATTATCAGACTTTTCCTCCTTGTTTACCCCAGAATTTGCCATTGGTGAACTGGTAGCCTGACTTTGTGTCTTAATTAAGTGTCTTCTCATTTTTATTTTTGTTGTTGGTACTGCTTTTGGTTCAATTCCTGGGTTGATACTTCAATATTGTTTATTGTACGTATCTTTGTTGCTTGTATTTAGAACCTTTATGGAATGATTGTTTCTCCAAAATGTCTTACATATATATCTGTCCTTTAGGTTTTGAGTCTCTAATGACTCTTAAGCTATCACGTTTTCAGTATACCAGGAAGGACAGTTGGTTAGATCAACCACAACACCTTAGCCCAAGTGATGCAATCAGCAACAATAGCATCAAGCACAGTTTAGAAAATGACAATTTGAGGTAGTTATTAATCTATCACTTTTAAACATGTGAATTAAATCAAAATTGAGGACCAGCCCAAAATATGTTCATAGTGAATAAACTCTTCAATATAGCCACTTTACCCTTCAGGATGGGGACTTAGAAGGAGTTAGGGAGGGATGGATAGATAGGTATGATAGGGAAAGGTTAAAAGTGAGACCAGAGGGCACAGGAAGATCATGCAAACTCTAGGAAACTGTTGAAGAGAAGAGAAGACAATGAAAGAACAAACACAAAAACAGAGCAACCTATCAGCAATAGGGAGGCTAGAAACTGTATTCATTTTCCTTTAAAATTAATGACAATTGATAGAAGGAAGAAAGAAAAGAAAAAGTAAGAAAAAAAAAAGAAATTTGAATTAGGACAGAAACAGGAATAAAAAGGGAGAGAAATTAAGAACAAGGTGGGAGAGAGAGAGAGACAGCAAGAGAGACCAAGAAAGAAAAGGAAAAAGAAGAGGAAAAAGGGAAAAAATTGAAAAGAGAAAAGAATAGATAAAAAATAGAAAAAATATTAAAGATCAGAGAAAAATTATTTTGAAAATAAAAAATAAAAATAAAGGGCCTCCTTCAGGGTATGTCTCTGCTGTCACTATAGACAGTGTGGGCAGAAGTGTGCAGATCTAAATCAGTTAGTCTCAGCAATCAAGCAGCTGTCCCCTGAGGTTCAGGGTGATTTCTGCCTGCAAGGCCCAAGTTGAGATCTGTGACCTCCTGCTGGGTTGAACTCTGCAAGGTTCTACTGCAGGTTCCAGCTGCCCTTCCCCTGAAAATATTCCCAGTTCTGATGGGAAGTGGTGATCCCCCCAACTTACCAACTATAGTGGTCTGATGTGCCTTTATTGCAGAGATTTTCTTCACTTTTACAGGGGGCTTCAGTGTTCATCTAGGAGCCTCAGAGAGGCCCTCTTTCTCTTGTTCACTTCTGTTCTATCTTCTGGAGCTCAGATAAATGTTCTTTCTGACCCACTGCCCCTCTGTGGAGTGAATCCAAGTGCTGGCTTGGCCCATTGGCCAGAGGTGGGGAGAGGGCATTGGTCCCCTCATGGCTCCACTCCTCTGCACCAAAGGGGAAGGGCCACCAGATGGCCCTCATGCTTCTCAGGACCTCTGCTCCTCTGCCAGCATTTCATTTTTTGATGCTATTGTGAAAGGCATTGTTTCCTTAATTTCTCTCTCAGTGAGTTTGTTATTTGTGTACAGGAATGCCATTGATTTTTGAGTGTTGACTTTATATCCAGCTATAATACTGAATTTGGTTATTAAATATAAAAGTTTTTTGGTGGAATTTTTGGGTCTTTTATGTAGAGAATCATGTCATCTGCAAATAATGATAATTTAACTTCTTTCTTTCCTATCTTTATTCTTTTTATTTCTTTTTCTTGTCTAATTGCTCTGGCTAATGTTTCCAGAACTATAATGAGTGGTGATAGTGGACATCTTTGTTTTATTTCTGATTTTAGATTGAAAGCTTTCAGTTTTTGACCACTTACTATTATTTTGGCTGTTTGTCATATATAGCTTTTATCTGATTCAGATAGATGCAATCTATTCCAATTTTCTGTAGAGTTTTTATCATGAATAAGTGTTGGACTTTGTAAAATGCTTTTTCAGCATCTATTGAGGTGATCATGTGATTTTTGTCTTTGGGTCTGTTGATATGGTGTATCATATTTATTGATTTGCATGTGTTGGACCATCCATGTTTTGCTTTGATGAATCCTACTTGGTCATGGTGTATGATCTTCCTGTCAATTTTTTGCATTTTGTTTGCCAGTGTCTTATTGGAGATTTTTTCATCTATGTTCCTTAGGGAGATTGGCCTGTAAGTTTTTTTTTTTCACATTTATAACTGTTTATTAAAAATGAGACAACGACATCTGTCCCTTTTAGATAAACCTATGCAAAGGAAATTATTTCAGATTGAAAAAAAACTTTACTAAGCCTTAATGTGCCAAGTACTCAGGTTCAAGTTAATTTCAGTATCTTTAAAGGCATGTAATAATTAATTTGCAAATGAGAAAACTAAGGTTCAGAAGTTGCACAGAACCACTTAGTGCCTCACCGAGCTGTAAAAATCAAGGTTTCCCTCTATGTACTTTCTCCCAGGTTCACAATAAATTGGTTCAAAATTGTCTAGATCAAGAAGTTTATAATGTAAAGCATTTAGTACTAAATACTGTTTATAACCATAACAAATTATATCCAAAACCTTACTAAAATGACTTCATTTAACCCTTTTGTTTAAAAATGACAGTTTACACCAACTAGCATTAAGAGAAGTGCAATTCATTAGTTTTGTTTTCTATAAAAATAAGTTAACTTTAACCAAAGCAATCTCAATGATAAATGGATTTCATTATTTATTTAGATGTTTAAGCTCTCGCACTAAGTTTTTACAAGCTGGTGAACACTGACAAATTATTTGTCCCACAGAACTATAACCACACATTCCCAGACAGTATAAATATATGGTTGAACTAACATTAATACACATCACCATTTTATCAATTACATAATAAAACAAATTATGAAGTATCCAAATATTAAGTTACACAGCTCAAAAGGCATATAAAATATTAGATGTCTGTTCAATTCATTAGCAGAAACTCACTTCTGTTTTTTGCAAGAGGCTGGGAAAAGGAAAAAAAAATCACACTGCAAACAAAAATAAGTTAGTAAACTTCTGATAAGTATGGAAAAAATTATAAGAATTTCAGAAATTTTATGATTAAGAATTGTTCTAGCTACAATAACAAAGCATCTATACCTTTTAAAAAATATTTACTAAATTAAAGAGCATATTCTACATGTTCTGCACAAGACAAAGGCAACGTTTTACTAAAAATATTGAATAGCCCACTCCTAGTCTTTTTTCAGGCCCTCCCTGTTAAGTTTCACCTCGGAGTGCAAGCATTAAATTAACTGTAAGGCTTTTTTGTCTGAGACATTAAAGACATGTGCTCCTGTAACAATGTAGATTTTCAAAATGGAGGTTTCCCAGAACAGCAAAAATAAGACTTGTAGAAAGACATTAAATAATCACCATAAGACTTGGTAATAATCAAAAAGAACAATCAATGTTTAAGCAAACCTGATGCATACTGGTTTGAGTGTGAGATGTAAACATAAAGTGAGCAGGAAAATAGCCACATAGGCCCTACCGTGTTTGAAATGACTGAAGGAATAAACCACAGGTCTAGAGTATTCTTAGTTCCTGGAATTTTGCTTCTATGTGATACTAAAAATATAAGAGTATTGTGCTGGGTATTTTGGTGCCTAATCTTTCTGAATTTCTTATGTATCATTAAGATTCTGGCATGGGAATATCCTCAGTACTGGATGGTTTCAGGAAAGTCAATTAGTACAAATGATAAGCACAATTTAAATGCTGAACAGTAAGAGTCTTGTAGTAATTGTCCAAATATGATGATCATAACCCAAACCCAGAGATTGTGATTCTGTTAAGCTTGTGTGCAGCCTGTATAACTGCTTTGCAATGCTCCTACAGAAGCTTCATTAGACTCATTCACCGAGCCAACACATGGGCTAATCTGTATGACAATCAGGTCCTGCCTCGAGCTGCACGTTCAAGGCAGTCGCATCAGGCATCCCAGTTTTATTGCATGCAACAGTTGTTCCTGTGACCATTGGAGTCTTTGAACCGCAGCCCCATTTTAGGACGATACTTCTCCAAATATAAGAGTTGCTTGCCGTTAAAAGCTCCGCTCTGCTTTTGTCTTATGAACTGTACTGCATCTTTGTATTTCATTCCACCTTCAATTAATGCTAGGGCAACAACCACTGGAGCTCTCCCAAGGCCTGCAACACAATGGACAGCAATACAACAACCAGGTTCTTCACAAAACTTAATTTTTACAAGATTTAACCAGTCATCAACAATCTGGTTGGACAGTGGTGCACCATCATCAAAAGGCCAATCAAAAACATGGATGCCTTCCTTCTCTACAAGTGTAGTGTCATACGTTGCTTCACATACTCTTACTATTGTGGTAACTCCATACTTCTTAAGTTCCTCTATAAACTTGTTTAAGGTTGCATTTGTTGGATTGCATGTAATGAGGAATCTCATGCTCTTGTATGTGACTTCCACAGGAGCTGCGTGGTTCATTCGAGCCATTATTAATTTAGTTAAAAAAAACTTAAGAGGATTATGAAAGATTTTAAAACTTGAATAGAAATGATGCAAGAAACTGAAGTCTACTTCAATATACTCCACTTGAACTTCTCAGTGCTTTGAGTATGGTATTGGGAGTACTGGGAAATGAAATCAACCTCCTAACAAGAAGCAACAATCCTTCAATCCAGTAATACCGAGGCAAGAGAAAGGAAGTGCACTAAGATTTACCCCATCCAGGTCAGAACTCTTGTAAAATGCTCTATGATTTCAATTCACCACTTCTTTGTCCAGGTGAACCTCTCTCACGGGGCTTCTTGGTGGAGCAGTAATGGATCTCTACAGTTCACTTGTCTGCATAGAGGTCGTGCTGTGCCTGGCAGTAATCTCCACTGCCCTTCAGAAACTCCATAAGTGTGTAACCAAGAACACCACAGAAAGGAATATGTCTACTCATTGAAGATTGTGGCCTAATCATACAGCCAGTCCTGAGGCAGGGGCGAGGTGGGGGCACCAAGCAACCATGCACTGCTGGCCTGTAAGTTTTCTTTTTTGGTTGGGTTCTTCTCTTGTTTTGGTATCAGGGTAATACTTGCTTCCATGAATGATTTTAGGAGTATTGCTTTCCTTTCTATTTCATTAAAGAGTTTGAAGAGAATTGGCAGAAGACCTTCTCTAAATTTCTTGTAGAATTCAGTGGTGAAGACATCAGAACCTGGGCTTTTCTTTGTTGGTAGGTTTTTAATTAGATTTTCAATTTCATTGACTGATATTAATGAAGGAGCTTTAAACTTTTAGGTATTCAAGCCTTAGGAATTCCCACAGGCCCTTATTTTGTTCCTATTTACCCAGAAACAGGCAGATCCACAACTCCTCCTGGTAAGTGATACTTAATATAATCACAGTGTAAGCCACCACAAAATATATGTGTATATCTGGTTAGCTTTAGTTTTCACAGTGTGTATTCTGTTATGTCCTCACTGTTAGCCTTGAAAATGTATCTAGTTAGCCTCAATGTTCACAATATGTATCCTGTTGTGTTATGCTATGTGAACACCCTGTTCCTAAAGAAAGCCCCAACCTCAAGACAGTTACATTATCGCTCATCCCAAGCCCAACTTACACAACTGTATAAAACTCTCCCATTTTTAAATTTTGAGCCCCAGGTCTTTATTGAGTACCTAGTCCCACTGGGTCAAGTAAAGTTTTCCTCCATGTCTTTTGAGTGGGTTTATCTTTCCTGGTCCAGATTTTCTACAACACTATTGCTTTGTTTAGAATTTTTATATCGTCTTGATTCAGCTTTGGTAATTCATATGTATCTAGGAATCTGTCCATTCCTTCTGTGTTTTCCAAAAGATGAAGGGATATTAAAAGTGACCTGTGCCTTGCAAAAGACATTGAAAAGAACTGCCCTGCCCTTCTACCATATGAAGATGCAAAAGCAGGGTGCCATTGATAGAACAAAGAATGAATACTTACCAGTCACTGAATCTGCAAACTTATTGACCTTAGAGTTTCTAATCTCCAGCATTGTGTGAGAATTAAATTTCTATCATTTATAAATTGTCTGCTCTAAAATATTTATTATAGTAACAAGAGTAGACTATCACAGATTGGTACCAAGATGTAGCCCAGCATAGGTCCTGAGATCTACACTGGGTCACAACCTGTAGCTGACCCACCCAGCCAACATTGTTCCAGGACCTAAACCTGCTACTTTGTTCTCCTGAGCCCCAGGTGAATGAGAATAAATGATAGTGACACAGAGTCAGTTTAACATGTGGGCAGACATGGGGCTCTCACATCTAGTAGGCAGAGGGGCCCTCTGTGTCTGACCAGTCTTGCCTTTATTCACCCAAACATGGGTATAAGCAACCAAGATTCATCTGCTTTCAAATATCCATTAGTACATCCCCTAGTAAACAATTTAACTTCAACTGTCTTAAGATTTCTCTAGAACCTGCAATGTTCAATTACCCCTGAGTGTGGCCTTGTGCTCACAGAGGAGGCCAATTAAGCCTCAATTCTCCTTTGGTTTCTGACACCAAGAAATACCATGAGGTGTTGGATCAAATACTTATAAATGTAGAAATGGCTTTGTAACTTGGTAGTGATTAAAGAATAGAAGAGTTTTGAGATACACTGTTGTGAATGGGACCTTGAGCTTCATTCTGATGAGGGCTCAGAGAAAAGGAGAACTACAAAACCAATTTTTTCAGAAATTATTTAAGTGTTCATGATTAGCATACTGATAGGACAATAATCCTATGGACACTGATGACATTCTGATAAAATCTCAAATGGAAATGAAGGATATGTTATTATAAACTAATAAAAAGGCCATGATTATTATAAAGTAATAAAGTACTTGACTGTGTTTATTCTCTAATGTTTTGTGGAAAGTAGCTTAAAATTGATAGAATAAGATTTTGTGAAATAAATCTTTGAGTAAATGTTCAAAGTGTAACATGGCTTCTCTTGAATGTCTACAGTAAAATGTAAAAAGACAGAAATGAATTAAAGATGGAAATTATAATCAAAAGAGAAGCACAATTTAAATATTTAGAACACTGTAATCTTAGGAGTGCTGGCTAGCCCTTTCACGGTCACCATTCTGTTGGCACAGGGGTTGGGTTAGAGACCTGAATCTGGACCACAGGTGTCTGAATTCAATTGACTGCCTACCATCAACTGTACAAGAAGAGTCTATAAAGACCTTAAAGCAAATTTATTCACAATTTGGTCAATCCCTTGAGCATACAGAAGTCCTTTATAAAAAAAAAAAGCCAAGGAACAAAAGTGGGGAAATATACACGCATGGATTTAGCCATGCTTTGACCCAGGAAATGTTGAATGCTTGTCCCTGCACCTGGGGTTGAGGTGGGGTGGCTGGTTTTGCTCTCAACATTAGAAACTGAAGACATAGTTAATCTTTTAAAAAATTCTAACTTTAAAGGATCTACTCTAACCCCTAGTTATATTTGATTTCTTTTTTTGTACAGGTCAAATGTCCCAAATAGCACCAACAGAATTTAGAAAACATGTTTATAAAAAAAAATAAGTGAATAGAATATGTGGGTAAAATATAAGTGCTGTACCTAAGAGGTTGAAATCAAAAGAATAGCAAATAAAAAGAAGGACAAAGGAGGGGCCGGGTTAATTGAAATGTAACAGTTAATATGAAACTAGACAGAAAAGGGTGGTGACTAAGCTGCTGGTATCAGCAATGTTATCCAATAAAAGGCATTTGAATTATAGATTTTGAGGAAACACACAGGTAGCTTGTCCTGTTTGTTTATGGCTGGAAAATAAGGCTCCAGAGGAAAAACTCAGGTATTTTGGTTTATAATTATCACTTCTTCTTTGGGACTGGTTAAAATCTCAGCTGTTGAATTAGAAGTAAAAATCAGGTTATTTTCTCTAGTGTTTGGAGTTTAGAGGTTTACAAGGACAAACAGTCTTTCTACTCCCTTCACAATCTCAGAGATCTGTGACGTTCTGAGGAGTGTAAGACAAGGATAGATTTTTCAGTCATATTTTTCTTAGAAAGAACAGTAATAGTGATTTGCTATTTAAATGAAAACACCAACACCAGCCTGGGATTTATATTCATTGTGGATAGTTGTATGTGTATATGACACATTAGTTTCTTTATAGGTCCTCTCTCCCTCTCTTGTTCCTTCCACTCTCCATCTCTTGGTACCCTTCCCATTTGCAAAGGTCTCTCTTCCCATTTCCTTTTATCTGTCTTTTATTTTTCTCTTTATTTATGCTATGGATTTCTCATATGAGAAAAACCATATGGCATTTAAACTTTTGTGTCTGATTTAATTCACTTAACAATGTACTTTCAAATTCTAACCATTTTCCAAAAATGGCTAAAATTTATTCTTCTTTATAGCAAATTAGTATTCCATTATGTACAGATAACATATTTTCTCTATCCATTTGTCTGCTGACAGACATATATGCTGCTGCCAAGATTTAGCTAATATGAATTGTTATGCTATAAACATTGGTATGCATGTATCACTGCAATATGATGTTTTTTACTCTTTCAGGAAGATGCTTAGTAGGAAAATAGCTAGGTCAAATTGAATTTCTATTTTTAGATTTTTTAAGAATCTCAATAATGATTTCTATAGTGGTTGTACTAATTTATATTCCTATGAGCAATGTAGGATGTTCTCTTTTCAGTGCAGCCTCACCGACATTTATTAGTATTATATTTGACTTCTTTTCTTTTTTTTAGTATCAGGGATCAAACTCTGAACCTTGCACTTTCCAGGCAGGTGGCAGAACCACTGGGCTAAATCCTCGGCCCTATATTTGATTTCTTGTTGATTGTCATTCTTTCTGGAATAAAATGAAATCTCAGCATTGTTTTCATTTGCATTTATTAATGGCTAGTGGTTGAACTTTCTTTGGGTATTTGTTGTTTTGTTTTTGAGTTGTTTTATATATTCTAGATATTAATCCTCTATCCAAGGTATAACTGACAAAAAATATTTTTCCATTCTGTAAGTTGTCTCTTCACTCTGTTGGTTGTTTCCTTTGCTGTGCAGAAGCTTTCTGGAGTTTTGTTTAGAATGTCTCTGCCCACACCTATGACTTCAAGATTTATGCCTATTTTTTCTTCCAGGAGGTTAAATGTTACATTTTAATACTTAGATTTTTTATCTATTTTGATTTTAGTTTACTATGTGGTGAGAGATACTGATCTAGCTTCAATCTTCTGCATGTGGATAGCCAGTTTCCCCAGCACCATTTTCTAAAGAAGTGATCTTTCCACCAGTGTATATTTTTGGCTCTTTTATGAGCTCAGTGTGTCTGAGATTGTTTCTCCATTGTCCTGTTCCATTAACTCACATGTTTTTTTGTGTCAATATCATGCTCCTCTTTTCACTGTAGCTTTGTGATATAACTTGAAGTCCAGGATTGTGATGCCTTCTGCCTTGGTCTTCTTATCCAGGATAGCTTTTGCTATTTTTGGTCTCTTCTGGTTCCATATGAATTGTAGGATTGTTTTCTCTACATCTTTGAGGGATGATATTGCTATTTTGATTGGGGATATGTTAAATATGTGTATCAATTTTGGAAATATGGCCATTTTGACAAAATTTGTTCTGCCTTTCAAGAACCAGAGGGTATTTTTCCATTTTCTAAAAATTTCTTCACTCTCTTTTTTTGGAGTTTTATAGTTTTCCTTGTAGAGGTCTTTCTCTTCCTTGGTTAGTTTTATTATTAAATATTTAATATTTTTTGATGCTGTTGTGAATGGTATTATTTTACTAATTTCTTTCCCAGGAAGTTCATTATTGCTATGCAGGAATGCTATTGATTTTTGCTTGTAATTTTTTTTTTTTGTACCGGGGATTGAACTCAGGTCCTTGCGCTTGTGCAGCAGGCAGTGAAACCACCGAGCTAAATCCCTGTCCTTGCATGTAAATTTTGTATCCTATTACAGTGAACCCTCAAGTTGTGATTGGCCTGACCAACTTGGGTTGAACAACTTGGGTTAATTAGGTTAATGGAAGATTAATCTGCCTTTTGTTATCTACAGTTTGTACCCAGGTAAAAATCCAGATTGCAGCTGTTTTGATGTGCAACCAACTCAAGTTAGCAGCAGCCCTCAGGAACTGATCAAGTTTGTAAGTCAAGAGTCCACTGTACATTATTGAATTTGGTAATTAATTCTAGAAGTTTTTTGGTGGAATATTTTGGATCTTCATGTTAAAGGATCATGCCACCTGCAAATGATAATGTATTTTCTTCCTTTCCTATTTATATATCCCTTTTATCTCTTTTTCTTGCCTGATTTCTCTGGCTAATGTTTCGAACAGGAGTGGTGATAGTGGACATTCTTGTCTTGTTCCTGATTTTAAAGGAAAAGCTTTTGGCTTCTCTACATTTGATATAATGTTGGCCATTGATTTGTCATAAGTGGCTTTTATCATTTTGAGGTAAGGTCCTTCTGTATCTATTTTCTTTAGGTTTTTAAAAAAAGTCATTAATGGGTGTTGAATTTTGTCAAAAATCTATGCATCTATTTATGTGACAATTCTATTTTTGTCCTGTCTGTTTATGTGGTGTATTACATTTATTGGTTTCCATATGTTGAACCATCCTTGCATCCTCGGAATGAACCCAACTTGGTAATGATGTATGGTCCTTTTGATGATTTGCCAATATCTTATTGAGAATTTTTGTGTCTATATTCACCCAAGAGATTGGCCTATAGTTTTCCTTTTCAGTTGAGTCTTTGATTTCTGAATCAGTGATACTAGATTCCTTGAAGAAGTTTAGAAGTGTTTCTTCCTTTTAAATTTCTTTAGAGTTTGAGGAGTACTTGTGTTTTACCCTTCTTGAAGGTCTTGAAGAACTCAGCTGTGAATCAATCAGGCCATGGGCTTTTCTTAGTTGTTAGATTTTTATTACTGACTCGATTTCATTGTTTGTTCAGAATTTTATGTTTTTATGGTTCAGTTTTTGTAATTTTTATCCATCTTTATAGGAATCTGTCCATTTCTCCAAGATTTTCCAATTTTGGGGGTACAATTTTTCATAGTATCTATAATAATCTTGAATCTTGGCAGTGACTGTTGTGATTTCATCTTTTGCATTTCTAATCTATTAATTTGCTCTTCTTTTAGTAAGTTAGGTGCTTATCTATGCACTTTACTCTTTCAAAGAACCAGCTCTTCAATTCATTAATTCTTTGGTTGTATGTGAGTGGTGTGTGTGTGTGTGTGTGTGTGTGTGTGTGTGTGTGTTTTAGTCTCAATTCTATTAATTTCTGCTCTGGTCTGTATGATTTCCCTCCTTAAACTAGGTTTGCATTTGGACTCTTGTTTTTCATGTGTCTCTAGATTCACCATTAGGTTATTTATTTAAGCTCACTCTGTATTCCTAATGTAGAGCACTGACTGCAATAAACTTCCATCTTAAAACTGATTTCTTTGTGTCCCATAGGTGCTAGTGGGTTGTACTGGAATTGCCATTTGATTCCAGAAATAGTTTAATTTCTTCTTTGTTTTTTTTCTGTAACCCATTGAGTGTTCAGGAGGGTGTTGCTAAGTTTGTAGGTGATTATAAATTGTCTGAAGCTTCTTTTGTGATTGATTAGTTTCGATGCACAATGATCTGATAGTATACATGAGGTGATTTAAATTCTGTTGTATTTATTTAAGCAGCATTTGTGAACTGGTATGTGATCTATTTTACAGAAAGTTACCTGTGATGCTGAAAAGATGTGTATTCTGTTGTAGTATGGTAGAACATTCTGTAGATACCAATTAAATCCGTTTGCTCAAGGGTGTGGTTCAGCTCTGACATTTCTTTGTTGATATTTTGTTTAGCTGATACATCTTTTTATGAAACTGGGATATTGGGGTCAGCCAGTAAGATAATGTTTATGTCTTTTTTATCTTCTATGTAGTATTTTTAATGAAGTTAGGTACCCCAATATTCAATGCATGTATTTACAATTGTTATCTCTTCCTGTTGGATTGGTCCCTTAACTAATATGTAGTGACTTTCTTTGCATTTTCTAATCAGTTTTAGCTTGAAGTTTATTTTGTCTGAGAATAAGAATGATACTGCTGCTTGCTTTGGGGGACCTTATTCATGGAATATTGTTTTCCATCCTTTGATTTTTAGTCTATGAATTTCTTTTTGATTTAGATAAGTTTCTCAAATGTGACAACTGTTGGATTCTGTCTTTTTTTTTCTAATCCAGCCTGCCAATCTTTGTCTTTTCATTGGAGAAGTGAAGCTGTTTAGATTGAAAATTATTGCTGAAAATGTATCAATTTCAACCTTTGATTGCATTCTTTTTCTGTTGATGATTCCTTTATTTTTCCTTCTTTGTTTAACTACTTGCCTTGCTTGATGTATTCATTCTATCTGAAGTTTCTGCTTTGTTGATACATAGGAAAGATGATCACACTATGAGTCAATGCATTGCAATTTCTGCAAAGAGTTGAAGTAAATGACTCAGGCGAACTATGATCTCTGCTTATTTGCATTTCTAGCCTAAGTGTATTTGTTTTAGATCATTTATTAATTAAGTTAAAAGTTTGAAGTTCCTCTCAAATTCAGAGAAAGGAGGAAATTAAAGATACTTTTCCCTACTCAGACTTGATACCCAATTTTTTTCCAACTTCTAAAGCTTCCTTCCTTGCCCTTCTCCCATACCTAAAATGTTCATAAAATTTCTAGTCCATTTTATATGGGACCGCCTCAATAGTGAGAAGGCCTCTGCATCTGTTATCCACTGAACTTTGTGCACCTGAGCCGTTTCTCTGCTGTTGACATTTGCTATACCATTCATTTTTAGCTTGTTGCATTAGTTGAATATTCTGATACCTGGCAACTCAGTGTTTCTCTTTTTCTATCGCCCAGATCACTGAGCTCCTTTCATATCCTTAAATTTATGACAGTCCATTTGCAAGTGTCCTTGTATTTCTTGGAAAATAGTGATATGAATGTGACTTTATTTTTCCCATTCCCACATTTTAGTCAATATATGTTGTTTCTGTATGTTATATAACCCCATAATACATTGCTATTATTTTTGAGAGAGAGAGAGAGAGAGAGAGAGAGAGATTTTTGCAAAGGTACTTTTATATTTCTCTAGGTAATTACCATTTGTTGATCTTCATCTTTTCCCAAATAGATCAACTCATCTATCTGTTATAATTTTCCATCAGTATTTCACATTTCTTGAATTGCTGCTCTACTGCAGACAAAATATCCCAGATGTTTTTCTGGCACCATCTTTATTTTGCCTTCTTCTTCTTCTTCTTCTTTTTTTTTTGTACCAGGGATCAAACTCAGGACCTTGCACTTGCAAGACAAGCCTGGTGCCACTGAGCTAAATCCCCGGCCCCTTCCCTTCATTTTTGAAGGGTATTTTTGTAATGCAAGGAGTTTTGGGTTTTTTGTCTGTTTTGGGTTCACTTATTTAATATTTTTTCCCTTTAAACACTATAAAAGTTTATTATCATCTGCCTTTCATTGTTTGTGGTAAGAAACAAATATAATATTAGTCATTCTCTTGTGTATGTTTCTATTTTCCTTTTGTAATTTGAAAATCTGCTTTTTATGCTGTCAGTTTGAGTAAAACAGTTGTGGTTTTCTTTTTTCTAGTCCTCCTTTTATTTGTCCCATTTTTTGCAGATGTGTCATGATGTTTTTCAAGAAATTTGGGGAAATTTCAGGCATATTTTTCAAATATTTCTTTTGTGCTTAGTTAGGTTTAATTAGGCTTAATTAATGCCTCTCTAAGGCAGTAATTACACATATATTGGAGTGTTGATATTTTCCCTCAAATCTCAAATGCTCTGTTATTTTATGTTATTGTTTTTGTAGTTTACTATGGGTGTATTCACTGGGCTGTCCATATAATTGCTGCTCCTTTACTCTATTTCTTGTCTAACAATTCCAAGTTCTGGGGCTGCTTCTGTTTTGATCATAACAGCTTGATGTTATAATCATGAGTTAGTTTTTTCTGCCCCTCTTGTACATCATAATTTTAAAAATGTTAATTCTGCATATTTTTTTAGGAAAGTATTGACCAAAAAATTTCCCTTTAGAAAACAAGGATACCTCTATTCTCTCAGAATGTTGGAATTAAGGGCTAATTATGAGCTATTTTTGAGATGGGTCCAGGGTTAGTTGCAGCTTTAATTCAGTGCACCACTGATTCAGATAGTTTTAGTTTGTGGATTAGGCCTTTTGCATCACAAGCTAATGAAGTTCTGGGTAATTTCTGTGTTTGATAGACATGTTACTAGCTTGTCACATTATGACATTCTTATTTACAGTTCTTCTGGAGGAATTTTAAGGAGTTTTCCTAGTTCTTTAGTCATGCTCCTGGTTTTCAGAGTGTAGGGCTACTTTTGTCTGCTTCTCTGCTCTCCCCCTTTAGAGAATAGTTTCTTTCCTTTACTGGAAAGCCTATAATCACTCATGAATTTATCTCCAGCCTGAGACTTGGAGTATGCTGGCTCTGTTTTTCACACACTGCTATTCAACATACAGTGAGGACCTATAAAAAGTTGGCAGGTTTTTTTATAGCCAAAAAGCCAACATATAGCCAACAGATCATAAAGAAAATCTTTATTTTTACAAGATCTGTGTTGTAGTACAGAGGTGCTAGTATTAGGGAGATAGCTCAACTAGACCAAAACCGCAGGATCCCCTTTTGAAAAATGCTACTTATGTAGCAGTTTGCAGGCCTGTTTTATTGACGGTGAGGACTGAAACCAGAAAATCTTTTGGAAGGTTTGCTTTGAATGCTGGATATGCAAATAAGGGACCCAGATCTCTCCCTTCCTGATCTTACCTACTGCCGGTGTCCTCTCAGTTCTCAAAAACATTACAGTATTATCTAAAGTGGAGGGAGTGGGGAAGGGGCATTATGCTGTCTGGTTGCACTCATGTTGGAGTGGCAAATGGGGATTTGATAGCCAGGGAGGACACTGACGCAAACTGTGCCAGTCTATTGGTGTATAAGGGGGAGTAAAGAGGAGCAATAAAGAGGGGCACCCTGCCACAGACCAAGTCACACACCTCCATAGCCAGCACAGGGACAAATGTGAAACAGGTGCTTCACTTCTGTCTCAAAACCAGCCCGTACACATTCATTAAAAGTGCATAAAGGTTTTTGATCATTTATTCTAATTAATCTCTGTGGGAGTATCTTTTTTGACAGTTTATAACAATTAGTAATTAGCAGAAAAAATTTTCTGTCTCCTACATAGCTTGTACCTTGCTGGAGTTAAATTCAGTCTTGGCATTCAAACAAATTAATGAGTTAAACAAAAAGAAAGAACAAATAAATAAAAAACATATAAACAAAATGTTATTTTGAGGTTTGTCCAAATTGTTTGGTTGCTGGAGTGAGAGCAGTGATCACTTGTGGTTTTCTCCACATCAACAAAGATGTTAATTTTTAAGAGTGAGGTTGGAAACAGTTTAGCAAGACTTCTGTGTATCTGAAGCTCTTGTTAACCTCTACTTTTGTTCTTTCACTGGGTGAATTGATAACACAAAGAGATAGATATCTTTTCTCTAGGAAACAAAACACGGTAGCTTTATTTTCAAAATATTTCATTCTCATTCTTTTGATTGTTTTTTTCAAGTGCTGTGTTGGAGGTAAAGTCTTAGATGCTGGAAATTCCATTTTCAGGATTTTGGGATGGCATTAGTATTGTTAACATAAGAGTATTAATTAACTCTTATGTATGGACAGAAGTTCAATAAATTGTCTAACTTTCAGCCCTGCATCTCAGTCCTATCCCTTTTTATATTTGATATTTCAAGAGCTATATGACAATGATATCATCCTTGATATATTGATATCATTCATGCATATTTGGACTGCTGCTTTCTCAAGTATGGTTTAATTGTAATAAAACATTGTTTATTTTTGACTTCCAGAAACTTGTTGCACACTCTCAGTTATCTTGCACTAGAAGATGATAAAAGGATATTTCCTAAATTGCCAGAGGATTAAAAGTGAATCTAAATATTCCTGGACTATTTCACCACTCATTAACCTTATCACTACCTTATTTCCATTACTCCTTATTTTTTAATAATTCTAGATTTTACTGAGTAGTTCTGAAGACCAACATTTTACCTACAAAATGGTTCAGCTGACAGCTTCTCCTCTGAGTGCACTTGCTGATGAGCCCGTCCATATCCGCGTTACAGGCCTGAGTCCTTTCAAGATGGTGAGTCTTCAGGCATCACTGAGAGATGAAAAGGGGAACCTGTTTTATTCTGAGGCCTACTATAAGGCCAATGAAGCTGGTGAGGTAGATTTGGAGCGTGATGCTGCACTTGGAGGTAACTATGTGGGAATCCACCCCATGGGACTCCTCTGGTCCTTGAAACCTGAAAAGCTGTTAACAAGACTGATAAAAAGAGATGTGATAAATAGCCCATTCGAGGTCCAATTAAAAGTTTGTGAACCACGTCCTCCAGTAAAATCTGAATTGACCAGTGCTCCAATTGCCAGCCTGACCCTGGAAAGGTGGTACGTGGCACCTGGTGTCACACGGATCCAGGTGAGGGAAGGCCGCCTCCGGGGAGCCCTCTTTATTCCTCCAGGTGAGTAGAATGACTCTGCTTATTGTTATCCTATATTTTCCTCTTTTATTTTATTATTTATTTATTTATTTATTTATTTTTGTACTGGGGATCGAACTTGGAACCTTGTGCTTGGGAGGCAGGTGGGATCACCACTGAGCTAAACCCCCCTCCCTTGTGTTTTCCTCTTTTAAATGACTCATTGCTCTAGAAATTTATCTTGAATGTGCCTAATACATATTGCCCTACTTTCCTTTCTTAGAGTAAATGTTGACTTTGGATCAAAACAAGCACATGGTAATATTTCTCTCTAAATCAATTTTACCTCAATTATTCTGGAGCTTGTCTAAGCCTAGGACTATATGTAATGAGTAACAGAGTCCCTACACCATTGGATGTCAAAACTTTGGAGTTGTGTTAAATTCATTTCTACCTCAGGGAGATAAAAGTTTGTGCATCCTCTATATTTGTTGCAAACTTTTAGTTCATCATCTCAGCTAGCATTTTGTGACAACAGTACTGTACCAAATGCTTAAACTAAAACTCTTGAGAGAGCTCCTTAAACAACCTCCTGTAGGAGAGAAGTTTTTAACACATATGCCTTTGGGGAACACTTTAAGTCAAACTATAGCACCTTTTATCAGTAAAATGCACATATAGTTTTGTTGTTTTTGCATATAACTTTTAGACCTTCATAGATTTTCTGAATCTCATTTGTGTATCTTTTGTTGTTTAAGAGCTTCTAGTCCAATTTTTAAACCATTCTTTAAGATATAGAAATGAACACATAATCCTTTGCTGCAGAGGGTAACGTCATTGACTATGTTTTCCATTAAAATGTCTAGATGTTGTGTTCTATTAAATATTACATATTAATTAGTCCTTGTTCTGGCCCAGGTATAAAGCTGAAAATTTGGGACTGTATTTGAAAATTTATACATTAAATGCAAATATCTGTTGCCATTTTTTGTGCTGTTGCCAAATTTTGCCTAACTTTTCCTCACTGTCACTTCATACGAAATTCCATTTTGTCTTGTTCTTTTTCAGGAGAGGGCTCTTTCCCAGGGGTAATTGATTTGTATGGCAATACTGGTGGACTTGTTGAATTCAGGGCCAGTCTTATGGCCAGTCATGGATTTGTCTCATTGGCCTTAGCTTTTTTGGCCTATGAAGACCTGCCTGGCCACCTGGAAAAAGTAGATTTAGACTATTTTGAGGAAGCTGCTAACTTTCTCCTGAGACATCCTAAGGTAATATTTATGTTTAAACTGTCTTTACCCCTGGGTTTTTAAATAACTATAATACTTGGTAACTTGCCTTAACTTCCAGTGGAGTTCAAATTCTACTATGTGTCCACATTATTCATGTGGACTTATTTCTCACCCAATGTCTTTTGTTCAGAAAAACAAAATTCATACGACATTAGCCTGTATTCTTCTTGATATCAAAAGTTGTAAGTTTTGCATTTACACCAAAATAAGGTATATTTCTGGCCTCATTTCATGTGGGTAAGGGATTTGGGTCAAGTTACTGAATTAGATTCTCTCATCCTCAGTGTTTTCCACAACATAAATAATATATATACATATATAATATATGTATATTGTACTATACTATACTATACTATAATATAATACATATATATATTATGCTACTATTTCTCAAGGTCTTGGTGAGTTTTGAAGAGAATTACACATGCAAAGCACTTATTTACTAACTGACAATGCTAATCACTCAATAAAAATAAGCAATTATTATTATCATTACCATCTCATCATTTTCCTAAACCTGACAGATAAAGTGTATTTCTTTGAAGAATTGATATGGACTTTTAAGACAATTTAAATATAATACTTTAGTATTTTGCAATTCACACCTTAAAATATGTTCTTTGCTGCTGTATCAGATTTTGTGCTTAGTATCCCTTGATGATTTTCTTTTTTTTCTCATAAGAATTGAAGTAAAATAAAATCCAATTAGTAAGAAATATTCATGTATGGCCAACCAAAATTTAGTCAGGATTACAGTAAATTGAACAATTACTGATAATGTTCTGATGTACTAAAACTTTACATGGCTCTCTTTGATCCTTGTAATGAAATCGTCCTTGAACTATAGGATAGTCAATATTATAATTATGCCAGCCCTTTGTCTTGGATGAAACAAAGAAGAAATTATGTGATTCTTCTCTTTTACTTCTTTAGTCTTGTTCCTCTTATACTTGCTTGCAATCATATTCTGTCCCTACTGATGCAATTCTACATAGCTAGTGACTGACCAGATTTCTTTCCAACGTGCTGAGTACATCCATCCTTGCTTCACAGAGCCTCTTTTTTTTTTTTTTTTTCGTACCAGGGATCAAACTCAGGATCTTGCACTTGAGAGGCAGGCTGAAGCACCACTGAGCTAAATCCCCGGGCCCACAGAGCCTCTTCTGAAGCATGATAGACTAGAGATCTTTCAATTCCTTTCAGGTTTTACTTTTCTACCTATTGATTTTATGCAACTTCTATGAACTTATTCCTTGATTCCAAATTTGATGGCAGAAATTAAGACAAGAGTTATTTTTCCTCCAAGGATCATAAATAAATTAGATAAAATCTGCACATGTTTGAGTCACCTTGTTTTGTTATTTATGTTATACATGATTTTACTTATTTTGCCTGACCAATTGCATGGAGTTCTTAGATCTCCTTGCTTTAACAGTGAATATCTTTTATATTAAGAAAGAATTTTGAAGCAAGGGTGGATTTAGGAAAAGAGAAATGTTAGTCAAAGAGTAGAAATTCCAAGTAAGACAGGGAGAATAATTTCTTTTGATCTGTCATATTACATGGTGACTATGGTTAAGAATGATATAGTGTATTTTTAACTTCAAGAGTAGATTTCAAATGATCTTACCACAAGGAAAAGTATGTATGTGAAGTGATAAAATACATTTGTTAACCTGATTTGCTCATTCCAAAATGTATACTCACAAATATCACATTATATCTCATAAATATATAGAATTATTGTGTCAATTAAAAGTAAAACTTAGAAAAGAATTTCACATATTTTAATTCATACAAACCATCCTTTTTTAAACATTTAATGAAATAGTATATATGACTCATTCTGTTTCTTGAGGGTTTTATTTCCTTATCTTAATTATTTCCCACATTTCTGACCACCAGGCACAAGTGGTATATTCAGTCATTTTTTTCTAAATAGCATGAAGATAACCTTTATGCATTTGTTGATAAAATGACTTGAAAATATAGAAGACCAATTAGGAAAAGAATGTAAGGACAGTAAAGATGTTAGAAAAGTCTGAATTTCAGTCCTTGCAATAGTAAGGACACAAAGATAATCATTCTTAACTGCATTTTCTGCCATAAACAACAATCATCATTAACTTCTTCTCCTTTGCACTCCCAAAACTACCTGGTGCTTGAGAACTGTGTATATATTCTACATCATAGACAACTCATGGACATGTGTTTCCCTTTCACTTCTCTTCACTTGTGCTCTTTTCTTTCAGGGCCCCATCATTTCTGGCCTATGCTATTACATTAAGTTCTGGCTTTCTGCTTCCATTTTTTCAAGTAAGAGTTATACAATTGGCATTTTTGGACACAGCTGTTTTGCTCACTTGTGCAGAGTCTTCTCTTTTGCTAAAGAATAAAGGATAAAAGCCAGAGTTCCTAGCCTACTAGACAAAATATATTATGTTTTGACTTCTATATACATATTCAGCCTTATTTTCTCCCCATCTTTCAATTCTGCTTTAATGTTCCTCTTTATTTAGGAAGAGTCAAGGGAGCTTAGTATATCTTTTTTAAATGTTCATTATCATGGTGTCATTTTCTTTTTCCACCTTATTTTTCTGTTTCCCACCTTATCTTCCAAATTCAAGTACGAAGAGCTACCTGTGGTTTCCTAAGTGCACTGGTGTTTGCTGCCACAGTTTTTGTACATGCTCCTCACATGGTGAGTCCATTAGGAATATTCTGGCTACATTTCCCAGGAATGTGGCTAATCGTGATTCAAACGACATCAACATAAAGCATTTTTATCTCTTGTAACATTGAAACAGGTGGCTCAAAACTTGATTCAGAAAATCAGTAACATATCTCATCAAGGAGACTGGGTTGACACTTTTACAACTTTCTGGACGTGTACTCCAGGTCACCAGATATCTGACAATGTCAGGCATTAAACCAACATGCTAGCATCCTAAACTGGAAAGAATAGTCAGAAACATAGGCTTTCATTATATGATTCTGTATAACTTTGCATGAGGAAAAAAGAAGTGCTTAAGTAGAATGTCATGACCATTATTAGCAGAGCCTAAAAAAGTATGTTTTGTAGGGGAATTATCACACAAGATCAAGGTCATCCTAGTCTTGAAATTAGCAATGTCTGCTAAATTCAGTGTAGAATACTATCTGTTCTTGTTAGCTGCCATTTTTAATATAAAGGCTCAATTCATAGCGCATTTCCTCTGAGAGTTTTTCCTTGACTTTATTCATTGCCTATCTGCATTGGTAGCTTTGTCTGCATACATTCTTATATCATAGAACTCATAGTACTTGAATCATCTTGATTTTGTTATTGGTCTTCTCTCATGTCTTTCCATCTGGCAGGGAATTCCTTGATGCCAAGAAATTGTGACTTTCCTCTCTCAGTGTCTCAGTTTTTAAGACAAGGTGGATAATCTAAAAAAGCTTATTGATGACTGACAATAAAAGAGGAAGCTGCTCAAGGCGTCTTTTTGAAATTTCCTTTTGAAAACAAAAAAGTGTAAGGTCTTCTGTCCAAGTTTTTTGGTCCATCCTGCTTTCACCTTTCTCAGGTCCTTCTGAATTTCTAGAGAGCAGAATTGGTACAACAAAGTTTACTAATCTATTATTCCCTGACTCATATTACTTACAATGGTACATGCATATTACTTACTTTACCATATTTCTTCAGGGTATTTAAAACTGAAAAAACCCAATCACCACACTCAGTCCATATTATTTAGTTAACAAAGCCTGATAAATTTTCAAAAGAGTATTTCCCTTGAATACACAATTTATATTGGAAAACTTTAGACATGAGATATAAGAGATAGGGGTTTTTGACTTACTTTATTTTTTCAGTAATTAAAATTCTACAATTGTCTGAAATTACATTTTTTTCTTTCAACTGAAAGAATAACATTTCCTTTCCATTGTTTTCAGGTCTATGGCCCAGGCCTTGGGATAGTCTCCTTATGTAAAGGAGCAGAGATTGGACTGTCTATGGCTATTCATCTAAAACAAATCACAGCCACAGTGCTGATTAATGGGCCTAACTTCATTATTTCAATTCCACAAGTATACCATGGTCAGATCACTCAGCCTGCACCCTTCTCTATAGAGAATATATCCACCAATGCCTTGGGATTTGCAGAGTTTTATAAGTCTTATGAGGGAAGTGGAGTTGAGAATAGTCAGTCTGTTCTTCCCATTGAAAAAGCCAAGGGACATTTCCTCTTCATTGTGGGAGAAGAAGATAAGAATATCAATGCCAAAGTACATGCTGCACGAGCCACTGACCAGCTGAGGAGAAATGGGAAGAACAATTGGACCCTGCTGTCTTACCCTGGGGCTGGCCACCTGATAGAACCTCCCTATACTCCACTGTGCATTGTTTCCAGGATCTCTTTATTGTCGTTACCCATTCACTGGGGAGGAGAAGTTGTCCCACATGCAGCAGCACAGGAACATGCTTGGCAGGAAATCCTAAAATTTCTCAGGAAGCACCTCATTCCAGAGGTGACCAGTCAACCTTGAGAAGACTGGGTATAGTTGGGAAGTAGAGAAGTAAATCTGTGTCCTGCAGCTTCTTTTGATTTTCATGGAAACATGACTGTTCTCTTACAGCTAAAAAAAGGAAGTTATTATAAGAAAATATCAGGATGAGTGAGAATTCTAATGTCTTGATTTTTGAAAAGGAACAATGGTTTCCACTTAATGATATATGTACCGAGAGTTGTATAATATAGAAATAAACACACAGCTATACCTGCTCTAAAATATTCAGCATCATAGCAATTCTCAAATGCAGCAATTATAGGAGAAAAATTTGCCAATAGTGAATCACAGAATTGCATACTGATTTTTGTTAATTTCCTAAAATTCAAATTAAATAAACATAGATTTCTCATGTTTGAAATATGCTCGTAGTCATGATTGTTTTATTGGTTTTGGAAAGCAAATGCAACAGGAAAGACTGGATCTCTTCCAAAATGGCAATACTTACTTCTTTCTTTTCATTACTTCCAGGATATAACCTTATTGGTTGGTACCAGCCACATCTGGTCTTTTTTCCTTCAGTTTGGTGAGAGAAATGTCAGCCATTTACACATACATATACATATACACATGCACTCACACAGAACTGTGCTTCACTAATCTGCTAGATGTGTCTCAATGAATTCAAGTTGAATTGTCATGATTAATGGCCACAATCTACCCAGGGTCAACTTGGCAACCAGACATCTCTCCTTAAATTATACTTAATCTCTAAATACAATAGCAAGTTTATAATTACACTTAATATGATACAACTATCCCATGTACAAATGAAAACACTAATTCTCTTCCCAGAATAGAAGGCAGAGTTTTGGCCTGGGTGATATTTACTATTCACCCTAATAGTCCATAACTTAAATATTATAATGTAAAAGTAACAATACTTAAGTACTGATGTTACATCAATCAAAATCACATATAAAAAAGAAAACAATAATGTCTACTTTACATATATATATATATATACATATATATATATAAATGTGTATATGCACAAGTATATTAGCAAAATAGGAAATAAATACTCAGGACTATTACAATCCTCATTTCTGTAACTGGTCATGTGATACTATCTGGTATTCATAACTACCCATTCTGGATTCTTTGGCCTTCAGCAAGCACTCCAGCAAGTCTCGATCCTTTACCTAGTGGAGTAACCCACACCTCAATTCCTGAAGGTTCTAGGCCATTTGTCATCTCACCTGGATTGGGTTGTTGTAATTTCCCATTGACTTTTATAATAGAAAATGGTAATACTAGAAGAAGCCCTAAGGGATCCCTACCTCCATTGTAGAATAGCAATTCAATTTGGCATTCTGGATTAATCATCCCTACCAATGCTATAACTCCCTTTTTAGCTTGTTGATTCAGGAATGAAGAACCCAAAATGACCAGGGTGAGCATGACCTTCCAGTTCAATGGAATCCTCATTGTGTCTCCTAGTAGAAATTTTCTCCATTCTGGACCTTAAACTTCTAGGGCAGCAGAGGATAAGGGAAAAAAAAAGGAAGACGAGCATAGGAAGAAAAAATTTTGGTAGTAGTTCACTAGAGGCAATGGTGAATAGTACAATTTCTATTCTCACATCTTGATTTTAGGACCATGAATTCTGGCTATGAGAGGAACAGTACCATATATTGCATGCTGAGTCAGAGCCCATACAGTCTCTGTCCAGTCATACAGGCTATTGCCATCTATTTGGCACTTTAAAATCCATCCCAGTGTTTTATTAATCCAGCTCCTTTGAATGATGGGCTACAGATAAGAACAGTGAATTCGAAGAGCATCTTCCTATTGCCATAGATTTGGGGGCATGAAGTCCATTCCTTGGTCACAAGCAATGTTGTATGGAATACTATGATGGTTGATGAGGCATTCTGTAAATTGACAAAGGTAGTTTTTACAGAAACATTACATGTAGAAAAAACAAATCCATACCCCAAATAAGTGTCTATTCCAATAAGGATGAAGAGCTACCCTTCTCATAGTGGAAGTGGTTCGATGTATTTAATCTGCCACCAGATTACAGGATGATCACCTCAGGGAACTGTGCCATATCAAGGACTCCGTGTTGCTCTGCTACTGCTTGCAGATTAGGCATTCAGCAATGGCTGTAGTCACCTCTGACTTGGTGAATGGAGGGTGCTGAGCCCATGCATAACCTCTGTCCCTACCACTAAAGCCATTTTGTTCATGAGCCAATTGGGTAGTGACAGGGATGGCTGAAGAAAGCCACTGAATACCATCCACAGAACAAGTTATCCTATCCACTTGATTATTAAAGCCTTTTTCTGCTGAAGTTTCCTTTTGGTTGGCATTTACATTGGACACAAATAGTCTCACATCCTTCACAACATATGGAGAGGTATATCCACATAACTCTTCCCCAAAGTCTTTGTTACCAAATTTCCAGTCATATTCCTTTCAAGTCACTCACAATCCAGGCAGACCATTGGCTACAGTCTAAGAATAAGCATATAGTTACACATCTGATAATTTTTTCTTCCAAACAAAATGCATAATCAAGTGCACTGCCTGAAGTTCTGCCCACTCTGAAGATTTTCCTTAACCACTGTCCTTAGGGAATGTCATGGAAAGGAGCTGTAGAACAGCAGCTGTCCATTTTCAGGTGGTGCCTACATGATGTGCAGAACCATTTGTAAACTATACACTAGTCTTCTCCTTCTCTGTCAACTGATCATACAGCCATGAAATTCTGGGAGACAAAAGGCAGTGTAGCATGAGTAGGAACTATAGCAATTGGACCACTTTTTCCTGTAGCATACTTGAACCTCCAAGACCTGCTTGGCCCTGATAGCATATAGCATATCACTTCCATTTGATGAAGGACTATTTCTATGTGTATCTGAATTTATGACTCTGAGGGTGAAAAGCAGTCAGTTTATTATGGACAGCTCAGGTTGCATGACTACATAGTAGTCAAGTGTTCAATTTTCATTAAGGCCCAGGAGCAGGCTGGGAGCTGTTTTTCAAATAGAGAAGCTGTCTACAGAGAGTGCTAGAGCCATGCTCCAAAATTCTAAGGGTCTCCTGTGTGATACACTTAAGGGGAATTTCCAGAGTCTTTATAAACATCCCTATCTGCCACTGATTCTTTAAGTACCATTAAATCTTCCCAAGTGGAAAAACAGCTACACAGAGACTAGACCTGCTGCAGAACCTGTCTTATTCTGGGCCCAGTGAAAGCTAGTAGGTTTCTGACTAACTCCGTAAATAGAACATAATTACATGCCCAAGTGAGGAATGTATTGCCTCTTTTTTGGTTATGGGAGGGCCCAGATGCAATAATTTATCCTTCACTTTCAAAGGAATAGCTCAGCATGTCTTATACCACAGGACTAGAAATTTTGGTGAGTAGAGGGCTCTTGAATATTAGTTGAATTCATTTTCATCCTCTGACATGAAAATGTCTTATTAATAAGTCACCAGATCCAATTAGCATAATGTCATCAATGTAATGAACCACTGGGGTACCTTGTGGAAGAGAAAGGCATTTACAATCTCTGTAATTTAGATTGTGAAACAGAACAAGAGAGTTCATATATTCCTAAAATAGACTAGTAAAGGTGTAATGCTAGCCTTGCTAGCTGAAAGCAAATAGCTTCTTATGGACCTATGGCTAGGTATGGGGGAAAAGGCATTTGGAAAGTCAATAGCTGCAAACAGGCACCAGGATTTGTGTTATTATGCTCAAGCAAAAAAGTACATCTGGCACAATAGCTTTAATTAGAGTGCCACTTGATTAAATTTATGGCAATCCATTGTTACTCTCCAAGATCTATTCATCTTCTGCAGAGTCCAAATAGGAGTATTAAATTGAGATATGGTGGGAACTACTACTTCTGCATCTTTAGAGTCCTTCATGGTGGCACAAATCTCTGAAATTATTCCACAGATGTAATATTGATTTGAGGTACTATTTTCCCAGATAGAGGTGACTTTCTCACTCTAATGGCCTTCACACCATAGATTAAAAGCCAATATAATGATTCTACCAAGTACTAAGCATACCTATCCCAATTATACACTCAGGAACTAGGGAAAATGATCACAGAATGAATTCTGAGACTTACTGGATCCAGTGTGAGTTTAAACAATGGCTGAAAAATCTGTTCATCACCTGAAAGCCATAGGCCCTCTTAATAAGGAAGAGTATCAAAAAAGAGTATCTTTTTGGAAGCCATAATGATGTTTCAGATATCTTGAACTCAGTGTTATTTAAGAACAAATGTCTAATTGTCCCCCAAATGTCTTTTTTTCTAATTCAGTGTTTTTAGTAGTACATTTTTGCATATAATGTTTACATTACTTGTGTAAAGGTGGTTCATAATTCTGTTTTCATCCCCATTCAATCTCATCCCTTCCATCTCTTCATCCCCTTCCCATTTGAGAAAGATTTATTTCCCTACTTGCTATTATATATCTTTTATTTTGTTCCTTATTTATAATTTGGGTTTCTTATATAATAGGAACCATGTGATATTTAAGCTTGTCTGTCTGCTTGATATCACTTAGCATTACAGTTTCAAAGTCCATCCATTTTTCTATAAATGACTCATCTATCTTTATGGAAGAGTGTACTTCATTGTGTGTAATTACTATATTCATCTGTTTGTGGACATATAGACTTGTGGAAGTATAGGCTATTTCCAAGATTTAGCTTTTAGTAGTTGTGCTGCTATAAACATGTAATATGATATCTTTAACCCTTCCAGAAATATACCTAGATGGGGAATATCTGGGTTAAATGGATTTCTAGTTTTAGTTTTTTTGAGGAGTATCCATACTTATTTTCATAGTGATTGTACTAGTTTACATTTCTTTTTTTAAATTTATTGAGTGTTTATTAAAAAAGCATCAAAATTTTCAGCATCAACATTTTTGGTGTACACAGCCTAAAAAATTACAACATAAATACATTTCTACATGAGCTACAATGAAAATACCAGTAGAACTCTACAGCAAGAATAATCTTTGCTTCAACTGTCATACACAAGGCAGTCTTCACACATGACAACTGTATGTTTCATGCACACATCTCATACTGACAGCATGTGTGCTTAGCTTTCCTTTCCTGTGGGGCAGTCTGTTCTTGTCACCTCTTTCGTCTTCTTCTTTTGTCAGGAGCTTCTTACTATATTGTACAACATGCACTTAGCAGGAAAATAAGATATCAGTAAAATAAAAATATCAAATATGTAATGAGTGCTTAGAATAGACATCAACATTTTCACATCATCTGTTTACTTGCTTACAAAACCTAAAAGGTAACATCAGAAATAAAAACCTAAGTACACTACAGTGTAGATACAAACAAAAGTTACCACAGAAATTTTTGCTTCAACTGTCACACCCAAAGCAGTCTTCACATGTGAAAAGTGCATGTTCCATACACAAGTATTGCTTACGCTGATAGTATGTATGTTTTTTTCCTGTCCTTTTTTTGTAGGGTACAGCTGACATCTTTTTTTGTTTTTCTCTTGTCATACTAGGTCTTTGTGATGTTTTATCTACCTGTTCACCTGTCAGTTCACCAGTGTGCTCCACAATTTTTTTGGAAACACTTGTTTTTCTTCTGCTGTAAATGATCTTTTATGAGTTCCAGTCCCAATTCTCTAAGAAAATTTCTCATGGTATTTTGCACTTGTTATTTTCTTTTTTTAAAAATTCCTTTATTGGTACATTTTAGGTATACAGTATGTTTACATTTATCATTGGGTGCTTGTAACTGTACATGATGTATCTTAGTTCTTATTTTTTCCCCCATTACCTATACACCCTTCACCCCTCCACCCTTCCCTATTTACATAGATTTTGTTTCCATTTTTTTTCTTTTCTCATAATGTTTCTTTCCCTTCTTCCCTTTCCCCTTCCCCTCCCACCACTACTACACCTTTGGACCTTTTCCTATTTCAAATTATCAATTATTCATTTTAATCATTTTAATCCTTATTTGCACTTTCAGTTTCTCACACTAGAGAAACTATTCGGTATTTACATGTGTGTCCTATTTATTTCACTTAAGATTATGGCCTCAATATGCATCCATTTAGCTATAAAATGTCTCTGGTTTCTCATTCTTTATGGCTGAATAGTACTCCATTTTATAAAAAAAAAACACATCTTCTTTATCCAGTTTCCAGTAGATGGGCACTTGGGCTGTTGCCAAGCTTTAGCTATTACAAATTGTGCTGCTATAAACATAGGTGCACATATATCGCTGTGGTATGATTCTTTTCATGCTTTTGGGAAGATACCCAGCAGGGGAGTAGCTGGGTCAAATGGGACCTCTAGTTCTGGTTCTTTGAGGTATCTCCATACTGATTTCCACAGTGGTTGCACCAGTCTACACTCCCACCAGCAATGGAGAAGGGTTCCTTTCTCTCCACAACCAAGCCAGCATTTGTTATTGGTTGATTTCTTGATAACAGCCATTCTTTCTGGGGTGATGTGGAATCTCAACATTGTTTTCATTTGCATTTCTTGAATGACTAGTGATGTTGAACATTTTTTCATATGTTTATTTGCTATTTCTACTTCTTTGTGTAAGAAATGTCTGTTCACTTCAGACATCCATTTTTGAATTGGTCTGTAATTTGGGAGGTCTGTTATTTTGAAGATCTTCATATATTCTAGATAGTAGACCTTTGTCTGAGGAACAGCTGGTGAAAATTTTTTCCCATATTGTGGGTTGTCTCTTCACACTGTTGGTGGTTTCTCTTGTGCAGAAACTGTTTAATAAGAAGAGATCCCATTTGTTGATTGTGCTAGTTCACGGGCATCTGAGATTTTGTTCATAAAATCTTTTCCTACACCAATGTCTTCAAGAGTTCTACCTAACCTCTCTTCCAGCCTATTTAGTATTTCTGATTTAATATTTAGAACTTTAATACATTTCAGTTTTAGTTTAGTGCATAGTGAGAGATATAGGTCTAGTTTTAATCTTTGGCAAGTTAAAATTCAGGTTTTTTTGAGCACCATTTATTAAAGAGGCTATCTTTCCTCCAGTGAGGGTGTTTGGCTCCTTTGTCAAAGATGAGGTGGCTGAGTGTGTCTGGAGTTGTTTCTGCATCTTCTATGCTGTTCCACTGGTCCTCAGGTCTGTTTCTTTGCCAGTACCATGCTGTTTTTATCACAGTAGCATTGTAGTATATTTCAAGTTGGGGATTGTGACACCTTCTACCGTGTCTTTATTGCCAAAAATTGCTTTTGCTATTCTAGGTCTCTTCTGGTTCCACATGAATTTTTGATTGTCTTAAGTTCTGTGATGTATGCTGCTGGAATTTCAATTGGGATTACAATGAATCTATATAGCAATTTTGGAAGTATGCCCATTTTCACTATGTTGATTTTTCCTACCCAGGAGCTAAGTGTATCTTTCCATTTTCTGATATTACCTTTGATCACCTTTTCAGAGTGCTATAGTTTTCAGAGTAGAGGTCTTTTATTTCATTCATTAGGTTGATTCCTAGATATTTCAATTTTTTGGATGTGATTATGAAAGGAATTCATTGCCCCATTTCGTTCTCAGTGAGTCTGTTGTTCCTGTACAGGAAAGCTATTGATTTTTGTGTGTTGACCTTGTATCAGGCTACTTTAATGAATTTGGTTATTAAGTCTAGAAGACTTTTGGTGGAGTTCTTGGGGTCTTCTATATAGAGTATCATGTTATTTGCAAGTAATGACAATTTGACTTCATTTCCTATCTTTATTCTTTTGTTCTCTTGTCTAATTGCTGTGGCTAATGTTTCCAGAACTATATTGAACAAGATTGGTGATAGTGCACATCCTTGTCTTGTTCCTGATTTTAGTGTGAAGGATTTCAGTTTTTGACCATTTAGTATGATACTGGCTGTTGGTTTTTCACAGATGGCTTTTATCAGGTTGAGAAAAAAACCATCTATACCAATTTTTTGGAGGGTTTTATCATGATTGCATGTTGGATTTTGTCAAATGCTTTTCCTGCATCTATTGAGATGATCATATGGTTTTTGTCCTTGGCTCTAGTGATATAATGTATTACATTGATTGATTTGTGTTTGTTGAATCATCCCTGCATCCCTGGGTTTAATCCCACTTGGTCAGGGTAGATGATCTCAATCACCTTTAGTGTTCTACTTGCCAGTATCTTTTTTTTTTTTGTATTAAATTCTTTTATTGGTACATTGTAGGTATACAACACAATTACATTTCTCAGTGGGAATTGTACCTTTATATAATGCATCTTGGTTCTTATTTTTTCCCCATTCCTAGCCCTCCCTGCACGCCCTCCACCCTTCCCTATTTACAAAGACTTTATTTCCATTTTTTCCATTTCTCATCATTTTTCCTTTCCCTTCTTTCCTTTCCCCTGTGCCCCCCACTACCTCTACCCCTTTGGACCTTTTCTTCCTATTTTACATTATCGATTATTCATTCTAATAATTGGTATATTTTAGGTATACAATATAATGACATTCATCATTGGAAAAAATTGCACCTTTACATAGTCTCTCTTGGTTGTGTTTCACCCTTGCCCAGCCCTCCATTCAACCCCTCCAGCCCTCCCTATTTACAAAAATTTTGTTCCTATTTTTCCATATTCTCATATTAATCCCATTCCCTTCTATCCTTTCCCTTAGCCCTCCCACTTCCTTCCCCTTTGCCCCTTTTCCTCCTATTTCACATGACCTATTATACATTTAGTCCTTATTTACACTTTCACTTTCTCACACCAGAGAAACTATTCAGTATTTACACATCTGTGTCCTATTTATTTCACTTAAGAGTATTGCCTCAATGTGCACCCACTTAGCTATAAATGTCTCTAATTTCTCATTTTTTATGGCTGAGTAGTACTCCATTTTATAAAAAGAACACATTTTCTTTATTCAGTCTCCAGTTGATGGGCATTTGGGCTGTTTCCAAGTTGTAGCTATTACAAACTGGGCTGCTATGAACATGGGTGCACATATATCACTGTGGTATGATTCTTTTAATTCTTCGGGGAAGATCCCCAGCAGTGGAATAGAGGGGTCAAATGGGATTTCCAGTCCTAGTTCTTTGAGGTATCTCCATACTGATTTCCACAGTGCTTGCACCAGTCTACACTCCCACCAGCAGTGAAGCAGGGTTCCTCTTTCCCCACAGCCCCACCAGCATTTGTTATTGGTTGATTTCATGATGGCAGCCATTCTTTCTGGAGTGAAATGGAATCTCAGCATTGTTTTCATTTGCATCTCTCGAATGACCAGTGATGTTGAACATTTTTTCATGTATTTATTTGCTATTTCTACTTCTTTGTCTGAGAAATGTCTGTTCATTTCAGATGCCCATTTTTGGATTGGGTCTTTAAATTTGGGAGGTCTGATCTTTTTAAGTTCTTTATAGATTTGAGATAGTAGACCTTTGTCTGAGGAAGATCAGGTGAAGATTTTTTCCCACACTGTGGATTGTTTCTTCACACTACTGGTGGATTCTCTTGCTGTGCAGAAGCTTTTTAATAAGAAGAGATCCCATTTGTTGATTGTTTGTGCTAGTTCACAGGCAACTGAGGTTTTGTTCATAAAATCTTTTCCTACACCGATGTCTTCAAGGGTTCTACCTAACCTGTGTTCCAACTGGTTCAGAGTTTCTATTTTAATATTGAGATCTTTAATCCATTTTGATTTTAGTTTAGTGCATGATGAGAGATACAGGTCTAGTTTGAATCTTTGACAAGTTGAAGCCCAATTTTTCCAGCACCATTTATTAAAGAGGCTATCTTTCCTCCAGTGAGAGTGTTTGGCTCCTTTGTTGAAGATGAGATGGCTGAGTGTGTCTGGCATTGTTTCTGCATCTTATAATCTGTTCCACTGGTCCTCAAGTCTGTTTCTTTGCCAGTGCCATGCTGTTTTTATCACAGCAGCTTTGTAGTAGAGTTGCGGGTTGGGGATTGTGATACCCCCTGCCATGTCTCTGTTACCTAGAATTGCTTTTGCTATTCTGGGTCTCTTCTTGCTCCAAATGAATTTTTGGATTTTTTTCTCGAGGTCTATGAAATATGCTGCTGGGATCTCAATTGGAATTGCATTAAATCTCTATAGCAGTTTTGGAAGTATGGCCATTTTCACTCTATTAATCCTTCCTACCCAGGAGCAGGGGATGTCTGTCCATTTTCTGATATCATCTTCAATCTCTCTTTTCTGAGTGCCATAGTTTTCAGAGAAGAGGTCTTTGATTTCTTTCGTTAGGATGATTCCTAGGTATTTCAGTTTTTTGGATGCTATTGTGAAAGGAATTATTTGCCCTATTTCTCTCTCAGTGAGTCTGTCATTGGTGTAGAGGAAAGCTATTGATTTTTGTGTGTTGACCTTGTAACCAGCTACTTGACTGAATTTGGTTATTAAGTCTAGAAGACTTTTGGTGGAGTTCTTGGGGTCTTCTCTATAGAGTATCATGTCATCTGCAAATAATGACAATTTGACTTCTTCATTTCCTATCTTTATTCCTTTTATGTCTTTCTCTTGTCTAATTGCCATGGCTAATGTTTCCAGAACTATATTGAACAAGAGTGGTGATAGTGGACATCCTTATCTTGTTCCTGATTTTAGTGTGAAGGATTTCAATTTTTGACCATTTAGTATGATATTGGCTGTTGGTTTTTCATAGATGGCTTCTATCAGTTTGAGGTAGAGACCATCTATTCCAATTTTTTGTAAGGTTTTTATCATAAATGCATGTTGGATTTTGTCAAATGCTTTTTCTGCGTCTATGGAGATAATCATATGGTTTTTGTCCTTGGCTCTATTGATATAGTGTATTACATTGATTGATTTTAGTATATTGAACTATCCCTGCATCCCTCGGATGAATCCCAGTTGATCAGGATGTATGATCTTCTTGATGATCTTCTGCATTCTGTTTGCCAGTATCTTATTAAGGATTTTTGCATGTATGTTCATTAGTGAGATGGGCCTATAGTTCTCTTTTTCAGTTGGATCTTTCTCTGCTTTGGGGATCAAGGTGATGCTTGCTTCCAGGAATGAATTTGGGAGTATTGCTTCCCTTTCAATTTCATTGAAGAGTTTAAACAGTAGTGGCAGCAGTTCCTCTCTAAATGTCTTGTAGAATTCAGCAGTGAAGCCATCAGGGCCCGGGCTTTCCTTAGGTGATAAGTTTTTAATTACATTTTCAATTTCATTGGTTGATATTGGGTTCTTCAGAAATTTTAGGTCTTCTCCGTTCAACTTTGGTAATTCATATGTATCTAGGAATCTGTCCATTTCTTCTGTGTTTTCCATCTTATTGGCGTATAGGTTCTGGAAGTAGGTATTGACGATCATCTGGATTTCTGCTGGGTCTGTTGTAGTTTCACCCTTTTCATTCCTAATTGCATGGATTTGGGCCTTTTCTTTCCTTTTTCTGACAAGGTTGACTAAAGGTTTATCAATTTTGTTGATTCTTTCAAAGAACCAACTCTTGGCTTCATTGATTTTTTGTATCATTCTCTTAGTCTCCATTGCATTGATTTCTCCTCTGATCTTTATAATTTCTTCCCTTGTATGAGCTATGGGTTGTACTTCTCTTCTTTTTCTAGAAGCTTGAGGTTCAGCATCAGGTTGTTTAATTGGGCTCATTCTGTTTTCCTAATATGCATATTCACTGCTATGAATTTCGCTCATAAGACTACTTTCATTGTGTCCCATAGATTCCGATATGTTGTATTGTCATTGTCATTTAATTGAAGGAACTGTCTGATTTCTTCTTTAATTTCCTCTGTGACCCATTGGTTATTCAGAAGTGTGTTGTTCAATTTCCATGTGTTTATGAAATTTTTTGAGTTTCTTTTGCTATGGATCTCCAATTTCATCGCCCTATGGTCTGATAATATACAGGGGATAACTTCAATTCCTTTGCACTTACATAAACATGTTCTATGTGTGAGTATGTGGTGTATTTTGGAGAATGACCCATGTGCAGCTGAGAAGAATGTGTATTCTGATTTTGTGGGGTGGAAGACTCTGTAAACATCTGTTAAGTTCATTTGTTCAAGAGTTCGATTGAGTTCTAGTATTTCATTACTTATTTTTAGTCTAGTTGATCTATCTATTTGTGACAGTGGGGTGTTGAGGTCCCCCACTACAATTGTATTAGTGCATATATGACTTTTCATGTCCGTTAGTATTTGTTTTCTATAGTTGGGTGCACTAGTTTTTGGTACATAGATATTTATGATTGTCATCTCTTCCTCTTGGATTGTTCCCTTTACAAGGATGTAGTGTCCTTCTTCATCTCTCTTAATTAGTGTTGGTTTGAAATCTACTTGATCTTCCAAGAGGATAGCTACTCCTGCTTTTTCTTTGGGTTCCTGTTGCATGGCGTATTGTTTTCCACCCTTTAACTTTCAGTCTATGAGTTTCCTTTTGAATGAAGTGTGTTTCTTGTATGCAGCATATTGTTGGATTTTGCTTCTTGACCCATTCTGCCAGTCTATTTCTTTGGATTGGTGAATTGAGACCAGTAACGTTGATGGTTATAACTGAAACGTATTGACTTGTCATTGCCATGACTTTTTCTTTTTGTTGGGTTCTCCCCCTTTACATTTAATTTCTTGTCATGCCAGATGGGTTTATTCTGCTTTGCTTCCTGGGGTTGTGATCCTCAATGTCTGTTCCTAGGCTATTGTGTAAAATTCTTTGGAGTGCTGGTTTGGTATTCACAAAGTTCCTAAGGTGCTCTTTGTCATGAAAGTATCTTATTTCTCCATCCATTTTGAAAGATAGTTTTGCAGGGTACATCAATCTGGGTTGGAGGCTGTTTTCTTTTAGGGCTTGGAATATGTCACTCCAAGCTCTTCTTGCCTTGATGGTTTGTGTTGAGAAGTCTGCTGTGATTCTGATGGGCTTTCCTTTGTAGCCAGTATCTTATTAAGGATTTTTGCATCTATGTTCATTAGTGAGATTGTCCTATAGTTCTCTTTTAGGGTTTGGTCTTTCTCTGCTTTGGAGATCAAGGTGGTGCTTGCTTCCAGGAATGAATTTGGGAGTATTTCTTCCCTTTCAATTTCATTGAAGAGTTTAAACACTAGTGTCAGTAGTTCCTCTATATATGACTTGTAGAATTCATCAGTGAAGCCATCAGGACCCAGACTTTTCTTAGTTGGCAAGTTTTTAATTACTCTTTCTATTTTGTTGATTGATACTCAGTTATTTAGAATTTTTAGGTCTTCTTTGTTCAACTTTGGTAATTTATAAATATTAGAAATCTGACCATTTCTTCTATGGTTTCCATCTTATTGGCATATAAGTTCTCAAAGTAGGTATTGATGATCCTCTGGATTTCTGCTGGGTCCATTGTAATTTCATCCTTTTCATTCCTAATTGCATGGATTTGGGCCTTTTCTTTCCTTTTTTTGATAAAGTCGGCTAAGGTTTTGTCAATTTTGTTTATTCTTTCAAAGAAACAACTCTTTGTTTCATTGATTCTTTGTATCATACTCTTAGTCTCCATTGCATTGATTTCTGCTCTGATCTTTATCATTTCCTCCCTTGTATGAGCTTTGGGTTTGTCTTGGTCTTCCTTTTCTAGAAGATTGAGGTTCAGCATCACATTGTTTAATTGAGCTCTGTTTTCCTACTATGAGTATTCACTGCTATGAATTTCCCTCATAAAAATGCAACCATAGATTCTGATATATTGTATTGACATTGCCATTTAATTGTAGAAACTGCCTGATTTCTTCTTTAATTTCCTCTGTGACCCATTGGTTGCTCATGAGGGTGTTTTTCAATTTCCATGTGTTTGTGGGAGTTTTGTGGTTTCTTATGTTATTGATCTCCAATTTTGTTGCACTGCGGTCTGATAATATAAAAAGCGTAACTTCAATTCTTTTACATTCAATTAGACATGTCTTATGACCTAGCACATAGTCTCTTTTGGAGAATGACCCGTGTGCAGCTGAAAAGAATGTATATTCTGATTTTGTGGGGTGGAACACTCTGTAAACATCTATTAAGTCCATTTGTTCAATAGCTTGGTTCAGTTCTAGAATTTCGTTGCTAATTTTTTATCTAGATGATCTGTTTGTGATAGTGGGGTATTGAGGTCCCCCACTACAATTGTATTAGTGCTTATTTGGTTTTTCATGCCCATTAATATTTGTTTTGTATAGTTGGGGGCATTCATATTTGGTGCATATATATTTAGGATTGTCATCTCTTTCTCTTGGATTGTTCCCTTCACAAGGATGTAGTGACCATCTTTGTCTCTCTTAATTAGTTTTGGTTTGAAATTTACTTTATCTGCAGACAAGATTGTTACCCCTACTTTTTTCTGGGTTCCTGTCAGGTGGAGAACTATTTTCCATCCTTTTACTTTCAGCCTATGAATTTCTTTTTGAGTTAGGTGTGTTTCCTGTATACAGCATATTATTGGATTTTGCTTCCTAATCTATTGTCAGTCTACTTCTTTTGATTGATGAATCGAGGCCATTAACATTGATAGTTATAATTGATAGATATTGACTCATCCTTGTTATGATGTTTTGCTGTTGTTGGCTCTTTTATTTTTTATTTTTCTCCCTTTCCCTTTAGTTTCTTACCTTGCTTGGTGGCTTCCCTTTTTTGGGCCTCATGGAGTTGTGACCTTCATTGTCTTATTCTAGTATATTGCTTGGAATTGTTTGGAGTGCTGGTTTGGTGTTCATGAAATTTCTCAGGTGTACTTTGTAGTGGAAGTATCTAATTTCCCCATAGATTTTGAAAGATAATTTTGCCAGATACAACAGTCTAGGTTGGAAGTTATTTTGTTTTAGAGTTTTAAATACTTCACTCCAGGCTCTCCTTGATTTGAAGGTTTGTGTTGAGAAGTCTGCCGTGATTCTGATGGGCTTTCCTTGGTAGGTGATTTGTTTCTTTTCTCCAACTGCCTGAAGGATTTTGTTCTTCTGTTGGGTTTCTGGGATCTTGACTATTATATGTCTAGGTGTCGATTTTGTTTGATAATGGCTAGTTGGAGTTCTATATGCCTCACTTATCTGTATGTCCAATTCTCCACCTCTGTCTGGGAAGTTTTCTACTATTACTTCTGTGAACAGTTTTTCTCATGTCTATTGTACATTCGCCTATTTTTTTATGGACTCCTATCAGTTTTATGTTATTCTTCTGTGTAGTATCTAGCAGCTGCTGGATTGATTTCTCATGGTCCCTTACTATTTTTAAGAAATCTCTGTTTTCATGGTTCTTCACCACAATCCTGTCTTCTATATCTGATATTCTATCTTCAGATTCCCTTAATCTGCTCTGCATGCTTTTAATGGAGTTTTTAATCTCCTGAATATCTGTTTGAATCTGTTTCATGAATTCCATTTCTTTCTTATGTTGGGCAATCATGGTTTCCATTTCTTTCTTATGCTGGGCATTCATGGCTTCCAGCATGTTTCTGAGGCATCTATTTTTTTTTTTTTATTTCTGTGCTAGAGCCTCTAATCATGCCTTTCACTCTGCTCACCATCTCTGTAGTTATCTGGGAGATTATTTCTGCTTTGAATTTTTCTAGAGCCTCACTCATTTGTTTTGTTATTTCCTGTGCTATCAGTTCATGGTGTCCAGGTGGTTGATTATCAGACTTTTCCACTAATTTTCCCCAGAATTTGACTTTTGTAGGGTGGAAGTCTGAGTTTGTGCCTTACTTAAATGTCTTAACATTTTTGTTTTTTGTACTGTCCTTCATTTATTTCCTGGGTTGATACTTTGAAGTTGCTTATTGTAATTATCTTTGTTGCTTGTAGTTAGAACCCTTATGGAATGATTGCTTATCAGAGGTGTCTTCCAGTTTTGAGTCTTTAGGTTTTGAGTCTCTAATGGCTCTGAGGCTGTCTCATTTTCATCATACCAGGAAGGACAACTGATTAGATCAATACAACACCTTAGCCCAAGTGATACAATCAGCAACACAAGAAGGTCAAGTACCTCTTAGAAAATGACCATTTGTGGTGGTTATTAGTCTATCACCTTTAACTGTGTGAATTAAATCAAAATCAAGGACCAACCCAACTTATGTTTATAGTGAATAAACTCTTCAATATAGCAACTTTACCTTTTGGGATGGAGATTTAGGAGGAGTTGGGGAGGGAGGGATAGCTAGGTAGAAGAATAGGGGAAGGTTAGCAGTGAGGCCAGAGGACACAGGTGAGAGAAGGAAAGAGAAGAAAAGAAAAATAAAGAAGAAATACGAATTAGGGCCAGAACAGGAACAGAAAGGAAATGGAGAACAATGTGGGACAGCAAGAGAGTGAGGGAGATAGAGAGAGAGAAAGAAAAGAGAAAAAGAAAAAAGAGAAAAAGAAAAATTTTTAAAGAGAAGAAAAAGAAGAAAAGAAATTAAAAATAAGAGCAAAAATAATAGTGGTAATTTTGAAAATAACAAATAAAAGATAAAAATGAAGGGCCTCCTTCAGGGTGTGTCTCTGCTGTCACAATAGATAATGTGGGGCAGCAGTGTGCAGTTATAAGTCAATGAGTCTCAGTAAGCCAGTCACAGATCCATGAAATTCAGGCAGATTTCTGGCTGCAAGTCCCAAGTTGAGCTCCCTGTCCTCCTGCAGCACTGAACTATGCAAGGTTCTATTGCAGGTTTAAGCTGCCTTTCACCTAAAGATAGTCCAGGTTCTGATGGGATGGGATGATCCCTCCAACCTACCAAGGATGGTGGTCTGGTGTGCCTTTATTGCAGAGGTTCTCTTCACTTTTCCAGTGGGCTTCAGTTTTCATCTGGGAGCCTGAGAGAGGCCCTCTCTCTGTTGTTAACTTCTGCAGCTCAGGACAATGGCCTTTTTTGTCCCCCTGTGCCTCTGTAGTGTGGAACCAGGTAGCTGCACAGCCAAGAGGCCAGGGGCAGGTGTGGGCGCCTGTTCTTGTAGGTGAGCACACAGCTACACTGGCGGCTGGTGGGCGTGCCGGGGGGGAGCGTCCTCACCAGCTCCTGCTCAGAAGTGGGCATGGTTAGATGGACAGAGTGGAGCACCAGTCACCAGTCTATTTCTTTTGATTTTTGAATTGAGACGATTAACATTGATGGTTATAATTGATACATATTGACTTATCCTTGTCATAACTTTTTCTTTTTGTTGGATTCTCCCCTTTTGCATTTAATTTCTTGTCATGCCTGATGGATTCATTCTGCTGGGCTTCCTGGGGTTGTGAGTCTCATTGTCTTTTCTTAGGATATTATTTAAAATTTTTTGGAGTGCTAGTTTTGTATTCATGAAGTTCCTCATGTGTTCTTTGTCATAAAAGTATCTTATTTCTCCATCAATTTTGACAGATAGTTTTGCAGGGTACATCAATCTGGGTTGGAGGCTGTTTTCTTTTAAGGTTTGAAATACTTCACTCCAGGCTCAGAATTCTTGAGTTGAATGTTTGTGTTGAGAAGTCTGCTGTGATTTGCATGGGTTTTCCTTTGTATGTGATTTGTTTCTTTCCTCTAACTGCTTGTCGGATTTTTTTCTCTTTGATTTCTGGAATCTTAAGTATTATATGCCTATGTGTAGATTTTTTTTGATCAAGGCTATTTGGAGTCCTATATGCCTCACTTATCTGTGTGTCAAGTTCTTTTCCCCTACTTGGGAAGTTTTCTGCCATTACTTCTGTGAACAGTTTTTTTTTTATGTCATCTGCACTCTCTCCTGTTTCTTCATTGACTTTGATCAGTCTTATGTTGTTCTTCTTTGCATTGTCTAGCAGTTGCTGGATTGATTTTTTTCATGGTCCTTTACTATTTTGAAGAAATTTTTCTTTTCCTGGTCACTAATTGCAATCCTATCTTCTATATCTAAAATTCTGTCTCACATTGGCTCATTCTGTGGCATAAACTTTCAAGGGCATTTTTAATTTCCTGGAAATCCTTTTGCATCTGTTTTATGGATTTCATTTGTTTCCTATGTTGGGATTCCATCATGTTCCTCAGCTCTTCTATGTTTTGGTCTGTGTCTGCTCTAGATTTATTAATCATGTCTTGCACTATGTGCACAATATCTGTTATTATCTGAGAGATTATTTCTGATTTAATTTTTCCAGGTCCTCTTTTGTTGCCAGTTCAAGGAAACCAGGTGTTTGAGTGTCAGATTGTTCCATCTCATTTCTCCTTGGGGTTGCCTTAGGTGATCTGGAAGTCTGGCTTTGAGACTTGTTTACGTGTCTTCTCATTTCAAAGAGTGCAGCCTGCTGTGCCTTTGTTGAGGGAATTTTTTTTTTTTTTTGGTACCGGGGATCGAACTCGGGTCCTTGCGCTTGCACAGCAGGAGTCGAAACCACTGAGCTAAATCCCCAGCCCAATGTTGAGGGAATTTTTTGCTTAACCAGTGGCCTTCAATTCTTACCAAGCCACCGAGTAGCCTTTTCTCTGCTGCTCACCAGTGCACCAATTCCTGGGTTCAGAATGTTTGCCTTCTGGATCCCTGAGCTGACCTGTTGTCTGGGTTGACTTCTGGATGGGGCCTATATATATTTGGGATGGTATCTAGATGTGCCTATGGCTAGCACCTGCTCCCCTATGTAGCTACTGTCTGGGAGGGCCTTTGTCTGGGAGCAGTGGACCCTAGTCCTTGGTGTCTGAGCAGACTTCTGGCTAGGGTCTCCAAATACTTCCAGATGGTATTAGGGTGAGCCTCTGGCTGATGCTTGTGCACCTGTGCAGCTGTTTTCCAGGTGAGTCTTTGGCTTTGGCCTCTGTGCCCATGTACTAGGGTCAGGGAGGGACCCTTGCTGGATCTCCCTGCAGCCATACCACTCTGATCCACACTGCTGCTTGCTGGGATGTGCCATTTGATTTCTTGATGATAGACATTCCTTCTGGGGTAAAATGGAATCTCAGTATTGTTTTAATTCTAACTTGTCTTAATGGCCAGTAATATTCAGCATTTCCTCATGTATTTATTAGCACTTTGTACTTTTTCTTCTGTGAAGTGTCATTCATTTCACTTGGTCATTTTTAATAGAGTCTTTTATTTTGTGAGTGTAAAATTTTTTGAGTTCTTTATATATTCTAGACATTATTTTTCTGTCTGAGAAATAGCTGCTAAATTTTTTCTCATGTTGTGTTTTGTCTTTTCATTCTGTTATTTTTTCTCCTTTACTCGGAAGAAGTCTTTAAATTTTATATAAGCCCGTTTGTTGATTCTCAGTACTATAGCCTATGCAATTCAGGTTCTGTTCAGAAAGTCTTTGCCTACACATATGATGTCTGGAGTTTTATCTATTTTACCTTCTAGCAGGTTAACTGTTTGCGTTTTAACATTTAGATCTTATCCATTTTGATTTTAGTTTAGTATATGGTGAAAGTCTGGAGCTACCATTCTGCATGTGGATAGTCAGTTTTCTCAGCACCATTTATTAAAGAGGATATGTTTCCTCCAATGTATGTTTTTTACCACTGTGTCAAAGATGAAATAGTTCATTTGGAGTTTTTCTTTGCATCCTTAATTCTATTCAATTGATATTCATGTTTGTTTTTGTGCCCATATAATTCTGTTTTTATGACTGCAGATTTTGTTTTTGTTGTTGTTGTTGTTGTTGTTGTTTGGTATCAGGGATTGAACTAAAGATCTTTCTCTTGTGAGGCAGGTGGCAACACAACTGAACTACATCTCCAGCCCCTATGAATGTAGTTTTTTAATATAACTTCAAATCTGGGCTTGTGATACCTCTCTCTTTCTCTTTTTATCCCAGAATGCTTTTGCTATTCTGAGTCTCTTCTGATACCATATGAGTTTTAGGATTGTTTTCTTCAATTCTGTGAAAAATGCTGTTGGTAGTTTCACAAGAATTGCATTAAATCTGTACATCAATTCTGGAAATATGCCTACTTTGCTTATATTCCTTCTTCCTATCCACAAATAAGCTATCTTTCAATTTTCTGATGTCTTCATCTATTTCTTTTTTTAGTGTACTATAGTTTTCATTGTAGTGGTCTTTCACATCCTTAGGTATGTTATTGCTTAAGTATTTAATTTTTCTTGGTGCTGTTATGAATGGTAATTTTTTTCTAATTTCTTTCTCAGTGGGTTCATTATTAGCACACAGGAATCAATAGTTTTTTTATGTGACTTTGTATCCTGATACACTACCAGATTTGGTTATTATTCTAGTTGTTTTTTAGTGTATTTGTTGGATCTTCTATGTAGAAGATAATGTCACCTGCAAATAATAATAATTAGACTTCTTCCTTTCATATATATATATATATATATATATATATATATATCCCTTTTATTCTTTCTTGCCTAATTACTCTTGGTAGGTTTTTGAGTATTATCTTGAACTGGAATGGTGAACATCCTTATCTTGTACCTAATTTTAGAGGACAAGCTTTTAGTTTTTCTCCATAAAGTATATGTTGGCAGCAGATTTTTCATGAATGGTTTTTACGAGATTGAGATAAATTCTTTCTATACTCATTTTCCTCAGTGGTTTTATTGCAAAATGTTGTTGGATTTTGTCATAGGGTTTTTCTGTGTCTATCGCAATTATCAAGTTATTTCTATCCTAGATTCTGTTTATGTGGTGTATTACATATATTAATTAGTGTATTTTGAATCAACCTTGCATATCTGGGATGAAGCCTGCTTGGTCATGACATATGTTCCTTTTTTAAAAAATTAATTAAGTTTATTGGTACATTTTAGGTATATATAATAATCACATTCATCATAGGAAATTTGTGTCTGTACATGATATATGTTGGTTCTTATTTTTTTACCATTCCCCTTCATTCCTTGCAACCCTCCACTCTTCCCTATTTACAAAAGCTTTGTTTCTATTTTTTCCTTTTGCTTACTTCCTTTCCCCACTCCCCTCCACAGTTCCCCTACCCATTTGAACATTTTCTTCCTATTTCTCAATATCTATTATACATTTTGGTTCTCATTTACACTTTCAGTTTCACACACCAGAGAATCAATGCAGTATTTAAACATGTGTGGGCCCTATTTATTTTACTTAAGAGTATGGTCTCAAGGTACATCCATATAGCTATAAACATCTCAAGTTTGTCTTTCTTTATGGCTGAGTAGTATTCCATTGTATAAAAACCCACACTTTCTATATCCATTCGTTGGTTGATGAGCATTTGGGTTGTTTCCAAGATGTAGCTATTACAAGCCATGTTGCTATAAATATGGGTGTGTATATATTGCTGTGGTATGATGATTTTAATTTTGGGGGGAAGATATCCAGAGGGGGAAAAGTTAGGTCAAATGGAATTCTAATTTTAGTTTTTTGAAGTATCTCCACAGTGATTTCCACAGTGGTTGCACCAGTCTACACTCCCACCAACAGTGGAGAAGGGTTCCTTTTTCACCCACAACCCCACCAGCATTTGTTATTGTTTGATTTCTTGATAGCAGCCATTATTTCTGGAGTGAGATGAAATCTCAGCATTGCTTTAATTTACATCTCATGAATGACCAATAAAATTGAACATTTTTTCATACATTTATTTACTGATTCTACTTCTTTATCTGGGAAGTGTCTATTCATTTCAGATGCTCATTTTTGGATTGGGTCTTTAATTTGGAGGGTCTGATTTTTTTGAGTTCTTCATATATTCTATATTGTAGTCCTTTGTCTGAGGAACAGTTGGTAAAAATTCTTTTTCCTACATTCCAAGTTGTCTCTTCACTCTGTTAGTGGTTTCTCTTACTGTGCAAAAGCTTTTTAATATGAGATCCCAGTTGTTGATTCTTTGTGATAGTTCCTCTGTGACTGAGGTTTTGTTCATAAAATATTTGCCTATATGAATGTTTTCAAGAGTTATACCTAATCTATCTTCCAACAGATTTAGCATTTCTGTTTTAATATTGAGATCTTTGATTCATTTTTCTTTTGGTTTATTGCATGGTGAAAGATATGGGTCCAGCTTTATTCTTCAGCAAGTTAAAATTCAGTTTTTCTAGCACCATTTATTAAAGATGTTATCTTTCCTCTTGTAAAGGTGTTTGGTTCCTTTGCCTGGAATATGTCTGAAGATATGTCTGGAGATTTTTCTGTATCTTCTAATATGCTCATTGTTCCTCAGGTCTTTTTTTTTTTTTTCCTGTACCATGCTGGTTTTATCACAGTAGCTTTACAGTATAATTCAAGTCAGGGATTGTGATGCCCCTACCTTGCTTTTGTTGCCTGGAATTGCCTTTGTTATTCTAGGTCTCTTGTAGTTCCAAATGAGTTTTAGGATTGTTTTCTTGAATCCAGTGAGATATGCTGTTGGGACTTTGTTTGGGATTTTGATTGGGACTACATTAAATCTATATAACAGTTTTGGAATTATGGCCTGTGGAGGATGTGAGAAGTTCTCGGGCCCTTGGGAAGACAGATTGTCCTGATGTCTGTGGCAAGCCCAGATAGCAAAATTAAAAATAACTTCAGAAGGCTGTTTGTTACTCCCACAGTGTTCATTCTGCTGTGGTCCCTTGAGACTGTCAAATATTTGCTTGGTATAAGAATAGATAAGAGTAGCTAACACTTTAAAAGCTTTAAGTAACCAAGATGATTTAGATAAGATGCACTAAGATTAAAGGAACACAAATGGTTCTTTAGATGCTTTATGTACTCACAGATATAACTGGTGGTTAGTTGACTAGCATTGTAAACTGTTAATGATTGATTCATCCAGCTGAAAAATGTATAAAAAAAGGAATACTAAAAATAAACCTGGCCTTAACTCCTCATGGAGCTCTGGTCTCCCGTGCCCTTTATTTAATAGGTTTTGTCAGATACTGTCTTCAGGTTCCGGTCTCCCACCAAGGAGACCCCAACAATGGCCATTCTCACTATATTGGTTTTTCCTACTGCAAAGCAAGGGATATTTTTCATATTCTGACAAGCTCTTTGATCTCTTTTTTCAGAGTATTGTAATTTTCAATGTAGAGGTCATTTACTTCCTTCATTAGACTGATTCCTAGTATTTCATTTTTGGATGTTATTATAAAATGTATTGTTTCCCAATTCCTCTCTCAGTGAGTTTGTTATTTGTGTACAGAAAGGCTATTGATTTTTGAGTATTGATCTTGCATCTAGCTATGCTACTGAATTGGGTTATTTAGCCTAGAAGTGTTTTGGTGGAGTTTTTTTGGTCTTCTATATAGAGTATCATGTCATCTGCAAATAGTGACAGTTTAACTTCTTCCTTTCCAATCCTTATTTCTTTTATTTCTTTCTCTTGTCTAATTGCCATGGTTAATGTTACCAGAACTATATTGAACAGGAGTGGTGATAGTGGACATCTTTATCTTATCCTGGAGCATGTCCAAACCCTAACAACTCACCAAGCACTGTAGTCCTCTGTGACCACTGCTCCGCTCCACTGGTGGGTTTCTCCATGGAGATCTCTGGGGCTGCCAGTAGTCATAGTTGATCTGCAGGTTCAAGCAAGCCTTCTCCTACAGTGAGTGCAGGCTTAGGTAGGAGGTACTGCCTGTTGCCTCCTTCTTCTTTTTTTGGGACTCTCTCTTTGCTCTTCTTGTGGGCTTCAATTCTTACTTCAGATCCTTCTTAGGTCCCAGGGACCCACTCCCCTCCTTCTTTGCTTCCTCATGTTGCTTTATTCCAATTCCTAGACACCAAACCTCAGAGAGGCCCTCTCTATGCTGCTCACCACTTCACCATCTTCCCAGCAGGCTCTAGGTATTATTTTGATGATTTCCTGTATTCTATTTGCCAGAATCTTGTTGAAGATTTTTGTATCTGTATTCATTAAAGGTTTGGTTTATAGTTCTCTTTTTTGGTTGGATCCCTGCCTGGTTTTTCAATCAGGAAAATACTAGCTTCCAGGAATTACTTTGGGAGTACTCATTCCCTTTCAATTTCAATAAAGAGCTTGAGGAGTATTAGTGTTAGATCTTCCCTGAAATTTTTGTAGAATTCAACAATGAGTCCATCTGGAGCTGGGCTTTTCTTAGTTGTTAGATTTTTTTAAATTAATGTTTCAATTTCTTTACCCATTATTGGATTATTCAGGATTTTTAAATTCTCTTGTTTCAGCTCTGGTAATTCATATGTTTCTAAGTCTACCAATTTCTCTACCTTATTGGTGTACAGGTTTGTGAAATAGTTGTTAATAATCTGTTTGGTTTCAGCAGTACCATAGTGATTTCACCTTTTTCCCCCTCTAATTGCATTGCTTTGGGTCTTCTCTCTTTTTTTGTGGTTAGATCTAAGGGTGTGTCTATTTTTTCTTTTCAGAAACTAACTCTTCAATACTTTAATATTTTGTATTTTTGTCTCAATTTTATTGATTTCTGCTCTAATCTTTATAATTTCCTTCCTTGTACTGACTTTGGACTATAACTGTCCTTGTTTTTCTAGGACCCTGAGGTGTAACCTTAGGCTATTTATTTGGATTCACTCAGTTTTTATGATGTAGGCCTTCAGAGTTATAAGCCTCTCTCTTAGGACTTCTTTCATCATGTCCCATAAATTCTTATATGTTTATTGGCATTATTGTTGGTTCTAGAAACTGTCTTGTTTCTTCCTTAATTTATTCTGTAACCCATTGTTTAAGAGTGTATTGATCAGTTTCCGTGCATGTGCATAATTTCTGTCTTTTCTGTTGTTGTTAATTTCCAGTTTCTTTGTGCTATGACGTGATAATGTGCATGGTATAATTTCAGTTCTTCTACATTTGCTTATTTGATTTATGGATTAGTATGTGATCTTTTCAGGATAAAGTTCCATGTGCTGATGAGAAGAATGTATATGTTGCTATTGGTTGGAACACCAGATATCCATTTTAAATCCATTTTAAAAGGATCTGTTCAACTCTAATATTTATTTGCTATTTTTTGTCTATTTGCGAAAGTGGGGTATGGTGGTCTATCATCATTATATTATGGCTGTGTTTATCTGATTTTTAAATGCCCATTAGTATTAGTTTTATAAAGATGTGTGCACCATTGTTCAGTGTGTGTATGTTAATAGTTTTTATCTCTTCTGATAGGATTGTTTTCTAAACCAAAGTTGTTACTATTTTTCTTTTACCTCTTTTGATCAGCTTTGGCTTGAAGTTCACTTGTCTGAATATAGGATAGCTGCACTTGCTTTTTTTCCAGGTTCCTTTTGCATGGAATATTATTTTTCATTCTTTGATTTTTAGTCTATGCCTTTCTTTGTGAGTTAAATATCTTTCAGGTACACAGCACACTGTTGAATTTTGTTTCTTGATCTATTCTACCAATATGTGTTCTTTACTGGGGAAATGAGCTAATTCACATTGAAAGTTATTACTGATAAGTATTGACTTATTCCTGTCATTGTCTTATTTTCCTTTTGCTGATTGTCCATCTTTCTCTTCCACTTAACTGCTCATCCTACCCAGTATACTCATTGTATTAGACCTTTTATCATTGTTAGTTTCATTGTCTCTTTCTAGGATATCCTTGAGAGCTTTTTAGAGTGTTGGTTTGGTAGTCCTGAATTTTCCTAGTTACTCTTTATCATGAAAATATCTTACTTCTCCATAAAATTGAAAGAGTTTTGCAACTTATATCAGCCTGGGTCAGGGATTGTTTTAGGGGAAAAGAAAGTAGTTGAGAAGAGGAAAGGAATTATGAAGGACAAAGTGAGTAATGTGTGGTGGAGAAGTTTAAACTATATTATATCCATTTATGAATATGGCAAGACAAACCCCACCTTTCTGTTTAACTCATATCTATTAATGAAAAGGATACTTAGATGTGCACTATATTAACACTATTGAGATATTTTTTGTACTTGCTTACTTCAAGTGACAGAAATATAATTTTAGAAATACTTTTTTGTTATTATGGAGTCTTTCAAATACAAGGATGAAATGTGTTTCATTGAATGGTTTGTTATCTTGATTTATTAATTTTAAATATGATATTGTGAGCAGATTCTCATTTTAATTCTATAGCACAGTTTTGGGTGTGTCTGTGGGGTGTTTTAGGGAGTTTTGAAGTGTTTGCCATGTATTGAGGGATACACCAAACCTGTGTGTGGTGGCCCCACCTAAGAGGTGTGTAGCCTGAGTGGAATAAAGCAAGAGAAGGAGAAAGTGTGCGTGTTTTGAAGAGTTTCATTCTGCTTGAGTGAGTGTATCTTTTGCTTTTGTTGCTCATGGACATCAAGCTATTTTCCTTATCATTTCAAAGCAGACTTACAGCAGCAATTCTCTGGGGACATTTCAGGCCTTCAGTCTTGGATTGGTGATGTATCTTTGATTTTTGTTCTGCAGTTTCCAACTTCTTGTACTGAGCAGTTACTGAGTCTCTTGGTTCTCCAATATTCAGATGGCCATCATGTATGCTCTCATCTCTAAAACCTTAAACCTTCCTAATGAATATCTTATTTTTTTTCTTCTATGGATTCTGGTCCTTTAGAGAAACCTAACCAATACATTTAGGAATAGGGTATAATCTATGGACCAGATATAAAGTACTTATCAGAATTTGCCAGCATTTTGATCTTGGAGTTCCCAAGCTCCTGAACTGTGAGATATAAATTTCTATCATTTACAGATTAGCTACTCTAAGATATTTTATTATAGCAGTAAGAGTAAACTAACACAGAAATTGGTACCAAGAAGTAGACTGTTGGAACAAACACCTAAAAATGTGAAAATCACTTATAACTGGGTACTGCTTAAAATAAGAGTTTTGAGAAACACTGATGTGAATGGAGAATTAAGTGTAATTCTAATGATGGCTCAGAGAAGAGGAAAAATTGGAGACAGCTTTAATCTTTTCTGAAATTACATAAATGTTCATGAACAGAATGTTGATAGAACCATAGATCAATGGATAGTGATGAACAGTCTCATAGCATCTCAGGTGGAAATCAGGGACATGTTATTTGAAACTATAAGAAAGGAGATATTTCTCATGAAGTGCCTAAGAATTTGCCAAAATTATGTTCATATTTTATTGTTTTAAGGAAGATAGAACTTATGACAGATGAAATAGTATATTTTGTGGAAGAAATGTCTAGAAATGTGCCAACAACAAAGCATGATTTCTCTTGAATACCTATCATAAATTGTAAGATGAGAGGAATGAATTAAGGTAGAAATTTATGATTTACAAAGCAGAATTTAAATATCTAGAACATTCTAAGCCCAGGGAGCTAGTCATTTTGTGCTTACCATTCTGTTGCCAGTGTGGCTGGGTCAAAGATCTGAGTCTAGGCACCAGCTATCTGGATTACTTCGTAGTCTAACATCAGGAGTATAAGAAAAGCACATAGAGATGGAAAATTAATTTATTAAAAATTTGACCCAATTATGAAGGCAGCAAATTCAACCCTTTTGAGCACATAGAAGTCTTAATTTAAAGAGGTAGAAAAAAGACAGAAAATATCATATGTAAATTTAGCCAATCTTTGACCCATGGAATTGTGAATTCTCCTTGGAGCCAGGACTGGGTTTGGGGTGAGGTGGCAGTTTCTGCTCACAGTGAAGAAACCTAAAATAGCTTATCTCTAACAAAAAGCCAATTTTTAAAGATCACTTTTTACTTCTCAGCTGAACTTGAAATCCTGTATTTGTAGAGGGCAAATATGTGCCAGCCAATTGAAGTCGAACATTTATTTCTAAAGAAAATTAAATAAATAAAATATGTGACTGAATGTAAAGCTATCTGTAAAAGGTATGTTTTTTAAAGAACATAAAATGTAGAAAGAGGAAAATGGAAAGGAGTTGATTTATTGAAATTTAAAATTTAAAAGAAAACTAGAGCAAGGAGTAATTGATTAAGCTGGTAACATTAGTGCTGTTATGCAATACAAAACACTTTATAAATTGGCTTTGAGGGCAACTGAATAGCTTGTTATTCTCCTTTCCTGTTGCAAAAGAAGACTCCAGAGGAGAGTCAGGTATTTTGACTTATAATCAGAGTTCTTTTTTAGGGGATGATAGGAAATGTGTTATAATCTCATCTCTTGAATTAGAAAAAAAATCAGGTTTTGTGAATGTTTGAAATTTACATGTTTAGAAGGAAAAACAATCTTTCTACTAGATTCACAACCTCAGAAATTTCCAAAGGGTGCTAAGAAATGGGTGCATTTTTAATTAAAATTTTCTTAGAAAGGATATCAATAGGAGTTTGCTATTTTGATAAGAACACCAAGCCGGAATTTATGTTTTTTAGGAAAATGGAAGGCTATCACAAATCAACTAACTTCTCTTTATTCTATCTTCCTCTCCCCCATCAATATTTCTATTACTTTTACTATTTTCTTGAATATTATTCAAGAAACACCTTTAGTTTAAGAAGCTTGTGTTTGTATTTATATTCTATCTGAAGGATAATTTTCTTTAACAAAATACTAAGACATGTTAGAATTGCATTCTTGTTATTTTTGTTGTTGTTTCTTGTTGTTTTTTTCTTTTGGTTTTTTTTCTTTTTTCTTTTTGAGACAAAGTCTTGTTATATAGCCCAGGTTGGCCTCAAACTCAAAGCAATTCTCTTGCCTCAGCCTCCTGAGTACTGGGATTGCAGACATATACCACCATGCTTGGCTAGAACTACATTCTGTGAAACTTTTCTTGAAGTCTTGACTCATGTTGTACTTATTTATATAACTTGGGAATGCTTTCTGGTAGGGAAATGCAAACAACTGTCATTATGGTAAAAAAGATATATCAGAAAAGCAAGTCAAAGTTGAACCAAAGTTAATGACTTTCCAATTAGTTCTGTCTGCACTGGCACAGTAGTTGACACATGTTGAATTGAATTGAAGCTTCATAGATCTTGCGTGGAAAGAATACACTGTAAGGTTATTTAGAACCAGGCATGCACCTAATCTTCCAGTGAGTATCATACACAGACTCTCAACAAGTTTTTGTTTAAATACTATTCAATTTGACCGAGAGATGGATGAATCAGTTGCATCCCCAAGTCTGCCATATTGTTGTGGATGACTTTAAATATTTAATTTCCATTTTGTAACTTATTTCTTTAGCCTTTATTTTTTTGCAATAAGTTTATTGGTACATTTTAGATATACAATACAGTTACATTTATCATTGGGATCTTGTACCCTTACATGATGTATCTTGCTTCTTATTTTTTCCACATTCCCCTGCCCTCCCTTCACCCCTCCACCCTTCCCTATTTACAAAGGTTTGTTTCCATATTTTCCTTTTCTTACATTTTTTCTTCTCCCTTCTTTCCTTTTGCCTATCCCTCCCACTTCCCCTACTCCTTTAGACCTTTTCTTCCTATTTCACATTATTAATTATACATTTTGATCCTTATTTATACTTTTAGTTTTTCACATCAGAGAAACTATTTGGTATTTACACATGTGTGTACTATTTATTTCACTTAAGAGTATGGCCTTGATGTGCATCCATTTAGCTACAAATGTCTCTAGTTTCTCATTCTTTATGGCTGAGTAGTACTCCATTTTATATTAAAAAACCCAAATCTTCTTTATCCAGTCTCCAGTTGATGGGCCATTGGGCTGTTTCCAAGTTTTAGCTATTACAAACTGTGCCACTATAAACATGGGTGTACATATATCACTGTGGTAGGATTCTTTTAATTATTTTGGGAAGATACCCAGCAGAGGGATAACTGGGTCAAATGGGACCGCTAAGCCTAGTTTTTTGAGGTACCTCCATATTGATTTCCACAGTGGTTGCACCAATCTGCTCTCCCACCAACAATAAAGAATAGTTCCTTTCTCCCCACAACACCACCAGCATTTAGTACTGGTTGATTTCTTGATAGCAGCCATTCTTTCTGGGGTGAGGTGAATGCAATCTCAGTGTTGTTTTCATCTGCTTCTCTTGAATAACGAGTGATGCTGAACATTTTTTCGTATGTTTATTTGCTACTTTTACTTCTTTGTCTGAGAAATGTCTGTTCATTTCAGATGCCCATTTTTGAATTGGGTCGTTATATTTGGGAGGTCTGATTTTTTAAAGTTCTTTAGATATTCTAGATAGTAGTTCTTTGTCTGAGGAACAGCTGATAAAATTTTTTCCACATTGTAGGTTGTCTCTTAGCTCTGTTGGTGGTTTCTCTTGCAGTGCAGAAGCTTCTTAGAAGATGACGTTCCAGTTGTTGATTCTTTGTGCTACTGAGGTTTTGTTCATAAAATATTTTCCTATGCCAATGTCTTCAAGAGTTCTAACTTCCAGAAAATTTAGTGTTTCTGTTTTAATATCTAGATCTTTAATCCACTTCAATTTTAATTTAGTGCATGGTGAAAGCTAGGGGTCTAGTTTTAATCTTTGGGAGGTTGAAATCCAGTTTTTCCAACACCATTTATTAAAGAGGCTATCTTTTCTCCAGTAAGGATGGTTGGCTCCTTTGTCAAAGATGAGGTAGCTGAGTATGTCTGGAGTTATTTCTGTATCTTCTAATCTATTCCACTGATCCTCAGGTCTGTTTCTTTGGCAGTACTATGTTTTGTTTTTGTTTTTTTTTTTTTTATCACAGTGGCTTTCTAGTATAGTTTCAAGATGGGGATTTTGATACCCCCTGTCATGTCTCTGTTGCCTAAAATTGCTTTTGCTATTCTAGGTCTCTTCTGGTTCCAAATGAATTTTTGCATTGTTTCCTTTAGTTCTGTGAAATATACTGTTGGAATTCATTCGTGGTTTCTTGAATGTTGTAACAAATGAAATTTAGTACATTCAACTTATGAAATTCTCAGGAAAGAGAAGGAATGTTTTATTCCCTGAATTTTTCTTCTCAGCTCTTCTCTCTGTACAGGCTCATTCTTGTCAGCATATATTCATGCCTGGATCTGTTTCACCCCTCTCTCAATGTATTTAGAGAGGAGCAGCCCTCAACAAATCATCTATTGCATACTCCCCACTTCTCTACTCATGTTTCCTGGAAATCAAAATAGAATACTTGCTCTTAAGGTAAGATCAAGGTCAGCTTCTGAAAGAACCCAAAATAGATACAATGCAAGCTCTTCCCTGACCCTTCAGCCATCTCTCTTTTCTGTTCTCATTCTTAAACAATGAGTGGTCATGGACATTCTCATTCTTGAGCCCTTCTCTTATCAGATTCTGCCTTCATCATGCTGCCCTTTCTTTCTAAAAATTTACAGGGATTAACATGTAGTATCCAATGTAAGTTTCAGAACTGAACATTCTTGAATCACAATTGCTGATAAAGACTCCCCAGCCTCCTTCATTCCACTAATATTTACTGTAAGATTTGTTCTTACATAATTATGGGAATTGGTTTAGTGATTTCTAAATGATTGTTATCTTTGAATTTGAATTAAGAGTCTTGGAGTTTGAAATCAACGTCATTTTTTCAATATCATTTAGTTAAAAATATTTGGTATTTCCTTTGTGATTCTTTGACCCACAGATTTTTTTTTTATGTCAGTCATTGTAAGTGCTTTATAGCCACTGTACCTAGTACATAGATTGTTAGGTCGGTTTCTATATTTAGCTTGCTACATTCTAAATTCTGACAATCTGTGAGGTGTAGTGGCACAAGCCTGTAATGCTAGCATTCAAGAAGCTGAGGCAGGAAGATTACTGCAAGTTTGAGGTCAGCCTGGGTTGTACAGTGATGTCAAGGCAAACCTGAACTGCATAGCAAGACCCTGTCTCAACAAACCAATAACAAAAATTCCTACAATCTCCTATACACTGAGCAGAAATTGGAACTGTGGTTTCTTTAGAAAGAATGTACAGTCTACAGTTTTAGGGTATACTGTTTTAGAAATGAAGGTTAAGTAAAGTTTGTTAAAATTCTCTATATGTTACTGATTACTTAAAAACTATACTTGAAATACTGAGAAAGGGATGTTAAAATCCACAACTATGAATGTGAACTATTTTTGTATTTTTAATTTTGGTATATGTATTTTGAAACTCTTCTTTCTATATCTAGGATTACTATTTTTATAAACTTTCTTTATCATTATTAAATGTCTCTGCTTATCTACACCAATGCTCTTTATCCTGACAGCAAGTTCATACATAGTAATATGTAGGTAATTATGTAAAGATACATGATATAAGTTGATATATATGTAACAAATGAGCTCTTTTTTATTTATGTTTTTATTAGTACATGTTTGTCATACATAATGTTTATATTCCTTGTGGGGAATTGGCATATAGACATAATACGTGGACATAATACATCTTAATTTCTGTTTTTAATCCCTTTTCTCTTCCTTCCCCCTCCTATGCTCAGTGTTTGTGTTGCATATTTTTCTCACATTTTACTTTTTTTCCCCACTGGTGCTGGGCATTGAACTCAGAGCTTTCTCAGTGAGCTATCCCCAGAGCTATTTATTTATTTATTTGGGCTATTATTTTTATTTATTTTTTATTAGGATATGTTTGCATACATAATGATCTCATTCATCATGGAGAATTTGTTCCTGTACATAATATATCTTAATTACTTTTTCCCATTCCCTTCCCCTCCCTTTAACTCGTCTTCCCTTCCTGTGTTAGTTACTTTTCTCTCATTACTAAGATAAAAAAATCTGGTACCAGAAGTTAAAGGGAAAGGGTTTATTTAGCTCACAGTTTGTATAGGTTTCAGTCCACAATCAGCTGGCTCCAAAAAAGGAATGCCAAACAGGCTATGCAGAAGAGAAACAATATGGCACACACAAGGTAGCAAAGGTAATAAAGGCATTAAACAGCATCTTTCTGCCCCTTTTATCTTATTCAGATTACCAGTATTAGGGTGGTGCTAAATCAATCACTCACATGTAGTGGCTTAATAATCACACACCCTTGACCCCAGCATCACACATTCCAGGTTCAACTACCTCTGAAAAAGAAAGTCCCATCTCATCTCATGAGACATTGAGGGGACATAACACTTCCCCATTTACAAAAGCTTTATTTCAATTTTTTCCTTCCATCTTCCTTTTTTAAAAAATCCCCTTTTCCTCTCTTGTTACTCTTCCTATTTGAATAAGTTCTTCCTAGTCCCTAATATCTATCCTCCATTTTGCTCCTTGTTTACCTTTTTTACTTTTTGAGACGGTCTTGCTAAGTAGCTAAGTTTTCAGTCTGGGCTTAAATTTGTGATCTTCCTGCCTCAGCTGCCCAGAGTATCTGCATTACAGAATGCTTCACCCTGCCTTCACCCTGTGCTTCTCTTTTACTTTAATGTATCTTTACCTAAATAATGTGCTTCTGAAAAACTGAAAATTCTTTTAAACTAATATGAAAATATATAACTTCTAATTGGAAGTTTAGCCCTTTAGCCTTTAAACTTGTCATTTTATTTCATTTCTATTCATCCTATTTAATATGTGCCCCTTTATTCCTTATTTTATGTTATGGTAGATTCCCCAAATAGCACATGGCAACACAAACATATACCTAGATACACACAAAACTCATCTTCATCATTTTTATTGCCTTTTTCTTTTTAAAAAGTTCATTAAGTTTATTGGTACATTTTAGGTATACAATATGATGATATTCATCACTGGGAATTTGTACCTTTACATGATATAACTTGGTTTTTATTTGTTCCCCATGCCCCTGACCTCCCTTAAACCCCTCCACCTCTCCCTATTTACAGAGTTTCCATTTTTCCTTTTCTCATATTTATTCCTTTCCCTTCTTTTCTTTCTCCTACCACTCTCACTTTCCCTTCTTCTTCCCCTTTGGACCTTTTCTTCCTATACATTTTGATCCTCATTTACACTTTCAGTTTCTCACAGCAGAGAAACTGTTCAGTATTTACACAAGTATGTTCCATTTATTTCTCTGAAGAGTATGGCCTCAATGTACCTCCATTTAGTTATAAATGTCTTTAGGTTCTCATTCTTTATGGCTGAGAAGTACTACATTTTATCTTTAAAAACACATCTTCTTTATCAGTTCACCAATTGATGGGAAATTGGGCTGTTTCCAAGTTTTAGCTATTACAAACTGTGCTGCTATAAACATGAGTTTTACATATTGCTGAGGTAGGATTCTTTTAATTCTTTTGAGAACATATCCAGCAGTGGAAAAGCTAGGTCAAATGGGACCTCTAATTCTAGTTTCTTGAAGTATCTCCATACTGATTTCCACAGTGGTGACACCAGTCTACACTCCCACCAGCAATGGAGAAGGGTTCCTTATTCCCCACAACTCTGCCAGCATTTGTTATTGGTTGATTTCTTGATAGCAGCCATTCTTTCTGGAGTGAGGTGGAATCTCAGTGTTGCTTTCATCTGGATCTCTCAAATGACAAGTGATGCTGAACATTTTTTTCATGTTTATTGCTGTTTCTACTTGTTTGTTTGAGCAATGGCTGTTCATTTCAAATGTCATTTTGGATAGGGTTTTTAAATTAGGGAGGTCTGATTTTTAAAAATTCTTTATATACTCTACATAGTAGACTTTTGTCTCAGGAACAGATGGTAAAATTTTTTTCTCACATTGTGGATTTTTTCTTCACTCTGTTGGTGGTTACTTTTGCTTTGCAGAACCTTTTCAATTAGATGAGATCTCAGTTGTTCATGTAACTGAGGTTTTCTTCATGAAATCTTTTCCTATGCCAGTGTCTTCAAGAGTTCAACCTAACAACTGTCCCAGCTGGTTTAGGGTTTCTGCTTTAATATTTAGATCTTTGATCCATTTAGATTTTAGTTTAGTTCATGGTGAGTGATGGTTTAATTTTAATCTTTGGCAAGTTGAAACCCAATTTTTCCAGCACCATTTATTAAAGAGGCTATCTTTCCTCCAGAAGGGTGTTTGGCTTCCTTGTCAAGGATAAAGTGGTTGAGTGTGTCAGGGGTTGTTTCTGCTTCTTCTAATCAGTTTGACTGATCCTTGGGTCTGTTTCTTAGCCAATACCATGCTGTTTTTCTCACAGTACCTTTGTAGTATAGTTTCAAGTTGGAGATTGTGATACCCCTTACCTTGTCTTTGTTGCCTGGAATTGCTTTTGCTATTCTAGGTCTCTTCTTGTTGCAAATGAATTTTTGATTGTTTTCTCAAGTTGTGTGAAATATGCTGTTGCAATTACAATTGGGATTTCACTGAATCTATATAGCAGTTTCGAAGTATGGCCATTTTCACTATATTGGTTCTTCCCACCCAGGAGCAAGGAATATTTTCCATTTTCTGATATCTTCATCAATCACTTTTTTCAGAGTGCTATAGTTTTCAGAGTAGAGATATTTGATTTCTTTCATTAGGTTGATTCCTAAGCATTTCATTTTTTTGACTGCTATTGTGAAGTGAGTTGTTTCTCCCGTTTCTCTATCAGTTAGTCTGTTGTTCATGTACAGGAAGGGTATTGTTTTTGTGTGTTGGCCTCATATCCAGCTACTTTACTGAATTTGGTTATTAAGTCTGGAAGACCTGGTGGGGTTCTTGAGATCTTCTATATAGAGTATCACGTCATCTGCAAATAACGACAATTTAAATTTTTGTTTCCTATCTTTATTCCTTTTATTTCTTTCTCTTTTCTAATTGCTATGGCTAATGTTTCCAGAACTATGTTGAACAGCAGTGGTGACAGTGAACATCCTTGTCTTGTTCCTGATTTTAGCATGAAAGATTTCAGTATTTGACTATTTAGTATGATGTTGGCTGTTGGTTTTTTATAGATGGCTTTTATCAGGTTGAGATTAAAAACCATCTCTACCAATTTTCTGTAGGGTTATTATCATAAATCGTTGTTGGATTTTGTTGAACACTTTTTCTGCATCTATTGAGATGATCATATGGTTTTTCTCCTTGGCTCTATTAATATAGTATATTACATTTATTGATTTATATATGTTGAATCATCCCTGCATCCCTGGGATGAATTCCACTTGGTTAGCATGTATGATCTTCTTGATGATCTTCTGAATTTTATTGACCAGTATCTAATTGAGGATTTTTGTGTCTATGTTCATTAGTGACATTGACCTATAGTTCTCTTTTTCCAGTTGGGTGTTTCTCTGCTTTTGGGTTCAAGGTGATGCTTACTTCTTGGAATGAATTGGGGAGTATTGCTTCTCTTTCAGTGTTATTGATGAGTTTAAACAGTAGTGGCAATAGCTTTTCTCTAAATGTCTTGTAGAATTCAGTAGTGAATCCATTAGAACCTGTGCCTTACTTCAGTCTTAAGTTTATAACTACAGTTTTGATTTCCTTGATTGATACTGGTTGTTTAGAATTTTAGGTCTTCTTCTTTCAACTTTGGTAATTCATATGTATGTAGGAATCTGTCCATTTCTTCTGTGTTTTCCATCTTATTGGCATATAGGTTGTCAATGTAGGTATTGATGATCCTATGGATTTCTGCTGAGTCTGTTGTAATTTCACCCTTTTCATTCCTAATTGCATGGATTTGGGCCTTGTCCAAACTTTTTTTTTTTTTTTTTTGGGTGCCAGAGATCTAACTAGGGTCCTTGCTCTTGCGCAGCAGGTGGTGAAACCACTGAGCTAAATCCCCAGCCCCTGGGCCTTGTCATTCCTTGTTTTTGCATAAGGTTGACTAAGTGTTTGTCAATTTTGTTTATTCTTTTGAAGAACAAACTCTTGGCTTCATTGATTTTTTGGTAATGCTTTCTTAGTCTCCATTGCATTGATTTCTGCTCTGATCTTGACAATTTTCTCTGTTGTATGAGCTTTGGGTTTGTCTTGCTCTTCTTTTTCTAGAAGCTTGAGGTTCAGCATCAGGTTCTATATTTGAGCTTGCTCTGTTTTCATAATATGAGTATACACTGCTATGAATTTCCCATCAAGACTACTTTCATTGTGTCCCATAAATTCAGAACTCAGATATGTTGTGTAGACATTGTCATTTAATTGTAGAAACTATCTAATTTCTTCTTTAATTTCCTCTGTGACCCATTGGTTGCTCAGGAGTGTGTTTTTCAATTTGTATGTTTTTATGAAGTTCTTGTGTTTTCTTTTGCTATTGACCTCCAATTTCATCACAGTATGATCTGATTATATACAGGGGATAACTTCAATTCCTTTGCATTTACTTAAACATGTTCTATGAGCAAGTAAGTGGTTTATTTTGGAAAGCAACCCATGTATACCTGAAAAGAATGTGTATTCTAGGGGCTGGGAATTTAGCTCAGTGGTTCTGCCACCTGACCTGAGAATGCAAGGACCTGAGTTCGATCCCCGGTACCAAAAAATAAAAAAACTAAAAAAAAAAAAATGTGTATTCTTATTTTGTGGGCAGAACACTCTGTAAACAGTTGTTAATTCCATTTGTTCAAGAGTTTGGTTGAGTTCTAGTATTTTTTTGTTTATTTTTTGTCTAGTTGATTTATTTGTGACAGTGGAATATTGAGGTCCCCTACTACTATAGTATTGGTGCTTATTTTATTTTTCATGTCTGTTAATATTTGTTTTATATAATTTGGTGCACTAGTATTTGGTGCATATGTATTTATGATTGTCATCTCTTCCTCTTGGATTGTTCCCTTAACAAGGATGTATTGTCCTTCTTTGTCTTAATTAGTGTTGGTTTGAAGTACATTTGATCTCCAAAAAGAATAGCTACTCATGCTTTTTTGGGGGGAGGGGGGTCTGGTCACATAGAGTATTTTTTTCCACCCTTTAACTTTCAGTCTATGAGTTTTTTTGAATTAAGTGTGTTTCTTGTATGCAGCATATTGTTGGGTCTTGCTTCTTGACCCATTCTGCCATTCTATTTCCTTTGATTGGTGAATTGAGACAATTAACATTGATGGTTATAACTGATATGTATTGACTTATCCTTGTCATGACTTTTTCTTTTTTTTTTTTTTTTTTTTTTTGGTTTTTCTCAGTTTGCGTTTAATTTCTTGTTTTGCATGGAAGATTCATTCTGTTGGGGTTCATGGAGTTGTGATCCTCACTGTCTTTTCCTAGGCTATTGTTTAGAATTTTTTGCAGTGTTGGTTTTGTATTCATGAATTTCCTCAGGTGTTCTTTGTCATGAAAGTATCTTAGTTCTCCATTTATTTTGAAAGATATTTTTGCAAGGTATATCAATCTTGGTTGGAGGTTTTTTTCTCTTAGGGATGGAAATACTCTACTCCAGGCTCAGAATTCTTGACTTGAGGGTTTGTATTGAGAAGTCTGCTGTGATTTTGATGGGGTTTTTTTCCTATGTTATTTATTTCTTTTCTCTGCTTGTAGTATGTTATTGTTTTGTTGGGTTTCTGGAATCTTGACTATTATATGCGTAGGTGTAGTTTTTCATCATGTCTAGTTGGAGTCCAATATGCCTCACTAATCTGTATGTCAAATTCTTTTCTCCTGCTTGGCAAGTTTTCTGCCATTACTTCTGTGAACAGTTTTTTTAATGTCATTTACAATATCTGCTGTTTCTTCATTGACTCTGATTCTGTCTTATGTTATTCTTCTTTGCATCATCTAGTAGCTGCTGGATTTCTCATCATCCCTTGCTATTTTCTTGAAATCTTTCTTTTCCTGGTCACTTATTGCAATTCTGTCTTCCATAATCTGATATTCTGTCCTCACATTGGCTCATTGTGCTGTGTAAACTTTCAATGAAGTTTTTGATCTCCTGGTTATCTATTTGAATCTGTTTTATGGATTCCATTTCTTTTCTATGCTGGAATCCCATCATGTTCCTGAGTTCCTCTATTTTTTTGTCTGTGTCTGTTTTAGAGTTATTAATCATGTATTTCACTATGGACACCATCTTTGTTGTCATCTGAGAAATTATTTCTGATTTTGATTTTTCCAGATAGTCTTTTGTTTCCATTTCAGGGAGTCCAGATGGTTGAGTTTCAGATTGTTCCATTTTGTTGCCCCTTGGAGTTGCCTTTGGTAATCAGCAAGTCTTGTTTTGAGTCTTGTTTAGGTGTCTTCCCTTTTCTAATTTTTTGCCCCTTTTATTGATGTTTTTGGTTTAATTCCTGGATTGCTGCTTGTGAAATGCTTATTCTGGGTATCTTTATTGCTAGTATTTAGAACCCTCAGGGAATGGCTACTTCTTATCTTCCAAGTTTAGTTGGCCCCTGGGTTTTGAGTCTGTAATGGCCCATAGGTAATCTCGATCTTGTTATACCAGGAAGGACAACTGACTGAAACAATCACATCACCATGGCCAAAGTAATACAATCAACATCTGCAATAACATCAAACACAGCCTAGAAAATGACAAACTGTGATAACTCTTAATCTATCACCTTTGACTGCATCAACCAGACTTGTGGTTATATATCAAAATCTTGATCCAAGCAGAAGTATATTTGCAGTAAATAAGCTCTTCAATACAGGGAATTTTCCCTCTGGGGAGATTTAGAAGGAGTTGGGGGATAGAGAAATAGAAGGAAAGGGAAAGTTTCAAAGTAACATGAGAGGACACAGGAAGATCATGAAAACTTTGGGAAACTGATGAAGACAGAAGGAAAAGTGAGAAGGAAGGAACAAAAACAAGAACAGAATAAAATGACAGCAACAGAATAACCAGAAACTGTATTCTCTCTCCTATAAAAATAAGAGCAATCAAGAAAAAACAGGAAATAAGTAAGAACATGAAAAGTGAGGAATGAAGAAGAAGGAGAAAATAAGAAAAAAAAAATCCCATTCAAGGCATGTCCCTGTGGTCCCTGGTGGACAATGTGGGTAGCATACAGATCTGTGCCTACTGATCTCAGTAAATCAGCCAGAGTCCACTGAAGTTCAGGCTGATTTCTGCCTGTGAAGCTGGAATTGAGCTTCCTGACCTCTTTTGGATTTGAACTCTGTGGAGTTCTACTGCAGGTTAAACCTGCCCTTCCTCTGCAACAAGTCTCGTTCCAGTAGGAGGTGTTGATCCCAACAACTCACATACCACTGCAGTCTGTTGCAATTTTATTGAGGTGCCTCTTTGCTTTCCCAGTGGGGTTCAACTCTCAACAAACCCCAGAGAGGCTTTCTTTCTAATTCTCATCACTGAGCCAATTTCTGGGCTCAGAATGATGGCCTTCTGGATCCTCCAGTTGCGCTGCTGTCCCAAGGGACCTCTGGCTGCAGCCTGCATGCCCTTACTGATGGTGTCCTGGTGGGACCCTGGCTGGGGCCTGAACACACTTAAAGTTCATATCTGGGTGGGGCTCTGGCTGAGGCCTGCATGCTCTTGTCTTTTGATTATCTTGTCTTTTTCTTTATAACCTGACTGATATTCATCCTGCTATGAATACAATTCTGTTCTTGCACTTGCATTTTGGTAGTGGCTTGTGATTGTTGTGACCAGTGTAAAATGGCAGAGATTATAATTCATATCAGGCTCAGTCATAGAATATTTGCCCTTCCAACCTACGATGCTATAGGGAAACAAAAAATAGTGCAGAAAAAGCATTTTCACAAATACTGGAAATTATATGCCCAATTGTGGCCTTTATCAACTTCCAGATATATAACAGAATGAGTCTCAGATATTACCCCCTTACCTTTGAATATTCCAGTTAAAATAGCAGACACAGTGGTTGAGGAACAGAATGGCCTTACCATGAACCAATAAATTGCAGTTCTTGAAAAGAGTTGCTGTCAAGAAATCAGGTGTACTCTATCCTTCATATATTTCCATTTTTTATTATGGTGCTTTTAATTTTAGATCCTTTTATCTCAGACCTGTTATCAAACTTCAAGTCCTAAATTCTTATCGGGTACCTCTGGTGAAACCTTCTTATTCCAACAGAAAGAAGAAAATTTAAAGATAAGTTACCCTACTCTGATTTACTACCCAGCATTTTTACAGCATTTAACACCTCCCTTTCCACCTACCATTTACCCAAAGAGTCAATAAAATTGCCAAAGGCTTTTATTTGGGATTACCTCAATAGTAAGAAGACCTCTACATCTGTAATGCACCACTGATATTTTTTTGGTGCTTGAGTACTTTCTCCAGTTTAGAATTTTGTTATAGCATTGAAGCATGGGATAAATAGCTTAATCTCCCCCTTTTTCCAGCTTGGTGCTTTAGTTGCATACTCTGTCATTTAGCAACTCAGTGCTTGCTGGTTTACTCTCTCTCTCTTTCTTTCTTTCTCTCTCTCTATCTTTTCTTCAATCCAGATGAGGTCATTACAGATTCTTAAATTTATGTAGTCTACTTGCAAATTGTTATGGCTTGTGTCTAGATGTCCTCCAAAGTCTCATGCAGTCATAGATGGAGATTTTCAGAGGTTGCTGGATCTAGAATGTGTGATGTTGGGATTAAGTGTGTGATGCTAGGATTAAGTGTGTGATGCTGGAATTAAAGGTGTGTGATTATTAAATTAGTCCACTGATAGGTTTGGCAATGTTTAGGGTCTGGATAATTAGAAGGCCCACCCTGGGTATGGGCCTGGAAAAGACAAAAAGGAGAGGTTTCTGCCTTGATGCTTGCTGCCATCTGCCTGCCATGAACTGTTTCTCCTCTATAATGCCCCTCTGGCCTGCCACCCTGCCTTGGAGCCAAATGTGAACTGAAATGTCTACAAACTGTTAGTTACAATAAACCTTTTGTCCCTTAACTCTGGGTGTTGGATATTTTATCTTAGCAATGTGAAAAGTAACTAAACAGATCTTGGTACCAGAAGTGGGGTAATTGAGGTGACTATAGCTGAACGTGTGGTTCAGGAGCTTTTGGAACTGGCTTGTGTAAAGTGTTTGGAGCGGTTTGGAGATGCAAGCTGAAGAAGCAGCCCTGGAATACTTAAACTGTACTTGAAGAGGGATTCTCATCAGAGCTCAAAAGACCAGAATGGTGATAGAAAAGCTGTCAGTGAAGACCAAGCTCGGGAGGTTTCTGCTTGGAACAAGGTCTGCATTGGCTGTTGGACTCCAGATGATGTGTGTTATTCCTTGGCAGAAAGTTTGTTTACATTTTGCTCTTTTTTTTTTTTAACAAAAAGTGTATTCATTGTTTCACATAACTGAAAAGTCCAGGGGATATACTAGCTTCAGGCACAGCTGGATCCAAGGGCAAAAATGCTGTCATCAGGACTCGAGTCTCTGCATCTTTTGAGTCTGGTTTCCTTTGTACTGTCTTCATTCTCTGACTGGCTCATTCAATGCGGCAGACCCTGTTGGTTTGAAGTTTTTTAAATCCTACAGACTTAAGCACCTCAGTAAAGAGAATTTTTTCACCTCCATAACTCAGTAAAATTCAGAGGGATGAGTTATTACTGGACCAACTTGTGACTCACACAAACACTCCTGCAAGAATTGGTATGGTTAAGGAGATGGACTTTGCTGAATGATGAGGTCTGAATGGTATATCTACCCACAAAGCCCAAGGCTGGGTCAGCTGTCCAAGCCACATCAACTGAAAATAGGAAGTGATGGTTTCAAGAAACATCAGGGAATTGTTACAATGAAATGGAATGGATGCTGGGCAATCAAAAACAACTGATGTTCAGAATAAATCAGACTGAAAAATCTTAACTTCTGTTTATAAAGGTGAATGTAGTTACAGCTGGCTCCTCAGTAATGGAATTATTCTAAAAATAACCACTAGTGTAAGTTTGTCTTGTCCTCAGCAAGCCTATAGTCCATCTGAGTGGAATAATCATATCCAATAGGATACTTTGGATGGTACTATAGAATTTCAATGCATGCAATCTCAGTTTTAGGCTTTTTTCAGAGACCCATCTTGGTGTCAGGAAGCAGGACAACTAGCCTCCACTGGCAAATAGTTCTGTGAGGCTACTTGAGTCAGTGGAAATTTAAGCTTAGTGGACAGCTCTTCTCATATTTAAGTCTTGCCAAGTTGAAATAGTACATTTCTGCGAGTACTGATGAATCAATACTCATTGTGTGTTACTGCAGAAGAGAGAAGTGGACTCTACTTTCAATGTGCTGTACTCTTTCCAGATGTGGTAGAAGAGGTCCCAGGTGCTGTAAATGAGCAAGCAGAAAGTCTTACTCTTCACTTTAAAAAAATTAAAAAAACTCTTGGTCAAGGAGTGTGCATCTAATACTTTCTGTTGTGAACATTAAGTCCTGGTGGGGTGAGGTACAAGCTTTTTTCTATTTAGAAGTCCTTGGTAGAATTGGGCACAAGATACGCTGAAATTGGCTGTGGTCTTCTCAAGGTTAGCAGTTGATTGCAGTAATAAGACAGACAAGGCAGTTAAAAGCTAAGACAGATAAGCTGACAAAGCAGGGTAACTTCAGCAGGGCCAGCTAAACTAAGAGCCAAGATATACCCTGGAAGGACAGGCAGATTAATAAATGAATTAGTTTTTTTTCCCAGGGTACTCAAGTTATTGCATAGGGCTTATGCTAGATACAATTTTCTTATCTCAATCGAAGAGTCAGACATAGTGGCTTTCTTTCCCTGCTCATCTGCCCAAGAAGTGTCAGCTCAGGAGAAATCCATATCCCTCGTCCAGACTTGAGGTTTTGTTTGGAAGTCTATCCCACATTTGGGAGCAAATTGGTGGTAGAGAGAGTTTTGTTGAAGTTGGCCCTACTTTCTTTGGTTATCAAGTCTTAATCTTCTGTAACTTAGCACATCTGAAAATTCTTACAAGCCAGTCAAGGCTTCAGATTGGCTGGATGGCACATTGAAGGACTTGGATGAAATCTGAGGCATGGAGAGAGTAGGCAAGCTCCTAGGTTTAAATTTTAGGCTTTTTCCAATCACCAATTTTTTATGCACAAGTTATATAAGATTTTTGAGCAGATGATGACCCTCATCTTAACTGAGTACAAGATCAGAGGGAATGATTGGCAGTGTAGGTCAATGTGTTTTTTCTGCAAAGTATATACAGGAAAAAGCAGAGAGAAAAGAACAGCCAACAATTTTAAGGAAGCAGAAAAATGAACTTGTAGATAATTTCTTCTTTATGCATTATAGTTCTATGCTCAAGCAAAATAGTCATCCAGATTTTAATTTGCTAAGGGTGAGCAGTCAATAGCAATTGGACCTAATCCTTGTTTGATGATATGTAGACTAAATTATGTAATCAGATTAGTCTAGAGGATGAGAAAGGATATAAAGAAACCATTTCCAAAATTTAACCAGTGCACTGATAAGAGTAGCTGAAGATGGCTGGCCCTTAAATTAACTGTGAAGTAAAGGAATGAGACTTTCTACAAATTGGAGTATCCCTAGAATATTTCTGACTGTAAGTCAGAATTGAATTCTTCCTACAGAAAAAAATTGTCTTAATACCTAAGAATATTTTATAGCAAGAAATGAAGTCAAACACAGTGTAAATGACAATATTGAGACATATGTGATTCCATTCAAACATCTACAAGGACAGCTCTTCAGTTTACTAGCAAAATCTTTAGCTGCCATCTTTAGATTCATTTTTAAAAGTTAGTTTATATTTCCAGCAATACATTTTCCTCTTGTTGAGAGACTGCCTAAGACTGAGATTAAGGACAGTAGAATAATTAATCTTGCTGAAGAAATTTTAAGAGTGAATTGGTGAGGCTGTGGCATGGCTACTGTTGGGGACTTTTAGCCAAATCCATGTTGGGAATCAAACAGAGTCTAGCAGAATGATTTAAAATGTGAGTTTTGTCAGAAAAGAAACTCTGGTAAGGTTGCAGACTGCAAATATAAAGAACTTGGTTGCTGAGAAGGAACAGAACAATAGAAAAGATGGCCTGAGGACACCACAAGAACCAGCAGGACTCTAGCTTTTGCAGCCTCAAATTGCAAAGGTGCTTTGAGAAGCAAAAATTGCAAATGCTTTGAGAAGAAGCCCCAGAGCACCGTGTTCCAAAATGGTGGCAGCCAAGGGAAGGTTTTCTTCAGGATTTGTATCCTACTGCTCAGCAATCCAGGTATTCAACACCTATAGCCAAGAAAGAAGGAAGCCTGACTCCTGCTCCAGCTGGCAGCAGACCTCAACATTGATGTAAGGCATATATATAGGGATGATTTATAGATCTCCAAATAATATGAGGGAAATATTATAACTCTCAACCTACTAGATGTCTGATACACTGAGTTTGTGTTCTCTAAAATCAGAGAATGAAATCTAGGAACTATGGAGGCTAAGAATAGGAAATATTTACTGAGGGAAAGATAGCTTCTGTCTAAGAGAGACACAAGGGAACCAAGAAAGTAGACTGCCCAAGGATGCTGCTTCTCAAGGGAGTTTTATAGAGTAAATTTATGAGATGAGGCAGGTGTAAGGTGGGATAAAGCTATAATCAAGTAATAAGATTACAAATATAATCACTTAAGTAATATTGATCCAATGGAAAACCACAAGGTAATTTTTGAGATGGGTCAAAACCATGGTCAACCAGTAAGATTACTAGTATAGACACTTAGGTGATATTGATTAAGTGAGGATCAAATGGGGAAGCAAGTCATGTAGCCAGCATACATGAAACTAACGAGGACTTTTCCTGGAAGGGATGGGTCAGGGACATTGCCTAGCAGAAATAGGTTAAAGTCTTGGTCCCTGACCCAGGTGATTGATGCCTATTTAGAATATCAATCACTGCTATTCATTTCAAGGGGAAATATATGGGTGTAGTCAGTTCTCTTTGTCTCAAAGCCTGGCCTTCAAAAAATGTTCCTCCAGCCAAAGTTGTGATGTGTTCTTATCTCCTGGATTGACTTCTTTGAGGGCCCAGCCCTTTCTGACTATCTATATTTCAAACTAATTTAGCTGTCTACAGTAGCATAATTCACGTGAGGCTGGTTTAGGCATATGCAGAATCCAAGAGTTGTGGGGTCAGGAAGGCTTTCATTCAGACTTCAGAAGAAGGTCTGGGAGACTGTTTGCCCCTGAGAGGGTAGTGTGTGAAGCTCTGAGTGTGAAGTCAAAGGTTCATTGGAAACCCCAGAAGTTTAAAGAAGCCAGGAACATGAATTGTCTGAGGAAAACTGCATGGAGTAAGTAAAGCAGGCCCAAGAGAGAAGCCATGAGAGCTACAAGCACTGGCAGTGCTATAGAGGAAAAGGCACCAAAGCCCTTTGAGATCACATCTTGCCGAGATTGCCCCAAATGCTGGACATGGAATTACTGCACTTAATGTTCACCTTGCTGGATTTTTGTCTTGCCTTGATCTCATTCCTGTCTATCCTCCTATTTCTACCTTTTGGAATGGGGATGTTTGTCATGTGCCATTGTATGTTGTGAGAGTTTAACTGTTTTTTCAATTTTTGCAGGGCCTCAAAGCTAAGAGTTTGCCATAAATCTCAGAGGAAACTTTGATCATAGACTTTTCAGCAATGCTGAAACTGTTAGGACTTTGGCAACATTTAGAGATGGACTTCATTTATATTGCATAAATGAATGTGCATGAGTCTTTTGGGGCCCAGGGTGGAATGTTATGGCTTGTATCCTCATGTGCTGCTAAATTCTCTTGTGCTCAAAGGTGGGGCTTTTGGGAAGTGGCTGGATCTAGTGTGTGTATATGGATTAAGAGTGTGTGATTGCTGATTTAGTCCAATGATGGGTTTGGCATAATTCTGGGTGTGATTAATGGGAGGCACCACCCAAAAGTCTTGTAGCCTGGTTGAAATATGAGGGGACAAAGAAAGAAGATGGGTTCACTTCTTTGCTACCTCCTGGGACTGCAAGACATTGCTCATTTATCAAGTTAAAATTTATCAAAAATGTTTGTTCCTCTTGTAGAATACTTGTGGAATGAGTTACTTGCAGTCCAAAGTTTAACTGTATCACACAAAAGCTAGCATCCTGCCTTGTCAACATCAGTAGACTCATCAACATGGGTTTTTACCATGGTGACTCATTAATCCCTATATTTTTGCTCCAATATCTTTTGCTATTTTATCACAAACTGCCTTGGATGCTGGCTATGGACATACAGGACCTAATGTTTGTCCTGCTGGACTTTGAACTTGCTTTGCTTCCATTCTTTTCTCTCCCCCTATTTGGAATGGGAATGTCTATTTTGAGCCATTGTGATTTGGGAGTGTTTAATTTTCTTTTCATTTTCACAGGGGTTTGCAGTAAATGTTTGTCTTAAATCTCAGAAACCACATTAGACTTAGATTTTCATCAATCTCATGGGACTTTGGCAACTCTTAGAGATGGACTTCATTTATTTTTCATAAATGAATGTGCATGAGTCTTTTGGGGCCCAGGGTGGAATGTTATGGCTTGTATCCTCATGTGCTGCTAAATTCCCTTGTGCTCAAAGGTGGGGCTTTTGGGAAGTGGCTGGATCTAGTGTGTGTATATGGATTAAGAGTGTGTGATTGCTGATTTAGTCCAATGATGGGTTTGGCATAATTCTGGGTGTGATTAATGGGAGGCACCACCCAAAAGGTTTGTAGCCTGGTTGAAATATGAGGGGAAAAGAAAGAAGATGGGTTCACTTCTTTGCTACCTCCTGGGACTGCAAGACATTGCTCATTTATTAAGTTAAAATTTATCAAAAATGTTTGTTACTCTTATACAATGCTTGTGTAATGAGTTACTTGCAGTCCAAAGTTTAACTGTATCACACAAAAGCTAGCATCCTGCCTTGTCAACATCAGTAGACTCATCAACATGGGGTTTTACCATGGTGACTCATTAATCCCTATATTTTTGCTCCAACATCTTTTGCTATTTTATCACAAACTGCCTTGGATGCTGGCTATGGACATACAGGACCTAATGTTTGTCCTGCTGGACTTTGAACTTGCTTTGCTTCCATTCTTTTCTCTCCCCCTATTTGGAATGGGAATGTCTATTTTGGGCCATTGTGATTTGGGAGTGTTTAATTTTCTTTTCATTTTCACAGGGGTTTGCAGTAAATGTTTGTCTTAAATCTCAGAAACCACATTAGACTTAGACTTTCCAGCAGTCTAATGGGACTTTGGCAACTCTTGGTGATGAGCTAAACTCCTTTTACATAAAGAAATGTGCATGAGTCTTTGGGGGGTTCAAGGGACCCAATGTTACAACTAATGTCTAGATCTCCCCCCAAAGCCTCATGTGGTTATAGGTGGGACTTTTCACAAAGGGCTGTATCTAGAGTGTGTGATGCTAGGATTAAGTGTGTGATGCTAGGATTTAGTGTGTGATGCTGGGATTGAGGTGTGATTACTAAATTAGTTCACTGGTTGGTTTGGCTTAGCTTTGGGTGTGGATCCTGGGAAGGGCCAACCTGATTGTGAGGGCTACCGTGGAAAATGGGTGTAGCCTGGATATAATATAAGATACAGAAAGAGGGCTGCTGTTATCATTTGCTACTTTGCTGCCTTCTGACCATTGTGGACTCATTCTCTTCTGCAATGCCCCTCTGCCATGCCACCCTGTTTTGTAATCAGCCAAGTATGAATTGAAATCTCTGTGAGATGTGTGCTACAAAAATCTTTCCTCTTTTAACTTTGGGTACTGGGCATTTTGTCTCAGCAATGCAAAAAGTCACTAAGACACAAATAATCTTGTATGATTTGAAGAACAGTGATATAAGTCTCTTAAAATTGTATGATTCCATTTACTCCATTCTCACACTTTTCTCATCACATTTTATTTCTCTATTATAACCCCACCACAGAGCATTTTATTTTAAATATTCAATAGTTTTTGAAATTGATTTAAGTGTATGTATATACATATAACAACTTTGCAAAGGGACTTTTTCTATTTATCTAGATAATGACCATTACTTGCTATTCACCTTTTCACAAAGAGATCACATTAGCTATCTGGTACAATTTTCTTGAAATATTTTAGCATTCTTGAGGTAATGCTAAACTCTAAACATAACATTTCAGTTTGTTCAAAGTAATATCTTCATTTTTCCTTCATTTTTGAAGTGTCTTTTTGTTACATAAAGAATTTTATGTTTTCCTTTTGGATTTATTTTTTTCTTTATGCACTGTAAACATTTACTGTCTCCTATCTTGCTTTATTTAGGAAACAGGTGTTAACATAGTTATTCATCTGTATATAATGTTCCTATTTTCCTCTAGTTAGCTTAGAAATGGTGGCACATGTCTGTAATCCCAGCACTTGGGAGGCTAAGGCAGGAGGATTGCACTGATTTTGAGGCCAGTCTGGGCTTTCTAGTGAGTTCAAGACCAGGCTGAACTACAGAGCAAGACTCTTTCTCACAAAACAACAACAACAACAACAGAACAGAAGCCTATATGGATTTTATGTCTGAGCAGGTGAATTGATAAAGAAAATGTATATACAATAGCATACTACTCTAACATAAAGACAAATTTGAGTCATTTGTAGAAAAATGGATGCTTCTTGAGTCCATAATATTAAATAAAATAAATCAGACATACGAGGTTCAATCTCCATGGTTTATGTTATATGAGAGCTGCAAAGAGCAGAATAAGGGATAGACAGGTAGAAAGAAGAAGCTAGTTCTTTAACAAATGGGAAGGGGATCTAGAGATAGGAGAAGAGGGAAGGGAGGAGAGAGGAAGAGGATATAAAAATTAAGATGTGTCATGAACATATATCAACTACCCAAAACTAATGTAATCATTATGTACCACAAATGTGCACTAACAAAAATGCATAAAGTATTCTCTTGATATTTCTTTATTGTTCTTTATAGGAGTTTCTTTTTGGATACTTTATAAGAATTAACAATATTTAGGAGAGAGAATGTTCTATTCATCTAAGTAGTTTGACACTTGCTGGATTTAATTTCATTTATATTCTTGGAACTCTCAGAAATATGAGTTCAAACAAGAGCAAAAAGAAAAAAGCCAAACAAATAGGCCTACATCTGACTTGACAGAGAGGAGTGAGAATAGCTGTCATCCTATGGTTTTCTTCATTTAGGAATGAAGTTGTAAACAGTTCACAAAACTGTCTACCTGTAGGTTTTCTCAGCTTCTACTTTTGCTTTCAGCTTTCATTAATACAAAGAGATTAATGAGATCAAATCAAATTTAAAAGCTTTTGCACAGGAAAGGAAGCTATCAACAGAGTGAAAAGTCAGTCTAGAGAATGGAAAAAAAATTTTTTCCAACCACTTACTCTTCAAACAAATGGAAAATACTTGGAAAATATAAAGTTGGTTCTTTGAAAGATTAAATAAAATAAAAGACACACCAGTAGCCAACCTCATCAAAAAATGGAAAGAAAAGACTCAAATCCATGCAATTGGGAATGAAGAGAGAGAAATCACAACACATGCTGCAAAAATCAAGATCATTAGTACCTACTTCAAGAACCCATACTCTACTAAGATGGAAAACGCAGAAGAAATGGAGATACTTAGATACATACAAATTGCCAAAGCTGAATGAAGAAGATATAAAAATTATAAATAATCCAAAACTAAAAACTACCAACAAAGAAAAGCTCAGGTCCTGATGGATTCACTACTGAATTATAAAACCACTTTAGAGAAGATCTAGTGGTACTACTTCTCCAACTATTTAGTGAAACTGAAAGGGAAATAGTACCCACAAACTCATTCCTGGAGGCAAGCATTATCCTGAAACCAAAGCCAGAGAAGAAAAAGAGAACTACAGGACAATCATCTTAATCCACATAGATGCAAAAATCCTCAATAAGATACTGGCTAACAGAATGCAGCAAATTTTCAAGATTAGACACCATGACCCAGTAGGATTCATTCCAGGGATGCAGCAATAGTACATCATATGTAAATCAATAAATGTAATACACCATATTAACAGATCTAAGGAGAAAAAACATATGATTATCTCAGTAGATGCAGAGAAAGGATTTGACAAAGTCCTACACCCATTCATATATAAAAACAAAACCCTACAGGAAATTGGAATAGAAGGCCTTTATCTGAATCTCATGAAGACATCTATGACAAACCAACAGCCAGCATCATACTAAATGGTCAAAAACTGAAAGCTTTCACTTGAAAATCATAAACAAGACGAGGATGGCCACTATCACCACTCCTATTCAATACAGTTCTGGAAATATTAGCCAGAACGATTATACAAGAGAAAGAAATAAAATAGAATAAGGATAGGAAAGAGAAAAGTTAAATTATCATTATTTGCAGATGACACGATATTCTACATAGAAGACCCCTAAAACTCCACCAAAAGACTCAGAATTAATAATCAAATGCAGTAGTGTAGCAGGATACAAAGTCAATATTCAAATCAATAACATTCCTGAAGACAAATAACAAACTCACTGAAAGAGAAATTAGGGAAACAACACTTTTCACTTAATATTTAGAAATTAATCTGATAAAGGAAGTAAAAGACCTTTACATTGAAAACTAAAGTCCTCTGAAAAAAGAGATTGAAGATGATATCAGAAAATGGAAATAGCCCTTATTTTTAGGTAGCCATGAACCAATATAGTGAAAATGGCCATAGTTCCAAAACTGTTGTATGGATTTAATACAATCTTAATAAAAATAACAATACCCTACCTCACAGACTTAGAGAAAATAATCCTAAAATTCATATGGAACCAGAAGAGACCTAGAATAGCAAAAGCAATTCTGGGCCCAAAGGCAAGGCAGGGGGCATCACAATCCCTGACTTGGAATTATACTACAAAGCTACCATGATAAAAACATCATGGTATGGGCAATATTCAGAATAGAATATGCAGAAACAACTCCAAGCACACTCAGCCACCTTATCTTTGATAAAGGGGCCAAACATCTGTACTGGAAGAAAGATGGCCTTTAATAAATAGTGCTGGGAAAACTGGCTTTCCATAAGTTGAAGATTAAACCTAGACACATATCTTTCACCATGCACTATACCAAAATTGAAATTGATCAAAGATCTAAAATTAGAACAGAAACACTGAATCTGCTGGAAGATAGAATAGGTAAAACTCTTGAAGACATAGATATAGGCAAAGAGTTTATGATTAAAACCCCAATCACATAGGAAATACTATAAAGCATCAATAATTGGGATCTCGTCAAGTCAAAAAAGCTTTTGTACAGCAAAAGAAACCATAAACAGAGTGAAGAAACATCCCACAAAATGGGAAAAAAATTTACCAGGTAACTTTAGACAAAAGACTAATATCTAGAATATATAAAGAACTCAAAAAAATCAGTTCCCCCAAATTTAAAGACCCAATTAATACATGAACATCTAAAATGAATAGATACTTCTCAGACAAAGAAATTTAAATGGCCAATAAATACATGAGAAAATGTTTAACATTTCTGGTCATTCAAGAAGTGTGAATTAAAACAACAGTAGGATTCCATCTCCAGAAAGAATAGCTGCCATCAAGAAATCAACAAATAATGAATGCTAGTGAGGCTGTGGAAAGAAAGGAACTCTTCTTCATTGTTTGTGTAACTGTAAACTGGTACAATCACTATGAAAATCACTATTGAGATTCCTTAACAAATTAAAAGTAGAAATTGCATTTGACTCAGCTATTCCCCTTTTGTGTATATTCCTAAAAGGGTTAATGATATCATATTACAGTGACGTATGCATACTGATGTTTATAGCAGCTCAATTCCTAATAGCTACATTTTTGAAATACTTACATATCCATCAACAGGTGAACAGATAAAAATAATGTAGTCTTTACAAATAATGGTGTATTACTCTGTCATAAAGAAGGAAAAACTTGAGTCATTTGTAGGGAAATGGATGAGTCTTGAGACCATAATGTTAACATGTTTAGTGAGGTAAATCAGACACAAGCTTAAATATTTTATTGTTTCTCTTACATAGTTTCATATTTTATATATATATATATGTGTGTGTGTGCTGGAAGAATAAAAGACAGAAAAATAATTATTGTTATCCAGCACAGACAATGTATCTAACAGTGTACCTTGACTTAGTTGACTTAGTACAATTATCTTATGTGGTTTATATGTTCTCTGGCCTATTAGTCTGCTTTTTAAACTGTATATATGATAATTAACTTTATAAAGTCTTATAAGATAGGAAAATTAATCTGATGCTGGAAAATAAAAGGGAGTGGATTGAAGGGTAAAAAAGAATTGAAACATATTCTGTACATATACCAATTCCATACAGTGAATGGAATAATTATGTACTGCAATCACATATTAATAACTTTTTTTAAAAAACCCAAAGCAATAGATTTTCTTTCTAGGATAGAATACACACATCAACCTAGTTCTTCCAAACACTCATTCTCTTGAGAAGATTCTTGTTTTTACTGCTCTGTTGGTGGTGCAGTCTTAGAAGCTCAGTAATGTGATTATGGGACAGAGGGAGGTGATTAGTAGTGCAGTCAAGTGTTCCATATAAAGAAGTGTTCACTAAATTCCACTTTTTTAAACCCCACATCTCAGCCCTATCTTCTATTATCTTTGATTTTTCCAGTTCCACCTGACAGATTGTACTATTGTCCTTGATGTACTCATGCAATTCTGGTATATTTGGACTGCTAATACCTCAATCCTGGTTGATTATTATAAACTTCCAGTTCACAAATCATTAACTCATCATGACCTATTCCATTACTCCATATATATATATATATATATATATATATACATATTTTTTTTTTTACCTATTTTGAGGTTTGATTAAAGATATTCCTGAGGACTCATTCAATGTGCCACACTGCAAAATGGTTCAGCTGACAGCTACTCCTCTGAGTGCACTTGCTGATGAGCCCGTCCATATCCGCGTTACAGGCCTGAGTCCTTTCAAGATGGTGAGTCTTCAGGCATCACTGAGAGATGAAAAGGGGAACCTGTTTTATTCTGAGGCCTACTATAAGGCCAATGAAGCTGGTGAGGTAGATTTGGAGCGTGATGCTGCACTTGGAGGTGACTATGTGGGAATCCACCCCATGGGACTCCTCTGGTCCTTGAAACCTGAAAAGCTGTTAACAAGACTGATAAAAAGAGATGTGATAAATAGCCCATTCGAGGTCCAATTAAAAGTTTGTGAACCACGTCCTCCAGTAAAATCTGAATTGACCAGTGCTCCAATTGCCAGCCTGACCCTGGAAAGGTGGTACGTGGCACCTGGTGTCACACGGATCCAGGTGAGGGAAGGCCGCCTCCGGGGAGCCCTCTTTATTCCTCCAGGTGAGTAGAATGACTCTGCTTATTGTTATCTTGTGTTTTCTTCTTTTAAATGACTCATCACTCTAGAAATTTATCTTGAATGTGCCTAATACATATCACCCAACTTTCTTAGAGTGAAGCTTCATTTTGATCAGAACACATTGTCATATTCTGCTCTAACTCAAGTTTTACTACAATAATTTGGGAGCTCGTGTAAGGCTATAAATTCATCTAGTTAATTGAGACTCTATGTGATTTCCAAAGCCTTGGGTTCATGTTAAGTTTTCTGCATTGAAGCCTAGCTATCTGAAGACTCTTATCTCAGTATTGTGGAAACCATGAATTTCAGTTTAAGTGTATACTACTGCATTATTGTCGTGACAAGCTGGTGATAAGACTGACTGCAAGTTTGCAAGAAATATAGATGATTTGTAGACACTTCATCTCTGGATATATATTATCTATTTAGAGAACATTCCACACATAAGATAATGAACCATGCTTTCTTGTGGAAATACTGACCAGAACACTCATTTCCCCCTAAGTGATTTATATATACCATTAAGTGGTTTTAAACATTTATTGACCAGAGTACATCGTGAGCACACATGAAAGAAAGATAATTTCACAGAATACTTCAGAAGGCCCAGATTTCAGATCTTTCTGAGATCCCATTCCTCAGACAAATACTTTGGTCTAGAACACAACCATTTCCTCTTCTGGATGTAATCTACCTATCTATCATCCATCTATTTATTTATGTATTTATATTCATATATAACAGTTCACTTGTAGAAATGAGTTGGATTTAGGATCCTTGAACTATTAGGATGTTTTTTGGCAACATAGAATTATAAATGAAGGAGGAATAACAGCTTGACTTTCCAAATTCACCATTATTGACTTGTTTGCATGAATGTGAGATTTGTAGACCAAATAATTATCATATAGATCACATTTTTGTTTGTAGAGACCCCAAAGAAGTGGCACAAAAGCAGTTCTTTTATGTCTTACCCTGCTAAACACAAGTAGATTGGTTCTGGCTTCCCAGTTTAGGATGATATTCCAGTTTACTATATGTACTTGGCAAACACCTTAGTACTTTGCATATGCTGGATCATGTTTCAGGCATTTGTTTTGTGGGACAAAAAAAGAAAATGTTCTGTGGGATCAAGAAGTGTTGAATGAAGTATCAAAATATTTCTCATATGTAACATTCTTTCTAGATAAAGGACTCACAGTCCTAAATGTGCATCCCATTTCTGTTAATCCGAAGATATAAAAAACATCCTTATTCATTTCCTCAAATGGTTTTTTTTTTTAAACTAAGCTGTATTAAGTATCATTTTATTTCTTCTTTTCTGAAAGTCAATAGAGCACTTTTTAGAAAGTTTCCTATAGACATCAAAAATCAAGCCTCTCAGTTAAATATGGATGGGACCAGTCTTCCTTAGCTATAGACATATATACTTGAATACTCTCGATAGGTTCACTGTATATTTATTTTAGTTTATGGGCTCTGATTTATTTTGGAAATAAATTACGTACAATAACTACAATAAGTGACTGTTGAGTGATACTGTTTGAGTGATATTTTTTTTTACCCTGTATTAAGTTTCAAAGAATAGAAAGTATTCTGAGATGAAAAAGCTTATCATTTTACATCTACTTACAAGGAGAATTTCATCACTGTATAGTCATATGAGTGTAATGGAGTGGTATTATATCAGTGTTTTAGCCAAATTAATCATCAAAAAATAATTGATCCATTATCTTCTTTGGGAACCCAGTTAAACCTGTTGAACCACTTCTTATATCAGCCATCTTTTGATTATGTAATAAATGATTGAGATAATCAATTTATAAAGAGAAAATATAAAAAAGAGAAAAGAAGTTTATAAAGAGAAACTTTATAAAGAGAAACTGGCTCACAGTTTTCAAAGTCTTAGTCCATGAACTTGGCTCCTTTGCTTTGGGAAAAGCAGTTACAACTTGGCAGATCTGTGTGGTGGAGCACATTTGCTCACCTACTGGCCATAAAGCAAGAGAAAAGAAAAGTAATGCGCTGGAGTGACACTATCCCCTTTGTGGGCACAGCTGAGTGATCTGGAGACTCCATCCTACCCCTTACAGGTTCCACCACTTCTCAAGTATATCATCTAGGATTTAAGTCTTTAACACATAGGCCCTGATGGGACATTCAAGATACAAATTATGGCACTTTTCATCAGTAAGATGCATATGTGTGTGTGCGTATGTGTGTATTTGCATATAATTTAAGGCCTTTATAGATATCCTGAACCCTATTCATGTACCTTTTATAGGTTAGAAACCCTCATCCAATTCTTATGATATTCTTTAAGACTATAGAGATGAACCTCATTCTTCATGGCTGCAGGGTTTAACATGTTAGAAACTGGTTTCCCCCAAAACTTCTAGATGTTGTGTATCTTATACATTACTTAGGCATTGCTTGTGCCCCATATTTGAGATTCTTTTCGAAAATTATGCATTAATTCTACATACCCAATGCACTCCTTTCTAGTGGATTGGATCCCTATTTTTACTGTTTTCCTCACCATCTCTTCATATATAGTCCATTTGATATTGTTTTTCAGGAGAGGGCTGTTTCCCAGGGGTAATTGACTTGTTTGGCTATGCTGGTGGACTGATTGAATTCCGGGCCAGTCTGCTGGCCAGTCATGGCTTTGCTTCCTTGGCCTTGGCTTACCATGGCTATGAAGACCTGCCTGCTGAACTGAACGAAGTGGATTTAGACTATTTTGAGGAAGCTGTCCATTTTCTCCTGAGCCATCCTAAGGTAATTTGCTTCTCTCATTCATTTAAACTCCAGTTTTAAACAACCATAATATTCTGTAACTTCCAGTTCCTTTGAAGTTCTATTATATAACCTCTTTCTTTCATTCCTTATTTCTTACCAAATATCTTTTCTTCAGTAAAATATAATTCAGAAGATGTTAGCCTGTGGCCACCATGGTGCCAAAAATCATTGGCTTTGAATTCAGACAGCAAAAACTTGTATTTCTGGCTTCATCTCATGTGGTTGAGGAATTTGGGGAATCACCGAGTTTTACCCTTTTGGCTTTAGTGTTTCTTCATGGTGTAAATAATATTGTATATAATTATTTCATAGTGTTATGGTGAGATTTGAAGGGACTATACATGCAAAGGGATTATAATAGTACCTGACTATACTAAACATTAAACACTGATAAAAAATTATCATCATCATCATCATCTCATTACCATACTTAATCAAGGAGATGATATATTTCATTGTAGAATGGCTCTGAATTTTTCTTACCTCACAGTACTTTAACATAATATAGTAGTATGTTCCTATTCATATATGTTCTTTAGATCTTAAAATATATGCATTGTTGCTACAGAAGCTTTAATGGTATTATTCACTTTTAATTTTTAGTTTTTAAAAATAGCAGTAAAATAAAATCTAGGTAGTAAAATTTTTTCTTTTTTTTAAATTAAATTCTTTTATTGGTACATTGTAGGTATACAACACAATTGCATTTCTCATTGGGAATTGTACCTTTACATAATGCATCTTGGTTCTTATGTTTTCCCCATTCCTAGACCTCCCTTCATGCCCTCCACCCTTCCCTATTTACAAAGACTTTATTTCCATTTTTTCTATTTCTCATCATTTTTCCTTTCCCTTCTTTCCTTTCCCCTGAGCCTCCCACTACCCATACCCATTTGGACCTCTTCTTCCTATTTTGCATTATCAATTATTCATTCTAATCATCGGTACATTTTAGGTATACAATATAATGACATTCATCATTGGAAATTTGCACCTTTACATAATCTCTCTTGGTTCTTATTTTTCACCCTTGCTCAGCCCTCCCTTCAACCCCTCCATTCCTCCCTATTTACAAAGATTTTGTTCCTATTTTTCCATTTTCACATAATAATTCCATTCCCTTCTTTCTTTTCCCCTACTCTTCTCACTTCCTTCCCCTTTGCCCCTTTTCTTCCTGTATCTTATTACCTATTATACATTTTAGTCCTTATTTACACTTTCAGTTTCTCACACCAGCAAAACTGTTCAGTATTTATACATGTGTGTCCTATTTATTTCACTTAAGAGTATCGCCTCAATGTGCATCCACTTAGCCCTAAATGTCTCTAATTTCTCATTTTTTATGGCTGAGTAGTACTCCATTTTATAAAAAAACCACATTTTCTTTATCCAGTCTCCAGTTGATGGGCATTTGGGCTGTTTCCAAGTGTTAGCTATCACAAACTGTGCTGCTATGAACACGGGTGCACATATATCACTGTGGTATGATTCTTTTAATTCTTTGGGGAAGATCCCCAGCAGGGGAATAGCGGGGTCAAATGGGACTTCCAGTCCTAGTTCTTTGAGATATCTCCATACTGATTTCCACAGTGGTTGGACCAGTCTACACTCCCACCAGAAGTGGAGCAGGGTTCCTCTTTCCCCACAGCCCTGCCAGCATTGGTTTTTGGTTGATTTCATGATAGCAGCCATTCTTTCTGGAGGGAGATGGAATCTCAGCATTCTTTTCATTTGCCTCTCTCGAATGACCAGTGATATTGAGGATTTTTTCATGTATTTATTTGCTATTTCTACTTCTTTGTCTGAGAAATGTCTGTTCATTTCAGATGCCCATTTTTGGATTGGGTTTTTAAATTGGGGAGGTCTGATCTTTTTAAGTTCTTTATAGATTCGAGATAGTAGACCTTTGTCTGAGGAAGAGCAGGTGAAGATTTTTTCCCACATTGTGGGTTGTCTCTTCACACTGCTGGTGGTTTCTCTTGCTGTGCAGAAGCCTTTTTATAAGAGGAGATCCCATTTGTTGATTGTTTGTGCTAGTTCACGGGCAACTGAGGTTTTGTTCATAAAATCTTTTCCTACACCAATGTCTTCAAGGGTTCTACCTAACCTGTGTTCCAACTGGTTCAGAGTTTCTATTTTAATATTTAGATCTTTAATCCATTTTGATTTTAGTTTAGTGCACGGTGAGAGGTATAGGTCTAGTTTTAATCTTTCACAAGTTGAATCCCAATTTTCCAGCACCATTTATTAAAGAGGCTATCTTTCCTCCAGTGAGGGTGTTTGGCTCCTTTGTCGAAGATGAGATATCTGTGTGTGTCTGGTGTTGTTTCTGCATCTTCTAATCTGTTCCACTGGTCCTCAGGTCTGTTTCTTTGCCAGTACCATGCTGTTTTTATCACAGTAGCTTTGTAGTAGAGTTGCAGGTTGGGGATTGTGATACTCCCTGCCATGTCTCTGTTACCTAGAATTGCTTTTGCTATTCTGGGTCTCTTCTTGCTCCAAATGAATTTTTGGATTTTTTTCTCGAGGTCTATGAAGTATGCTGCTGGGATCTCAATTGGAATTGCATTAAATCTCTATAGCAGTTTTGGAAGTATGGCCATTTTCACTCTATTAATCCTTCCTACTCAGGAGCAGGGGATATCTGTCCATTTTCTGATATCATCTTCAATCTGTCTTTTCAGAGTGCCATAGTTTTCAGAGAAGAGGTCTTTGATTTCTTTCGTTAGGATGATTCCTAGGTATTTCAGTTTTTTGGATGCTATTGTGAAAGGAATTATTTGCCCTATTTCTCTCTCAGTGAGTCTGTCATTGGTGTAGAGGAAAGCTATTGATTTTTGTGTGTTGACCTTGTAACCAGCTACTTGACTGAATTTGGTCATTAAGTCTAGAAGACTTTTGGTGGAGTTCTTGGGGTCTTCTCTATAGAGTATCATGTCACCTGCAAGTAATGACAATTTGACTTCTTCATTTCCTATCTTTATTCCTTTTATGTCTTTCTCTTGTCTAATTGCCGTCAGTGGCTAATGTTTCTAGAACTCTATTGAATTAGAGTGGTGATAGTGGACATCCTTATCTTGTTCCTGATTTTAGTGTGAAGAATTTCAATTTTTGACCATTTAGTATGATATTGGCTGTTGGTTTTTCATAGATGGCTTCTATCAGTTTGAGGTAGAGTCCATCTATTCCAATTTTTTGTAGGGTTTTTATCATAAATGCATGTTGGATTTTTGAAATGCTTTTTCTGCGTCTATGGAGATAATCATATGGTTTTTGTCCTTGGCTCTATTGATATAGTGTATTACATTAATTGATTTGCATATATTGAGCAATCCCTGCATCCCTGGGATGAATCCCAGTTGATCAGGGTGTATGACCTTCTTGATGATCTTCTGCATTCTGTTTGCCAGTATCTTATTAAGGATTTTTGCATCTATGTTCACTAGTGAGATTGGCTTATAGTTCTCTTTTTCAGTTGGGTCTTTCTTTGATTTGGGGATCAAGGTGATGCTTGCTTCCAGGAATAAATTTGGGAGTATTGCTTCCCTTTCAATTTCATTGAAGAGTTTAAACAGTAGTAGCAGCAGTTCCTCTCTAAATATGTTGTAGATTTCAGCAGTGAACCCATCAGGGCCTGGGCTTTTCTTAGTTGATAAGTTTTCAATTACATTTTCAATTTCATTGGTTGATATTGGGTTGTTCAGAATTTTTAGGTCTTCTTCGTTCAACTTTGGTAATTCATATGTATCTAGGAATCTGTCCATTTCTTCTGTGTTGTCCATCTTACTGGCGTATAGGTTCTGGAAGTGGGTATTGATGATCCTTTGGATTTCTGCTGGGTCTGTTGTAATTTCACCCTTTTCATTCCTAATTGCATGGATTTGGGCCTTTTCTTTCCTTTTTCTGACAAGGTTGGCTAAAAGTTTGTCAATTTTGTTGGTTCTTTCCAAGAACCAACTCTTGGCTTCATTGATTTTTTTTGTATCGTTCTCTTAGTCTCCATTGCATTGATTTCTCCTCTGATCTTTATAATTTCCTCCCTTGTATGAGCTTTGGGGTTGTCCTGCTCTTCTTTTTCTAGAAGCTTGAGGTTCAGCATCAGGTTGTTTAATTGGAATTGTTCTGTTTTCCTAATATGCATATTCACTGCTATGAATTTCCCTCCTAAGACTGCTTTCATTGTGTCCCATAGATTCCGATATGTTGTATTGTCATTGTCATTTAATTGAAGGAACTGTCTGATTTCTTCTTTAATTTCCTCTGTGACCCATTGGTTATTCAGAAGTGTGTTGTTCAATTTCCACATGTTTATGAAATTTTTGAGTTTCTTTTGCTATGGATCTCCAATTTCATCGCACTATGGTCTGATAATGTACAGGGGACTACTTCAATTCCTTTGCACTTACTTAAACCTGTTCTATGCATGAGTATGTGGTGTATTTTGGAGAATGACCCATGTGCAGCTGAGAAGAATGTGTATTCTAATTTTGTGGGGTGGAAGACTCTGTAAACATCTGTTAAGTTCATTTGTTCAAGAGTTCGATTGAGTTCTAGTATTTCATTACTTGTTTTTAGTCTAGTTGATCTATCTATTTGTGACAGTGGGGTGTTGAGGTCCCCCACTACAATTGTATTAGTGCATATATGACTTTTCATGTCCGTTAGTATTTGTTTTATATAGTTGGGTGCACTAGTGTTTGGTGCATAGATATTTATGATTGTCATCTCTTCCTCTTGGATTCTTCCCTTTACAAGGATGTAATGTCCTTCTTCATCTCTCTTAGTCAGTGTTGGTTTGAAATCTACTTGATCTGCCAAGAGGATAGCTACTCCTGCATTTTCTTTGGGTTCCCGTTGCATGGAGTATTGTTTTCCACCCTTTAACTTTCAGTCTATGAGTTTCCTTTTGAATGAAGTGTGTTTCTTGTATGCAGCATATTGTTGGATTTTGCTTCTTGACCCATTCTGCCAGTCTATTTCTTTTGATTGGTGAATTGAGACCATTAACATTGATGGTTATAACTGAAACATATTGACTTGTCATTGCCATGACTTTTTCTTTTTGTTAGGTTCTCCCCCTTTACCTTTACTTTCCTGTCATGCCAGATGGGTTTATTCTGCTTTGCTTCCTGGGGTTGTGATCCTCAATGTCTGTTTCTAGGATATTGTGTAAAATTCTTTGGAGTGCTGGTTTGATATTCACAAAGTTCCTAAAGTGCTCTTTGTTATGAAAGTATCTTATTTCTCCATCCATTTTGAAAGATAGTTTTGCAGGGTACATCAATCTGGGTTGGAGGCTGTTTTCTTTTAGGGCTTGGAATATGTCAGTTCAAGCTCTTCTTGCCTTGATGGTTTGTGTTGAGAAGTCTGCTGTGATTGTGATGGGCTTTCCTTTGTATGTGATTTGTTTCTTTTCTCTGACTGCTCGTAGAACTTTTTTCTTCTGTTGTGTTTCTGGAATCTTAACAATTAAATATGCCTATGTGTAGTTTTTTTTTGATCAAGGCTATTTGGAGTCCTATATGCCTCACTTATCTGTATGTCAAGCTCTTTTCCCCTGCTTGGGAAGTTTTCTGCCATTATTTCTGTGAAGAGATTCTTTATGTCATCTGCACTCTCTCCTGTTTCTTCATTGAGCCCAATCAGTCTTATGTTATTCTTCTTTGCATCATCTAGCAGCTGCTGGATTGATTTCTCATGTTCCCTTACAATTTTGAAACAATTTTTCTTTTCCTGGTCATTAATTGCAATGTTATCTTCTATATCTGTAATTCTGTCCTCACATTGGCTCATTCTGCTGTGTAGACTTTGAATGGGGTTTTTCATGTCCTGGAAATCTATTTGCATCTGTTTTATGGATTCCATTTGTTTCTTATGTTGGGATTCCATCATGTTCCTGAGCTCCTCTCTAGATTTATTAATCATGTCTTGCACTAGGGTCACAATTTCTCCTGTTATCTGAGAAATTATTTCTGATTTCATTTTTTCCAGATCCCCTTTCGTTGCCAGTTCAGTGGGTCCAGGTGGTTGAGTATCAGAGTTTTCCATCTCATTTCCCTTTGGGGTTGCTGTAGGTGATCTGGAAGTCTGGTTTTGAGACTTATTTATGTGTTTTCTCATTTCAACTGGGCCAGGGGGCTGTTAGCACCTGCATGGATTACCTCCTCTGATCTGGGTGAGGTGGGACAGGGGCCGGGAGCAGCGGTATGGATGGCGACCCAAAAGCCCTTTCCTGTGGGCTGGGAGCAGCGGGAGGGATGGTGGCCGGGAAGCCCCTTCTTCTGGACCAGGAGCAGTGGGACGACGGCTCAGAAGCCCCTACGTCTGGGCTGGGAACAGTGTTACTCAGTACCTTGGTCTGGTGGTCTGGTGTCTTCTGCGTCTTTATAGTGTGAAGTCAGGTGGCTGCCTGTCTGCAGCAGGGTGATTCGGTGTCTTCCGTGCGACTCAGGACGTAGGTAGGGCGTGCACAGACCTGCCTGTCTGCAGGGGCTGATTTGGCATGTGTTCCGTGTGATTGGGGACCTTGGTAGCATGTGGGCAGACCTGTCTGTCTGCAGCGAGGTGATTCGGCATCTTCCATGCAACTCAGGACCTCCGTAGGGCGTGCACAGACCTGCCTGTCTGCATTGGGCTGATTCTGCATGTTCTGTGCAACTCAGGACCTCGGTAGGGCATGGGTAGACCTGCCTGTCTGCAGCCGGGTGATTAGGCATCTTCTCGCATTTCCTGTTTTATATGAAGAGTCAATTCATAGTTCTGAGACTATTTCTTTGATACTGCATTTTATGTTTTTACTCTGGGTTAGCAGAATTTTCCTCATGCATACTTCTATCATAGAACTGATATTACTCTAATCTTCTGAATTTTACAGTTGGTTTCTCCTGTATTATCACCTGGCAGGTGATAAGATTTACCTCCCTGGGTTTTTCAGTGTCTAGGACAAGGTGGATGATCTAAAATGTTTGTTTGATCACTTACAATTGAAAGAAAGCTAAGCTAAGCCTTCTTTTGAAACCAAAGCAAGTTTATAACCTTTATCCAAGTCTGTATTGCTTTTATCTCCACTCTTAATCTTTTCCTAGAGGATGACCATTTATTTGACCATCTAAAGAGGTCAGAACTGATATAATATAGTTTACTGATCTATTATATATAAATTTGTATTATTCACAATAGTACATGCATTTTACTTAATTTCCTTACCACATTGGTGATGTGGTGGTTTAGATCTAGAATGTCTCCTAAAAGCCTCATGTTTTTAGAGGTGAGTCTTTTGGAGTGTGACTAGGTTACAGAGGTAGCATACTCATCCATTCATGAGTTCAGTAGCAGAATGTATTCTTAGGAGTTGGGGCCTGGTTGGAGGTAGGTCACTGGAAGCTGACTAGAAAAGGTTATTTTTTTTTGCTAGCTCCACCCTTTGCTCTCTTCTTCCAGGATGCCATGGGTTGAATGTCTTTCTTCCTTCATGCCTCTTTTTTTTTTTTTTTTTTTGGTATGGGGGATTGAACATGGGACGTTGTGCTTGCGAGATGGGTGGCCGAACCATGAGCTAAATCCCTGGCCTTCCTTCATGCCTCTTAAGCATGTCATTTCTGCCTTGGAATCATCAGATGACTGTGGACTGGGAACTAAACCTCTCTTCCTTTAAGTTGTAGGTGTCAGCAATTGTGTCCATTGATGAAACAGTGACTAATCACAAATTGGTAACAAAGAATTGGGATCATTCCCACTATTATACCTTACCATGTGGTTTAGAAGCCTTTGGCACTAGTTTATGGGAGGAATTTGAAAAAGTTTCACAAAGTGGCTAGATATGCTGTAGAAGGCTGTAGGCTGAGATGTATGGAAGATTCTAGTTAGAGTTCAGAAGACTAGAATGGTAATAGGAACATAGTGAAGGCCAAGCTTAGGAGATTTCAGTTGAGAACAAGGATTCCATTCGCAGTTGGACTATAGGCCATGTGAGCTACACACTGGCTGAAAATTTGTCTTTATTTGCCTGTGTCCTGAGACTTTTTAGGAGACCAAGATTAAAGACAATTCACTAAGTAATTTGCAAGAGGAAATTTCAATATTCATGTTGGGTTCACATTCACATTGCAAATATTCAATATTCACATCGCACAATATTCACATTGTGGCATGAGTCTTCCTGGCTGTGTTTAGCCATATCTACAGAGAAAATCAGGAGAAAAAAGCAAATGTTAAAAGTTTGCACTTTTCTCACAAAAGAATCACCTATAAAATTAGACCTTTTATTCCTGTTATACAATATCAGTCATACATTTTTAAAATTACAATATTAAGATCTAGGAGACATTACCACAGATTTTACAGAATTTAAAAGAATGTAGAAAGCATATTACAAAAATCATTTTTGAAATAAATTTGACAGCTTCTAAGAAGTACCTTGGAAGACAAATTGAGGCAAAAGAGAGCACAGTGTTGTAAAGATTAGCATTGAAAAGTAGCCAAGCTCTTTGCATTAGGATAATAAAAAGTTAGATTGATGGCATCTCAGGATTCTGATCCTTTAAATGATCAAGGGGGCAAAATTGTAAAGCATTCATTTGGAAAGAGATCCCCTGTACCCTCTGTTACAGAAGGGACACCTAGGAAATTGGTAATCTAGGATCCATTTCTCAGTGTGCAGTCACTCAGAAACACTCTGAAGAATCCAATCAGAGACCTCTGAAGCCATGATCTAAGAGGGGTTTTCTACTGCTCAAATGGGTGGTAGGCCTTGACATCATTCACATAGTATTGGATTTATAGGCATGCAAAATGCATGAATTGTGTGGTAGGGAGGCTTCTAATCAGATTTTAGAAGAAGGGCCAGAGACAAAGTAGTGTGCCCCTGAGATGGCTAAGCATGAAGCTTTGAGAATGAAGCCAGTAATGCAATGGAAATCTCAGGAAGGGGGACATAACAGGAATGTAGAAAGCTGCAGGCTGTGAGCAAAGCTATGCAAAGAGAGAAGCTATGATGACTGCATTTGGTGATGACATAGTGGCAAGGCTACCCAAGCCTTTTGGAACTCCCATCTTACCACAATTTGTGCAGAGTGGTAGATGTGGAGCTAAGGAAATTAATGGTTGCTAAACTTGCTTTTGGTCTTATTTTGATCTTGTTCCTTTTACCCATCTATTTCTTCCATTTGGATTGAGAAAGTTTACACTATGCCATTGTATGGTGGAGATACTTAACCCCACCACCACCATCAGGGGTCATATAACAAAGAATTTGCCTTTAGTCTTAGAGGAGAATCTGGACTTGGGTTTTCAGCAGTGCTTAAACTGTTAAATTATTCTAACTCCTAGGCATTACTAAATAAAATCTATTGCTTTATTTTACATAAAGCGATAGACATGAGTCTGTCAGGGGCTCTGGACAGAATGTTAAGGCTTAGCTCTATAATATCCCCCAAATGACTCATGTTTTCTGTAGTAGGTGTTTTGGAGGGTGATTGGATCATAGAGGTGCTATTCTCATAAGGAGATGAATCTATTGATGAGTTCAGTAGCTGAATGTGCTATTAGGAATTTGGGTGTGATTGGAGCTGGGTCACTGCAGGCTGAACTGGAAAGGTTATTCTTGTTTCTAGCTCTTCTCTTTGCACTTGCTTCCAGGATGTTGTGGCTTGAACATCTTTTCTCCATCATGCCCTTCAGCATGCTATTTCTTCCTAGGAGTCAGCTACATAACCATGGATTGAAACTAGTATCTAAATAAATCTCTTGTTTTAGTTGCAGGTTTTGGTTTTTGTGTCCCAGTAACAGAAATATGACTAATTACATATTTTTGTTAGTATCTTAAAATCAGAATTAATCACAATGCTGAATACAAATTACTTAGTTAGTGAAGACTAACATTTTTGAAAGGGTAATTTCTTTGTATATACATTATATGTTCCACAATTATACATATGAGATATAAGACCACATGGGCATGGTCTACATGCCTTTTCTTGCATTGTTCATTGAAGTTCTTTTATCACCTGATTCTGGAATTTTTCTAACTGAAGTATAGAATAGCATCTCATATTAATTATTTGCAGGTCTTTGGTCCAGGCCTTGGGATAGTCTCTGTAAGCAAAGGAGCAGAGATTGGACTGTCTATGGCTATTCACCTAAAAGAAATCATAGCCACAGTGCTTATTAATGGGCCTACCTTCATTATAGAATTTCCACAAGTATACCATGGTCAGATCAGTCAGCCTGCACCCTACTGTATAGAGTATAAATCCATTAATGCCTTGGGATTTGCAGAATTTTATCAAGTTTTTGGAAAAAATGAAGCTGATATTAGCCAGTCTATCCTTCCCATTGAAAAGGCCCAGGGACATTTCCTCTTCATTGTGGGAGAAGCAGATAAGAATCTCAATACCAAAGTACATGCTGCACGAGCCACTGACCAGCTGAGGAGAAATGGGAAGAACAATTGGACCCTGCTATCTTACCCTGGGGCTGGCCACCTGATAGAACCTCCCTATTCTCCACTGTGCTGTGCTTCAAAGATCTCTGCTGAGTTGCAAATCATTCACTGGGGAGGAGAAATTATCCCACATGCCGCTGCACAGGAACATGCTTGGAAGGAGATTCAGAAATTTCTGAGGAAGCACCTCATTCCAGTGGTGACCAGTCAACTCTGAGAAAATTGGATATAATTGGGAAGTAGAGAAGTAAATCTGTGTCCTGCACTTTCTTTTGATTTTCATGGATAAATGACTTTGTTCTGTTATTGTAAAAAAAAAAAATCAAGATGAGTGAGAATGATAATGTCTTGATTGGAATAATGGTTTCCACTGAATGAAATATCATACCTTGAGAGTTCTATAATTGAGAAGTAAATATATAGCTATAGCTGCCCTAAAATTTGCATCATCACGTGAATTCTAAATCATAGCAATTATCAAAGGAAAATTGCTAACAATAAAATACAGCAGAATCAGATGCTGACATTTGTTTACCTAAAATCAAAATTAAATACACTTAGATCCCTCATATTTCCTCATAGTTCATGGTTGCTTCATTGTTTATGGAAATCCAGAGCTGAGGAAAAAATTAATTATTTAAGGCACTATGGATGTTTATACGAGCGGAAGGTCATTACATTAGTCCATAATCTATATTTCAATAACTGGTAATGAAATTATTGTAAACATGTGTAAAATGTTTGTATTCTCAGCAATGTAAGAAGAGCAATCTGAGATTCATAGAATCATGAATAGGGAAGTAGCCAAAATGATGGAGATATGTGTTTCTAGATTAGGGGCTGGCACATATTTCTTAGAGTACTGGATAGTAAATATTTTTAGCTTTGTCATCTATAAGTTTTGTTTCTACTCTTTGTCTGTGGTATTACAGTAACAAAGCATTGAGAGGTTTTTGGTAATGAATGATGTTGCCTGAGTTCCAATTAAACTTAGTATATGGACACTGAAATTTATATTTCATATCATTTTTACATCATAATGTTTTTATATTTTTCTGTGAACATTTGTAAGTGTTAAAACCACTTTTAGCCCACTGACCACAAAAATTGGGTTACAGGCGGAACATAGCTCATTTAGCACAATTTGATGGAATTGAGTGTGAAACAATCCAAGTGATCTTTTCTGATGTCAAAGTTGAGGTGTTTTCCAAGGAGCAATTATAGGTTAAATATTTCTGAGGCGCCAAATTGCAGTAGATGGAGGTAGAAGGTGATTAATGTATAAACAAGATGGAAAAGAACTGGTAGAAATGGATTTTGGATCATTTTTAGGTATAATGGGGAACCAATGAGGAATCAGAGTAATAGAATTTGCATAAGAACACTGCAATTATATTTACCTAAACTTTTCCTTGAATTTCTTTTCTAATACTCTCTGTGTTTAGAGTAAAAAATCTCATTTGATTGGAGTGAGACTAATAGATTGCCTCCTCTCTCACTCATAGAAGTGGTTACATTTCACACACTTGGCCAATCAGAGCACCTGCATTGCCTATAATAATTATGCAAATGGAATGGCTATTACCTCTTGGTATGTTATATAATAGTTTTCATAATGGATATAAAGTTTTTGGTTATTTGGGGGTTTAGAAAGAATGTCTTTACCTATAAGATAGGACATTATTTTTTTGCCTGGGATATATCCCTCAATTTATATTTTATGGAAGTTTTTCTTTAAACTGAGAATGATTTGGATATTTGTTTCTTGATTTGTGTGTTTATTTTAATTTTTGTTCAAATTTGTAATCTTGGAAGTATGCAGGATTAATGTGACATTTAAAAAAGTTATAATTGGCAATTGAAGAACATTTTATATATTGACTAGTTTATATTAACCTTAAATTTTTGTATTTGTATGCTTAAATAAGTTGGAAGTCATATTGATGTCACCTTAATTGTAGATTGAAATCTATAATGTTATTGATAGAAATTTATATGATGATATTAAATAATTTCTACAATAATGTTACCATTTACACATCATTTCAATGTGCCTTTTTAATCTTAATCTGTAAATTCATCTTTCTTTTCTGAATGTAAGTACTACTTTGAGAAATGTATTGATAGTTTCAGTTTCTACAACCTCTGCAAAATAAATTTCTCCAAATTAAAGTAAGTAACTAATGAGCCAAAGAATTTGTTTGGTTACATATTATTGTCAAGGGTACAGAAATTATATTACATCAGTTTTAAAAATAGCCAGTAATAAATGAGAGCAGAGTATACATTTGTAAAAACAAGAATTATGAATATATTTTATTATTTATTTAAAACATTTCTGGCTTATCAAAAACACTTAATTCAACATGAACAGATCAAATTAAGAATAAATCAAATTAACAAGCTCGTCACAGTAAAGGACACAACAAAATGCGGAGAGAGCCTAAAAAATGAGCAAACACATTTGCCATCTACTCTTCTGGTAGAAGTCTAATATTCAGAATGTGGAAGGGGTTATTGAAAAATAAAATGAATATTTACATTTTTAATACCGAAGTGTTACAAGTAAGCAAGTATAGTAAAAGATACATTGCTATCAATTGTCCTCAAAATTCTCCCCTTCACTTTAAATATATTTATCTCATCACTCTTGCCACCTTCTGAAGCAGTTCTGTAAGTCCTCTTCTGCAGTATCTTTATGAAATGTGATTTAGATCTACAATGAATGCTACCACCAAGGGCTATCAAAGTGAAACCAGGCTCATAAACATATTTTGGTATGTCTTCATCCACATTATTCACCAGATCTTGCACAGTATGATGTTTGGCTCTTCATCAATGTCAAAGTGAGGTAAGAATAAAGTTTTGAAACTATTCAGGACATAACAGCAGCTCCAACTCTCCTACTAATGACACTCATAAGAAAGGACTTCCAGAACTGCTTCAGAAAATGACAAGAATGGTGGAGGATATTCAAAGCAAAGGATAGTTCTTTGAGGAGGCAGAACAACAATGTGTCTTTAAGATAATAAATTTGTTTTATAATTATTCACTGTGGGGTTTTTTGTATTAAATGCTTTTATTGGTACATTGTAGGTATACAACACAATTACAGTTCTCATTGGGAATTGTACCTTTATATAATGCATCTTGGTTCTTATTTTTTCCCCATTCCTAGACCTCCCTTCATACCCTCCACCTGTCCCTATTTACAAAGACATTACTTCCATTTTTTCCATTTCTCATCATTTTTCCTTTCCCTTCTTTCCTTTCCCCTACCCCTCCCACTACCCCTACCCCTTTGGACCTTTTCTTCCTATTTTGCATTATCGATTATTCATTCTAATCATTGGTACATTTTAGGTATACAATATAATGACATTCATCATTGGAAATTTGCACCTTTACATAGTCTCTCTTGGTTCTTATTTTTTACCCTTGCCCAGCCCTCCCTTCAACCCCTCCAGTCCTCCCCATTTACAAAGACTTTGTTCCTATTTTTCCATTTTCTCATATTAATCCCATTCCCTTCTATCCTTTCCCCTAGCCCTCCCACTTCCTTCCCCTTTGGCCCTTTTCTTCCTATTTCACATTACCTATTATACATTTAGTCCTTATTTACACTTTCACTTTCTCACACCAGAGAAACTATTTGGTATTCACACATGTGTGTCCTATTTATTTCACTTAAGAGTATTGCCTCAATGTGCACCCACTTAGCTATAAATGTCTCTCATTTCTCATTTTTTATGGCTGAGTAGTACTCCATTTTATTAAAAAACCACATTTTCTTTATCCAGTCTCTAGTTGATGGGCATTTGGGCTGTTTCCAAGTGTTAGCTATTACAAACTGTGCTGCTGTGAACATGGGTGCACATATATCACTGTGGTATGATTCTTTTAATTCTTTGGGGAAGATCCCCAGCAATGGAATAGCAAGGTCAAATGGGACTTCCAGTCCTAGTTCTTTGAGGTATCTCCATACTGATTTCCACAGTGGTTGGACCAGTCTACACTCCCACCAGCAGTGGAACAAGGTTCCTCTTTCCCCACAGCCCCACCAGCATTTGTTATTGGTTGATTCCATGATAGCAGCCATTCTTTCTGGAGTGAAGTGGAATCTCAGCGTTGTTTTCATTTGCATCTCTTGAATGACCAGTGACGTTGAACATTTTTTCATGTATTTATTTGCTATTTCTACTTCTTTGTCTGAGAAATGTCTGTTCATTTCAGATGCCCATTTTTGGATTGGGTCTTTAAATTTGGGAGGTCTGATCTTTTTAAGTTCTCTATAGATTTGAGATAGTAGACCTTTGTCTGAGGAAGATCAGGTGAAGATATTTTCCCACATTGTGGATTGTCTCTTCACACTGCTGGTGGTTTGTTTCTCTTGCTGTGCAGAAGCTTTTTAATAAGAAGAGATCCCATTTGTTGATTGTTTGTACTAGTTCACAGGCAACTGAGGTTTTGTTCATAAAATCTTTTCCTACACCAATGTCTTCAAGGGTTCTACCTAACCTCTGTTCCAACTGGTTCAGAGTTTCTATTTTAATATTGAGATCTTTAATCCATTTTGATTTTAGTTTAGTGCATGGTGAGAGATACAGGTCTAGTTTGAATCTTTGGCAAGTTGAAGCCCAATTTTTCCAGCACCATTTATTAAAGAGGCTATCTTTCCTCCAGTAAGGGTGTTTGGCTCCTTTGTCAAAGATGAGATGGCTGAGTGTATCTGGCGTTGTTTCTGCATCTTCTAATCTGTTCCACTGGTCCTCAAACCTGTTTCTCTGCCAGTACCGTGCTGTTTTTATCACAGTAGCTTTGTAGTAGAGTTGCAGGTTGGGGATTGTGATACCCCCTGCCATGTCTTTGTTACCTAGAATTGCTTTTGCTACTCTGGGTCTCTTCTTGTTCCAAATGAATTTTTGGATTTTTTTCTCGAGGTCTATGAAGTATGCTGCTGGGATCTCAATTGGAATTGCATTAAATCTCTATAGCAGTTTTGGAAGTATGGCCATTTTCACTCTATTAATCCTTCCTACCCAGGAGCAGGGGATGTCTGTCCATTTTCTGATATCTTCAATCTGTCTTTTCAGAGTGCCATAGTTTTCAGAGAAGAGCTCTTTGATTTCTTTCGTTAGGATGATTCCTAGGTATTTCGGTGTTTTGGATGCTATTGTGAAAGGAATTATTTGCCCTATTTCTCTCTCAGTGAGTCTGTCATTGGTGTAGAGGAAAGCTATTGATTTTTGTGTGTTGACCTTGTAACCAGCTACTTGACTGAATTTGGTCATTAAGTCTAGAAGACTTTTGGTGGAGTTCTTGGGGTCTTCTATATAGAGTATCATGTCATCTGCAAATAATGACAATTTGACTGCCTCATTTCCTATCTTTATTCCTTTTATTTCTTTCTCTTGTCTAATTGCCATGGCTAATGTTTCCAGAACTATATTGAACAAGAGTAGTAATAGTGGACATCCTTGTCTTGTTCCTGATTTTAGTGTGAAGAATTTCAGTTTTTGACCATTTAGTATGATATTGACTGTTGGTTTTTCATAGATAGCTTCTATCAGTTTGAGGTAGAGACCATGTATTCCAATTTTTTGTAGGGTTTTTATCATAAATGCATGTTGGATTTTGTCAAATGCTTTTTCTGCATCTATGGAGATAATCATTATTATTATTATTATTTTATTATTTTACATTTTTCAAATGTATTTCAAAAAAGACTTTTGTAGTATGCTTTCTATATCCTTTTAAATTCTGTAAAATAATTTATCAGTTAAAATGTATATGAGCCTGCTGTTGTCATATAGGTAGGTTTTCAAGCTAGGAATATACTTTCTTTAATAGATGCTATTCAAATTTTGTATTTCCTCTAGAGTTAGTTTCATTAATTTGTCTTCCAAGCTACTTCTTAGAAGTTGTCAAATTTATTTCAAAAAAGATTTTTGTAATATGCTTTCTATATCCTTTTAAATTCTGTAAAATCTGTGATAATGTCTCCTAGATATTGATATTGTAATTTAAAAATGTATGATTGATATTGTGTAATAGGAAGAAAGGTCTAAAGGAGCAGGCGAAGTGGGAGGGGTAGGGGAAAGGAAAAAAGGGAAAAGAAAAAATATGAGAAAAAGAAAAGAATGGAAACAAAGTCTTTGCAAATAGGGAAGGGTGGAGGGGGTGAAGGGAGGGCAGGGAAATGGGGAAAACATAAGAACCAAGAGACTCATGTAATGGTACAAGATCCCAGTGATGAATGTATCTGTATTTTATACCTAAAATATACCAATAAACTTAATGGGGGAAAAACAACAACAACAACAACAACAACAGTAAAACAATATATCAGGGTTCCTTTTTCCCACAACTTTACCAGACTTGTTGTTTTCTGAGTTCTATATGATAGCCATTCTTTCTTGAATAAGATGGAATTTTAGTGTTGCTATGATTTACATTCTCTAATGGCCAAAAATGGTGAACTTTTTTTCATGTACTTAAAGACCATTTGCAGTCCTGATTTTGAGAAGTATCTATTCATTTCAATTCCCCATTTTTTGATTGGGGTCTTTTATTTTGGTGTGTGTGTGTGTGTGTGTGTGTGTGTGTGTGTGTGTGTGTGTTTATATATTCTAGATATTAGTCCTCTGGCCAAGGTGCAGCTGGCAAAAAATTTTCCCATTCTGTATACTGTCTCTTCACTCTGATGGTTGTTTCCTAAACTGTGCTGTGGAGTTTTAATTTGATATAATCCCATTTATTGATCCTTGAGACTATTTTTTATGCAATTTGGATTCTCTTCAGAAAATTCTTTGCCTATGCTTATGCCTTTAAGGATTTTCCTTATTTTATCTTTGAGCAAATTAAGTGTTTATGCTTTAGTATCCAGGTTTTTTGATACATTTTGTTTTCCTGTAGCTAGAGTATCAAATGAATCTACATCTCAGATTATAGTGCACTAATGATATCAATTCATCAGAAATAAACTGACAAATGAAAAGTGTATGTATTATCATTTGAGTTTATGTTAAAATAATTTTTCTTGGTTAGATCTATTTTTCTTGGTAAAAATTACATGTGCTTACATGGGAAAACTTTAAACTATTAGTTTGTGTCTGCAGTACAGCACATACTGTAAATTCTATGCAATGTTGCATAGAACATAAATTTTTTTTTAATATCACATGTCCTATCTCTCTAATATGAATGAAAGACCTGTGAAGTCTGAATTGATTCTACTTTCACCTGTCAAAGAAAGACTTCCTTTTCTTTTGTTGTACTGGGGATCGAACTCTGGATCTTGTGCTTTCGATACAGGAGGCAGAACCACTGAGCTAAATCCTCGGAATTGTCAAAGACTTTCTTAATAGTCACTCTATTACATCATGAATTTTGATTTATTTAAAGTACTTAGTAATGCTGTTTGTTAATGAAGGATCAAGTGGGAGGGGGTGTGCCTTTTACAGAAAATCACTTTTTTAAAGTGCAAAAAGCCATTTTCCCTTACTTCTCTCCTGATTTTTATGACTGCTTTGTAGAAGGGAGAATTCATCATCAGGATCCTTTTTTTTCTGCTTCTGGCTGGCCAGAATCAGTTGATTTTGTACAGATGTTTTTCTGCTCATAAACCTAAACTCCGATGTGTTTGTTTTCCATTTCCCCTTAAATAAGATTAAGTACCCTTTGGAGAATGAAGCTTTAATGAGGAGATATCTATTCCTATAATTTCTATGAAGACATTGTTTTTAAAAATGCTGCATACTCATGTGTAAATACCAAATAGTTTCTCTGATGTGAAAAACTAAAAGTGTAAATAAGAAACAAAATGTGTAATTGATATTGTGAAATAGGAAGAAAAGGTCTAAAGGAGTGGAGGAAGTGGGAGGGGTAGGGGAAAGGAAAGAAGGGAAAAGAAAAAATATGAGAAAAGGAAAAACATGGAAACAAAGTCTGTAAATAGGGAAGGGTGGAGGGGGTGAAGGGAGGGCAGGGGAATGGGGAAAAATTAAGAACCAAGATACATCATGTAAAGGTACAAGATCACAATGATGAATGTAACTGTATTGTATACCTAAAATGTATCAATAAACTTTTTTTTTTGCTTAAATTCTTTTATTGGTACATTTTAGGTATACAATACATTTACATTTATCATTGGGTGCTTATACTTGTACATGATGTATCTTGGTTCTTATTTTTTCCCCATTCCCTGTGCTCCCTTCCCTATTTACAAAGACTTTCTTTCCATTTTTTCCTTTTCTCATAATTTCTCCTTTCCCTCCTTTCCATTCCCCTTCCCCTCCCATTTCCCATACCCCTTTGGACCTTTTCTTCCTATTTCAAATTATCAATTATTCATTTTAATCATTTTAATCCTTATTTATGCTTTCAGTTTCTCACACCAGAGAAACCATTTGGTATTTACACGTGTGTCCTATTTATTTCACTTAAGAGGATGGCCTCAATATCCATCCATTTAGCTATAAATGTCTCTAGCTTCTCATTCTTTATGGCTGAGTAGTACTCCATTTTATATTTAAAAATACCCCACATCTTCTTTATCCAGTTTCCAGTTGATGTGCACTTCGGCTGTTTCCAAGCTTTAGCTAGTAGAAATTGTGTGGCTATAAACATGCATGGCATTTATATTGCTGTGGTATGATTCTTTTAATTCTTTTGGGAAGATACCTAGCGGGGGAATAGCTGGGTCAAATGGGACCTCTAGTCCTAGTTCTTTGAGGTATCTCCATACTGATTTCCACAGTGGTTGCACCAGTCTGCACTCCCACCAGCAATGGAGAAACATTCCTTTCTCCCCACAACCCCGCCAGCATTTGTTATTGGTTGGTTTCTTGATAGCAGCCATTCTTTCTGGGGTGAGGTGGAATCTCAGTGTTGTTTTCATCTGCAACTCTCGAATGACCAGTGATGTTGAACATTTTTTCATATGCTTATTTGCTGCTTTTACTTGTCTGAGAAATGTCTGTTTGTTTCAGATGCCTATTTTTGAATTGGAGCTTTAAATTTGAGGGTTCTGATTTTTTTCAGTTCTTTATATATTCTAGAGAGTAGTCCTTTGTCTGAGGTACAGCTGCTAAAATTTTTTTTTCCCACATTATAGGTTGTCTCTTAGCTGTGTCGGTGGTTTCTCTTGGAGTGCAGAAGCTTTTTAATAAGATGAGATCCCAGTTGTTGATTCTTTGTGCTAGTTCCTGTGCTACTGAGGTTTTGTTCATAAAGGCTTTTCCTATGCCAATGTCTTCTAGAGTTCTACCTTACTTCCAGCAAGTTTAGTGCTTCTGTTTTAGTATTTTGATCTTTAATCCACTTCAATCTTTATTTTATGCACTACTCTGATTTAAGCAAACTAAATCCACTGATAGTATTTTATTTCCATAACTCCAAAATGAAAACTCACAACTAACACTGTATGTTCCTGCCAACCAACAAGCTCAGTGATGATATTATTCTAAATATTCACCACTTTGACTCCCTCAACCTTGTCCAAGGAAATTACCATTGCAACATTGTCATTGGGATAACTGCTTTGTCTAATGAAGTCGAAATTTCCAGAGATTCAGAATCACGTAAATTAATTCCACATAACTGTAAAACTTAGTCCTTTATATGCTTGTAACAAGTATAGATTGTTATATTTTCCTGCAACTTAAGATTTTTATAGTAAACTGGCTAAATCTCCAAGTTCCTAAACACCGAAGCTTGCTTTGAGGCAATTTCTCCATGGTAAAACATAAACTCTCAGAGTGCAAGTTAATGTAAAATTTATCTTAGTTTGTGTGAGACCAAAGCGACTCCATTTTGTTAAAATCTTCCATTCTCCCTGGTTTTTATTACCTTCACACATATAATGGTTAAAATGTGTTTACTCTGAGACAGGAGACACAATCTGTAACAGGACAAGATTCCTAAGTTTATTACTCAGCCATCTGTTTACCCTAAAAACAAATGTTCTGGGCCCACTATCTATAGGACAATCTGTTAATGTGCTGACTATCCACACAGGGTGGTCGTGACTATTAGTCAGGATGTCTGCTGACCATCAGTATGTGACAGTGGGCCACTAACCTTTGTCCCCCTTTTCCCTTGTAAAACCTGTACGTAATCCCCCTCAACCCCCCAATGAGCCTAGCCAATCAGAAATCTACACTTCATGCATGCTAAGCACCAACCAATCATTGTAATTGCTAGATGAAACCTTGCTGTAACTTCTATAAAAACCCCGCAAATTTGAAATTCTGGGTTCTCAATTTCGATCCGCTGTGTCAGTGACAATTGAGAGTCCCTGCTTAAGCTTGAATAAATGACCCTCGTGTGCTTACATTGGAAATGGCCTCCTGGTGGTCTTTGGGACTTCGCAATCTGGGCACAACATTTGGGGGCTTCTCCAGGATCCCAAGACCTTCAGGATCTCTGTGCCGGAGGTTCAACACCGGCTGGTGAGTGTGGTTTTTGTGTTTGTAAAGTCTAGGCCCATTTTCTGGGAAGGTCAGCAGATGGTCTAGGCTGACGTGCTGCGAGGGCCGCCGACCTGGGATCCTGGAAGACTTTCCAGGATCCTTCTGGAGGGGATGGAGTGCCCCATGAGTACGAGTCTGTGAGACTCCTGGGGGGACAGTGCGGGTCGCTCCCGCGGCACGGCATGAGGCCGTCATCCCATTTTCATTGCCTCCAATCGGGCGGAGGATGATTTTGTCTTGGCTTGTGCTTTTCTGTTGTGTTTGTTTGTCTGTTTATTGTGTTGACTTGGACTGAGATGATGGGACAGACTGAGACTACCCCTCTTTCCCTCATGAAGGACCACTTCAAAGAGATTAGGGAGCGCACTCATAACCTAAGTTTAGAAATTAAAAAGACTAAGTTCATCACCCTCTGTAGCTCGGAGTGGCCCACCCTTGGGGTAGAATGGCCCCCTCAGGGAACTTTTGATTTACAGGTTGTACGCAGGGTTCGCAAAGCCATCCTTCATCCTGACCAGGTTCCCTACATTATCATTTGGGTGAGTCTAATCTATAACCCACCCCCATGAGTTAAGCTCTTTTTGCCTCCACAGAAACAACAGCAGGAGGTAATCCTGATAGCCTGTGAAAAGACTCCCAGAGGGCACAACAACAAAAGGCAAACCAAAACCAAGCCAACCGTGTCACTTTACCTGGTCCTCCAAAGAGGGACCGAGGAAGATCTCATTCCCCCCCCTTACTCTCTCTCTTCTCCCCCACAACAACAGGCAGAAAGAGAGGACCCGGCCCCAGCCGAAATTGGAGAGGGAGGGCCGGTTCCGGGTGCCAGCAGCTATGATGGCCCCACCCAGAACACTCACCACCAGCATGTTGCCTCGCAGGCAGGGCCGGCGGACTCTACTGTTTTCCTGCTGAGAGCAATAGGGCCCCCTGATGAGCATGGAAAGAGAAAGGGTCCAAGGACAAGCCATAAAATCAGTGTTGAAAGAAACAGAGGGCCCACTTGATAAACAACACCCAGCCCGGCCCGTGTTGAGGCACAACTTCTGTCCACCCATCCCCCATGTCAAGTTAATTCCTCGGGCGGGAGAGAAGCTCTCCAAAACTACCATTAGCATCTCCTAGCCGGCCTGAAGGGAGCCGCTCGAAAGCCTACCAATTTGAACAAGGTAAGCAAGGTCCTTCAAGGACCTGAGGAATCCCCTTCTGCCTTTCTGGAGAGTCTGTTGGAAGCATACCATACGTATACTCCAGTTGACCCAGATGCCCCTACAAATCCACAGGCAATTAATTTGGCCTTTGTTACTCAGTTGGCCCCAGATATTAGAAAGAAACTGCAGCGAATGGAAGGATTTGAGGGAGAGAATAGGAAAAAGTTGATGAGTGTGGAGATGAAGGTGTTTAACAATAGGGATCCTTTTGAAGATAGAATGGCTAAAAAGATAGGAAAGGCGAACATTTCAGCCTTGGCAGATGGAGGTTTTATCTGAAAAGAATACAGAGAAAATATTGCAAAGAGAAGGGCCATTAAAAGTAAAGTATGGCCCTTGTTAGAGAAGGATCAATGTGCATACAAGAGGGATTGTGAAAAGTTGAAAAGAAAGAGAGAGAAAGAGACTAAGAAAGAAAGAGACAGGGTTCTTCTAGTAGATAAAAAAGGATTGACGAGGCCAAGGTGGGGATCTCCAAACACATCCACTGACTCCAGAAAGCCGGCATCTGGATCCCTTGCCAGACAGTCTGGAATACACCACTGCTTCCCATGAGAAAGCCTGACACCTCAGACTTCAGACCGGTACAGTATTTACGGGAAGTAAACAGCCGGGTGGAGACCATTCACCCAACAGTACCAAACCCTTATACTCTGTTGAGTCTCATCCCTCCTGGTCATGTGTGGTACTCAGTATTAGACCTTAAAGATGCATTTTTCAGCCTGCCTCTAGCACCTGTGAGCCAGCCCCCCTTTGCCTTCGAATGGACTGACCCAGACACCGGAACAACCAGACAGCTGACATGGACCCGGCTACCACAGGGATCCAAAAACTCCCCCACTCTGTTCAGGGAAGCTCTCAGCAAAGATCTGCAAGAGGTAAGAAAAGTGTTTCCCCAGGCAACTATTCTTCAGTATGTTGATGACCTCCTGGTGGCGACTTCAACCAGTAAAGAATGCATTGCAGCCACCAAGGGGCTCCTGAAAGCCCTCCAGGAACTGGGATATTGGATGTCCTGGCAGAAAGCTCAACTCTGCCGGACCAAGGTAACCTACTTGGGCTATATTCTTGAAAAGGGAAAGAGGAGGCTGGCAGAATCGAGAGTATCCGCAATTCTCCAGATTCTGAAGCCAGGCTCAAAGAAACAGGTGCGAGAGTTCCTAGGGGCGGTTGGCTATTGCAGGATTTGGATTCCTGGCTTTGCTGAGGTTGCCAAACCCCTGCATGAGGCCACTGCGGGAGGAAATAAGCCCCTTAAATGGACTGAGGCTTGCCAGCAGGCATTTCAATTGCTTAAGACTGCACTTGCATCAGCACCAGCCCTGGCCTTGCCAGACTTAAACAAGCCCTTTACCTGTATGTGACAGAGAAAAATGGGGTAACTAAGGGAGTGATTACTCAGCTTTTGGGGCCATGGAAACAGCCTATGGCATACCTCTCAAAGAAGCTCGACCGAGTGGCCCGAGGGTGGCCTACTTGTTTGAGGACAGTAGCAGCAGCAGCTCCTTTAACCTGGGAAGCTGACAAATTGACCTTTGGACAGGATTTGACTTTGATTACTCCCCATGCCATTGAGCCCTTAGGCTCTGGAATTGGAAAAAAAAAAAAAGGATAAATATAGTCACTGATAGCCCTTATGCTTTTGCCACCGCCCACGTACACAGGGAAATTTATCAAAATAGAAGACTGTTGACCTCTGAAGGAAAGAAAATCAAAAATAAGACTGAGATATTGGCATTGCTACAATCTGGTTGCCTTGAGAGGTCACCATCATCCATTGCTGCGGGCACCAGAAGGGGCTTAGCCCCAAGATGATTGGTAATAATGCTGCTGACCAGGTGGCAAAACAAGCTGCCCAAAAATCAGTGGGGAAGCAAATGGTTCTGCTTCCCACACCGGTACTCCCAGAAAAACCCGAATACACAGATAAAGTAGCGGAAATGAACAGGAGATGCTGGACTTGAGAAAAACATGGATGGTGGACAACTAAGGAGGGAAAGGTCGTGCCCCCAGCCGCTGTAGCAGAAACGTTGTTGCGAGAACTACATGAGTCTACCCACCTCGGTGAGAAAAAGATGATGGCTGCCTTACAACCCCATTTTGTCAGCCAGGGATTAGCCCAAAAGGCCCAGGACATGGTGAGACGATGCCCCACCTGCCTCAAGGTAAATGCTAATCAGGTAACCGGGCCCCCTGGGGTCCGACACAGAGGACTAACTCCAGGAGAACATTGGGAGTTGGACTTTACCGAAATAAAGCCTGGTATGTATGGGTACAAATACCTGCTAGTTTTTGTGGATACATTTTCAGGATGGGTAAAAGCATACCCCAAAAAGAGGGAGACAACAGAAATAACAGTTAAAAGGCTCCTGACAGAAATAGTTCCCCGTTTCGGTTTGCCCTTAGCTCTGGGGTCCGACAATGGTCCAGCCTGTACAGCTAAGATATCCAAGTTAATTAGTAATGTCCTTGGAATAAAGTGGAATCTACACTGTGCCTATAGACCTCAAAGTTCAGGACAGGTAGAAAGAACAAATCGAACTTTAAAGGAGATTCTGACTAAATTATGCTTGGAGACTGAACTAGGTTGGGTAGAGCTTCTCCCTTTTGCCCTCCTCCGAATGAGGTGCACTCCCAAGCCTCCCCTCAATCTGTCCCCCTTCCAGATTGTTTATGGGCGATCTCCCCCAATCATTCCATTAATAAATGTAGAATTAAAGGGAAAATTTTTCCACCTTTGACTCCTTAAATCCTTAAAAGCAGTTCATCAGCTTCAGTCAGAACTACATAAGACATTACAAAAGAAAATGACTAGTCCAAATAAAAAACCTTTACAACCTTTACCCTATAAGCCGGGAGATTTGGTTTTTATTCGCAGGTTTGATTCCAAAACCCTAAAACCTCATAGAAAGGGACTGGTTCCTGCTGTCCTGTCAACTCCCTTGGCAGTGAAGGTGGCTGGACATTCTGCCTGGATACAGGACCCCCCCATGGATGTCAAAAAGGACAAATAGAAGGTTATCAGCCAACTAGGTGACCAAAAGCTAAGATTAGAGCGGGTTGGAGATGTTTTGTCTTCATGATAATATTCTCTGGGACACTGGCATTAATGCCCCCAAGAGGACTAGATCACACAAAAAGTGTATGGATTCAATTGATAAACTCGCTTAACTCATCTGATTTCTGCTTAAATGTTGATGTAAATTTCCATTATGTGCTGGGAAGCTGTCTCATTCCGGTATGCACCTCTTTAGAATTAATACGACCCTATACCCTATTTAAGGACATCCCAGGAAAAAATCTTACTTATCTAGATAGTTATAATTGGGGACATGACACCTGCCGTAAACCTAAAAATGCTGTCAAATTATATACGCCCAAGGTAATTATGTCAAACAAAACTGAATGTGCTATGTATGAAAATTGTACAACCAAATGTCTGAGGATAAAATGGTCAGAAGGGGTGTCCTGCCATATAAAATAAAAAATTGTGTAACAATTGCCATATCTCCCTGTCCACAGGATGGTTTTATACCTGTGAAAGAATAACCTTTAATTATATTCCAGCAAATTTAACCAAGACCTGTTGCTGTTTGAGCCATCTAGCTGTAGTGTTGCCAGACAGAACTTATTTGATTGTGCCTAACAGAACTAAACGTTGGTCACCTTACACTGCACCAGGATGCAATGATGACATAGGTCTGTTAACAGATGCTGAAGTAATAACCATGATAGCATCTTTTGTTGCCCTGCCTTCTATAGGAGTCCATGCTGAAAAGGCAGTATGAAAATTAGCTTGCAAGGTGGTCAAAGGGTTAAATGCTACCTCATCAGCCTTGGCATTAATTAACCAAGAGTTACAGGAACAGAGACAGGCAATCTTAGATAATAGAGCAGCAATAGACTATTTGTTGCTCCTCCACCACCAAGGTTGTGAAAGAGTAAAAAAATATGTGTTGTTTCAATCTTACCAATAATGGTCCAAAGATCAAAGAAAAGGTAAAACAATTAGAAGATCTGGCTAAAAAAATATATAATGAGGATGGTGGGGACTTGATGAAATGGTTAACTTTGTGGTTGCCCAACCTACAATGGTTAAAACAAGTTTTTCTTGTCATCATAGTTGTGTGTACACGCTTATTATTGTCATGTTGTTATATACAATGGATGCCTACATTTGTGCATAAGATTACTTAAATTCCAAAAATCAGTGGGGAATGTGGGACTGCATAACCTTTGTTCCTTTTCTCCAGCCCCATTGTGATTAAATGTGAGTTAATGGATAAAGATGCTTGTTAGTTTTGGGACACTAGATAAAAATCTGTAACAGACCTAAAGTCCCAAAGTAAACTACTCAACTCCTTGTTTGCCCGGAACTGATGTTCCAGGCACCACAATTTTTAGAACAAGCTGCAAATGTCTGCTGACCATCAATACGTGACAGTTGACCACTAACCTTTGTCCCCTTTTCTTTAATTCTATATGTTAACTTCCCCCTCAACCCCCTATAAAAACAGCCTCGGACTCTGAGCCAGCTGCCTCTCTAAGCTATTTTGCTTTGGGAGTGCCATCTGGCCAGACTAATAAAGATCTGTTTTATTTTCCAACTTGTCCAGTGTGTTCCTTTCCGGGTGTTCTTCACTGCAGTCAGCTCCTCAGAGCATTTGGTAAGGCTCTCAGTCTTACACAAACATCAGAGTTTCATATGAGAAATTTCATTTTGGGAAAGGTCTCAGATTTTCCTTCCCCCTAAAGAACTAGTAATTTTTTCTGCAAGAATAATTAGAACAAAAAAACTAATAAGACAGCCCCTTTTCCTATCAGTTTATTACCAAACACAGTCCACAAAATATTCCACTTTTCATATTCCATATTTTCTTTGACTGACGTCTGTTTTTCTAGTCCATATGTTCCCAGATACTATTTTACTTTTTCTTTACTCCTTATCTGTTATATGTAAATAGGTTCAAATCTATTGTGAAATGAAGATAGAGGGAAAGGAGGGACAGTAGGAAAAAGAGAGGACCTCACATTCTCTTCATAATAGAGTTTGAAATGGCAGATTAACTGGGATTAGAGACTAAAAAGAAACCAACAATATCACACCAAGATAGATTTCTTGTTTATGAAACCCTCCTTGAATCTTAACAAACACCCTTCAAAATCAGTCACATGTATGGGTATTAAGTTAACTGAAGAATTGAAGTTTATTTTACTTGAAATCACAAATCGAAGCTTTACTACAATGTTAAAAAAGATATTACAGGTGGTTGTAATGTTAGCTCGAACTTGAGTTCCCAGTTCTACTATCAAGTATTTATAAAACTGAAAGCATGACACTTAACACATTTCCTCTTCTGTAAAATGAGGCTAATTACCACTTTCTTATGTTTCCCTCACCCTCCTCCAAATTGCATATTTTGTACTAACTCTGGAAGTTTAATTCAGCCAGATCTGAATCAGCCTAGCCTTGGCCTTTCCTTAGAACTGAAGTACCAAATTCAAAGTCCCTCCAACTGCAGCCAGGAAGCACCACCTAGTCCACTTGCCATTTGTCCATGTTTCAGCTGATAGCTATCCCAACAAAGGCCCTGAAGATAAGCCAGTATACATCTGAACAACAGGCATGCCCCCATCCCAAGAGTTTACCTTCAAGGCATCACTGAACTATGAGAAGGGACATTTGTTCTGGCCCAAAGCCTTCTATAAGGCTAACTAGACTGGTAAAATGGACCTGGAACAGGCCCCCATATTTGGAGATAACTATTCTGGGTCCATCTGATGGGAGTTTCCTGGTCTGTGAACCTTAAGAAGGCTTTCCAGAGGGTGCTCAAACATATGCAATGAACAATCTCTTTGAAATATTTCTGCTGTTTTATGTCACTAAATTTTAGGAAATTTATTACAGAAGCAGTAAGAAATTAATCCAGTCAAGAATATTTATCTTTAACACCATTCCTATAGTCATGTTTTCTGTTTCCAGTATCAAATACTGTAAAATTCCCAATTCAATCAAGGTTTCATAATGTTCTCTTTTTTAGAGACAACCCCTTAACATCCTCATTGCTTCTCAACTGGCCATGATGTTGTAGATTATTCCTCCTAGGAGTGTTTGCATTTCCAAAAAATACATGACTGTTTGGTTCCAGGGCCCTGGGGTATAGCAGATGCATATCTGGGAAGCTTGAATGTGAGGTGACCTTTTTCTCCCTCCAGATGAGACTAATTTTTGCTGATAGAGAAAACATTATTGGTAGAAATAAAAACACGTGTGTGCAAATGGAATTAATTTTGGTGTTAGCCTTCATCCTCTTTTCACTTCCTTCTCTGCTGCTCACAGGGGAAGGCCTTTTTCCAGGAGTTATCAACTTGTTTGGGGGACATGAGAGCCTGGCTGAATTCTGGGCCAGGTTTTTGCCTGTTCCTGGCTTTGCAGCACTGGCATTAGCCTGTTTTGCCTGTGAATGTCTGCCTGACAAAATATTGGAAGCAGACTTGGAATATCTTGAGGAACCTGTCAACTTGCTACTTACACATCCCAAAGTATTTAAAGTGCTTTTTGTTTATCTTACAACATTACAGAAAAAAATAATAGAAGTCAGCTCTGACTAATTGATTCATGCAGATGCGGGCATAGCACAGCTTATATTTTTATAAGACTGTTGGTAATTAGTATCTATTGGCATATCAATGATAAAAACAGTGGAGGTATTTTCATTCTTTTCAGTGGAAGAAGTGAAGACTCCATACATTTGAAGTGCTTGTAACTTACTGATAAATGGCTCCACAATGTTTTATCACTATTGCTCTCAAATCATGAATTCGCTGGCTTGACATGTTTAAAACTTCAGTGGTTATCTCAGCATGAGATAGGTCACATGAAGGAATCCTGAGACTAGTAATATATAATGGTATGATCTCTGTGTGGTCAAACCTCTGTGCTGATGTCAATCTGTATTTGCGTCTGCTCCCCAGCATAACCATCACAGATCATCAGGCATTAGACTCATTAGATGAGAAGCATATAACTTAGATCAAGTAGTACCCAACCATAACCAGTATCAGTCTATGACCTGTTAGGAACCAGGTTGCATAACAGGACAGGCAGACCAGCAAAGTTTCAGCTGTATTTACAGTCACTTCCCATCACTGGCATTACTGCCTGGGTTCCACCTCCTGTCAGTTTGGTAGCACATTAGATTCTCATAGAAGCATAAACCATACTGTGAACTGTGCATAGGAGGGATCTGAGTTGTGATTTCCTTTGAACAATTCTGAAACCTTCCTTCTCAATCCTTGTCCATAGAAAAATTGTCTTCCATAAAATCAGTTCTTGGTGTCAAAAAGGTTGGGGACTGTTGATTTATATCCCTTACATAGCAGTTCACAGTAAGTTTGTGAGCATTTAATGCTGCCCTTGATTGAGAGGCAGAGCTCAGATGGTAATTCAAACCATGGGGAGCAGCTGCAAAAACAGATGAAGGTTTGCTTGCCTGCAGCTCACCTCCTGCTGTGTGGTATTGGGCCATGGCTGGGAGATTTGGAACCATGGCTTTACATGGACGGTTGCCAATATAGACTTCTTTGAATGTTTTACAGTATCAGATTCTTGTGCCCATTCAGACCTATTGAAAGAGACATTTAAGAAATTAGATCTTGGAAAGCTCTAATTAAAAAAATGTTTCCAGGTGTTCCTGATGACCAAAAGGTGTCCAGTATATTGTTGTGAGCAAAATAAGACATGTCTATTTGAACTAGCTGAATTTATCCATGATTCCCATTTTGTCCTCACTCACTGGTCAGATTTCTTCACTCTCCTGGCATCTTTTTACTGCCTTTTTCTATTGGACAAGGTACAGTAATTCAGTGATTGATAGTGAGCAAGGCTTTCATCTGCATACTCCTGATGCTTTAAGGGCTAACCCTTGGATTGATGGAGGCAATGAGTGTACGGAATGTTTGTATCTGTAAAATGCTATTTAAATGAGACTCACATGTACATAATATTTGAGAGAACCCAGAAACCATCTTTTTCTAACTGAAGACAAAAATTTTATTCTTTGGATAGCTTAACTGCTTCTGCTCTTATGATGTCCAATGTGGCTAGACTCTAATTGCATCTATAGAACTCTACTTTTGATCAAGAGTTTTAATTTTATTGTTTCACTTGGTCCTCATAACAACTCTGCAAGGTTGCTGACACCATTCCCATGAAACAATAAAGCTTAGAGAAGGTAAATAGGTAATGTACTCCACCACAGAACCTGGTAGATCTGAGTACCAGAACTCAACATTTTTAGACTCTTTTCATCACACTTGTTTACTACTAGCTTGCAGTAGTAAACCACTATAATAAGCTTCTTCTGAGTATGGCTGATAATGGTTTTCCCTTTGTTTGGTGCTTAAGATCCAAAGGCCAGAAATTGATGTGCTCTCCATGTGCCAAGGTGCAAAGATTGGGCCAGCAATGGCCTGCTACCTGATGGCCTGCTACCTGAAGCAAGTGGTAGCCACTGTCTGAATCAAAGGGTCCAATGCCATCTTTGAAGTTCCACTCATGAAGGGGGATCTGGTTTTAACATGCATCTGCTCATTTCAGGAGCCAGCCCAGGTCCACATCTCTGGGGCTGTATGTCTTTCTGCCAATTTAAAAGAAACCTCCACAATAAGCTAAATTTCTATGTGCTTCTCTTATAGGAGGGAATGATGAATGCCTCAATAACAGCATATGCAGAGTAGCCCATGGACCAGCTGTGGAGCCACAGGAGAAGCAGTGAAAGGATGCTGGTATATGATGGGCCAAGCTATCTCATAAAGCCTCCATATGCCCTCTTGTGCTTTGTGTCCTAGAATCCAAGCATTTCCTGGCCCTTGCTCTGGGCAGGGGCTTGTATTACCCATGAGGCAGTCGAGTAACATTCCTAGGGAGAAATCTAGAAATACTTCAGGGAACATCTCACGTGGACCTGAAGCAAACTCTAACCAAAGGTCGAGTGACAATAGGCTGAGAAGAGGGTGAAATGGGGACAAAAAGAATGAGGATAAGGCAAGGATGGGTGATGGGGTTCTCCTGGTTTCTCTAGATTTGCAACTATCACAAATGATTGGATGGAAACAGGCCAAAATCCTAGTTTATAAGCATTAGGGTACATTGCTATTTTAAAATTATGGATAGTCTTGCAAATTGAGTAATCTCTTATCTCCAGTTAGGGATACCTTGGATCTCTGAATTCCTTGAAATTTCTAGGTTGCATTTTCTGTTTAAATCAGTTTAATTTGGATTTCTGATACTTGACATGAAAGTTCTAAAACCATTCTCTAGTAAGCTGCTGGCTGTAGATTTCCCATACTTCAGAAAAATTTAGAATAATGTTGTTCCTCTTTAATCCATGTATACATTATTATTTAAATCAGGTATGAGATTGAATTTAATCAAGTACCTTCTAGCATTTATTGAAATTGAGTTAATACATTTAGGCTTTTAGAACAATGCCTGGCACATAGCTTTTGCTTTATCAGAGCTAGCCATTGTTATTTTCATAACATTTTCCTCTTTCAATCTGTTAATGTGGTGAATTACATGCATTAATAGACTGATTTGTTTGTTCATCTAACTATAATAGATGAATTTCTCATATTTACTAACTTGGGTTCTATAATTTCTTTTGGAGCCAATTTAATATTTATATTGTTTTAGAATTTCACTCATATTTTCCAGAAACTTCTCATAAACTTTCACATAACCTCTTTATTTTTCTCTCAGTTTGACTTGTCAAATATTTGTCTATCTTATTTATCTTTTAAGGGGGCAAGGTCCAGCTTTTGGTTCATATGCTGGTCAAACCTGTTTTCTATTGATTCACTGAGGTACTACTTAGTTACAAGTGACTTGTGTTGATGCCCTAGATAGCGTGGCTCGGTCATATACCAATGCCCTCCTTGTCCAAGGCTAGGGAAACAAGAGTCTGCAGCCAAAGCTCTTCAAATGCTACAGGTAGGCCTTTCCAGAATAAACATTGGAAAGACAGCATGACTTGCTTTGTTAGTTTGATTTTTGTTCTTGGAAATATGAACTAGTAGCCAAACAGTAAGTGACCTCTCACTGAGACAAGATAAGGGAAATGTAGTAATTCTTTGGCCTGCCATAATTTTTCAGAGTATTTTATGAAAAGTGAAATAAAATTGAACACGCATTACTTTGAAAGAAAATCCTTAAATATGTTAGGAAAAAGACAATGAATCATTCTGAAATTGGATGACAATAAGCTTATATAAGACTAGAGAGCTAAGGCTTAGAAATTAACAAATCCTTCTTATGATTTGCTTTTCTCTCCAGCACTATCCTCTGAACCACCTAAATAAGTATATCATAATAAAAATAACATGAAAAAATGTGGACTTGGCTCAGAGTCATCTTGATGTAGTGGAAATTAAGATCAGGTAGATGTGACTATAACATTTATGTTGATGAGTGCTACTTTTGGGGTTGTCACAACTTTCCTGAGCTCCTTGTTTTGAAAACAACCAGGCCATGTACATGAAAGCATGTGGTTTAGTATCTAGGGTGAAAAGAGCCTTAAATACTCCTTGCTCTCCTCCCCAACTTTAGTAGCGCATCACACAGAAGATATGTGTGATAGTTTGTGCATATGCAGGCAAGGTTAGGCCAGAATGAAATAGGGAAAGTTGCACGAGAGGTGACATTTGTTCCTAAAAATGGTGCCTGACTTTTTATTGACAATTCAGGAGTACCTGTGGGTGGGATGAAGGCCAAGGCACCATGCTGTGTATCTAGAATGTACATCTGAGTATTTTAATAACTTAGGGGATTCTTTTATTTGCCCTAAAGGCACACATAGATGCACACATACTCACTCAAAATTATCTCTCAATCATGCCGGCATTTAGGATTCTCTCAAGTCATGTGGAGCTAAAAACACTTACTGAGTCACATCATGCTAACTCTTAAAATACCTTTGTCCAGTTGATGGAGTGTAAAACAAAGGACATGAGCCAGAATACATTTTGTGATAATTTTTTATCTTCTCTTTAGAAAAAAAAATATGTACAAAAAGCTAAGAAGAGCCAACATGGAAGTGTCAAGAAAAACATTCTGATAGATAAGGAACTCCTTCTCTCAAAGGAGGTACACATTAGTTATCACCATGCTAGAAAAATGGGATGCAGTTATAATCTCAGAACAGTAAAAAGCCACAAAGTGAAGCTGCTGCTGTGGGGCTCTAGGTTGTAGATACTCTGATACCTTTTCTGTAAAATAATACTGTCCAAACTGTAAAACATCCATTCTCATATAAAGTCCATACAATATGATATACAAAACTGTTGAGTTGGCAAGGAAGGCTGGTGCTGACTACTTGTTGAACAAAAGGCTGCAGTGTCACATGCCTGCCCCAGGACAAGATTTCAGACAGATCTTGAGTTTCTTAGGTGGACGAGGCCATTATTTAAGAAAGAATCCTACAACCCAAATACCCCCAGATCTAGGATTCTCTGCTAATTTTCAGTGTAAACTAGGTGATTTCCTTTTACCTTTTTCTAATTTTTTTGGTACTGGGGATTGAACTTGATACCTATAACTTTTGACGAAATAGCCTGATAAACAGATTGGAACACAAAGTTCTCTTTGAATATTTCTTTCCAGAATTGATTTTGAGATTTACTATTAACCAACACTGTCCTTCCTGAAACTCAAAGTTTAACTTCCATTAAAATTCAAAAATTCTGGAGGAGGCAGAAAGTGTGGTAATAAAAGTTTAAAGTGAATTGTTATATTAATTTTATTTGTGTTTATAAAACTGAGAAAAGAAGGTTTGTGTACAAATATCACAAAACAACATCAACCATTGAATAAATGTGATTCATCAATGAACACTTGAACAAGAAGAAAATTTTGTTGGTTTTAAAATTCCAGCATAAATATGTTAAAGCTGACAAAGAAAATCAGGGCAAGCTACGTCACTTTTTCATACAAAAAATGTACAAAACATTAGCCTCTAACTAGATAAACATAATACTTGTCTTCACAGTTTGACATTGAGTAACTGTGTTTTTTGAAGTATTGAACTGGAGGGTGATTAAAAAATAGTTTGTGTCCCATTAGTCATCTCAGGTGACTTCAGTCATGGAGGCCGAGTGATTCTGCAAAGCAAACACAAGCAGACATAGTCTTAGATTGGGTTTACAAAACCCTGGACACACTCATCCCTGAATATTTCCTTTCTTTTTTGTCTCCTAGAATTTGATATTCCTTCTTCCTAATGCTCTTCCAAGGTTTCTCAAATTCCATTACTTGCTCATTTAAATTTTCCCTGACTTTTCCCACACTAGGATCATTTCTTCAACTAAACTTTTCTCTATGTAACTCTTTCTTATTCTTAAGTATTTTCTAATATAAGCATTATTCAGAATAACTTCAGCTGCATCCTATGCTTTCTTAATGTTTTTAATATTGAACAATTTCAATGTTAAAATATTTCCATATGATTTAATCTTTGGCTCATGAGTTCTATAGAAATGTATTTAATATTTTCAAAAGGATGGGAGATTTTTTTGGTTTGATTTTCATTCCTTTCATTTTTTTCTGGAGCATGTGGTCTGCATAATTCAGAGCCATTAAAATTTCTTATGATTTTCCTAGTGGCCTTAGACATGATTTGTTTTTATGTTTCTTGTGTTTTGAAGTAATAATTTATATCCTTACTCTGTTTTGTTTGCTTTTTATTAATTGCTGAGAGAAATGTGGTAAAAATCTATGATTTCAGACATGTGCATTTTCCTTGTAATTCTGTCAATCTTTTTTTACAGAACTTGTTAGTGTGACCCCAGGGTCTTGTCTTTTTTGTTCAAACTTAAAACCCAAAGATCTTGTACATGGAATTGGCAAATATCTTAAGAAACTTTCATCTAATTGGTTATTATTGGTTTCCTAATTCTAATTTTTTTTAGAACAGTGATGATTTATATTATATTCTTGAGAGCTCCACTGTACATTTTTAGAAGCTGAGTACTTTATATTTTTCACGGTACTCTTGCTTTCCATTTTTGAGAAACTGGAGTTTGAGGCATTTCTTGCCCTGAAAAATAAAAACAAATAACCTTTTTCTTTTACATTCCTTTTACAATATGGTTTCCATTCTTTTGTTGTTCTTTTCAACACCTACATCATTTATATGTTAATATGATTCCATCTAAGAATAACCAGGAGGTCAGGGATTTAGTTCAGTGGTTCCAGCGCCTGCCTTGCAAGCACAAGGTTCTGAGTTCTATCCCCGGTACCAAAAAAAAAAAGGAATAACTGGGAAAGACACAGAAATTCAATATCCTAAGACAAATAGTTATTTTGAGTAGATTTGTTTAAAACTGTATTTTTTCTATTTATAATATAAAGTCTATGATATCACCAATTTTGAATCAAAGGTCCTTCAGAATTATCTGGAAATAGTAATTTTTTTCTCACCCCACACTTGCTGAACCAAAATTCTTTGGGTAAGGATCCAGGCATCTGTGGTCTCAACAACAATTGCATTTTTCTTTTGTGCAGTTGGAGAAAAAGTATTCCCCCAAGTGGAAAGCACAGGGAGACTCCATACCACATCCAGCATGAGTTAACAAAATTTCTTCAGTTCTGATTCAATTTTTTTCTTCAGGTGAATGTGGGCATTGGGGTACAGAATGTGAGTAGCTAAAATTGGGATCGCAGTGACTCTTTACAATCATAAAATAATACTTTGGAAATTTGACCTATTTTTGATGTTTGAATTTTCTATAATTCATTTTCTTGGTTCTTAGTACTTGGGAAAGATTTTAGAATATGTTCCCTTCTCAAACAACTACACTGAGAGGAATGCCAGAAAGCAAATATTCAAGTGTTAATTTATGTCTTAAACAAAGACAGAACTGTAGCTTTGGGGGCTCTGTGTAACAAAGAGGAAAGAATGTCTCAGGAGGAAGAAACAGGCTGTTTGGGTCCCTCCCTACTCAGGAGCTTCTCTATATGATATTCTGAGTGATGGGATGGATTTCAAGTGTATTAGTGTGTGCCTTAAAGAGAACTTCTAGCCTTCTCTCAAATCCCCAGAGATTCTCTCCTGGGAAGATAGTTCTATTAAAAAATTACAAAGAAGTACTTCCCCCGCCCCCCGTATCAGGGATTGAACTCAGGACCTCGAGCTTGTGAGGCAGGTGCAGCACCACTGAGCTGAATCCTCAGGCCCACAAAGAAGTACATTTTAATGGAAACCCTGGCTTATCAGAGGTGTACCTGAAGTTCTTACCCAGAAGGTAAAATGTAGAAGATACTTATTTTGGAAGACCTGTAGCTCAGGTCTTGTGGCATGTTTCCATATTCAAGGGTGAGATTGTAGATTTCATGAAGGAATTTTACTAGAATGAAATCTCAGGCCATGCAGTATAGTAATAGAGCAAGCATAGACTTTGGAACTTGAGCATGTTACTTAAACTCTGAATCTTAATTTCTTCATCTATAACATAGGATAATAATATGGAGAACAGGACTATTCTGAGAATTAAATGAGATAGTTCTTAATAACTACTAGTTCTCTTTTCTTGACCAACAAATAAAGGGTATAATTTCTTCACTATCCATGGAGAAATATTTGATACTACAAGCAGATGCTTGTTTACTTGGGATCTCCCAGCAAAGGTGAAACTTTTATCTGTCTTGAGAATAGCAGTTTTTGCAAACTCTTTGGTTCTTCGTTTTTTAATGTCAGCAGACCTCCATCCCCAACCCAGCTGATGTTCATGTGTGTTCTGGATATTGCTTGGCCTGGACAACTATTAACAGTCCTGAAGTGGACAGAAAGAAATCTCAGAAAGGCCTTAGACAGAGGGTAATGCCTGAGCAGAGTTGGGAAGAATGATTAGGGGCAAATATTCTTTGACCAGGATATTCAGGGAACGTCATTTGCAAGGATGCATGATTAATAAGTTTGTGGGTATCAGCAAGTATTTTTGGTCCCTTTAAAAATTCACCCTTTGTCTTCATTTACTTTATCTCAAAAAATAGTGTTTCTTTTGATCTCTGGGACCAGGAAACTAATGCTGGATAGTAAAGGAAAGCTAGAAAGATCACATTTTGCCATTTTATTGTAAAGTGTTTTACTGTTTAATGTTTTAATGTTATTTACTAAACTGTCATTCAACATGTATCAACAAGCTGTAAAAAAATAAATCAGAAATAAATTTTTCAATATGCTATTTCCAATTAGACCATGCAAAATGTTCACTTTAATTCAAGACAAGGGAAAACAAGCCAAAAAAATACTTGGCATTACACTTAATAGTGAGCCCTAAGTATCTTTCCAAAAATGGAAATAATTTCATTGTTTTTTCCTGTGGCTCATTAATACAATTAAAATTAACTGAAAGTTAAAATATATTAGTATAGCTTATATCAGAAAGATGTCTGATAGTCAATCTTTAAATAATGAAAATATTTCATACTGCACTGAAATATAATTACAAGGGGGAAATGATTTGTTTTTTCTTTGCATTATCTATAAAAATAGTAACAAGATATTAAATATAAACAAGATTTCAAGATAACCAGACTATAGTGGAGAACAAACATTTTAGTAGGATCCCACATACTTGAAAAAAACAGCATTCTAACTAAAATATTATTTTATTATTGTTTCATTAGCTGTCATTATTGTTCTATTAGGTGTTCTCCTGTTTGCTCAAAGAACTCTTAGTCATCCCAGCTTTTCCACTTCCTAGCATGGGGCAAGTAATTTAATAACGCTGACTTGATAGTATTTTTATTTTTAATCTGCGAAATGGGAATTATCTATTAAATATGGTGGTTGAATGAGTATGTATTTGTAAAGCACTTAGCAACTTTCTGTAAGCAAAAGTCAGTGCCTCATATTATCTTTCTAGGCTTTCAACTAGCAGGTCTTCTCCAAGGCTTTCCTTAGATTTTTTTCCCTTAAATTTAGATTTGTACAGCACTTAAGGCATCAGATCAAAAATATTTGAAAGAAAATTCTGTGTACTTTGTACATGTGGAGAACTTCTTTCTTTGTTACTGTTCCCTAAATAATACAGTATAGTAACAATCAGTATTTACATTGTATTAGGTGTAAGAAGTACTCCAGAGATGATGTAAAGTAGTATATGGGAGTTTATGCAAAGGGTATTCGCAGATACTACACCATTTTATGTAAATGTCTGGAGCAAATTTGCACCCTGGTGTCCTCTGGAGTTCTTGGAACCCATCTCCTGTGGATGCCAAGGAACAACTGTGCTGTCCAGGAATAATTAGTTAATAAATCAAATTGGCCTTCTACATTAATAGTCCAAATCTCATGAATGTGATAGTACATTGGAGTTCAAAGTATTCTAAAGTGGCTTGGGTTTAAAGTAAACTTTACTAAGAAATTCTTGAGGATTTATGACTGCCAGCCCCCAGTTGAACTCAGGACTTCTTAAAAAAGGCTGTAAAGATTTCTTTCTTGAGAGCATTTACAATGAATGAATCAGATTCTTATTGATGCTGGTGGATTCAGTGGTGTCCTATCTCTAGAGTGGGAAAGAATTGGTTGACTTACAAAGGTATCATAGCCTGTGGGTTTAGTTTGTTAAAACCACCGTTAGTATACCTGTGCACTTAAGGTTTCCAGAGGGCTTTCTATCCTTGGGAAAGCCATTAGGGGTACTCCACGGGAATCCTCAGATTTGGGTTTGGAAGGAGATCCTTGTGTTCCTTTAAAGTTATGAACCACACACATTCCCTGCAGGATAAGGGGAAAGAAGATTGGGGTCAGACTGCAGCCATCAATGCCTGACCATCTCTGAAGGTGGCAAGGCCTTTCCCTGTGACTATCATCACCATCGGGACTTTTTTTTTTCTTTGAATGGATGGGTAGGAATGAGGAGAAGACGTGTGATATCTGCTGAGAACATTTTCAATGCTTAGGAAGCATCTCTTTGTTCACCAGATAGCCACAGGCAATCATTCCACGCCACTGAACCAGTTTTGTCAGCTGTAAAATGGGAATAGGAGTATCTCCCTAATAGACTTGTAACAAGTAAAGATGATGAATTTAAATCACCTCTTAATCATGAACATTTATTGAGGACCACAATGGATGTGGCACTGTCTTGACAGTTTTACTTCATTTTACTTAAGCCACCCACCAGTTTTCTACAGAAGATAATCTTATGAAATCTGGCACAGATAAAGGAACTTAGATAACTTGTTCAAGGTCACACAAAGATTTAAACTCCAGAGCCCCTAAATCACACCACCATACTATTTTGCCACTTAACAAGTGACAAATATATAGCTACTACTCAGTCAATGTTGGCTGGTCTTTATTTTTTCTACATGAGAGGATCATCTTCAAGTATGTGACTATTATTTACCTGGATTAAATAACTCACAAGTGGTAGTTTTCTTTTATTTCTATCATTTAAAAACATCCCCTCTGAATTATTACTCACTTTTCATTATTTTCTACCAGAGTCAGAAATAACTTGGTTTTTTATCATCTTCCCTGCTCTTTTTGCTCATGTACTCATTACTTGCCTCTTTCTATGTATCTTTCATTATTGTGCATCTTTGTTTCTACATGTAGGGTTTTTTAATCTTTCTTGTCATTTTTCAAACCATGCAGAACATTTACGTAAACACTGCTTATCTGGATCACTTCTATCTTACTGTACAGAAATTTAAACTTTTTCCATTTAGGAAATGGAACAAAACAACAGATATAAGGGCCTTGGAGTTGAGAGACCGAGGTCTGATTCATGGCTTATTGCTTGGGCAGCTATTGGATGAATTACTTACTTTGAGCCTCACTTTCTTAATCTCTAAAATGAGGATAAAAATATTACTAAGTTTGTCCTAGGAACACATACTTTGATGTATATTGAATGCAAAGTGTGTAATTACCTCAACAAATACTTTCTTTTCCTTTTCTTCCATTCTTTCTGAGAAACACAAACAGATAACATAATATTGATCATATGCAGCCAGTATGCTGCTATTCTATTTTTATGTTTTTTTCTTTCTATCTGCTCTCCAAATCTCTGCTCTGGAATACCTCCATTCTCCTCCTAAACATGCTTTCTCTTTCTTTTTTCAGCTCAGTATGTATGTCTCTGAGGTATGTGCCTCTGCCTACATGCAGGCAGATTAGTCTTTATCATGCCAGAGCCGTTCAATAGCAGATATGGATCATAGGCAAAGGTCATTTGGGGAAAACAAATTTTGACATCAGTTGGGAAATCACCTGAAACCAATAACAGAGCAAATCATAACTGAGTGTTAAAAAAACAGGGCTGCTATTACTCAGAAAAAAACAAGTTCAAAGTTACAATAGAATTGGTAGTGAGGTGCCAACAAGCATAAAGGTTTTTGCAGGTATCATCTCACAGAAACTTGATAAAATTGCTTGGGATTCTCAGAACTGCTCTTTATTTGTAACTGGAGATGATGCTTTTTAGTACTGGTGGATATTGAAATTGTTTGGCTTTTCCTTGGAACCCAAGTCTTCATTTATTTACCACTGAACTCCCTTTGAAGCACTTCATTTAAAGTCACCTCTAGTTTTCCTCTCTTAAAAAAAAGCTTTCCTGGAGAAATACCTCTTATGAGATGTCAACATCTTAGGACCAGTTCAGTACCCCTTTTCTGGTAACTTCACCAAGAGAATTTGCATTTCAGTGTCTCATCTTTCACAATAGAAAAAAGTGAATCTTTTCAAAGTAATACTGAATTATAATAAAGGTTCACAAACAGTGTTCTGAATAAATGTGTGAGCATTTTCTGTGTGCATCTTAGTAGGAAAAAAAGTTGGGAAGCTGAGTTAGAGGATAGCACAGGCATATGTGTACTATGTAAGGTGGGGAGGCAGAGTGCAGGTAAAGAAAAGCAGTTTGGTGACTGGAAAATCAGGTGATGTGTGAAGTCATGAGGGGACTTCATCTGCAAAGGGCAGAATAGGAAGAGAGATGTCTTTTGAGACCATGATGGCTTTTTTCTCCGCAGGGAAGCTTTCTGACTATTGATAGGAGATTTATTTCATGCAAAATATTTTGGTTCCCAGGCCTGGAGACTTATTGTAAATTCTTCAGGAGCTACTTTAAATTTATTTTAAAATTTGAAGGAAAACTTAAAAACCCCTGCACTCTGTGGTATCCCATGTAATGGAATACAGCATTGCAATAAGAAGAATGAATTATCGATACATTGTACAACATGAATGGGTGTCAAAATAATTGTACTGCATGAGAGGTACTAGAAGAATAGTACATATTATGTGCTTCTGTTGATATAAAACCCTGAAAAGGCAAACTAACATAGAATGACAGAAGATCGGTGGTTCTCTGGGATGAGGGGAATGAAAGGAGGGAGAGATATCGGTGAAACTGTAGGTCAAATTTGTCAAATTGGACACTTTATGTGCCATGGGTATATGCCTGCTGTACCTCAGTAAAACTATGAAAAAAGGAAAAACAAAACTAAATGAATATAAATTGTTTTTTCCAATGCAACTGGGGTTAAGGGATTTTGTATGTGAACAGGTGTCCAAGCCCCACCTATTTGAACATCTAAAACATTATCAGAAATGGAAAAAATATGGAGAAAACTGAGTTAACCGAGACTGTTCTCATTAATTTGTGGTGGAAATAGGATGTTCAAGAGGTAGGCCCAGGTAATAAGTCTAAAAAAGAGTTGGTGTGATTAGCTGCAATGTTTATATTTCTGAGCAGATGTGCATACTGTAATGACTCTTGCACTAGAACTGAGTTTCTCAGGATGCTGGGGAGAAGTTGCCTGCTTCTACCAGTGCTCTTACCTTTCCTAAAACACCTACAGTAAATACCGAAAGAAGACTGGTTTGAAGGCACCTCACATTACTAGTCTGCCCAGGCCCAATCACTAGCCCAGTGTTCAAGGAAATGGAGAAGGACGCACTTGTTGGAGCAGTCTTGTCCCTGACCCCCAGAAAGAACCTGGCCCATTACATTTCTGAAAGAAAAGTGCTCTAAAATAACCCTCGCAGCAAAAGGATGCACGATATCTGGAGAATAGCATCACAAGGGTGGGACAGAGCTCACCATAACCTGAGACATCCTTTTAGGGCATATTGGAGGAAACCAGGTAGAATGAAAGAAGCTGACCTACCAGAAACAAAGCCACTGCACTGCCGAGGATGAAGCCTGCTATCACATCTGAACAGTGGTTCCGATATTCAGAGACTCGGTTGAGGCCAGTCAGGAAGGCTGTGCAGAGGGTACCTAGGCACAGCACTGGCTTGGCCAGTCGGCTGCTCTTTGTCTTGATTGTGCTTGTGATGTACATCTGGAGGGAGAGTGAAATCAAGGAGTGACCACATGTCCCCTTCACACTGCTGAATACACATGCATGCACTCCTATACCCCTGCACGTGGGCAGGGGCTGTGCCAAAGCACCCATACCAATTACTTTCCCCAAACAAGTCCACTAACTTACCCAGTAAGAAGTTTAGATAGGAAACTAGTGCAGCAATGGCAATGAGCAGGTGTGCATTAATCAGTCCTTTCTATTCTAGTGGTCATGGGAACAGAAATCACGGTGATTGACATAGAAATGTGTATAGTAATGATTGGATAGAGAACACACAGTTTTTATGCAAGAAATCAGAAAATCATTTGGTGGTATTTAGGAAACCCAGAAACCCTTTTATTTACCAAATAAAGCTATGAGAATGAATTCTATGGTGAAGAAGACCAAGTAGGTAAGCAATTATACATTTTGCCTTTTTTGTTCCTCATCGTTTTACCTGCTTCTCCACACTTTCAGGCAATAATATAAAAGTGCTAACTGACTAATTGATAAACTGAATTAGTACGGCCAAACTACTGTCATGCAAATGGGTCTTAGTTGTGCTGGGCAGTTGATTCCTACTTTTGTTGGAATAGTTGTGATCAGTTCCATCTATTCATTTGCTCCAAGTGTTTTAAAATATTAAACTTTTCCATGTGTGCCACATACAAAAGGATAATGGCTGACATTTCATTCTAAGGAGCTGGGTAAGACTCTTAAGTTTCATAAGCTTAGTTAACAAACGTGTCCCTGCTGGTCTAGTTAGGAAGATCTGCCTCTTTCAAATGAGACCACCAATGACAATAGTTACAAAGCACCACTAGATGGCACCATGAACCCATCATTTCTTAACTGTGCTGCATTTAGTAACTGAAAATAGGCTGACGCTAGAATTATAGCATATAGTAGATATGCCCTGAACACATGTGTCTCATTATTCTATGTAATGAATGTCTTACAAAATGGTTAGATCAAAGTAACATAAATTAAGCCAGGCATGGCGACACACGCTTGAATCCTCCAAGCACCCTGGGAGGCTAAAGCAGGAGAATTGCAAACTTAAACCCAGCCTGGGCAACTTAGCAAGATCCTGTCTCAAAATTTTTTTAAAAAAATTAAAAATCTGAGGATTTAGCTCAATGTGAAGCTCCTAAATTCAATCTTCAATACCAATGCAGAAAAAGTTACATAAATTACAGCATATCGTTACGTATTCTGGACTGTAAGGGAAATATTACTTGAAATCTTTACTATATATAATTTAGTTTTTATATTCTTATATACGTTTAGTTATATCTTTAAAAAAACCTTTCCTATAAGAAGGTGAACTATTAAGGGCATGGGCTTATGGATAGTATTCTTCATGGTATTTCCTAGTTCCCAGAAAATATTTCTTGAGTGGGTTTTTGTGTTTCTTTTTCTATTGACAATGATTATACATATTTATCAGGTACAATGTGATATTTTGATATATGTACGCTACACACTGTATAATGATCAAATCAGGATAATTAGCATATGCATCATTCTTGAGCAATTTCTAAAGCCATTTAACACGTAACAGGCTCAGAAAATGTTTGTACAATGAGAATCTTATATTAGGGTTTATCTGATTATAGTCTGTTTGTAAGGCATGATTTGAATTGGATTATATCTGAATCCTTGACAACATATACTTTAGCAGCATCTATTCTGTGTGTGTGCTGACTGTATCTGTTTCCTTCTTCCTCATTGAAGTTTATGTCTCGCTGGATGGTGAAGCAGTGGTTTATTTTAAGTAACAGATTTATTTTTATAATGACACTATTAACATTAATTTCATACAGCAATGACTTGAATCTGATAAAAATACAAGATGAGGCACAGAAGTAAACTGCTTTATACATATTAGGTTCTAGGTAATTAGGACAAATCAGTATTCTGAAAATTGGTAAATATGCAGGGTGCCTCAGAGGGCTTTCTTTGTTTAAAAAATGCTTGGCATAGACTTTTCTTGGTAAAAAGCAATGAAGTCTAAGCAAGCATAGTTAATCTGCTTTGTAATCTGAGGCATCTGTATTATTTGTGTTCACATTTCCTTAGTGTCCGAGCAGTTGAAATCACTTTATCATGTATTCATTAAAGAGTAAATCTAAAAGGAATAAGTAGGAGACTCAGTTTGGATAGTTGGTGTTTAGCAAAATGATCCCTACATGAGACCCTGTAGACGACACAAAAATGTATCTGTTCCAGGTTCTGTGAAAGAGAATACTCACCAAATTATTTTAACCTGCTACACAGACCAGATCTGCAGTCAGCCTCCCCTGTACACACACTCCAGGGGGAATGGTAGGAGCCTGCCCCAGGGAAAGGGGCAAAGGCACATCCAGAATTGGAAGAATGGACAGTTTGACAGAAATCTTCCCTCCGCCTTCTCCTTCTTCCATTGTTCACTGAGAATCACTAGACTAGTCATATCCTGAATATAAGATAAATTAAAAGAAAGGAATCTTTCTGACTAACATTTGCACCTCCACTGGTAAGTGACTATAATGCCCATCTGTGAATTTATGCTCTCATTATGTGGTCTTTGAGGAAACCTCTGACTTCTATGTTCTGGATTCAAAGGAAGCACAAGCCAGAGAAAGGTGAAATGAGGTCATTTCCAGCATGGATGCAGTTATAAAGTAGGAATATAAGAAGGTACCATTGCTTCTTCTCTGATGAAACCAAAATATTTAAAAGTCACATTGTACTCCAGTGGGACAGTCAAAGGCAATTTGATCTGATGAACAGTGAGATGTGAACTTTGGGATGCTGGGGTTCTTCTAGGACCACTCATCTATCCTAGCAACATGATAGAAAGAGTATCAGGAGAAGCAAAGGAAAGGTGTTTTATTTATTCTGGGTCTTCATTCTGCTGGGGCATCCACTCATATAAGGCTACACCTGAAAATTCCAGAGTGTGCTGCTCTGGAACCAACTGAGATGCTGATAGAGTGTTTTTACGGTTGGCAAGAGAATTGCAAACCTGGTGCCAGGAGCTGGGGTCCCAAATTGATTGTTCTTAGCTATTCTCTGGGCTCCAGTTTCTGCAGCTGTAAAAGGGGAGCACCTGACTAGGGGATTATAAAAATTTCTTTCCAGAACTAACATCCTTTGGCAGTTCGAGATATTATATTGGGATGCTGGGAGTGGGATCAGGGTGAGGGTTATTATATCAATAGCATTATCTGACATAGGAGAAACAGGTTGGGCATGAATGACAGCAATGGAAGAATGGAAGTGAGAAAGAGAGACATATCCCAACAGAATTTCAACTTGGGGGAGACAATAAAACTTGCACACTCACCGTGGCATATAAGGCAGAGTAAATGCTCAGAGCAGCATGTTTGGAGGGAAAGGATCTCCGAGCCTTTTCTACCACTTCCAGATCCCCAGTACAAATATTCCCATTGTTTACAAACTGATGGTGTGCCCGGCAGTCTGTACTGGTGTAGTTCGGCTTGCATACTGTCAGGAAGTATGGTGTGAGGTGCCCAGTGACCACTTGTCCGGCGTTTACAAAAATGTCAGTAGCAAAAAGTCCAAATGCAAACACCCCTAGAAGGAGATTTAAAAGAATTAAGAATGTTGACATACACTATTGGCTAGTTTTGCCACTGAGAGCAAACAAAGCTGTAAGAGTCTATGACGACTTACCAAAAGAATCATAAGGCCCTTCAGAGTCAAATTATCCCCTCACCTTTAGCAGGGAGTGGAGCCTGCTTTCCAAATCACTGTTTCTTTAAAACTGAACTAGACAGTCCACTGTTACCATTTTATTGTTTTAAATAAATAACTTAGAAGCAGCTCAGTAAAGGAAAGAATTTGAAGTTTGGAGCCTCAGGGAACTGGACTCCAGACCCATCTTTGGTGATTCTTATCGCTTATATCTAAAATCCCTTCCCAAAATCTCATGTGTTTGGAAACTGATTAGACCATGAGATTGCTATACTCATCGATGGATTCATTCATTGACGAGTTTAGTAGCTGAATGTGCTGTTAGTAAGTGACACCTGGTCAGAGGAGGTCACTAGGGCCATGGCCTAGAAGAGTGTATTTTTGTCCCTGGCTCCTCCCTTCACTTTCTATTTTCTGCCTGGTATGGGTTGATCAGCCTTGGTCTACTGTGACCTTCTGCCATGCTACCTCTGCCATTGAGCCAACCTGCCATGAACTGACTCATCTGAAACCCAAAAGTCAAAAATCAACCTGTCTTCCTTTAAGATGTGAGCATCAGGTATTTTGTTCCAGTGCCAGGAAAGTTGACCAATACAGAGAATTGGTACCAGAAGTGGAGTTGTTGCTGAGACTATACCTGACCATGTGGTAAACAAGCCTTTGGATCTGGTTTGTGGAATGAGTTTGGGAAAGTTTTGGATATTCTGATTAGAGAAGCCTCAGAATACTGTAAGTACAGATGGACAAGAGATTCTACTCAGAGCTCTGAAGGCCAGAATACTGATAAGAATGGAGACAGTAAGAGCCAGGCTCATGAGTTTTTAGTTGGGAATGAGGACACCACTGGAAATTAGACTACAGGCCATGTGTGTTACATCCTGACAAGGAATTTGTCTATATTTTGTCCATATACTGACTTTGTATGGGGCTAAATTTAAAGGGTAGACTACCTCACCCCAGAAAGAATGGCTGCTATCAAGAAATCAACCAATAACAAATGCTGGCGGAGGTGTGGGGAGAAAGGAACCCTTCTCCATTGTTGGTGGGAGTGAAGACTGGTGCAACCACTGTGGAAGTCAGTATGGAGATACCTCAAAGAACTAGGGCTAGAGGTCCCATATGACCCAGTTATTCCCCTGCTGGGTATCTTCCCCAAAGAATTAAAAGAATCATACCACAGTGATATACATGCATCCATGTTTATAGTGGCACAGTTTGTAATAGCTAAAGCTTGGAAACAGCCCAAGTGCCCATCACTGGAAACTGGATAAAGAAGATGTGGGTTTTTTTATAAAGTGGAGTACTACTCAGCCATAAAGAATGAGAAACTACAGACATTTATAGCTGAATGGATGCATATTGAGGCCATACTCTTAAGTGAAATAAATAGAACACTCATGTGTAAACACTGAATAGTTTCTCTAGTGTGAGAAACTGAAAGTGTAAAAAAGGATTAAAATGATTAAAAAGAATAACTGATAATTTGAAATATTACAAGGTCCAAACATGTAGGGGTGGTGGGAGGGGAAGGGGAAAGGAAAGAAGGGAAAGGAAACATTATGAGAAAAGAAAAAAATGGAAACAAAATCTATGTAAATAGGGAAGTGTGGAGGGGGTGAAGGGCACACAGGTAATGGGGAAAAAAATAAGAACCAAGATTCATCATGTACAGGTACAAGCACCCAATGATAAATGTAAATGTATTGTATACCTGAAATGTACCAATAAAAGAATTTTTTAAAAAAAGGTGGTGGACTAAACTAATGCAAGAAATTTTAAGGCAGCTCAATATTCAGGGTGTGGCCTGAGTACTGCTAGATGCTTTTGGTCAGATCTATAGGAAGAATCAGAAGGAAAAAAAAAGCAGAGCTGAATAATTTGAAAAAAGTGCAGCCTGTCCAGAAAGGAAGCACAGGTAAAGTTATGGCCAAAGAGAACAAGGAGAGCTGGTTACTAAAAAGATTAACATTTAAAAGAAGCCAGGTCAAGACAACAGGAAAGATGGCTTGAAGACTCCTCAGGAATTGTCCTTACTCAACTGTTCACAGACTAAAGGGTGTAAAAATGAAAACTCCTTTAAAAACCTTGCTTTGAGAAGAGAGCTTCATGAAACCTAGCTCATTCAGAGCCATCTAGAGAAATCTGTTCCCAAGTTTAGCCATCCACTCAGAAACCACTGCAGCCATGCTCCAAGGGGGCTTGGTTTTTGCTTGAGCTGGATCAGTAGACCTTAGCATCATCCACATGATACTGTTGTTTTAGGCATGTAGAACAAAAGAGTTGTAGAGTCATAAAGGCTTACACCTAGATTTCAAAAGGTCTGGGAGTTCAGGCAACGTGCCCCTGAAAGGGCAGTACATTAAGCTGTGAGAGTGAAGCCAAAGGGGCAGTGTACACCCCAGGAAGTTGGAAACACCAGGAATGTGGATCCTTTTCTGAGCAAAGTGAAGACAATGAGTGGAGCCAGTCCAAAAGAGAGACTATATAGATTGCCACTAGCAATGCAATAGGGGTGGGGCTGAACAAGCCCTTTGGTGTTCACATCTTGGTGTAAACTCTCTTGGGTGCTGGACATGGAGCTATAAGATTTAACATTTGCCTGCCAGGTTTTTGTCTTGCTTTGGTCCCATTCCTTTCTGTCCCTTTTGGAATAGGAATGTTTTCCCTGTGCCATTGTATGTTGGAAGCATTGAACATTTTTATTTGTACAGAGGCTCACAGCTACAAGTTTGCCTTAATCTTAGAGGAGACTTTGGACTTGGACTTTTTGGTAATGCTAGAATTGGGACATAGGGGCATGGCCAAAGTTTTGTGATGTTGCCATTATTCTCACTTTGCAGTTTGGCTGAGAACTCTGGGGGTAGGCTATACTTGCTAGATTTTATCTGTTCTTTGGTAAATTCCACAGGGCCAGCCCCAACAGGCTTGAATGTGGTAAATGTATTTGTTTTTAAATTTTGAATTTATTTTTAATTATTATGTAAAAGCATAAAAAGTATACATATTTGGGGGTACCATATGATATTTTGATACATGTATATATTATGTAATATTTAAATCAGGATATGTGTGTGTGTGTGCATGTGTATCCACAAACATTTATTGTTTCTTTATGGTGAGAACATTCAAACACTTTTCTGCTAGCTTTGTGAAGAATGCATACATTATCTTCTGTAGTCACCTTACTGTTCAATACACACCAGAACGTCTTAACCCTATGGAACTATTACAAAGCAGCCATTGAACAATCTTCTCCCCTTCTTTACTCCTCACTATTCTTCTTAGCCTCTGATAACAGCCATTCTATTCTCAACTTTTATGAGATCCACTTTCTTAGATTTCATGTATGAGTAAGATCATGTGACACTTTTTTTTCGGAGCCTGGCTTACTTTATTTAGCATAATAACCTCTAGTTCCATCCATGTTGTCATAAATGTCAGGACTTAACTCCTTTTTTATGAATGAATAACAGTGCATAGTCTATATGTACCACATTTTCTTTATCCACTCATCAGTAGTTGATAGACACTTAGGTTGTTTCCATTTCTTAGCTATTGTGAACAATAGTACAATGAGAATGGGGGTGCAGTGTCTCTCTGACTTACTGATTTCATTTCTTTTAGATACATACCCCAAAGTGGATTCATCAGATCATATGGTAGTTCTATGTTTAATTCTTTGAGGAATTTTCACATGGTTTTCCCCTAAATTACATTTCTACCAAAAGTACACAAGGGTTCCCTTCTCTCCACATCTTCATCAGCATTTTTATCTTTTGTATTTTTTGTCTTTTTTATAATGGCCATACTTTTTTTTTTTTTTTGGTACTGGGGATAAAACTTGGGACCTTGCACTTGTATAATGGGCATTCTTACTTGGGCAAGGTGATATTTCATTATGTTTCTGACTTACTTTTTCCCCTGGTGATTAATGAAGTTGAGCATCTTTCCAAGTACTGGTTGGCAATTTTTATGTCTAATCGAATTCTTTATAAGAAGCTTTGTTGTGAGTTGTTTCAAAGCCCATTCATTATGTCTATAGATTATCTGTTAAGTATGTTGAGAGAGGCTATATAAAATCAAAGTACCATGAGTCACTTGATGGGATGAAGACTATTTTTCAAATGCAATTGAAGAAGGCACTGTGATGTGTAGGAAGTAGCACTAACCCTTGTAAATGTCAAGGGTCAGGCTATAGTTTCAATTAAATTGTGGCTTGATTTTTGGCTCCTATATTCAATCTCCTGAATCTGCAAATTGTGCTGATTTTAGTTCTCCAAAGTTAATCTATTATAGCAGAAGTAAAGATAGATTTGGCTGAAATCTTCATCTGGGTTTCATTTTGCTCTGTATTGATTGCTATAATTTTCCTTTCTGCGGCTGTGCCAGAATGTGCTTTATCACAATAAGAATGGGCTGTTTTAATAGCTTCAGCCAACTCACGCTCATACTGTCTGACCTCTGAGAGCAGGCATCCATTGATCAACCATGGCAGCTTTCACCACCAGGTTCCAGAAGTCTGAATGGTGGGAACGTTTTTTTACATCTTCTAGTGGGATTCTCAAAGAGCAGGTCCTTAGCTTTTTCAAGGGGCAATAAGTCTGTCTAGACATATACTTTTCCAGGAAAATAGGATAACATGATTTGAAAAAGAAAAAGCAACAGCATTTTCCTGGGGCATTTTATTTGTGCCTCCAATTAGGGCAGGTTTGTTCTTTATGCGACGGAGGATTTCTAGGCTCCTGGGATCAGTGCCTGAAGTGCTGGTGTCTGAAGAGGCTGCAGTCACAGTGAGTCTATGACTGTCAGCTCTGCATTTAGCTGTCTGGTGTATAATTGCTGAAAGTTGCTTCTCCCTCTTCCCTGTGCCTCGTCTCGATTAAATCTGCTTTTCCATCAAAAGAACTCACCTACTTGCCTAACATTTCACTCTGGTACATTTGATTTAGCCCCAGAAGGGCACTGTGTCAGCCTGGGAGCCCACCTGTTTGGCCCTGTACATGGTAACAAAGGATGGTGGAACCTGCTGTAGTGATTGATCAACAGACAGCATCAGATCACACAAGGCTAGTCTAGAAAACCTCAAGCCATGCCTGTGCTGCATAACCTTGAACTCCTTGTCTGTATTTTTACAACTTCAGAAGCTAAAATAGCTACTTTTGTCCTTAGAGCCTGAAGTACTGCTTATAGTTTTTTAAAATAGTTTTTTTGTATTACAAGGTAGGATCTGTAGGAGATAGTTTTAAAATATTGAGGTATCCTTGTGTGATGTCTCAGATTAAGTGAGATCATATTTTTTAATTTTAGCCCATTTTTCATTCCTATAACTCCCCCTGCTTTCAATACACATATACTCTAAAAGCTGGTTTTATTTGTCTTAAAGTTCTATTCCATCAATACAGTGTTTGCTTCAGGGGAGCTGATTATATTTCAGAATGGATTTTTGAAGTTACAGCAGGCACGAAGACTAAATGTAAAGCAGTTTTGTTTTGTGAGAGCCATGTGCTAGAGGCATTTATAGTTTGTTTGCTCTGAACTCTGAAACTGCTTGGTATAATCATAGCATGTGAGTTTCTAAAATCAACCACAGTGTAAGGGAGGATACATATGTAAATTAGGGTGTGACACAGGGAGGAGAATTTTTCAGGGTCCATATGTAGGAATGAAGGGACACTGAATATTCCCTTTCCCATGCTGGTATAAAGCCTCAAGAACTAGGAAATAGAAATTTCTAGAATGATACTTTGGAGATGCAGATGAAGGGTATCCTGTGCTTCTCAAGTTACAGCTCAGGAGCCTTACAAATCTCTTCAAGAATTTCACATCCAGCTTGGCACCAGAATGGCTGCATTAGCAATGGCCAAGGGAGAGCAAGTGGATTGATACAAGGCCTGCAATTAAGACAAAGAGATTGGTGTCTGCTTCTGGTGTCCAGGGTCCCTGTCATGGTGACATGGACCACCTAAGGAAACTAGAGCTAACCTCTTTACTGTGGCCAAAAAGAACTTAACTTATGTGCTGGGTGGGCCAAGGATGAAGAAAGAAGAAGATGAACATGTTGAATGATCCTCAGTTTGTTCTCAGGGCTTTATCTAGACCCCATCTGATTTCAGATAGGCATTTGATGACAAGTTAGGATCTTTGCTCACTAGTAGTTTAGGACATGGAGTGAAACTCTGTGACCCAGTTCTTGCTATGGGATCACTGCAGGGCTCTAGTCCTTTTACTCTATGAATGTAGTAGAAATAATGACATCACCTAGAAAGTTTCATGATGTGGATCTTCAAAGCCAGAAATAATTGGTCTGGTGGTTAAAAATAATAGGGTTTCATATCAGGATGCCTCCAGAGCCAGACAAGATTTGTAACCAGGACTCCTGCCCTCTGCACACAGGCCTTTATCCAGAAGCCCAGGCGGGAGAATGACCTGCAGGGGCCAATGGTGAGTGAGGCAGGAACAAGGACATCTTTTTATCCCAAAGAGTTTGTGAACTTAGGTGAAGCCTTCACACTGAAGACTGTTTTGTATTAAATTATAAATGTGTAATTTTCCAATTAAAATTGCACCTTGCTAACAGCCTCTGGAGGATTATCTTCCAAATCTTGACAGAAATACACACGATGACAGTGGAAAGTGATGGAAACTCCTAACAGTCCTGAGAGCTGGGACTGATGGCAACCCTGAGGAGAAATCAGTGAATGTGTCTGCTAGCAGCAACCTACATATGGAGGAGGTTCCAACTCTTCCTTGCTCCTCTCACTTTCTCTTTCTCTCTTTTTTTCTTTTTTATTATTATTCATTAAGTTCATTGGTACATTTTAGGTGTACATTATGATTGCATTCATCATTGGGAATTTTTACCTGTACATGATATATCTTGGTTCTTAGTTTTTCCCCACTCCTTTTTCCTCCCTTCCACCCCTTCCACCCTCTCTATTTACAAAGATTTTGTTTCCATTTTTTCCTTATTTTCTCATATTTTTTTCTTTCCCTTCTTTCCTTTTCCCTGCACCACACCCTCCATTTCCCCTTCCCATTTAAACCTTTTCTTCCTATTTCACATTATCTATTATACATTTTGGTCCTAATTTATACTTTTAGTTTCTCACACCAGAGAAACAATTTGGTATTTACACATGTGTGTCCTACTTCTTTCATTTAAGAGTATGGTTTCAAGGTGCATCCATTCAGCTATAAATGTCTCCAGTTTATCTTTCTTTATGGCTGAGTAGTACTCCATTTTATAAAAAAGAAAACACATCTTTTTTATCCAACCACTAGTTGATGGGCATTTGGGCAGTTTCTGAGATTTAGCTATTACAAACTGTGCTACTATAAACATGAATGTGCATATATCACCGTGGTATGATGCTTTTAATTCTTTCAGGAACATACCAAGTCAAGGAATAGCTGGGTCAAATGGGACCTTTAATCCTAGTTTTTTGAGGAATCTCCACACTGATTTCCACAGTGGTTGCACCAGTCTACACTCCCACTAACAGTGGAGAAGGGTTCCTTTTCCCCACAGCCATGCCAGTATTTATTGGTTGATTTCTTGATAGCAGCCATTCTTTCTGGAGTGAGATGGAATCTCAGCATTGTTTTCATCTTCATCTATTGAATGACCAGTGATGTTGAACATCTTTTCATATGTTTATTTGCTGTTTCTACTTCATCTGAGAAATGTATATTCATTTCAGATGTCCATTTTTGGACTGGGCCTTTCAATTTGGGGGGTCTGTTAAGTTCTTTGTATATTCTGGATAGTAGTCCTTTGTCTGAGGTACAACTGGTAAAAAATTTTTCCCCATATTGTCGGTTGTCTTTTCAACCTGTTGGTGGTTTCTCTTGCTGTGCAAAAGCTTTTTATTAAGATGAGATCCCAGTTGCTGGTTCTCTATGCTAGTTCATGTGATTTAAGGGTTTGTTCATAATGTTTTTCCTACACCAATGTCTTCAAGAGTTCTACCTGGAGAATCAAGAGCAAAGAGCCCAGCAAAATGATTTCAAAGGGTGTGAGTTTGTCCAAAAAGGAAACTCTAGTAAAGTTGCAGCCTAAAAAAATAGAGCCGAGATCTTGATTGCTCAGAAGGAACAGGAGAAGAGAAAAAGATGGCCTGAAGGCATCACAAGAAGCAACAATACTCCTCCATTTGGAGCCTCAAAATTGCAAAACTGAATAACTTTTCTATGAGAAGAAAGCCCCAGAGCATCATGTTCCAGATTGGTGTCAGCCTAGGGAAGTTGTTACTCTGGATTTGGTTCATAGGCACTAGGCCCCTACAGCCAAGAGAGAAAGAAGCCTGGCTACTGCTCTAGCTGGCAGCAGACCTCAGAGTTATCCACATGGTGCTGCTTTTAAGTGCAGGCAAAATGCAAAAGTGGAATCAGGAAGACTTCCACCAAGATTTCAAAAGAAGGCCTATGAGGCCATGCAGTGTGTCCCTGAGAGGGCAGTGTGTGAAGGTGTGAATGTGAAGCCGAAGGTGCAATGGAGACCCCAGAAGTTTGGAGAAGCCAGGAACATGGAACCTCTGAGGAAAACTGCAAGGAGGGAGCAGAGCCAGCCCCAGAGAGAAGCCATGGGGCCTAAAACCACCAGAAGTGCTGTAGGGGCAGAGTCACTCAAGTCCTTTGGAGTTTACAACTTGCCACAGATTTCCTGGGATGCTGGAAGCGGAGCCATGGGATTTAATGTTTGCCCTGATGGATTTTAGACTTGGTTTGGTCTCATTCCTTTGTATCCCCCTGTTTGTAACTTTTGAAATGGAAATGTCTATTTTGTGCCATTGAATATTGGAAGTATTTATCTTTCTTTTCATTTGTAGAGGGGCTTGCAGCTAAAAACCTGGCTTAAATCTCTGAGACTTTGGACTTTGACTTTTCAGTAATGCTGAAACTGTTAAAACTTTGACAATTCTTTGAGATGGACTAAATGCCTTTTGCATAAAGGAATGTGCATGAGTCTTTTGTGGGACCAGAGGTGGAATGTTATGGTTTGTATCTAGATGTCCCCCCAAAACCTCATGCAGTCATTGGTGGTTTTTCACAAGTGGCTGAATCCAGAGTGTGTGACACTGGGATTAAGGATGTGTGATTACTAAATCAGTACACTTATTGCTTTGGTACCACCCTAATCCCAGTAGTCTGGATAAGATAAAAGGGCAGAAAGCCGCTGTTAAGATTTTCTTGTTGCTTTTGTAACTATGTGGGCACCATGAACAGTTTCTCCTCTGTGATGCCCCTCTGCCATGTGCCACTCTGCCTTGGAGCCAGGTGATTATGGACTGAAACCACTACAAACTGTGAGCTAAATCAATCCTTTCCCCTTTAACTTTGGATGTTGGATAATTTGTCTCAGCAAGGAAAGAAAAGTAATTAACACAGGCTCTCAACTCAGAATTTAAGGGCAAGATTTCTAGAAAAACTGAGCCAAGATTTCTTTGATTTCCATTATTTTAGGGTGGTAATCTGTTTAGTGTTCCTAAACTGACCTAAGTTAGGTTCTTATGTAATGTGCCCAAAATAGAAAAAAAACAAAAAACAAAAAAAAAACCCAAATAGACAAAAATAGCAAAATCCCAACCAATCTCTTTACAATTCAGCTCAGTTACTTCTTGATTTCAGCCTTTGTCAAGTTACTGATTTTGGGTATGGTTAGCAAATTTAACCTTCATGATTTTGCCCTGCAGGAGGGATTCCTCAGACACTGAATTTAATTTAGACTGAGAGGAATCTACGAAGGATTCTTTTTCCTTGGTTGAGGATTTCTTATGTTATTGTATCCTCTTCTAGATCAGTTCTCCTTTGATCTGGGTATGTTTTGGTTTGTTGAGAAAGAGGTTGGAGAGAAGTTTCAAGAATGAATTTACAGTGTGTTACAGCATGTAGGAAATTAGACTTATTTTTCCCTACATGGGATACAATATTGTAAAGTTCAATCTTTAAGAAAAGGCTCTGTGGTTCTCCTAAAACATTGTTACTGTCTTTAACAAAGTTTAAGCTAGCATTAATAAATTAAGGAGAAATTGATTGTCTACTTCAGCTTTGTTTTATTTCTATTTCATACTGTTTCCTGTGTTGTAATTCATACTTTCAATATCATTTCTGATGTATAAAATTGGTTTCCTTTTAAATATAAAGTGTTCAATTGTAACTAAACTATTGGGACTGTGAAAACAAAACAAAACAAAACAAAAAGCAAATAATTTTATTCTTACATGAGATATTAGTTTGTAAAGACAAGAATAACATGTACACTGTGCCATTTTAGGTTAAAATATTTTAATACTCCAGGATGTGGTTCAGAGAAGAGAGAAACAGGAAAAGACTGATAACTAGCCCAGTCAAAATGTGAAAATTATCTATTCCAGGATCATGTGATTAGAAAGGAAGCCATGGCTGGGGATATATCAAAATGAAAGAATTTCTGCATATTGAAAAAATAATTCAAAGGATAAGGATAGGAAAGGAGGAAATGAGAATTGCTTAGATGTTTCTAGATTGAGATGCTAGAAAAATTATAAAAGAATGAAGGGAGATGGCTTGAGAAGCCTAATTAAATTGTTTTGATAATTGATAACTAAGTAGTATCTATATAGTATTCAAATATAGAAGCAATATTATTGTTAGTATAAGTATAGATGACTCTGCAAAAGGGATGTTTGAACTTTTGCTATACAAGTAGACTTGGTTATTTGTAGAATGTGTTTACAATAATTGTGCATATGTATTTGGTTGGGTTAGATCTTTAGGGCATATTGATCCATCTTAATCTTAGAGGAGATTAGGTATTGAAAATAATGATAAGCTCAACATGAACACTAGGGTAAGGGGAGCTGCAAAGGTACTTGTGTCCACTAGAGGTATAAAAATTGTTAAAATAAAAGGGCATAAATTTTCCAGGTGTTCTTGATTGGTCCTAACTGGACAATGGTATTGCTAGCTGCTAAATAAATTTGAATATTATATATCCATGGGATCATTTTTTTTTTAAAGGGTTCTACCTAACCTCTGTTCCAGCCAGTTTAGTGTTTCTGTTTTAATATTTAGATCTTTAATCCATTTTGACTTCAGTGTAGTGCATGGTGAGAGATAGGTCTAGTTTTAATCTTTGGCAAGTTGAAACCCAGTTTTTCCAGCACCATTTATTAAAGAAGCTATCTTTCCTCCAGTGAGGGTGTTTGGCTCCATTGTCGAAGATGAGGCAGCAGAGTGTGTCTGGAGTTGTTTCTGCATCTTCTAATCTGTTCCACTGATCCTCAGGTCTGTTTCTTTGCCAGTACTATGCTGTTTTCATCAGAGTAACTCTGTAGTATAGTTTCAAGTTGGGAATTGTGATACCCCCTGCCTTGTCTTTGTTGGTTGGAGTTACCTTTGCTATTCTAGGTCTCTTCTGGTTCCAAATGAATTTTTGGATTGTTTTCTCTAGTTCTGTGAAATATGCTGTTGGAATTTCAGTCTGGATTGCATTAAATCTATATAGCAGTTTTGTGAGTATGGCTATTTTCACTATATTGTTTCTTCTACCCAAGAACTAGGGATGCCTTTCCATTTTCTGAAATCCTCTTTGATCTCTTTTTTCAAAGTGCTGTAGCTTTCAAAGTAGAGGTCTTTTACTTCCTTTGTTAGATTGACTCCTAGGTATTTCATTTTTTCATGGATGCTATTCTAAGAGGAGTTGTTTTCCCAATTCCTCTCTCAGTGAGTCTGTTATTCATGTACAGGAAGGCTATTGATTTTTCAGTGTTGATCTTGTATCCAGCTACTCTACTGAATTTGATTTTTTAAGTCTAGAAGTCTTTTGGTGGAGTTTTTGGGGTCTTCTATTAGAGTATCATGTCATGTGCAAATAATGACAATTTTACTTCTTCATTTCCTATCTTTATTGCTTCTATTTCTTTGTCTTGTCTAATTGCTGTGGCTACCTCTTTTTCTTTTATGGTCTCTGTCTCTTTATCCTGTCCTCTTTATCTCTCTCTCTCTTTCTCACTCTCTCTGTTTCACATTATGCACAATGCAACCTTCTTCTCAGAAGACGAAGACCACAGGAGAAAATCTAGACAGAAATTGCCTTTCTCCCCTGTCTGGCCCCTGATTCAGAGATCCAGGAATTAGACTGTTCAGAAAATAGTGCTGTTCTTTCTCTATCAAATAAGTTCTGCTCTCTGAATTTGCCCATGGACAGTCTCCTCTTCTTCCTCGGCTTTCTAAATGTATTTAGAAACACACTTCAGAGTAACAGATTGCAGGAAGTTGCAGGTACTCAGGCAAGGACATCTTGCATCTGAGAAGACAGACCTACATCCATCATTATGGACCACTAGAGAACCAACCAGTAAGGACAGAAGGAGATGCTAGTTCTCTGGGGCAAGAAGATCTAACAGAAAGCCTGCTAAACAGGGGCTGGACTCAGTATTATGCACAACAACCTGCTCTCAAATAGTAGTCTGAAAGAGGGTGAAGAACAAGCCTCCTTCTATCCATGGAACACTGAGTATGTATAGTTCTTGTTCTAAGAATGAAAAAGGAAAAATAAACAATCACATATCACATGAGGTCTTGGGAAAAATGCTTCTTCTTTAGACTAGTATTGTACCATTATATTTATCTTGTATAGTGCTTGTTTAGTAGGAATTTTACATTTGTATGACAACTGAGTAATGTCCAGTTCTCCCAAAAGAGTTTCAGAATATATAAACTTTGTAAGAGCAGGAAGCACATTTCCTTTTGTATAAAACATGGCACATTGTAAACATACCTGTCATCAGATTTGGCACATATTAAACATTTAATAGATAATTATAGAATCAATTAATACATTGTTGAAGAAACTTTGGAAAAGATTAATAAGAAAAATGGAATAATGAACATAGAAACATGTTCCTATTTTCTAATTCATGTTGGTGTCTCATATTCCTGATTCTATAGAAAACAGGGTAGACATCAAAGCATTTAACATGTAAGTTTTAGTGATCATGTCTTTTTCTATAAACTTCACAGAATCCAGCTTAGTGTTCAACACTTAGAAAATAAGAACATTTGAAAAGTGGCACTTCAGAAGTGTCATATTAATTGGAAAACATAAATTGTAAGTTGGACATCACAGCATTCTCCATTTTCAAT